>NC_057855.1:40997632-42327989 GCF_015237465.2 Chelonia mydas
AAACCATGGCTGCTGCCTTTGAGGACCCCAAATGATGACCTTCCAAATGGAACTGGAGAGTTGCAAGATACTTAAGCAATTTGACTGAGTTGTTCTGTGGTTGGTGAATAGTCAGTATAATGTGAGGAGCCTGGAACAAGAGATAAGGGAGTGTTAGAAGGCAACAGTTGAATTCTTACAGAACTGTTAGAGATGCTGCTTAACTCAGTTGGCTGTATGTGATCTGCTTAAGAGCTGTATAGTCATATATTCTTTCTTAACTAATGAAGAAACATTGAAAATGCCATACTGAATAAGAGGCCAACAGGCTGCTTTCATGCACAATAGTTTTATACCTGCACGTATTTCAAGGAAAGATGAAAAAAAATGTATAATGCACTTAATTCTTGGGAAAAGTTGTCCCTTTCTCTAGTTGATCAGAATCTCCACCCTCCTCATCACCTAAATATGAGGACTGATAATTCTTGTAATGTTGAATCAGATATTATGAATGCAGGTACTAGTATTCAAATAATTGTCAAATCTCTTCGTTGTTTAACCTAATTTAACTACAAACCTCTAAAAAACTCTAGTACTGAGTTGCACACATTTTCTGTGTAGAAAAAATGTTATTAAATGCATTGCCTTTTGGCCTCAACTGTCTTCAACTTTTCTTCTGCATTTTCTTCAGTTTTTAGCCCAGATCCTAGGAAGAAGACAAGATTTGAAAAGAGAATGCCATGTAAATGCGATAATGGTCAGTTTTATATTTTGAAAAATGAAGAAATGCCAGTGTCTCCATGTGGGAGTTGGGGTTGTGATATCCTGTATTTTTTTTCAGTCTCTTTATTCTTAAACAAAACCCAGAGCTTCTGCCCTGGTAGGAACCAGACACCAGATGGAGTCTATGTCTACACTTAATGCTACAGCAGCATAGATGTAGCACTTCAGTGTATACGCTCATCGTGACAGGAGGGTGAAAAACATAGCTGGGTCAATCTAACTTTTCAGTGTAGACCAGTCCTTTAACCCAGAACTGAAACCTACATGGTAATTAAACTGCCTAAATTAATACAAATACTGTACCTACAACTATTTGTTGTTTTAAAAAAAAAAAAACTAGGAAATCAACAGACAAAAACCTTTAATACAGAATTACGGTTGCCTGGCACTATATCATGCACTTCCAGAATGTCAAATTCAGTTGAACTCAAACCTCTGACAGCTAGGAAATACATAGTTAAGGTACATGCCCACACAACCTTAATTCTTCCCTCTTTAAGCCATGTCCTAATACACACAAACACATACTCGGACTCTGCCCTTGCAGATCATGTACATCACTTAGGACAAATGACCACCCTAGGTCAGAGTATAAACTGTTGTTTAGGTGAGCTGTAGTGAACGGAAGCTACCTATGCTCAAACACTTAATCTACTCCATAGAAACAAAACCACACCTGCTGAACTTTATAACCCCTCCAGCCTTATGCACAGGATGCTATCTAACAGTATACTTTCACTTACCCATTGTTAAACCTACTCTCATATCCTCTCTCCGCTGACAATCCTCAGGGCAAGAAGATCCCAGTGCACTTACTGACACAACCTAAGGTACACATGCACCACCTTCCCTTGATTATGCATATTGGGGTGGGGGAGGACAGGGAGCAGGGCTCAGGACTGCTCAGACCTCCTATCATAATCACACCTCTGTCAGGTTGTTCCAGCTAATTCTTCCATTCAGTATAGCTACACCTAACACAGAGAACGCAACTGAAGTGCATGCAGATAATACCCCATAGCTATTGCCAGCTCCAGGAGGGCACAGTAAAGGCTGCATTGGCATGTACCTTAATTGTGTATTTCCTGGTTTTCAGAGGCTTGCATTTAGCTGAACTTTATATTCTAGAAGGGTATAATATACAAAAGGGCAAGCTTACCTCTGTATTAACTAAGCTTTGTGTCACTGAATTTACACAATGGTTATTACCAGGCATTCCACAAAATATCCTGATTTAAAAACTTACGGAAAGCTATTAATTAGTCTGAGAAATCTTTATTTTTAAAGAGTGTTATAGATTTGTATGCTGTAAGAAAACAGCATGAAGAATCAGGGCCTTCATCTTTTTTTTCCCCTTCCAGATTATTTTAAAATTACCAGCTTCAAGAATCCTATGGATGACTGTAGGAGTTACACAGACCCAGTGCTTACACAATGAGGTTTTGAATTACATGTTTTATGCATTCAATTATTGAATTCAGCTATTCATTGCTTAAACTACCCTCTGTTTTATTCTCTTATTATCCCCTAAAACAGCTGGAGCACAATCAGCTGTGTTTCAGGAAGTTGTCATCATTTGCTGCTTCCATTCATGTCAACGCTTGTGCTGATGATAGAATGTCACAATGTCCTGTACCCATCTCCAGTATGAGACACTATACTGACCCCCCCACATCAGTCATCAGCAGGGTTTAAACCCAGAGCCTCTAGAATCACAGAAAAGACTTCTGCCGCTTGAGCTAACAGAATAACTGATAGCAGCTAGCAGCAGTTATCCTCTGTGTGGACCAGCCACTAAAGGTGATGCAACAAGGAATTTACTAAGTACACAACTATTGCTGCTTCTGCCTAGCAAGAAGTTTGGGAATTTGTATTTCTGGGTTTTATGCCTGCCTTCTAAGGCCATGGTGAGAGGCTCTGTAAGAGCTGTGAAGTGAACAAACTTATCCACACAAGACAGTGGAATTGCTGAGACTACAATTCATGGTATCCTGGCTCAAGTCCAACACAATTTTCCTTATTCCAAAGGATATGATGGCTGCAGCAGTTCTCTGCAGGGGGTTAATGCATGCTCAATTGAGTTGGCATATTTGCAGATCTTTAACTGCAAACCTCTAACAAGTTCTACTGAGCATGTGTAGAGAGCAACTTCGCAGACCCTGAGCAAATGTAGATGGATGTGCAAAATTACCCCCTTGCTCCAAAGCATGGAGGCACTAGAGCTCTTCCAAAAAAACCCAAACAAACAAAAAATTGTTTGGAAAAAATATTAACACAGGGAAGATTCCAAGAATGACATTAAGGAAAAATAATAAACTGATTAAACCCTTTTGCTGATTCTTAAAAAGATTGAAGCAGCCAGCTGGCATGAAAAATATCAACCCAAAAGGTTACAGTTTTTGGCAAAATTCTAAAAAACTGAAAACGTGGACTTATAAGGGAAAATGTTAGGCAATGTTATCTGTAGGCAGCGCTTCACTGATACACATCACTAATTCTTTACTGCAGCATGTAAAGACTTCCCCTTCTTTGTATGTCCAATACATATTAATACAGGTGATGAATGGGGGGAGGGATAGCTCCCTTTTATGGACACCCAGCCAGCCAGTAGCTATAAAATCTCTCTTAGTAGCTGTTCTCTAATTGCTCTACCTGTAAAGTGTTAAGTCTCACTGCTATGCCTAGGTAAAAGGAAGTGAGTGGGCACCTGGCCAATAGAGACAATGGGAGGGCTAGAACTTTTTTAAATTGAGAAAAGATTCCCTTTTTGTCTCTGTTGCTCTCTGGGGGAGAGGTGGACAGGGCAGCAGCTATGCTGCAAAAAGCTTAGGCCAGGTATGCAAAAAATCATCAGTATCATACCTAGAAACTACTCATTAAAACCCCAGATATGTAAGTAGATCAGAAAATGTCTAGGAAGATGCAACTAGGTTTATCCCTTTTATTTCTTTATGGCTTGTGGATTCCTCTATGCTAACCCCAGGTGCTTTTGTTTTGCTTGTAACCTTTAAGCTGGACCTTAAGAAAGCTCTTCTTGGTGCTTAATGCTTGTAGCTGCTCTTTTAAAGTCTAGCAAAAGCCTGAGTTCGCAGATGTATTTTCTTTTTTTTTTTTTTAAATAAAATTTTACCTTTTTTAACAACAAAATTAGATTTTTGTGTTAGGAGGTTTGTGCACATGTTGTTTAATTAGCTGGTGGCAATAGCGGATTTCCTTTTTTTATTTTCTTTCAGCTTTTCCCCGGAGGCGAGGGGCAGGCAGTGAAAGCACTTGAGGATACCCGACAGGAAGGAATTCCCAAGTGCGCCTTCCTGGGCTCTTAAAGGGGTTTTGAGCTTGGGTGGTGGCAGCATCTACCAATCCAAGGTCAGAGAAAAGTTATAACCTTGGGAATAAGCCTGGAGTGGCAAGTATTAATTTTTAGAGTCCTTGCGGGGCCCCCACTTTCTGCACTCGAAGTGCGAGAGTGGGAATTAGCCTTGCTAATACATTTGAAGAAGACTGACAACACAAAAGCACTTTACACCTTGGGACAGTTGGACCACAACTGTCAACATACAAGGACTTGGGGTTTTTTGTTTTGTTTTCCCCCCAAACATGTCACCTCCATCATTAGTTTTAGTTTGTGCAATGTCATCTAAAAATCTTAGTTATCGAATTGGATTTAATCATTTGGTTCTTGCAGATACTAGTGAGTTGGGATGGTAATAAACAAGTATATGTCCTGAAGGGTGAGAAGAAAAACCAAGTTGGAAACATTTTAGATTGAAGGAGACAAATTGCATGTGGTAACAGTTGATTTGCAGGGATACAGCATAGCATACAGTTACAAGGTTTGATGGGGTTTTTGTTCCAGGTTTACCATCATCTTTCTTGCATAGCTGCTAAATGCTAATAACCCCTTTCATTACACTCACTGGGCTTAATTTATCTCCACCTTCCTCCCTGTTAAGCCACACATCTTCAGTGGATTTTGCTTCAGTCCACTGCACTGCAGCCATTAACTCTTCCCATTTAATAGTACCTCAAGTTAATTCAGGTTCTGAAATAAACACTTAACAATAAACCACAGTATTCACCTGATGGAAAAAGCTTCTATAGGAAAATGTTTGCTTATTCCACAAAACAAAACTCTAGCTAGAATTATGCAATAATCCAGATCACAAAATAATTGCAAGATTTCTCAGGGGAACCTAGCAAACACTTAACAAGCTAATGGCAATATAGCTATTTAAAAAAAAACAAACAAACAAAAAAACACGACTGAACAGCTGACTTAATAAAGTGGGATCCAAAGAGAAATGCGCAGTGAGGCTGAGAGGCCATATAGGCCTGTAAAGAAAATAAGGCAGTCAGTGACGTTTAGAAAAATAAATGAGTTTACATAACACTGGACTCCTGGAAAGACAGTCCTAGGCAGGGAAACATTGGGCCCTTAGGACTTTTGATACCTTCTGAAATAAGCAGCAGCACACTGTATATTTATGTCACCAGATTTGGGTCTAGATAGATAATTTGTACAATATGAATTTCTCCACACTGGAACTGGAGTGTTGGCTATAATACAGACATCTAAATTAACTAATCCTTACTTGATTAAAGTGCATTGATATTCTCTTATTTAACATTTCCCCTTTTTCACTTTGTCTTGTTAGAATTAATTCTATGCAATTACATAAACTTACCAGAAGCTATATGTTTACACTGTAGAAGCTTGTGATAGGCATCCTCCACTGCCTTAACCTGGTATAATTGGAAGGTCAATAACCTGTGTGTGTATATATAATATACAACATCCCAATTAGCTGACAGGCAGACTCTTATTACACTATTACAATATCAATTACACTGACAAATTCTAATTATTGGCACCAGGCTTCAAGTTGAAACCCCTTGGAGGACCTAATGGACATGCTGTCCTGGGAGGCAACAGCTTGGGAGGGGGAAAGCCATCAGCTGCTGAAACACTATTGTAATTGTTTCCTAATAATTACTGTTTTTAGTTATAACCTCTTTTTTGCAATTCCCTTGTTGTTTCAGTGCCTCTAATCAACAATAGGATGTTTTAATAATAAAGTGTTCGAAATTCCACCACTACAGAGAAATTTCAATGCATTTATATTTTCATACATTACTTTTTAAAGTTTAATGCAAGTGTCAAAATCTAATTACTGAAACCTGCGGGAAGCAAAACGCTTTTTTAATGTGGTGGCTTAGCTGGTCTTTCAGTGTTTTGTTGTTGGTTGGTTGGTTGGGTTTTTTTTGAGGGTAGCAGCTAAATATAGGAAATGTAGCTTGCAACACTATATACTTACCAATTGTTTTAATACTGTAGGATTTGAATGTGTGAAGACCAGACAGGGATTTCCCTCCCACCTTCCCCCTGCAGTTTTGTGAACTAGTTACATGCAGTGTTGCCAATTTAGTGATTGTTTGGAAATTTGAATTGAAATTGAAACATTAATACACACTTTAAAAGCATATACACATATGTTATGATACACTGTATCTGAAAAGGTATAATAGATTTGAAAAGTATGAACATAGACTAGCTTCCTTATACAGCTGCTGTTTTTTATGTCAATGACAGTGCATTCATTTTGGTTATGTTGGCCAACCTAATAATTTCAAATTATGATTTGTAAACAAAGTCTAAATGAACTCTCCCTGACAGCTAGTGATGAGCTGGCGGGAAAGGCTTCAGGACCAAATTGTATTTACATTCACACCTAATCTACCTAAGTATCTAGCAAATAGAGCTGTGTTGCCCAAGTGATAGATTTTGGTTGGGGTTGGGTTACAAATCATTTGAATGCACTAGTAGCGAGGTTCCCCCACTGAGAGCTCAGCTGAAATCACTGAGAGTTGATGGAGCCTCAAGAGACCAACTCGCAGAGGTCACAGTGGCAGCAGAAAGTGATGGTGCAGGGCCACTGGCAACAGAGCGATGGAGTGAATGGTGGCACAATGAACAACAGTGGCCAGAGCAAACAGTGAGCAGTTGGAGGAACAAGTAAGGTGCCTTCTTGCCCCCCACCTGGGAGGTGTACTTATGTGAAAGCACCTCTGAACTAGGAGTCTCCACTGACCAAGGACAACACCAGTGAATGTTAATGAGGCTGTTACACAACACAGTTCACGTGAACAAACATGGCCGTGGCATCATACTTTCTATTTAAGCAAGAGATACCACACACTACAAACTGGAGGCCAATGTTAAGTGCATTGTCACTTGTTCATCCTGAACTTGAACACTCCGAACAAGACCAGTAATTGCTCACTATCTTTCTGTAAGAAACTCAACTGACTGGCTAGATGCATGTGATGCAACAGTGAAAGACTCAACAGTTGAAAAAGTGAAGAACTCTCTCACCACATGCAAAAAATTTGCGTACATGGCTGACGAATGCACCAATGCAAATGGTCATCAAGTATTAAGTCATTGTGTACATTATCTTGATGTCAGTAGTAGGCCACTACATGCATTTCTAGATGTTCAAGTCATAGTAGACAGATTGGCTGCATTTGTGACAACCCACATCTTAGAAGAGTTAAATGTTTGTCATTTGGACCCCAAACAGATGGCTGCTTGTGCATTTGATAGAGCTGCAAACTTCTCTGGAAGACATGGTGGAGCACAAGCTTTGCTCAGAGAAAAGTGTAACCCTAGTCTCTCCTATACACACTACCGAGGCCATCTACTCCAACTAGTGCTAGTACAAGCTGCAGACTCTTTAAAAGACATTTTAAAAAGCTATAAATTTTATGTCTTCATTATATTCTTTTTTCAGCTAGAGTCCGGAAAGACTGAATATCTTGAAAAATATAGAAGATACACTGGGACTGAAGTTCAAATTAGTCCAACCTGGAAAAACCCTCTGGCTTTCTCATGAACGATCCTTGGCTGTTGTCTTAAAATTACTCCAGCCATTATTACTGGCTTTGGAAAGTATCTACCAAGATGGGATGGATCTAAATAGTGAGGCTGGTGTATTACTTTTGCTACTATGGTCAGAGAAGACTACTGACATTCTATGTCAAGTAAGTCTACCGTTGAAACCACTTGGGTCATTAAACAATGCCATCCAGGCATCTGCTTCAACAGTAGTAGATCTTTGTCCAGCAATAGAAGCTACATTTGGATCAATCAGAGAGCTATCCATTGAAAAAGTACTGGAAGAAGCAAAGACTTCAGTCCAGAAGTTGACTAATAAAGGCGTTTATACTGAATCCTTAAATGAAGAGGACAAGAAATGTTTAAGACAACTGAAAAAGTTCAAAGACTTGATTCTTAAAAATCTACAACAGCGACTTCTAGATTCTACTCAACCTCTACATAGCTTTTACAGATCCCTGTCTTATAAAACACCGACAGCTGAGTGGAGTGAGGCACTACCAGCAATGGGGTTGCCATGTGCTCAGGACAGAATAGAGAATTTGAACACAGAGTGAAATATCATCCGATGAATGAATGACAATTTGACTTCAACTTCTTTTTTATCATCACTAGTGGCTCGACCCGATCTTTATGCTATGTTTCCTGGGCTGAAAGAAGTAGGAATTCATCTCTTGCTACTCCCAGTCACAACAGCTACAGTTGAGCATTCCTTTTCAACACTGAAAAGAATTTTGTGTTTTGAAAGAAGTCGCCTTCTGCTTG
The DNA here is from genome assembly GCF_015237465.2 of Chelonia mydas. Classification (NCBI taxonomy): domain Eukaryota; kingdom Metazoa; phylum Chordata; order Testudines; family Cheloniidae; genus Chelonia; species Chelonia mydas. The sequence continues at coordinate 41,006,055 of NC_057855.1, forward strand.
ATCATGTGAATGAACTAATGAGCATCTCAGTTGAAGGAATGGAAGTACCGGACACACGAGAAGCCACCAAAGATGAATGTATTGCATTCAAGAAGTTCATTAACAGAGTTGTGCAAATTTATAACAAGAAACCAAGAAGGATGTAGATGTAGTGCTTCATAGAAGGCTTGAGTAGCCAACTTTAATTTTGTGTGATGATTTTAAAATCTAATGGTCATGAAACAACATTTTTCAGTTTTCAGTATGGTGCCATAAAGCCCACCTTCACGGTCTCACCCCTCATCAGCCCTGACCTCCCCCTCCTCCCGCCCCGTAAATTTGATACCCCCCCCCATTTCAATTCCTGGGGAAAACACTGACCAGGTGTGCCGTCAAGTATTTAAGAAAAAGTAAGCTGACCAGAAAACCCAGACAGGTTTATATCGTGCAGTTAATCTGTTTTTTGCTTCATTTAAGATGCTATGGAATGCCAACTTGATACTGCCAGGTAAATGCATTTCTGTGCATTTTTAATGAGACAAACATCCTGTAACAAATAAGCAAGCAGTTATGCATATTATTTCTTTCTTGACTTTGATGCCCCTCTCTCTTACTGCGCGCCCTGCCCTGCTAGTACTCCTTCTGGCTTATCCCTAATGTGCACTTGCCTCACTTTTGTTCTCTGACCATGAAGTCTCTTTGGCAGAAGGCTAGTGACCACATTAACTTCCCCTATTACACATTTACTCTTCATTCCCTCAGTTCTTTTATCTTCTTTGCTGAAAAGCTCTACCTCTCCCCCATTCCATTACTCCTGGGGGAATTCTGTGCCACTCCACCGGTGCAGAATTCCCTCCTGCCCACCACCACAGAAAATACATACATGGAAAGGCTCTGCAATTACACCTTTTGCCCACAGGGGCCTGCTATGGCGCCAGAAGAGAGGGCTGCCAGCTGTGGAGAGGCAGAGGCTGCTTTCTTCACAGTGCCATGCGCACGGGGCCAGGTGAGGAGGCACAGGATGGGGAAGGACAGACAGAGCGAGGCACAGGGTTGCTGGGGGTCATAGACTGGAGTTCAGAAGGGCTAGTGGGGGGACTGACAGGAGTGAGGGTACAGAAACTAGTGGTGTGACAGTATTAAGCCAGGGGTGCACATGTAGGTGTAGGGAAACAGATGTGCCTGACTAAATGGAAAAGGCTAGGGGTCTGCATGGGAGGGGGAGGCTCTCTAACTCCCTAACAATCTCTCCCTGCCCAAAAAACCCTGTTCCATACTTCTCCCTCCCACACCCAACAACTGTCCAAGTTCACACCCAGACTCCTTCCCAGCAATTACTTCCCTCTCATTCAGCTCCTCCGTTACCCCTACTCCCCCAAGCCTTTGCACTGCTTCTGAGATATGCAGGAAATACACTTCTGTATTGTTGTTTAAATGAATTACCCCAAGTTCTGTATTAATTTGCCTAGTAACTAATCTATTTGTCAAATATTTCCTGAACCTTTTTGTTCTCTGTATTGCTACAGAAATACTTGCTGACAGGTATTTTGAAATAATTGAAACTAGCATGATTATATTGTTTATTTTGACAAATAAAATATGCAGAATTTTAAAATACTGGGTGCAGAATTTTTAATTTTTTGGTACAGAATTCCCCCAGAAGCATTCCATGGAATCCTACACTCACTTACTCACTCACCTGGCAAATTACAAGGTGGTTTTCCTAGGGTGAGGTTTATCCATTGCACTCCAAGTGTGGTGACCCCTCTATATCCCCACTTGCAGGAAACTTGAATGAATAAGCTGTGGTGGTGGCGAGGGGAACTGTGTCTAGACTTTCCCCAGAAGGCGGGGGTTGGAGAACCCAACAACCACCAGCTGCCTCTGACTCCCTCTTTAAACCCTCTTCCCTCTCTATGCAGGATCTTAAGTTTCCCCAAAGAAAAAAAATCCAATAGGTCTTCCCCTCTACCCCCTTCCCCCACGTTTCTGAGCACACTTCTTCTCTTCTTTCTCCAATACTGATGTCTTCTGCTAGCTCTTTTCCTTCAATCTCTCCTTCTGCTCCCATGACCTATAGCAGGGGTCAGCAACCTTTTAGAAGTGGTGGGCCAAGTCTTCATTTATTCATTCTAATTTAAGGTTTCGCGTGCCAGTAATACATTTTAACATTTTTAGAAGGTCTCTTTCTATAAGTCTTTAATATATAACTAAACTATTGTTGTATGTAAAGTAAATAACGTTTTAAAAATGTTTAAGAAGCTTCATTTAAAATTAAACTAAAATGCAGAGCCCCCTAGACCAGTGGCCAGGACCCGGGCAGTGTGAGTGCCACTGAAAATCAGCTCGTGTGCAGCCTTTGGCACGCATGCCATAGGTTGCCTACCCCTGACCTATAGTATTACAAACATTGAAGTGTTTAAATGTCAGGTCCTCAAAATTGTGACTTGACCTGGTTTTTTTTATTGGCCTTTTTAGTTTGAGATATTAGGGTACATTTGGTGATTCAGGGAACATATGTACAACTTATTAATTCTATCTGACATACTACTATGAAAATTGCTGCATCAGTAATGCCCCTCTATGTGTACCCACTATGAGCTGACAGGGTTGTCAGATCTCTGCCACAGCAGGGACAATGATGGGTCATGACAACTTGACAACTCTAACCACAATGGTTATGCTAAGGAGGGTGAGAGAGTTGGGGAACCAGTTCTCTCCAACTTCCCTCAACAGAGGATGGTGTTTGGAGCAGTGGAAAGTTACCAAGCAGGCCAAAGGGACAAGTGATTAAGAAGGTTATAAAAAGGACTGCAGAGGAGTTGGGGGAGAGCGAGGAACCATGCAGACAGGAGGGAAAGGAGATAGGCAGCTACCATAATGAAAGGCAAGCTGAGGAGAGAAGGCTCCATGTTTCAGGACACAGGCCATACACTGGAGCAGGACTTGTGGCTTAACCAAGGACTCTGACCCGAGTCCCAAGAATGCTGTGGAGCAGTGAGGAAACTGAGGCAGGAAAATGAGTGGTTTATTATTTTGTATAGGTCTGTGTATTTCTCCTGCTATTAAAGAGAAATGTTGTATTCAAGTCCTGTGCAACATCTATGGGGGTTATGTGCTACACATTGTGTGGTCCCTTGAAGAGGTAAACCAGAGAGCTCACACCTTCAGCTGAAGCTCTGGGAGGGGGGTGTTGATGCTAAATGAGGAGTCTGAGGAGTTAGCACTGGTTCCAAGGATTTGGCAGAGGGACTGCATGGGCTAAGATCTCAGGCTGGGATGCTAGGCAGAGGCTCTGCACCCTGAGAGCATACCTAGGACCCCCAAGCTAGGGACAGTGCCTGGGCTCTGTTCAAACTCCAGGGGCTGGATTCCTTCACAACAGTTTAGTGAATGGCCAAGAGAGGGTGCTTGAGTGGACTTGTGGTGAACACTCAGGTCATGTTTTCAAGCATGTGTCTCAACTATGAGGTTTAGAAAGTGTGTTCTTCTTAATGAAAGCTGAGATTCCCATCATCACGTGCGTCCAGGAGCTTGATGTTTAAGAAACACCAAATATCATGCAGGATAGCAACACTGACTTCTTTTTATGCTCCTGCCCATGCTTGTTTTCTCTTTCTCTTTCATCAGGATTATATCCTAACCAGTAAAAACACAAGAATGTTTTGTTTTCCCTTATTTTTGGGTAAAAAGCAGGCTGGGGAAAAGCCAGCCAACCAACCCAGCCTAGACACAATCCCAAGCATTCTTGTGGCTTTCAGACAGTAAATGCTCTAAGGCAGGTACTGTTTTTCTTCTGTGTTTTTACAGTGTCCGGTACAATGGGATTCCAGTCCTGATTTGCGTATTTGAGCTGTATCCATAATAGAAATAATTGTGAAATTGGAGATAAAAATTATCATTCTTGTAATTATTTCCTTCATTGCTAGACTTAAATGATCTTTGTAATTTACTAGAGATAGGGTTGGAAGTCCTCTGGCAACAGTGCGAGTGGAAATGAAGTGATGGTTTATCACACGGTGGTGGTGTTTGAGTAGAAATCTGACACTGATTATACTGTTTCTGTTTAATTTTGTTCTGGATTGCCATGTGCATAGTATTAAGCCACAAGATGACACAACAGCCTTTAGCATTTTGGTTGCTAATTTGAATTTGGCCCAGCTCTGTAGCAATTTAAAGTACAAGAATATTGAAGTATCTATGCAAGACTTTCGTGAAACGGGTTGATAGCCTTTCAGTGCAGTGCAAGTGGACAGTTCCTTACAGCACATAAACCACCATCACAATTAGCTCACCCATCTACCCTCTCAGGGTTGTGAATGGAGGCACGAGAGGTGTAGCATGGCATTGCTATTCTAAGCCTGTTTCATAGTGGCACTACTTCACAGGTGTAGGCCTGGCTTGAGATGAATAAATGGACCTGAATGAGGCCCCATTTCTTGGGAGACTAGATTAGGGAGATAAATGGATCAACGGGCTGGAAACATAATATTTATACGAGCTAAGATACGGGTGAATGCTCAGGGAACCATTTATAGTGGACAAGATAACAATGGATAAAATAAGCCTGGAACATAAGATGAGATACAAGATATGCATGGACAGTGCATTCTGTACTGAGATTGGTTCCTACAAAGTGAAGCTAATGTAATGTTATAAAGTAGTGGTTCCCAAACTGGGGTTCACGAAATGTTACAGGGGACTCTCGGGGGGGTGGGGAGAATTCCCTAATGGCAGACAGAGCTGTCTATAGGGACCCTGGGCAGCATGGGGCTAGCAGCCTGGAGCCTTGGGGACTTCCAAGAGCTAAGCAGATCAAAGCAAACGTATCTATCGCTCTGAGAAGATTTAAACTTCAAGACTCCTTATACGAAATAGAAAGGGAGGTGGATTTTTTTGCTGTTTTTAAAATTAAACAGGCTGCTAGTGTTGTTTTAAAATTATTATTATGAACAAGTTTAAGCTTTGTTCTAATGTGCATTGTTTGCCTGGACTGCTAAAGACCTGAATCCTTGTGTAGGAGGAACTCTTTGAGTTGGCTTCTTAAATACCTTCATGCTGTTTCACATCTGATACTCTTTGGTGAAACATAGGAGCCAGAGCCACCAGTTCGGGGGGGGGGGGGGGGGTGCCAGTACGTCAGCGTGCCCCTTCCCCCGTGGGTCCCTCCCCTTTTTTTCCGGTGGTCCCCTTGGCGCCCCCCCCAACTTTTCTGGCGGTGCCGCCCTGGTCCCAGGGGCTTTGCCCCCGCACCCCTTTTTTCTACTGGCACCTCTGATAGGAGCCTTGTCTTATAACAGACTTAATCAAAAGTGATACAAGCTACAAAAGTGAGATCTTGGAAGAGTGTTGCCATTTTCATAATGTAATAAAAATACTGTAATGGTAAATAAAAATAAATAGCATGTAATAAGCATGTCATAAAAACAAATTTTGTATGTCCAAGATCACTGCTTTTATAATTTATGCCGAGGTAAGAGAGAAAATCCCTGGAAATATTAATTTTTAGGAGGGGGTTCACAAGACTTGACATTTCAGTGAAAGGGGTTCGTCGGTTGTTAAAGTTTGGGAACCACTGTTATAAAGGAAGAGATTTACTGTGTGACTTTGAGTGCATGTTACACCCTATAGCCACCCATTTATGCTTGAGTCTGATCAGCTCAGCATTGCTATGCTGTATGCCAAATAAAGGAACTTGAGTGATGAGACTAGAGCCCAACTAAGTTCTTTGGGGAAGTGGGTGGACAAGATCTCAGAGGCACCCCAACAAGGAGCAAAGGTGAGGGAGCTTGCACAACTTTGTTCTTGGGGGCAACCTGAGGCATCACGGCCTGTGTAGGGTTGCCAGGTGTTTGGTTTTTGACTGCAATGCCTGGTTGAAAAGGGATCCTGGCGGCTCCGGTCAGGTTGTTAAAAGTCTGGTCGGCGGTGCTGTGGGTCTAAGGCAGGCTAGTCCCTACCTGTCCTGGCTCTGTGTTGTGCCCCGAAAGCAGTGAGCGGGTCCGGTTCCTAGGCAGGGGGGCCATGGAGCTCCGCATGCTGCCCCTGCCCTGAGCACCAGCTCTGCACTCCCATTGGCTGGGAAGAGGGGGTGGGTGCCCCTAGGTGAGAGCAGCGTGTGGAGCCTCCTGCCCCCCCACCCCCTGCTTAGGAGCCAGACCCCTTACGGGGTGCAATGCAGAGTCAGGACAGGCAGGGAGCCTTCCTTAGCCCTGCTGATCAGCAGCTGCCCAAGGTAAGCCTTGCGCTCCCACCCTCTGCCCTAGTCCTGAGCCCTCCAAACCTGGAGCCCCCTCCTGCACCCCAAACCTCCCATCCCCAGCCCAGAGCCCATACCCCCCGCACTCCAATCTCCTGCCTCAACCCGCAGCCTGGTGCCCCCTCCTACACCCCACACACCTCATCCTTAGCCCCACCCTGGAGCCTGCACCCCCAGCCCAAAACCCTCACCCCCTCCTATGCCTCAACCCCCTGCCTCAACCCATAGCCCCCTCCCAAATCCCTCAGCCCCACTCCCCAGCCTGGAGCCTTCTCCTACACCCCAAACCTCTCATCCCCAGCCCCACCCCAGAGCCTGCACCCCCTCCCACACCCCACCTCCCTGCCCCAGCTCAGTGCCACCTCCCACACCCTGAACCCCTCATTTATGGCCCCACCCCAGAGCACGTACCCTCAGTAGAGCCCTCCCCAGCCGGGGCAGCGAGCCACGGAGGGAGGGGAATGTCGCGAGCAGGGGGCGGGGCTAAGGTGTTCGGTTTGTGCGATCAGAAAGCTGGCAAGCCAAGGCCTGTGGGAACACAGGGGCAGACCCTGCCTGCCATAGGCCTATCTCCTGCGCCGGGGTGGGGCAGAGGGTCGCACTCACGATGTGAACAAACAGGTCACGGCTGAAGGGAGGCCCTAATCCTTATCAGGCAGGCGGCCGCTGCCATGACAACCCCCCGTTTTCCTCCCATATGGAAAGTATAGTTCCCAGCATGCACCGCGCCAAAGACTACATGTCCCAGCATGCTTTACGGCACAACCGGCTATAATTCCCATCAGGCCCCGTTACTGGGTTTGATAGCCACACCCCCTCCCTCCGGGGGAAGCGGATATTGCGTCTTACATTGGTTTCAGTAGGTAGGTGCGTTCGGCCACCTCGGACGCCACAGGAGCGAGGAGTCTCGTTCCCGCGATGTTTGAGGTGCAGAAGCGCTTGTGTACGGGGTTCTCGTTTTCACCCTACATGTCGCGAGAGCGGCGGGGCCGGAAGCTCCACGTCGGTTAGTTGGGCTCAGAGAGCGACGTCTCCGCTGCTGCTGCGTTGGGGCTGCGGAGCCATGGTGAGTCCGGCCGCGGGGCCAGCCGGGGCCGCGCCTTGTCTCCTCGCGGCTGGCTGGCTGGCGCGGGGGCGGACAGAGGCGCTGCCGCCGGGCTGGGGGCGGGGCGGGTGAGTGGGCCGGGACATACAGGTGGTGAGGGGCGTGCAGGGTTCCCTTCTCCTGGGGGCTGTAAAGGAACCAGAGCCCCCACCCCTCAGCCGCTCCCCGCTTCCTCAGGCCAGCGCTGTCCCTGAGGCTGTGCGGGCGGTGCGTGGCAGGAATTAATCCCTGGTGAGATGCTGGGAGGGGATGTGCTGAGGGGACCAGGTCAGGGTGTCGGACCAGTGGTTACATCAACTCACCTACCTATTTACCTGGGGGTGGGGAGTCTGGTTCCTTTACAGCTATTTATGACAGCTGCATATTAAAATTTCATACAAATGAAGACTTGTTTATACTGCTCTATGTACTATATCAGTGTTTCTCAATGGGGGTGTCATAAATATAAAGGGAAGGGTAAACACCTTTAAATCCCTCCTGGCCTGTAAAGGAAAAACCCTTTCGCCTGTAAAGGGTTAAGAAGTTAAGATAACCTTGCTGGCACCTGACCAAAATGACCAATGAGGAGACGAGATACTGTCAAAGCTGGAGGGGGGGGAACAAAGGGTTGGCTCTGTCTGTGGGATGCTTTTGCCAGGACCAGAGCAGGAATGCAGGTCGGAACTCCTGTAAAAAGTCAGTAAGCAATCTAGTTAGATATGCGTTAGATTCTGTTTTGTTTGAATGGTTGATAAAATAAGTTGTGCTGAATGGAATGTATTTTCCTGTTTTTGTGTCTTTTTGTAACTTAAGGCTTAGCCTAGAGGGATTCTCTATGTTTTGAATCTGATTACCCTGTAAGGTATTTACCATCCTGATTTTACAGAGGTGATTCTTTTATTTTTTCTTTCATTAAAATTCTTCTTTTAGGAACCTGATTGCTTTTTCATTGTTCTTAAGATCCAAGGGTTTGGGTCTGTATTCACCTGTACAAATTGGTGTGGATTTTTATCAAGCCTTCCCCATGAAAGGGGGTGTAGGGCTTGGGGGGGATTTTGGGGGGGGAAAGACATTTCCAGGCGGGCTCTTTCCCTGTTATATTTGTTAGACGCTTGGTGGTGGCAGCAATAAAGTCCAGGGACAAAAGGTAAAATAGTTTGTACCTTGGGGAAGTTTTAACCTAAGCTGGTAAAAATAAGCTTAGGGGTTTTTTCATGCAGGTCCCCACATCTGTACCCTAGAGTTCAGAGTGGGGAAGGAACCTTGATGGGGGGGAGGGGTGTGTGATTTATTTCATAATTATATGGTAAAAATGAAATCAGTTTTCAGTAATAGTGTGGCTGTGACATTTGTATTTTTATGTGTGATTTTGTAAGCAAACAAAGTGAGGTGAAATTTGAGGTATGCAAGCCCAATCAGTTTCCTGAAAGGGGCACAGTAGTCTGACAGTTAAAGCTCATTAATATTAGAGACACAAAGTGTGTGAGGTAATAGCTCTTATAGGACCAACTTCAGCTCTGCTCTGTGTGACTTGAAAGCTTGTCTCTCTCACCAGCAGAAGTAGGTGTTGTTGAGCAGTAAATAAGGTTATCGTTTTTAGAACCTTCACATTTTGAAATGCCTCATTCTAGAAAACTTACCTTGGCATGAATTCAACCCGTGAAATTTTAGATAGTTTTGTTTTGTATTGCCAGAATTATAGGTGAAGTCAAAATCGGGGTATAATGGAAGGTTTAAAGTTTTTTTTACTTTGTAGTGCTTCTTTTAAAAATATCATTGGCTTCTGTGTTTGTCTGATTTTTAAAGGAGTTGTTAGACTTGCATCAATTTCTAATGGACAGGTGTCTCCATTACACATCATAGTTTGTGATAACTGGCTCCCTCATTTCATTCACAACAGAAGTACAAAGGAGAAAATGGTTTATGGGCATACTGGGCAGGATGTTGTGTGGAAGCATGCACTGCCCTTCCTTTTCTTGAGCTTATTCTGTAGATAGATTTTCCAGTTGTGCAGTTCAGGACCTCTTTACAAGCAATATATTCATGTGGATTAAAGGAAAAAATGCACAAGAACAATCCTCTGTGCTCTACTGGGACTGTGTCCTGCTCCAGAGAACTCAGTGAGAATGATGCCACTCAGAACCAGTATTTGTTTATATTCCAAAGACTCTCTTAGAAGAACAAAGCAAACAGGTAGCTAAGATAAGGAGTGTGTGGGATATGTGCCCTCAAAACAGAGCTGCCTGGTTTTATTTTAGGTTTAACCTTCAGTTTTTTCTTATTTACACTACAGATATGTTAAAACAGTTCTATGCCATTTTTACGTTGAAGAATAATGTAGCATTCTTAATTTTTCTCATCTCTAGCCTCTCCGACTCGATATTAAGCGAAAACTAACAGCTCGGTCTGACCGAGTAAAGAGTGTGGACTTGCACCCTACCGAGCCATGGATGTTAGCTAGCCTGTACAATGGCAGTGTCTGTGTTTGGAATCATGAAACACAGGTAAACTTTTTGTGCTGTATTCTATTTCTAATTAGAAACAGGAGTGTGTTCAATGTAGCAATATGGTAATTCATTGATGTGTATCCTGATCATAGTTATATATGAAGTGCATTCTTCTGCAGCAAACATATGGAAAGAACTTTAAATAATATAATCACTGTTTTTTGTTTAAAAAGCAAAACAAAAAAACCTATAATTTGCAGAATCAGCAGAGTGTCCTCAAGAAACTCATGTTTCATGCCACTTATAGTTTAGTGCCATTAAAGATCAACGTACCTAAGGGCGGTGCATTTTCAAATTGTAGCCTCAGAGACAAATAAGTACCGTGATATAAAGCAGATGGATTAGGATGTTAACCCAGCACTGAGCTTTCTGTTTATATGCTAATGCTTTGAATATTAAGAGTAGTAGGGATGTGATGCACAAAATTGATCTTAAACTTATTTTTTTCTGTTTAAACTCCCTGAACTTGAGGCTCATTTGTTTGCAATCTGTGCGATGCCTCAGCATATGTTGTTCAAGTGATATCACAAACATTAAGAAACAGTCTAAAGAAAGATATAGAGGTCTGTGGAGATCACATAAATCCCAGGATTTGTTGACTATATACAGTGAGATTTATTTTTTGCAAATTATTTTCATTTTTGTTTATTCCAGAAGGTATTTAGACTTAGCAAAACTGCACCATACTGTAAATACCTCCCCTTACCTGACTTTATGTTTATACTCACATCTGTTAAAAAGGAGTACAGATCCCTTTCTCTAGGAGCTCCTTGACAATTCTTAAACTTGCAACTATTTAAAAGTGGGCTGTTATAAGAAAAGCTGAACAGATTTTGAAACTGACATTTTCTCTGTAATATACCCCAATATTTCTAATTTTAGACTCTAGTGAAGACCTTTGAAGTATGTGACCTGCCAGTCAGAGCTGCAAAATTTGTGGCAAGAAAAAACTGGGTTGTGACAGGAGCTGTAAGTTGTCATTTTTTGTTTGTCTGTTTCATATACATTCCCCCGCTTTTCTCTTTACTTCGTTGCACCCTTACACACCATCCAGAAGTGTGGTTCTATATTAACTTGTACACTGGAAGAAGATAACAGATTATAGCTGTTTGTTTCCCCAAAACATTCTCCTAAAATCTGTTGAATAGAAGAGCACTTTAAAGCTCAAACTTTCATTTTAAAAACCGAAAAATACAAAGTGGTGGTTGACTTTACATTTAGGCCCAATCTATATTACCAACTCGAATAACTTCTGGCACTTGCTTTCAGTTTGTTTAAAAGATGTAGTATGCACAGTACCTTAACCATGTCCCTGTAATTAGGCTAAAGGACTTCAACTATTCAAGGTAATACGATTTTAAAAGTTTACCTGTTGTTTTCTATGCTTTTCCTCAATTATTTTTAATACAGAATCTTTAGAGAAATTTTTGTTCACTTTTAGAACACTAAAGCCACTTTTATCCATTGAATGTACTTCATACTAAAATGTGCTGCTTAAATCCATCCTACTCTTGCAGTTAAGAAAAGTCAGCAAAATGTAACAGTTGACGTCACAAAGTATACACCTTACAGGCTGTAAAATATGTGTGTGTTTATATATCTCGTATATAATCGTTTGTTTTTACATTTTCAACCTTAACATTGCATTACTAAGGAAGAAAGTGTGAATTAATTTTGCGTGCATATTTCTGTCAGCCTTTTTAATATTTATAGAAGCAGACTTGCAGGTACAAGCATGTGTCGGTGTACTTATCTCTATTTGTAACCACTGAAATAAACATTTTCCATGTTACATTTTTAATCTGTCCTTTAAATCATATTGCCCTCATATCAATCACTGAAATTAAGTTGTTTTAATATGCATCCAGGTGTGCATGCAGTGTGTGTCTGAATTGGTAATTAAAGTAGATATTGTGTATACCCAACATGTTTCCAATCTGTTACAATTTCTGAATAAGTTTTTAAGTGGGTCAAAGGCATTTGACCTCATGGAAAATTGTCCATGATGCATTTCTGTTTTTTAAATTTTATTAAATGGGCAGTCAACTTGAAAATCACTTTTTTTGTCTGAAAATTTTGTATCTACTATAGAAACAAGTAAAAGCTAAGATTTCTATGAAAGAAAATTTAGTGGAAAAATTAGTACTCTTACTTTGCTATCAAATACTTAGTTACTTGTTACTTTGTTGTCTTGTTCATCGTCTACGCTCTCTGGTCCATGCATTGGCATAATGACTCTTATACACATCTCTGGGGGACGCTCACTTGCAGGCTTTTTTCTAGCTCTGAAAGATGTTGCCTGCTAGTGACAGAAGTTAGAAAGCTGATACTGAAGAGGTAGCAAATAGGCATGTGTATGGAAGGAGAAGGGAGTAGGCCCAAGCCAGCATATATCATGTTGCTTCCTTCAAAACATTTAGGATAAAATTTTCAAAAGTACCTAGTCCCAGTGACTCAGTGAGATTTAGGACTTGTCTATATAGAGCAACAATATACAATAGAGGGGTGTGATTTCTGAACTGCACCAATGTGTTGCACACTAACCAGCCCATGCAGACTCTTAGTTTTTGCCAGCAGAGTCTATGCAAGCCAGTGCACTTTAGAAATCCCTCTAGACTAGAACAGTAGGGATCTGTTATTGACTACCTGACCAGGACAGTGATAGTGACAATGAAATGCTAGGGGAGATTAGAGAGGCTATCAAAATAAAGAACTCAATAATAGTGGGGGATTTCAGTTATCTCCATATTGACTGGGTACATTTCACCTCAGGACGAAATGCAGAGACAAAATTTCTCGATACTTTAAATGACTGCTTCTTGGAGCAGCTGGTACAGGAATCCACAAGGGGAGAGGCAACTCTCGATTTAGTCCTGAGTGGAGCACAGGATCTGGTCCAAGAGGTAACTATAACAGGACCAGTTGGAAATAGTGGCCATAATATAACCACATTTAAGATTCCTGTGGTGGGAAGAACACCTCAATGGCCCAACGCTGTGGCATTTAATTTCAGAAAGGGGAATTATGCAAAAAAGAGGTTAGTTAAACAGAAATTAAAAGGTACAGTGACAAGAGTGAAATCCCTGCAAGCTGAATGGACACTTTTCAAAGACACTATAATAGAGGCCCAACTTAAATGTATATCCCAAATTAAAAAACACATTAAAAGAACTAAAGAGCCACTGTGGCTTAACAATCACGTAAAAGAAGCAGTGAGAGATTAAAAAGGCATCTTTTTAAAAGTGGAAGTCAAATCCTAGTGAAGTAAATAGAAAGGAGCATAAACACTGCCAAATTAAGTGTAAAAATATAATAAGAAAAGCCAAAAAGGAGTTTGAAGAACAGCTAGCCAAAAACTCAAAAGGTAATAACAAAATGTTTAAGTACATCAGAAGCAGGAAGCTTGCTAAACAACCAGTGGGGCCCCGGACGATCGAGATACAGAAGGAGTACTTAAAGACAATAAAGTCATTGCGGAGAAACTAAATGAATTATTTGCATCAGTCTTCATGGCTGAGGATGTTAGGGAGATTCCCAAACCTGAGCCGTCTTTTGTAGGTGACAAATCTGAGGAATTGTGACAGATTGAAGTGTCACTAGAGGAGGTTTTGGAATTAATTGTTAAATTTAACAGTAACAAGTCACCAGGACCAGATGGCATTCACCCAAGAGTTCTGAAAGAACTCAAATGTGAAATTGTGGAACTATTAACTATGGTTTGTAACCTGTCCTTTAAATCAGCTTCTGTACCCAGTGAGTAGAAGATAGCTAATGTAACACCAATACTTAAAAAGGGCTCTAGAAGTGATCCCGGCAATTACTGACATTAGACTTACCAGTCTGTACAGGGCAAATTAGTTAAAACAATAGTAAAGAATAAAATTGTCAGACACATAGAAGAACATAAATTGTTGGGCAAAAGTCAACGTGGTTTCTGTAAAGGGAAATCATGTCTTACTAATCTATCAAGAGTTCTTTGAAGGGGTCAACAAACATGTGGACAAAGGGGATCCAGTGGATGGCTTTTTTCTAGAAAGCCTTTGACAAGGTCCCTCACCAAAGGCTCTTACGTAAATTAAGTTTTCATGGAAGAAGAGGGAAGATCCTTTCATGGATTGAGAACTGGTTAAAGGGCAGGAATAAATGGTAAATTTTCAGAATGGAGAGGGGTAAATAGTGGTGTTCCCCAAGGGTCAGTCCTAGGACCAATCCTATTCAACTTATTCATAAATGATCTGGAGAAAGGGGTAAACAGTGAAGTGGCAAAGTTTGCAGATGATACTAAGCTGCTCAAGATAGTTAAGACCAAAGCAGACTGTGAAGAACTTCAAAAAGATCTCACAAAACTAAGTGATTGGGCAACAAAATGGCAAATGAAATGTAATGTGGATAAATGTAAAGTAATGCACATTGGAAAAAAATAACCCCAACTACATACATACATACATACATACAATATGATGGGGGCTAATTTAGCTACAACTAATCAGGAGAAAGATCTTGGAGTCATCGTGGATAGTTCTCTGAAGACGTCCACGCAGCGGTGGTCAAAAAAGCAAACGGGATGTTAGGAATCATTAAAAAAGGAATAGAGAATAAGATGGAGAATATCTTATTGCCCTTATAAATCCATGGTACACCCACATCTTGAATACTGCATAGAGATGTGGTCTCCTCATCTCAAAAAAGATATACTGGCATTAGAAAAGGTTCAGAAAAGGGCAACTAAAATGATTAGGGGTTTGGAATGAGTCCCATATAAGGAGAGATTAAAGAGGCTAGGACTTTTCATCTCGGAAAAGAGGAGATATGATAGAGGTATATAAAATCATGAGTGGTGTGGAGAAAGTGTATAAGGAAAAGTTATTTACTTGTTCCCATAATATAAGAACTAGGGGCCACCAAATGAAATTAATGGCAGCAGGTTTAAAACAAATAAAAGGAAGTTCTTCTTCACTCAGCACAGTCAACCTGAGGAGATTGTGAAGGCTAGGACTATAACAGGGTTTGAAAGAGAACTGGATAAATTCATGGAGGTGAAGTCCATTAATGGCTATTAGCCAGGATGGGTAAGGAATAGTGTCCCTAGCTTCTGTTTGTCACTGTTAACCTGTTAGGTTCACTCCCTCTGGGACACCTGGCATTGGCCACTGTCAGTAGACAGGATAGTGGGCTGGATGGACCTTTGGTCTGACCCAGTATGGCCATTCTTATGTTAAGCCATTCAGTCCATAAGGGTATGTCTACAGAGCCTGCAGCTGCAAGCCTTCCATCCTGGGTTGACACTCAGGTTTGCAGGGTTTGTGCTACCATGTCAAAAATTGCTGTGTACAGGTTTGGCTCAGACTGGAACTTGTGCTTTGAAGTCTAGGAAGGAGATTGGGTTTCAGAGCCCGAGCTGCAACGCAAGCTGCAACTTTGCAGTGCTTTCTACACAGGTATTTTTAGCCTGGTAGCACAAGCCCAAGTCTGTTGACCTGGGATGGGAGGCTTGCTGCCCTGCCTTTTGCATCTAAACCTCTTTTGAAAACTTTACTCTACATATTTTTATGCTCCCAAGTTAACACAGTTTAAAAATGGATTTAAAAAAAGTAAAGATTTTAGGACATCATATTTGAAAGCTTTAAAATAGTGGTGGTGGTTGTTTTTTGGGGCAAGGAGGACTTTGTGGTGTTTTTTGGGGCCATTATTTCCTAAATAGTCAGTTAAAAAGAAATCCAAGTTGGCAGTGCTTTTTTCAGTTATTTGAGTGCAACATAGCATCTGTTTTTCTTATAGCATGATGTTGCATCATTGATATCAATGTAAGTTTCCCCATTGACTTCAGTGGGAGGAGAACAAAGCCCTTAATGCATGGAAAACACTTTTTCATGATCCTATAATGTGAAAATGTCTAAGGGAACTTTAAACTTGCCTTAAATTAAAATAAGTGACCTTTTGGGCTAAGACCATCTTTGAGAAACTTTGATCATAGATGAATTCTTCGTAGTTATAAATGCCTTAAAATAGGATCATGTAGTATAAATTTCTGAACCAAAACTGTGTCAGAATAATTATGTTAGCTGGCATTGTTTTCTTTAAGAACCGCATTAGAAGTCTGAAGAAAGGACTTTTATGGATGAAGAATCTTTGAAGATGGAATATTAGTCTTTATTTAATGTGAAATACTTTTATAGAGAAGCTGATCTTAGTGTCTTTATTTTCTTCTCATCTGTAGGATGACATGCAAATTAGAGTTTTCAATTACAATACCTTGGAAAGAGTTCACATGTTTGAAGCACACTCCGATTATATTCGTTGCATTGCTGTACATCCTACTCAGCCTTTCATTCTAACTAGCAGTGGTAAGAGGTATTTTCGGTATAATTTGATTTTTCTCACATAACTCTGTTTATAAGATAACAGTCTGAACAATGAGAAACTACATGGCCTGTACTGTTGTTGCTGAAATAAGAATTCTTGAGCAAGTAGCTTACTTCTCATTTGTCATCTCAAATTACTTCTTTCCAAGCTAGTTTCATGTTTTTAATGGAATCTCAGCTTTACTTCGGATCTGAAATGTAATAGGTTAAGCTCTTGTCAAAGACCACCTGAAGGTCTAGTTGCTTAATGTCTGCCAAACAAGAAGTTTATTTACATGCTAATGATCTGCTGTTTGGCATACTGACATGCCATACTTGGGTTTGACGTATATCAAGATTAATTTCATTTTGCTGGTTAAAACTAGAAGCATTGTAGTGTTTTCATAGTAAGATTTGTAACATGAGTGATATTGGAGTTTAAATATAATGTCCTTTCATGAAACAGAATTGTTGGCTTCATGTTGTGCCCACAACATTCAATCTAGATTCCCTAGTAAGCAAATTTAACTGTTACCTTAATCCTTTAGTATTGATGTGCAGTCCTTAGAAGTGTCTGAGATGAATTAGTGCTCTGACTGAGCCTGAGACTCATCTTCTGTAAAGGGAAAAAAAGTAGGCACTGGCCTGTCAGCTTTTCTTTAGGAAGTTAAAGGGAAGAGCTAGTTTTCCAGATGCCTAGAAGCAAAAAGAAGAAATGCTGCGTGCGTTACAGAACCAGGGCTTAAGAGAACAAACCGAGGTGCAGTGTCTCCTGAAAACAATCAACAGTATGGCTGAACTGACTGTGTTGCAAGAACAGTGAGAAGAATAGCTGGATTACACTCTAGATGGAATGGAGGCTTCATGCAGAGTCAAGGATCTGCCTACAAGCAGTTTTTGCTTAATTCAGTGTGTGCCAAATTAGGCAGTTCATTCCTTTTATACCTCTTTGTTTTCAAGGAAGTCCATAACAATAAAGCAAGAAACTAAATCACATAGAAAACAGCAGAAAACAGTGAGAAACAAAACTGGCAATCTAAGGGCTTGTCTGCATGAACAATTAGTCTGCGGCAAGCTGGGGTGTGAATCTACTCCATACTAGCCTGCCATGCACTAACTGTTCATGTGGGGACTAGATCAAACCACAGTAAGTAAGTAAACTGTTAGTCTGCTTAAAGTTTGACGTGGACAGTTAGTTTTGGGCAGACTAGTGGGGGTAGATTCACATCCCAGCTTTCTGCAGACTAACTGGTCATGTAAACAAGCCCTAAATCCTTATACTAACAACAGAAGAAATTCTCTTCAGGATTCCAATGTTTGTTTTGATGCTTGTGTCTTTGAAACTTGACCCTTTCCACAACTACTTACTTTTCAGAGTTTCAGACTAGGTTCCTCCAAGATGTTTGTAGGTCTCTGGAGCTGTAGAGGAGCTATGTGATATGTTACTCACAAATTCCCTTTAAATTTCACTTTTTCAAAACATAAAGCAAACTGTTTTAAAAACAATGGTTGGCAGTCCTGGGGAAAGTCTTGGATATGACAGCTGATAATGTACACCCTCCTAATTGAAGGGATAGTGTATTGAGGTTTTAACACACATTCCTTTCTCCAAAATATTAAGTCCCTGAAGTTAGAGGTATTAACAAAAATCCCAACATTTGAAACAGTAATTTAAAATCACTTGCCTCTCAATTGCTCAGCTTTCGCTCTGATTTTTGTGATGTCTCACTAAATTGCCAAAGTGTTTTCACACCACTGCTACCTTTTTTTAAAGAGATCTTTCAGACTTTCATAAAACAGAAAGTAGAAGTCCAGTTTCCCAACACCAGTGTCCTCTTTAAGAGAACACCGAATGGCCCTGAAATGAGAACCAAATGTTTAGCTGTGCTAAGCAGTTGAGACTATTACTAGGTTCTTTCTTCTGGCAAGGTAGATACCCAGGCTTCAGTTTAATGCAGACGACTATTTCTTTTTTTGGGGCATGAGGGGAGGGAACAAAAACAAACCGTTGCATTCCCTGTAGTCATCCCCCGCCTCTAAGGGTAAACAGTCTTCTGAGTAAAGTCCATAAATTATTTTGATAGTAGCAACGCTTCCCTTTAGGATGGACAAGCCTTGAAAATTGGGTTACTGAAGATTTTATTTTAAAAAGATAGTTTTAAATATCCATAATACCTAATTTGAATTTTTTTTCCAGATGACATGCTTATTAAACTCTGGGACTGGGATAAAAAATG
The DNA here is from genome assembly GCF_015237465.2 of Chelonia mydas. Taxonomy (NCBI): domain Eukaryota; kingdom Metazoa; phylum Chordata; order Testudines; family Cheloniidae; genus Chelonia; species Chelonia mydas. Next base: position 41,024,462 of record NC_057855.1, read on the forward strand.
GTCTTGTTCTCAGGTGTTTGAAGGACACACTCATTATGTTATGCAGATTGTCATAAACCCAAAGGATAATAACCAGTTTGCCAGTGCCTCTTTGGATAGGACGATTAAGGTACAGTAAATATACCTTTTAAAAACTTCATTAAATAATTACCAGACATAAGAAATACAACAATATAGCAATACAGACAATGGAAAAATTTAAATTCATAAAACAAGTATATGTGCAGTAATAGATTGTATACTACATACAAGGACATATATAAATTGGAATGGCCTCAGTCAAGTTATAGTTGAAGAATTATCAGAACCTGGATAAAGACTTTATATATCTGTGAAATGTCGAGATTAGTTATTGTATATGATCTTTGAAATGTGAATCACTGGCAGAAATTTATGGACTCTTGTGATTCCATTTGGATTACCAATAAGTGTTGGGGGGTATAACTTTACTTTTGTAATCGTCCACTTTCAGAGTCCGTTTTAGGGAAATGCAAGATAGCAGAGTACCTACACTGAGAGTCTTACTTCCCTTTCCTGCGATAGACCCTGAAGATTCTCATGCACAGTGGAGCCATTACTGGGTTCATGGGGCCATCTGGGCACTGAGATTTCCCCATGTTCCCTTGGAACCTTTGTTATGTGTTAGGACTGTAGAAAAGGCCACCTATACTTCAAGACTCCTTCAGCTGTTATGATTAATGGGTATGTGTGAGTGGGATTTGGTATGGTAGTGAGGAGGCAAAGTTTTCACCTAGGGCCTCAATGTACCTAAACTCTGCCCTGATCCATTTAACAAACAGTCATTTAGTATTTTAGATTTGTGATTCTAAAATCCACACTAACAACTAAAGGATATATGTATATTTCTGACTCGAACCGCAGATTTCTGAAACAATAGTAAGCTTAGTACATATAAGATGATGTATGGCATGTGTAAACGTGATATATACATACATGCAGAGGGGTTTAACATGTAAGAGAGACCATTGAAGGATAAAGCTATTTTATTGCTTTGAAATATTGGCCCAAAGTGTAATTTGATTTTTTTTCCCCCACTACATTTAAGACATCAGGATGCAGCGGTACAGACTTATTAGCTGTATCTTTCCTGTCTCTAGAATTTTAAAAATGCACTACTCAGAGCTCATTCTGTCTGGTGGTGCTGGCCCATGAGGGTAAGATCAATACTTAGGTATGGTTGATCTTTTTCTTTGCAAGGTGTGGCAGCTTGGTTCTTCTTCACCCAACTTCACTTTGGAAGGCCATGAAAAAGGAGTGAATTGCATCGATTATTATAGTGGAGGAGACAAGCCTTACCTCATTTCAGGAGCAGATGATCGCCTTGTCAAGATTTGGGATTACCAGGTACAGTGTGTTCACCTCTTCGTGAACACTTTAGTAGATTAATTTGGTTGGGCACCATCAGCAGCAAAGGCATGGAAATCAAGGGAAAGGCATGAAGGAGAAAAATATTCTGGAGTTTTCATGACTTTGAATAGAAAATAGAGAGATTTTTGTGATGTATTTTCCGGAAAAACTGAACTAAAACTTATGAGTAAACTTATGAGTTAAAAATTATGAGTAACATTCAAATTTACCGGCTGTGAAATATAGAAATCACCTTAAATCTAAATGTTAAAAGTTAACTTTGTCTTGAATAGCAGTGGCTTATTTTCTTGTAGAGTAGTGCGTCCTATTTTTTTATTTTGTGACCAATCACCTTGCAATGGATTGGGCACCCACCTGCTCTCTGTATCCCTTTACTGTATGTCCAGAGAATAATTGTCTCCTTCTGTGTCCACTTGTACTCTCCAATCGTTTTGTCTGTTTTCTTCTTCCTCCTTGTTGCTTTCTGTTCTTGCTTATGTTCCTTGTCCTATGCCTCTGTGATTTCCTTCTCCCTCTCCCCCCACTAGCTAGGTATGTGTTGCTTGGGTATTGATGGGGGAGTTATCCATTCCTAAGTCTGTGGCCTGAGCTGGATGCTGTAGGAGCAGAGAAGAAAAGGTTGGGCCTGTGGGACAAAGATAGCACCAGGCTTGGTTTTCCCTTGCGATTCTGTGCAGATCTATGTTTGGCTTTCAGGATTTGAAGCAAAAAGTACAGGCACTAATGAGTCTTGTATTAATACACTGAGCCACCTTGCTCTCAACAAAGTGTTTTGTAGATAGGAACCCAGTTAGCTTAGGAAACAAAGAAGCAGCTACGCTAATGGGAACAAATTCATTTCTGGTCGTTGGGGGTTTTGTCTTAAGACAGACTCTAGGGTATGCTATTCTTTCTACAAATTGAAGTAGAAGTAAAGGTTACAGAAAGAAGACTAGAGACATGCTTACATAATTCTTACATTAAATTTCTTTGAAGATAGTGATCTGAGAAAATTAGTGTTAATGTTTTGTTTTCTTGTATCTTAACTCTTCTTACAGAATAAAACCTGTGTGCAAACACTGGAGGGACATGCTCAGAATGTATCCTGTGTCAGCTTCCACCCTGAGCTGCCAATCATAATCACAGGCTCAGAAGATGGTAACTTTGAGTTTTCTGACACTTCATGTATATTAACAGTAGGGTGGGTTACATATCCTTTTGTAGGTTTGGAAGCGTCCTTGTTTCTTTTTTATTTATATGGCTATAGAACTAGTTACTATTGGTTTAAATTCCCTTTGCAAGGTCCAGTTTTGCTTGGCTTTTAGTAGTTCACTTCATCCCTACACTTTCTGACCTCCAAGAGCTGGCTTTCCTTGATCCATCCCATGTAGGTAGGCTTTCTGCTTTCTCTTCATCACTTGTTTGAGGTGCTTGTTCATCCAGGTTGGTCTGCAGCCCTTCACTATGAGTTTTTCCCCTTGCTTGAGATGCAGGCTTCAGATAGTTTCTGCAGCTTTGACTTAAAATAATTCCAATCTTCCTCCACGTTCATATTCTTGAGCAGTCATAGATTCATAGATATTTAGGTCAGAAGGGACCATTATGATCATCTAGTCTGACCTCCTGCACAACGCAGGCCACAGAATTTCACCCACCACTCCTGCAAAAAACCTCACACCTATATCTGTGCTATTGAAGTCCTCAAATCGTAGTTTAAAGACTTCAAGGAGCAGAGAATCCTCCAGCAAGTGACCGGTGCCCCATGCTACAGAGGAAGGCGAAAAACCTCCAGGGCCTCTTCCAGTCTGCCCTGGCGGAAAATTCCTTCCTGACCCCAAATAATGGCGATCAGCTAAACCCTGAGCATATGGGCAAGATTCATCAGGCAGATACTACAGAAAATTTTTTCCTGGGTAACTCGGATCCCACCCCATGTAATATCCCATCACAGGCCATTGGGCCTATTTACCATGAATATTTAATTTGGAAACCCCAAATAAAGGTGAATCTAACTCACCTAGGGGTGGAAGGACATAGCTGAGAGGAAGGCTGGAGTACTGCTGCTGAGAAGCCTAGGGCATCTGCAAGCAGTGAGGCCCCAGTCAGTTCAACTCCATCTCACTATCTCTGCACAGCCATTGAGAGCTGCCTGCCAGCTCGGAGGTCCTAATTTCTCCTCCCTGTGATCCCTCAAGCTCCCACCAAGAGATTCTTCTGTGCTGATTTTCCTCCTTTGGCCTGTGTGACACTCGTGGTAGATACCAAATATCCCTCCAAACATCAGTGAGACTGCTGGCATTGAAGGATTACAGTTCTATTTCACTAAAGTTTAAATTACAGGTGTTAGTTTCATATGTGGTCTTTGGATTCTTGTTGTTGAATGCCATAATGTTTAATAGCTCTACTACTGAGAGAGGAGACTGAAATTGCATATATCTCTTTCTCCAGGAACTGTCCGCATTTGGCATTCGAGCACGTATCGCTTAGAAAGTACTCTCAACTACGGCATGGAGAGGGTGTGGTGCGTGGCCAGTCTGAGAGGATCCAATAATGTAGCTTTGGGTTATGATGAGGGCAGCATCATTGTTAAGGTATCTTAATATTGGAAAGCATACATGAAAATGGTGATCCATTGCCACAAACTTCTGTTACTAAACTATTCTTTAATACTGAGACAGCCTCTGAAGTGATTTTAAAAAATGGGCAAAATTCAGTTTATTGGCATATTCCAAAAGAGCCATACATAAGTATTTAAAGTGAATGAAATGAAATTTGAACTTAATGGGCTGAGGATGCTTATCTTTATATGCTGCTTTTATTAGCTTGGCCGTGAAGAACCTGCCATGTCTATGGATTCGAATGGAAAAATTATTTGGGCTAAACACTCGGAAGTGCAACAGGCTAATTTGAAAGCTATGGGAGATGCTGAAATTAAAGATGGAGAAAGATTGCCACTGGCTGTAAAGGATATGGGGAGCTGTGAAATCTATCCCCAGACCATTCAGCACAACCCTAATGGACGGTAATAATTTTTAATTTCAGAACAGAATTCTTGACACTTTAAAATTTAGAAATATGCCATCCCAGAAAAATATACCTTCTAGATGGCTGATCTACTTCTAGTGATGCCCAATAGTCTGTGCGCACAATTTCCATGCCAACACTTTTTTTCTCAATCTTTAGGTTTGTAGTAGTATGTGGGGATGGTGAATACATCATTTACACAGCTATGGCTTTGAGGAACAAGAGTTTTGGTTCTGCACAGGAGTTTGTATGGGCACATGATTCTTCAGAGTAAGTGTGGTTTTTATCTTGCGATGTATGAAACTTCTGCTAATTTCCAGACTACCTAAACTCTAAACTGGTCTGAAAGTTAAAAGCTGGATTGGGTAACAAGCATTCTGTAGTTCGGATTACGTGAAACTTATATATTGAATGCACTTTTAATTTTGAAGAAATATCAAATATAGTAGCCTACATGTCTAGTATTTTATAGAGTTCTTTATGGCTGTACGGTATAACATTTTGCTATCTTGTTGTCTGGATAATTGTTTTGTAATGGTGTATTTTTCTCTGTGTATTTAGGTATGCAATCAGGGAGAGCAACAGCGTTGTAAAGATATTTAAGAACTTCAAAGAGAAGAAGTCCTTTAAACCTGATTTTGGTGCAGAGGGTGGGTTTTATTTGTGTTTCCCAAATCTGCTAGATTACAGATCTTAACTTTGTTGCTGGAAAAAATTGTTTGCTAGTGAAATAATAATTTCTTCGACATTTGCTGTTCTTTGCAGGTATCTATGGAGGTTTCTTACTGGGTGTCAGATCTGTTAATGGCTTGGCATTTTATGACTGGGATAACACAGAGTTGATACGCAGAATTGAAATTCAGCCCAAACATGTGAGTTTTGTCAGGTGGCACTTTTTGAGTATATGTATATAACTTGTCATATCAGGGGTATTTAGAATATACTACAGGCTTTTTTGAATTTGTCAATCTCATGAAGCTGTTAAAGATAAAAATTATATTTTTAATTTTTTATACTTTTTTGTAGTAGACTCTTACATAGACACTGTCTTCTAAACCCCTACACTGGATGTGCAAATGAACAAATATTTTGATAAAACGTGTGTATCCTCCTTTCTTATCACAGCACCCTAAAACCTAAATGCTATTTCTTGTTTTTATTTAGATTTTCTGGTCTGACTCTGGTGAGCTGGTCTGTATTGCCACAGAGGAATCATTCTTCATTCTGAAGTATCTATCTGAAAAAGTTGCAGTGGCGCAGGAAACACATGAGGGAGTCACTGAAGATGGTATTGAAGACGCTTTTGAGGTAATTGCTGTTAAAAGTGGGAATGCAGTTAGGTCAGTGACTTCAGTAGGCTTTGGATCAAGCCTTGAGTACTGTAACACACTCCCCTTTTACAGACTAAAAGTTAGCTATGATGCAGAATAATGATTACTATAATCTTACTATAAACTTGCCCTAACATCTGTTAGAAATTGTATTTTGAGGTGTTGGGAGCTAATGGAGGAAAAAATGCTTCCGGTTGAAACTTGGGATAAAAGATCTTGTCCTTATAACAAACGTAAAGATGTCTAAAAAGAGAACATAAAACTGGGTAAAATAATAGTGTAAATTCTCCTTCAATTTTCCAGTGTTGAAATTTACTTAAAGTTCAAGACTTGGTTAGTGGACATATGCTGAATAATGTTCTTAACAAGCACTTCAGAAGAAAATGCTGGGCCCTTGTCTAACAAGTAAATCAGACAGCCGTATTAATAAAGTCTTTTTTCTAGCTATAGATGTACACAGTCCAGGTCAAAAATGGAATCATTAACCTGGATTTTAATAATCCTCCATGAAAGCTTTTTACTGAATATATTTGTAAATGTTAAAACAAATGTGCATGTTTCCAGTTTGTATCTAGAATTCCATCTTTAACTTGCCCTATTGTGGAGGATGAAGTGTTTAAACTCAACTTGGGGGTAGTTTTTCATGGCTGTCCCAGTCCTAATGTTTACATGTAGTTGAGGTTTTTTATCACCAAAAGCACTTTTTTTGTTTTGTTTTTTGGGCAGGTTCTTGGTGAGATTCAGGAGATTGTGAAAACAGGGTTGTGGGTAGGCGACTGTTTTATTTACACCAGTTCTGTGAACAGACTGAACTATTATGTTGGAGGAGAAATTGTTACTATTGCCCATTTGGATAGGTGAGTATCTAGTTTATATTCATCTGTTAATACATTTTGTAAGGCTTTTTAAAACATGTTATGAAACATTTCAACTTGTCACGAAGTTGTTTGACTTCTTAGCATGCACTACTTTTTCTAACTACATTAGTGTAATGTATATTGAGTAACATTGTTACTGCAATATCGCACAGAATAATAATAATAATGGTCTAATAGTATGAATAGCACTAGTAAAACTGAAATAAGCTTTTAGATAGTAAGTACTGTCTTGCTATCATAAAATCTACTGCATCTTCAGTTGGATACCTATAAATAGATTAAAATTCATTGTTTTTGTTATAGGACAATGTATCTATTAGGGTACATCCCCAAGGACAACAGGCTTTATCTGGGTGATAAAGAGCTAAACATAGTCAGTTACTCCTTGTTGGTCTCAGTGCTCGAGTACCAGACAGCGGTAATGAGGAGAGACTTTGGTATGGCTGACAAAGTTCTTCCTACAATTCCAAAGGAACAGAGGACTAGAGTTGCACATTTTCTTGAAAAACAGGCAAGAGAACTATTTTTTCCAACTGTAAACAGTGACCATGTAAACTTGTAATTCCAGTTTAACCTTTTTCAGTTTACTCAATAGGGAATTCTCACATTACTGCATACATAAACCAAAAGCTTATTTAAAAAAAAAAAAAATTGTTGCTAAACATTATATGTTCACATTTAAGAACAAAGCAGTCTTTTCTGTTTATACAACAGTCAATTTGGCTTGGGTAAAGGGAGATGATTTGGTGTTCAGAATTAAATTTCAAGGATTGCCGATGAACTTGGTAGACTACAGTTTGACTCTTGAAAAATCTGTTTAGGGCTTCAAACAACAAGCTCTTGCAGTATCCACAGATCCTGAACATCGCTTCGAGCTTGCTCTTCAGCTTGGAGAATTAAAGATTGCATACCAGCTTGCCGTGGAAGCAGAGGTAAACATAAGATTAATTTAAACAGAAAGTCAAGCTCATACTGCAGAACCTGCACATCTTGGGATGAATTTAACAGAGGGCTAGGCCTCACGTGAAGGAAGGGGATCTGGGGATGGAGATCAGATCCTTGAGCCTGCTCCCCTACCTGCACTGCTGTCCCCAGCAACCAGAGAAAACTTTCCCGGAGTTTTGCTCTATAGGGAATTGAGCTCTGTGGGTGGGGAGGGAGAGAGGATGTTCTATTGCTATCCCTCTGGAAACCTACCTGAATTCCCTGAGAATACATACTGGATCAGGGTCATAACCTTACCTTCCAACTTTGTGCACTGTTATTGGAGCTACAGTGGAGACTAGGGGGAAAGGAAACAAAGCCAAGAATTTGTGCAGGGGAATAGGACTTCTGCATGGATGGGCGCTGACTCCAAAGACCTGCCAGTTTCAGGTGCCGAACACCAAGACCCAAACTCCACTTCTAGTGCCCAACATAGATGATCTGTCCCATAACTAACTTTGAGGATAGTCTCGTTAGTTGCCCACTTCAAGTGGTCTCCTACAGTATGTGTGAACCTCATATGCTTTGCAATCTGCACCAATTTTGATCTTCGACATTCTGGTTATCTTTCCGAGACCTGAAGAGGAGTTTTGTGTAAGCTTAAAAGTTTGTCCCTCAGTGGTGTGAGCATTGGCCTGCTAAACCCAGGGTTGTGAGTTCAATCCTTGAGGGGGCCATTTAGGGATCTAGGGCAAAAATTGGGGATTGGTCCTGCTTTGAGCAGGGGGTTGGACTCACTAGATGACCTCCTGAGGTCCCTTCCAATCCTGATATTCTATCACCTGCTTTGTTAGTCGTGTTATTTTGTAATAGGAACAAAGTGTCCATCTTAAAGTTAAGGATGGACAGATAAAGTTACAATATGCTTTTTTATTATTAAACATTTTGAAAGTCTTAGTTTTAAAACAAAAAATTCCTGAACACCAGGAATACTAATGTGCCTTCATCTTGCTTTCCTCCCCTTACTAAATGGAAGATCCTACTAGTTGCCACATGAAAGTCACTGAAACTTTGTGTATAAAATGTAGTCTGTGTAATGCTACAACCTTGTTACTCTATAGCTGTTACATTGGCATCCTGAGGGTATCTGACTCCAACATCCTGAGTGCAGGGGAAAATACATATAAGTAAGCTACGATTATATTATGGAGGCCATGGAATCTGTGACTTCCAGAGATCTCCATGACATTTGCTACTTCAGCTGTGGGCCCCAGAGCTCTCAGCTGCTGCGGGCAGCTGGCGAACTCTGTAGCTCCACAGGCAGCAGGGCCACCTCTCTCCCAGCCACTGTGAGCCACAGTAGTGGTGGGTGCTGGACTCCCCCACTCTCTGTTTTGTCACTTTTTTTTTTTAGTAAAAGTCATGGACAGGGCACAGACTTCTGTGAATTTTTTTATTGCCTGTGATTTTACCGTGACTTTTATTAAAATAACTATGACAAAATCTTAGCCTTACATATAAGTGAAGTTGGGATAGGAGACCTGAACTTGACTGAATTTATACTCCTGCTAATCTGCAGTTTTCAAAGTCTTTCTTAAAAAAAAAAAGTGTGAAAAATGTGCTGTTCTTTAATTTTAAAACCATTTAAATTTGGAAAATCTCTTACAGTCAGAACAGAAGTGGAAGCAACTTGCTGAGCTTGCCATCAGTAAATGCCAGTTTGGCTTAGCCCAGGAGTGTCTGCACCATGCACAGGACTATGGAGGTTTATTGCTATTGGCCACTGCTTCAGGAAATGCTAACATGGTGAACAAGCTAGCAGAAGGAGCAGAAAAAGATGGCAAGAACAATGTAGCTTTTATGAGCTACTTTTTGCAGGGAAAGTAAGTAGCAAACAAAGGCTTCAATTGTGTTCATTTTCACTATTTTTATAATACTCAGACTGAGGTGGACCACACCTCAAATTCCCAGATAGCTGCCAGAGGTATGCTACAACAATTGCTTATGTAGAAACAGAATATTTTCCTGTTTAGCTATCCCTTATGAGATGGAAAAGAAAGCCAGCACCTTGTGACCAATGGACAGTTTTGAATTGGGAGGAGGAGTTGTGTTGTAATTAGACATGCTGTATTAGTGCTCACCAGCATGGCTACAGTGGAGGATCTGCCCCTTCCATTTTAGGGAGAAGTTTAACAAGTGACACCTACCCACCCGCCCTTTTCCTTTTTTCTAAGCAAGATTGAAATCTCTCGTGGTAATACAGGTATGGAAGCCTTGATATAAACTGTTTGCCCAAAAATGTAAGAGGGGGGAGAGCGGGTAGGGCATCATCTCAGTTAAAGAATGGCAAGAGACTGGTTGCTCTAGACAATTTGCTGAGCTCTGGAGCTTTCAATTGCTTTATTTGAAACAAATTCAAAAGTGCTCAATTTTTAATGTGACAAGCTTGATATTTTGAAATAACTTCTTGTCACGGGGTCATGACTCACCACCGCAGGCGCCTCCCACTGGTTGCTCTGGGAATTAGCTCCTGTCAGCAGCAGAGTGCCCTCGGCACGTGGTGTCTCGCCCGTTGTCTGCTCTGCTGCCTTGGGACCTGCGTTGCTCGCCGCTCGGCGGCCCCTCCGGCAGTGCACCCTACTCCAGTCTCACCCTCTTCTTGGGGAAGGGGGGGTTAGTAGCAGTCTTTCGGTTTGCACCTGCCTCAGTGGCCAACCACAATCCCAAAGTCTAGCCCCTCAGCTCAGGGGCAAGTTGCAGTCTGTCTCGCCACACTCCTTGGTGGCCAGGTGCAGTATAAAGGGGGAGACGTAGGCCCACCTGCTACTCTGGGTCCCAACCCAGGGACCGTCTAGCGGCAGCCTCTTCTGTCCAAGGTGCTAGATCCTTCCCTCAGGAGCCAGTCCTTCTCCCTAGCCAGCCAGGGAGAGACTACCCTCTCCTCTGTTAGGTAGCCTTTATATAGGACCCTGATTGGCTCTCTACAGGCCTTTGATTGGCTGCTGGTCTGCACAGCCTCTCTGGCCTGTTCCAGCCCTTTTTCTCATGGGGTGGGGCAGCCTGCCAACCACACTTGTATTAGAAGAAAAATCTTTTTGACAGTTCTGCTGTCTGCTAAAACTTTGAGTCTTACAAAGAGCTATTTTGTTTTGGTAAAATTATGAAGACATTTGAAATTTTTGGCCTTGTCAGAACACTTCACTCAAATCCCTGTACCCCCAGAACAAGAAGATTATAAATCTTAATTCATGGTGCAGAGATGTTAGATCACACAATTCCTCTTCCAATGAGAAAAGGAAAGATGTCTGTCATTGCAGCCAATGGCAAAACCCATTGACTTCAAGTTCCAATGGATCATAAAGCATGTATATAAAATTTTTGGCAAGTGGATTGGTACCTTATTTTTGTTCTATCAACTCAGTATTACTTTGAATATAAGGTTTACCTAGTATTTTTCTTAGTCATATTTGAGAGACTAAAAACCAATAAATTAGATTAATGCCAAATTAATCCCTGGCAGATCTATTGGTTATAATGTTATACTAGGATTGTATTTGACCATAAAACTTTCTCTCTCAAAATGAAATTCAGGATTAAAGTTCCATGCTACATTTTGCTTACTCTGGGGTGCCTAAGAGTTACTGCATGTGGCCTCTCAGAAAGACGACTGATCCTGTATCTCTCACAATAAAATGTGGTACTTCAGGTTTGAGCAGAAAGACTTAACATTTGGTTTTCATTACTTCAGCAACTTTATGATAAAGTATAAATTAAATGCAATACTTTTCTGTATTTTAAAAGAAGAAATAACATTACTGTATTGACAACTTCAATATTTAACCTTCCAGGGTTGACTGTTGTTTGGAACTCTTGATTAAAACTGGACGTTTGCCAGAAGCTGCCTTCTTAGCACGTACATATTTGCCAAGCCAAGTTTCAAGGTAACTTTTTAATGTATTTAAAGTAGAAATATGTTCCTTTTTAAAAACTTTTGTTTACAGCATATATCTGTGCGATTAACAGGGTTGTAAAAATGTGGCGAGAGAATCTCTCTAAAGTCAATCAGAAAGCTGCAGAGTCCCTGGCTGATCCCACAGAGTATGAAAACCTGTTCCCTGGATTAAAAGAAGCTTTTGTTGTTGAAGACTATGTAAAGGAAACTCATACTGACTTGCGGCCAGCTAAGGAATACCCGCTTGTCACTGTAAGTAAAATATTTTGTTTTCATTAATATAAATGATTCCATGCTTGGAGTTTTGATTTTACAATTTTTACTGCCAGGACCTTTCATGTAAGTGTATTTTTCTCTCTGCTGTTTTGTTAGCCAAATGAAGAAAGAAATTTACTGGAAGAAGCGAAAGGTTTTGAACCTTCAGGAGTAGTAGTATCCCAGGTCAGTAATACAACCGTACAAGAAAGTTACAGGATGAGGAGGATCTGGTATTGTGCAATAGCAGCTGTTCTGGGGACACTACACCCACCTTTAGTGGACAGATTATTGCTTTAGTTCGCTTTTGTTGCTACTTGGGGTCACTTCTCTTGTCCCATCAAAATATACTTTCACAAGTTTTATTGACCTCGAGCTATTACTGACAGATTGTTCCACTAGCATGAGTTGCTGTACTTCAGTTGGGGCACTACATAGTCTGTTTTTGATGTCAAGTTTTGGTACTGAGCTAAACTATGGTTCTTTGATTTCTAAAAGATAGGTGAGAAATTCTTAGTGGTATATCTTGTATGGTTGCTGTGAGTACAAGTACAAATATCTAAATTGTCAGCTGGATGAATCACTCAGAGCTACGTCTTCCTTTGTGGTGCTATTTAATACAAATAGCTTCAGCTGTTTCCAACATTCTAAAACTTAAGTGGTCTAAGAAGTGATGAAAACACATTTTTAATCATGACTAGATAACTTAACCTCTAATAGCCAGTGTACTACTATAAAATGGCACAAATTGCCAGATGGGGAAATCAGTTTCCATTTCTCCTGCAATAATTGGAAGACCTGCCTTTTAAGCATGTAGTACCTTAGAGCTTTAAAGCAACCAGCCAACCAAACCTGTCCCTGAACTCAGAGGGAAAATGCTGACCTAGTCCTGCTTTGTTCTTCATATGTAGGCTATTAAATATTCCCTCTTTCAAACATCTTGTAGAAGGACCAGGGAGTAAATTGAACCTGCTCCTATAGGCACACTTTATTTTTAAGCCCCTTCATTTTCAGTTTAAACCGATTTTTACTTTAAAAATCGCCAGTTTTACAAAATGTTTTTTCTGATTTTCACCCTATTTTTATATCAAATATTTCAAATATAGGAAAATACAATACACTGCACAATACATGTATTATGATAATACATCAATCTGTATATGCAAAACTGCCTGTTGAAGTAAGGTTTTGCGTTAATCTAGAAGATGCACACAATAAACGAATAGGCACGCATGCAAGCTCTGAAGTGCACATGCATCTGAATGTACTGATGAATCTCATGCCCACCATGTACACTTTCAAGTGGTTAGCAGCTAATGGTTTATAACTCAGTTTACAACAGTAAACTTTATTCAAATTAAAAGTTTTTATTTAGGGATTAGAGAGATTTTCTTAAACTCAGAGATGACATGTTTTGAGTTCTGTTTTTAGTTCTACAGCAAACGACACTGAATTCTGTTCAAAGCATTAATCTACTGAATACTTTTTTCCCATCCTGCTGTCCACCAAAATAAACCCTGATATTTACCCAGAAAAATTAAGATTTTTGCACTGATTTTTCAGCTGTTTTTGTTGTAATAAACACTGAAAGTCCCAGGAAAAATTAAATAAAATAAAAACGGAAAACAAAGGAAACTATTTAGTAAACCCTAAAAAACTCACTTTGGAATTTTGTTCTCCATATATATTTTCTAAGTGAACTGAAGTTGTTAAATTGAAAATCTGAGAACCTTCCATGCTGCTGTTGCATAAGAGAAGTTGCATTACTGTGTGGTCTCAGTTGTGACTTCCACTGTAACAACAGAAACCTAAATCCAAATGTTAGCAACTGGAAAGTGCTGTTCAAAAGCTACTTGGGGAAACCTTAGACTTTAAGTGGAAGAAACAAGCCCTTGCAAGAAAGTATGATCTGCTAGCATCCTTAATTTGGACTTTTAGGCAGAGCTTTTTAAGTCAATATTAAAAGACCTGTGAATATGAAATCTCATTTTCATCTCCTAAGGAATCTGAAGAGAAAGAACTAGTTCCATCTCCTAAACCAGTAGGGGCGCCTCCAGTTCCAGGAAACTCTGATCATCTTCCAATGACAAAAGATGAAAAGGTATACTTCAGTTTCAAAAGTATAGCTCTGAGATGGGAAGGAAAGCTAATCTGAAATCTACAAGTTTTGATATTTTATTTCCACTGGGGAAAAAGTGATATAGATTAACATATCTGGACTAAGCACTGTGAAGTTTCACTTTACTTTGTGAGGATACTAACTTACCACTAGTCAGGGTTGATATTTATAAAATACCCAGCTAAGAAAAAGATGTGTGTATATATCCTCAGTCAAAACTAGGTCCCACCTAGTCCAGCAGCTGGCCTTTGCTTGTTTATATGACTAGAGGCCAGTTCCTTATGGAACAGCTGCACATGTAGTAGTAGAGTATGTTTAACTGAAGATATCTACTCCCAAGAGCAAAGTAGTTCATATTTGTAGTTTTAAATTGAAGCACTGTTTGTGGCTAGGTCTAAAGAGCTGCATCAAAGTTTGTTTGCAAACATAACCAACTAAAGGATTAACATATATAGCAAGTGTAAATTTTCTTCCTGGCACCTAACCCTAAATGTTTTCCTTCTCTTAGGCACTACTAGACTTGGATGATTTGGATAACTTGGAGGTGGAAGATATCGATACTACAGATATCAATCTGGACGAAGAGATCTTAGATGATGACTTGATTCTTATTTGTGACTAAATCCATTAATTCATAATTGCAACACAGAGGAATTACATTTATATGGACTACACGGATTGGAAACTAGCTTGATTTTTATACTGAATCTGGACCATGTAGGTATAGTAACAGGGCCTCTGTTGCACAAAAGAGAATTTTCAGATTGCAACATTTTGAAATTCATTTAGTGTAGCAACTAAGCAGCTCTCCATAAGCTGTCACATTTATCAAGAAACTCAAAATAAAGTGTTTAAAAGAGACACTAAAGAATTCCACTTTTATTTTTGCTTACCCCATTCTAGGGAAATATATACAATGTTCACTATAACCATTTAACTACGTGAGGTAGTAAAGCAACCGTGACCCTACAGTCTGAGTGGAATGAAAGGCAAGAAAGCCAGGATCCCATTTCCTTGTAATGCAGTTTAGCCTACATCTATCAGGTCTGCAAGATGCTACTTTTTCAAGGGAGCTGAGCATCTCTAACTACAGCACATATGCCTAAAATTTAGGCCCTACTTATCTTCAGATGGGCAGCTATGGTGTTAGACAGCAGTAGCACACTTTCTAAAGTGACAGGTATCTGGTAAAACTGGATTAGTTACCCCAAGTGACTTAATACTCTAACCACTACCAGGCAACTTCCTATGAAGGTTTAGTTAAACTTTCCTCAACTTACATCAGAGGTCATATGTAGCTTCACTGCATTAAGGCTTAGACATAAGGGCTGACACCTAATTCAGGTTAGTTGTCCCCCACCTTGCTACTTAAACTGCAAAGAATTAAAACTGCTGTTCTGGTGCTCCTTATCTTGAAATAAATTAAATTTAACATGAAGTTGCATACAGAAGTGTCCCTTTTCAACTATATAAATGCATTGCATAGTAGTCATCCTCTCCTACTTAGTGATTACATTCACCTCTTCCACAAAGGCTAGTTTTTCCATGTATAAAAACAGACTGCTTGTTTTTAGTACTGATCTGTTTAGCAAGGGTGACATCTTCCTGTTTTCTAGTTGCAGAATTCTTGTAAAAACTGATTTGCATTACCCTACTGATTTCTTGGTATCTACAGTTTGCTATTTTATGAAAAGTCTGAACCACATACCTCAGTCACTTGTGTTTATTTTAGAGTTCTATACAGCACTAGCCACATTTTGTATTTCCCACAAGTTAAAATGATAGCCTGAAATTTAACACTTGATTAAATGAGCCTTTTATTTCACAAAGCTGCTGAACTAGCCAGTGCTTCTTGATAAGCCTGAAGAGCCAGCTCTATATATCCTATCTTCTTTGATTCTGTTTTCATGAACACCTGTTAAAGATAACAGCTATTAAAATGGTGATACAGTACAGAATTTATTGTACAATTTCTGATTTACAGAATGACTTTCTTGTGGCATTTCAGCATACCCCTTACTTTGTTAAAATTGTTAAGTTGGGTGTAGTGGTTTCTTACACATACCTCCTAATGTTTGTACAGTCATTTGATAGAGGGTTTCTTAAGGAACTAAGAGGCAGTGTGGCTACATATAAAGAAAGCAGGTATCAATGTGAACCTCACCTTTCCATTATTCTATCCAAAGCAGGAAAGTGTACTATACCTTGATTAAATCTACTCCATGAACTTCCTGTTCTTTTGCTTCTTTTGCTGATTGACAGTCAGGGTGGAGCATATGATAGAGGTTGATTAAGCATGTAGCATCATCCATTCTAAAAACAAGTTAAGACTCATTTCTTACAGTTTTTTGGAAATACCATAGCATTTTGTTAGTAAAAGGATATGAAAGTATGAAGGTACACCAGCCCATAACTAAGATCCAAGCAACACTTTGAACACATCTCCAAAGTGTAAGTGAGCTTCTATATCAAAGGTGTCACATTTTGGTACTCTTTATGCTATATGCAGAATAAGAATGCTAAGGGGCACTGGCTAAGGGTGTAGAGAAGCTGTCTTGTTAAGGCCTGTGCTATTAATCCCTCCCTAGCATACATTTCAAAATACACAATGGCTCTATATTCTGCCAAATGGGAATATTTATCTTCACCAATCCTGGAGTGTAAAATTGTTAACAATCCAGCCAGTTTCTAGAGCTTTCTCTGATGTTATTTTCCCTACTAAAAGCATTGAATCACATCTCCCAAAATTTAACTGAAAGGCAAATGAGAATTAGTCTTAAATGTAGATGACATGGTTACTTATCACCTCACAAAAAAGCAGCAGAAAGGGAAGAGTTTTTTCAGTAACTGGAGTTCCTCAAATAAATTCCCTTTAAATATTTTCCAGTCCTACATAATATTTGATTTTAAGCCTCACCCTCTACTGAACCTTTTAAAAAAAAAGTTCATATTTTTTCCCCAAGATGAATTTCAGTGAACGTGGTAGCCACTATTACAAGAATCCCATCTCCCCTTTAAAACAAGGATTTAAGATTTTATAGGGTACAAACAGTTCCCACTGTTTCACTTGTCAGTTAAAATCAAGTATCAGTCATTACATGTCATTTAAGAACATGTATCAGCTATCCCTGGTCTTGCACTAACATTTCCATCAAGGTTGTTTTGGAGCTATTAAAGATTGATTTGTAAATTAATAGTATATTTATTAGCTACTTAAAACGCATACTGTAGTCTAGTGGTAGCTGAAACAGCTCTGCTGGAATAATTTCTGTTCTTTTGCTGGTGTTCAAGAAAGTGAAGTCTCAAAGTGGCTGGAATGAGACATTTTTAGTGCAGGTGCTCTTAAGCAAGTAAAGTACCTCACTGAGGCCCTGGAAAGTCCAGGGCAAAAACCATGAACTGCCCAAAAATGCAGTCGTTTCCCCAATTTTAGTATGTATACAATAAGGACTAATGATACTTCATTTACACCCTGTCCTCCTAAAGGATAAGGCCAATCCTAAAATTCCACTTAATCATGAAGTGATCAGTTTACAAAGTATACACGTAATTTAAGATTGAGTCTCAACACTCAGTTAAAATGTGCCAAAAGTTATAAACTGCAATTATGATTATTTTTATTTTAAGTTAAATTCTGCAGGAACTAAGAGGTACAGGTCAGTATTGGCTCAATACAACCCATAACTTTTTTGCATGTATATTCCTTTGCATAAGCCAAAAATCACAGCATCTTATAGGAGAAATTTTGCAGTAGGTATTTTCAGGACTATTTGAAATCAGATTTGATATTAACTGTGTTTATATGCTAGGAAAACAAAGCAAAGCTAGTGTCCAAACAGCACTTACAAATTTCTCTGGATCATATCGATCAATAAGCCATCTGTCTTCTTCCTATTTACCAAATACCACACCATTCCTCCAAAGTGTCTTGTTGAACGTAGAAGATCATATTTGGCATGTTTATCAATGTCCTCATATGTCTGATGATGAACCTACCCAAAATGAGATTTTAGTTTACAATCCTGATAAACTGCCAGAAGAGTGACAAAGATTTACCTTTGCAACACCTGCAAAAGGTCTGAAATAGTGCTGACAGCACACAGATGGCCTCAAAACATTGTCAAACCTAGATGGCTGTACGTAAAAATCTTAATTTAGGTAACAGCACATCACATTGGGATATCCCAATTCTAGGGGGTAAATTAGAGGGAAATACTGACAGTCACAGCTAACATACTTTCATTATTTTGGGAAAATGTTAGTCTGAAGCCTTCAATCTACTCCTTCACTATGCTCAAGTGACAGGATCTACACCCAAAGCAGGGAGGAAGCAGAAGATGTATGCTTAGTGTATATCCATGCAAGGAACCAGCAAGAGCACCTGCAGTCTCAGACCTCAGTTTCAATAGATGCTGTGAGGTAAAATGTGTTAATAGTTTATGAAAAAAAATTTTAAAAGTCTAAATTTGCTTTTTCAACAATATCTACTTAAACTTATTTTTCACACTATATCCCAGTTTGAATAATAAAAACACAATTGCTCTTTGGTTTGTAAATCAGTTTCACTTTCAAGTTCTGACATAGCAGGAAGCTTCAGTGTTTGGGTTATGGGAATGGTTTAACGTTGATTTCAAGGAACTACTGAAGTAAGATGCTATTTAGCATGAGTAAGGGTGACAATCAGGCTCAAAATGACATCTTATGGTAGAGTATAGGAAAGGTTATTAAGAAAAAGTTAAGGGAAACAAATTCTGCTAAATATGGAACTATGTTCTCATACATTTTCAATTAACACTAAAGTTTTACAACTATATCGTGCACTTGAATTAAGAATACAGGTTCCAAGAGTTAATCAAAATGGATACGTAAAACATTAAATTCTTCTTTATTCCAATTAGGAGCACTTGGCACGACTTAAAGTTAGGAGCCAATCTTTATAAATCTTAGCTAGTGCCCCTAAATAATTTCAAGTAGCTAGTACAAACAAAAGTACTATTTACTTTTTTCACTTGGAATCTTAAAGTTTATTTGTGTCTGCTCCAGTCATATTTTGTAAACAAATAACTGATTTGAGTAGTCTTACTGAAGTCAATGGGACTATCTAAATAAGTAAAATTACACACATGCCTAACTGTATGTAGGAGAGTATTTCTTAATGTTAACAGTTAAGCTTTGAAATATGAATGTTTTTAATTTTATCTTTGACACAAACTTATACTTTCCCAGAAAATTTTTGTAGCTACTCTTTTCACAACAACAACAAGTTGAGATTTTTAGCTTGCTTACTTTGTCCAATTGATAGCATTGTACACAATCTGTTTGTGTGGGTCTTTCACACCACCACAACAGAGAGAAAAATATTGACAAAGAACCTACAGCTGGAGTAAGTGTAGTAGCGGAAGCCATTTTTAACGCATTACATTCACTAGATATCAAGTTGGTAGAGTCCCTTTAACTTACCAGAATTTTGTACATATTATACAGTTTTGTGTGTATTGTTCACTAAAGTTGAATTTGTTTTGAAATGGTAAACATGTTGATAGTGTTACAAAAAAGCAACAGTTGCATAGATAATTTATTAAGTGAAAATAGAGAATCAGAAGTAGATACAATTGGACAGTGATTTTTTTGTTTTCATAACATGCTGATCTCATAGAAAAATGCATATTAAAAGAACCGTACATACATTTTCACTAAATTTTCAGCTGCATTTTTATATCTATGCAGCCACTAAAAGGCAATATGATTTTTCAATCACTGTGGTCTATAGAGAACTCATATTTTCATACAAACAAAAACCTACAAGTTGTCATTGGCATTAACTTTCCTATTAGAAATAATAAAATGGACTTACTCTGATATAGTTAGCTGAATCTGGCTCAAACTGTGCAATGCACAGGTTAAGTACATCTTCATGACGGTCCTCACGAAACACAGTCTAAAATGACAATTGTAATTCAGGAATGAATTTTATATTACCCCTTATTCTAAAATGAAGAAATTAAGCAGTCAGTACTTTTCTATTTTAAGTAATGACACCTTTCAGGAAACGTCAACAGGTACAAGGCCAAGAATGACAAGCCACCTGAGTGCAATAATTGCCTTTAGATTCCTTACTGCAATAATGAAATGAAATATATAAAAGTAAAGAAAAAAACAAACAATTTGTTTGCTGGAAGCCACACTGCATATTCAGGTCAGGCACGTAGTCTTATCAATACACACAGTAGTTAAGTGTGGACCTGTAACAGACAACTCAATCCATCTGATTCATCTGCACAAAATTTGTTTGTTCCTGACTACCAGACCTGTAAATTTATGAAAATGAGCTATGCTGATAAGTACCTTTACACAAGACTAACTGCATGCACACTACAGGTTTCTAAACCAATATCACTGAAGTGGAACAAAAACAAGGCCTTTACAACACACTTTTAAAAACTTTCAGTTTCAGTAACACACTATACCAGAAGAGCAACACTAGTGATGAATCTCCACAAAGCCAAAAACAAAATTACCGTAAGGTTTTCATTCTTGAATATTGGTGGTGGAACGAGTTTGCGTCCCTCTCTCGGGAAGTACACCTGAATCATCCTGTCCCGTTCTTCCCACGTGGCCTTACGTAATACACCACTTGGTTCTCTAACTACAATGAAACGCTCCTGAAATCAATGGGGGAAAAATTTTTTTTGCACATTTTATCACCATATTTTTCCCTTAGTATTCTGAGGTGAGGTGGGAGAAATCTGGCTGGAAAAATCCTACTGTGCAGCAGCTCAGGATAAGCAGAAATTCTAGAAACAGGCTTTCCTAATCACTTAACTGTAAACTTGTCCAATGTCGTTCATATTTATGCTTGTTACTCATGTTCTAGAGATGGAAAAAAACTAGTTACAAGGGAAATTCACTGAACGCTTACTGAATAATTGCAAATATCTGGCTTTCTTCTGAACACCCAAAAATGAGATCTGACTCCCCTCCTTTCCTTTCAAGAGAAATTACAGCATCAGAATGTAATTTTTAGTTCTGCTGGCAATAAATGTTTCCTCAATTTTATACTGTACTTACCTGAGGTTGAACTGTGATAACATATTTTAGTGAAACCCAAGATTGTTCCTTTGAAGTTACAAGTAAAAATCAGGTAATAGTCAAGAAGCTCTCTTGCAGAATATATTAGTAAGTTACTCACACGGTGTGGAGTGCTATAAGTTATATCAGTAAACACATATTTGACAGTTTCAGTTCCTTCCAGGATCCTGTCTTCTGCCAACACATCATCAATTGGCTCTCGCTCACTCAGAACAGGGGGCATTTTTAATAGTTCTTTAGCTTCCCCAATGGCTTTTCTTGTGGCCTAAAAAGAGAAAATCCAATAACTGTACAGTGAAATATCATACTGGATTGAAGAGTCAATTCGGTACCGGGATGTTAAAAAATAAACTTCCCTCAACTTTTACTACACTGAAATATATTCCAGAGAGAGACACGGGCTGGCTAAAATACTATGCAGGCGATTCTTGTATAAATGATATACCACTAGTTCTGACTTAAAAACACTGCTTTGTCATACTCTTGAGTACTTCTCCTGAAGGAAGACTGGAAATTGGGAAAGGTGGACAATAGATTCAAAGAGAATACTGAAGGTGCTGAAGTCACCTAATTTATTTCAGCTAGTCCCTAGGTGCATTAAAACACCACCACCTGCTTAGGAGAGACCCAGGATTGTGGTAGTAACAAAACTGGCTTAAGTTAGGAATCTCAACCATCCAGAGGTTCAGCCAGGGAACAGAGAAGACACTGCAGAAAAGAGACTTCCAGGATTTTAGGTAGTTTGGACATGAAACAAATATACATAGAAAACACACACACAGAACAGCAAAGAAAAAAAATGAAGTTTAATAAAAAAAGTCATCATTCTAGAGAGACAGAACTATATGCAGTTTACTCTCTTCCATATACAATAAACCAAAACCCAAGAGAAAAGGAGAAAGAAAGACTTCAGGGTAAAATATCTTCTGAGATACTTAGAAGGACATCACTACATTGAAATCTAGTCACTTAAAAGAGTTAAAAGCATCTTTGGTACTATAATACATCTGTGCCCAAGTTGCCCTGCCTTTTTGTTAGTTTACTATAGGTTTCATTTTCCTTTAAAAAAAAAAAAAAAAAAAAATGTATTCCACCCCTGCAGTTATGCTGAATCTCAACTTTTGCACAGGCCTTAATGATTGTGAAGTCATCAACCTACTTCAGCCTTTTACTAAACAAAGACAGACTGCTAAGGACAAAGAAATCAGGAGTCTGATTCACACTGCTTGAGTAGAGTTGGTATTGAATTTCAAAGACATTGAACAGATTTAAAACAATTTTGTTTTTAAATTGTGTTTTCCTGGTAACATTTCCCATTAATCTTTTGAAAAATGTATGCCTACTGACATTCAACTCCTCACACAGAAAAAAGTAATCAAAGGAAATTGACCGTCACTTAGAGTACCAGTAAAATATATGTTATTTACAAAATGGGATGGAATGGTGTAGTAGAGGACAGAATTTCAAATATATTTTATATAATGCTTAATATAGGTCTGTCAGTAAGACAGCTGTATTCATGAAAGTATACAAGAGCTTTATCTGTCGTAAACGTTTTGATTAAACAAATATATATATATTTTTAAAAGAATGGCATCATACCTCTGCTAGCTGTTTTTCTGTCATTAATTTGTAAGTGGGTGGTTTAAGCTCCTGTTTAATGGGTCTAAAAATCTTCTGCAAATCCAACCCCGTCATCTTAGAGAGTAAACTCTGAACAAGTTCATCCGTAAAACAAGGCTTTGTGACATCTGACTTCTTTTTGTCTGAAAGAGATTTTATAAAAATTAGTTTCTTTTCTTTGGCTTAGACTAACACCCAATAGGCTCAAAGTTCTGAATACCAGACCTGTGTAAAAAGAAAAGGAGTACTTGTGGCACCTTAGAGACTAACCAATTTATCTGAGCATAAGCTTTCGTGAGCTACAGCTCACTTCATCGGCTGTAGCTCACTAAAGCTTATGCTCAAACAAATTGGTTAGTCTCTAAGGTGCCACAAGTACTCCTTTTCTTTTTGCGAATACGGACTAACACGGCTGTTACTCTGAGACCTGTGTAGTTTAGGCATATGCCAGTCAAGAATGAAACAGACCAAGAAGTGAAATGTGCAAGTGACAAGTTCCTTCAATACTTTCAAAATTCAAGGCATTAGTCTGGAGGGTAAAACTCCAGAACATACTGACTGTTCGCAAGTTAGGCAGTGCTCAGGAAAGAACCACTTTTGAGCATTTTCAGGTCTAAAACATATTGAGTTTGTGTTTAGAGTATCCTGTTCCACCCCATGTCTCCAAGCGTTCAGAAGATAAAGGGGTGTACAGGTGCTAGAACTAGTGCTGCCGCACCCCCGGGCTTGAAGTGGTTTCCATCATGTACAGGGTTTACCGTTTGGTTCAATGGCTCTCAGCACCCTTGAAGGGGTGGCACAGCTCTGTCCCTGCAGGCTCTCCAAGGCTTTCCAGAGCCAGCCTGCACTAGCGAGCCAGGGCTTTCCTACCCAGGGCGGGGAGCGGGCGCGCAGGGGGCGGGGACTTGGCTG
Source organism: Chelonia mydas (assembly GCF_015237465.2). NCBI lineage: Eukaryota > Metazoa > Chordata > Testudines > Cheloniidae > Chelonia > Chelonia mydas. The sequence continues at coordinate 41,047,937 of NC_057855.1, forward strand.
TTGCCCGAGGGCCAAGAGCCCAAGCGGACGCGGACGCAGGAGAGATCCGGGGAGCAGCGCAGGACGCGGGGCTGCGCCAACACACCCACCAGCTCGCTTCCCGCCTCCCTCCCTGTCCCTTCCGCAGGCCATGGGCTCGAGGCGCGCCCGGCAACCTACCGGCCTCTGAGCCCGCGTCCTGGCCGTACCTGCGGCTCCCCAGCAGGGCGCGCCCTGGGCGCTGCACCCCGAGAGGAGCTGCCGCGCGGTGCCACAAGCGCTGCCACCGGGACCCTCCGAGGGCCGCCATGCCGGTGCGCTACTCAGTCCGCCGCGCTCTCACAACGCGACTTCCGGGAGGCCGCGCTAGGCACGCTGGGACGTGTAGTCCCTGGGACGCACCGCCAGCACTGGGCCCCGAGGGGTGGCGGGAAGTGAAGAGCCTGAGAGGGGGTGGGTCAGTGTCTGCCATGGGAGACTGCCAGAGGCGGAGCCATTGAGAATATTAATATTCATTGAGGTCAGTTTCCTAAGGCCAGACAGGTGTCATCAGGAGGGTGGAGGCAGGCCTAGAACCGAGATAAAGTAGGAATTTCTGTTCCACTGGAAATGCAATGTTTGGGGGGCCGGGGACCTCTGGATTGGAATAAAAATCAAAACTTTGGAAGTTTCCTGAGAAAAAATTTTCAAAAGAAAAAATAAAAAGTGGATTCCAGGTCAGAGCAGTGGCTGAACTGCAATAGACAAATAATATAGACACAACCAATAAACAGATTTCTAAATGAAAAAAATCAAAATATGCTGTTCCGACTCTTATTGAGTCTTGAGTTGACTCTTATTGAAATGCTTATTTTTTAAATGTTGTTATCAAAACAAAATGTGGTCAAACAGACCCATTTCTATGGAGTGTTTTCATTTTGACGAATTGATGTTGTCCAATGGAAAAATGTTTTGTCAGAAAATTTTTGACCAGCTCTAAGCAGCAGTTTACTTCTGTCTGCTATGGTCATTCATTAGCTGACCACTGCTGGTTGTTTCTCCCCATGCTTTTCTCTGCAGTTTTGGGAGCTGGGTCTGCTATATAAACTAGTATCAAAAGTAAGTATGTAAAATATATTTTCTGAAAACAACAAAAAGCCCCCAATCCCTTGTGTGTTGGGGTATACAGACACCACACTAGCCAGAAAGGGGTTAATGAGAAAGTGTGGGCTCAATCAGACCTGCTCTGTTACACCTGTGAGAGATGATAAGCCTGGAAAGAGGGGACTGAAAGCAGGAAAGCTCTGTGCAGTGATGGTTGGTTTAGAAAAGGAATGAACCTTTTGTGTTATTCAATTAGATTCAATTAGCTAGGTCTCAGTAGACGTTCAGAGACTACTTGAAAGAAAGCCTGGCTGGGGCCAGGCTCTTTCCAACTGCTCTTAGAGTCCAGAATCTTCTGGGGGTGGGGGGCTGGTAGATAGGCCTGGTGCAGGACTTTTATGCTTTCTTTGTTCTCGATTAGTCTGTTTTTTCTCTGGTATGTATGGAGATATGAACCTAGGAAGGGGCTATGGGAAAAACCTAGAGACAGACTAGAGTAAGAGGTAACCCAGGGGGCTTGACTAGACAGACCTTAGCTACTTGCTACAGGGTCCCTGGGCTGAAACCTAGAGTAAAGGGAGGGCTTGGTTTCCCCCACAAGTGCCCCAAGGAAGGTGGTCTGAAGATCCTTTTGCAGGTTTGAGCTCAGGCTGAAGACTTAATGTGAGACTGGTGGACTTTTGTTCTGTAGGACTCTCTGTTGCCCCTGAAGGGGTGGGACTGTTCGTGACCTAGCTGGAGGACTGAATCAGAATAAGTAGTACACCACTGCAGGGCTGCAGCAACTGTTTGCAGAGTGTGCTGGAAGAGAAGACCCTGCTATACTATCCCCAGCCATGATGGGTTGTGCTGGCCAGTGAGTCACACTTCTACACCTTGTATCCCCAATAATGTCATACTTACAGAAACTTGTTTGTGGCAGAGCCTGTAGACTCATCAGATACAGAAAAGAAAAAGTAACTAATAAAATGTGCATGTTTTCACCAACACACTAACCAGCATCCTGGGGTTTGGTCTTACAGGGAATGTTATTTAGCACAGGTTCTCTTTTGATTAGCTGGTATGGACCACTGGCTAAATGGATTGATAACTTATTGTCAAAGCGGGAATTACAGTAGTGCTAGTGTAACCTTTAGGGGTGGGCTACAGTTCACTTCAATTCCCATCTCCAGTGCCTTAAAAAAAAAAACCCAACTCCCATAGAAAGTAGCCGGAGATCCAGACTTCATCTCTAAGGATTTTCAGCAAAGATTGCACAGGGTCAACCTCCCCGCATTTGAGTCCCAAAAGGAACTAAAGAAATTAATGTAATCAAATAACTTCGTAAAATCTTATGATAAAGAAACCTAATTTTTACAGCATGACATGGCTATTTTATAATCCACAGACATTACCGTCAGTTAAACATAAAGAAAAAAATTTAAAATCTGAACAGTTCAGTCCCCACAGAAATTCAGTGAGAAGAAACTGAAAGTTCCAAAAAGCTTAGGTTTTGTTCACTTATGTCTCAGTTAAAAGGCTTTGATCATCAAATCTATCTATAGTCTGCTGAGTCTAAAACAACACCTTTTCTCCACTTGCTTGTCGGAATCTGCAGTTGGAATCCATACATATTCTTCCTCTGCTGAAATCACTGCTAGCTAGTCAGCTAACTAATTAACCAAACACTCAGTTAAGTGTACAGATTTAAAGAAAACCCGGTTACAAGAAAATACAAAACTGAGAATACCAAAATATAGATGACTCTTTTCCCATTACTACATTTAAAGAAAAGTTGGTGACTCAAACTAGTTGAGACAATTTAACTAGAACAGTTCAGTTAAAATCAAAACAACATTCAAAGCATACAATTAAAAAATAAGTTATTTTCCCCTCCCAATTTCCCCTTACTATAATTAGCATTCTCCATACCTCCCTGTTAGAGGGCTAACAATGTCACGAACTTGCTGTAAAATGCTTCAGAGTTAGGAACAGCAGCCTGCTTTCTGCTCCTGGGCTCAGCTTCTCCCAGCTCACACAAGGCACATAGCCTTCTGCAAAGCAGCTGCCCTGACTGCTTGCCCTCATGGAGTCTGAACCCAGCAACAGGGAACCATTGGAGCATACCCAAAACTACCATACCCAGTTCCAGAAGCTTCTGGATGTGGCATGCTTAATTGGCCTACCAACAATGACCCAGACACAACTCACTTCTACCTCCCCCAATGGGTCTCTTAAAGAGATATCTCCCTATTAGGCACATGGGTTACACTAGGAAAAAAGGAAAATGCTTCAACTGAATTTGTTTTAAAAAATTCAAAGAAAATGTTACAACAGAAATTGTAGATGGATTGTGTTTACAGTAATAACATACTTACCAAATCTGATATGGCAGTCTCATATGGATAGCAGACTTGCTTGTTTGATAAACTAGGATGGAAAAAAATAAGAAAAAAAGAGTCAATTAAAATATCAATTATTTTCTTGAAAATAATCGGCATTCTACAAATCATACCTTACAGAGCTGATCAACAAACAGAATTTCCACACTCTGGAAAACTCCAATATTTTGAAATTTGTTTTCATCCAGACAAAAAAGCCACAATATCAGAACTTTTCAGAGAACACAAATTTCAAAAATACTCCTTTTGCTTTGGAAATGTTGAAGTGTTTCTCTTGCTGGCTATCTGGTTGAGATCCTGTGCAACTGGTTTGAGAAGCTGAGTTTCCTAAATTGGGAGCATGACTGTGAGAGGCAGGGAAAAACCTAAAATCCACATAAAATTAAGAAATATTAATAACAGCATGCCCCATTTCTTTTTAAGCAAAGTGCCACATATCCTTCAATAGGGACTTTGTCTAAAAGTTAATGAACGATGTGCCTGGCTATTTTCTTTCCTAATCACATGACATATCCTATTAAAGGGATGGAGGGATCTCCTACTTGGTAGGTTTGCTAGCGGGTGCAGTGGAATGGTTAAAAGGGAAAAGCGAAGGTGACTAAAACTTGAATGCTGCTGTTACTAACTAATCTGTATTCCATAACTACTATCATATATACAGAAAATATGATGTGGCATAATTTTCTTGCTGGCTATTTCATCTGGTTCCCTTATAATCAGCTTCTGGTATGGGTATTTATCTTGTTCTGAGCTTGACAATCTGCCTGAGAGGGGGAAATTCTGTAGTAATTTTGCATAATATTAAGATGCTACTGTTTTCTTTATGAATTTGAGACTTGCATGACCTATCAGGGGATAAATCCATATCCTAAATGGCAAGCTCTGTGTCTGGCACATAAGAAGGGATAATTCCAAAAAAATGGGCAAATTAATCATTCATTTTAATGACTTAAAAATCAATTTCCTAAGGAAAGAATGTCTCTTAAGTTGAGATACCAGTTTCCTTCCCTTTTCTGGAAGGAGTAGCTATCTGACTTGTGATGGTTTTAGTCTCATGCTCTCCATAAAGCCTGTGGTATTTAGTCTTTAGAAAGCTAAAGTAATAAAATAAATGCCAACCATATTTAAAAACAAATAAAATTGTATCCCTCAATAAATCAAATATCAGAACTCTTTATGTGGCAGATCCTGTCTCCTAGAGGGATAATTGACTGGAGGATTAAAAGATATGAAACAGTGAAAAACTGTTAAAACATGTGTGTTGTTTTCATTTCAACACAACCAGCATCCTGTGACTTACACAAAATGTTATTTGAATAGGTTCTATTTTCATCAGCTGGCTTGGGTATTTTACTACTGGTTTGATGGGTTGCTGTCTCTTGTTGGCATCATGTCACAGCAGGAATTACATCATCTCGGGGGGGGGAAGGGAGCATTATGTTTTTGGTAGTATGCTTAGTGTGATGGCAGAATCAGTTTCATAATTGGCAGGTTGATGAGTTTAGATAGGTAAAAGAAAAGGAGAGAGAAGACAAAACATGGATTTTATTGTCACAAAATAATCCATCTTCTACACATCCTACCTTATTTCTAAAGAATAGGACTTGGCATAGTTTTTACCTTGTGTAGCTGCTTGGTCATTTTATGCTGTGGCCTCTTGTTATCCTGGCTTCTTAACTAAGTGTGACAAAGAAGAACGTAAGTATCCATAAAAATTATAAATATATAGAAGTACCGTCTTCTTTCTTAATTTCATACTTAAATGACCAGGCTAGAGCCACTGTCTGTCTACTTTTCTGGCTTATGTAGTGGAGCGTCTTAAAGGAAAAATGAAAATAGGAGAGGAAATTTACAGGTTTCTGTTATTAATTTATATTCTACTATACATCGTATTTGTGGAACCGTGTAATATGATACAATTTCCACCTGACTAGCTGGTTTGATGCCTTCCTCATTGGCTTCTGAGTTTGACCATGTATCAGAGAAGAAAATTTGAGGTGGTATTCATAAAATTAAGAAGACACTATTGCTTTAACCACTTTGTCAGGGGTGCAGTCTCTCTACTAGATGGTAGGTTCTTTGTCTAGCATATCAAATATTATGATCTAGTAGAAAAAAATCAAAATATGAATGTTAATAGGTCTTAAAATTATTTCCTTTAAAATATAATTATTGACAACTTTAAAAGTTCTGCAGCACTGGTTTCCTTCTTAGGGAGTAGAGCTGGTTGCTCTGATTATTTTTCTACTGTTTTTCTTATGGAGCCTCAGAGTTTCTCTACATTTCACCAGCTTGTGATCATCAGAGTGCACTGCACTGTGTCCTTGTCCACTTCCACCCGACATGTCCCCCAAAACACTGCTATACTAGAGCAGTTAAAAATACACATGGACATAAAACAAATGAGGCCACCGGTGGACTTTTTTGTGGCCACAACAGCCTCCAAAGCATGGGTAGAGATTGGGGAGGAACATGGGTGGGCATTGGCTCCCCTAATCTGCAGACATTGATAGTGGAGGGGCACAATTGAAAAGTTCGGCCACCCATGAGCAGCTCGGGTCACAGCCCCCTCCCGAAAAGCAGCAGCCCTTCCCTGTATCATCCAGCTGTTGCTCCTGAATAGCTGTTACCAAGGGCAGTAAGATGCGCCACCATGGTGTTTGTGCTGGTGCCGCCAGCAGGGATTGGTGCCCTGAACCATGCAGCCTCCTCAGCAGCTCCGGACAGCACCTCTGGAGACACATGGGGCCGATGTGCATGGCGGCATAGGTGGCTCTTGTGAGTGGAGGTGGCATTCGGTCGCCGGGACGCTCCCCTGCTCCCACCTGGCTGCGGCACAGGGAGCCTGGGACTCTGCAGGCCTCTGGTGAGTTCCCGACCCACCTTCTCCGGGGCGGGCTTTGGCTGAAGGGCCGCGGGAGGCAGGAACAGAGAGACGGGTCGGCCCTTGGACATGTATATGTGCATGTTTATTTGTTTTTCCTAAAGTTAATTATTTTAGAAAAAATTGTCAGAGTGGCCACCAGCAAAAGTTGGTGGCCACGTTCTGAGGCCACCAAAACATTTGTTGTGGGAAGCAATTTTATATTTCAACTCCTCCCGCTGTGCTTTGATTAAAACCACTTCTTGATAAAATGTTGTTGTTGTTTCTACCTTTACTTCTAAATGCCCTGAACTCTGGAACTTTATATCTGCTTCTCTCAATCTCCATGTCCTTTTTCTATCTATCTTGGTTTTCCTTGCTATCCCATTATTTTTCTCTTCAACTTCCATCTCATACTAGATTTACTGGAGTACCCTTCCACTTGTTGCTAGGTTTCTCCTTGCTGGAATATCAGTAAGAAGCCAATGACCTGCCATCCAACCTTTGCAGTCCATTTTAAAGGGACAGCACATTTCATTGCCTACTTCTACCAATGTTGCTATGGACTCCTTACTTAGTATGGTCAATTTACACTATAATAGAAATATGAACTGCTCCAAAATGATAGGCCTCTATCACCTGAACTGAAGAGAACTCCCTATTAGCTAAACTATTATAGCATTACTAACTTCTCTTACATAGTGCTCTTCATCTGTAGATCTTAAAGCACTGCACAAACTTTTTCCTAAGGTATGTGGGTTCGCACTCCTGTTCTCTGCTGATAATCACTGCACACTCAGCCAGACTAAAGATGGAAATAGACAAACTGCATGCCCCCAAATGTGACAGCCAGTCTTCCTAATTCCTCCTCTTTCTTTCTTTCAGTCACAGATTAAAGCCACAATTCAGCAAAATATCCAAGCGCATGATTAAAATTAAGCATATGCTTAATTCCCATTAATTTCCAAGTGGTTTAAAATTAGCATATGCTTAAGTGCTTTGTTAATTCTGCCTAAATTCTGTTGTTTGCCTCCTGAAAAATGGGAATTAAAATTTTGGGAGAAAAAGTTTTAAAGCATGTCTTGATTGTAGTTAGGCTGAAGTTAAGCAACATCGTAAAATATATTTTGGTTGTAATAATGGGTTGTAATTGTATTGGGATGTTATTATTTTATTCAAGTTGGTTTGCACAGCCCTGTTCAATACTCGGACACAATATGTTTGAATTTCAACCTTAGACTTGTCTATCATGGCTTTTTTTTCATTGCAAGACAGACCCAAAAGAACACATTCTCTTCAGTTACACTGGTACAAATCTAGTGAAGTCACTCGGGTTAGGAGAGTGTAACAGTGGAGAACTTGGGCTTTACTGTTGTTATAATGTAATTATTGTGTTTAATTTATTTGAATGATGCTAAGAAAATTAAAAAATAATTTTGAGGAAATGGAAAAGAGGTTGTCTTTCAACTTTTGCTAGGAAGATCTCTGGAGTGACAGCTATACCCTATAAGGGAATTGGGAAGTTATTTGGCTACATGCATAAAAGCCACTTCAGACCTGTTCATGCATTTGGATGGCAACCCAACGTTCATTTTAATTCACAGAAGTGCTTGAAACAACAACAGATTTATTAGACTAGATCCATGAGAAGTTAAATTCACATTCATTCTGTATTCATTCTGGAGTAGTAACAGCTGCTGTGAGGATTAGCCTTTTGGCCAGTCGGATAAAGAAAATACCAAATACTATAGATGGAGGTATAGCTAGTTACTATACCTTATGGTTTTTTTTATAAGTGATTATACCAGGTTATACATTGTAAGGAGAGTGATCACTTCACATAAGCTATTACCAGCAGGAGAGTGGGGTGGGGGGAGAGAAAACCTTTTGTAGTGATGATCACCCATTTTTTCATGGTTTGTGTGTATAAAAACGTCTTCTGCATTTTCCACAGTATGCATCCGATGAAGTGAGCTGTAGCTCACGAAAGCTTATGCTCAAATAAATTGGTTAGTCTCTAAGGTGCCACAAGTACTCCTTTTCTTTATACCAGGTTGGTGGATTGGATTTTTGTTTAGTTCAGAGGCAGAGTAAGGCAATGATTTTGAGACAATGTGTGTAGTAGCCAGTGTTGGTTTATAGTTATACACTTAAGGTATTTCACCAGGATGGGATACTGAATAGTCTAACAATTAGTAATGGGATATGGATTGTTTTGTTGTCTGTTGGTGGTTTGAATTCTGCCCAGGACAGTTGCTGACAAAAAGTTATAACCAACTGATGGCTGCTTGGTGTGCCATGTGAAACACATTAGTGGTCAAAGTCTGCATTCTCTTGAAGTGTCAACAACATAAAATTACCTCAACAGTTCGTGTTAATTGGCCTTTTTGTTGGCAGTTTCAGGAGGGGAAATGGATTAAATGTCTATGGAGACTGAATTGTCTCTCCTGGGTTGGTTGGAGTCTCATGGAGGAAGAGTGTGGGCAAAAAATCTGCGTTGCTGCTCTCTTTATTGTCATAGAATATCAGGGTTGGAAGGGACCTTAGGAGGTCATCTAGTCCAACCCCCTGCTTGGTAGATAGATAAATTGAGGTCTTCAATTTACAAGGCTTCAATTTGACATCTTTTGTGAACACTAAAATCACCACGAGAAATAACTTCAGGAAAGGAAGGATTCTTCTCTGGCATAAACACTGGAAAATACAAAATGTAATGCTTTATAGCTGTATTTCCAGCTGCTCTTGAAGAGGAAACAGACTGGGCCCAATGTAAGTGTGCTGTGTGTCTGCGTTTGATGGCATAACTTTTGAAAAATTAATTTGTTTTGCTTGTTCCTGATAAGAGAGAATCTGGCAGTTGTGTGGAACATTTTTCTGAGGGACACATTGGACTGGGTTGGAAGTTGTTTCCATCAGATCTGCATACATTAGTCTGATGAGAAGTTATTTCTTATTAAGGAGACAGAGTACTCAAGTGTGATGGAGATGGCATTTACAAAGGTTAATAATCTTGTGAAAAATGTCTTGAATGAAATAATATAGTTCAGTGGTAAAATAGTACATTTAATTGCCTGCATTTTTCCCCCTGTATGGACTCCATCTATGGTACAGGTTTGATTGCTGAATTTTATTTTACTTACTGAGCTAACTGGAGCAGTATTTGAAAGTGGAAATAGTACCAAATAAATTACTACATATCTGTCACTTCAGTTTAAAGAAAAATTATTGCTGATTTGCCCAAAATTCACCTCTCACTCTGCCTAACCATCTTTTAGCATTGCCCTTGGAAACATTCTAGGCAGCTGTCCCACAGTCACACAGCAGCAGATGACTGTGCCAAAGGCAATTTTTGTCCCCACTTCCACTGAGGATTATAGACTTTTTTTTAAGCGAAAAAAACCCCATAATCTCCTGTTTTGGGGAGTCACAGTGGCCATTTTGCATCCTGGAGACTTCACTGGCACTGAAGCTGCTCCATGGTCCAGCTTCTGAATTTTGGCACTTGACAGCCTGGATACAGAAGGGAAGAAATGCTATCTGCACCCAGAGCCTGCTCAGATGTAACCTGAAACAGAGACCAAGGCAAATGTGGAATTCTCTTTTTACATTGCCAAACTGAACTGTGACTATCCCAACAGCGGGACAAACAACCATTTCACTACTGCTTCACTCATGCCAGACTAGAGATTATTCGCCAGTGTTAGACTGCAGGAGTGATGGAGATGTCTGAAGAAATTAAATGACCCTGATGTCATGTGCATCGCTCTGTCATGTGAATGGCATCAGTGATCTAACAAGTCTCTCTCATCTGTCTTCTATAATCTATGTATACACTCTTAGTGCTGAAAAAGGGTGAAATACACAAAATGGTTTCCTAAGTTTTCCTTATCTGCTGCTCTCTGACAAGGATTATTAGTAAACATAGAAGAGAAAATATGCCTTAGTATTTTACTTGTGCCTAAATTATATGACTTGTTTGTAATTTACACTGAAAGCTGAAAGAAAAGCAAAACACATTAAGAAAAAATGTATGCACACTTTGATTTAAAAACGTTTGGCTCTTTTATTATATGTCTGGGCCACAAGAGGGCATGATTGAGTTTTCAAAGCTCTATTGAGAATTAAAGTTAATTAATGGATGTTAATGTAAATTTATTAACTATTAACATTAATGACCTCAAATTTGCCTTTATCCCTCACAAAGCTTCCATTATCTCACATTAATAATTATAAATTTATATACAAATATTGACTCCAACAACTGAAATAATGTAAAATGTTTGTACTAGATCAAGGGTGGGCAAACCTTTTGGCCTGAGGGCCACATCTGGGTATGGAAATTGTATGGTGGGCCATGAATGCTCACGAAATTGGGGGTTGGGGTGTGGGTTTTGGGGTGTGGCCAGAAGTTAGGAATTCACAGTATGGGAGGGGGCTCCAGACTGGGGCAGGGGCTTGGGGAGGGGGAGGGCTCCAGCTGGGCATGTGAGCTCTGGGGTAGGGCTGGGGATGAAGGGTTGGGGGTGCAGGAGGGTGTTCTGGGCTGGGACCAAGGGGCTCAGAGGGCAGGAGGGGGATCAGGGCTAGGGGAGGAGGTCAGGGGTGCAAGCTGTGGGTAGTGATTACCTCAAGCAGCTCCTGGAAGCAACGGCATGCTCCCTTTCCAGCTCCTGCGCAGCTAGGTGGCTCTGCACGCTTCCCTGACCACAGGCTCCACCCCTGCAGCTCCTATTGGCTGAGGTTCCCAGCCAATGGGAGCGGTGGGGGATGCGCTTGGGGAAGGGGCAGCATGCATAGCCCCCTGGCTGCCCCTACACATTGGAGCCAGAGTGGGGACATGCTGCTGTTTCCAGCAGCCGCGCGGAGCCACGGCACGCACGGAGCGGGGCAAGCTCTGGACCCAGCTCCTCGGCAGGAGCTCAAGGGCCACATTAAAATGTCTGAAGGGCCAGATGTGGCCCCTGGACTGTAGTTTGCCCACCCCTGTACTAGATAAATTAATCCCACTCAAATTCATATTACTTGCTTTGTCATTCTGTTAGGGCTGTCCAAAGCCCATTGAAACCACTGGAAGCCTTTGTGTTGTCTTCAGTGGATTTTGGATTAGGTCTATAGTGTTCAAATAAAGGTTATTCATTCTTTTTGGGTCTCTTACGCTAATTGTATGTAAAACTTATATTAAGAACAAATAGTGGTAAATTAGGATGAAATTCAGTAAGGACAAATGCAAAGTACTCCACTTAGGAAGGACCAATCAGTTCCCATACAAAATGGGAAATGACTGCCTAGGAAGGAGTACTGCGGAAAGAATCACAAGTTAAATATGAATCAACAGGGTAACACTGGTGTAAAAAGAATAAGTGAACATCATTCTGGGATGTATTAGCAGGACTGTTGTAAGCAAGACATGAGAAGTAATTCTTCTGCTCTACTCTTCACTGATTAGGTGTCAGCTGGAGTATTGTGTCCAGTTCTGGGCAGCACATTTCAGGAAAGATGTGGACAAACTGGAGAAAGTCCAGAGAAAAGCAACAAAAATGATTCAAGGTTTAGAAAATATGACCTTTGAAGGAAGATTGAAAAAAATTGGGTTTGTTTAGTCTGAAGAAGAGAAGACGGGGGAGGGGGCATAACACTTCTCTACTACATAAAAGGTTATTATAAGGAGGAGGGAGAAAAAATGTTCTTGTTAACCTCTCAGCATAGGACAAGAAGCAATGGATTTAAATTGCAGCTAGGGCGGTTTAGGTTGGACATTAGGAAAAAATTCCTAACTGTCAGGATGGTTAAGCACTGGAATAAATTGTTTAGGGAGGTTGTGGAATCTTTGCCATTGGAGATTTTTAAGAGCAGGTTAGACAAAGACCTGTCAGGATTGGTCTAGATAATACTTAGTCGTGCTAGGAGGCATGGGACTGGACTAGATGACCTCTCGAGGTCCCTTCCAGTCCTATGATTCTGTGATTCAGTATCATTCAAAATAAGCTGGAGCTCAGTCACAGAGTAACTTTACTACAATATATATTAGCTATTTAATCCTACTTTTTGTCTTCTCTCATAGCCCATTTTCTGACCTTACCCTCTTGCACTATGAACCTCTTGTGAAGGACTCTGCCAAAGGTCTTGTGAAAACCCAAATCAATTGTATCTACTTGTTCTCCTTTAGCCATTATTTTGTTGACACTCTCAAAGTACTCTGGTGGACTGGAGAGGTATGATTTTATTTTAAAGAAGCTGTGCTGGTTTGTCCCAGTTCATCTAGATGTTTTATAATTGTTTCAACCAGTTCACCCAATATTAGACTATAACTTACTAGTCAGGAATTCCCAGAATCACACTACCACCTCTTTGTTAGGTACAATATTTGTTATCCTGAAGTTCGCTGAATTTAATAAGAGATTGTGTAATCTTGTTAGCAAGCTCAATCACTTCATTCTTCAATTCCTTCAGAACTCAGAGGAATACCCTCGGCTCCTGGTGACTTGTTGCTGCTGAGTTTACCAATTTCTTCCAAACCCACCTGTGTCTCTGACAGTACTTCCCTTTTTTCACTTGAAAAGAGCAAGTACCTCTCCAACATCCTCCTTGGTAGACTGATGCAAAGAAACTTAGTTTCTCTGCACTATCCTTCTCAATTGCTCCCTTTACCTTCTGATGCTCCATCAAACAGTAATTCTTTCACAGACTTCTTGCTTCTAATATCCTTGATGCATTTTTCCAATGTCTTTGATTAATTGTTCTTCACATTCCCTCTTAGCCTTCCTAATTTCCATTTTATATTGGCTTCCGTTGGTCTGGAATTTTGTTCCTTTTTCCCCCTCTCCCCTCCTACCTTCTTTGGCTCAAATGAACTTTTGTATTTTGCCATTTAACCTCAGTGAATTTTTTCCCTTGCCTTCTGGAGCCTTTTTTTTGTTTTGTTTTTTGTATTTTGTTCAGGGTTATAATAGTATTTTGTGACTGTTAATGTATGCTTAAATAGCCTCCATGATGAGGCTAAAGGATACTTCTTTCCCCCCAATTTTGAGTATCTCCTTTTATTAAAAAGAATCCCAGTGCTAGTGTCTTGGTATGATCCAAAACTTAATGCAATCCAAATTCAAAATAGTCATTATGAAGTCAGGATTCTGGGTGCTGCCAGGGAAGTTAAACCAGCTGCGCTCTCCAGTACAAACAACAAATAAATCTACACTATCTTCCCTCCATACTCAAATGAAAGAAACCGCTCATGCAGTCAGATATTTTTATCACATAGAAGCAGAAGATACAGCATCAGTTTAAATTCTCAGCCAACTTTGTGTTTTTTGTTTTAAAGAGTGATTGTATAACTTGTTTCCATTTTCTTTTAAGCAGAATGTATTTTTGAGTCTACTACTCAGAACTAAAGGTGGCCTTTACTCCCAAAATTAAATGAAGTAGTCAGCTACTTGTTTCAGTCTTCATCTTACAATAACAGTCCCTGGCTATGTTCACTGCGCTTATTTTATTCCAACCCAGCAAGTCAAAATATTAGAAATTAAAAAATACAATAAACATATAATTGTTTTAACCAAACATAATTATTGGACAGAGTTTTTTGCTTACAGTTACAGCCATGTAACTCTCTTGATATCAGGTGAATTGCTAGGTGTAGCTAGTGACCTGATCCAAAGTCAGATAGAAGTTTTTCTTTCCAATTATCTTTGGATCAAACCCTGAAAGCAGAATTTCACATAGTACAGAGATAAGAGGTCAGTAGCTGATTCCAGGAGAGCCATATCAGGAGGAAAACTACTTCAGCTTATACTGGTGAGAATCTGATCTATAGGTATACTGCAAAGCCCATTTTTTAAACTGGCTATTAAAGAATCATAGGTGGCTTTAATTCTGTGAAAGCAAGCGTGTAGCTAGACATCTGTAATCAAACTAGTCAATCTGTTAGCTAATCTATTGTCTCATCCAGTATATCTGATTTTTTTTCTATTGCTTAAACATTCTGCTATACAGTGCACAATATGATCATTAACATGTCTGTTTTTAAGCTTGGACTAGCATAAATGCCTAGTGCTCAGTATACACATTCTACACATTTAAATCAAATAAATAACACAGCTGGAGCAGTTGGGGAGATGTGGCAGTGAATTTCTAAAAAAAAAAAAAAGTATAATAAAAAAGCCAAACAAACAAAGCCCCTGCCAATACTCCAGAAGAAATATCACTCACAGGAATGTAAAAATTGCAGGCCCAGGTCTGCCTCACACACTCCATGCTGGCTGCCCCCACTTGTCAGAGATGAATGTACAAGATGAGGAGTCCAAGTCTGGGATATATTTATTTAGGGGATGGAAGGCATCCCTAATGCAAGCATAATTCTGGAGATGTGCTGAACCTGAGATATTTCATATGCTGTAGCTGGTAGACTTAAGTTAAATTTCAAAGTTGGAAGTGCTGGACTCTGCCTGGATACAGTTTTAATGTTTCACATGCTGTCTAGTTTAGATAACTTTTTCTACAACTGGAACAGTATGTTCCCATGACAGCCATTAAATAGAGCTCAAAATTTCCTCTCTCAATTTGCAGTAAAAGCATGATAGTACCATCTATAAACTCAGGTCCTGATCCTACAAAGACTTAAAGTTTAAATAACTTTAATCCCCAGCAAGAGGGAGAAAGCCAGATTCCATCCCCTTTGAAGCACCACAGCAGCACAAAGGGGACATCACAGATAAGAATCTGGTCTAAAGTGACTATCTTATCAAAACCAGTTTTTCACTTCCTTCCCTCCCTCCACTGCCCCCTATTACTTAGTATTGGTATTGCTCAGCAGTTTACTCCTGAGGGAATTTTATGTCAAAAAATTAAAAATGTGCACAATATTTTAAAATTCTGCAAATTGTATTTGTTAATAAATAAATGTGGCTCCAGTATGGCAGTGTGGAGCACAGGCCACTGGCTGCACAGAGGTGGGAGATCACCCTAAAGCCCCTACCTCCTCACTCGGCAGTGAGGCTGTACCTGACCCTGACAAGATGCAAGGGCTGGGCCTGCCCCAGAAACACCTGGGGGTCCTGCCCCTTTGTGCCAGGTGCACCAAGTGTGGGTGGGCAGGCTCAGCCCAGCAGGATCCAAGTGTGGAGGGGCTTAGTGTGGGGAGATCCAGGTGTGGGGTGTGAGGTTTCTGTGTGGGGCAATCTGGGTGTGGGCAGCTCAGTGGGAGATCTGAATGCACAGAGACTCCTTGAGGGGTTCTGGCTGCAGAGACAATGGGACTCTGCAGGGGATCCAGGTGTAAGTGGTTGGGGCTCAGCAGGGTCTGGGTGTGGGGAGCTGTGGCTCAACAGGGGAGTCTGGCTGGGTGTGTGTGTGGTGCTGGGGGAGTGGGGCTTGATGGGGATGAGGTCCAGGTGCAGCTGGTTGGGGATCAGTGGGGTGTGGGTGGGGCTTGTCAGAGGGGCCCATGTGTAGGGAGGTAGGGCTTGTCAGGGTGAGGGTTCCATGGGCCTGCTTAACGGGGGAGCCCCAGCTGCTGCTGAGGGGATGCCTCATGCCAGGCTCCCGCTTCCCCCTGCAATTCCCCTATCCTCTTTTCTGCTCCATCCCCCACCCCTCCCCTCACTCTCACATTCCCCTCCTCTGCCCTATTCCACCCCACTTCCTCCTCCGCACCTCTTCCCCCCCCCCTCATTTTTCCATCCCCCCCTTACCCAGCCCCACTGCGGGCACACACTGTTGCACAGAAAAAAGGAAGGCTCCCAGCACACAGAAGGGGAGCACGAGTGGCACTAGGACCCAGGAGGCGGCGTTCGCCTGCAGAGTCCGCGGAGCCCAGACAGCTTCCTTCAGCTGGGAAGCTCTGCACGGGCAGAAATGAGGGGTAGGGGCAGTTACACATAACCCCATGTGCCCACCCCCCGCCTCACCTCCGTTTGGAGGGGGGCTTTCCCCCTCAAAAACCTGCACCCATGGTCGTCCCGCGCCGTGCGCCTTCCCTTTCCTTCCCTGCCGATTTCTGCAGGGAAGCACAGGAGTTCTGCGGTGGGGGAGGGGGCGTTTTCTGCGGGCACGCAGTCATGCAGACTCCCCCCGGGAGTAGCAGTTCTTCGGTCCCTCTTTCATGCTCTTTCCCTACACATTTATGCAAACCTCTTCTAAACACTGACTTCTTTCAGAATACTTAATCATACGTACTGCACTGTGTGCTGTAGATACAGCTGTCTTGTTCATCTTATACCAGCTGTGCTGTTGGTTGGATTATAGTTAAATCATGCTGAGTTCACATTCAGTTTCTCTTCTAAAGAATAAAACCTGGTATTTTCTCCCATGTTTCTCAAATGAGAATACCAGTTTCTGATAGTACGTGGTCTTATTGTTAATAGCTGGGATTGTAGTAACTGGTAGTGCTATATACCAGAAAATTCAAATTGGGTCATCATTCATTGCTACAGTCTTAAAGCTAAATCCTCAACACAAATACAATTCCCTTTATCAACAAAGGAACGCTAGATGGCACTGTCCGGCTTTGTCTCACAAAAACTACAGTAGCAGAACTTTCAGACATGAAAGAATCTCCATCCTCCAAAAATATTTGTAATATTGTGTCTTTATTATGAAAACAATTAAAACATTGAAATGCTCTGTTTCTGCACTCTGAAAAGTACGAATGCATTGCAGACGCTTTTTTCCTGCAGTGTGATTAATGGGGAACATTTCTTTGTTAGACTAGTGTGTACATCATTTGCTCTCCTTTCATCTACTGTAGCCTATCACGTTGACAAATCTACAGAAAAGGGGAATTTTCAGTTCCTGATATCATCAGAATGTTCCTTACTGTAGAACAGGAAGAAATAATGTGGCCAGCATGCCAACCTCCCATTTTCCCTCAAATGACCTTTAACACAATGCAAAGCTTTGAAGAGAGGGGAAAATGTTAATATTTTAAACAAAAGTTGTTTGGAAAACAAACATTATTCTGTGGCGAAATATGTTGTATAAAATATGTTGTATAGAACAATTACTTCTAATTAATTAACTTCTATTTAATTAGCATTTTATTTTGGATGGCTTAAAACAGAAAGCAGAGTATTCAGAATCACTTTATTTGTATACAGAAGTACATAAAAGTTCCTCAAGGGCTGGATCCAGAATCAGGCCCTAATTAGGTAAGTTTAGTTCATTACGGGGACCTCTCTCTCACTCACATATACCCTTCTCCTGCTGCCCCGGAACCCTTTCCCCATCTATATTTTGTCTCCATCTTGCTTATGAATCTTCCCACTCCACCATGCGTATCACTTCTTCTTCATGTTGCTTTATTCATTTTAATTAGAACTTATTAAAATTATGATGAAAGTTTTTTGGAAGTAGTTTGGCTGATTTTGACAAGCTTATAGAGGTGGTTAACACTTTTTTTTAATTTGAAATTTCTATTATAACTTTGCACAAAAAATAAAATGTCTTTTTGTGCAGAACTGTCACTGGTTTTTTTTTCCCCAAATGGGCTAAATTTAATATCTTTCCTGTTTCTCCAGAAAATTTTGCTATAACTTATTTGACTTCTGGCTAGGATTGTCCTGCTTTAAAGAGGTGTAGATGGAAATCATTTATGTAAGAGCACTTTATGTGTGTCTTTGGATGTGTATCTCTGCATGATATTGGATGCATTGTGTCAGAGCTGCACATATGGGGTGGATGATCTTCAGGCTACAGTACATCTAGCTGCCACCAGGAGACTTCTGGCCCTGCCTCAGATCTGTCTCAGCCAATAGAGGGAAGAAACACAAACTGGGAAATACAAGCTTTCGGGGACTGTGTGTGTGAGAGAGAGAAATAGCAGGGTGACATAGTAGAGGAGAGGATGGGAATAGGTGAGAACAGTGAAGAGGTCACAGAAGGACAAAGATAACTTTGTCCTACCCTACCCTTTGCTTTAGCACGTCCTAGTCTTTCACTCTGCAAAGAAGGGATAGGAGAGGACACTCTTTCTTTCTACGTCCCCATCTTTCTTTATCCCCCACCCAAATACTCTCCCCTGTGACACACATGAACACTTTCCAACTTTTTCTATTCTGAAGATACGACCAACTTGGGAGGCATGGCCAGAGAGCATACTGCTGCCTGCAACCCTGCCACTTATTTGGGGCATCCATCAGATTTGTGCTCATATGTGACAGATCACATCACCCTATGATGTCTGCAGGCAAGACAAGGCTAAACCTGATGAACTGGGCTGTTATTTCCAAGAACATGGTTAGTAAAGACATCAGTGCAATAGAGCTCCCTCCTACAGGAAGATTAGTAAAGACCTAAATCATCTGTAGAAGGCCTGGGACAGCAGCACTGAAGAGACAGTCCCCGCAGTATTTGCTCATGAAAGAGAATCTTCCCTTTTTAGGAGTTGTATATATTTGACTTCATTTTGAATCATTTAACAAACAATGTCCAGATTAATTACTGAACTGCATTCATCCTTTCTGTAGCAAGCAACCTTTTAATACAAGCAAAAGACTGGTTTTAAGGAGACCTTAAACCCCGAGCTATGTCCTCATTGCCTTCGCAGGCCAGCTGTTCATCAGGAGCCTCTCCCTAGAGGACCTTCTGTTTCTCCCCTCTGACAGGAGACCAGCCGTTTATATTCCTTGATGGGTTATCAGAGTAATGAGGTCCACCTGCTCTGACTGAGTAAATTAGTCAGAAACACAGCTGCTTCCCCTCAGTCCGGCCAGGGTGGGGAGGTAAGAACTCTAACCCACCCACTCTACAGGAATTCTGTTACCAGGAACGTACAAGACTGGGCTAGGATCTGGTTTGGAAGGCAACCCAGTCCATAGAGATCCCCTGGGAGTAGCAGTACGTTTCTGGGATCACCACTGGTGACCTGAAAACATCCCTTTGCTATTTACAGAGCTAAATTGTTTTTGTTTTATTTTTCCCCTACACAATGTCAAAATCAGGGCAGGGTGCTCTCCTACTGAGACCCTCAAGGTCTGAATTTCCCCTGAGTCTCCTTCAATAATTCTTAGTTTATTAAAAGAAGGCCCCTCTCAAAATGAATTTTAGAAATTGCTGTTATTTAGTAGTGGTAAAATGACAAAAACGTCTCTCATAAATTGCTATATTTTCAATGACAGAATGGCCAAGCAGTGGCCAACATCCTTCATAGCAACAGGACATCCTGAGCTGTGGCAGCTGGATTTCCTCTACGTGGATTGAACTAAAGTTCTCAACAATAGGTCCACATATAGGTATACAGTACAAAAAAGCCTACAAACTTTCAGAATACCATAAGGTATTCTGTAGGATTAATACACTTGGATGGAAAAAATGTATGTGGTCTGTTTTTGTAAAAGTTTTTGAATTTATTACTTATTTACTCTGTCCCAACAAAAGGAAGAACCTCAGATTATGTGAGAGAGAATTTCAGGATGTGGGTGGTCATAGTTGAAGGTCTTACAGTGAATGTTCAGTGAAACATCCTTGGAACACAAAATTCAAATGAATGAATAATAAACTAAACCAATGTAACAGTGACTGCATTATAAACAAACCCTGATGCTGAAGGAATCATCTAGGGATGTCAAAGTTCAGTAATTAGAAAGAAAGGGAAAATTGTCATCTTCTCTTTTTAGAATAAACGATAGATCATTTGCACTTTTCTAAATACAAAACCAGAGCTAGATCCTCAGCTTGTGTAAACTGACCTAGTTTCATTGAAGCTGAGGGACAGACTGATTTACACCTGCTGAGGATCTTGTTCATGTCCTTTATCACAGCAAAACTAGTGTCAAAGTTGAACTACAGAATAATAAAAAAGGGCTTATGCCATATACCACGTGATAAAAGGAGCTGGAAAGGGCACATTAAATAAAGTAAGTTACTGTATGTCACTTTACAGTAGTGCTAGTTATTAAGCAGAAAATCCAACTCTGGGCCAAGTCAAAGACCTTTCCCCTGTATAAGCAAGTGGTGAATTTGACACTTTGGACCAGATCCACAAAGGTATTTAGGCTCCTAACATCCACTGATTTCAATAGAGAGAGACAAGATGGATGAGGGAATATCTTTTAATGGATCAATTGCTGAAGTAACAGAAGTTGGTCTATGTAGAGGGGTGGTCACCCGCTCCTGCCCTGAAGGGCTTGAAATCGGCCCTAGAAGAGGGCTGAGGCTGCAAGAGGGCTGCTGCTAGGGAAAGCAGCAAGCCTTGGCTGATTGGGGAAACAGCCACGGGTGCGGCCAAGCTGCAATCAGGGCCCAGCTGGCCTTTATAAGAGGGCAGTGGGCCAGAAGGACATAGCTTCTCTGTAGATGTTGAGAGGGAGGGGCCTAACTGCTGGGAGCTGAGCAAGTTAACTAAAGTAGAGCAGGGCTGGGGAAAGGCCAGAGGAGCTGGGGAGCTCTGGCCTGAGAAACCCCCAGGCTGCAGGCCTTGATGAAGGCCTAGGAAAAGGGTACTGAGGTTGCAGAGGGCAGCCCAGCTTCCTAGGCAGAAGCAGCAGGTCCAGACCCTCCTTGCTGATGATGAGTGGCAATTATATTGCAGTCCGCCCCAGGGAGCAGGAGCTAGATGGTGACTGGCAGCAGTCAAAGACTGAGGCAAAGTGGGACTAGAGGGTGGGGGTTCCCTGGGTGGGGGGAGACCCAGATCTGTGGGGGCACTTCCAGGAGGCAACACCCTGGCATGAAAGGGGCACCGCGGTCCGGGAGGGACCCGGGGCCCAGCGGCAAGTGGGACACCAGCCTGCAGAGGGCTCTCCAGAGGCTGGGAACACTAATTCCCTGTGAAACCAGCAGGAGGCACCGCAGGGGTGAGTCCCACCCTGTTACAGTCCAATAAAAGATATTTCCGCACACCCACCTTATCTGTCATATTCTGGGACCAACACAGCTGCAACAACACTGCAAACATTGATTTCAGTGGAAGTTATGATTCTAAATACCTTTCTGGATCTGGGTCTCTGTCTGTAGCTGATGCCCTTCACAAAATGTGCAATACAAAGATGGCTTGTGGATGCAGATTTACAAATGTGATTTGTATGACAATAGTGCCTAGTTCCAGATAAGGGGACAAACACCTTGCTCAAGATCAGTGTGGTGTGGAATTGCACCCTGAGTAAGCCCACTTGGTAACTGTGCCTTGCCTTCTCTGCTCTACTGGCAGCAAGGAAGATGAGTGGCATATGAATGGGGTCAACCTTTTTGGGCCATTGTCTTTGCTATTGCAGCTGAAATGTGGCACAAAGCATCTGTAATGTACCCAAGTCTCTGGCCCCACATCATGGCATAATCAAATCATTAATTTTCCAACTTGTTTTTTTAACATGAAGGGTTTTTTCCTCAGCTCTCATTGCTTCTTTTTGTCACTTAAAAAGTGATAAGAATTAATTTTTAATTGAGGGAAAAAGTCAATAGCACTTCATCCTTAATAGGATTTGAACATACCACCTTTCAAATACAACACAGATGCTTATCAAAATGAGGCTATGGTCTTTTGTTAATAGTCATGGGAGTTTAAAAGCATTCAGAAGATTAAAAAAGATTTGTTTTATGCCCGTGTGCACCCTATTCCAGGTGGTTTGCCCTTGTCAGCTTCCAAATCTAGATGTCACACTTCAGGTCACATCTCTTCAGTAAATACATGTGGGGTCAGCAGCGCCCTGTCTTAGGTTGGCTGTTAGCTATTGAACAGCCTTTGGGGCAGATAAGTGGGTAGTCATCTGCTAGGCTGTCACGTCCTTGTGCATTTCATTTTCCCATAAGTCAGCTTTGATTATGAGGAATTTCCTCATGTTTCATTGTTGAAGAAAGTCCTGCAGAATTGCTGGAGACAAACACTGAGTATCTTTTTATGGTCAGGCTGCAGTGGAAAAAACAGTTGGGCGGCTGGGTCGTCCACTAGCACACGTGCCTGCTGCTACATGTCAGGGCTTATTGTTGTCAAATTAAGCTGACAATGTCTTAGTATGAAGGCCTAGAATTTCTTGAGCCTATAGTTGATGTACCTGTCGTGGGGAAATTATATCAATATGCTTTTCATTTTCACTTTCTATTTTTATTAGAAAGTAGCAGGCTGACCCAAGATGAGACTTCTGGTCCTTGTAGTATCAATGTAATAACAGTATCTTACATTTTATTTTATCTAGAAGGATGTCGAAGTAGCTTACGCAGTATTGACAGTACGCAGAAATCACTTCACTTGGGTAAAATGCAGACAGTTTTGGGGTAAAACTGCAGCAAGTGTCTAGTAGCCCAGTGCAAAACTACATGACTGTTGGGACCACCTTATTCAATGGAAGTTGCAGGAGGGAGCTTAGATAGGCAGAATGTAAATACCCAAGTTGGAATTTCTCTGGGACACACTTACTTACCACCATGCTTCTCTTCCCTACATGGATTAATGCTGTTCTGGATGTATTTCCACCCCAAGCCCACAAGACACCCACCAGTGTGGACTGTACATATCAGCTGATTTACATGCCTCCATCCCAGTGCAACTGTTTTGAAGACTTTGAAGAGTTGTACATGTCTAGCATATATTTGTAGAGCTATTGTTCATATGATCCATTCATAGATACAATGTCCTCTTTCTATGAACGACATTGACTGGCCACTCTGTATGGGGCACATTGTGCTCTGCTGTACTGCTACAAATCTCCATAGTAGGCAATAGTTTCTTTTGACCTTACAGCAGTGAGATAAACTAGCCCTATTATCACTCAACAAAAACGTTATTGCTAAAGTCCATTTCTTTTAAAAAAAATCATGCAAAATATTTATGACAAATTCCATGAGATATTGACCTGTTTGGCATAAACTCTGGCCTTCTATATGTTTCCCAGCTGACTTCAATAGATAATGTCACCTTTGCTATGGTCCCTGTATGCCACCCTAGCCATCTGGGGAAGATCTCTCCAGTACAGGCACTATGTGCAGTCCCTTTTCAAATCCTGGTGCAGGGGAAGTTTTAGGATTAGGGCCAGGGGCCAGATGGAACGTGCCAAGAGTGGGAGTGCAGAATATATTTTTATGGACATTCTGGAGAACTCTGCTGCTGGAACCAGCTGCCATTACTTATCGCTGTCATTTATGGTTCAGATTTTCAAAAGAGCTCAGCACTTAACAGCTCCCATTTAGGCACCTAAATAAATGTCCATATTTTCAAAAGTACTCACCATACCCAGCAGCTCCCAGTGAGATCAACAGGAGGTGTTGGGTGATGATCAGTACTTTTGAGAAACTAGACACTTCATAGAAATGCCTAAATGAGTGCTAAGGTCTTCTGAAAACCTGATCCCAGTCTGTAAATATATTTAAAATTATTTATTAAACAAATATGTGATTCTTCAGTTATGGAAATGCTTTAGACCAGAAAGAAGAAGCCAGAGGTTGTGCCTAGATATTCCAGTTCACATGTGCCTCTTTATAAGTGCTTTAGAGCAGAGGGAGATCTCCCAGATCCAAATCCCACTGAGCTGAAACCAAGAGAGTTGATTCAAGCTGGAATAAGATTCCAGTCTCCATCGTCTAAAAGTAAAAGATTGAATAGTTATTTTGAAACTGAGGAGTTAGTTCTGGTATTAAAGGGACTAGCATTTTTTTAATTTCAGAAGTTCAATGAATGCTTCTTTTTACAAGGCCAATTAAAATCCTAAATCAAAATTGTTTCTAACCTTTTTTCCATTGCTCAAAATGTTTTACTTGGCTGCTCATAAACAATCATTCAAAAGCCATACCTGGTGAGACTTGTTCTGCTAGCTTCAGAGATTATGGGCCCAAAAGCTGCATTCACAATATTTGCACCTTGTGCAGATCAGGTAGGTATCTATTGAAGTGTGAATATTTCAGCCCACAATGAGGTGCGGGTGTCACTCCTGCCCCCATCCAAAGGCAGGCAACCTGACTGAAATTTACCCCAAAGAGACTTTCCCAAAGGCATACAGGAAATCTATGACAGAGCCAGGAATAAATCCCAGATTTCCTGTCTCCCAGGCTTGTACTTTAACCACAAGGCCTCCCATCCTCTCTTAGTTTGCTGAGGAAGACATTACACAGCATATTCTCTTTCTGATAGTCTTTCATTACAGTTACTATTACATCATATTGTTCTGTGTTAGGTTAGCCCCATCACAAACACTTTATGATGTGCTGTCCAACACACATGCAATAGATACTGTATGAAATACTGTTACCATTCAATACCTATACTGTTCATGCTTTGAGCAAATGTAGTACTAAATGAAAGCAGATATTTTGAATTAACCAGGGATAGTTTGGATACACAGAAATTCATTGCCTGATTTCCCTGCCAACATCACAGTTGCTCATACTTCTGCTAATCTAAACAACATACTGTGGAGAAATTTGGTATGAATCAGCTTATAAATAGTTAAGTTACAATAATAAATATACTTCTACAGTGCCTCTTTGATTCATACAACATATATCTGCTTGTGCACATGTGGCATTTTGTACCATGAAAGACTGATGCACTCTTCATCATATGTCATTCTGCAGCTAAAATTGAGTGGTAACATTTTATGGATACTTATTGTGATTTGTCATCGGAAAATAAGAAGACTGTAGTGTACTCAAAAGGTATCTAGATAGACATTGAGATATATGGCTGAATGTGTGATATTTTTTAGGTACTTTGCCTCCAGCTTCAACTTTCATAGCTTTCGTTCTGTACTGCTCAATTTGCCATCATATGTTTGTTCTTTAGATAACATTACTTGTACAAATTCCAGCTGAAGCAGGATCAGTAATTTTCAGCCTGTCTTGATGGCATTTATAATGCAATGAAGCTTATGGAATTCCATTCTACCTTTTTGTTTTCTAAATTACTCCCAAATAACTTAACAGAAATTCTAGTAACTCGGGGAGAAATGGGCTGTGCTAAATACCCACTTATCTACATAAAGGATGATACTTAAAGAACATATAAAACAAAAATCTGGGACCAAATCTGCAATCTTCTTGCCTGCAAAATCTTCATAAACCTTGGTTGAATGTTTGAAAGATTTGGTTCTAAAGGTATTTAAGGAAGTGAAGATGAGACCCAGAATATTTTCTAGATACAAGGATGACTCTCTCTCTCGCTCTCAAAAAAAAAAAAAAAAAAAAAAAAAGCCAGCAGTCACCACTCAGTGATATCTGTCTCTATAACTAAAGTAAAAATTTTGGGGTTGCATGTGCTCACTGCAGTCAACAATAGTTTTGCCATTGCCTTTGAGAGGAGCAGGATCAAATCAGTAAGGCTCTTATTTAGCAAGATGGTTAGGAATATATGGAACTTTAAGCACATGTATAGTCCCCTGAAAGTCTGTGAGATACACACATGCTTAAAATTGTGCACGTGATTAAGTATCTTGCTGAGCAGTACCTAAGTACAGTATTGCAGAAGCCATTTGGTGTTACCACTTTTGGTAAAAGTTGACTGTTTAGTGGAGACCACTGGGGCTAAAACAAACAGAACTATAGAATAGCGGTAGATTAATAAAACCAATTTATTTTACAAACCATGTTTTTTTATAAAAATTAATTGGGTTTTTTTTTCATAGTATTGAATCTCTTGTACTGTGAGCTTACTCATTGGAATGCAGTGGTGATATGCAAAAACTCTCAACTCAGAAAGCGGGAGGGTATTGAAGCATTGAGAGTAGAGTAACCTGACTGCTAAATTCCAGAACTGAATGGGACAGTGAAGATACATCTTTTCAGTGTACTCATTGTAATGTCAGTCAGACCTGCAGCTAAATAAAGATTGCAGTGACGTGTGAAAAGACTTTAGAAAGTGGCACAAAACAGTATTTAGACTGGGATTTTTCAAAGGGGCCTAAAGGAATTTGACACCAACTCCAGTGGCAGTTAGACACATTTGAAACTCCTAGCCTTAAAGTCTAGGGAATGTGGCCAATTAAGTTGCTTATTAACATACTTAGTCATAAATGTCAGCGATTGCTATTATGTTAGGTGAGATACCTGAATTTGGCAATCTCCATAACAAACCCAAATACACCTGTTACAGTACATTTATTGCAATCTGTAGGCACCAACCTGCAACTCCTTTGTGCCCAGAATTCCCATTGACTTCAGTGTTCTCCATGTGAACAGAAGGCAGGATGATACCCTTTCTCCCAGAGTTAAAATAGCAAATATTTTATACTATATGCATTCTCTTAGGGGTTAAATATGTTCCATGTAAGTAAGTGAATAGAACTATCTGATGCCTCATGGGAAAGAGATTATCCTCACCTGCTTATAGATTAAAAAGAAAATGAAGGCTTCAGACCTGCAGTGAGCTCCATAGGGTTGATCCCTGTGCAGGATCAGGGCCTAATGCTTCAGAAGATAAAAAATAAATGTTTAAAAAATGACAGTCTATTTAATTAGCCATCTGCTTTTTACTGGACTGAAGAGTTGGAGGAGATGGTGTATCTTGTTCCCCCACACAAAGCTTTGATGAATGTGGAAATGAAGTGGCAGAGATCCAGATATGGAACTACAGGCTTAAAACAGTGTAAAGTTGAAGGTTCCTAAACCAGGTGGTTATCAAATTTAGACTGCAACAAAGCAATAGGGAAAGTAATCTCACAAAAGATATAATTTAAATTTGAGTGTCCTTTTGAATAAGGAATTGTGTTTTGATTAATTTGAGAGTTGATGAGGGAGGGATCCTGTCTGTCAGCTTCTGATGAGTCCTCTTCGAGGATCAAAATATTAAGAAATTATTTTTTAATAAATCACATCAGAGTCCAAAGGGTGCATGTGTGAGTACATATGTATGCGTGTTTCTAAACAAACACTATGTTACTTTTGGGTTAAGGTTCCTAGACTACATAAGATATTAATGCAAAGTATAAAAGGCAAGGAAATAAGCAATTCATTCATTCAAAACCCTATCTGCATTCCACTCACCTATTACCCTTCTCAACCTCAACTACCTCCCTTTCTACCACCACATTTCCCCACCCTGAACAACCAAACCTTGATCTCCAACCACGTTTATAGATTATATAGGCAAAAATAAAAGGGCCAGAGTGTCATAGCTTGCTTCGGGAGTGTTCCCCTAATGTAGACACTAGGTAAGACAGCGTTATGGCTGTCTTCAACGGATCTCCTAAGAAACCGTAGCATAGCAGGTATATTAATGATGGTGCCGGAGAAGGAGGGGTGCTGGAGAAGGAGTGGCAGGTCTATAAATACAAGTGGAAATATTTGGCTTCCTGATGCTGCTGTCTAATGCGCCAAAGAGCGTAGGTAACAGTACCAGTGGAGCCAAATGTCTGCACCAAGTTCCTTGGCCCTGAGATACTAGACTTTCCTCCTCTTGACCACACTTTCTCTCATTTTATTGAATCCAAGAGTTATGGGGGAGGGATAGCTCAGTGGTTTGAGCATTGGCCTGCTAAACCCAGGCTTGTGAGTTCAATCCTTGAGGGGGCCATTTAGGGATCTGGGGCAAAAATTGGGGATTGGTCCTGCTTTGAGCAGGGGGTTGGACTAGATGACCTCCTAAGGTCCCTTCCAACCCTGATATTCTAGACCCCAATCCTGAAAGATATTTAGGCACCTACTTCCTCCCATCTGGGTCTAGAGAGCATTATAAAAGTTTCGCTACATCCTTGTACTTTTACATACAAAATTGAAAAATATATAGGAAGAGATACAGTAATACATTTTCTTTTTGGTCTGGTAACATATAAGCCTTAGCCTAGATTTTGAATATAGAAATGTATTTTCTATCACCCTATCTATCATCATTCCTATTAGACATGAATGAAGACACAGCTTTATTTTAGGTAGATAGTGTAGTTTGAAGTTCCAGGATTTTATTGTACATCTGCAGACAATGTTTTTTAGTGACTAGAAGTCAGCATTCATGAGGTCTGCTAGTACTTTACCACTTACTCACTGTGTGACGTGATCCCTTACTCAGGCTGAGCAGTGCCTTACTGCACAAGTGGACCCAGTGACTTTGAGACCACTTAGGATGTAAGGTACTGCTCAGTATAAGGGTATCACAATTTGGCCTTGTGTGACCTTGGTCAGGTCACGTAGAGAGAGATTTTCAAATACACAAGTGACTTTCAATGAGAGCTGGGTATCTACCTTCCCTTTGGGCCTTTGAAAATCTCCCCCTTAACATCTGTCTCATCTTATATGAGGCAATTAAAAATACTAACTCATCTTTGGAGAGTGGTTTGTTGTTCTTCAGAGTGTGATGCTATATAAATCAAAGGTAATATGATTATCAGATTCTGTCATTGTTTTGCTTGAAAAAGTTGAAATTAAAACAAGTGAAGGAACATATAAAACAGTATGGACTAGACTCTGTCATCCTTACTCACAGGGAATATTACTCCACATTTAGGGATATTGATTTAAACGGCTCTGTGTATTTTGTGCAATTGTACTTAATATTGTCACTCCAATAAACCATTAGGTTCTTTTCATGCTGTTTTTTATAATTCTGATTTCCTTCTGAAGAATATTTGTTGTATAATTAGATGATCTTAGTTCAGACACAATCAACAAAACCCCACAGATCCACAGTCTGTTAGACAGCATTTAGTTTGGGGATACTGTATACAGATTGAAGAATTAGAAGTATGTCTGTTTAACAGCTGGGTGTAACTGGAGAACCACATAACATCATTTTCTTTCGACACATCATTAAAAATTTTGGGTTTTGTCATCTTTTTATTTTCCTTCCTAGCTGATTTGGCGGAGACTCACAAAACCCTTTCTTTTAAAAAAAATTAATTTCCAAAATGATACTTGAGTAAGATGCCGTGTGAGGCTTAGGGACAGGAATACAGTGAACATTTAGCCACGTGCACTTTGCTAACCACAGACAAGAAAGTTGGTTGTGATTTTACTTTTATTTGTACAGTACTAAGTAAATGCATATAAAACAATATTTATTTATATCATAAGTTATTGTAAAGAAGGAAGATGATGATGTAGTCAGTGGGGCTCTGTGCAGGTTCAAGAGTCAGTCTGTGTCCAGTTGCAGGACTGGGTCCTTAGAGGGGAAGATATTATACCCAATCAGAAGTACAGCCAAATGTGATGAAGCATGATGTATAAGCCCAAACACTCTCATCAGACTGTAGAAGAATATGTGGTCTGCTGCACCTTTAAAGTTTCGGTCTACTCTGCAAAACAGCTCCTTCCTACTCTGTGTGTATTCAGAGTCCGACAGCTGCTTACTATAGTGACCAAATTAAAGGCTGACCCTTTTTTCTCCTTACACGTACTTGCACTGCAGAGCCAGTTCTGCTAGGTGAGACTGAACTGGACTCCATGGGACTCTGTGCAGGAGCAAGGGTCTGCCCGCACACAAGACACAGGATCAGAGCCCTCATCCTAAGTAGCTGAATACAGGTTTGTATTCACTTTGAAAATCTTTCAGATCTACTAGGGTAGGTAGGGGATAGAGAGTTCATTTTCAATATGAACAGTTTGCTGTATCGTCAGTACAAGTTTCTCTACGTTCAAAAAGAGATCATTTGCAATGGGACAAGTCTTGTCCTCTCCTCTGTAGCTTTGTGAGGGCCTGAGCTACTTGGACTGATGTATTTCTGCTGCATGAAAGGAGGCAGGGTTTGAGAATGGGCAGCTCTGGTGTTCTGTTGCAAAGTCTGATATTTTACCAGCCACCAATGTTTGCTAATCTGTGAACTTGTTTGTACGCCAGAACTTGTGGTTAGGACTCTGAAAGGCCTTAATAGAGTGTGAAGAGTGTTGAGTTGGCTATTTGTGCAGTGACACACAAAATGAGCTAACAATCATGTCAATGGTGTGTTTTATAGGGAATTGGCATTAAACCATATCTATTTATTACTTATGTGTGCTGTAATGTAAGGTAAGGAAAATAAAGTGAATTCCTCATAGAATATTTTGTAGTTCTGCAGATTTACAATTGAGAACATTATCCTAGGAGCTGAGTGAAGAGAGAGGGGGCAGAAGTGAAGAATGAAAGTAAATTAAATATAATTAATCTAGCATACAATCTGCCTTTATGAAAAAACTTTAGAAAGCTAATACACTTAACAAAAAAACAACAGGTTGCTTGTAGAAATTCTGCACTGGCTAAAGTTATTTTTACCTTTTGTAATACTAAAGAAAGAAAAATCCTTTATCTCTTGTATGAACTGGAACAATAACAAATTGAACTTCTTTTATTATCTGTAAAGGAAACAATTTCTACATATTGCTTGACCAGGTGCTGCTGAAGCACAGACACTTTCCCCCCCACCTTCCATTGGATGTTTCTCATTGGCAAAGTTTGTTGGCTCTAGCAAGGTGGCCAGCTGGTTGCTGAGATGACTCTTTATAAAAATGTCTCTTGATAGATCCTTTGGGCTAAATCTAGTGACGGATGTTAGCATGAAATTAGAAACCAACCTCCAATAGCAGTGACAGTTAAAGGTCTCCTGCACCTGGCCAGGAGCCTCTCTTCTGGATGAGGGAGACTACCAAAGGAGTGGGAGTGTCCGTTGTTAATGCAGGTTTGTCTGCTGCTGGACTACTTTCCCTGTCCTATTTTTCATGCCTGTATCACATGCATCTCCTCAGTGTGATGTAAAAACTACATCAGATACAAAGGAGCAATGCAGTGAGAAGTTCAAAATTATGAAGAAGCTATGTCTGAAAAAAGTCTCCCTCCCCAAACAAAAAATTCTCTGTGCAGCAGCCCCCCAATCAGAAGAGCAGCAAGAGTGGTGTGTCAACTGAAGCAACTGCCACTTTGTAATAAAGCCTATCGGGTGGGCGGGAGGAGGGGCAAGGGAAGCACCCCTAGTGTAGAGAGTTCACTGCAGAGTCAGTTCAATAAAACTTGTGCTTCCCAGTTCTGGCAAAGCTTTTGGACATTTCAAAGGGCTTGATAAACAGCAATAGCCTTGTCTCCCACACATTAAAACTTCATCAATGACATTATGTGAAAAGAAAGAAAAACCTGGCAGCACAGTAAAGCAAAGGGTAAGGTGTTCCTTGGATGGGTCAAGGTGCTCTAAGTTCCTCTTGCTGCACTGAAATAACAGCAGTTTTTCTGGCAGAAGAACATCTGTAACCTCCGTCTGTACCGAAGAAGCACATCTGTTCACAGTTATGGGTCAGTGCCCATACAGGAAGCATAGTTGTACTGCATACAGAAAAGAGACTCTGGATTATAGATACAGAAAAGCTTAAAACCCGCCTTTTTAAAATCAACTGGAGGATAAAATGAATGCAAATCAGATCCATAAAAGAGTTAAAAACCAAACAAATGCTTCCAGCCTGATAAAAATCTAGAAAAAGCTATAGGCAACAGGAGCAGGATTTTCATCTAATGTTCTATTCTCTTCTCTTTTAAAATGATTTAGTTCAAACCCTGATTATAAAATGTACGGTTGAATAAAATTTGTATCGGTAACACAGCAAAGCCCAAAGTGAGCCCGACATGCTGTCTGATCATGTGGATTACATCACACATTGCATATTTTGGATTTATTTTTGTTTTGCCAGCTCACAGCTGTTGTCAAGGTTTCCCCTTTCCTCTCAATTAGCTCCTGGAAATAGCCCTAAATGAGTATGGAGGGAATACTGAAGTACATTGAATTATAGCAGTAATATTTACCAGCATATTGCACATAAACTTGAAATAGTAACCTCTAAAATATTCTGCCTCTTGTTACTGGATTGCCCCTGATTAGACCCTGTTAATTTCTTCTCTTCTTGTTACTTTACTCTGTACAAACTTTGCCCCAAAATACTTTACAAAATCACTGTACAACTAAGGCTCTGGTCCTACAATAAGCTCTGCATGGGCACAAGATCTTAACTTGTTTGCACTGAAGTCAATAACAAAACTCCCATTAGCTTCAATAGGAGAATAGTAGGGCACAAAAGGGCAGGTAGGACTTAGAGAGGTAAATAAAACAGCCTGGGACTTACCTTTGTATGTCACAGCATCAGCTAGTGATTTATTTCAAGTGAATTAATAGCCTGAAGCTAAGCTCTACCTGTCTTAAACTAAAGTAAGCTGTGTTAGCTAACATTTTCCTCTTTTTTTGGTCATAGTTCTTGACATCCCTAATATGAAGCTGAAATTCACCTCATATCAGGGTAGTGTATTCCCATTTGACTGCTGTAAATTACTGATGTCAGAGGCTAAATTAGGAATCTGAGGCGCTAAAAATGGCCCACTGCATAATTGTTGATGTGCACAATAATGCATGTGCTAATCTTTCATTAAAAAGGAAATTGTTTTCATATGCTCTATTTTCTTTTTAACAGGGCTGATAGTAAGTGTAAGCACTTTAGCATCTAAAAGTATTCTGGCAAGTACTGAAAAACAACAACAAGAAAACAAAAACTTTTCCCTAAATTCCAATGTGGAACATTCACAGAGAGGACATTGCTGTGGAAAGACCATACTTTCTAATCCCAAGAACAAGATTTGCAATCATGAAAGCATAGGGAAAGTTTGTTCCTACCTGCCTATCATGCGAATTCTTTCTCTGAAGCTTCTGGTACTGGCCATCAAGATACCAGATTAGATGAACCACTGGTTTGATCCTGTATAGAACTTCTTTTATTCCTAACCTGTTTACATGGTTACAGCAAACGTACATAGCTATGATGCAGTCTCACTTATTATGAGAGAAAACTTGATCCTGGTCTTGTGATCACATGGAAATTGAAGTTTCTGTTTACCATATGCCAGTATAATAGTCTACAAAATTGCATGGTATATTCTGACTTCTAAGAAGACACAAAGCAGAAGTGCATTATATAAGTGGTATATACATGGAATACTTTGATTTTCACCTAACTTTAAAAGGGCAGCAGCAGTCCACCTTAATCATCTTCCTTGGCTTGGAGGAAGGAGGAGGAATTGCCACACAAGCCTTTTCCTTTACTGTGCAGATTGCAGAATTGTCCCATATGCTCAGAAATAATAAATTATATCCCTGTGACACAAGTGTACAAGGTCCTCAAAGAACTTAAGACAGGCTGGAATTTTTGTCATTTTATGTGACAATATCTAAATCCTGATCAATTTCTTCTGAAGTTGGAAAGCCAAGCCATGTCAAGCCAAGCTAGACCTAATAAACACGCCTGGCAGCTGTTTCCAGCTGTACAGTGCTATAGCAAGCTGACAGCTTGACCGCCAGATTGAGAGAGCTCTGACCAGTGTATCTCTGTTTTACTCTGGACAGAATGTTCATATTTCTGCAACACTTGGAAAAGGTAGATTGGTGGAAATGTGAAACAATTTATTTTCTAGATTTGCAGGTATTTCCTAAGGAGCTGATTCAGGCCCCCTGTGGGGAAGTGTGCTACACTGAACCATTTTAAGTGCTCTGCCTCTACTTAGCCCTCTGTAACATTTTGGATACTCAACTGAATACAAAACTGCTCATAATGGTAGGACGCATTAGGCCCAACCTAATCTCTTTCCTCGCTGGAATTGCTCCAACTCTGATTTATCATGAAGAAAATATAATGGCAACTTTCACCAACTGGTCCTGGTCTGTTTTGATATTTTTTCAAGCCTCCAGAAGATCATTAGAAGTACAATGATACAGGCAACAAGATCTTTAGCTAAGATCCAACAGGGGTGACCTATACTTGTATCTTAAAACCTTTATTCAAGCAAAATGGCAAGGTCAGTGGACAAAATAATGGGTAGTAGTAATCCCTGCACACTCCAACATGTTTGTCCTCCTACTTTCCACCTGTCCCATTTGGTCTTATGTAACCATTTTCTTCAGCCTGTTATGTGTGTGCCCTACTGTTGGGTGTTCCAGGCAGTATTAGGGGCCGAGGTTCTAGGGACACCAGAATATTTCCTTTTGGTCACACTTTAGAGGTTCCTAAATGAAATAAAGTTTTTTGCTCAAGCTCCCACTTAGACCCCTGCTTTCCATTCTCTGGGAATAGAAAATAAAAGATCCTGGCATACCTTGTGTTTCTGAACTCACCAAGTGACCAACACGTTGAATTGTGGTTTTGTAAATTGAAAATCAGAGAATTATTCCTCTCTAAACACCTTCAATAAAAAAAGGAGGGTGCCAAAGACAGGGACAATAAACTGTAATAAATAGGGAACAAAACCAGGAACCCAATACAACATTTAATAGTGCCCACTGCTGGAAATCACAAAATGGATGCTTCCTCAAAGAAAGTCACCTGGTACATGGGTGGAAAAGAATATGTCAGTTATGTCAAAAAATCTACATGTCTCACCAGGCTAATGACTGAATCTGGCATTTAGCAGCCAGAGCTAGGGAGCTATGAAATAAAACGTGGATGTGGAGAAAAGCTCTCGCCTCAACAGACTCTCTACTCTGTCTATCAACTTGTATCTCTGTTAGCATGGCAGTGGCTGTTTCCCCACTACAATGGGTGGATGCAGTTGTTGGTTCCGCACAGGGTAAGAGCTCCAGCCCAGATCTTCAGATCTTCACAATTTATGTGTTTAGCTCCCAGTGATTTGAGAGTTTAGGTGCTTAAATTCCTTTGAGGATCTGGGCCTCTGTCCCTTTCATTAAAAACACAACTGTATTAGAGGAGACTGTCTCCCTTACCCTTTTCCTATACACCTTGCTGCTCAAGTTTGGGAAGATTTCGGAAGTAGGGCAGGGCAGGATAGCTGTTCTCTGATAGGATGAGCAGCTTGTCAATCAGCAATGGGCTGGCAATGGACAGCTCAGCTCAGCAGGATGGCCACCTGGTAGAACCTACTAACATTTGCTGCCGGATATTTTGCAGGGGTTCTCGAGTCTCCACATTTGAATGTGGCCACATATAAATGTGGCTGGCAAAAAGAATGGTTACTGAGCTTCTGGCACTGAGTAGACAATATTATGTGAGGAGAGAAGTTTGTCTGGGTAGACCAGATGGTGGCATTACTTGAGACTGGACTGGAGGCTACTTTGTGGTTAGAAAATTAGCTATCACTAAGTTTCATATCTGTGACATAAGCCCAAAGTACCTTTGACATATGACAGACTTTTATTACATATAAAAATAAGAAGGTTTTCTTTGGTGATTGTGGTGGAATGTAGGATGGTATGTGGGGAGAAGGCAAGAAAAAGAAAGTTCAAAATACTATTAAAATATTTTTCTGCCCTGTCAGCTAGTAATTATACTGATGTTATAAGGGTTTGGGGAAAAGCTATAATTATTACAGCAAATATAAAAAGAAATTTTCCCAGAGAAACTCTCTGCGTTAATAAGTGTATAGTTGAGCAGTTGCATTTTCACCTTAGCAAATTACTCTGCTGATTGATAGATGAGTTAATTTTAAAAGGAGCCTCCTCACTACAGATGCAGCTGTGAAGGCTAATCAGCTAAAGCAATTAAACAGCTATCTCTGTGGATGCAAAGAAGCCAATTGGAGAACCAAAGGTACTGAGAATTGGCTAGTTAGAGATAACTGGGAAGAGTGAGTTTATGTCTAGCGTTTACTCCCCGTAACATTCCATTGCAGATTCCTTGGAATTCTGACATTTAGCAAAGTATGTTTGTCTATATACAATTTATCAAACTTTGAAATTCCCCTGTACTTAGCTTTTGACAGTAGGTAATTAGGACTAAATGCAGAGAGAAAAGCAATCAATCTTATTTTGTGACTATAGACACTTGTTGATTTCCATAGCCATGGACAGAATAAGATTCAAGATACTAAGATCTATAATAGGCTATATAGCCTGTTGCCAGGATTTAATTTCAGAGATGATCCAGTAGTACTTTACCATAACAAAAAAAGTTGGTAACTAATATCACAGTGGAATTTCTTGTTACAAGTGACAAAGGTGTATATATAAAGTGAGCCCCTGATACCAGAAGAGGTTTTGATGGCTAATGACAAAATGAGAGAGAATAACAAAGAAAATAATTATTTAACACTTGTATTTTTTGTGAGAGGGAGAACTAAGGTCCTGACCACATGTGGTCATTAAAGATCCCATGACACTTTTTATAAGCATAAGGATGTTAACCCTAGTGTCCTGGCCAAATTCCAACTTAGCTAATTATATCCTGCTAATATAAGTTCCCCCTGTAGTTTCAGCTGGATATAATATTTGTCGGTTCCTGTTCTAAACTGTGGCTGCACTTTTTTAATAGCAGGTGAATAAATGACAATTTTAGGGCTCTTTAAAAATTATTTTAATGTGAATTTGGATGGTTAGGCACTCCCAACTGGCTTTCTGTCTCCTTGATTGAAAATAGCAACCCAATTTCCCTGGCTGCTACAGATTATTTGGTGCGGAGGAGAGAGGAGCAGGTACTTTTCCCTTCCTTGTATATCTTAGGCCCCAAGTCTGCAGTGAACCCCATTTGAGGGTACTCTGTGCCCATGTAGAGCCCCATTGAGTTAATTGGAGCTCCATGTGGATGCGGGGATCTGCCTGAACAGTGCTTGTTGCAGGAGTGGGGCCTTAGATCTGTGGGATGCTGACACAGAAGTCCTTCATTTCTCCTTAGGAAGCTACAGCTATTGGTGTAGGAAAATACCTGGGTGGGCTTTTACTTGCAAAGAGGAAGAAAAGGAGAGGGTCTGATGAAGGTTTCCAAAACTGACAAATTTAAAAATAATTAAAATATCAATGACTGGCCATTTTCTCACCCTAACACTTATTTCAAAGTAATAATGGATAGAATTGCTGAGGTATTTTACACCAGAAATGTCGGCAGTTCAGTTCAGTAGTGGTAAAGCCCTTTACTCTTTTGAGCATATAATTAATTTTCTGAGCATATACAAGTAAATCTGTTAATTAATTTTTACTGAAACTAATAAAAATGGACTCTTTTCAATAAATTATCACTTGATGACAAAGCTTTTTTGCTCCAATAGAATAACAGTTTTTAAACTTTCTAAAATGTATTGAAAATCTGGTACATAAACTATATTTGAAGAGATTAGATTTTAAATTAAGCTGTTAACAGTTGTATTTAATTGTTATGATTATCATTAGTAGACAGGGCCAGGTCAATAGCTCACATCTCTCTTCAATGTGGCCACTTTGACATTAGAAGTACAGTGACTAAACCAATTAAAAACCTTCTCCTCTAACTAATTTTCATAGTCAGTGATGCACGGACGGTGCCTTAAAAATGAAAATTTACAAAAATGTTTAAAGTTGCTGCTCAATATTTTCAGTCAAGTTTAATTGGCGGTATCATATAGTTACATCCTCTTTGGTTTTCTTGTTTATTATTTGTGTATTTTTAATAATTTAAACAATAATTCTAGGAAATTCCTAGAGATTGCATTTAAGAGTACATAATACAAATACATTAACAATGTAATTATGAAAATGTACTTCAGTGGTTGGATGCAACTCATTCTTAAAATAGATTGGGTTATTGTCATATGTTCCCCTCATGGTGTCACAACAGGGCAGAGTTAAGGTTGTTTGGGTTCCTCAACTGTGCATTTCCACACCTTAGTAGAAATCCAGGCATGTTAATTTTAACTTTAACTCTGAATCTGTAGGGTTTGGAACCTTGTTTTTGGAATAATGGTTACAATATTCTTGTAATATTTTTATCCTTAGCTTGCTAGCATATACTCACAACTTAATTATGGAAGTGCTGGTCATAGCTCCATATCTGAGTTTGAGTTTTGTACTTAAGGCTCAATATTGCTAAGTGCTATCCACTCTGGCACCAATCCAACAAAGTATTTAGGCCAACAAGTTGTCTCATTGAAGTCAATGCAACCCTTCATATGCCTAAAGTCAAGCACATGCTTAACTATTTTGTTGTATATGGAATAGACCATAGAGTACTCAGCACTTTGCAGTATGAAGTAGGGATTCAGCCATTTTCTGTCATCTGAAGAATACAACATATCCTCCCTGAAACTACCACCCTTACTCTCTGAGTGAAGAATACATTTGCTGAGACTTTACAAGTAAAGTGGTCCTTTAAGATATTTAGCACCCAGAATCACACCATTTCTTTCTCCTGTGTGATCTTAATAATAACATAGGTGGCATTAAACTTCCCTGATAGTTAAAATCCACTGAAATCTTGTGCATACATTACATTTGAAGATACTTTAGCATTAAAGATATTTTTTCCTGTTATTCTTAATAACTGAAAGTTTTCTTCAGCAGAGGCTGACAGATCATGTTCTACTAAGAGAATTCCATGTAGAATGATTGATTGTCATCTCCCATTGTTCTCAAAAGAACTGAAATAATAATTTCCTTATAGTTAGGTGGCCATTTTGTTGAGGTATAGAAATGCATATTTAGGGCACCCAACAATCATAACTGAGCCATGTAGTGACATAATGAGAGGGGAAATTGTGTTTAAAATTAACTTGGTTGTCAAGAACTAAAATGTGCTAATCATAATAATATGCTTATTGGATGGTGTCACTACAGGGCAGAGTTAGGGTTGTTTGAGTGCCCTAACTATGCGTTGCTATACCTTAACACGTTTGACCTTAATTCTGAATTGCATGAATTTATAATGCTTTGTTTGGGGATAACCACAACATCATTGTAATGTACTGTTGCCCCTTTTTGACCTGAATGGCTAGTCAAAGTTTGGGGCCCTGGGGATGTTCCAGAAGGAAGTAGAAATTGATGGAGTCTGGTATTTTCTAAGATGCAGTCTTGTTTATTTACAAGGAATGTACAAAGCCCTGCTTCTCTGAATGAAACAAGAACAGAAGGAGTAGTTTCTTAGTTTACAGCCCCAGGCCCTTTAGCCAACAGACACAAAAACGCTCTCTTTAGCTTTTTCCAGGATCACATTGTGCTTACAGGTAGCTGCTTGATTCTCTTTCTGCCTCTCAATCTCTCCCGGTTTCCAGCTTTAGTGTCTGTCTGTCTGGTACTGTCTACACTGGCAAGCTTCTGCGCAGTAAAGCAGCTTTCTGCGTTGTAACTCCCAAGATGTACACAGTGCCATGCCACTTAGTGCACAGAAACTGCAGTTGCAGCGCAGTAAAAAAAACACCCTAACAAGAGGTGTACATCTTTCTGTGCCAGGGGTACAACTCCATGGTGCCAGTGTAGACACCCTGGTCAATTACAGCACTGCGATTGGCCTCCGGGAGGAGTCCCACAATGCCTATTCTTGCCTCTCTGGTCATCGGTTTGAACTCTACTGCCCTGCCTTTAGGTGAACAACCGTCATCCCCACCCCGTAAATTCCTTTGGAATTTTGAAAGTCCCCTTCCTGTTTGCTTGGTGATGCATGCAGTGGTCTCAGTGCATCTTTTCAGGTGGCCACGCTTGCTCCACACACCAGGCGATCCCCCACTTGGAGCAATGCCGAGCTGCTGGACTTCATCAGCATTTGTGGAAAGGAGGCTGTCCAGTCCCAGCTGCGCTCCATCCATAGGAATTATGATACCTATGGACAGATTTCACGATGCATGACAGAAAGGGGCCATGACCGGGACACACTGCAGTGCAGGGTCAAAGTGAAGGAGCTGCAGAACACTTACCGCAAGGCGAAGGAGGCAAACTGCCGCTCCGGTGCTGCACCCACAAGCTGCCCGTTCTACAAAGAGCTGGACGCGATACTCGGTGGTGACCCCACCTCCACTGCGTAGGCCGCTGAGGATAGTTCAGTGGTCGCATGCCAGTTGAGACTGGACCGAGCCAGGAAGAGGAAATCTTGGACAAGGATGTGGAGTGGGAGTGGGACCCAGCGGCAGAGGATGACTTGGAGGTCAGAGATGCATGCAGCCAGGAGCTCTTTGCTACCCATGAGGAGCCTAGCCAGTCACAGCAGTCAGATCTTGGCGAAGCACAAACAGGAGAGGAGGTCCCTGGTAAGTGGATTTGATTTTGGGAATCGCTGTTGCAAGTTGCTGGGGGCAGGGGGTTGCAGAAAGCAGGCTTGTGTCTGTATGATGCATGTACCACCACATGCCTAGTCTGAGTGGCGGAACAGGCTGTTGATTGACTCCCTCACTTCATGGGAGTCTGCCTCAGAGATCTCCAGGAAACTCTCATGGAGATACTGGGAAATCCGCTGCCACAGGTTCTTTGGCAGAGCTGCTTTGTTTCTTGCCCCATTAACAGTAACTTTCCCGTGCCACTGTGCCATCACGGGGTGGGGTGGGAGACACCATTGCTGCACACAGGCGAGCCGCATAAGGGCCATGGCGGAAGCCGCAGTCTTGGAGAAGACCCTGCCTTGATTCCCTGCTCACCCTCAGCAGCGAGATATCTTCCATAATGATCACAGACTGTGGAAAATGTGGGGACAGGAATGATTATCAGGCCCCTCCTACAGTGCTGGCTGTCCCCAAGAGCCACATGCCCAGTGTACAGTAGGGTCCGGGAACACTGATTTACCATGCTTCTGTTGCTACTCACCATTTTGGGGGTCTTGTGGCTCATGTGTACTTGCCTGGGGTCAGCCAGTTAGTGACAGGTATGTGAATACTGGCTGTGTTTTAAATCACTGAATCAGTGTTCTCTGTGTTGCAAACAATACTGCTTCTGTAAAATGTTGCGTTTTTGCTTCACAGAGATGACCTTGGGAGCCCAGCCTCCCTCTTTGTTATTGCTGGCTGAGCGGCTGTGCAGAATTAGAAAGTGGCCACGAAGAACTAAGGAGGACTTTCTGCGTGATGTTATAATGCACTCCGCAGCTGAAAACAGGAATCGGAGTGCCAGGACAGGGAGAAGAGGGACCGAAAGGAGAATGCAGCATTCCAGAATGAAGCCACGGAGCGGCTCTTAAATGTTATGGAGCGTCAAGTGGACACGCTCCAGGCGATACTAGCACTGCAAACCGAGCAGCTCCGCGCCCGCTCTCCCCTGCAGCCACTGTCGCAAAACTCTTTTCCATGCACCCCCCAGACACTGCCAACACACTCTTATCAATCTCCTGGCTCCAGTCTGTACCTGTGGCATTCCACTCCTCCCCATCACAGTCCAGCACTGCGGACTCATAAGAACATAAGAATGGCCACACTGGGTCAGACCAAAGGTCCATCCAGCCCAGTATCCTGTCTATCGACAGTGGCCAATGCCAGGTGCCCCAGAGGGAGTGAACCTAACAGGTAATGATCGTGATCCCTCTCCTGCCATCCATCTCCACCCTCTGACAAACATTCCTTACCCATCCTGGCTAATAGCCATTAATGGACTTAACCTCCATGAATTTAGCCAGTTCTCTTTTAAACCCTGTTATAGTCCTAGCCTTCACAACCTCCTCAGGCAAGGAGTTCCACAGGTTGACTGTGCGCTGTGTGAAGAAGAACTTGCTTTTATTTGTTTTAAACCTGCTGCCCATTAAATGCTCCTGTACTCCCGTACCTACTGCACTCAACACCCATCCTTCTGCAGTTTGGCCCTGCTGAAGTACAGTACTCCCTGCACTGTACTCCAAAGGAGATCGTTGGATATGATCCCTGGACATACACAAATCTTTAGCTGTCCCAGGACCCCACTTCTCCTGGGACCTGGGACCTTTCCTTCCCCCGTCCCCCTCAGAGCTGAGGTGTTTTTGTGCTTGACTCTCTCCTCATGGCTACCACTCTGAAATCTCTCCTCCGGTTGTTGTGTTTTAATAAAAGAATTGTGTGGGTTTGAAAGCAATCTTTATTCTATTAATTGAAAGCAAACAGAACCCTGCAAAGCAACAGACAATTATCTTAAACCTTCATATTGCATCGTCTGCACCAATCACAATCACCTCCTAGCATTACAAGCACTACACTCCCAAGCATAGCAACAAATATTAGTGGCTTTCAGCTTCTAATTGCTGCCTCAAGGCATCCCTGATCCTTATGGCCCCGCTCTGCACTCCTCTAATAGCCCTGGTCTCTGACTGTTCAAATTGAATCTCCAGGCGCTGAGCCTCAGCAGTCCAGCCCTGAGTGAAGCTTTCACCCTTCCCTTCACAAAAATTATGGAGCGGCTATAAGCACAGGAATATTGTCATCGGCCAGGTCCAGCTTCCCATATAGGCAACACTAGCAGGCCTTTAAACAGCCAAAAGCACACTCAACAGTTATTTTGCACTTGTTCAGCCTGTTGTTGAACCACTCCTTACTGTTATCAAAGTGCCCCATGTATGGCTTCATAAGCCACGGCATTAAGGGGTAGGCAGGATCTCCCAGGATCGCAATGGGCATTTTGACTTCCCCTAAGGTCATCTTCTGGTTCCGGAAGAAAGTCCCTGCTTGCAGCTTACTGAACAGGCCAGTGCTCTGAAAGATGCATGCGTCATGCACCTTTCCGGACCAGTCTGCGTTAATGTCTGTGAAACGCCCATGGTGATCCACAAGCGCCTGAAGAACCATTGAGAAATACCCCTTCTGATTAATGTACTTGGTGGCTAGGTGGTCTGGTGCCAGAATTGGAATATGTGTGCCATCTATTGTCCCTCCACAGTTAGGGAAGCCCATTTGTGCAAAGCCATCCACAATGTCATGAACATTGCCCAGAGTCATGGTCCTTTGGAGCAGGATGTGATTAATGGCCCTGCACATTTCCGTCAACACGAGTCCAAAAGTCTCCGAATTGGTTAGCGACCGATCGGTAGCAGTCTGGAATAGCCAGCTTCCACAGTGCAATCTCCACACACTTCTCCAACGGCAGGGCAGCTCATTCTCGTTTCCTTGCACCGCAGGGCTGGGGTGAGCTCATCACATAGTCTCATGAATGTGGCTTTCCTCATCTGAAAGTTCTTCAGCCACTGCTCATCATCCCAGATGTGTTTGACAATGTGATCCCACCACTCAGTGCTTGTTTCCCGAGCCCAAAAGCAGCGTTCCACTGTGGTCAGCACCTCTGTGAATGTCACAAGCAATCTCGTGTCATAGCTAGTACACGTGGTGAGATCAATGTCTGACTCTGACTCCTTTTGCCTTTGTAGTTTAAGGAATAATTCCATTGCCACAGGTGACGTGTTAGTCAGAGTGAGCAGCATATTGGTCAACAATTCGGGATCCATTCCTGCAGACTGAAGAGGCAGAGTGTGCAGAACACAAACCATTGAAAGATGGCACCAAATGCAGACGGAAGCACAGGGATTGCTGGGACGCAAAGCAATACATCACAGGGCATTGGAACAGGACACAGGATACCCTGCGACCCCCTCCGCGTTTCCGCAACTCTTAGCGGCAGAAGAGGACGAGATGCTCTATGGGGTAGCTGCCCAGAGTGCACCACTCTGAATACCGCTGCAAGTGCCGCAAATATGAACACGCTATTGCGCAGGCAGCTGTCAGTGTGAACACACAACAGTGGTTTCCCTTCAGCGCTCTCTGAGTGGCGCTGTAATTCTGCCAGTGTAGACATACTCTCATATACACACACTCCCTGATCACAATACTCAGTGGAACCCTCTGTCCACATGGTGCTAGTTTCTGGGCAGATTCTGTTGGACCTTGTTGTAGGTGTGGCCTCCTTAAGTGTTTCTTACAACTATCTTAAGTGAAGGGTGCATTCACACATCAGTTTTAACAACGTTTTAACTCAACCCATAACACGGTTTCACCCAGCTCATCACAGTATTTTAACCTAAATTATTGATATGTGGTAGTAGTCTCAACCTTATCTACATTTTAATGAAGTTCTTGTCTGGGAATATATAAGGAAATTGACTCTCTCACTGTTAAGTAAGTGTTGATTTCAGTGGATTTACATTGGTGTAAATCTAGAGGCATACAATGGTGAATCTGGTTCATACTGTAGTTTGAATTGTCCTTTTTGTAAGTTGCTTTGGTATCTATCTGGCTAAAAGCCTCAGAGGGAATGCATATTAGTACATTGTCAGGGTCCCTTTCGATGGACCTCTCAAAAGGTGACATTTCAAAATATAACTTCTAGGTGATAAACTGATTTTTAAAACACACATCAACAAAGTTGATAACATTTATAAGGTATGTTCTGTCCAACCTTCCCTCTAATTTTTGACAGGCCATGTGCACAAAAAATTTCTTCTGTGCAAATTGTTGTGCTTCTGTGCAAATTTTTGTGCATGCTGTGTGCGCGGGGTTTAGGATCTGTGTGCGTGCGCACACGCGCACAGCTTAGAGGGA
Organism: Chelonia mydas; assembly: GCF_015237465.2. Classification (NCBI taxonomy): domain Eukaryota; kingdom Metazoa; phylum Chordata; order Testudines; family Cheloniidae; genus Chelonia; species Chelonia mydas. The sequence goes on from NC_057855.1 coordinate 41,092,245, forward strand.
ACAGTGGTTATGTCTATTACTGGACATGAACTATCTGTACTTGAGTAGCCCTTTATGAAACATAATGACAGTCCTGTTTTATCATATAATATCTTACTGTCTCAGGACCCTTTTTAAAGACAACTGCAATATTCCAATTTTTCATTTAATAAGTCAAAACATTTGGATATTTTATAACTCAAAAATGTTTGTTCAAGATATATTGATATACCAAGTAAGTGTTTTCCTGTGTTTACCAGGAAAAAGCAGTCCAACAGAACAAGTGTTTAGCATGATGTATAGTTTGAAGTGAAGAGAAATGTCAAATAAGTGTAGGTACTGTCAGAGCTCTTCTTTTGCTCTGGGAATGTTACGAACCCTTGTTCAACATTTCATGGCAAACTCATTCAGAAAACTAGATTCCTAGAAAGAAAAGGAGGATTCGTGGCACCTTAGAGACTAACCAATTTATTTGAGCATGAGCTTTCGTGAGCTACAGCTCACTTCATCGGATGCATGCTGTGGAAATCGCACAAGACATTTTATACACAGACACCATGAAACAATGCCTAGATTCCTAGAAAAATCCTCTAGATCAAGGAGGATCTTCAGAAGCTTGAAGAACACAACCCAAACACATGTTTTTAAGAAGTATATTTTTATGTTTTGTAGAAATATTTTGCAATACTAAAAAACATGTGGACATACACGTCTTGTTTTTTTATTTTGAAAATATGGTCACTTTACCTTTATGTGTTCAGCTCTTTAGTTTTCAGAATGACTGCACCGCACCTAAAGCAGGGTGGAGGGGGAAGGGGGATGGACATTGTCCAGGTTTGCCAGAGGAAGGCAGTAGTGCTTTATGGGGGAGGGGAGAGACAAGGTCAGAAACTGCTGCAAAAGGGTGGGGGGAGGGGGTGTCAGCTTTGCAGCACTGACTCACCGCCTGGGAATGTAAGGGCAGAAGGCTTTAACGGTGCAAGCCCTGGAGTTGGAAACCTTTTTCTCCGTGCAGCAGGCAAGGCAGCACCTTGAGGTGTGATTATGAGGTGGGGTTTGAATCTGCTGTGGTCATTGCACTAGTCACTCCTTTTTAAGGGGCTGGGAAGGAATTTTTCCTTGAGCACCATACAGGGGGTCCCCGGTATACATCTCCCCCTTATCCATTGTGTCACAGATCCATCACTCATCAATAGGGGAACGTGTTCTGATTCACGTCGGTCCCGATCCACATATCCGTCATTTGCAGTACTGTACTGTAAGTTGCAACCGAGGGATATGAGGATCGGGACCGACGTCAATCAAAACACGTTCCCCTATTGATGAGCAACAGATACGTGTAGCCACTTTACATCCAGGTCCACCCTCCCAGTCCCGGCACTGCTCCCGGCCAGCGCTTGCCCAGCTCCTGCTCTCCAGCCGTGGAGTGGGGTCAGGAGCTTGCTGCGCTCTGCTCGCCCGGCTCTCCTGCTGGGGAGTGGGGTTGAGGTGTGGGAGCTTCCAAGCCCCCAACCCCTGCTCCCTGGCTAGAGTGCTGGGCGGGGGGAATGGGGCAAGACCCCGCGCCACGACCCCGCTCCCCGGATGGAGCGCTGGGTGGGTGGAGTGGGGCAAGCCCCCAACTCCGCTCCCTCACAGGAGCGCTCAGCAGGCGGAGCAGGGCAAGCCCCCAACTCCGCTCCCTGGCAGGAGCGCTGAGCAGGCGGAGCGGGGCAAGCCCTCATGCCCAGATCCCGCTCTGCTGCCTGGTAGAGCAGGGCAAGCCTCCACTCCCGAATCCTGCTCCCCAGAAAGAGCACCAGGCAGAGCGGGGCAAGCCCCTGTACCCCAGCAAGTATGCTGGGCGGGCGGAGCGGGGCAAGCCCTTGCATCCCGCTCTCCTGCCAGGTGGAGCAGGACAAGTCGCCGTGCCCCAATCCCTAGCTGGAGTGCCAGGCAGAGTGGGGCGAGCCCCTGCACCCCAATCCCACTCCCCGGCAGGAGCGCCAAGTGGACAGAGTGGGGCAAGCCTCGAGCGCTGGGCGGGAGGAGAGCACGGAGGTTGCAAGGGCACACATTTTTACAGCGCCTCCCATTTTTCCAGGAGCCCCTGGCCAGAGCGTCTATCCTCCCACCCACCGCCCTGCAAGGCCGGCTGGAGCAGGGGAGAGGTGGCCAGATCGCTCTTACCCCTTGGCTCCCCCATCATTGCCCACCCACCCAGGGCTCACCCAGGTGTTCCCTCCTGCCGACACCACTACTGTACCAGCGGGTCACCGGTATCCATCGTTTTGGTATCTGTCGTCCTTTTCAAGAACACCACCCCGATGTATACCGTGGTGGAGTGGGGGTTTTTCACCTTCCCCACAGCAGGTGTCAGGGAAGACCTGTTATGGTGAGCACAAAAGGTGGTAGGCTATATGTAAGTGTGGGCAGATATCCAGTGCTGGTACTGCACAAGGAAGGCATCCAGTGACCAGATAAATGGCCTGGTAAAGGACTTAAAAAGGAGGTGCTGGTTAAAGGAATGGAATGGTGGAGGGCTTGGGACTCCTACGGTTGGAATGTCAGGGAGCCAACCCCCTTTTCTTAGAGCCCATCTTAACCCTCCTACAAGGTGGGGTGGAGGTAAGGTCCCAGCAATGGATTTGCTGGAGGAACTGGGATGGAAAAATGAGGGGGAGCTAGTCAAAGCCCCCCAGGTAATTACGGAATAAACCAGGGGTTACATGCACTGTACACTTTTATCTGCCAGGTAGTCCCAGACTTCTAATAATAGAGTTGCGGCTTGATTAAATCCATATCAAATGTCTCTTGTCCTTCTTTCAGTATAGCCGAACAAAAGTGTCACCTTCTCTGAATAATAATTTTGCCAGCACTGAAGTGATTTGTAACTAAGACTCTCAAGGTGCTTTATATCAATTGGTGAATTAAGTCTCTCAATGTCCCTATGAGAGGGATAAATAAAAGCACAGAAAGGTTAAAAGTCTTGTCCAAAACAAAGACAAGAACCAGAATGCAGATCTCAATCTTCTGAGTTATAGTCTTGTGCCTTAACCACAAGATCATCCTTCCTTTCTTGAAGGAGACAGTGTCCTGGCAATTTATATATATATATTTTTAAATGAGAACCAAAACAATTGAGCCAAAAGAAACCATAGGCAGAGAAAAATCCATCTTAAATAAAAACTCCTTCACATTAAAAACAAAACAGTCTGGTTGCTTTTGAAAGCACAGCTATATAGAACAATATATATTTCCTGACTGAATGTAGGTAGATGACAGATTTCTCCAAGGTCTTTTCCAGAATCAGAAACATGAGCTTGGTATGGTGTTCCTGATGTGAATGCAACATAACATTTGACAAATGTGATTGGACATCTTAGCAGTCATGTTGTGTAGCCCTACTCCATTCTAGTACATTGGTCTAATCAGAACTAATACATAATGATTACAGCTCTGGGACCAGATACCTGAAACTCTGCTCTGCTTGATTTTTTTCCACAGGACTTAAGCACTGCTGCACTTAGTACAGGCATGGGGCAACATCTCTGTTCTTCCAGGCTCAGAGACTGTTTGAAGCTTCACCTACCTTTGGGAAACAAGATATTTAATGACATATAAAAAATAGGAGAAAACACATAGAATTTGTCAGTTCAAGTTTATGCAGAATTAGGCAAGATAAGAGAACTAGCTCAGGTAACTGAAATCCAGTCTGAGTTCAGAACATCTGTTCTGTGGTATGGAACTCTGGTCAGTAAGCTGATAGAAAACAAGCTGTATGTGCCCTGAATCCTTATTAAACAGGTACATACAGTACCTAGCTTTTGCAATATAGTGCAAATTATCAATGGATCACTATTTACTCTCTATCTCTCTCTCTCCTGCCCTCCTCCTCCCATGAGCTTAGTGGATGCTGTCGAGTTTAACCAACTGGCCTGCATAAAATATGAATTCCCCTACACCTGCCCAGATAACTGAAACTGAACCAAATCACTTTTTGATGTGAAAAAGATTGATGTGAAAAAAGATTTGATGTGAAAAACATTCTCCTGTTGCCACTTCCCTTGCTACTTTCCCTCTGATTTGATTCTTCAGTTTTGAGTTCAGGCTCAAAATTCAGAAATGCCAACGTAAAACACAAAAGACATGTGTTTCCATGGATCAGAATGAGGATATAATAGCATTCTAAGGAGGAAACTTGTTCTCAAGAAGTTTCTAGCCCAGTTTTGGGTACCACCTTGTACAGGCTGCATTTAATCCCATATTTTCAGTATAATGGGCTTTCAGTATAATGGGCAAATTCATCAACTTTTAGTCAAGGAGTTATTCTGAGATCCAAGCTTTTTTATACAAGTATTTATATATATATATATATATAAGTTTAGTTTTTAAAACACCACATGAAGAATTTGCTGGCACATTACAGTTAATACAACAGAAGAAGTGGGGGGGGAACATAAAAATTATTACAAAATCTAGATAGACTACAAGTAACTGGATGCCAAGAAACTGAATCATAGTGGTGCAAGTGAGAGATATTGTAATTCTTTTCTAATGGAACTGGCTTTCTGCTCATCAGTAACGTTTTTCACAAGTCTATTAAATTCAGTAGCTAAGGATGTTCTGCATAAAAATCTGTAAAGTAAGAATTTTTAAAAGAGTTGAAAGCATTAGCATCTTCAAAAGACTGGACTTCAGCTAATGTTAATGGGCCAAATTCTGATTCGCATGGAGCACCATCTTACTCCGCAAGTGGTGTCAGTGACATCAAAGCAAACCGGGTACACTCAATGTGAGTAACAATGTCAGAAGCTGGCTCTACCTTAGGAAGTGTCAAAAACAAACAATTGAGCTATAATTAAATCAAGAGAAACATCTTTCTGAGTCTGTTAGGTAACATGGAGTTTTGCAGGATAATATTGTGTTACTTCTGCATCTACCCTGTCAAATCTTTTAAAAAATGTGGACCTCAGTTTGCAGGATCTGGAAAAATTAGCACTCTGTGTACCTGCTAGCTAACTTTAACAGAGCTGTGTACTGGAGCCAGGGTCTTCCCATGCAGGAAGAAGTTGAAGGATCTAAGCCCTAGTCATTAGAGTCCCCTGTTTAGCAATAGAATGGGGATACAGCACACATAGTGGCAGTGTAAGTGTCCTTATGGCATTCCACTAATGTGTAACAACCCTGATTAGGAAGAGCAGTAGTTGTCTCCACGGGTTCGATTTTCAGAATTGCTGGCCTGACTGATTCCCACTGAACTCAATGGGAGTTTTGCCCCTGGCTTTAGTGGGAACAAAGTTAGGCCCGTGCTGACGTTTTGAAATTCCTATCCCATGTTCATTCAGTCCTTGATTTCTCTGCTGAGACCACCAGCGAAGACCATTTATAATTCCAAGCCAAGATTTTCAAAAATAAAAGCCTAAAGGTAGGCAGGTATCTAGGCAACTTCCTGAGTTTCAAAAGTGTCCACTTGCTGGGTGATCAACACTTTAAAAATCAGGTGGTTACCTAAGCATGGATTTAGGAACCGGACTTTAGGCTCTTAAAAGAAATTTTTGATTCCCCCCACCCCATGATATTCAGCCACTTGTAGCCTAAACAATTATTCTCTTTCTGCCCCACCTCCCCTCTGGCGGTTATACATGATACATTTTGGAGCAGGAATAGTGATATTAAGCCATATTTACATTTTACAGTAGCCCCAACATAAATATGGATCACGTTGTTTTCTTATAAAGAGGCCTTAAGGTTCTTTTTTATCCATGAGAAGGACAGAACTAAATGAAGCAACTTTCTTTTGCTCACTATGAACTGGGCCCTATATCAGTAACATGGTCCTCCAGGAGCTGTAATATCCTTGGTCCCTTGGCACCTCCCTTCTATTCTGCAGTTGAGATGAGAGTCTAGTAGCTATCTTGGAGTGAGAAAGGCTGTTTTGTTTACTTTAGCCAAATCAGTAGCCTTGTTTTTGGAACACAATGTCATTGATGGGAATAACAGTTCCTTTTGGTGAGAACTGAACCAGTTCTCAATGTAACGGTTGTGATAAATGTCGCCTCTGTGGTTTGACTGAACCAAAACAACTCTGCATTTCCAAGCAATTAAAATGCAAGTGCTGAAGATTACACTGTAAAAAACTGAATGTAGATAAGTGAATTGCAGCTGGGGCAGGTCAGATTCACAACATGAAAACTGAACCACAGTCTCATGTGAATCTAAATAGGGCTGCACCAATGACTGATAACAAAGGAAAAAGGGACACAAGCTTCAAATTTGGAATTTAGATCCCACTGACGAGGTATGGGCTCGCCTTCTTGTCTTTTCCAGAAAGCTTAACTGTTTAGATATAGCTTTATCTTACTATTTTTGAAGGCAAATGAGAGCAAAGTATAGTTGAGAACAATTCTATAATCGATCCTACAGAGTGTCGGAAATTTGGCATTTGAATTGATAGCGCTTATGCAGGGTTTTTTTGGAATAGAATAAAATTACCTCCTCCAATTTAAATTCATTTGTAAAAAAATAAAGTAATGAAGTAGCTTGCATATTAAGTATTGTGTGTCTTTTACGTTCCTCATTGAATTGCTGTAATTTTTGTAAACTTATCAAATGGCCTACAAGACATTGTAACACTGTCACACAATCAACATATAAACCTCTATCTGATCATCCTCTTCCTGTGCCCTGCAAAGTAGTTAGTATGATGATTCATAGGGATCCCTCCATGTAAATGGTGCAATAGAATCTTGACACTGATGACTAGATTCTCAGTTGGTGTAAATCCATTATATGCTCCAGTGACTTACACCAGCTGCGAGTCTGCCCTATGATTCCAAAGTAAAGGTCATAGACGTTGATGGATGTAGGAAAATGATGTGAGCTTCATGGGGGGAAGAGAAAGAGGAAAGTGAGAAGGAATTTGGGAAGGGTAATTTATTACATCTGAAGAGTAGTTGATTAAAGAATGTGATCTGGGTAGCAGTGAGAAGGGAATTTAATATGTACAATAATTACTTTTGGAAGACAGTGGAAGAAGATCCAGTCATACTGATTATAGTTAGTTGAGCTTTGTGAAGAGATGGGAGTTCCACAGAGAGTATGCTGTTGAGGATTTGAAAGACGGCATGAGCAGGGAGGCAAAGCCTACTTCCTAAATAAACTACCACAGAGGGAAAAATTCCATTGAGAAGAACACAGTGAGTTTTTTAAAAAAATAAATAAATAAAGCACATGACAAAATAAAATGAGATCATTTAGAGCATCATTGTTATGCTCAATTAAGAAAATCTGACTAGTGATTGATTTAATAGATTTTTGTTAATGGCCCTGAGCTAATGGCAATAAATCCACTTTATTATTTGTACTGTATTTTCTGTATTGTAGCTCATTAGTATCATATGAACATTTAGTAACACCTTATTTGTATTTTAAGAAGCTCACTAACCCTTTGAGGGTTACCAGAGAATCGAAATGAAAATGTATTTATTCTAACAGTAATAACTCATTTGTTATCATGGTTAAAATAATTAGGAAATGGATGTATTGATTTCAGATCAAAATTACAGTTCTGTAAGAATTGCTGGTTTTGGATTACATGTGTTATTCAAACTTACCCATCAGTTTCACGTGACACGTTTTCACACCCTGTTAGTTTAATTTTAAGAGATGGATTCGTTTGAAACCAATGTGACAAAGGTAAAACGGGAGTTTCACTAACCTTTGTGCACTGTGTGTTTGTTACAAAGTTATCACAAGTTTCAGCAAAATATGTATAATATCAGAAATGAGTCTTGAACATTATCCAGAGAAAGCAATATGTTTTACTTTCAGTTTCTGTGAGAAGTTCTTGGGCTTAAAAATATCTTTGCATGAGATTTGTCTGGATTAATTTCAGTGTTCACAACCAAAGGCAGATAACCTATCTGTAAAGTGCATAGAATACTTACAATCTCTCAAGAGTGGTGTGAATCTTACTTAAATAATATTAAGTAGGAATAATCATGAATTTTTTATTAACTGTTTTGTTGGATAATACCAATCCATTAAAATGGTTTGTGGGAAAGGGTTGCTTTTGACAAACTTCCCTTCTGAAAACTTTTTTGGGGAAAAAAAGTTGTCAAATTGTTGAAACATTCTGTTTTGACATCCTTGACACAAAACTTTTACATATGTAAAATTATGTTTTGTTTCAAAATTTTAAGTTAATTTGTAGTTTAAAAAAAGCTGATATTTTTTTAAAGTTAAGCCAAAATTAAACATTTTGAAGTCATCAAAACAAAATGATTCCTAAAGCAAAATATTTGTGAAATCTCAAATTTCTCAGAGAACAGGAAAACAGTTTTCCATCCAGATCTATTGATAAGGTGTTTTTAGATCCGCAGATGAAACATGCTATGTTATCCTGATCCTGTTTCCACTGTAGATGCTGGCAAAATTCCCATTGAATTCAATAGTGGAGGAGACCAGTCACTGGCCTATAAGTGTAAGCATTTGGAGCATCCAGATTGTGTGTTTGCAATACCCACATTCAGACTGCCAAAGCAAAACAGGATACCAGTATGCTAAATTCAGCTTCAGAGTACCTGCTCCAATGCATTCTTTGAAAACAAAATTCAAAAACCAGAAAGTAGTCTTTGTGAAAAGTGTTTTCCTATGAACATTGTTACTTGACATTATCAACTCCATCGCAGAGGCCCTTCATACTAGGATACTCACAGCATAATTTGTTTTACCCTCTGTTTAAAAAATACAAAACTTGAACCCCATTCAAGTTAAGACAGTCATCAGTAAACTCATCATGAGAACCATTAGACTAATTTGAAATGAAATAGCGCAACTAATTGCCTCTTGCGCCGACAAATTGACTATCCAACAATAATGAACTTTATCTCATTAATTCTGATGTTTTACCCTTCTTGTTATACCTTTCTACTGAGGAAATAATGTCCTAAGACCAAAACCAAACTGATAAAAAGTAGAAGGAAACTACATCTGTTGCGGTAATGGTTCTCATCAGCAAACTTTACCTAAAAGGATGTGCAATCTTACCTAGTCCCATCTTTGAAAATGTGTGGATATGCTTATTATTACTAAACTATAACTATTATTATACTTATATTGCAGTAGCACCTAGAGCCATAAATGCCAGGAAATATGCTGAAATAATATATGCTTACATTGCATTTTTCTTCTGTATAGCTCATTACAAATCTAATGATTTGTAAAATCAAATCAAATGTCCTAAGACCAAAACCAAACTGATAAAAAGTAGAAGGAAACTACATCTGTTGCGGTAATGGTTCTCATCAGCAAACTTTACCTAAAAGGATGTGCAATCTTACCTAGTCCCATCTTTGAAAATGTGTGGATATGCTTATTATTACTAAACTATAACTATTATTATACTTATATTGCAGTAGCACCTAGAGCCATAAATGCCAGGAAATATGCTGAAATAATATATGCTTACATTGCATTTTTCTTCTGTATAGCTCATTACAAATCTAACACTGGTCTTAACACTGCACTATTGTTGCTGCCAAAAATCTTTCATGCAAGTGGGTGGGAGTTTTGAATGAATCAGGATCAGGAATCAGGATCAGAAACAGATCCATTCAGTAATGAAGGACTAGCCTAAATTTCAAAAGTGACTAGTGATTTTGGATGCCTAACTTGAGATATTTTATGGAGGCCTGATTTTCAGCAAGCAGCAAGTACTGAGCACTGGCACCACGTTATGGACATCTGTCCATCAGAAATTGCACAAAGGTTACAGACTTATTTCACATAGGTCATCACATATTAATCTCTTATTATTTTGGGCATCATTTGGACCACTGACTCAGGAAGTGATATGTTTCACTGAATGTTGCTTTACTAATCCCTTGATCTCTCCAGGCCTCTGAAAAATAATCCCAACAGTGGATTTTTGTTTAATCTTAAAGTGCTTAACAAACATTAATTTCAAAGATCAGTGTGGAAACAAACCTGAATTTTATTCTCAAGGTGAGCTTTTGGTCACTTGACTGGTTGGCTTCTATTCAGAAAGATTAATGAAATTCAATTGGGGTTTGTCCAAGGTCACTTATCCACCAGTTCTAAGACTTTTTCTATTATCTCTGTTCCCCAGTTGTTAACTGCTTTGTTTTATGAGTTGGTTAAATTTCTTCCTAAAGACATTCTTCAGTTGGTTAAATAAGTCACAGGGGTCTGAGGTTCACTGACTAGAATTGAGAAGTCTTGGCTCTAGATATTTAGGGACAGGTTTCTGAAAGAGCTTGGGGTCCAATTTTCAAAAATGCTCAATGCCCAGTGGTGTACCCATTTGCTGAGTCCTATTGAAAATCTGGCCCTGGATAGGCAGAGAATATCCTGAGGAAACAGCTAGATAAAAAGATATTTAGGAACTCAAAGAGCAACTGTTAAACAGGTAGAAGAAATCCCCTCACATAAATATACGAAATATATAAAAAAATCATTTATAACCTTCAGCCCGTCTTCCCCAGTTTTTTGTATGAGGCCTAAGTTAACAATGTACTCTCAACACAGTAAACCATTATTCTTATTTTAGTGCATTTCATGTCTATAATATCAATATAACAAAGGTGCTGACAGGAGCTGCAGTTTAAACTGGTTTAAATTTGAATTTGACTTATGATTTTCCTCAGGGAAAAAGACTAAACAGTTTAAGTTTATTAAGGTTTCTTAAAGCTGCAGTTAAATAATGAAAGCCATTTGTGTGTGTGGTTTTTTTTCCACAAGAAAATTGAATGTCTGGATATTAGTGACTGACAGTTTCATGTGATGAATTTTTTCTCTTGAAACAAAGAGTTAAAACCATTTTTGTTTCTTCATAAACTTTTTCTGGGTAGTTTAAATTTTCTAATTGTTACAGGGCCCTGTTTCAGCATGCACCAAAAATGCCTTGTTAAGCATGCACCTAACTTTAAGCACATGAGTTAGTCCCTAGGGTTGCCAGGTGTCTGGTTTGAAAGTCTGTTTGAAAAGGGGACCTGACAGTGTCCGGTCAGATCTACTGACCGGAGACCCAAAGTCTGGCTACTGCAGACAGGAGAGGCGGGGACGTGCTTGGTCATCACTCACGCCACCCCCTACTCAGCCAGGACCTCCTCTTACCTTCATGGGGTGGCTGCAGGTCCCAGCCCCAGCTACGCTGGTGAATCCATCCCAACCCAGGCAGTGGCGGTGGTAGCGGGTGGAGGAAGAGTGGAAAAGCAGAGAGCGACAGTGAAAGTGGGGGAAGAGGAGCGAATGGGGGATGGGGCCTTGGAGGAAGAGGTGGGGTGTGACCTCAGGTGAAGGGCCAGGGCAGGGATAGGACCTGGGGAAGGGGTAGGGCCTTGGGGGGAAATTGCGGGGCAGGGGAAATTCTGGCACTTCTGCTGGAGTGTCCAGTTCTTAAATATTACAAACTTGGCAACCCTAGTAGTCCCATAGAAATCACATGAAATCAATAGAACTATTCATATGCTTAAAATTAGGTGTATGCTTAAGTACCTTTCTGAAGTAGGACAACTTTAGTACCACATGCTGTTATCCTGAAAAATGAGTTTTGGGGTGCTGCTATACTACCTTTCCTATTGCCCCTTAATTTGTTCTTCCTGATGTAAAAGTTCCCAGGGTTTCTAAGGAAATACTCAAAGGACACAGATATAACCTTTCAATAAAGTAATTGAGACAGGCATTAATCTTTTTATTAAAGTATCTAATAATCCCGTACACAGTGCATCCTAAAAATCCTAAATAAAGCACAAAATCCCTGAGACACAAATCCCTTATTGCAAGTTAAAGAGCACTTGAACCATAATATCATATAGTTCAAATGATACTAGGTGAAGCAATTTGTTGCAAGTGGCCAATTTGCAACAAATTGCCTACAGCAGATCTTAAATTGCTTTAAAGTTTACATAGATAAAATAAGTTAAAACATACACACCTCAATCACACACATATTAAATACTATAAAACTATCCTAAACTAATAGTAAAACTATAATTAAAAGAATATTAAGCTTACTCTATAAACCCATTGCTCCTTTCTTTTAAAAATCAAAGCACTGCTGGTGCTGTTCTGCTCCTGGTCAGTCAGTTTTGTTCCATTCCAGCTTTTCTCTCTCTCTCTCTCTCTCTGCAGCACTTTGTCTTTGTCTTTTCTTACTAGTTCTTCGGCTCCTCCTGCACGGGTCTTGCCTCTTCAGACCCAGCCTCCAGACTCCTAAAAATGTTACAGGCAGCTGGCCTTTTATGCTACATTGTATGTTTACCTTTATACAGGTTTCAGAGTAACAGCCGTGTTAGTCTGTATTCGTAAAAAGAAAAGGAGTACTTGTGGCACCTTAGAGACTAACCAGTTTATTTGAGCATCCGATGAAGTGAGCTGTAGCTCACGAAAGCTCATGCTCAAATAAACTGGTTAGTCTCTAAGGTGCCACAAGTACTCCTTTTCTTTTTACCTTTATACAGCTTCCTATTCTTGGTTACAGTTACCTCACTTGCACATGCTCAGTCTTGACCATTATCTCCGAATTCTGATTGCCAGGTCTGACCTTTAACACAAGTTGTGAGGCTTAGCTGAATGACCTCCCTTTCTTTGACATGCTCACTGTTGTTGCTTACTTCAAGTTAGGACTCTGCGACCCCTACACCATAGGTGCCAGCTTGACTTCCTCCGGGCTTGGGGGGTGCTCAACCCCACACTCTGCCCCAGGTCCCATCCTCACCCACCCCCTTCTCCCAGTCCGCACCCCAGTCCTTCCTCTTCCTGCCCTCGCTCCATCCCAGGCCCCGCCCCACCCCTTCTCTCAAGTCCCCACCCTGCCTCTTCTTGCCCCCACCCCACCTCTTCCCTGCCTCTTCCCGCCTAGTTCCACTCCCTCCCCTGAGCATGCCCTGTCCCCGCTCCTCCCAGTGCCTTCTGCATGCCAGGAAACAGCTGATTGCAGCAGGCAGGAGGCGCTGGGGGGAGGGAGAGGAGTTGATTTGCAGGGCCGCCGGCAGGCCGGAGGCACTGGGGCAGAGGAGGGAGTTTGGCTGCTTGTGGGTGCTAAGCCCCCACTAATTTTTTTCTGTGGGTGATCCAGGGCTGAACTCCAGGTCTCCATGGAGTCGGCGCCTATGCCGTATGCACACTTGGCTTTTTGCCAAGGTGCCATCTTGGAAATTCTGGGCTTTCTGCCAGGGCACTTTTTTTTTTAAAAAAGAAATCCTAAGTTCTTACTGAGCGTGCTCAAGGTCCACAGCATCCATCTCAAGAGTGGCGTGATTTTTGCTTATTCAGAATGGAGATCAGAAATACAAAGTAGAGACTGGAGAATTTTCTCTGGTAATAATGTCTAAGTACCTTGCTGTGTAGATTGATTAGATTAATCCTTGCATGGGATAATTCTTTGTTCTTAATTATTAGTGTAAGCAGTTGATATTTTGAGGGGTTGTTTGAGTGGGTGGTCAGAGATTTCAAAACCCCTTCAACACACTTTACGCTGGATCATAAACCCCCAGAATGCTTTAAGGAACTTTATGCCAGTCAACATAGGGTATGTGTACACTGCAATGTAAGCCCAGGGTTTGAACTCAGGTTCAAGCCCAACCCCCTTCTATCTACACACAAATTGCAGGGTCCCGGGACCCAGTGTGTGTGAAGCTTGAGTCAAGCTGGGACCCAGGGTTCAAGCCCTGTTGTTTTTCAGTGTAGACACAGCACCATTCAACTTGTGCTCTGGGAGTCCACCAAAAGTATCCCACAATCTAATGGGCCAACTTTCTTTGTCCTCTCTTAATGCATGATTTAATAGATGTTTTAATAAATGGGTAATCAATTGTTATAGACTCCAGCAGATCAGTAGATTGCTTATAACCAGAGTGTAGCAAAGCGAAGAGTCACTGGTGCAGCGCCACCTGCTGGTTGTCTGGGAATTAGCTCGTTTCCAGGATATGGCGCGCCCTCTGCTGGCCAGTGTCTCGCCTGCCACTGGCCCCTGTCCCCCGGTGCCCTTGACCTTGGGGTTCTGCCCCAGCAGTACACCTGCGCTCTGGGTCTCCCCTCCCTGGGAAACCCCCTACCCTCTAAACCTACCTTGCCTCAGTGGCTACTGCCAGTCATCATCTAGCCCCCTTTCATAGACTGCAGTCTATAATGGCCACTCATCATTGGCAAGGGGTTAGGACCTGCTGCCTTTGCCTATCACCAGGTTGCCGCTCTGCAGCCCCAGTACTTTTTGTAGGCCTTCACCAAGGCCTGCAGCCTGGGGATTTACTAGGCTGGAGCTCCCCACCTCCCTTTCCCCAGCACTGCTCCACTTCGGGTACCTCCCTCTCAGGCAGCTAGCCCTTCCCACTCCAGGGCTGGAGAGGGACTCCTCTGTCTCCCGACCCCACAGCCCTTTTATAGGGCCTGCTGTGGCCTGATTGGGCATGGCCCCAGCTGTGGCTGCTTCCCCAATCAGCTTAGCTTTTCCCAGCCACAGCCCTCTCCAGGGCTGCTTTTAACCCCTCTTCTCCAGGGGTGGGGCAGCCACCCCACTACACAGGGTTTATGACCATCTATAATACCATCTGCTCATGCTCTTATAACCATTTATAGCAGAGGCTATTCATGACTGTAATATCCTTACACCCTCATACTATTTAACCCTTTATAGACGATTTATACATGGAACCTTAAATTATGGCTGAAATTTGGTTATTTTTAAACTATATGTTTTTAATTGGATAATGGCGCTTAAAAGGTCAGCTTTTGTAGAATAATCTACTTTCTCATTCCTATTGGTCATATTTGGAGAGTTTCAATACTTCCTTTTTAATTAAGCCACGTGCTAAGTGAACGATCTAAACAAATTGTTGGATGAAATCCTGATCCTGTTGAAATTATGGCAAAACTCCCATTGACTCTGGGAGGCCAGGATTTTACCACTCCGAATTTAAGAGTTACTAGTAGGATTAAGTAAATAAAAACACTTTATTTTCAAATAAATAAACTAGAGGTATGAATATTATTAAGCCCTTCTGGCCAGTTGCCTAGCCATGATTAGTTGGTAATTTATTGTAGGCTTCACAGTAGAAGTAGATCCTGAGGAGAGATTTAGAGAAGGACAGAGTGCTGGCCTTAAAGATTAATTTGGGGAGGGGAGCATCATGGAAAGCAGTATGAAAGTGCTTGCAGGAGAAGTGGGCAAGCAGTTGATGAAGGATGAGATTACTGGTGGAATGGAACGGGTGAGGGATGTTGCAGTAGAATTGATTGCTAACTGTAAAACATGTGGTACTCTTCTAGGATAACCTTGTGTAATAGACTATGGAGGACATTCAATGTCATAGAAAACTGAACCTGAACCTTTGCATAAGTCTGCCTAAGTAGGAATAACTACATTGGAGTGATCATCTAATGATAACGAATAGGAAAATGTAACAAGGGCCCAATCCAACTCTGATTAAAGGCAATGAAAAGCCTCTTACTGATCTCCTAGGGGTTTTATCAGGTCCCAATGGACCAAATAGGGTTCTTTCATTGTAGCGTCACCAACACTACACCAATGGCCAAATTATACCCTAGCATATGCAAGCATAGTTCCCACTAGCTCAGACTGGAGTGCTGCAGAAGCAGTCAAAAGGGAGTGGAAGAGGTGGGAACTGACCGCAATTATTTCACCTCAGTACTGAAAATAATTTATTCATATTAGAGAGCTGACAGTATTCATTTCAAGTTAGCACCAGGAGTAGCTAGCAATCACTGCACTTGAATATTAGCAAAGAAATGTTCCTTGCCTGGTGTCCTTTGATGACTGTGTTCTGAGAACTGAGTTGTAATTTTATGATTCTTTCTATGCAGCTATCATTTGAGTTTTGAACAATTTCTCATTGTACAAAGAATTGGAATTACTAAATTATCCACAACAGACAACAGCTTTGTCTAACCCCAGTGTAATCTCTTCATATTGTGTCTAAACTTTTTTTTAAAAATTTGTCTGCAAAGCCGTTAGCAAATGGAGTTTTACAATTGTGAATGCTGTTGGGTTACCATTTACATCAGTTTCTAGTGTAATTGTCCTGTAACATAATCAGTTTCATAATAATGGACAATACAACATCTCTGCTTTCAACAGCTTTGTCCCTTCCTTATGGAATTATAGCCATAAAGATTGAAATCTAATTTATTCATTAGCCACATTTTTCTCTACAAATCAAATCATGGGCTAGTTTTTTCCTACATCAGAAATATTTTTTTAAACTCTTGCTCATGTGCAATTAGATTAAAAACTTTGCTTTGCAAACTAAATAATAAAGAACTAATTGGAACTTGGTTGGGTTTGCAAGAGATTTTGTAAGTACTTTCAAGAGTGACATATAATTTAGATATATTTAGGATTGCCGTGGGGTGTTTATTTCCTTAGTAGTCTTTGGATATATGCAGACTTCATACATTTCTGCCAAAACTTTTTCTACCTTCTCAGTTACATATAGGCTTGAAAGGATTAGATTTTTATTGGTAAATGTCAGTAAAGTGTACACACACAAACTGATGGAAAAATATTTCCATGGATAATAATCAAAATTTATAGATAAACACAGAAAGAAAAATGCTGCTTCAGAATTTATTCGAGTTTGATTTAAGAATATTTACTTTGTATATTTTGACATGTGATGTTGGCAATTTGTGTTTCAATGGTTATAAAGCTTTAACTTTTTTAACTCAACATCCACTCTCATTAAATAACTCTGACCCCACCCTCCCAATAATTTCCCACAATTGTGAAAATTTAAATTGATAGACCTAAATGTATCCAAGAGATATTCCAGCTGTATATGAAATGCATCTAGTTCTGGGCTCAAATCTTGGCATTCAAATCAGCAGCCCTAATACACATTTTTATTTGCTGTTAGTGCCCTTCACCTTTGTCTGCTTGGACAAATAAGCTAGTTTCAAGACACAGCTTTTGTTGGGTTGCATAGCAGAGTGCACTTTGCCAATATCATTGGTTTCTTTAAATGTGAAATGTATTTAGGATTGGCATAATTTTATTTTTATATTTTTTGTAATTTTGACAGATAGTATAAATGTTTATTTTTAAGCATTTTTTTTTTATTTTTATTGATTTAAATTTTCACAGTTGCACAAAATTATGGGTTTTAAGCATTTTTTCAAATTTTATTGACTAAAACTTTCACAGTTGTGGGAAATTATGGGTGAGGTGTCAGAATAATTATTTAATGACATTAGACATATTACACTTGTGGGAAATTTTTGGGGGTGGAGTCAGAATTTAATGATAGTGGATGTTGATTTCAAAAAGTTAAAGCTTTATAACTGTTAAAAAAAATTGTCAATATCACATGTCAAACTATACAAAGCAAATATCCTTAAATGAAACTTTAAAAAGTTCTGAAGCAGCACTTTTCTTTTTCTATTTGTAAATTTTGATTTTTGTTGTTTGTGGGCGTATGTTGAAATCTTGTATACTGACAGAAACCTTTAAAAATCTAATCTTTCTAAGCCTATTTAACTGGTATGACTGCATCATGTGACAGTCAAATGGTGTCTGTGTATATAATAATGTCTTCTGCAATTTCCACAGTATGCGTCCGATGAAGTGAGCTGTAGCTCACGAAAGCTCATGCTCAAATAAATTGGTTAGTCTCTAAGGTGCCACCAGTACTCCTTTTCTTTTTGCGAATACAGACTAACACGGCTATTACTCTGAAACCAGTCAAATGGAGTTTACTCTGTACCTAGCCCATGTCGTTTCTCATAGAAATAAAAATCTAAGAACTCACCAATATCAATTATATTCAGTGATTCATTTTCTTCCTGTACTTGCAGATTATAAAGACTTGCCTTTTCAAAAGCTCTATAATCTGTGATATTCTTTCAGGAAATATTTAATGCATCTAGATCAGCAGAAACCCAAAAATGAAGGCTGCATATCAGTGCAGGGTTGTTTCTTAAGGTTATGTGAAAAAAATCTGAAAAACTAGACTAAACCACTTTTCAGTAGCCATTATTAATCTCTTACCTTTTTGCTGCAAGTTTGTTGATATGTTTTACCCTGCTGGCAATAGAAATCATGCAGTCCGTCCACTAGCTCTGAAAAATTACATTTCATAATAAGTCAGCTCAACTTTGTGTTT
The DNA here is from genome assembly GCF_015237465.2 of Chelonia mydas. NCBI lineage: Eukaryota > Metazoa > Chordata > Testudines > Cheloniidae > Chelonia > Chelonia mydas. The sequence goes on from NC_057855.1 coordinate 41,110,346, forward strand.
TTTCCACTGTGTTAGAAGACAGCAACATCCAGTGGTTAGAGCAGTTGGCATCTTTGTTGTATTCCTAACTCTCCCTGACTCACTCTGGCATTTTTGGCCAGTAACATGCCCTCTCTGTGCCTCGGTTTCCTCACCTGAAATTAACAGTCATAATCCTAAACCTCATTTGTAAAGCAGTTTGAGATACTTGAAGATATAAGTGCAAAAAATTGGATTATAATAACTATACACATATCAATGTTTAAAATGAAGTGAAGTGAAATTCCCTTGAAGTTAGAGCTATGCAGAAAATGAGAGACTTTTAGATCTTGCAGGTCAAGTTTTGTTGTATTACTAGCCAAATAGCAGTACATTTTTAGGCAATATTTAGGTGGACATTAGCTGGGGGACTCAACAGACTGTAAATTCTCTCCAGATCAACACGATCCGCATATTAGTAACTGCAATTAACAATAGACTGTTTCCTGATTTTTCACCATGCTGAGTAAAGAGAAATGACCAGCTGCATCATTCTCGAGCTTTGGGGACATATTTTTTGTCAGCTATCCTTCCAGTCTTTTGACATTTTTGAGCATAAAATAATACTATAGAAGCTCCCATACTTGCTAGGTCTGCCATCGGAAATATCCTTGCGGATAACTGGCTCAGAACACTTGAAAATGTATCCCTCTTCTGTCGTTGGCCTGCAAGATTCCAAGGATATCTTTAGATAGCTCCACTATTAGATTTATTAAAAAAATCAGAAAGGTCAGTAAGTGCATGGGAAAGAAGATCTCAGTAGAAGCAATTAAGACAAATCCATGTAACAGTTCATTCCAATATGAACTTTCATCCTGATAAAAAGTTCTCTGGAACCAATGCTTGGACTTTTGTTTTACAATTCTTTCAGGTATTGAAACTAAATAACTGACAGATCCCTCCAAGTGGATCTTCTGAAAAGCCATGTTATTTCACTGAAATAAATGGTAGTTCCGTGGTTTGCATCAATTAAGGCAGTGTTTCCCAAACTTGGGACACCGCTTGCTCAGGGAAAGCCCCTGGCGGGCTGGGCCGGTTTGTTTACCTGCCGCGTCCGCAGGTTTGGCCGATCGCGGCTCCCACTGGCCACGGTTCGCCGCTGCAGGCCAATGGGGGCTGTGGGAAGAGGTGGGCCGATGAAGTGAGCTGTAGCTCACGAAAGCTTATGCTCAAATAAATTGGTTAGTCTCTAAGGTGCCACTAGTACTCCTTTTCTTTTTGTGAATTAAGGGAATGATTTTTCAGTGGGAAACTTCTCCAGAGCCCTGCTACCTATTTGATTGATGGGAAAGTACTCAGAATAACTGCAGTGCCAGATGTGGGTGGGGCAACTGTAGAGCCAAAGGCAAGTGATAAGAAGCCAGGTGACCACTGGAGCACTGTCCCATTGAGGAAATTTTGTTGTTCTTATTTACGTGTGGCATGAGACTTAATATAAAGTGTACCACTAAGGTGCCCATATCTGTTGGAGAATAGAGATGTTCAAACATTTATATAAAATAAAGACTTATTGTCATTAATGGGATTTATTTTATTTGTTTAGATTCTACAGAAAATAGAGTGAAATTTTTTTTAAAATAACTAGTGTATTTAGGAGAAAATATATTCATCTACCTACAAATGACCATCTGGGTGTCAGCTATCAAAGCTGTGAAAGTTTGCTTGGAGACACATCAAATATAACATAGCTATTAACTTCCTTTTAACTCAGACATAACTGCCTCATGAAGCTGAATGTAAAACTCAAATTGCCTGACCTTTTAAAAAAACGTTTGTTCTTACCATGTACAATGAAATAGTGCATAGTGAATCCAAAATCTCCTACTATAGAATATTTGGGGAATTTCCTGGTTCTGTGCAAAGTAAATAGAGAGAGGCAATAGATACAGATTTAAAGAGAGAGAGAGAAAGAAATTAACAGTGGCCTTTGACAATAGATTTTTAAAAAAATCCGATATTTGGTTTAATTCTGTCCACCCCACCCTTTTGCTTTGTATAACAGACACTCAGCTAACTAGATCCAAAACAAAAGGCAATAAAGATAAACAGCTGAACACTTAACAATCAGCAATAAAACTGGTTATGAATACTTTTTTCCCCTGAGCGCTAAACTATTTTTATTACTAAAGGGAATCATTTGAATGGCTCTCTTTCATGCCTATATTTTAAAAAGCACATACACCAATGTCATATTTCAGTGTCCTTGAGTAGTGCGTTGGCTTTACAACACCTTTCCTTACAAGCAAAGGCTGTGAAGATAGAATGGTTCCCATATAAAATCTGTCCTGTCCCAGTTCATTCCGGACTTTCTTTTCTATTTTTACTGCTTGTCAAAAATCTGCTTCATTCTTGTAGAGATCAAATGAAAGATCGGAGGGGCTATAGACTGTACTGATATTTTAAGTTACTCAGAGAGAAATTGTTGCCTTGGATTCTCTGCTGCATGCACTAATGCATGAAAACTGCTCATGAGGGTATTGTGGACGTCCTTGCTTAGGGCCTGCACAAACTCCCATTGCAATCAATGGAAAGACTCCCTATGACTTCAGTGGGAGTTATATCAGATTCATAAATTGTAAACTCATGGAGGCAGGATGTGTCTGTGTGTATTTTGTCTCTGGTACAGCACTGAATGCAGTACTGGCACATTGCAAATAATGTTAATAATTATATCAGAATCCACCCCAATTTAGAAGATGCTCAGTGCTTGCTGTCTAAACCAAGCTCTGCAGTAAAGTGTTTTAAACATGGAGTAAATATTTCAAAAGTGCCTAGGTGACTTGGAAGTTTAAGTCCCATGTAGGTGCTTAGGAGCCTATGTCCTATTGGCTGTCAATGGAAATGAGAGTAGCAGAGATCCTCTCATCCTGGAGAATCAGGGGTGTCAATAGAGTGTCCCCTACTATTGACTCCAGCAACTGGAATATATCTGCTTTGGTGAAAGGAAAAGGCCCAGTGTATTCTTCTCTTTCTGTCGCACACACAGTCCTCTGCTAGGATGGTATTAGTGAGGTCACCCCTTGAACAATAGGATTCAGAGTTAATATCCTGCTGAGATGAATAGTTAGTTAATCCCTCTCAGCTCGATTATTTCAAACTGTCTGCAGACTAAGGTGGACATTACTTCATTGGTTGCCCTTGGATCATGTTTTCAAAGTTTTCTTCTCAACCATGAGGCTTGGAAGTTACTCTTTTTTATTTAAATGAAAGTTGAGATTTTGATTTAATCACAGGACTCCAGGAGGTGGATCCTCAGTCACAGGCCTCTAGGGCCTATGCCTAAATCCAGCCCTGAATGTTGCACAGGTACACAGCTAAAACCATAAAGTTATACTAACTGCAAAAATTAAAAGCACTGTAGATCATAGCTTTGAGACTATGAGCTACTATGAGGAAATGAGCAAGTGACAGGATTTCAGCAAATGTGGGAGGAAGTTATGAAAGCAATTTAATGACGATAGTGCTAAATTACTAATATAGTAATCTGAAAGAGGAATAATTCGTCAGCATCTTGAGGCAGAACAGCTTCTGAAAATTACAAGCTAATACACAAGGCATCTGCTCATGTGATCAGTTATCATGAGGTTTTATTTTATAAGCATTCATTTAACCACTGCACAACAAAAATGTAACACTTCACAACTGTTATTCTCACATTTCATAACAGTTCACAGAGAACTTCTCCATTTATTATGTTTTTCTGAATTTCATGCAATGTCAACATTTAGGAGGATTTGTAATGCACAGCATTACTGGAATGAAGTAAATTGTCACTTTCATGTTTATTAGACCCAAACAACCTTTTTCAAATGGATCCCATGTTGATACTCGTGCCGACTATGGGTTGTGTCAGAAAATATGCTGTTACTTCTTGGATGGTGAGAACAGAAAGAGTATGCACATTTCTGGACTAGCTTCCTCCCATAAACCCTTTGGAGTTTAGTTTCTTCTTTTAAGGGGAAAATGATTCTTTCATAACCTTTGTATGCAGACTCAATGAAATAAATACCCCACTTCCTCAAAGGGATGTCATGAAGTTGAGGGAGAAAGGCAGGTCCAGTGGTTAGAGCACTAGTTGGCACCTGGGAAACATGGGTCCAGCTCTCTGCACTGCAACAGGCTTCTCTGATTTACATTTTAAACTATAAAGGTTTGAAAGTTGTTGTGCTTGTGATTATAGCTTTCTGCCAAGTGCCATTATTTGTGACTGTCATAAATATAAAGGGAAGGGTAAACACCTTTAAATACCTCCTGGCCAGAGGAAAAACCCTTTCACCTGTAAAGGGTTAAGAAGCTACGATAACCTCGCTGGCACCTGACCAAAATGATCAATGAGGAGACAAGATACTTTCAAAGCTGGAGGGGGGGAAATAAAGGCTCTGTCTGTGTGATGCTTTTGCCAGGACCAGAGCAGGAATGCAGGTCAGAACTCCTGTAAAGAGTTAGTAAGCAATCTAGTTAGATATGCGTTAGATTCTGTTTTGTTTAAATGGCTGATAAAATAAGTTGTGCTGAATGGGATGTATATTCCTGTTTTTGTGTCTTTTTGTAACTTAAGGTTTTGCCTAGAGAGATTCTCTGTGTTTTGAATCTGACTACTCTGTAAGGTACTTCCTGATTTTACAGAGGTTTTTCTTTTACTTTTTCTTTAATTAAAATTCTCTTTTAAGAACCTGATTGCTTTTTCCTTGTTCTTAAGATCCAAGGGTTTGGGTCTGTGTTCACCTATGCAAATTGGTGAGGATTTTTATCAAGCCTTCCCCAGGAAAGGGGGTTTAGTGCTTGGGGGGATATTTTTGGGGGGGAGATGTTTCCAAGTGGGCACTTCCCCTGTTATTTTTGTTAGACACTTTGGTGGTGGCAGCATAAAGGTTCAAGGACAAAAGGTAAAAGTTTGTACCTTGGGGAAGTTTTAACCTAAGCTGGTAAGAATAAGCTTAGGGGTCTTTCATGCAGGTCTCCACATCTGTACCCTAGAGTTCAGAGTGGGGAAGGAACCTTGACAGTGACACTGGCAATATTGGGCACCAAACAGAGATTCTGATTTTCTTTTCCAATGTACAACAATTTTTATTGGACATGGCTCGCTCTGGGAAAGTCTACATTACCGCTTGAGTTGATGTAATTTTCATCACTCAGGGAAAAAGACACCTCAGTGATGCAAGTTACCGCAACCTAAACGCTGTCCACACCGGCACCATGTCAGTGGGAGACGCTCTCCTGCTGACATAGCTTTGTGGAGCAATTATATTGAAAGGAGAGCACTCTCTAGTCGGCATAGCGTGTCTTCACCAGCCGTGCTACAGCAGGGCAGCTGCATCGGTGCAGCTTCACCGATGTAGCAGTTCTAATGGAGACCTGCCCTCTGTGTATTATTGGTTTTGCATGGTTATGAACAGAAAAGACTGTGAAACTACAAAGTATAGGCACTACCAGCACGTAGCTAAGGAGTTCTTCATTAGGTGTACCTGATGCTGGCATAAAACTTACAGCTCAGGATTCCATACTCGAATCAGGTTTCTGTCTGATCACTGCTAGGGGGGAAAAAAAACACTTTTGGCTGTTAATCCAGCCTTCTTTCTAAGAGGAGGATTTTATCCTTAGTAACCCATCAAAAAAGTTCATGGAAAACCACCTCTTTATTATAATTACCCCATTTACTCACATGTAGTGTACACAGAAACAGACAACTTACAACCCCTTTAAATACTTTTTAGAAGCCCTTAAAATCACAAACTTCAATTCAGCCAATTACAGATAATCGTACCCAAACAAAACAGCCACCTGCTTACTAACCTACAGCTCCCAGTGTTCCTGAGGCGCATAAGGTCAGGAGCCACTTCCCCTCCATATGTAAACTTCAGAATTTAGGCACGTCTTAATTCAGTAACAAGGAGTGCTGAACTGTGCTGATGATAACCAGAATGAGTAACCTTGTTCCAGCTCTCACTAATTATTTCATGGAACAAACACCCAATCAGTGTTGAAACCAAAGCTGCATAATTTTTAATCAAGCTACATGGTGTTTAGGTTACTTACTACCATATACATTTAGCCTCTCAGGAAATGTAAAATATAGTACAGTTTTCTTGAAACACTCCAAACTTTTCATAATTATAAGGTTTCTCAAAACAACTGTTTCACCCACTTGCTTCCTGCCATAGTCTGAGAGCTGCATGGCTCAAGATTGCACAGGTTACCTCCTTAAAACAAAAGGACAAACAAAAACTTGTTAGCAAGCAAGATAGAAATTCACATACAAAATCACATATCCCTTCCCCATCTCCTACTCCAGAACTCTAGTGGAGATCTGAGTTCCCTTACTACAATCCTAGCAAGTCATAATACCCGCCAAAAATAAATCCACATTAACAAATTGTAAAATATGTAAACATTTGGCAAATATGCATATGCTTAACTTTAAGCCCAGGAGCAATCCCGCTGAAGTCAGTGAGATTATTCACATTCTTAAAATTAAGCACATACCTCAGTGTTGGCCTAGACTACAGCGTTTTGCTGGCATGGTTATGTTGGCTAGGTATATGGGAAAAAATTACACACACAGCTATACTGGCAAAAACTCCAGTATAGACACAACTTTACCAGCAAAGTGCTTTTGTCAGCATACCTAATGTGTTCTAGGAACGTGGTGTCGCTATACCAATAGAACAACTCCTTTTGCTGGAAGATGGTGCATCTCCACTAGGGGCTTTGCCGGCATAGTTGTACTGGCAAAGGCTCTATAGCAGTGGTTCTCAAACCTTTTTTACCACGTACCACTTGAAAATTGCCAAGGGTCTCGGTGGACCAGTTAATGATCTTTCCAAATGTTGTTTGTACCGTTAGCTAACTATTGTAAAGTGCTTTGGATAAAAGCGCTATATAAAAAAAATGTAACAATAATTAACATTTTTTTGTTCTACAAATAAAAACACACAATTCATATTTTAATATCAGTAGTGTTACCTTTCTAATGCGATGGATGTGCCCTCTCTCCACCACTTCCGAAGCCCCCGTGCCCGGACTGGGAAGGAGTGGGCTCTTTTCCTCTCTCCCCTGCCGCAGCAGCCCCCAAGCTGGGGCTGGAAAGGAGAGGGGTCTCTCCCCCACCACAGTAGCCACAAGCTGAGGCTGGGAAGGAGGGCCATCTCTCCCCATCAGCCACAGCACTGGAGCTGGGGAAAGTCACCTTTCTGTGGCTGCCCCTGCCCTGCACATCCCAAATTACCCCACCCCCCTCTTCTCACCCCACTGGCCCCTCCCACCTACCACCTTTTCCCGCCAAGGCCACCACCTCACCTTACATGTACGTCTTCTCTAGGATCCAGGCACCTAATTAGTGGACCACACCCATGCAGCTCCACTAATTAGGTGGGTGGCCATTTATTCTCTCATGTGTGGCCGCCCAGACACACACCTCAGAGGGAACTATCCATGGACCACCTGAATGGAGCTCGCACACCACTGGTGGACCATGGACCACAGTTTGAGAACCTCTGCTCTATCATATAGACAGGACCTTAGTTTTTAGGACGCGGGCCTAATAGCTTGCTGTTAGATTTTGTAAATGAATTCTCTCCTCTCTTCTCTTTCGAGGTGCAGATGTAAGGACCATGTGGCTTGTGGGAACATCTCTTTGTTCTCACCTTTGACTAACAGCATACAAAGTATTTGACATGGGTGCTATTTCAGCACTGCAATAGATACTCTGAGTTTCAGATCTCACTAAAACAAATTAATGAAGCTGATAAATAATTATGATTTTCATTAAGTATGTGATTGCAGAAATGTATATCCCATTCCAAGGGTTTTGTTGGTCCGTAGGTGAAGCAGAGACCTATAAAAGCTTTTGTTATCTTGCCTTATGCAAGGACAGCTTTTTAGTACTTTATAATAAATATGAAATACTATGCGTTAATATTTATTTATTGAAAATGACATGCAAGAAAAGTATTGCAGAGATACTTCCTACCTCTAGTAAGACTTATATTTTACAAATTAAAATGTTGGTCTTACAATCTGATCCTTTTCTGTCCTGAGACCCCCGACTTTAATGGGATTCTATGAGGCAGATCCCTTTCAGAATCAATGCTTAAAATAGCTGAAATTTTCATATTTCTTTCTTACTAATATGGAATTCAGCCTAGCATGGGCTTTGATGAACAGCTGAAGGTAGTTTAACACTACAGTTAAAGGACTCCAAGCATAACAACTTGTACCCACATAAGCAAACAATTTGTAAAACAGGGAAAGAAGTATTTTGGTGCGTTGCCATTCTGAAATCTTGTCCCATTTGCAACTCTAAGGGCTTAATTCTGCACGTACCAGGGCAGGAGAAATTGTTGCTAATATCTCTATCTCAGTTTCCACATTATTTTGTTATTACCGTAGTTCTCCAGTGAGGTTTTGCAGCTTTACAGTATCCAGAAAAATATAAATACAGGCCACCACGGTAGGGAGGCCCAAGAAACCAGACAAAATTAAAGCAAAACTGTCTCTTGCATCTCCTTTTTGTGGAGATTTATGTTTCTTTATCCTCTACAGTCCAAAATTTCAGTGGGGCAGGGATGTTTGGGGAATCAACTGCCATCAACAACTGGAGCATTAAATGGAAACCTGCAAAACCTGGCAAAGAGAGGCTGAACTCTTTTCTTCACTGAAGTCAATGACAGAACACCTGTAGACTTCAATTATTATTATTTGTATTACCATAGCATCTAGGATCCCAACGTGTGAACCAGGAACCCAATGTGTAGGTGATGTACAAACACAGATCAAAAATACAGCCCCTGCCCTAGAGCGCTTACAGTCTAACTTTAAGACAAGAGACAACAGATGAATACAGACAGACAGAGGCTGATCTAGGGGTTTGTGGGGCCCTGGGCCAGAGCAAGTGGGGGCCCCTCCCCACTCCTTCCACCTGCAGTCCCTCCCCACCAGTGCTCCTTCTGGGGAGTGGAGGCGGGGCATGGGGCGCCCATTTTTCTGGGGCCCCCCTGTTGGCTGGGACCCTGGGCATGAGCCACATTGGCCCAGTGTCTAACCCACCACTGCACACAGGTGGGGAAGAACAAGGAAACAATGAGACCATGTTGCTCAGCATGAAAGGCAGTGGCATCAATGCACCAGCGTATTTTTTTGTGGGCATCACAGCAAAGGAAAGTTTTAAGGAGAGATTGGAATGTGGATAATGAGTTAGTTTTACAGATGTTTACAGGGAGCTGTTCCCAAGCATGAGGAGTAGCATGGGAGAACACAAAGGTACTTATTTTTAAAATGTAACAAGTAGGTGATAGAGACTGGCATCACTGGCAGATTGGAGGCAGGAGGCAACTTCAATAGGGCCAGGATTTCATCAGAGTGTCTCATGTGACAAGACACCTAACGCAATGGAGTGGTTAATGGGCCAAATTACTATCTTATGCCACAGGAATTTTTTGATAGCAGAAACTGAGTTGTCTAAATGCAGTTTTGTGAAACTGATGCCTAGAGGCTTCACAAAAACTCATCCACCTTCTAACCTGATTATTCAGTGTTTAACATGGCTGCCTAATGTACTGCACTCTTCAGGAAAATGTTTGTAACCTAGACTTTGAGAGATAATCGCGTACTCTTGTTTGGACAAACAAAAGGTATTTATGTGGGCTATTTTACCAATTTACCCTACGCTTTCCAGTCAGCTCAGAGGACTTCCACCTCTACTTCTCAGTTGGCTGCAGTGAAGGAGAATGAATATGATGTCTCTTCTTCTAGACTAGCCTCTGTCAGGGTTTTAGTCCTCTCCTGTGGTCTGTGAGCTTTTTTTAGGGGGACGAAGAGAAATGGCTACTGAGTAGAGCTGGTTGAAACCTTTCCATCAAAGCTGTTTCTGATGGAATATTGGGTTTTGACAAAATGAATGTTTTTACAAAAAAGTATCTGGTTTCCATGGAAAACTTAAATTGTGCATCAAAAAACAGAATGGCCCAAAACTGAAATATTTCAACTTGAAAATGCTGACATGCTGGCCTCAGATGTCCCCATTCTCCTCTGGAAACCAGCTCCCAGCTGGACTACATCTCCCATGATCCACCACAGCCAGGCGTTCCCATGATGTATCACATCTCCTCTCCAAGAGGGGAAATTCTGGTGAATCATGGGTAGGCTTGAAAGGATTATATTTTTATTGGTAAATGTCAATAAACCATACACTCAGAACTGGGTAATAATTAAGGCTATGATTTAATCATGGACATTTTTAGTAAAAAAATGACTTATATAATAAATACCCCTGATTGAATCGGGGCGGGGCTGCAGGGGTGGAGTCCGCGGCACCAGCTGCTGGGGGGAAGTCTCAGGGAGCCCGCTGCCAGGGGGTAGCCCCATAAGGCCAGTGACTGCTCCAGCTGTCACCAGAGGGGGAGCCCTAGGGGTCCTAAATACAACAAAACTTGGATTTTTCAAACCCCCATTTACCAAAAAAAAAAAAAAATGTAGTCTGAAATATCCTTGTGTCTACTGGTCTGTGTAGATTATTGCATATTCCCTCAGACGTAAGAACCTCTGATTGCACTAAGGTTTCCAGTATCCTGCAAAGACCTTCACAAAATCAAAATCCTACTGCCCTATCTTTCAGTTTAGGCATAAAACCAAAATCCTGTCCACTTGTGGTTATTAATGTTCCCATTGCTTTTTCTGTGTTAGTGCCTCTCATTCATGCTGCAAAGCAGATAAAACTGTTTGTCTCTTGCTAAATTTCGTATACCTTCTATTAAACATTACTCTTTTTTTACTATCTTGTTTAAATCTTTCAACAACAGATATGGCCAAATGGTCCATTTTATTTAATCCCAGAACAGCTGCAAGCATTGTTTATATAATCAAGGCACATTTAAAAAGATGTGTGCTGACAGCTAATGATTTTTTTAATGTAGGTGCACAGACAATACTTGTACTATCTCTTTATGGTTACAGCTAATAATATATCTTAGTTAATGTTAAATGGAATTACTGTTGTAATTTGTATTACAATTGATAGCATAAAAGAATGTCTGATGCCTAGTGTTATACTAAATACCACACATGAGTGAATGATAATTTGTCACTTGAAAATGTTGCCCTCTGCACCTCTCTCTTTATGCTATGAGATACTATGTTAGGGTTCTCAGAGTTCTGGAAAAGGTTCCAGCCTCTTACAAGCCAGACGATCAAGTTCAAGGACTCTTATAGCAAGTATCCAGAGCTCTGACCCCATGTTTTTGCACCATAAAGATTTTGCAGTCACTTTGGAGTAGGAAGCAGAATGAATCCATAACTGCCAGTTTTTCAACAGCTTCCTCTTCTCTTCCCTCCCTGAGCTTAAAAAAGGACTCTTAACTTGTTCAGTTTTTCTGAGTCAGCAACAGCAAGTGTTCCCTCCTGTGAAACTCCTTCCTATGAAACTTGTTCAGTGATCCTATTCTCCCTGCTTTCGTATTTCTTCCCTTTTTCTTTTGTTCTTTCCCCCTCCACACCCCTTCTCTTGCCTTCCCTTCTCCTTTTGTGTGTGCGAGAGGCTGTGGGTGATGACGGAACCAAATTTTTTAGGAAACAGTTGACCCCCCCCCCCTTGGCACTGAACTCAAGTGAGAGATTGAAAGGACCCCCCTGATGGTGAAATGAGAGACTGCAGAGGGACCCCTGGACTTCATTATATAAGAGTTTGACACTTGACTGCTTATAGTCTGAATTTAAGAAAATGTAATAATGATTCTTTGAGGCTGTTCGAAACATACATCCAGAACACACTTCTCTTTAGTGCAGATGATTACTGCACTTGGATTGAAGCATTCAGCTATGGTGTGCAAGCATTGCAAGTGGGATTGTGCTGGGGAGTATTGTAGAAGTAAAGTACCTGAAGAACTGGAAATCCTCCTGGACTAGGTATATGCATTTCTAAGAGGTTACAATCAGCTGTTGTGCCTCAGTTATTTGAGCAACCTTCAAGAAGCCTCATCTAGGCCAAACGTTGTCAGCTTTGTAGCCTGAGGGTGATTAACTCCCTCAGTGCCCAGCTATTATGTTAGCTGCCTGTGTAGCTCCACAACTTTACTCTGTAGGTGTCACACACTCCCTTTTCCTACTAGGTGCAACCCCCTTAAAACAATGTTCAGACTGTGGTGGAATTTTTTTCAAATGAAGAGTGCATGTTGTCCCTTGCCATAGGATCCACCTGTGAGGTTGTCTGTCTAACCTTTCTATGGCATTGCTAAGACATCTTCATGAGGATCTAGGTGCGGCACAATAATTAAGAAGAAAGCACAAAAAGTCTAAGGAGGCATTTTTCTCTGATTTTTGAGACTCCAAGAAGGGTGTAGAATTATTTTAAATAGCAGATACTACTGAGGAAGAGGATGATTGAGAAAGTGTGTTTTACATCTTGATCTAAGTCATGCTTGGATTCTGTTTGATCTCCTCTGGCAAGGAAATGCATAACTGGGGTCCCATTGTGGCTTGCACCTTAAAGTCTCTTGCATTGGATCTCTAGAGCTCTATTGTTGTTCCTAGGGAGGGCAAATGTCTTGGAAAGTCATGGGTGATGAGGCAGTCTCTGAAACAACCAAAGCCCTAAATTATTAAAATGAAACTTTTAGATTCCAGTATTGCAAACTTCCAGCATTCAAAACTCATGAGTCAGATCCCCCCAAAAAGCACAAGAGGCTTAAAAATAATATATTTTGACGGGGTGCTGGAACAATTGAACCCAACTGTAAACCCTGTATATAATGGAAACCACTTCAAGCCAGGGGGTGCAGCAGCACCTCTCACACCCTTAGTTCCAGCACCTATGGATTTTGGATTCTTTTTATTTGCCTTCTGGCTGTGAATCTTTAGGGTTACATTGGAGTGTTTTTCTCCAGAAACATGAGGGCAAGCAACTTACTTAAAAAAAAAAAAAAAGCAGCTCATCTTCTCACTTAAAAGCATATGCCTTCTGGAGCTGGAACTTTAAGGAAAATACCAATTACCCCCTGATACTTGACACCAATTATGATGAGAGTCAGGACAACATCAGGAAAGTTGGCAACACTGAGAGTAGGACCAAGTTATTGGATTCAGTGCTGAAATGGAGGGAGAACCAGAGAAATCTGTGAAATGCTGTTTTGATACTGTGTATTTCTCTTGTCCTTCGTGACTTACGATACAGGCTGCTGTGAGCTTAATCAGTTGAAGCCTTTGTGCGGCAATTACATTCAACCCAGCTAGCGTGAGTTGCAGTACCCTAGCCAGGAAGTCCTAAAAGCCTTATGGATCCCTGTGGCTAGTTCCTTGACCGCATGTTGTTCCTAGGGTTGAAGGATACATCAATGGTTGGTCCTGCAAGCAGGCTCACTGGGGTTCCCATGAGATGAGCAGCTGACCAATTCATATGAAGCTTCTGAGGAGCGTAAGTGGGCAGTGCAAAAGTGGCAGGGCCAAACAAAATGGTTCTTATTGCACTAGGGATACAGAGCACCTTTGCCCTCAGCTCAGTCGCGTGATCACAACAATGAATGTTTTTCCCCACTCCTGTTGTGCTATTGACGCTTACTGCCTCCCAAAGACCTCTGGGAATGGGAAAGCTGCAGACAGCCTCTGAAGAGATGGAATTAGCACAGTCCTCTACAAAAACCCAACCACTCAACCCAATATAGAGCAGAGAAAGCAGTTGTTTGAAAATCACAAAATGATGGGAAGAACAGGGGACATTTGTTGGGGGAAAAGGAAGGTGGTCAGCTAGTTGGAAATATATTTGTTTGGGGAGGTCTGTAGATATAATCCAGTGATGTGTGTCATGGGTCCCCCTCTGGGCTGATCTGCAGAGGATAGGAGGCAATTACAATGGTAGCTAGACAGCACTTTGGATCTTTAGTTCAACCTGCTGCAACTCATGCTTTTTAGCTCTGGAGGTCCCTGGTTCAAATCCTCATGTGTTCCCCAAGATGATGGTCATCACACCAGTTTGGTGTGGGGTTAGCCTGATGGATTGCACCTCAAACTCGGGCTTGGTAGGAGTGTATCTGAGGTTCAGTAAAATCTAAAAACTATAATGAAAAATGATCATCAGGAATCACAGACTTCTCATGGCAGCACATGGTCAGCTGCATCTCTTTATGTTCATTGAGTGGCTATTCCTGTCCAAGCAATGCTGGAGCAAGATATTCTCTGCTGCCATCTCCTCTGTGGAAAAATAAAATGGAGGAAATCTCTGCTAAACTTAGTAAACTGGAAGCTAGGATGGAAAAACATTATGGAAAAAGCACAAGATCAAATTCACTGAAAGCTATGTGCCTGGACAATGAGGGCTGACTACAAAGTTAGTTAAGAGCAGTATTGCTGGAGACCGTTGGCTAGACTACTTAAGAAACCAAGTACAATCCAGAAATGTAAGTGCAAGGTCTGCTTTTTCTTACAGAAAACCATGTGCTAAAAGATATGAATCTTGATATAAAAAGAAGATCCTATCTCCTTGGAAGAAGTCTACTTCATTCTTGTGGGAAAAGCCCATAAAAACTCCGATGAAGTAAGCACCATTGTTGGTCAGAGGGATTGTGATGGAAATCTGCTTGCTGCATGCACGATAAACTATATAGACTTCAAAAGGGCCAACTGCTGTTTCCTCCCCATATTTCAGTCCAGCCATCCATGCTAACAGAAGGGAAACTATTTTAGAAATAACGTTGTGAAAAAAGGAGCTGAAGCTTCCATTTTCTATCTGGCAAACCTCAGTCATTTTTTATCATAAATCATATACATTCTGGTGTTAGACATCAGCATCCTAGTAATTTAACACCATCCAAAACATTGCTCTTTAGACAAGGACTATAACATAGAAGAAACAAACTAGGACTGAAAGTGCACTCATTCAATATCATATTGACTCCTTGCTGACATGTTCACATTCTTCCTTCCCTAGTTTGGGATCCGTTTTTGCAAAGGACCAGAAATAATTTGTTTGTTGCAGAATGGTGTTGATTTGTGTGAGGTTGCTGGTTAAACTTTGTTAGACAGTAAAATTGACAATAGGGAATGTTCATCTCTTTTGGATTATATTGATGTTGCTTTGGTTGCTTCCTATCCTCTGCAGATCTTCATATAAAGGAGAGAGTGAAAATGCTGTGACTAATAAGTATGATTTCTAACTTCAGGGTATTGTCTATATAATGTTTATTGTGTTTTTGGATGCTCACTCAACCTATGCACCAGAATTGCATGTTGTGTGATGAATATCTCATTCAAATTGGGGGACGGGGTAGAGCTGTAGTGGGTTGCCCTCTGTCAATATGATCTGTACTACTAACCACACTTAAATAGTGCTTCCCTATTCAAGGTTCTACATGGCACAAAAACTGACTCTCGACACCTCTGTGATGTAGGTAAACATTAGAACGAGTTGGAACATTTTTGACAAAATGTGTTTTTGTTGAAAAAGGCTGTTTTGAAGCTGAGACGATTTGTGGAAATTATCAATCTCAATAAAGTTTTCAGTTGGAAGGTTTCCAACGTCTAGGGTGGAATCTCTGGTTACTTTGACTGAGAAGAGAAAGAGAGAAGTTGTTGGGTTTAATGTGTGGGTGCAGGGTGATATTGCTGGCTTGTCATATACTAGAGGTCAGACTCCATGATCTAGTGTTCCCTTCTGGCCTTAAACACTCTCTCTCTTTCTCTGTCTGTCTCTCTCTCTCTCGGACCTGAACCCAAAACCTAACCTTTTTGATCCCAAAACAGCCCTTGACACAATTCCATTTTGCTAAAATGTTTGAAGGGTTTTGTCTGCACCCAAATGTGGAACAGAAACAAAGTTTGAAACCTTGGAAATTGTTGAGGAATGGAATTAGCTTTCTCCAGCCAGCTCTAGTAAATATTATCATCCCCATTTTACAGGGAAGGAAACTGAAGCAAAGAGATGAAATGACTTGCCCAGGGCCATGCAGTGAATCAGTAGTGGAGCTGGGATCAGAATTCAAGACCTCCTTATGCTCTGTGGTCAATCTCTCATACCGTGCTGGCTATATTGAAGTAGTTATAGCAACACAAAGGTCCCATTCACACTGTGATCAAGATCCTGTCATGTTTGAAAAAAATAATCATATTCAAACACTTTGTGATTAGGGTACTTTTTTTTTGCTTAGATTTTAATTCCTTATGCATTAAACTGTGTGTAAAACAACTGATGAAAACTCAGTTTAAAGCCCTGCATAGATTTGGCCTAAACTGGAGCAAACCCTGTTTGAGTTCAGATTCTCAGTTATTTGGTAAGATTTGGGTTTATATTTTGTAGTGCTATATTGAAGAGAGAGATTGTGTGGGGTCTTTATCAGTGTTTTCAATCAGAGCATTCAGAGCTTCTGTGAAATTAGTGGGGTGGAATGGTAAGGGGGTTAGTGCTAAGAAATTCCTGATGCAGTTGTTATAGCCTGGGAGCTGAAGTTTCAGTAAACTGGGAACAGAACTCTGCAGAAAAAAGCCAAAGCCTGGGGCTGTATTATTTTTTTCCCCTTTAATTGCAATTTTGGTTTCATCCAAGTTAATAGCTTACATCAGCTATCACACAAAGTTTCTTATTTGTTTTCATATGAGGTAAGAGATTAAAAAATACATCAAGGGCACAAACTTGCAGTCATCGCTCAGGCAAAATTTCCTTGCAGTGTGAGCATTCACTTTTTCGGAGAATGTTGTGCTTTTCTGTGTTTCTGCAATAGCGTTTCTTTTAAATTTCAGCAAATTAATCAACTCTAAGTACCCCACGGCCATATTTTTGACATTAGTGTGTATGCTGAGCGGAACAAGCTGGTTTTTTTTTTTTTTTTTGGTTATATGTTTTGAAATTTAGGCTTCTCTAATTTTTGGCGCGTTGCTTTTGGAGAGATATAATGTTTAATATGACTAATGTAATTTCAACCGTTGTAAAAACAAAAGTGGGGAACATGCATTAACTGACAAATTTGAACGGTTATTTCGCTGAAGCTGAAGTGCCACTAAATGACAATTGAGTTACTTTTCAATTAGAGATTTTGGGGTTTGGTTTCTATTTTTATTCACTTCTATGTTTGTTTTTTGGCAGCTTTCATCCCTTCTAAGTTACTAGAAGAAATGTTAGTATAGGTTTATTTGAATTGTGATTGCATAAATGTAAGGAGAAATCACCATTAGCAATAAAATAGAAGTTTATTCTTTTTTAAAGGATTGTTTTTAAGCCCTCTAATGGATTGATTTCATCCTACATTGCCCTGTTAGAAAGCTACTTACCATACTGCTGTTGTGTGATCAAGAAGTGAACCAGGCAGAAACAGAACAGGGAATGATACATACTGTAATTTGCAGGTGAAAGAGTGCATGGAAAATGAATTTTCTTGAGTCTTCTTAAAGAGTCCTTGCACTTTGTATTCTCCTCCTCCTCCTCCAGTGTTCGTTGTTTTAAAACTATTTACCTTCTTCCCCCTTCCCTACCCCCACAAAGAAAACCGTATTTAATGAACTACTGAATTTTGATATGATGGTTTCAACTTTACTTGTTTATTAATTATTTATTTAAACAATTGGTGGGAATGTATAGTTCTTCTTACACAGTATTGCCAGCCCTAAGTGTTCAGAAATAATGGGTTAGGCCCCAAGAAATCATCAGGTTGATTTAAAAATCACAAAAAATAATTAATTTTAAGTTTGTTTGCCTCATAGTTTAAATCTTTAGAGTTCATATTTTTTAGCTTTTCTCTTCCACTATGAAGGCTAGAAACTTGTTTTTAAAATGAAAGCCAAGAGTCTTCTGTAATAACATGACTCCTGGAGCTTTAAGAAAACCACCAAATATAGCCAGAGGTGGTGGTAACACTCTTATGCCAAAATGTGGCCAGAGTCAATCACCTAAAAGTCATGAAGATAGGTCTTATACCATTAAAAACCCTCCAAACCATCAAAGAGCTACATGCAATCTGGGATCACAAGCCCATATCTTATAAAATTGCAAGAAAGACTTCCCCACGGCCTCCCCCTGGCAGTCTCTACCAGTGGGTATCACTATGGATGGATTAAGGCACAGGCTTAATAGGCAATGCCTTGGGCCTGGCTGCTTGGGTCATGTAATGACGTGTCAGAATCAAAGCTTTTGTTTAAAAAGAGTTTTTTTGTGATGTCAAGTCTATTCAGTTTGGTCTATTCTGAATTCTGTCATTGATTAGTTTGGTGCCCTTGGACAAATTGCACACTCTCTGGGTCTCCACTTTCATGCTTATCCACCTTTTTTAAATGATCTGAGTGCTTTTCAGCCACAGGCCTATGTAAAAGGTATTGTTGTTTTGTGGCATTCTGCAATTTATCATTCTATTTCCCCATCTGCTCTGATGAAGTGGTATTACAATATTTATTCAAACCCTTTTAGAACCCAGATCCCGATACAGCATGTCTGAATGAGGACAATTTCAGTGCCTTACGAAACAATTACAGGATGTGGACTATATGTTTCTTGTGATAAGCAGGGATTACAGTGATCACAGGTAGAATTTAGTCTGAAAGATAGAAGGGTAAATGGTTAATTCTGAAGCCTGGGAGGCAGAGATCTGTGTGTTAAATTTTCAAAGACACAAATCAGGGCCGGTTCTATGATCTCATTATAGGAGTGCAAGTGGGTATTTTGGGGGCCCTGGATGTCACTATTAAAAAACAAACCACCTTTCAGGAGTCCATAGAGTGCTAGGAAAATCTTGGATTTTAAGAGTTTTTAAAAATAAAATTTTGCTTCTGAGTATTTTTGCAGTGGTTTTATATAAAGGATAACCATACTTATTGTAGAGACATCTTTTAAGGAACATCTTTTATTGGACCATCTCCTGTTGGTAGAAGTGACAAGCTATTGAGCTCACACAAAGCTCTTCTTCAGGTCTGGGACAGCGAGTACAGAAGCTGGTCCAATAAAAGATATTACCTCACCCACCTTGTGTCACTAATATCCTGGGATCAACACAGCTACAACAACACTGCACATATTGCATATATTTTAGTCTTTCTGACCATTGGGGCCCCTTGAAAACTGGGGAAGCAAATGTCCCTTTTTGCCACCCCTGCCCTTCCCCCAATAGGCCAGGGCCTCACACAAATGGCAGTAGGGGCCTAACCCTCTTTGAAAGTCCCCCTCTATCTTTGAAAGACTGGTTAAAAATCACCTATGATTCAGGGAGCCTTCTGCTGGCCTGTCCCATCATTTGTACCTCGTGCTGTGGCTATAAACTGGGGGTGGAGGGGCGGGCAGGTGCTCCATACACCCACTGTAGAAAGGATAGCTATAAGAGCTCCGCATATGCACTCATGAAGGGTTTCAATGAAGAATGAACCATAGGTTCTGAATATACGCAGATCTGCCAGTGGCATTGATCATGCATGCAAGTGGCTGCAATTTGCTAGTCTAGTCCATAGACTGGAGCAGGGGCTGCTGGGTTGGATTTTTGCCCTGGCCTGGAGTTGAAGATGGGTTTCATCACCCAACCTTGCTTGAACTTCTCTTGCTTAGATTCTTATTACTCAGGCTCTAAATGGATGAAGTGTCCTTGAAGACCTAGGAATTTTGCAGAAGC
The DNA here is from genome assembly GCF_015237465.2 of Chelonia mydas. NCBI lineage: Eukaryota > Metazoa > Chordata > Testudines > Cheloniidae > Chelonia > Chelonia mydas. Next base: position 41,129,929 of record NC_057855.1, read on the forward strand.
AGAAGCACCCATGTTTTTTAAAGGTCTGTCTACATGGTGCTTAGTCCACACCAGAGGGGTATAGATTTAAGTCTGCACTAGTGTGTCGTGTACTAACTGGCCCATGTGGACCCTGCTGGCGTGGACAAAAAGCTCCCTAGCATGCAATAATGTAGTCCTGTTTCAAACAATGCTACATTAACATGCCATAGAGAACCTTATAGTGTGTGCCAGCAGGATCCACCTGGTCCAGTTAGTGTGTGACATGCCAGTGGGGACTAAAATTTACCCTCCCCTTGTGTGGGCTAAAGCACTGTGTAGATAAGCCCAAAAATTTTAAAAAGGGCTAGAAAGGATTGAGAAAGGTGATCTCCTCATCAGTGCTTTGTGTGCTGCTGAGAAGGTTCTTGAAGTTATGACCTTTCAGTCTGGACTTCTGACTGAGGTATACCAAGATCATCACAAAAATCAAAGTACCACCAACCATGACTTCCTGTGTCCATGGAAAGCTGCTCAGTGCAAATCTCCTCCAAGGATGACAAATGAAAGCAAATGAACTTGAGAAAGGAAGGATGGTCTTGTGGTGTAGGTGCTAGACCGGAACTCAAAAGACCTGATTTCAGCTTCCAGCTCTGTGAAAGGGTTCTTGTGTAACCTGAGAAGTCCCTTAATTTCTATGTCTGAGATCAATATCTGTAAAATGAGAGTGATAATCTTTCTCTGCATCACAGTGGTGTTGAGGATTCATTCACTGGTACCTGTGGGATGCTCACATATTACAATGTTGGAGGACTTACAGGTAGGTAGATAAAGCCCAGTGAGAAAAGAGGTTATGACATTATATAGAAATCTGCATCAGTCTTTCATTCCCCTCTTATGGAAGATGCACACTGAGTGGAAGAATAAAATTTTTAAAAATAATTAAAATGAATTATTATGTTTTCTATTCTGAGTTTCACCAGAAAATCTTTATGTATTAACTGAACTTTAACTGCATAGGAAAACGTGTATATTGCTATATTGAGACATAAATTACTCATCTAATCAACAGATCATTACAAAACAAGCATACACATCTGTAATTCTAATATTAATGCACTTCCTTCTTCTTTTGTCGATCTGTGGCATCCTATATGTGTTCCTGGCATTTAATTCAACTAGCAACAACACTGTAGCCATGTGAGGGGTGTAGTAGTTGGCTGCTATAAATCTCAGAAGAATTTTCCTTTATGCATCATTTTGATCTGTATTTTACACGCTGGCTGAACTCTATGTAAGGCCTCATGGTTCTGGCTGTCTTTTGTAGCTGGCTGCATTGGCAAATGTGGAAATCTTGTGAGGCCTAAAGAGGCAGTAGATCATTTTTGTGTCTCTTGTTTTAATAGGAATTATCCTAGGATTTAACATTTCTGTTAACTTCACTTTTTTCCTCTTTAACTGCACTCCACAGAATGTTTACAAGAGTTGCATGCAGGCTGTCATGATATACCAAAGGAATGATTCTCAGTGCTCAGTATTCATATTTGTTCGATATGTTTTTATGATTCAGACACAATTCTTGGTGCATACCAAATACCCACTTCATACCCTCCCCTCTACATGTCCCACACAAAGTAAAATCACTTCAAGTATTCCTGAAACAAAGCACTCTTTTATATATCCAATGGATACAGTTTCTGTGAGACAAGAGCTCTACATCTCTATCGCTTATTATCTTAGACAAGATCCACTCATCTAGTTTCTGGAGGTACTGCAATCAGTAGAGAATGGGTTGCATTGCAAAGGGTATGGAAAAATTTGATTAAAGTAATACATGTGTGCAGCTACAGTTTAAAAAAAAAAGCATTGCTTCTTGGAATAAAACCAAATGATCTTTTGGATCTTGCAGTAAACTGATATTGTTCCAACTTTTTTCTTTATCTGACACACACACACACACACACACACAAAATCTCCTTCTTTCAATGTAGCCCCTTGACAGAGAGCTAATTTAAAGAAGATTTGAGAGTATGATGCAATATCAGCTGCGTTTGCATAACTCGTTGCTGTTTTCATTTGAAATCTCTCTTTTAGACTCAAATTACAATTTGGAAGTTTAAGATCATCTTTTTTTTTTCTTTCTTTTTTTTTTTTTAAATGACTGGGCTGGTTTGATAAAACTCCTGAAAGAAATGTACTGAAAATGATGAATATTAAAGAAAAAAGTAAAGATCACAAAGATATTTACTAGATATAAAAAGATACTATTCATATTGAAACCGAGAAACTTGCAACCTTATAAGTAAACAGAACTTGTGCTTTATACATAACAATTGAAAACATATAATGTCCATGTTCTTCTTCTGAATTGTTTGAAATAGTTGATTTTCCTGAATCCCCTCTAAACTGTGCTATGAAGAGATTTTTTAAAAAATAAAATCAGATCTATTCACTTAAATATCTATAAGCTCCACCTAAAAATGTATTACTTATAATCTCAATATTTAAAGTGCGTACATTCCTATATATTTGGAAGAACATTGAAAAACCTCATTGACAAAAAAGAAAAAAAATATTTTTAGCACATTAAGTAGACTGTTTAAAAGTATTTTTATATCTGGTATTCCCGTGGTATCTGTAAATGCTTTTACAGTACAGTATGCCTCCCAGATAGCATTATATCAAATTTTATTCGCATTAAATGCTAAAACGTGCACTTGTTTTCCATTAAGGATATTTTAGAACAAAAAAGTGATGTATATTAAATCAGCCCTTTATACATTTCCTCTTTAACTCTGTTAAATATAAAGTCGCTTAAAATCAATTAAAACCTGAAATCAAACATTTTAAAAATGTTACTTGTATGCGTAAATACCTTTCTCATCATTACTTTTCTTTTCACCTACTGTAGCTGAAATGATCCAGTTGTACTCAAAATATTTTTAAACTCTTCAACGGAAATCCATACGAATGTCACTGTTTTATAGTGACTTCATGCAGTATTGTTAACCAGGATAGAAAACACAAGGATTAAATTTTCTTTACTCTCTTTATGCATTAACACAATAGTTAAATCAGTGTATATTAGGGGAAATTCTTAAAGCCAGAGCATACATAGGCAAGAATTTCTTTCGGTTCCCAGAATCACTGAATACAGAAGTAAAGTCAACAGAGGAGTTTGTATTAATTGAAATCTGGCAGTTTTCAGGGCAAATGTTAAGTCAGAATGGACAGTGTTTTAAATCTGTTTTGCCATTCAGATGCATATAATCCACTGAATTCTGACAAACTCAGGCCTTGTAGACCTTATAGATTCAGACCAGGGTTGGACAAGTCAAGTTAAATTTCCTGACCCACTTGTCCCAGTCTGATTGTGACCATTACTTGGTTTTTTTTTAAATAAAAATACACACAGACCTCAAAAAGGATCATCAGAGAAGTTAATTTTTTTAATGAAAGCCATATTCAACTTATTAATAAAGAAAAGCAATAACCAAGAAAACTCATGCCACATCTTCAGAGGTTTTTTTAAAATAAAAAATGAAGTGGTTTCAAGAATGAAAAACAGCTTCATTAGGTAGCATTTGTATTTGAGTTATTTTTAAATATTGGTCATAATTTTCTTATTTTCTTTAAATGCTTTATTTATCAGCATGAAGCAGATAGAATGCTGTAACATAAAGATCGATCCAATATACAATTCAGGTAGGTCACATGTGTCATTCATATATAAATGCATGTATGTTTGTGTGCATATGGGTATGTATGTGTTGCAAGGGTTGAACTGAAGGAAATCTGTTCCACTGTGTAACCTTCAACAGGATTTCAGAATGACTCTGTTTGCGGAACCTGCCTCAGGTTCTCTTCATCTATCACCTTGTTCAACAGTGAAATAATACTGATGTCTACAAAATTATACCCCTTTTTAGACTATACAAGTTATTCATGTTTTCCATTGCCAGCTGAAACTAAATCTATTTTATGTTATCCTGGGGAAAACAATTTAATTTCAGATGAAACTTCCATATTTCTTCACCTGGCTGTTTTTAAATACACTTACTGTACATATGGGATACCTTGTGTTTTAAACATCTGTTGTGAGATTAAAATAAGATCTTAATTTCTGGTATGCTATTGATGTTAGAAAAATATAGGATAGAAAGCATTATTAGCTATCTGCTAGTTGACAAGAGTGCAGGATTAGGTTTCTTTAAGGGAATTACACTTTTGATGACCCCGCTACATATAAAACATGTTAGCTAATGGGGGTGCAGAGGGGGCAGATTTAAGTGTTTGATCAGGAAATCCTGCATGAGCATATTGGATGGAAATTTGATTAGTAACCTTAGTGACAAGGGGATCAGATCCACTCTCTACATACAATCAGATCTGGCAGTACATGCTTTTTTGTCTCTTTGAAGGAAGGGAACATTTGTACAGAATCAAGACAGCGTATTGGATAATTTAAAAAGTTGTTACATATTGAAACCTGAAAATCACCTTTTTTATTTTATTTTGGAAATATGTTTGCAATTAGACTAATGTTTTAAAAAATCTTTTAAAAAATAAGACTTTTGGTTACATTTAAAAGAAATAGCTTTCCAAAAAGAGATTTTTGTCTTAAAGCAACTGCTATATTTTGATCTCCCTGCTGTGAAATCTATTAGGAATGGAACAGAACAGGAGGAACAGAATGAACAGTATTTACTTTAAAATATATTAGTGTCCTTTTGAACAGCATTGTTAATATGCTCATTTAATATTGACCGTTGATGCTACAGCTGATGAAAAAGTTGATTTAGTTTTGAAAGTCTGTTTATTTTTTCAGCTAGTTAAGAAATGGTATCATGCTTCAACTAAAGTGTTAACAATAAATATTTCTCTCTTTTGTTAGGCTGCTTTATTTGTATTTAATTTTGAGGGAAACTAAAATTTGCTATAACGATCAGAAGGCCTCCCTGTTTTTTTTGGTGACAAGTATGAATCTAGTATGTCAATGGGGCTACACTGATTTACACTAGCTGAGCATCCAGACCCAATCATTTATTTTGTAAAAGGGGTTGGGGAGAACCCTCACAAGCTTAAAATATCTCACACATAATAGAGACCAACGTTGCGTTTGGCTTTATCATGACCTTCAGCTGTAATAAAACTAAAGGCCACACTCACAGTTCCATCAGTGCAAGTCTAGAGTAATTCAATTGACTTGAATGGATTTAGGGCACAATCTTGAAAGGAGCTGAGCATCTATGAAAGGTGTTAAGTGCCCGCTACTTCTGGAGGGGTAATAATGTCTGATAGATAGAGTGAATCAGGAAATCTGCAGTGGGGTGTAGTGAATAGGATGCTGGACTACGAGTCAGGAAACCGGCGATCTCATACTGGCTTTGTCACTGTGTGACCTTGGGCAAGTCCCTTTGCTTCTGGTTCTCCTTCTACTCTTTGTATGTCTTATCTGGATTGCAAGCTCTCCAAGGCAGGGACCACTCTTGTGATGTGTTTGTACAGCACCGAACACAATGGATCTTGGTTGGGGCCTCAAGATGCTACTGTGATATAAATAATAATTATTAATCAAAGGATGCAGTGGGTACTTTGCAAACTTGGGCTGTTACTCTGGCTTTAACTGAGAGCAGACTTTGTCTCTAAATTACTAGTGATTTCCATATTTTTATGGATGATTCTGAGGCAATACTGGATGTGAAATCAGCCCTGCAGTTTGACAAAGAAAAGCATGTCAAATTTTCCAATGTGTTGTGGAAAAAAATACTCAGAGTAACCTTTATGTAAAGTCCATTGCAAGAAGTAATTAAGTAATAACATCTGATGACACAGGGACTGTCATCTGTTTAAGCTCAAAAACTGGAAAGCTCTAGGAGACTAGATATCAGATAACAAGAGTGCCTGCATCATGGTGCTCTTTAATGACTCCTGTCTTTGTGCCATTGAAAGTTAACAATAGAAAACGCTAATTTTTAAAAAGCCACAGATGGAAGAGACAATGGTAAAAGATTAGGGGCCTGATTCTTATCTGGTTCTGACATATTTTACACTGGGATTACTCCACTGACTTCAGTGGAACTGCTATACTTTACACCTCTGTTAAGCCAGAGGAGAGTCAGGCCCAAATTGTATTAACTGAGTCTAGATGGTTACAGGCTTAGCACTCACTAGTGGGTTTTCAATTTACTTTCAAAAAACGGTTTAATGAACATTATCCCTTGTGATGAGTCTGATAATGTTACTCTGTGCTCAGTTTATAGAATAGTCTCATGAGAACAGGCAGTGTTTTTCAGTACAATTTATCTATCTAATACCTAAAAAAGTAACACACCCAACACTTAACACCCCTTAGCCTTAGGATACAATAACTGTTTGTTTTTCATTTTGCTACTTGATGTCAAACCATTTAGAATGGCTTTCTCCTTATTAGCCGACATTCTCATTTTTAATATTATGGTCCTTATTTGCAGATTATTATAAGGGAATGACAAAATATAGCAAAAAGAGATTCTGACCAGATTCTAACAGCTAACCAACTAAAGGGAACTTTTTTTTTAACACCATCCAATGATGTCACCAGTTTGAGGTTTCTCTGGGACTTTATTAAAATGTTTGTGACAGAGCCAATGTAAACCATCCTAAATCTAACACAGAGCTGAAAGGACTGATTTTAGGGAATGCAAAGATATGGATCATTGGGTCTGTTGAAGCGGCATCTTGAGCCAATTATTGGTGTCATCTTGAGCCAATTTAATCAATCCAAGGGGGACTCAAAGGGGTTGGGGGTGCAGGGTTGCAAGTGTTGGTCAAACATTCTGACTAAAATGCATTTGTTGTAACAGCAACCAATCTCCAGTTTGTTGTCTTGTGTTGTTATATGTGTACTGTAAATAACTGAGCACTCATTTTGACTTCTAAATGTTTAATTGCTGAATAATATTTTGCAGTGTGTGTGTGTGTAATAAAATATACACTTACATTTATTTCACTTCTCAACAGGAACCAATGTCAGAGTAAAAGAACCTGAAATCAGAACATTATTATCTTTAAAATATTTGCCAACACTGAATAGTATATTTACATTATCTGAACCTAATCCTGTAAGCAATTACTCATGTGAAAAATCATAGCTATTGTATGTTATGTGGACTATTCACATGATTGGATAAGGACTGTTTGTGTGAGTAAGATTGTATGGACCTGCCCATAACACATGACTGACAGAACTGCTAAGAGAAAAAATTAAAATTAAATTATATCAAAATATCCTTAAAAATAGCCTACCAAGCCTGTGACAACAATTGCCAACAATCATAAAATATAGTGAACGCCATTGTATTTAAATCCTATTAAAAAACTGGTAAAAATACCTTTTATAACATTACTGTTCTCGGTATTGTATATGAGCAAATTCTTACTCAGGAAATCACAGATGCTGGAAATAGGGGTGCTGGAGGTGCTGCCTCACCCCTCTGGCTTGAAGTGGCTTCCATCATATACAGCGTTTACAATTTGATTCAGTGGCTTTTAGCTCCTCCGCTACACAAATTGTTCCAGCACCCGTGCATGAAAGAATTCCTTAAACACATATTATCCCACTGACTGGAATTTTTCACATGGATAAATGTTTGCAGAATCAAGCATCATATGTGTTCTTATGTACTATATCTATAATAGTAATTTTAAGGTATCTTTGTACCTGACTGTTATAGAAGTATTAAGGCACAAATGTAACCTAATATTATTACAAGGTTTAGATACTTAAATGATTCACTGCATTTAATTATTTTAAAATTAGAACCTAACATATTTTGCTTCTATATAGACATTCTATTCTGTATATTTTTAGAGAAAGAATTAATCTGGATAGGTATAGATGGAGATAATACAAATAATGGATATTATAATATACAAATAAGATTTTTATAAGTAGTAAATAAAGTGTGTTTCAGGTACATTTGATAGCGATTATCCAGGAATGTTCAAAATAAATTAGTTAGAATGGGCTTTTTGTTTTGGATAAGATGTCTTGGAAAGCAATTTGCATGTTTTGGAATTGTTAACACTGTAACAAGTTATGTCACAATGCAGCACAGAAATAACTTAATGCAGTGGGATAGAATGTAAGATGAGATGATAAAATAGAAAGCTAAACTTTAAAGAAATACACACTTTTTTTTCCGTTGCATGCTTACTGTCAATTTAAAGACATAGAGATTTGCTTTAATTTAAGCCAACAGACCAGAAAAAAAGCAGTTAGTTAAGTGTCCAAATGAAATCTACCTTATATTTCTGCATTCAGTCACTGGGCTTACTTTCCCCTCACACCAATAAAAATCAAGAATTTTCTATAAAATTAGTGGAGTTATACCTTTGTGAACACAATATAAGTGAGAGTAGAATCAGGCTCATTATATCTTTTTCAGTAAGTGCTAAATGCTTTTTGTTTCTAACAACATGTGCAGAAATATCACTAAATGCATGATCAACTAGTATAGTATTAATGTATAGCATTAATTTTTCATCTGCGTGTTTGCTTACATGCCTAGTGTTGTATGTGCACATAGTTTATCCAGAAATAAAATTCTGATATCTTCACATAGATAAGTGGTGTAGCTATGTACATATCCAAAAGTCAATGGCCTGATCCCCGGAAGTGTTGAGTGCCCTGCAGGACAGGCGCATAGCAGGATCAACTCCATATTTCAAAGGAAAAGTTAAACCCACAGAATAACACTGCAAAACAACAAGGGGAGAAAAGTGAGATGACTTGGAAAACATGATACTTAAAAAAACGTTATCTAGATCTTTCAAACAAATATTTCTAGCTGAAAAAGTGTTAGTCTGTTTTGACACTGAAATAATCCTACGTTTCAATGACAGAGGGAAATTGATTTTAAATTCATGATGGATGGTATGTCTGCTTATGAGTATCATATGAACTGCTTTTCAACTTGTTCAAAGCTTAAAAACAAGCTATTACTGTTTAATTTATCAGTGGTGAAACAATTTCTGCTATGTTTATAAATAGCATTATGCAATTTATCACAACTACATAATCTACGTTTTCCTCTCATACTTAGCAACATATTTAAAAAGGTTCAGCTTCAGCTATAACCTGCCGGCTCTGGGTCTGTAATTTATTATTTGCAGTAAGAGATCACGTCCAGAGTTTAAATGTCCCTAGCTGAAAGTTTATACCAGTCAGGATAGAAAATTATTCTTTATGCCTAGGTTGAAGTACATTACTTCTTTATTGAATTAATTATGATAAGGATCATAACTTTAAACTAGGGGTGAGGTGCTGGCTTTCTACTAGGATTGCTTGAAGCAATTTTCATCTGAACGTTTTTGTAGAGTTATTGAGTCTGGCAGGTCTGAACTTTACGAGAGAGTGACTTTCTCAATAACTTAAAAGAGGTTGGACATTGATCCAGGCAAAGGTTTACCATATCCCATGTCTCTAGCCAGGAAAATTTGCACTGCATACTGAACAAATAACTACAGAACCAAATTAAACACATCTTATGACCCTTTTAAAATAAAAGCAATGCCTGTCCTTTCCCAGTTGGATCGATCAGGGAACTGTGTGAACATGACAGCTCCATCTCTCCTTTTTTTTTATTAGGATCATGCGTGGCCAAAAAATAAGATTTTTGGTCAAGTAGGGATTTGTCTATAAACACCCCACCATCATCACACTGACACACAAAATGTCAGACTAGTGAAAATTGGGCTCTCAGTGCAGGTAGGTAGAAACTTTAATGCGACAAAGTGACTCTGCCCTCCTATTGAAATAGACATGAAAGGGGCTGTAAGCAATGCAGAGGACTCATTAACCTTTTGAAAATTAAAAGAGGTGCTAAGAAAGAAACAGGAGGAGGAAAAAAAAGTTGTGTTCCAGAAGACTATATGTCCCTGAGAAATCAGCTTTCTTATCCATCCAGCCCTCAATTTTCTTTTGAAATGGTAATTCAGTGGCCCCATGTAAGAGTCTGTGGACTAAAAGCTGGGTCCAGCAGAGTCTAGATTGGCTGATGTTCCTACAGTGCCAACAGGATGCTATGCAGAGCTACACCCAGAAAGCACTGTGGAGAGTAGGTGCCGCATGTAGTACTTCCCAAGAGATTGAGAGTAAATGTACCCTGTGGCCCTCTGATTGTCTAGGTGCCCTATTTAACGCTAGGGGTTGCACCCGGAAGATGTCTGGGCAACCACACAGACTTTGGCCTGCTGTGACTCCAGACTTTGCCTTGTCTCCTGATCTCTGATCTAAGCCTGACTCTGGCCTGGTGCTATCTCTGGTCTCTGACCCTGGCTTGACTCTGACCCTGACTCTTGCTTACTGAACCTGGCTCTTGAAATCCCTCTGACTCCTGCGCAGTGACTACTGTCCCTGACATGCAGATCCCAGCCAAGCTGTGACTGCTAGGCCAGCCCACCTATGCCCCAGTCTCTTACATCCAGGTGAAAACCATGGTTTGAGACTTGCCCAGAATCTCAAAGGAGCAGAGGCAAGGTAGAAGCCAGTTCTGGGTGGCATTTAGCTGCCTTAATAACAAGACCATACTTTCTCTTCCTGTAGGCCCCTGCTTCATTCACTATCCTCTTTCCAGCTTTTAGAGCAAATTAAGCAGTAGTCCTATATCCAGCAGCCTCAGTAATAGAACTGTTTAAAAAAAAGGAAAAAAAAATTATGGAAAATTTTGAAAATGTCAAAGTTTGTTTCAGAGTATTTGAAATTGAACCATCTGTTTGGGGGTTTTTCAAATTTTTTGTGATTTTTTTTTTTTGTTGTTTTTGTTGAATCTTCAGAATTTTGAACTTTCAAATGTTGTTCTCCCAAGCCTTTCCACCACTGAGTACAATAAAATAAATTATGTCTACGGGTGGGTTTTTTTAAAAAAAATTTCCCCATTTTTCTTTTGCTACTCTAACTTTTTGAAACTTCTCCAATTTAGGAGAATTTGAGTGATGAAAGGGAAAATTAAAATCAGTAGCTCTGCCACTGTGAATTTGCAAAACTGTCTAACTGTTGACAGCTTGATTTTGCAACCACAATAGCATTCTTTTAACATAGATTTGCTTTGGTTCTGTTTTATAATTGTCTAGTTTTATTTAAAAAGGAAAAAGCATTGTATTTATGTGCAACTGTAAGAAATCTATGTCAATTTATTGGGGGTAATGCATCGTACAAGGGAGAACTTTGCTAGTTGGGACATTTAAGTAGCAAGGAAAATGACCTTTTTTGGGATTTACAAAAAATATTTACAGGTTTTGATTTACAATTGTCATATAGCGTATGTGACAGGATATGAGGATTAACTGTGGAGAGCGATAAGACATCAATTATTAGTTAATGGAACTGGTATTCATATATGCACGCCACCATTTGTAAAATGTTTCCTCTTTTCTTTGGAACAGTGAAGACAATGGGAAAACTCCCATCGTCATATGTGGGATCATAGATCCACTGAGCCTCTCTGCTGAGCATAAGTTAAGTCTCCTTGAGGTGTTAGCCTTCTCCAAGGAAAGAGACTGACACTAACTTAGTACCTTATTAGATGCTTCCTTTTCCTCCATTACAGGCTTCCTGTAAATGCTATCATAGACTTGCAGGTCATATAGGGTACAGAGGTCCCTGACAAATGGTCTGCTGTCCTTCAATAGGCAAACTGAGAATGGCATGTGCTTGCTAAGCATAAAAGACAAATGAGAGTTGAGAGAAAGCATAGAGGTGGGCCTCTAATTCATATTTATCTGGGACTCTTTGGCCAATAGCTGGTGAGGAATGTGGTCATTTTTTAGGCTACTTGAGTGAAGAAATATTCAGCGCAGTGGTTTCAAATGGTTTTGTTCATTCATTGAAACATGATTTTGCTTTATTAAGCTGAAATGTAGAAGATCATTAGCCTATAATGAAACTCCTTGGTTACTGAACCATGGCTGTTGCTATCAGAACTGCCTCCCTGAATACATGCTGTGGAGTGTCTACCTCCCTACCCAACATGCATTGTTTACCTGTCGCTGTCTTCAAAAAAATAAAAGTCCTGTGCTCCTGGACCACTGGGTGAGGCTTTATTTTAACTTTCTGAAAACTATTGCAGCTTCTCAGTTGCCTTTTGATGATGAAACCACTCAATCAATAAAAAAAGTATGTTAAATAAAAAATATCAGTAAAAATAATAGTTCCTGTGAAGCATTTCTACAGTATCAAGTAGATACTATATTAACATGTGGGGCCAGCTTTTCTAAAGTGTTCCATACCCAGCTGCCCGCTTTGTGACACTTATGGCCAGATTTTCAATGCTGAGCACCCAATATGCTGCTGAGCCATTTAAAATCTCTTAACCATTTATTCTGGAGCCTAAATAGGAGCTGTGCTCTGCCAAAAATCTTGCTCCATTTGTAGGTGCTGAGCATGTCTGAAAATGGGGCCTGTAGTTATTTTAATTCCCCCTACTATAGAAAGCCTTCATAAAGTTCCCCACAGTGAGTTTTCTCCAAAACCATTCTTTTGTAGAATTGAGGGGTAAGGGGGTTATCCCTCCACCAGCAAAATAAGCAAGGGATTCCAAACCCAGAAGATCCACCACAGGGCACGGCTCAGATTCCTTGTACCTCCGCTTTGGCTCTGGGATTTCCTGACCATACGCCAGCTCCCCAGGGACTCTTGTGCTTGCTCTTTTCTTCACAAGGCAGAGAGGGCTCTACATTCAGAATAATTTAATGTAGCTTTAAACTGCATTTAACATTTTGCCAAATTTTCTTTGAGATTGGTGAAATGATGACTCATTTCCCACCTCACCCAGTGTACAGAGCCTGGAGGCTGTTGAGACAAGTGTCCAAGGCCAGTGGGATAGTACTGCATGTGGCTCACTCCAGCCCTCCCCTTCTCCCTCTTACTACCATAGCCACACACACACAATGTAGGATCCGGAGGAGAGCCATGCATTGAGCATCCGCTTTCTTGCACACACACAGGTTGAGAGAAGTTCACTATGGCGCATGATATGCAGAAACCTCATGGTTCCCATGTTAAAAATGTAATTCATTTACATCCTTTCCTTCCTTGTAACATAAAACTCCAATCAATAGACACTAATTCTAATGGAAATTACAGTGGCTGTGTGCTTCAAGAGGAGAATTGGTTGTGTCAACAAGATGGAATTTGACTCATTATAGGCTCTAGCACCCATTTGAAGGCAGTGTGTAATTATTATAGAGAACATGTGGATGGTGAGGGAATATTACTACCGTCTCAACAGTGGATGATGGAAAACATCTGCCTCTTTCAGCATCCCTTTAGAGACAACCTCTGAGATGTATCCTCTGAGACAGATTACTCTCATTTCTCTCATCAGGCAATCTAAGGACAACCTAAACTGGCAGAGAAATAATGCTGGGGCTTGTGGGCACAAGAGTAATTATGCAGCACCTTTTAAAACCTAAAGTTAGAGACTGGATACTTTAGTATTTTCCTGTTTGTACACTCATGCTGTGGCCTCTCAAAATTCCTGATCTACCTGTGAATACTTCAGATGGTTAGTGGCTGCCATGTTTTTACATTACTACTGGAAATGCACATTCCATTGGACTCATAACTGTAGGGGTAGTCAGTTATTGTTTGTTAGGGTCCAAATTTCTTGTCCAAGGTATAGTCAAGGTCCAGACTCCAGAGAAAATAATAAAAAATAACACTACTGATAATAAGTAAATAAAAAGATTTTGGAGTCTGTTCAAAAATGTCTGGCGGTCTGGATTTGGGTCATGGTCCGCCTATTGACTATCCTGGCATTACGGGATAGTCACTGGAACTATTCATACTAGTAAGCACAAGGCCTGGTAGTGAGTGTTTGTAAGATGTGACCCTAAATTCCTGCAAATGTGTGATTAAAAAAAACACTTTTAGAAAAACCATCCAAGAAGGAAAGCTGTGGAGTCTTCAGTAACGCAAGATCTATGAAATTCCTTTTGGTGGATATTTAGTTCTTAGTAGAATGCTGACTTTGGTGCTGACATTTACCAGGCCACGGGATCTGTAACTTTTCTCAAGTATGCTGTGGAAGCTGCCTCCATGTACTGTCACCTTCCAGCATCTTCACTGATCACCCTTATGGTGTGACCTGACTTCTTGCTTTGACAGACTACATCTTCCTGTATCCCTCAGTGCTTTGTGGTTCTTAATCCCAAAGGGGGCAGCAATATTGATGCCATATATTAGGAGATTATCCATTACTTCAACTGCCTAGTTGCAGTTTGTTTCGGTCCTAATCAATTAAAATCTTAAAAGTACTGTTGGGGAAGAGGGAGTTTGCAAGAGCAAAGTGCTGGTTGTAGACACGTTTGATTTTCACTGGTCATCAGGACCCAGTCTTGCAAATTTACTACCCTGCATAGTCCCATAGAAATCAACAGGGCACCTCTTAGCAGTAAGTACTATGGCCCTGATTCAGGAAAGAACTTAAGCATGTACCTAACTTTAAGAACATAAGTAGTCATTGAGTTAATTATAGTCCCGTTGGGCTAGGTGCTATACATTATTAAAGTAACAGATATTTTTGCCCTTAAGAGCTTAGAAACTACATACAAAAGACAAAGTAGTAAGATCCCCATTTTGCAGAAGGGAATTGAGGCACAGAGAGATCAAGGGTACAATTTTCAAACAAATCTAGGTCCCACTTTCAAAAATGATTAGGTACTTTGGAACCTAAATCCAACTGACTCTCAATGAGGCTCCTAACTGCCTGTCACTTCTGAAAATGGGACATTGGCTCCTAAGTTATTGAGAAGCAGATTTTTTAAGCTATTTAGTTGCCTAAAGATGCAGATAGGCTCTTAGTAGAATTTTCAAAGGCACCTAGGTAACCATGGGAGTTAGGTGCCATGGTGCTTTTAAAAATCCCATTAGGTGCCCTATCTGTATCTTTACGTACCTCAATACCTTTAAAATTCTAGCTATTAGGTACTTTTGAAAAAAGCACTCTAAATGCCTTGGCCCAGGCTACAAAGAAAGTCTGTGGCAATGTCAACATTTGATCCCAAATCTCCTGAGCCCCAATCTACAGCCTTACTCATAAACAATCCTTCAGTTATAGGTTCTCTGTACTAATTTCAGTACTAATATTTTGGTAAGTTTACTTTTAATTTAAAGTGATGGACAGTCAGCTTTTTTCAAGTTTGTACTATAAATGTTATCATTCAAATATTGTTATTGCCTGATTTTCTATAATGGGATAAGAGTGAGATTAAATGGCGGTGACCTTAAAGCCCAATTTAAATCAGTCTTTCATAATCCATGATAGTCCTCGTTCAAAATGAGACGTGGTGGTGTGAGAAAATACTTTTGATCTACCAACTATGTAAATCCCTGACTGCCGTATCATTATTAATGGAAGGCCCTGTTCCAGGACACTGCAAAACGATCCAGCTCGTTTACATTTCTTATTAAAAACAATTGATATAAAGAATTTGAAATTTATCTTGCATTCTAAGGCCAAACCTCAACAATGTCAGCTTGTTCTCACCATTAAATTCTTCTTCTTGTGGAAGAATATACAGAAAATATGATGGACTTTTTAATAAATAAAGCATTCTTATGTGCACAGAAAGGTCAAAATTCATTTTGATCCTCGTGAATTTCCAAGGCGTATTCTACACTGGTTACTTATTCACAATTTACACTGGATGTCAGTGGAACAAGGCTCCAATCCAGGAAAGTGTTGAAGCATGCATTTAACTTCAAGCATGTACACAGTCCTATTGAATTTCATGAAGAGTAGGCACATGCTTAAAGGTGTACATGTGCTTAAATGCTTTGCTGGATCAGGATCTATGTACAGAACAAGTGCAGTAGCAAACTGGACTGTAATAAGACATAGTAAGGAATAGAGAGTTGTCTTTTAAGTTACTAAGGAAACAATCTATTGCTACATGATCACAGCTAGTGCAATTTTTGCAAATGCCTTTGCAAGTAACTATAATATTACCAAGTATAGGGAATCCTGTGAAAGTTTTGTTAGCATTAGCTGTTCCCAAAGACAGAATCTTAATATTTTAATGGTGAATACTATCAAGAAACAGAAGCATATGCTGGAAGGAGAGAGAGATAGATGGTGGATGAGTAGTGAGAAAAGTTGACCTCATGAGATTTTTACCATTCTCCTCCAGAATCTCATGAAAACAGTGTAAGAATAAGTTTTATCAAGTTTCTAGTATGGGAATGCTTAGGCAAGGGATTTTAATATGGGAGTATCTATACTAATGTATAAACAATGCCAATTCTGCGCTAGCTCCATCCAGCAGACTGAGTGGAGTCAAACTGAACAAGGTGCTCATTCAGTTAATAAAGTTGTGATGCCTTTTCTCTTGACTCCTGAGAGTTTAAGGCCTGATCCAGTCTTACTAAAATCCATGGAAAGATTCCCATAGACTTCAATGGAACTTGAAACATTAGAAACAGGTCATGAATTTCAGTGCCATTAAATCCTTTGCTTGCTTCCATTCCAAATCCTAATCTCAGTCTAATCTAGATTCAAACACCTTGGGCCAAATTCTCTGCTGGTGTAAATTGGCGAAGACCAGCCCATCTCTAGCTGAAAATTTGCTTTCGCATGATTGTTACCCTTGCCTGTCTTGCCAGAGTTAAAGGGGACCCAAGGAAAGGATTTGCAAATCAGTGGAAAATCAAATCTAGTCAGGCTTTCACTTCCTTTCCATATAAAAAGCCCTTTGGAAGTAATGAGGATGTAAGGGTAGAATAATAGAACAGTCGGCTGAATAAAACTAAAACTCCCCTTCCTGCTTGTATGGAACCATTTGAACTGCTCCAGTGGCTGTTGCAAAGCACCTATAAGGTACTGTCCCATTGTGTGAGGATACCTGAGAGAGCAATAGTCATAGGTTTTTCCACAGAAGTGTTACAAGTGAATGACAGGTTCGCGTGGCAGTAACACTAAACATTACTGTGAAGGCCTTTATCCAGAAGCCAAGTTTACAGATTTTGCAAAGACATTAAACAAACACTGTAACTTTTTAACATAAACACAATTAACTAACATAAATATTTACTCAATTTCCTTTTCATTTCACTCAGTGCATATACCTCAGTGTATGACTCAGAGTTTGTTGTTACAAACCTGCTTCAGAAGATTACTATCAATGTGTGAGTTTATCAATAATTACATTTTTCTGGAGCCAACAACTACCTTACTTAGATAGCAGAGCTGTTCCTGGCATGATCCCAAGCCCATGGAAAGCAGTGGAGGGTTCCACTGATTTCAATGGGCTTTCAATCAGGTCTTTAGGATCTTTGCTGATATGGTGGGTGCTGACAGCTATCTTCAGCATTCAAGAGCACAGGATCTTTCTTCTGAGCATATTGAAGAACGAAGCAGTCCATTAGAACAACAGAAACCTTCGCAATATGAAGGAAAAATGTGGAGCGAGTTGTGCATACAACACTTTCTCTGGAGGCTTCAAAGCACTTTACAGTTACTCCTGTTATTTGTGTTAGAGTGGTCCACAGAGACCTCATCTGAGATTGGGGCCTCAGTGTGCTAAACATTGTATATGCACATAGTGAGAGGCAGCTCCTGCCCCAAAGAGCTTACAATCCAAATAGACAAAACAGACAAGAGAAGTACTGTTGTCCCTATATTAGAGATAAGGAACTGAGGCACAAAGAGATGAAGTGAAATTCTTGTCCCATTAAAGTCAGTGGCAAAATTCCCATTGACTTTAGTGGGGCCAGGATTTTACCTTAAGTCACTTGCCCAACATCCCACAGAAAGTAGCAGGGTGAACTGCAAAGTCCTGAGTCCCAGTTGAGTATCTTGACCACAAGAACATCTTTCTTCTTGTGCAAGCACTATTGAATGTAGCCTTTCAACACCCCAGTGAGGCAGATCCCCATTTTGAAGATGTGGAAACTGAGGCATAGAATTCAAATGACTCATTCTGTGTCACAATAACAAGACAGTTCTCCCTGCTCTCTTTCCATTGATGTATGTCTTCTCTGCTTTCTATCTCATCATTAAAGGTGCTTTATTCATGGAGGCAAGTTCTGGGTAAGTAGGAGTTAAATTCTTTCCTTTCTTCACATTTCTTAGCACTTTGTGGCATCTGTAACAATCATAACATTACTTAAGCGTGGCTTTTGTTTTTGTTTTTTATTCAGATCAGTGCTCTAAAACAACAGTAATTGTGTGATAGCCCCAGTGGTTCTTGACGATGCCAGCATGATGTGGAAACATCTAAAATTCAAGCTTAGTTAGATATCCTCTCTTCTTCCCACGCTTATCAGTAACTTCATCTCCTTGTCGTTCCTGTTTTCCTTATCCTGTCAGGCAAGTAGTGAAACATTATGAAACAGACATCTTACAGTTAATGATCATGGTATGTATAATAGTCCATTGATAACACATTTGGTGTATTATTGTTTCACATTCACAAGAAGGAGCCTCCGTGCTGAGGAATGATTGAGTGAGAGAACTTCAGTCATGGATGAAACTTGAAAGATAAACTAGCATCTAAATCTCTGTATTTTCAAATGGTGCCAATAAATAATCATGCTTTGTGCTTAACGAGCCCCATTGATAAAAGGAGCTTCAAAATTTTGCAACCATTAATTTATTAACCCTTGCCATACAGCATGCAGGATCACTATGCAAGAGCTGAATATAACTATTTCAGACATGAGTGAAGCTGGTTAACTTGATTTACAGGTTACATGATTTAACCAAGGTCATTCAGGAAGACTGTGCCAACCTGGCAATAGAAATAGCGAATACTGGTTCCCTGCTCTAACCAATAGAAGCAGTTATCTCTTTTGATATCTCCATTGGCAGTGTCAAAGAATAATAAACTATTAATAATAAAGAAATTGTTTAGCTGGATGACAGTTTGTGTGAGGTGATTATTTGCCTATTAGCAACTGGACTGAAATGATCAACACATTTAATATTGGCAACCAAACACTCATCAGGTATGCACAACTTTCAGCCACTTCCCAGCTGAGCTGGAGCTGAGCCAGTGACCCAGAAGTGAAAGATTCCAAATTTAATTACTGAATAGGAACCTGTTTTTGCTGCTTATGCAACTAATTCTCTGTACAACCTGCTCATCAGAGAGATCAGAGCAGTAGATCATTTGCTGCCAGCATCTCTCCCATCTTTGGCTGACAAGAAGGGGCAACAAACCTCTTTTGCAGCAGTTTCACACATGCACACTCAGCGCTTGAGAGGGGGAAGTATTATCTAGTAAGGGGTACCCAGAGAAAGCATCTAGTGATCCCAGAAATTCTAGATGGAGGCTGTTGTCAGTGATCGCACTGTGTTAGTTTTAAGAGGGACCCTAGCTAATTGAACTTAGCCCTCGTTGCTGCCAAAAACACCTGGCAGAAGAATTACACTTATTTACCTACCTCACATGAGTGCTGTGGGGCCTAATTAGAAAATAGGCTTGCCTCACATTGCTGGCGGAGGAGAGTGCATCCCTCTGTGCCCACAAGGGAAGCAGTGCCAGAGGAGGAATTTAACTCCTAGCTAGAGGGAAGGTGGTAGCACCCTTTCCCACCTTGGAAGACCTTCAGGCGGTGGCTACCTCTGAGAAATACTGTCAGCCCATTTCCTGGCTGCCCCAGTCATTGCTCCTTCTTGCCTGACCCCAGCAACTCTGAGCTGAGCTGAGCTGAGCTGAGCTGGTTCTAGAACCCTCAGTTCAAACCTAGTACTGCAAGTAGTAATGGTCCACAGGACACTGCTGCACAGAAACATTAGTCTAATTTGCACAATTTGTCTGGGAAAGAAATTTTTGTAAGAGATTGACCTGAAATAGTGGGAAACTTGCAAGACCACTTGAACTTGTGAGAATTCCAGCATCTTACTTAGCTGCACTTTTGAGAGATCAGCTGTATTTACTAGATTTTGGCCACACCCAAATCTGAATCAGGAAATAAACCTTTCTGGTGTGCATGTGCTTGGGAACCAAAGCAGTAGGCATAGGTCTCGATCTGGTGATTTGACTCCAAACTACCTTCTCCACACCTCTCCTTATTTGAAGGAGTTTGGTTTTGAGCTCCTGATATTGACTTATTCAGATAGTTAATTCAATCGTAAAGTAGCTATAGCGCTTTTGTACCTCACAAGCCTGCTCTGGGAATTGTATTTACAGTAATTAATCCTGGAAAAGTGCTTTGAAATCACTGAAAGAAAACTGCTTAATAAGTCAGAGAATTATTAAGCTAATGCCCATTTTATGTAGATCAAACATACTGTGAATGATATGTTTCTGGATCCACTACTATGATTACTTTCTGCTTTCACATGCCATTTGATTTTGCAGGAAGAAAATTAGTGTGTGTGGTTGTAGAATCTCCAATATCAGTGTGATGCTGGGAAGTTGCAAACTCATGTAAGCCAAAAATGTAAATCTGCCAGACCTCCCAAGAATACCAGAAAGCTTCTCTTGCTCTCCTATAAAGGGTGGAAGAGATAAGATCACCTCTTCTCTTATATGGGAGATCAATCCTCCTGCTTTTGTCCTAAAGAAATATCCCTAATTCAGTTGTATCTTCAAAGGGAGAATTGGCTCTCTGGATTCTGTTGGCTCCTTTTGTGTTTTATTCTCCTGTACCTAAATAAAAATAAGTGTATAAACTGAGCCTTGAAACTGCGGATGGCCCCATGCATTTTTTCTGTACTCCTTGAAAAAATATTTTAGCTTTGTGACATTTTAAATTAGTTTCACTAGTGAGGAAATCAAAATGTGTCATCTCTGTAAGAGCCAAGAGAGAGCTTTCTTAGAAGAAGGATCATCCCAAACAATTACACAATTTATAGGAATCCTCAGTCATTCCTTACAGTTCTTTATGTGGAAATGCTCTTTCGGAAATAGAACCTTACATATGGACAAACACATGTTTAAGGTATCTGCTTCAGCTTTTCAGGAAGATTTCCCATACGATACTGCTAAGAATAAAGGACTAAACTGCACCACTATTCCCAAGAGCCAGAACCAATGTAGGAAGTAGCATTTGCCAGATATGCTATGATGCAAGAGAAGAAAGGTCACTCCAACTCTGTGCATTCTGTGACTCTTTAGTGTTTCCATCTGCAAGAGCAGGCTGCTCACTGTTGTTGCCTATCTGGGTTTACTGTGGTTGGTCATATTTAGTGTCAGTAATTCCTCTTTGAACCAAACCTAGTGGCCAAATTAGTCTATTACATGATAATATAATTAAAGACTCTATTGTAATTCTGATAATACTGCCCTCTGTCATTTAAGAGTTGGGAACCTTGACTCTGAACTCCTTGAATTCTGGCTTTTGTTCAGCCCTAATATTACGTTAATGTAGACATTTACATTTACTTTCCATTGGTTTTTTTTTTAATGACAATAGGTTTATATTTTTAAAACGTTAAGGAGTTTGGACCCAGGAGTGATCAATGAAGGACTCATCTTTGGGGAGTTACATCCTCATCATCATCTCCATGTATTTTGAGAGGAAATGTGAAGACATCATGCTATCTGAAAGAGAAGTAGGAAGACTTTCCAGGATTTCTTTCCATGCATCCTGTCTTGTACAACTATTTAACATGATACCAGTACTGGGAGTTGAAAGATCAACTGAGTGAATACCAAACATAAAACTTCGGTGGTCATGCCAAACCAAATAACAACCTGAGAAACATGCAACAGTCTTAAGTTAGAAGAACATCTCCTACAATTTGGCATTTGAATAGGATAGTTCATTAACTGCAGAATGTGGAAAATTTACTTGATTCCATTTATATTATAGTTGTTTTATGTGCAATGCTCTTCCAGCCTCCAGGCATGCATACATGAACTATTCTTTGCTGCATCTGGCTCTGATTCAAAAGATGGTCCCAATGAGTTCCTCACGTTACCTCTATCCCTATTTCTTTCTTCTGGGCCACCATTACTTTTCTGGTATTGACCTTGTCCCACAACACATAGGCAGCTACAAATGTAACTCCCCAATTCTGACTGCAGGGAGTAAGGTGAATGATAACCATGAGCTGTCTCCACATACCATATCTTGCAGTACAGTTTGGTGAATCATCTGGCAGGGAGGTTACACAGGGAGGTGCAACATACTCAACCTCTACTGTGAGGTGTTATGCACCTTTAACTCCCTCCTTAGGACAGAATCCAAAGGCCATGCTTCAGAGTAGAGTCCTTACTGCAGCACCTCAGTGCCCTGTCACCAACCCACTAGCCCAGAAACTTTTTTAGTTTTTTTCCATATTAAATTAGGTTAACTTCATATTAATTTAATCGGAATCCCTTGTGTACAGTCTAATCATAGAAATGTCGGGCTGGAAGGGACGTTTGAAAGGTCCTGCTCCCTGTGCTGAGGCAGGACCGAGTAAACCTAGACCATCCCTGACAGGTGATTATCCAACTTGTTCTTAAAAACTTACAGGGATGGAGATTCCAGTGTCCCTTGGAATCCCATGGCACAGCTTAATTACCCTTCTAGTTGAAAATAATATCTAACTTTAATCTGCCTTGCTGCAGATTGTACCCAATACTTCTTGACCTACCTTCTGTGGACATGGAGAACAAATGATCTCTGACATCTTTATAACAACCCTTAACATATTTAAAGACTGTTATCAGGTCCCCCTTAATCTTCTTTTCTCAAGACTAACCATGCCCATTTTTGAACCTTTCCTCATAAATCAAGTTTTCTAAACCTTTTATCATTTTTGTTGCTCTCCTCTAGACTCTCTCCAATTTGACCACATCTTTCCTAAAGTGGGGTGCCTAGAACTGGACATAGTACTCCAACTGTGGCCTCACCAGTGCTGAGTAGAATATGACAGTTACCGGCTTTGTTTTACATACAACACTCCTTTTAATACATCCAAGAATGATATTAGCATTTTTTGCAACTGTGTCACATTGTTGGCTCATATTCAATTTGTGATCTACTATAGCCCCCAGAGCCTTTTCAGCAGTATGACCACCTAGCCAGTTATTCCCCATTTTATAGTTGTGCATTTGATTTTTCCTTCCTAAGTGAAGTACCCTGTAGTTGTCTTTATTGAATTTAATCTTGTTGATTTCAGACCAATACTCTCATATATATTAAGGTCCTTTTGAATTCTAATTCTGTCCTCCAAGGTGCTTGCAACCCCTCCCAGCGTGGTGTCATCTGCAAATTTTATAAGCATACTCTGCACTCATCTGAGTCATTCGTGAAAATATTGAATCATACTGGACCCAAGACTGACCCTTGAAAGACCCGACTAGATACACCTTCCCAGTTTGACAGCAAAACATTGGTAACTGCTCTTTGAGTAGTTCCTGCCTTAGCTAATACTTGAGAGGAAGATTAACTCCTCCTCCTTCCCGCAAAAAAACCAAAACAAAAACAAAAAAAAACCCACCCACACACACATACACACCTTGCAAAGTATACATATCTACTGGCAAATATCCTTCCCAAGTTATGCCCTGAACTGTCACAGTTGGTAGCCCTTGTACTTTCTATAATCACTAGAGTATTTACTGATGCTATTCTTAGTCATATACTCAGCGGGATACATACTTACCTGACAAACTTTGTGCAATCGCACTGCCTTTATTTGAGTTGCACCAGATACAAATTGGGCCTTGAGTTTCCAAAGCTTCTGTTGGCTTAGAAGAATCATCATGAGGGCATGTGTAAGCAAACTCATATTTATACACAAAAACTAGCACCACTTCATGAAATGACTACTTATACTAGAATGTAACAATATTTCAGTTCTGATGTTATCTTGTCCATTCAATTATTTTAAATGAGATGGTGTTTCAAGGTTCATCTTACATTACTCAGGACCAAATTATGCACAGAT
This sequence comes from Chelonia mydas, assembly GCF_015237465.2. Lineage (NCBI taxonomy): Eukaryota > Metazoa > Chordata > Testudines > Cheloniidae > Chelonia > Chelonia mydas. The sequence continues at coordinate 41,153,757 of NC_057855.1, forward strand.
GTTTTGGGTTTGTTATTTCTGACAGGGCTAACCCACTGCCTTTACAAAGTATAAGTGAGTGCAGAATTTGTCCTACTAAAGGCCCAGTCCACAGCCACTGAAATCAATGGAAAAAACACTTATTGACTTTGGGGCACATTAGATCAATTCCTAAATGAGCACATGCCTTGTTTTAACGCTACCTAAATTAGGATATGTCTAATAACAGCATCATCTCTTAAAATGTATTGTATTACTAATGTATTTTGAAAGGTGCTTTCTTCTATATTAAAGAATGTGGATAGATATAGTAACCCTTTCAATAATAATAATAATTAATAATTAATAGTAAATATTCATTGCCTGGGCACTAGGATGATAGGTATTGTCTAAATAAAAAGATAAAGAGAGAACAACATTTTAAATAGAACCTTAATTAAAATGTTACTCCAACATCAAACTATTGAATAACATGTAATCCACCAGATTATTGGCTATAAAACACTTATTTTCTCTCACCTGGATTATTTTTAATTATTTATTTTGTTTTATTTTAAAGACGTAAAGGAAAAACTTACCTGTTTGTTATTTAGTCTGAAGCAGAACCATTGCTGGAACATTATTTGTAACTCTGAAATTAAGTCAGTATTATATTTTTTGTATTATATGCCCTCCTCTCACAACTAAAAGTTTGCAAAAATTCATGGAAGTCACTGTGATGTATATTCCGCTGTCTCTTCTGCCCTCTTATGGAACTGCTCATATACGTTAAGGACCTGATTTCAGTGGGAGCTGGGTCAGCCACTGTATTTTCAGGCAATGGGTGACAACTGTGTCTTGTAAAAAAATAAAATTAAAAAAAATCTCACCTGTTTTGAGCATCATGTAGAAGATAATGTAAGTACTATAGGAAGTAATAGTTGTTCTTATGCATGCTGGCTAGGGCTAAATAACCAATGCCAAATACATTTGCATCATCATTAGTATTTGTGTTATGCTGCTTGAGGGCTGTGGTTATTTCCACATCTTTTTCTGACGAATACTGTATGTGTTTGGTACTGTCTAGAACTGCTACCATCTTCCTAGCCAAATGCTGTCTAGATTTATAAAAGTAGACCACAGTTTGTCAGGTTTGTAAATTGACAGGTCCTACATAACTTTCAAGTTCCTAAGTTCCAAGTGTATCATCATCAGAATCACACTCCTTTGCTTATTGTTGTATGAAACTTATTTCACAGCCTACCCCTCCCCAAATTTATCCCACAGCACAAATAGAAAAACACTATGAGCACCCTCTTTAGTTATGATGAATCTGCTGATTAGAATATATAGCTTCCTAAATGTCATCACTTTTTTTAAATGCATGTTACATGAATCTTGCACTATCTTTAATCACTTGGCATATGCATTGACTGCTCCCTTTTCCAGCTGACTTCTAACCCCTGCTGGAGCTGCATATCTGTGGTAAATTCAGATGGGAGAACATTAAGCAGGTGGATCAAGAGGGGTTGAGCAACTGTAGACAAGTGCAGTATTGTTGGAAAGCAGCAGAATTTATGGGGGATTCAGTGAAGAAACCCCCCCCCCCAGGCTTTTTCCTCCAATAATCATACACAAATCATGTAAAAACTGTTCTTGCAAATGGGGCATTAAATCTCTCTTGTGCAAATGTTCTGTTTTTTTCCTTAAAGGGACGGCATCAAATTAATTTGGTTTTAACTTTGAAAAGTTTTTATAAAATGTTAACCCAAAAGGCATCTATCCTCATATTCTTTTGTTTATTTGCAGGCTCACTGAATCTTTGCATGTCTGTCTTAAACAAAAAATGCTTTAGTAGTTTGTTAAAAACAACAGAGTAAATTGCAACTTCCCAGCATGCAAGAACAACCTGACAAAAATAAAATCTAGCAGAGCTTGATTTCAGTGTCAGACTTCCAACAGGAGAAGAGTTCCAAACAACCGTTTGGGGGGAAATGGGTTAAAAACGTAAGAAAAATGTAGTACCTTGATTTTCACGCAATCCTGAAAGGGATTCCATCTGGGTGGAGCACTGTACCTATTCAGAACCACACTGAAGTCAAAGGGGCTCTGTATGAGGGCAGGGACCTGCTTGTGTGGACTTTGTTAGAGGATCAGGGCTTTAATCAGCAATTGTAAACAATAGCATATCATTTGGCTGATGCTTTCAGCAGATTCCCTAAAATCTCTTAAGTGGAATTAGGGGCCTCTTGTATGAAGGGGTAAAGCCCATGCCCCATAACAGAAGGAGAAGGAGAAAGCAAAGAATTGGTCCAGTGTATTCCTGTGAGGCAAATCCTGTAGAACTTGATAGGGAACTAAACTATAAAATGTGATAGGAATCTATAGAAACTATATTAAAAAGCAATAAAATGTAATAGAGATTGATTCCTTTCTAAAGGTTTATGAACTATCCTATGTAATTCTATTGCAGGGATGCTATTTCCATTGAATTCTATAGGATGGCTCAAAGATGATCATTTTCCATTATATTCTACATGATCCTTCCATAACAGTAAACATGCTGGTTAGTATTAGTAAAGAAATTACCTTGGGTCGAAGTTAACATTATACTGAGGGACGGTGCAGAGTATAGTCTTTTTTGGATGGAAATTATGGCCTGGATGCTACAGATAATGATGTAAGTCCTTAATAATATGCATGTGAGTGGTCTCATTGAGTTCAGCAGAGCTACTCATAATAAACATAAAGTTAAGCACATGCCTATGTGTTTTCAGGATCAGGGCCTATGCTTTTAATAATGCCATATGGAGACAAATAATCTTGCAACAATGTGGTTGTGAATTAATGGTCTATGTTCAGCCATAAATCTATTGTAGTTTTATGTATATTGTATCATTTTGCTCATTGTATTGTATATGATTTACCAGAAACCTTTGCAATGGGATCATTCTTCCCCCATGTGTGCACACACGGAAACAGTGTATTGTACTGTGAAAATTCCTGAATTAACTCAGTTTCTCTCTCCCTCTAACCCCTTTCATTTCCCTGCTCTGGTGCAGGTTAGGGTCCAAAGCTCATTGGAGTGGATTTCTGCTGCTGTTTGTTTCTACTGCATTCAGGGAGACAGGACTTTGTGTACATTTCTGTAAATAATCAAGATGACACCAAGAATATTCCTGACTCCTAGAACTGATTTCTCATCCTAATTGAAACACTCCTGCAAGGCCCTGAACTTGGGCCAAATAGTGGTAACAGTTTAAAAACAAACAAAATAACCGCAGCAACAAAAGGCACTTGTTTCTCTAGCATGGTAAATGGTTGACGTTTTTAGTACATTTTCAATTGTTCTCTATGCAAATGCGTACATATAAAAAGAAAGTAATGGAAATCTTCGGTTTGGAAATGTTGAGGGTTCTGTTTGATAAACAGGAATAAAACACAAGAGCTGAAAATTTCCTTTTTGGGTCAACTCCTTGCATTTTTTCCTCCAGGCTACTGTCTCTTGTGTTCTCTTGTGTCCAAGCTACGGACTGAGATCATGTCAGTGAAATGAGAGGATAAGTTTGATACAGTCATCCCATCCATCCCCACCCCATCTACATGCTTCATTATGAAATAATTCTTTGTCCTTTGATCCCATAGGGAGGTTGTTCCAGCTTAGAGAAGTTGAAACTCCATATGTTTCAACTCTTAGTCTTCTTCCTTCCTTCTCATATGGGGGCTGGGGCTCAGTCCCTAACTCTACTCTAGGAATTTTAGGCAATCTGCTGAAAGCAGAATGCATCTGCGCAGAGGCTGCTTGCCTCCACACTTCCACCCTATATTCTTCTTTAGTTCCCTGAGCCTCTCCACTATACTACTCCTTCAAGGGCTTTTGGCACTGCCCCCCAACAAGCGTGGGAGGTCCACAAAATGGAGATGGTAAGTAACGCTAGCTATTGCAGGCATTGCTTTCTCCCGTGAAATTGCAGCTAGCCTCCAAGCCCTCCCAAATCTTGGATCAGGATTCCTTCTGTACGGCTAAGGGGAAATGGAGAGCATGCCACAGAGCCACCTCTCTTTAGTCTGGGCTTCTGCTGGCACAAATCTGTGGGCCCTAGCTCCCTTCTGCTTGGGGAAATAGAGTCCCAATTTGGTTGTGTCTGCTCGAGAGAGATTCAGGAGTGCAGTAGAAGGGTTGTTTCAGATCAGGGCAGAGCTGGTAGTGCTGTTCATTATTCCCTTATTTTCATGAGACCCACATTCACACAAAGGAAGTTTAAAGTCTCTTCTTCCGTAAAACTAACTGGCTCTAGTAGATATTACTTTGTATACACAAGATATCTAACAGACCAATCTAGGACCCATGGAAGTAACAGAAAGAATGGATCAGGCTCTAACTTTAGGTCCAAATGTTGATACCCTGGTTCCACAGTGAATACTAGTTTACCCAGGGAAGAGTCCCATTGTCTTCCATGGGGCCACTAGTGGAGTAAAGTCTAGGTCAACATGAGGAAAGGCATCAGCATTTAGCTCTTTGATGCAGGGTGGGGGAGTTCAGAACTTTCTGAGATCATCCAATGTAACTATTCAGCGCAACATTCCTCTCTCTGAAATCAGTCTGCAGCATAAAAACGAGTTGCCATCTCTTCAGCAGGTAAACATCAGCGTAGTTCCATTTCAATCTCTTTGCAGAGCTCTGCTGATTTACACCAGCTCAATATAAAGCAGTGATGTGATGCTGGAGCTTGTGAGGTGAATACTAAGCAGGATTCATTAGAACAATTTGATTACATTAATTTTATCTAAATGAAATTATATTGGTATTTACTGAATTTAAAACAAATGCATAATTTGAACAGGATATAATTTGTATGATCATCTTAAAGACTTAACTATGCTATTTTTAGTGGTATTCAATTATATTTTACTTTAAATTAAACAGTGAATTGACACAGTCAAACAAAAGGATTTGGAGCAAAACTCCCATTATCATTTATAAATATTAAATTGTGCAAATGGAATTATCATCTAAATAGATTTCCCTTAAAGCAGTGGAAACACAGCTTTCTTTTCTTTGTCCACAGACCAAGGTCAGAAACTATTTTTTAAAATTATATCATGCAGCAGGTTAAGCGTTCATCAGTGCTGCATGCTTTTAAAGCAGTCTGTCAATTGTGATCAGACATGCTGTATGCTGCAAAGCACAAAACTCGACCTGATGCCTTCTAACTAGGAAAGCAGTCGGCAGGAAGTTCCAGCTGAGGTTCACAGTTCCAAAGTCTGCAACCTTCTAATATTTTCAAGGTTTCATGTGTTTAACACAGGTCAACACATGGTCTGCTTCTTCTAAAAGTTCACCAGCAGTTTAGTAACATCATGTGCTCTAGATGGGGTGGGGGGAGAAAGACATTTCTATAGGATACCTATTGCTATAGAACTTGCAATTTTTATAAAATACACATTTAATACTATCCCACGAAGGGTCAGATGCTCAGCTGTTATAAATAGACAAAGTTCCATTCAAGTCAATGAAACTATGTTAATTTACACAAGCTGAGATCTGGCCTAAATTTGTAAAACTCTACTCTTTTATTGTGCATAAACTGCATTACTCTCACACATGGAGCTATATCAGTCTGCATAAAAGATGTAATTAAAAACCTGCCATAACAAATGTGCACTGTGCCCTACCAAGTTCTGGGTCTGACAAACTGCCAGAAGGAATGAATTTGATCTTTTACTCAAAATAATCTGCCTCCACTCCTAAAGGTTTTATCAAAGGAAGTCATGGCAGAAGCAACCTGTGATGGGGTATGGGGGAGAGGCATCTTCAAGTAATCAGCTGCCAGGCTATTCAGCCTTTATAGAGTGCAACCTGCACACTGATTGTCATCAAACAAAAGGCTAGGCAGAGCAGAACATTGAGCACAGTTGGTGATAGTGGCTTCTCTCCACTTAGAATGTTGGCAGCAGAATTTTGCACCGGCTGATGCTTCTGGGTGGTCTTCAAGGATAACGTCAAATAGAGTACATTGCAATCAGACAGCATGGAGGTGTCAAAGACATAAGTATCTGGGTCATGGTCCATATCATCCTCAGCCTTTTGAGCAACCAAACATTGGGGAAGAGCACAACAAGCCCTTATTGCCCCCTGAGAATCCTGGGGCAAGGGTAGATCTAGAAAGGACATAAGAACAGAACATAAGAATGGCCATACTGGGTCAGACCAAAGTTCCATCCAGCCCAGCATCCTGTCTGCCGACAGTGGCCAATGCCTGGTGCCCCAGAGGGAGTGAACCTAACAGGTAATGATCAAGTGATCTCTCTTCTGCCATCCATATCCACCCTCTGACAAACAGAGGTTAGGGACACAATTCCTTACCCAACCTGGCTAATAGCCATTAATGGACTTAACCTCCATGAATTTATCCAGTTCTCTTTTAAACCCTGTTATAGTCCTAGCCTTCACAACCTCCTCAGGCAAGGAGTTCCAAAGGTTGACTGTGCGCTGTGTGAAGAAGAACTTCCTTTTATTTGTTTTAAACCTGCTGTCCATTAAATGCTCCCATACTCCCATACCTACTGCACTCAACACCCATCCCTCTGCAGTTTGGCCCTGCTGAAGTACTGTACTCCAAAGGAGAAGGTTGGATATGATCCCTGGACATACACAAATCTTTAGCTGTCCAGGGACCCCACCTCCTCCTGGGACCTGGGACCTTTCCTTCCTCCGTCCCCCTCAGAGCTGATGTGTTTTTGTGCTTGACTCTCTCCTCACTGCTACCACTCTGAAACCTCTCCTCTGGTTGTTGTGTTTTAATAAAAGAATTGTGTGGGTTTGAAAGCAATCTTTATTCTATTAATTGAAAGCAAACAGAGTCCTGCAAAGCAACAGACAATTATCTTAAACCTTCATATTGCATCACCCGCACCAATCACAATCACCTCCTAGCATTACAAGTACTACACTCCGAAGCATAGCAACGAGTATTAGTGGCTTTAAACCTGCTGCCCATTAATTTCATTTGGTGGCCCCTAGTTCTTATATTATGGGAACAAGTAAATAACTTTTCCTTATTCACTTTCTCCACACCACTCATGATTTTGTATACCTCTATCATATCCCCCCTTAGTCTCCTCTTTTCCGAGATGAAAATCTCTCCTCATATGGGACCCGTTCCAAACCCCTAATCATTTAGTTGCCCTTTTTTGAACCTTTTCTAATGCCAGTATATCTTTTTTGAGATGAGGAGACCACATCTCTATGCAGTATTTAAGATGTGGGCGTACCATGGATTTATATAAGGGCAATAAGATATTCTCCGTCTTATTCGCTATCCCTTTTTTAATGATTCCTAACATCCCATTTGCTTTTTGGACTGCTGCTGCACACTGTGTGGACGTCTTCAGAGAACTATCCACAATGACTCCAAAATCTCTTTCCTGATTAGTTGTAGCTAAATTAGCCCCCATCCTATTGTATGTATAGTTGGGGTTATTTTTTCCAATGTGCATTACTTTACATTTATCCACATTACATTTCATTTGCCATTTTGTTGCCCAAACACTTAGTTTTGTGAGATCTTTTTAAAGTTCTTCACAGTCTGCTTTGGTCTTAACTATCTCGAGCAGTTTAGTATCATCTGCAAACTTTGCCACTACACTGTTTACCCCTTTCTCCAGATCATTTATGAATAAGTTGAATAGGATTGGTCCTAGGACTGACCCTTGAGGAACACCACTAGTTACCCCCTCTCCAAGTTCTCAAGCAGTATTTTTCTTACTTTGCCTAGCTGTAAATTTTGATTATTATTGATGAAAATATTTTGTTGTTGTGTGTGTATGGTGTAATTGATGTTTTCCAACATTTAGTGATAAAAATCTAAAATTTCCATTCGTAAATATATTTAACATGATGAGGAAGTAGAAAGAAAATAGACATAGGACCTGTGAAGTCAATATGTTGGGCTATATTATGGCTTTTAAGAATGAAGGAAGCATAAGGAGAGGGCAGTATGACCTCCAGTGCCCAAGTGCTAGGGAGGGAGATGTTATGCTTGTTTAAGTATGCTGTGGAAAGGCACACTGAGCTGGGATTTTCAAAGGAGGCAAAGGAGCTAGTGCCCAGAACCTTTAAGAAGTTGTAACTAGCACACACCCACTACACCATCCAAAGCAAAGGCCCTATAAGATTGCTTATTGGTACACAGGGATGAAATGCTACAACAACGAGAGCAAGCCTCTTACCTTGTGCTCCCTTATAGCCAGTGTATGATTACCTCCTAAGTGGGCAAACTGTGGGGATCCCTAGTGCCTCAGAGCCAGTTACTGATCTGCTAGATTTCCTTGAGATAGTTGTAAGTGTCCCTAGTAGTATTGCAGATAGGAAATACTGGTTTTCTTTGGTTTGAGCATTAATTGTGCAAACCATTTCTCTGAGGGCTTGTCTTCACTACCGGGGTTCACGACCTAAGTTATGCTACTTCAGCGACATGAATAATGTAGCTGGAGTCGATGTAGCTTAGGTTGACTTACCCCCAGTGTCTTCATTGCACTGCATCAATGGGAGATGTTCTCTGGTTGACTTACCTTAGTCTTCTCGAGGAGCTGGAGTACTGGAGTTGACTGGAGAGCGCTCTGTCATCAATATAGCAGGTCTTCACTAGACCTGCTAAATCGACACCCACTGCATCAATTGTAGCAGCGTTGATCTCCTCAGTAGTGAAGACAAGCCCTGAATAGATATGTTAATTCTGCAATTTTCTATAGAGTACAAAAATACATGTATTTTACCTGAGAAATGACCATGGGGTCAAGTCCCCAAATCTGTCTGCAGACACAGCTACAACACCATATCAGTTTAGATGGTCATCATTCAGATTCTCTTGAATTCAGTAAAAATGCATGAGAAGAACCTAACTCCTTGCACGTGATCATCTTCAGCCACCAAAATCTAGTACGTTGAAAAACCCTAGATGATAAGATACTCATACATAAGTACTGAAGTGTTTTTTCCCCACAGAGAGGGTGAGATTTATTTTCCCCAGGAATAAAAAGGTGTTTTGTTGTTCATCTATACATAGAGAAAATCCCCAAAAAATTATGGGGTGAAAAATTCCCACTGACTTCAATGGGACCAGGATTTCACCTATGATCTTTGAAAGAGAGCATACCTAGGAGAACATAAAGTGAGACACCCAAGAGAAAGAAAGTGATTGTGACTCATGAGAAATCTTTAAATTAAAACCATAGATATAAAATTTTATTTTAAAATCATTCAGAGTGATAACATGAGAACCTTCTCTGGCAGTGGTCAGAGACTGGAATGAATTCCCCCAGGAAATAAGGACTTGCATAACCTCTTCACTTTCTGCTCCAAGTTCAAGGCAAATTTTTAACCTTGCCTTCTGTACTGTAAACACATAGCAACAGGTTTATTGAAAAAAAAAAAAAGAGAGAGACACTGTAGTCCATATCCTTCTCCCGCTGAAAAGAGGATGAGAGAACAACACGCGATAAATGTGTAGTCACGTTGCTTAATGCACTATTGGAAGGTACTCAGATCATACAGTTAGCGCGGTATAGAAACCTATATAAAATAGAATAGCTCAGCAATGAGATTTCTCAATGCTGGCCTCAAGGAATTAGGTAGTACTTTGTAAAAGCCCCCTCAATTTACCTGCTTTTTGAGTGTGGGGTATGTGGGGGAATATACACTTTCCCAGCTCTTACTCTTTTAATCTTCCAGAGGCATTAGTGCGACCTTGTATAATAAGGAGGAATGCTGGACAGATGTAGGGCTTTTCTGCACTTACCGGGGGATCGATAAGCAGCGATCGATGCATCAGTGGTCAATTTAGTGGGTCTACTGAAGACCCACTAAATCAACTGCAGATTGCTCTCCTGTCAACTCCTGTACTCCACCTGAATGATGCTGTAAAGATTTAATATATGCTTACTTTTAAACACTTGCGTACTATTTATGTGCTTACAGTTAAGCATGCACTTAAAATCTCTGCAGAATTCGGGGCTTACCCTCAGATTCTGATGTCCTTATGGATGTTGAGTAGTTATCTATTTGATAGGTAGTCCCATTGTCTTCAATTGGTCTTTCAGAGACTTGGGGTGTTACTGAATATCAGTAAGGATATAAGAAGCTTTTAGACACTTAAATTTGTGTTGGAGATCAAATTTCAGCAAAAGTAAATATTAACGCAATACCTTATGTTTGCAATCAACTTTTAAACATGCTTTATAATGTAACTGATAGCATATTAATAGTATTTTGAGTCATAAGGAAATCTTTGAAACTCATCGAACAGCAAATAAAAGATTAATCAATGCTTAAACTGCCAAGAGATTTTTAATGCGTTAACATTTCTGAATCAACACTGGAGATTTATCAGTATTCATGGATTATGTGTACAATAAATCTATACCTTCAAGTTTTGATTACCATAAGAATGCAGCACTGGTCTACTTAGCTCTGACTTGATCTCAGCTTTTGGAGGAACTGGCATTGTTTGTGGTAGATTATTGTACATAGGCTGTTTCATCCATTAATGAGACATTGACTGAGGAAATTGCATTTTACCTCAGGTACTTTGTTCGCTGTGTGTAAGAGATTGTTGTATGAAACTGAAGTAATTTACAAATTGTATTTTGCCAAGATGATATTTGTAAGTGACATGAGTATAGAATAACAATTAGCACTGAATGGAGAAGTGTTGACACACATTCCTGCACTTTGTGATTTATCCTTAGTGCTGACCTGTCAGTAAACAATACCAAATTTTGCCAAGAAGTTACAACAACTTTGTAATGTTCAAGTGCCTTTGTTGATGATTGTTGCTGAATTTTACTTTCCATCTGGCCCAGGTCCTGGGGGCTTTATGGTTTTGCCTATTGATAAAGGCCAGGTGGTCAAGTTTTGGGAGCTGTCTGTCATTTGTTCAGAAATGGGACATGGCTGTAGTTGAGAGAAAATAGGATACAGGGGAACAAAAGGCAGTGGCAGCTGGGGTGGGCAGTGGAGTAGAATTCCACTCATTCCAGGACTGTTCTTCTGTTAAAGCTCAGCAACACCTGGATGTTCCTTTGGTAATGGCTACTCTAGGGATACAGACAAAACCATTCTGAAAAGCAGCAGTCTCTTTTATTAAGCAAAAACATGGGAGTGTTTGGTGAATGTATTATACACTTTCCATTGCTGATCTTGTGTAATGAGATGTTTCTGATAACTATTAAGGCACTCTGACAACAAGAGTGTTAGATGTTTTCCTGTGTTCACTGAGTACAGTATTGATAAAGTAAATCCATTCAATAGGAAGACTATTTCAACCTACATATTAGTATATTAGAGTTAGTATATACTGTGTCACAAAAGGATACACATTATGAGCCAATTCAGAGCCATTGAAGTCTATAGCAATCTTTCCATTGGTTTCAATGGGTGTTGAATCTTCAGGCCCTGTATCTCAGGAATGTCAAGTGAAAGTAACTCTTCAAAGGTCCTCTTGGTTACAAGTTGCATATCCCAGTGTACGCGAAGATGATGTCATCGGATGCCTGCTCTGTTGTGGTAAGTATAGACACACTCTTGTTCACAAAGAAAAGTTAATATTAGTCTGCTATGTATCATACCAAATTAAACACTGTCCATGAACCCAGATTGCTTCTTGAGTGAAACACAGATACTGTTTCATGGGCAATGGATTTTTTCCATTGATAAAGAATAAATATTTGCTTCAAATTAAAGTGCAATAGTGCTATGAACATCTATTGGCCAAGATTTTTGAAAAACAGGGAGCCTAAGTCCTGATTTAGGATTCTGAATAAGTGGGCTGATTTTCAAAAGTACTGAGCTCATCCAGCTGACTTAAATGGGAGCTACTGGATGTGCTCTGCACTTTTGAGAACCAGCCAACATATTTAGGAACCTAAATCACAACTTCGGCTCCTATATTTTGAAAACATGTGTTTTCCTAAAATTGTTTACCTTCTTCTTGATGAAAGGATGTGTGTGTTGTGTATATAAATACTGGGTATTTATAGTCTAGTCTTGCACATCTGTCAAAGTTCAAGATATGTGCATGACATAGCTAAGCTAGTATAGTACTTAATTTTTGTACCTTTTGTATTCCAATCCTCCATTCATTCCCCACTGCTTGTTGCTCTCACTCAGTTCTTGTCCAAATCTGAGAGATTGTTTAAGGCAGGGGCACCTCTTTCTAGGCAGTTCACAACACAGAGAACACTTGTGGATGCTGTAATGAACAATAATAGAAGCAGCGCATGAGCCTTTAAGCTTCTAATAACTCTTTTATTGTCACCATTGTCAGTGGACTTTTATAGGATGTGAAATTTGATTATCAAAAAAGTCATAAAATTACACAGACAATTTAGCAAAAATGTATGGAACCAACTTCAACCTCTTCAGAGAGATTCATGTAAATTTGTCAAACTATTTGCAGTCACTGTCGGGTGTTGCTAACAAACTTTTTGAGAAGAACAAAAGCAACATAGCATTAACCTCTGTTACTAGCATCAACAAAAATGTGATGCAATTGAACTAAGTCAATGGCTACTTAACTTTTTCAATGTCACTCCAGCAGTAGGAAGTTCAAAGAGGTACTTAGGGTAGTATTTACTAACTAAGAGACTAGAAGAAAGGGAAAGCAATGAACAATGTTTTGGCCACCTCCAGAATTCATCACCTTGTCACAAAGTGAGAGTAATGATCTTGGATGAAGCACTGAGACTACCTGTTGTTTTTGTTATTAGTAACAGCCTTCTCCCTCTATCTTCTCCCACACAGTGGAACTACTCACGTGAATACGGTGAGCAGGATTTGGCCTGTAAGAAGCATTCTCTTCTTGCTACTGTCCCAGTCTTCTCTTCATCTCCATATCTCTTTCATTAGCTGACTCATGATAGTGCTGCATAGTAATAGATGTTGATCAGAATAACTTCAACCCAGTACAATCCCATGCCACCACTGAGGACTACACACACATCCTCACAACTCAATAGCGTTTGGAAAAAGTTTGGGGTGGGTATTTTTGACTCCAATTCTAATGGCCAGATTATCTTTATCTTTAGCTGAAAATAAAGTGCCTGATGGTAATGCCCATTAAAGTGACTGGCAAGACTCCTATTGGGTTCACAGGGCTTCGGCTCAGACCCAAACATAGTAAATATATATTGGTTATTACAGTGACTGTTTGTAAACTAATAGCAATATTTTTTTCATTTATGTAACAATATTCATCCAAAGAAGCTAAAGTGATGGTCATATATTACAAAGTAAGGCTGTGATTCTGCAATGAGCTCTGTACAAATATCTACCAACAAAGGGTTTGTTGCAGATCAGATGCCTAATTTATAAACTCTACGTAGAGATCACTTTTGCCACTACTGATGTGCGGTCATAGATTATAAAGCAGAGGGACCACTGTGATCTTTTAGTCTGACCTCATGCATAACACAGGCCATAGGACTTCCTTGAATTAACTCCTGTAGTTCCATGCCTGCTAACATCATGCTGAGGCATTGTTTCATGCTAATTCACAGGGAAGAGTGGCAACTACTGATTTACATAACTTTCTGTAGTACTTGAATCTCTCAGCCAGGTACTGACCTTAGACCCAGATCTGCTTGGTTTTTTAATATCCAATGAGATCACAATCTTACATGGCTTATGTGCTTTAATATTTTCATTATTTTTCTGTCTTCATGTTTAGCATTGCCCTTGTTTAAATATTGAATATTTTAAAGATATTCACTTCTATCAAGACATTTTATTAGCTCTTCATTATTTCATAATTATTAGAAACTCAAAAAGATAACCCCAGATTGTTTGCCAAACATTGATTATTTTGCCCTGCATTTCATGTGTTGCAGAGAAATGATCACAACTTTCCTGTTTATTTATTTCCCTTTTAAAAATAGAAATCATACACAATATTCTATGGTAATAATCCAATACATCACAACTTTCATCATTGTTACTGTAGTATTTTGGATCATTACCTTAGCACCCTTATTGAAATAGGATTTATTAGTTAACTTGGACTACTCTGAATCAACTGATCAAACACATAGTATGGTACATTAGAACCTACATGCCTTGTGGATGTGTTTTTTCCCCCTTTCATTTTTCATCAGAGTGGTGATTTATTTTCCCTATCACATATTGGATTTGAAACATACTGCTAGCACTGAGGGAGCAACACTAGTGGTACCAATGGTGGGAGCAAAAAATTATAGTGTAGACAAGACTGTTGTAAAATCACTTACTTTGAACAGAGAAAGTTGGGAGCCTTTCCAATGCCTTCAGTGGGCATTGAATTAGGTCTTTAGGGCAGATTTTAGCTTCCTGTGAAATCAAGGGCCAGATTTGAAATCTGGCCCAAATTGCAGGTGCTGAACTCTCACACAAAAGACTTGAGCTTCTCTTTGAGCACCAACATTATTGGCCAGAATTTCAAAACTTCTCAGTGCAATGCATCACAATGGGACCTGCTGGATGGTGAGCACTTCTGAAAAATCTCCCATTTATAGGTGCTGAGCACTTGAAAATCTGGCCCTTAGAGTGTTAAAGAGATGAGAATCCTGATGTAGTGATTCTGTTAACAACCAGCTTTGCTACATTGAATCTATGATAACCGTGAAAGTTTGAATTCACAGAAAGTTTTAATATTATTTGTTGAATAAATTATTCAACAAACTTCATAATCTTTTAGAAATTTCATTAACTATTGTTTTCATTAATTGCCCACTTTATAAAGATGAATGAATAATTTTGTGATTAAAAGACCTTTGCAAAATTCAAGAAGAATTTTTCCCTTTACTTGCCCAGCCATAGATACACTCTATAGTGTACTAAGAATGGTAAGGACAAAAATAGCGCAATAATTCTAGATGAGCTTGTTTTTCTGTAGGATTATGAATTATCTTTTAAATACTTGCAGTGCATGCAATTGGCTTTATTTCCCTGATGAAAAACTATGCAAACCAGTTAAATTTTTATATATAATCAGGATCTACAGTATGCAGTATATAACTGTGACCAATTAAAAAGGGAGATGTTTTGATTAAAGCCCATGGTTTGGGGTATTTTATACACATTCCTAGAATGGAACTCTGGAATCAATTGAAATGTTGGATAGCACAGGAGCAGTTTAGAAATAGTTTAATCTCAATTAGTTCATATAACTGGCAATTGATAGAATGATTGCAAAATAGATTTGTAACATACTACCTATGAAGCTGGAGAACTAACTTCAATCTTAGGTATTGATTAATGGTGAATAATGCAACTGAAAGGCTCATTTCTGAGCCAATAAGAGATGTAAATAACATCTTATAGTTAATATTTTGCCATTGTAGTATTATTGTAATACAAGAATAACTAGTCATTGGCTAGATTTCAATTTCAGTTGAGAAGTAGGACAAATTATAGCTGGGGGAGGAGGGCTGGAGCGGGCGAAGGCAAATTATTGTGTATGTTTGGTAAATAATGTCAAAATGCAATTTAGGTTTGTTTTACAAAAATTGGCCTGGATATTGTTAGTTCCACAATCACTTTTGGCATGAGCCCGAGTTTGGTTTTAATTTATCAAAAACAAGAAGGAATGCACAACATAGTATGGTATGAAGATGTCTGGAGCAGGTATGAGATGACTTGGGCTGGTCAGAAAACAGTAGTTTGGTTTCATGAGAACTTTTGAGGTTCAAAATTTATTTTCATTCCAATACAGAAAAAAAAATGAGACCCTTTTCTCACTTTTTTTTTGCAAAAAAAAAAAAAGAGAGAGCAAGAAAGATTTCACCACCACCACCCCCTATTCCCCACCCCCTCCCCGCCCGGCCTCTGAATAATCAATAGCCTGGTGGTTGGGGTTCTCAGCTGGGATGTAAAACACCCCTGCTCAAGTCCCTGTTCTGCCTGATGCAGAGCTGGGGCTTGAACTGGGTCTCCCTCATCCTAGGTGAGTGCCCTAAACACAGACTAGTGACTATTCTGCGGTGTGTTTCTTTCTTTCTCTTTCCCGCCCCAGATTGGAAATTTAGGAAAAAATATTTATGTGCACAATTTCAGTTCTGATTAGGAAATTTAGGATAAGTGAAACCAAAAGTAAACCAAAATAATTTACTATAATGGTGTAGTGTACAGCAGCAAGGCCTTTGATTATTCATGTTAGCTTCTATAGCACTATAAATCCACACAATGCTTTACAAGGGATTTGGGACCCAATTCGGCTCATGTTGGAGTCTATGGCAAAAGTACCATTGACTTCAGTGGGGCAGGATTAGGCCCTTGGTTTGGAAGCAGAATCTTTGCAAGACTCTAGCATGAAAATCCCATGCGAGCATATTGGCACATAGGAAAACCCTATTAGATTTTGGACCTTGCAAAGAGTCCCTTTAGATAAATGTCAGATTAAAGCTTGTGTTTGATCTTTGAAGGATATGAAGTGACGTACACTGGAGCAATGCTTTACTGATAATGGCAGAAGGAAAAAGAATTGCATTGTTTATAATGGGTATATAATTATACGCTCAACTAAAGGTCAAAACCAATGTAAGGAAAACAAATCTCATTATTCAGTTTACCTATTGATATCTGGCCTTGAGAGTAAATTTTAACTCATTAGTTTTGGAAGCGGTAGTGTGAACAAATGAATGGTAGGCTCAGGCTTCAGTGGATGAACATATCACTACAGGAAAATCCTTTGGAGCCAGTCTAAAGTCCATTGTAGTCATTGTAAGAACTCCCATTGACTTCATTGGGCTCTGAATCAGGTCCTTATAGTCTTGAAATGTTAATGAAAATGTGATTTTTTTTTGGATGAGCAATATTCCGATTAATCATCCAACATAAATTGTTGGATTATATGGAGCAGCAAATTGCTATTTTCTGTCTGACAGGATACAATGTGAGTTTAAGCGTATCAGATATGTTTGGATTTAGTGAATGGGGAATATCAAGATGTTTGGGTTTAATCTGGGTATACATCCAAAACTTGCTTGCCTATCTGAAGCTCTTGAGTCTGCAGGAAACAGGCTTTCTGGCTAGATTTTTCAGTTCCTCATAGCTAGAAATGCTATAATAACCAGCTCCATGGAGCTTGGCAGGAGGAATGAGAAGTTGGTGGGTGAGGAAGGCAGTGTCTTTGAACACATGAGAGTCTTAGAAAGCCCTGCTGCTTCAAAAATTGACAGGAAAGCTGGCACTTTGACATGTAGCTCCCCACCTTCATGGAGGAGAGGTGTCCCCAGTGCCCACAAGAGTGCTTGCCTCCAATAGGTGTCCTGAGATCAACATAGATCTTGGGAACTCTCAAGTTTTGAAGGCAACCCCATTGCTAGTTTATTAGGGGCAGAGAGGAGTACTTGTCCCTTAGAGAATGATCGAGGAAAACTTTCACAAATTTCCTCCCCACAACCTCTCTCCCTCCCTCATTTGTCTCTCTTTGAGGGAGCAATCTGGCTTCCTCTTAGCCTAAACCTGACTCTCATAGGGCTAGATTAAGGGATGAAGTCTAGCTAGTTTATCCCAGGAGCAGCCCAGATAATGAGTTGCAACTCCTCCCATGCTCCCCCCTTCTTATGGGCAGGGAGGAAGTCACTGCACACCATTTCATGGAGCAGCTTACTCCCCTCATGTGGCTGGCTGATGAGTGGCCAGGCAGGGTGTCAGAACTGCCCTTCTCTGCCCTCTTGCTCACAGAGGAGTCTATGGCAAGGAGCCCTTTCTCTCCCCAAATGGAGTTTCAGTCTGAATGTGCCTGGGTTGCGGGGGCTCTGACAATCTTGCCCATTTCATGTAACTTTCCATATTACATCTGTACTTTGTTCCTTTAGAAAGAAAATCACTGCACTCTTATTTGTATTTGTCCTGCTACTCCGGTTTTCAGTGTCAAAAGCAGGTTATGGAATAAGGAAAGTGTTCATTTCTTTCTAGGCATTTTCCCTCCAGATCTCACAATGGAACAATGCCCATTATCCTTCATTTACACACCATGTAGCTAAAATGTTTACAGAATATTACATACTTTGTGTGTACAAAATACTAGTGTGGTTTCTGTCCAGGAGATGGTGTGTGTCTCAGGAGATCTCAACTGATAAACAAGCTGTGGTGGGGAAATGCCTGAAAGATTTTCATAGGGGTGAAGCTGCCCAAATGGAGCAATTTACACACATTCACTTCTAAAAAGTAAGCACACTGAAAGGATTCTACTGCGTAAGGGCCAGATTGTGTGCCATATGCCCATTGGTGAGCAGTCACTTGTACAAGTATAGTCTCACTTAGTCACATTCTGCCCCTAAATTACTGTGAAATCTGGGAACTTTGCAACAAAAGGGAACGACAGTCCATAAGAGCCAATTCTTACCGAACTTGTGCTGAGCGTTAGGGTTATACCTCACTCAGATATTGTGCATTTGAATAATCAGAGTTGAACGGGAATGATCAGGTTTAGAACAGTCATGTTTTAACAGGCTGTGATGCAATGTGCCTGGCTCCCTAATGTCCTAATAATGGAAAATCACAAAACTTCCACTAAGGACCCTCAACAATGGGCATCAGGTTATAGTAGAATTTCACTTTTGAGTTTGTTGATTGTAGTGTATCTGTAAATGAAAGGCCCGGGTGATGATAATACCTATGCCTGATATTGTACCGTTCATCAATAGATCTCAAAGTGCTTTATAAAAGAGGTCACTATCATAGCCCCATTTTATTGATGGGGAAACTGAGACCGATGAAATGATTTACTCAAGGTCACACAGCAGGCCATTGGCTGAGCTGGGACTATAACCCAGGTCTTCTGAGTCCCAGTTGTGTACACTATCCATTAGGAAGCTATCACCACAGAGTTCAGCCAATACACCTCACTCCTGACTCTCAGTTATTTTGCTGTTCCAGATTGTACTCCTCTTAAATAGAGGCCACCAAATTCACTTCACTTTTTAGCTAATCAAGATTTAATAGCTCTTTGGGTAAGGTAGTGCATTGGCTCACTATGCCCTATGTATGCTTTAATTGTTCATTATGTCAAGTCAAGGGTTAAAATACAAGTTGAAATCTTTCCTTTTTAATTTTTGAAAAGTAACATAAAAATTACCAGTTCAAAGACAAACTGTCATCCTCTCTTGGCCTGTGACTTAAAAAAAAGTCATCTTTGGCAATGTTTCCATTTTTAGGAATCTCTGGTTATGCATGTTGTGTTTGAGCTATTCTCTGTTGCTGGCTCTGTGCCGGCATTTATTGGGATGGAAGATGTTCTCAGTGGTGGTGCATTTTTTGTCACTAGCAATGGTTTTCCCTAATAGGGCAAATTTAAAAGACTCATTACCAAGAAGGGATGTAAAATAATGGGAAAGGGAAGTTCCATAGCACTCTTTTTTAAAAAAAATAAAGACAGGCAAAGGATGGAGTTAATATAAAATCCTGCTTTCTAGTTAGTTAAAAGATGACCTGCAGTTTTTGGAATTACGGTATGTTCAAAGATATGTCACTGAAATAATGTAATGCCACAGACATTAGGCCATAATGACCTAAAAAAGTATGTGTTTAGCAGTTTGCAGCTGGAGTCAAGGAAGGAGCAAAACCGCTTGAAGTGAGCCAGACCCACACATTCTGAAAACCATTATTACATCTAGAGCACTGGCTAGGAAAATATATTCGTAGCTAAACAGTTTGCCTTTGGTTTAGATTAAGTATCATGTGATTAGTGGTTGGGGGGAGGATTTCAGAATTTTTATGTAACTATCAGCTGTGATCTGAAAGATGCGCCTGTCTGAAATTTTAGGGTATAAATACCTATAGGTGCTATTTAAAATTGTTAGTGATAAGAATGGTGAGAAAAATAGAACTTAGCATGGACCACACAGGGCAGATCTCTTTAGATCTCTCCTTACATTTTTGCAATAAGACTCCAATTCAACAAGGTATCTGGCAAATGCTCAGGTGCTTTGCTGAACAGAGATGGCTTGCTGAATCAGGGCCTAGTACTTTAATAAGATAACTTGCAGGATGCTCTGAGTGCTTTAGTGGATGTTGTTTAAATCCCCGTGCACACACCGGGTACAGTAGGTAAATGTTACCATAGAATCTCCATTTTTCAGATGGCAATGCAAAGGGTCAAGTGACTTACTCAGACTCATGTGCTCATTCAATGGTAAAGATGGGAGTAGAATGTAAATCTGGTGACTGGTAATCCTGTGCTTTAACCACTAACTTACTCTCCTGACAGAGAAGAAACATTGTCTTTGTCATCTAAATCCCCAATGCATAATGGGACATAGCCATGATTTAAAAATAAAACAACAACTAGTATCTATTCAACTTGTCTACTTTTTAGCTAAGCTTTCTCCAATAACCTTATGTTTTAATCATGAACACAGTTATTTAGTAATGGCTATTTTGAACTGAGTCCTTAATTCCCAAAGTCACTGCCTAGGAAATCAAACAAGCATGTTTAGGTTAATTGGTGCCTAAATGCCTGTGCGCTAGCAATGTCACATTTGAAAATCACTTTTTAATTAATTTCTCTCGCATCTCCTAAATAACCAAGAAGACACAGTCATCAATAACTTATCGTTACATTGTGTCCTTCACAACAGTACCACAGGGCACTGTACAAACTTAACAATAACATTATCAGCCTGGGGAAGGAGTTAAAATCCACAGCCTTGCCTTAAATAAAGTGTTTGACTGGGCATCACAAACTTTATTTGGCAGAGAATTCCATAGACAGGTTTCACAGATACAAAATGGCCTGGCTCCCATTTACACAAGATGAAATGATACAGGAAGTGAAATATCACATTTTCCAGTAGTTATTCACTGGAATGTAAAAATTAATTTGCAAGTCATGCCAGTTCCTCTTCTGCACTGGCTTTCCATAAACATTCAGACACTCAAGCTTCACTAGCACTATAGCACATATAAAGCTAAGTACGAGTATTCATAGTGAAACTGAAACTGATGTCCAAGTAGTTGCACTAGACCTGGTATGTTTTATATGGGTTGGGATACTGCTTAATACTGCAAGGGGACAGGGTTATCCAACCACCTTCCCAGAATCCATACAACAGGGTAACTACAGAGAGTAGACAAGGATCTGACAGGAATACACACACTGTCACTAGAAAAGTTTAACCCTTCTCCTTTCTGGGTCTTAATATTCTCTTAAATTCTCTACTGCTGCTCACTTGTCATCTTTCCCTGAGAGAATAAGAGCCTGATCCCAAACCCATTGATGTCAATGGAACGGTTCTGAATGAGAGCAGAATTTATCCTAAAACTAGCCTGGCTCACAGTCATTCAGCTGCTGAAATGTAGCTCTTCAGGTACCCCTTGGTTGTTAAAATCTTTAATCCTCCAAGTGCAATGGAGGAACCGATGTGAAATGAATTCCCACAATACTGCTTTGTGGTAATAATTGTACTTAGCTCTTATGGAGTGCTTGTCTTCTATAGATCTTAGTGTTTACAAAGAATGGTAAGTAACAATCTTCATATCTTATAAAAAGGGAAACTGAGGCATAGATATGTTATTTTACAACATGAAGCCTTGTAACATCCTGAAGAGTTGAATACAGTAATAATTATTATCCCCCTTTCACCCCTCCAGTTTGTTCGATCTGTGTATTTTGTTGTCTAAATGTTCTGAAATATTTATAATACATGGATCAAGAGCAAATAACTTCCACTTAGAAACAGTCCCATTATGTCTTATATTGCATCAGGCATAGGACAATTAAGTACAGCTGAACCATGATAATTGATAGGTTAGTTTACATACCCACCAAAAAGTGATGGCTCCCCCTCCTTCTGAGCAAAGATTTGATACCAAAGTACAATTTAATACAATTACTGAGACTTTGCTACACAAACTATTCTACTGAAAATGTACTAGTATACAATGGAGTATTACAAAATCTTAAAGCACCCTTGTCTAATAAATGAACAAAGCACATTGTGATGCCTCAGCCTTTATTTTATTGTGTGTTCCCCTAATATATCAAGGCAACATTAAACTTTGATGGTGGGATTTTCAAAAGCATTCCATGTTGGCCTAACTCTGCCCCCACTGAAGTCAATTTCTGTTGACTGTGACCGACTTCAGTGGGAGCAGAGTTAGGCCAACACTGAGTGCTCATGTAAATCTTAAAAACCTGCAGTATAGGCCCAATCCTGGAGACCTCGTTCAGGCAAATTTTTCATTGACTTTAAAGAAAGAAATGAACTGACAGCAGGCTGCAAGATCTGGTCCTAGTGAGCACTTAACCCTCTTCATTGCAATGGGAAGCACCATAATAATCCAACACAGGGAATTTCAGACAAAATTGAGTATATTTTCAGTTTTTTCAGCTATGAATGGCAATCTCAGGAAAGAAAAGACTGAAATATTCTAAGTGTCCAGCCTTTAGAGTGGCTTGTGTCTGAAAATGTTCCACATTCACATGCCAGATCTGTAAACTATAAATATTTCTTAACGACCTTAGTACAGTATTTCTTTAATCTCTATCAATGATTTACTGTGTGAAGTCCAGTTCAATTACCAGTGCTCTGAGAAGTAGAAAGAACTGATTAAAGAGCTAATTAACTATAGGGAAATAAGCAGTGTTGGAGGGTGGGATTTGGCCTGAAAATACATTTTAATATTCCAGACAAAAGGGGATAAAACTATGGTACGTGGTCTGTTAACAAGAAAGAACTTGTTTTTCCCCAGTAGTAGTCTGGTCTCCTTATGTTAAACCAGTAATGATATTTCACTCCAGACCACCTTTGATTAATAAGAAATGTAAAAATAAGCCATGTGATACTTAATAAATCACTAGCAGTACCACAATTCATCGGATAAGAGAATTAATATATTATCAGGCTGCATCACTGTGAAACATTCCATGAGAAATTCTACTCTGACATGGAAGGAGCTCAAATACAGCATGTACAATAGAACAATTTTGATTCACTTTGTATTTCCCTCATTGGCATCAAGTTGTTTTTGAAAAATTATTGAGAGAGCCTGGAAATAAGAAGACTGATTACAATATATTTTTCATGAAGATGAAACTTATTATATAAAAGAGCTAGCTTCTTTTCTAATCCCAGTATATATTCCCCATTTTCTCTTCTTTATGCATGCTAATTCAATTTTCTCTTCTTTATGCATGCTAATTGTCAATGAGCAGATATTGCACCTTTTAACAATTAGGTCTATGACTCGGCCTCCTATGTGTTAAGATAACACAAACAATAAATAATAATGTGTTAATGGTTTGATGTTACTAACTAGTGAGTGCATCTACCCAATACAAATGCTCTAGGTTAGTGAATATATTTTAGATAATGGACTCAATTCTCCTCTTCATTACTTGAGTGCGGCACCCTGGATGTCAATTGGGATTAAAGCTGTACCCACTGAGGGCAGAATTGGGCCCATTATACTGATGATAAACCTTGATATGTACTGATAAACTTCTGCTACTGCAGAATGAAGCACTCCACTTCCTGGTTAGGAAAGGTAATATAACCACTTAACAGCTATGTGATCTATGTTGCATTAGATACATATTCCCTTCCTAGTGCAATTAAATCCATTACCTATGATTTTATAAAGCACTAAGTGGGCTACTCCCCAATTCTCCAAGAGATTGCTTCTCTTCTGTCCTGTTTCAGGAGTTACAGTCTATTGGGTCACTACCTGTGAGTACCTGAGGTTAAACTCTACAGAGCCAGTGACCTTTTTTTAACTTTCTCCCTTTTTTTCAAAATTCTAATATTTGACATTTTAAAGTTAGAAAAATCTATTGACCCTCTATAGCTGGATAAAAAACTGAGGGGACATTTTCACATAGCTTACACCGAAAATGTTCATGTTTTTTCAATTGTTGAAAGTCAAAAATGTCAACCAGTTGTAAACATAAACATAATCATGCTTGTCATTTGTAATCTCATACAGGGTAATAATGTTCAAGACCTAGTGAATCAGGTAACATTACTTATGTATTTCAAATCATATGGCTGCTCGTGTCAATAAAACATAACTTCTATCCTGTTTCAAACAACAGTAGGCTGAAGAAAAAATTGCTAAATCTTGGAGTGAACCTTTGATAAAGAAACTGGGCCTTAGGCCTCTTATTCCAAAGCACTTTTGGTATGATACAGGGCCAACGGGATATCACCAAAAGAATAGATTCCGATAAATTGTGAAAAGTCAGCTTTCTAAAGCAGAAAGGACAGTTTTTTGCTGTGAGCTTTCAAGGTGTAAAAATGATTTACATCTGGGGGCAGCTTGAAATAAAGAATTCTGAGACAAAACCAGGCTTGAAATCCTGGATTCAGTGAAGTCAATTGTGTCTTGCCATTGACTTCATCCTGGAGGGTGAAATTCTATAGATTTGTAGAATATGCATTTAATATTAGTTTAATAAGAATCAGAATGTTATGCCTGTAAATATATGTAGCTGATGACCTATTCTTATTAAACTAATAAAAGTGTACTTGGGATACAGAAAACATATACATGGCTTAATTATTGCAACTACTTTAACTATGCTTTTCTGTGTCTGAATGACAAATTACACATCAGGTGTGTAGGAACTGAGGACGTGTTGAGACATTGAAACTCATTACATGCTATGAGAAACCTGGGTTATTCTGTCTGCTACCCAAGATCCATAAACCTGGAAATCCTGGATGCCCCATCATCTCAGGCATTGGCACCCTGACAGCAGGATTGTCTGGCTATGTAGACTCCCTCCTCAGACCCTACACTACCAGCACTCCCAGCTATCTTCAAGACACCACTGACTTCCTGTGGAAACTACAATCCATCAGTGATCTTCCTGAAAACACCATCCTAGCCACTATGGATGTAGAAGCCCCTACACCAACATTCCACACAAATATGGACTACAAGCTATCAGGAACAGTATCCCTGATAATGTCACGGCAAACCTGATGGCTGAACTTTGACTTTGTCCTCACCCATAACTATTTCACATTTGGGGACAACGTATACCTTCAAATCAGCAGCACTGCTATGGGTACCCGCATGGCCCCACAGTATGCCAACATTTTTATGGCTGACTTAGAACAACGCTTCCTCCGCTCTCGTCCCCTAATGCCCCTACTCTACTTGCGCTACATTGATGACATCTTCATCATCTGGACCCATGGAAAAGAAGCCCTTGAGGAATTCCACCATGATTTCAACAATTTCCATCCCACCATCAACCTCAGCCTGGACCAGTTCACATAAGAGATCCACTTCCTGGACACTATGGTGCTAATAAGCGATGGTCACATAAACACCACCCTATACCGGAAACCTACTGACCACTATTCCTACCTACAGGCCTCCAGCTTTCATCCAAACCACACCACACGATCCATTGTCTACAGCCAAGCTTTACAATACAACCGCATTTGCTCCAACCCCTCAGACAGAGACAAACACCTACAAGAGCTCTATCAAGTGTTCTTACAACTACAATACCCACCTGCTGAAGTGAAGAAACAGATTGATAGAGCCAGAAGAGTACCCAGAAGTCACCTACTACAGGACAGGCCCAACAAAGAAAATAACAGAACGCCACTAGCCATCACCTTCAGCCCCCAACTAAAACCTCTCCAACGCATAATCAAGGATCTACAACCTATCCTGAAGGACGACCCATCACTCTCACAGATCTTGGGAGACAGGCCAGTCCTTGCTTACAGACAGCCCCCCAACCTGAAGCAAATACTCACCAGCAACCACACACCACACAACAGAACCACTAACCCAGGAACCTATCCTTGCAACAAAGCCCGTTGCCCACTCTGTCCACATATCTATTCAGGGGACACCATCATAGGGCCTAATCACATCAGCCACACTATCAGAGGCTCGTTCACCTGCACATCTACCAATGTGATATATGTCATCACGTGCCAGCAATGCCCCACTGCCATGTACATTGGTCAAACTGGACAGACTCTATGTAAAAGAATAAATGGACACAAATCAGATAAGAATTATAACATTCAAAAACCAGTTGGAGAACACTTCAATCTCTTTGGTCACTCGATTACAGACCTAAAAGTTGCAATTCTTCAACAAAAAAACTTCAAAAACAGACTCCAAGGAGAGACTGCTGAATTGGAATTAATTTGCAAACTGGATACAATTAACTTAGGCTTGAATAGAGACTGGGAGTGGATGGGTCATTACACAAAGTAAAACTATTTCCCCATGTTTAGTCCCACCCCCACCCTCCCACTGTTCCTCAGACGTTCTTGTCAACTGCTGGAAATGGCCCACCTTGATTATCACTACAAAAGGTTACCTTCTCCCCCCACCTCCCGCTCTCCTGCTGATTATAGCTCACCTTAACCGATCACTCTCCTTACAGTGTGTATGGTAACACCCATTGTTTCATGTTCTCTATGTATATAAATATCCCCACTGTATTTTCCACTGAATGCATCCGATGAAGTGAGCTGTAGCTCACGAAAGCTTATGCTCAAATAAATTTGTTAGTCTCTAAGGTGCCACAAGTACTCCTTTTCTTTTTGCGAATACAGACTAACACGGCTGCTACTCTGAAACCAGTGCTAACTTAGCAGCTCCTTACAGCTTAATCAGGATCTAGATGAAAGATAAGGAATGTGTCCAAGTTAGCATGTAGCTCAGAGTTAAATGCAGTACTTAAATGATTTGATGCCACCTGAAACTGCAGTATCAGAAGCTCAGAGAAAGAATAGCATTATCTTGACTTAATGATTTAAAGATTAGGGGGCAGATCCTAAACTGGTGTAAACTGGTTTAGCTCAGTTGATTTCAGTGAAGCTATGCCAATTTACACCAGTGGAAGATCTGGCCCTAGAATCCTAAGGAGAATGTAAATCGGTAAATACCAGTGTTTATGTCACTAGGGAGAGAAACTTCTGAAGATATTAGAAAGTGCTATTCAAAGCCATTCCGATCTATAATACATCAAGGTGTGTGTGGCAAAGCTTCACTTCTTTTTGTTAATACCTTACTCCACAAGTAGTTCGTTTAAATTAATGGGACTATTTACAGAGTAAGGTACTACTTAAAGTAAATAAAGCTGGCAGAATCTAGCCCATAGTTACTAAGTTTGAAATGCAGGTTCAAAAGGTAAAATTATTTTTTATCATTTAATCTTGAAACTGTATGATGTGGAATGTAATATAATCTAGTTTCATTCATCTTAAATGATGCATATGGAGTCATTTGTGTGTGCTATGTTGATGGGACTGAGTTTCTTAGCAGGGTTGGGGAAAGAGTTAGGTGTTGACATTACTAAATATATCTAAAGAACCATCAGGTCCAGGCAGGTCACTGGGAAACTGGAAGACAACACTATAGTTTGTGACTAGTGTTAAACCAGCTGATGGTCACAGGTGCAAACACTGGCTCTTGAAACTTTATAGAGTTATGGCATAGCCACTGTACACTTCAGTGGAGAGAATAAGAAAATGGAGAGATCAATGTACTTCACTCTTTAAAATAGTAATTTACAACAGCCACTTTTGGGGAACCTCAGCCTGATGTCCTCGCATTGCATTTTGGTGTTTTCATCGTCCTGATGAATCAAAACATGGAGACATGTAGAAAGGGGCTGCTGTGTCTTGCTTATTCCTGGGAGTAGGGGCTGAGTCGCAACACTTTCCAAAGGCTAATCCTTGGATGATGCAGCTGCATACCACCTCGTACACAGGACTGCGCCTAAAAATTCAAGCTAGCCCTAAGGCAAAGAACCATAGCTTTGAATCTTTCCACTCCCAGTCAAGTTAACCCCTTCCTTTTTAATCAGTTATTTTACAAGTCTTTTGTTTAGCCTGATCTTCATGCAAAAATTAACAAAGCCCTCCAAGGTTCACATATTTCTAATAAACAGAATAATCCATTTCATTTTCTGTTTTTTCCTTTCACAAACAGAGGATGCTGAAAATTTCATCTTTATTACTCAATGCTTAAGGCAATGATTATTCACAGCTTTCTTTCCACCCTCTCCACTCCCCCCCCCCCCCCCCCCCCCCCCCCGCATCCCATAGATACAGATCATTTGTGTGAGCAATGGTGTCACCATTTAATCCATGGTATATAGTTGCAGGAAGGCACACAAGTTAACTTCAAAAGACTATCACTTGAAGAAAAATCTCCACAATCTGTGTAGCAATTAGTTACAATAGAAGAGTGCACCTGTGGCAAGGAACTTTGGTGACTTGAAGAAGCTGATCTCAAAACCTTTAAGCACTGAGGATTCCCAGATTTAGATTTGAAGAACTGACAGAATTGACCTGTTCACCTTTGAACCAGTGACCTACAGGTGGGAAGAGGTATTGTTAGTGGCATGTAAGCATAATGTAAGGCTGAGTTGTTTTGATGTTTAAGATATCCATTTCATCTTGGTGTAAAAAATAACAAAGAGATGGGCTGGCTGATGAAAGGTAAAACTTCACTTGATTTAACTCAGATAGAAAGTTAACTTTTGCAAATATTTTTACAATTTATGCAGTGCAGACATGTTAATTCATTTGTGTTTAAAAAGTAAAATATTTGCATACTCTGACCATCCTAAACTACATTATGTTCTTACTAGTGTTCTTAGTTTTTTTCCTTTGTTAAATAATGCAATTCTGTTTAAAAATTAATGCTTGAGGGCCCAATCGTGCTTCCATTGAAATCACTGGGCATTTTGCTGTGGATTTCAATGCCAGAAAGATCAAGACCCAGTATTTCCTAACATTTTACCTGATCATCTCTTCTGCCTCATTAGGGGGAGGAGATGGAAGTGGGAGAGTTGGGTAGGGTAGAATTCTGAGAGATGGCAGGAAAGCTCCTTTTCTTGACACTGTGAGTTCTCCAGGGCCCACATTGCTTGCTAGGGAGCCAGTGTTGAGGCCCAGAGCATCTACTGTGTTTGGAAGGGGGTCAGTCTCCTCCTTCTTATATATCCTCCCCTGATGAAAGAATGAGAAAGAGAGCCCATAACACAGAACGTTAAGAAGCTAAACAAATAGGGCAGTGCTGATCAACTGCTTTGGATGTGAGGGGAACTCAGCTTTTACTCACAGCTACCGCTACCCAATCTTTGAAGGTCTGCCTCCATCTAATTGCTACAGTAGGGGGCTCTCTTCTGAAACAGGTGCTTTCCCTCTTCTGCTCTACCCACTCCTTGGTTCTCAGCAGATACAAAAGTCTTTCATGTTGAACGTTCTGAGAGTTAAAAGCAGAGTCAGCTTCCGCAGAAGGGTGTTTTCACACTGCAGTGACTGACAGCAACCACCAGTCCCCACCAGATAGGAGAGGAGGTGGAAAGGGAAGGATATAAGGGAGCAGTTACCCAAGGAGGATGTTAAGGAGCCACTGTTGGTCTCCCCAACTGCCTGAGATTGGCAGAAGTCTCCCCAGAAAAGTCTCATAGCACAAAAGTGCTTAGGTTTTCTTGACCTGGAAACAAAAGTAGGATCAAAAGAAATGGAGTGAGAAACTGAGTGGGGTACTTGGACTGTGCTGAGACATAAGTCATGGATGAGGGGAAGCAAAATCAAGAAGGGCCGAGAAGTAAGGGCTGCTTTTAAATTTTGTCAGGGTAGAGAAGCAGACATGATGTGGGAAAGAAAGTTAGGGGAGTATTTAATTTTAGAACCCCACAAAAAATTGTCAGGCCCACACATGCAAGCCTGTGAAGAGTCTCTACATACATGCATAATATGTAGCAGTTGCTATTAAAAATGTTCCAGGTTTCCTTTGGGTAACTAGAGGATGTTAATCCAGTATTTGCAGCATTTCCTTATGCAAAATAATATATATAGGGAATACAGCAGACACGGAGGTAACATTTTCTAGTTATCTGAAGTAAAATTGGAATGCTTTAAATGCAATCAAGCATTGCTTCATCCATAGTGTACTTTCCCAGAGCTACTGTAAGCATCACAAAGAGTATGTCTCTGGTAATACTAAAGAATAAGGGTCCAGTCCTTCAATATGCCCTCAGCATCCATTATCTTCTAGAATAGAAGGTGTTGAGCACCTTTCAGAAAGTGTGCAATACTTTACAGTGTAGAACCCTGTCTGTTACAGGCAATGGTTCACCATACAATGGGTTCTGCTGCACAAACAAACATGTCTTGAGCAGTAAGTGAAGTTAAATTAAATATAAGTAGTAGTGATCAGCCACCGTTTAGAAATCAAATCCCAAACTGAATTATAATGGCAAAAGTCTACATCACCTGCCTACCAAAAGATTTACCAAGTATTTTGTGTTATAGGATACATACAAATAAGTCATATGAAACTAGAGCACCCCATTTCAAAATCATTTTAATAATGATTTACCCATTTGAATGTAAGCAGATGAAGGATAAGCTGAGAGAGGGATAAACAGAAAAGGCCATGTGCTGGATCCCTTCATTATCTATATGACTGGAACTACTATTGCACTTTATCATCTGCTGTCTCTCCTTGCTATCTCCCTCTTTAATTTTCCTAAATGGCTGGTACACTGCCACTGAGATAAGGTATTTAATATGGGAAAGGATTTAGAGGTTCCTAAAAGACCAGTCTCAGCTACACTTTTTAAAATGTCATCTTGATTTGTGCTTTTTTCCCTCTCTAAGTAATAGACATGGGGATTATGAAATGAATCTGGAAACTAAATTCCACTAATGAAATTATTGCATACACTGATAACATAAATAGCAATTGGGTTATAATACAATAATCCCAGTTAGTAGTCAGTATGAACAGACATAGGATGAGCCTCAATTTTTAGATGGATTATCTTTAAAATAAAATAAACCCCCTCAAGGCTGTATATATTATGTTCAAACCTAAAGTTCTCTTATGTATCTTGTTAGCTAGCATAAAATCAACCAAGTTAAAAATGTTTTTTTTTCTTTATTACCAACAGTCACTTAAAGTGGTTAAAAATGCATGCATGTTATTGTCAAGTCTTCATAAAAATCCATACTATATTTGTAATATTGGGTAATTCCATCAGATAGTAGAAGGTGAGAAACTTCTAAACTAGAAAAAAAAGTTTTCTTTCAAATACACTTGAAGTCAAGGAAAATACTTGTAAATTCACTTATATTAAGATAGGGCCAGATTCTGCCATCCTTACTCATATTAAGTAGCTTCTTACTCTACAAATATTCCTATTTATTTCTGTAGCACTCAATGTGACTAAAGGTGGCAGAATCTGGCCCATATAGTTCTGTAAAATAACATTGCATTTCAAAAACCTATCTGAAAATATCAAGGTTGCAAAGTGAAGCACTCAAATTAGGAAATGCCAAAATTTAGATTGCCATGGTAACCTTAGCTCTGCCTCCTTATGCATATGCATCACAATCAGTCATGAATTTCATGATCAATGCTGTTATTTCTGCAGGACGCCTTGCCTCATTCAGCATGCTGGTTTAACAGCGTTCAGTGAGAGAGACAATCAGTCAGTACAGTACCTACTTCAGGAGATTCTTTTTAGTTCATGTTCTCTCGCCTGCTGTAGTGTATGTTCCATAGTTGTTTCTTTGAGTCACAATGGGAAAAATCCTACCACTGCCAGTTCCTAGTGCACGTTCCCACAGATGGACCCAGACATAATACAGTAAATGCACGCAGGCTATTGAGAGCCCATTCAAGAGGACTCTCAATCTTCTCCCTCCCTAGCCTGAACCCCATCAGTATTTACCAGAGCACAATTTCATGGTGGATCTCTGCTGGAATGCACAATGCACTGACAGCAGTGCTGACCTCAGAGGTCAACAATAAAATAGATATGCACAGTCTACTCATTTAGAAGAACTAAAGTATTCAAAATAAGAGTGTTTAATGTGTCATATACACTGTTCACATATCCAGAACTTTCCTATAATAGATATCTGAACCCACTTATCTAAAGGTAGCATCCTGAAAGTACATGAGAAGCATTTCTTATGTGTATATATACTGTAAATTATATCTGAAATTAAAGATCTGATTATTAAGGATTGGATGACTCAGGGGATTGGTAATGGGATATAGAGCCTTTTATCTAGGTCACTGGTACTGATGTAAGCCAAAGTTATACTAAACAATAATAGTTACCATCTGATGGCAGTTCAGCTTTCCTGAGTGAAATGAGATGCTGGTTTCAGTCCAGTTTATAATATTCACGTCAGAAAAGCCAGTATCACATTTGACAACCTAGCTGTGGACTAAACGAGCACAGAGATGAATTTATCATTTTACCACAGAAGAGGCCCCTCTGGAATATGGCAGAAGCATTCTTATGGGAAAGGCTGGCCCTGCCACTGCCTATGTTGCACAGAGTCATTGGATAGAGAGAGAAATTAAGTATGTAGTGTGGCTAACTCAGCACCTTTCACTGGGCACTTAGTTTTTGAAAAGTGTATTCAGCAATTATAAACCTCCTGCCTGTGACTGGCATTTGCTGGACAAATAAAAGTTCTTAGTGATATTGTGGGGGAGGGAGGCTAATTTCAGCAGCCTCCAGCTGAATAGCCATTGATTGCTCAAGTGTGTTACCTGAATAAAACTCTGAAATGTTAACTTTTGATTGTTAAAGCCAGTACTGGAGCAGGAGTCAAAAATCTGAAATTATAGACTGTTGCCAGCATCACAAGCAAAGTCATAAAAGGGCCACCATGCAGTTTCAGAAAAGTCCATTTCTGTCTGGCATGTTACATGCTTTACTCTTCCTGAGTGCCTCTGAGGGGTGTTTGCGGCCTTGTCTACACTAAAAGGAAAAGTCTATCTAAGCTATGCAATTTGAGTTAAGTGAATAGCGTAACTCAAATCGACGTAGCTTAGATCTACTTACCGCGGGTCCACACTACCCGCACTCCCGTCAACTCCCCTTACTCTTCTTGATCAAGTGGAGTATAGGAGTTGACGGGAGAGGGATTGGCAGTTGATTTAGCGGGTCTTCACTAGACCCGCTAAATCAACCGCCAAAGCATCGATCACAAGAGTGTCAATCCTCTGCTAAGTGTAGACAAGACCCAACACTCTCCAGTCCAAATGACACCTATGGGAGTCAAGAACACTCTGCATCTTGCAGAATCAGGCCCCCAAGTCAGTCATCTGCCGTACAATTCTGCTTCAAAATTCTGGATGCAGCTGCTATTTTAAACCTAGGAATAGAGGACTTTGCAATGTTCAGCTCTATTTTCTCTTTTTGTAAGATGAGGCTAAAGGCATGCCTACGCTGCCCTGAAATTCAGACTATGGGGATGTGAATAACAGTGCGCACCAATGTGCTGTGCTGTAACTCCTGTGTGGATACTGCAGGTGCAAACTGAAAGGTTCATACTTTGCATTAACATAACCTATTCCTGTTTGAAGAGGACTAATGTGAAGTAGGAACCTTTTAGTTTGTGCCCGTACCATCCACGCAGTTCTTTGGTGCACACTATTATTTGTACCCCAGTAGTGCAAACTCCAGGATGGTGTAGACACGCCCTCTGTCTGAGTAGCATCTTAACAAATCCTTCTATTGTTTGTTTGTATTACAGTAGTGCCTCAGGCCCCAATAGAGCTTGGGCCCCATTGTGGTATGCTTTGTCCACTCACATTGTTAGGGAGAGTCCCTGCCCCAATTTAATTAGACAAACAGATAGAGGGTGAAAGAAATGACATATTATCCCCATTTTGGACTGAGATACAGAGAAATTAAGTGGCTTGCCCAAGATCATACAGGAAATCTGTGGCAGAGCCAGGAACTACACTCATCTCCTGAGCTCCAATTTTGTGTTTTTACCACAAAACCAGCCTTCCTTCCACATCTTGATTTAGTTCTTTCCCCACCCAAATGTGATTGTACACCCTTAGCATGCCCGTTACATGAAGAAAAGATTGTGCACAGAAGAGAAGGTGTAGGATCATTTTATTACCCAACTGAACATTTAATTTATTTCCCTGCATAGAAATGCAGTTCCAAATTGAACAAAAACATATAATGTTCCTTGTCCAGAAAATGGTGCATAACAATTTTGGAGCTATATTAGAGCATTTATATCTAGAGTTACAAAAGGAAAAAGAACATTTCAAATATTTACAAAACCACATTTTTTGTACAATGCTAAAAATTTAATGAGGGAAATCTTGGTGCTGTCTAATGAAGCTGCCATACATATGCAAAGAGGGGTACTGAACTGCTGAGCTTCTTGGGGTGATTTTCTGTCTGCCTCAAACATTGATATAATCTTTTATGCTAAATGCCAAACTTTATTTCAGCAACATGCAGACTTAGATTTTGTGAATGATGCTGCCAATATCTGTTTTGGTTGAATGAAAGAAAAATGGAAAAAGAAGAAGCAGGCTCAGGCATAAAGATTTCCTGTGTGAGCCAAACACCTTCCCCATCCCTTTCCATTTGCTCACAGCTCCTGTGTACAGCTCCAGGGTCTGCTGCACATGTGGGATGATGCCCGATTTTGAGCATCTGCAACCCCAGCATATTATTGAGCACAATTCTTCAAAAGCTTGATCTGCAAGGAGTACTTTGAAGGTGAGTAATGGACATTGCCAGCAGATCCATGATTGAGAAATCAGCTCCACTGGCCAGTCCCCTCCTAACTGGAGGTGTGGTGGCTACAGAGGTTTTGCCCAGGCCTTCCTCAGCTGGAAGTAAGGCTTAAGGATCACATAATTTTTGTATTATGGCAGGACATACAGACCCCAGCTGAGATCAGAGTCCCATTGTGCTCAGCTCTGCGCATACCCATAGTTTCCTTTGTTTCTAGCCTCTTGGGAAGCAGAAACCGTACAATCTAACTAGACAACCTAGACAGTGGTTGAGAACCAGAGGGGAAATAGAGGAACCAAGGTGTCACAGCAAGTTACTGACAGAGCTAGGGAGTTAGACCCTGGTCTCTTACCACCAGTTCAGTGCCCTAGCCACTACACCACACTGCCTCTCTCCTGTGTACTTGCACTTTATGCAAAGTGAGAGGATTTAGCCTTCTACAGTTTTAACAATTTCTTCATCCAGGATTACTCTGTTTGTGAGGTGATTTGGCCTGTATAATAGAATACTGCTTAAAAAGCACTCATGTTTTATGGAGCAGAGGCCTCTGAATGAAGCTTTTGTGGCCCATACGAGACTCCAGGGCAACAGAAAACAGCAATTCCTAGAAATGTTTACAAACATAATCCTTGAAGGATTTTTTATGTATTAAAAATTTTTAAACTAGGCTCATCTTGTTTGTGTTGACACCAATAGAATATATGCAAATTGTTAGTTTAATCTATTATACAAGAAAAAAAAATCTACTGAGATACATTCAACAGAGGTAAAGCAAGAAAATCACATATTGACTGGGACTGTTTCTTACTGTTTTTGTTTGCAAGAATTTATTATTATAGGCTATCATCCACCTCCTGGGCTTTATGATTACAGTAGTGCGTTTTAGAGTATGTCTCCAGTATTATCTCTTTTGGGTCAACCACTGACACAGATCTCAGCTGTACCTGCCTTACAGATGTAAAATGCATGCAGTTTAAGAAAGAAAACAAAAATGAGAGCAGAAGACAGCTGAAAAACAGTAGAATGTAAAAGTAAGGTTTTTCGGTAAGTAGAAACCCTAATGAGGATTACAACAGAATCACAGGATTCTGACGGGATAATATGGCACAATAAGCTTTGAAAATTATGCCGCATCAAGCAGTGTAATTCTATACCCTATGCTGAATTTTAATTTCTCTAGTTGAGAGCCATTGGAGTCAGCTCACCTTGATATCTTTCTCTTTTATTCCTTCAGGATGCTATGCATCCTTTTTTCTTTTTTTCTGCTGTGATGCAAATTATAACGTGAATATATTTTGTTGATACAAATTCATGTGCACTAAAATAAGACGTGGAAATTCCAGTTGTTTTTACCTTTGCTGAAAATTGGGACTAATAGTGGAATCATTCAAAAACTGACAGAGGGCAGAATAGCTTTTGAACTGCTTCACCTGTGGAATTAATATGTAAAGAAAGTAAGTATGTGTTCAATTATTTTTCTATTTGCTGCTATTTTAAGTAAGCAAGGACAATGTTATATTGATGTAAACACACAGAATAAAAATATTCAGAATATCTGAGGATTGTAATGCTCATTATTTTTTCTCTGAACTTGTGAACATATGTTATTTGTAACAAACTAGAGTACAGTATTAATTGTGTTTTCAGATTTGATTTTTGTGTCAGGTTCTCTTCTTGTGTAACTTATCAGAACTGTTGAAGTCAACTGAGCTCAGATAATTTTATACCTCTATCCTGCTCCTTTGAGTTCACCATTTTAATATTTCTCCCCTAAATACTATGAAAGAGAAAGTTAAATTTTGTAATGGAGTTTTTGCTGCCATTGAAAAGTTATTCCATGCCAGATAATTTGAAAAGATGCATTCCTGAAAAAGGTAGGAACTAATTTTTATGAGGTAGCTGAAGAATCTTGCAAAATGACAACTGTACTTTACTGGCTTTGTTGAACTGTAATAAAGTAGTAAATCAACAGTGACTGTGACCCTTTTCTGGTTATATCATTGATTTATCCATGTGGGGTCCTACTGAAAGATAAGAATGGGGGACTTCACCAGCCTAGGTTACTGAAATGATCCCGTCTGACATAAGATTACATGTTCAAAGCTTCTGCTACTGAGTGCTCAATCTTAATTAGGCAAAAGGTGCTTTTTTAAAAGATTTTATTTTTGAGGCTGGTTCTGAAAGTAGTACAGAACAACTTTTCCTGTTTTTGTTTTAATGCATTATTGCAGTCTGGCTAGACAGAGCAGTAATTGAGGATTGTGGTAGAATTGTTCTAGAGCACTGAAGAGACACGAGTTCTAGATATTTAAATTTTTGTTTCATTTGTTAAGCCTCTGTCTTGACATGGCTCTTTCCAAATGGAATACAACATCCATCCTTAATGCAAGCAAGTAGGAGAAGCAGTGAAGTGTGAAGGAATAATATAGGCTGTTCAGCTCTCTAGATATCACATGTTCATCTCTGTCTCTAGCTACTGTATGAGATGGAATAAGGAAGAAATATGGATATTTGAGATGTGTTCCATAATCCAAGATATTTGTGACCATTTCTTCAGACTCAGCCAAATCCACACCCACTGGTGAAAGAGAATTTCTTTAAATCTCTCCTATGACAGGACAATGATAATACAATGTTACGTGCACATTGCTTATTACAACTCTGATACCTAAATGAGGGGTGAACTTTTTGAAAATCTGGTCCTTAATATCTCTATACTCAGTTGCCCAACTGTAAAGTTGGACTAATACATCAAAGGGCTGTTCTGAAGATAGATTAATGTTTGAACTACTCAGATATGATGGTGATGGAGGCTATGTGATAGAAATACCTTAATAAAAAGAAGAGCAAGTAAACCCTAATCAAATAGAGTAATTTCATGCAGAAACCAGATGCTGAACACAATGGAGTTGGCCAGAGTAAGAGCACAGATCCTAGAGATTATTTATGATGCAAGACCCTGTCTATACACATTGGCACCAGTTTAACTAAAGGTGTGGTTTTAATAGCAACTTAGTGAAACTGGAGCAAATCCATGTGTAGACACTCTTATTTCAATTTAGCTTAACCTGGTAATATAGATTAAGCTAAACTGAAATGTGTCTACACACAGACTAGCACCAGTTTCAATGTCACTTTGAAAACACACCCTTAGTTAAGCTGCTCTGTGTGTGTGTGTGTGTGTGTGCACGCACGCGCC
The DNA here is from genome assembly GCF_015237465.2 of Chelonia mydas. Taxonomy (NCBI): domain Eukaryota; kingdom Metazoa; phylum Chordata; order Testudines; family Cheloniidae; genus Chelonia; species Chelonia mydas. The sequence goes on from NC_057855.1 coordinate 41,191,464, forward strand.
CAGCCAGAGCCTTAAAGATGGCTTCAGACAGGATGAGTTATAAACTCAAAGAAAGCTACACCTGTTTTGCTGCTCAGCTGTGTTCTGAAAGCTCATATGGTGCGAAGCTCTTCTCAGCATGTATAAACTATTAAATATTTTTCAAAATAAAGTCTTTAATTGCAAATGGTATCCCTGAGACTACTGTTCCCACGGGACATCTTGCTGAAAAGCGACATCATTTGTGGCCCTAGCATTGTGGGAACCTCATGTAAGAGATTGTAAATTAATGTGTATCCAAAAAGAAAATGTGAATGTTTAATCCTCTTGGTTTTTTTTTTTTAAAAAGATGTTTTCTGTTGCACAGCAGTTACTTTCCCACTGGCTCCCTATACTACCAGTGTCACCAGTGATGTCACATTTCCAAAAGCTGTTCCCATTAGGAATTGGCTCCAAAATGTCACTTGTAATGAGAACTTTATTTTGAATTAAATTTTGCTAAGCACTTCTAATGTGACCTTTCAGAACATTGCTCTGAGCCCACTGATTGCAACTTTTCTTTAACTATTGCTAGTTATCTTACATGGGTCCTCTGTCCAAAGTATTTTTAAATCAATATCCTGTATTGATATTAATTATTAAAATCTCTCCCAAAGAATCAAATTAGTAGGCTTTCTTTCAAATATCATCTACCATTATATGACAAATGTTGAATTAACAATGAATACTTGTAGTACTAAAAGTTAATATGACACAATAAATTATTACTCAGAAAGCACTGCATTATGTAATTGGATTTTTCAATTGAGTTTATTACTCAGACAATTACTGATGGGGTACAAATGAAAAAGATTTACTATATGATGTCATGTGCTGCATCAGTCCCATAAGAATTTATATTAATTGTCACTCAGTCCTGCCAAAATCACTTGCAGTGTGCAGTAATGAAATCCTAATAGCAGACATCTGGTTTTAAAGGGACATATTCAAAGGTTTTAAACACATACCCAAAAATGTACCTTAAAATTGTTATTACATTATGGAGAAAAGCCTCCTAATTCTAACCAGATGCCCAATCCTGACAACTTTACTCACACGAGAGTAGCTCCTTTTAGTTCACTGAGATTACTCATGTGAGTGAGGGCTGTGGAATTGGCCCCAAATTTTAAAAAAAGAATTAATCCAAACACCCCTTCAGTGTTCCATTCTCTGTGCTGGCTTCATGGAAGCAGTAAACAGAACTGATGATATTGGTGTGGAAATATTTGGTGATCAAATCTTTAGGTGTGTCATGGGAACAGTTACCTGCCTAAGAGCACTTTGTAAGGGAGCTGTCAATTCTCTGCTGTGGCTATTGGTCTGTCGCTGTCAATAGGAACTTGGAGCTCTCATAAACTTCTGTAATAACTCAAAGGAGTGCTGGCACTGTTAGCACAAGGAGCTCTCAAAACTCCTGGAGGTTCAGTGTGCTGGAGAAGCAGAGGAACCTTGACCCTTTGGTAGTGGTCGGTGTTCTTTGTGTCACAAGTTCATAGATGAGAGAGCAAAAAATGGCTCATTAGGCCTGGTTACAAACTAGCTCTGTTATCTAGGAATTTTAAGTTTCAGCTAGCCGCCTATGTGGTTACGCACAGAGTAGCAGAGAGAACGTGCTAATGTTGACAGTGATATAAAGCAACAAAGATGGGAAAGGATGAGATCGTGAACTAAAGGTATGACCCTCTGAAGAACCACAGCATGACAGAGGAATTGATCTAGAGTTTCAGTGCCCCCATTGCAAACAGAGATCAGAGGGCAGCAAGAGAAATTGGACTGGCAACCTTCAGCTGCAGTCAGTGGGCTTGCAATGTTAGATACTGTGGAATCTCTCTCTAGAAATCAATCATTCTCAATGGACCCGATTTTTCAACATACTTAAATATTTGAGTGATTTAAATATACACATATGGGCAGCAAGAGATTTTTCAAATTTCCAGAAGTAGGCACCTACATCACACTGCCTATTTGTGAAGCCGAATGCTGTTCTGCGCCCACACATTATGCAAGTTTTCATTAATCTTGTATGCTTTCATTATACATAGTGCCTATTTCAATTAGACCTGCAGTAAGTTTACAACATAGGAAGCAGAAGTGTACCAAATCTGAGTGATATGGGGCTATCCCTGAGACCTGGGGTTAGATGAGAAAAGGTTTGGGATTTATATTGATTGTAGCCCATATCATCCTTAGAATCTTATGCTATATAGCAAGAGCAATTGTATCTGCTATTTTTCTCACACCTGCAAACACCCCAAGCTAAGCAGAGAATTGCACTGGTAAATTAGTGTACTATGTTTTTTGTTACTGCTGATTTCTCATCACATCTTCATGCTGTAATCTTTATCACCTTGACAGAATTAGATTGTTCCTTGAAAAAGGAAAATAAATATAACTATGCCCTGGTGTGCTGGGTAAGTTCTCACTGTGAACACACTCCTATTTCAGACCACTTGTCCTTGTGATAGACGTGAAACACTGTTAGAGTAAGGATGGCAGAAGCACCCATACCAGAGATCAAAAAAAAAAAAATTTAAAAAGTAGCATTCAGTTTCCATAGGCTTTAGCTATGTAAACAGGATTTAATATTGGATACAGTATATTTGTAATTCTATGGGGCAGAGGGGAGACCATACCGATCATTTTACACAAAGAGAGATGTAGTCTGCTGCTTAAGGACCCTATTCTGAAAGACTGAACAATGCCTCACTTCCAGGAACATTTCAGTGTTAGAGTCTTAGATGTGAAAACATCAACAGTAGTGAAGAGCCAGTCTTAGCTCCCTGCAAACCTTGGAGCTCCATGTTCTGCTACCCTGTCCACCCAAAATGAGTGGTATAACATGCAGGAGCCCAGTTCCTGACCAGTATCAACTTGTGTGGACACATCATACCAGTGCTCCATGCACTGGATTGCCTGACAATCAAAGTTATGGTCTTGTTTAAGGTCCATCTTCATCGTCAAGATCATGAATGAACTGGATCCTGGTTACCTCAAGAACAATCTCTCTACATTCCCCACCCTGTTTGCTAGATGCTCAGTTTAGACTGAGAGGCCAAGTTTCATCCTGTGATTGTATGGGAAGATTCTTCTCAATGAAATGTCTAAAGTTATGGAACAAGCCTCCACAAGAGTTCATGTTCAGGCTGAATCTCACCTCTACTGTTGGCCACAGGGCATCTGTTTAAACTTGTATTTCTTTAAACAACCATCAAATAACACCTAATGTGGGAGGAATCAACCAGCAGTCTCCCTCAAATTGCAAGGAGGCAGATTAAAGGGAGAAGGGAAGAGACTGATATTTTCTAGAGGTAATTCTCATTAGAACTGAGAGACATTTTTCAACCAAAACTTTTTTCAGTGAAAAATGCAGATTCTGCAACAATGAAACATTTTTCAAATTCATGTCTAGTTCATGAATTGTTTAGGCTGGATTTAAAAGAACCCATTCAATTCAATTCAGAAAAATCAAAACACTTTGTTTTGACACTTTTGAAATTAAATGTTTTGATTTTTCGACTTGAAACTACTTTTAATTGGGAAACTTCCTTGGATTGTAAAAAATAGCTTGTTTAGCCTGAACTGAAATTTTGAACTTTTTGTTTTGCTGAAAAATTTGGCTTTGGTTGGACCCTGAAATATGTTTTGTTTTGGTTTTCTGGGTTTTTTTGTTTTGTTTTTTGTTTTGTTTTGTTCAGAATTGCCAGTGAACCGAAAAAAGCTATTTTTTGCACAGCTCTAGTTATAATGCAGCTTTAATTTTTGTCAGGCACCTGAATACTCCTACATCCACAAAGATAACTATAAATATTCCATGCTACTGAAAAGGATTTGGAGAGCAAAGGTCATTGACGTGCCAGTTGAAATGTTTCAGAAATAAGATAGTTTGCATCTTTGCGCTCCTCTTCACTTGCTCTCACATGGTGGCACAGAGCACTGCAGCTGCATTACATAGTAAGGTCCTGATCCTGCAAATAAATCCAGGTGAACACACCACTGTTTCTACATGTAGGCCCATTGGCATCAGTGGGGCTCTGCACACACACAGATATGCATCCATTCAGAGAAACTTGCAGAATCAGCACCTAATTCAGCACCATCTCTCCTCTACCATCAGCCATCCCTGCCCTCTTCTCTTCTCTTCCCAGTTAAGAGCAGTGATATGTACTGGCTTTCAGGAGTGAATTATTTCACTTGCTGAAATGGTGTCAAAGAAACAGTGCATTACTAATCAAAGCATCCCAATAATTTTTTTTATTGTAACCTTAGTGCTTTCTTTCTTCCCTTCCTTGATCAGTAACCTGAAGTAGAGCCTTGTGTAAGCTTGAAAGCTTGTGTCTTTCACCAACAGAAGTTGGTCCAATAAAAGACTTACCTCACCCACCTTTTGTTTATAATGTTTATCATTGTTCATTTTCTCTTACAGTAAGGCCCAATCCTTCAAACTCTCAGTCCTCAATAGTGGTACTATGAATAAATAGTCAGTCTGGTGAATTTAAGCAACAAAATTAGATTTCTCATTAGCTGTTTTCAGGAAGCTTCACGATACTGCCAACCCCAAATGTTCAAAAATTGGGAGTCAGGCCCCAAAAATCATGAGATTGACTTAAATAATGAATTCTAAAAAAAGAAACTCTAGGTTCTTTATTTGACTTCTGGTTTCTGAGCCATTATATTCAGATCACATTTTTAGACTCTATTCTTCAGCCATGAGGGTTAGAAACTTAATTTGTTAACAAATGAGAATTGAGACTGTCATGTAATGAGCTGACTCCAGAAGCTGAGGCTTTAAGAAAAACAGGAAATATTGTAAGACTTGTGATAAAATGTCAAGAGTTGGCCACACGGCTTCAAAACATCCACTGGTACAGCTTGTTCACGGTGATACTGCCTCAAAATCAAAAGCAAGTGGCGATTGTTTGTCTCTAGACTGACACAATGATAGTGCTTTGAATACAATTCTGGGGGTGTATATATTCCGAGCAGAGCAACGATTATCTTGTGTGGACCAGATTGCTGACTATATAGTACTGTTTAAAAAGGTTTAAGCTGTATGGTATAAGATAGAGTATAAGATCTGAGGTATCTTTTGCTGTATCCTTTTCTAATAAAGAGCACTGAAAATAATGTATATTATTGTTTTTGAGAGCTCTCAAGTTTAGCCCCTCTTAGTTTCTCTTTAGCACTCATTCCTTTTTTTGAAAAGTAGAGTTTTCTTATCCTCAGGCTACGGAGCTTGATCTCCCCAAATCAAAACTCTGGCGGTCTTTAGCTCCTTGTGCCCTAGTGTAATCAACTGAAGGACATGACTGTATGTAGTACATTGTGGAAGATTTAGGATTGATGCCATATTAACTGTAGTACTGATATAGCTCATAAAGAAATCAATTTACACTATCCTAAATGGAACTACTGGCGGATGAGTATCCTGGGAAGGTGGAGGAATTTGCAGATGTGCGATGGGATGGGATGGAGGAATAGGAATATATAGTATTCTACAATCAGGGTCCAATCTTCTATGGTAACACTATTGTAAGTGATATGTTGTGATTTTCAAAGCAGTCTAGAAGATTGTCACATCTCCCCTTAACTTCACTGAAAGAAGTGTCTAAATACCTAAGGCTGTTTTTGAAAATGTCAGCATAAATGTTTTGGACCATTACTGTAGTGTTCAAATGGGAGTTGGGGGGAGAGAAGACAGGTGAATAAAAGAAGACTGCCTGGGTAGGCAAGCTTCCAATATCATTAACATTATTTATTTTTAAAGGATGAATCAAGTCTTCAAAATCACTATGGACTTGGCAGGTAGAAATTGCTAAGCTTTAACTTGCCTCTTGGCCAAAAAGCTCCGTGAGTATGGGCTCGCCAGATACGGCAGTCTTTCCCACTACCTGAATTTAATTCAAACCATTCTGCACAGTCCTAATTTTAATCCTTTCATTTTGGTTTTAAGTTACTGCATATATGGCACAATGGAAATATTTTTTCAAACTTAAATTAGAAACATACTTTGGGAGCCTAAAAAAAACAACCTCTCTCTTCAGTGCACAGTGAAACATCTTTAACTCCTAGCTGAAGTGCAACCATGGTAACATTTTTGCTTGAAAAGTTTGATAGCAGTGGAGGAAAACACTTTTTGGAATATGCTTTTTGTGTGCCCCCCCCCCAACGTTCACAAGCTACCTGAAATATCCTACCAATCTGCCCAGATTATGTAATTGTTCTAAATAAATATGGTATTAGAGCAAGCTGGAAATGAAATATCATGTGTCAGAAGGAAAACCTGAGTTTTCTACTTTACCATGACTGCTAGTTAAAGACATCAGAATACAACTGGCATGGACAAACTATGTTCCAGGAGAAAATCATGATTGCAATAAGACCCAAAGTTTGCATTCCGTACCCTTACCATTTTAATTTTGAAATGCTAATGAAAAACATTATAGCTTTTGTGACAAATTTCCTCCTCTGCCTTGGTGGGTCCTATGCTTATTGGAGGATTTGCTCACCTCAGAGGTTCACGGCAGCCATCAGTTTGGCCACTTTCGTGGCTCAAATCTGCCATTCACTCTGTTAGCCCCATCACTGGCCAGTATGGGGAAAAGGAAGAAGAACAATCCCCACAGTCTCTGCTGATCCACCTTGTGGATTGGGGAATAGGCCAGAGACCTTCCCCTCTGGTTGGAACCTACAGTCCAGGTCAACTCCTCCAGTATCAAGTAGGGAGTTGCGGGGATGGAGGGATGGGGGGAACCCGGGCCCGCCCTCTACTCCAGGTTCCAGCCCAGGGCCCTGTGGATGGCAGCTGTCTACCGTGGCTCCTGTAACAGCTGTGTGACAGCTACAACTCCCTGGGCTACTTCCCCATGGCCTCCTCCCAACACCTTCTTTATTCTCACCACAGGACCTTCCTCCTGATGTCTGATAAATGCTTGTACTTCTCAGTCTTCCAGTAGTATGCCTTCTCAGTCTCAGCTTCTTGCGCCTCTTGCTCCCAGTTCCTCGCATGCACACCACAAACTGAAGTGAGCTCCTTTTTAAACCCTGGTGCCCTGATTAGCCTTCCTTAATTGATTTTAGCAGCTTCTTGATTGGCTGCAGATGTTCTAATCAGCCTGTCTGCCTTAACTGTTTCCAGAAAGTTCCTGATTGTTCTGGAACCTTCCCTGTTACCTTACCCAGGGAAAAGGGACCTACTTAACCTGGGGCTAATATATCTGCCTTCTGTCACTCTCCTATAGCCATCTGGCCTGACCCTGTCACACTTTGTAAACATTGGCAACAATGTCAGCTCCTCAGACAATCCCAGAATGTGTGTGTGCAAGTTGCACCATCTGTCTAGTCCCCCTATCTGTTTGCTACAAAAGAGAGTAGAATGGCCTTTTTATGGTATATGGGACATGTGAATGAACCAAAAACCTTGCATCCAAACATCCTGAACTTTGAGGGAAGTGGAGTGCTTGGTTCACAGTTTCAGGCCCAAATTTGGCTGCTGAGGCCCATTTCTAGTGTACATGCACTTGTTAACCTCTAACACTCTTCTTTTTTTCAGAACTGAGGAGCTGGGAATTTGTGTTGTAGCCCATGCTCTGGAGAACTGTTACTTGTAAGAAAACAACGGAAAAGGAAATTCATTTTTAATTTAATTTGGGAGGGGACGGAATTAAATTACGAGTCAGTCGAAAGTGTCTGAAATTCAGAGGGCTTTTATAGGGCTCAATTATGCCTTTCCTGATGTTGAGCTGTTCTGAGAAAGGGGAAGCAGGTGGCCTGCTCTTTACTTTTGTAATATTTTTGGAGCGGTTTAGATTCTGGAGTGGAACTTCATAGAAATATAAATAGAAAAAATCATTTTAAGTGATGCTTGTATTCCCTTTCATCATCCTCATCTCCCTGCCACAGAAATGGTACCAAATCTGCTTTAACTGTGTTTAATAATAGTCAGGAGAACCATGTTAGTACAATATCTATAAAGGCTGCCTACTACCATTATATCAGGTTGTCCCTAATATCATTTTCACCTTTTCAGTTGTTAAAGAAGCTATTACGTAGTCTTCTGCTGACTCTCACTAATTGGGGCTCATCACTCCCTGCTCTCTTTGATTTTAGGCAGAGCAGTGTACCTCAAACACAGAAACCTGATGGCTGACTGAGCTGGTAGCCTTCTGGAGGAGGAGTTACGCTGAGATTCCACAGCAGGCAAGGGAGAACTTTACCAGTTAAGGCTGAATGAAGGTCCAGAAATCTGGAGCTTTTATGTTAATAGATTAGTGACCTAATATGAACATTTGAATATGCATTACCTCCCTTGCAGCTTCTTGGTAGCTGTGGGGTCTCTGACTGCCACTGTCTTGAAGCTGCTTTGAGATCCGTGGAATGAGCCTCTATTCTCTGGTTACTACTCCCAGGCCCCTCTTGCCATGGAGAGAGCACAGCTCGGTGTTACGCTAGCTGAAACATTGAGACCATGGCCATAGGTAGATGGGGAGAGATTATGCTCTAGGCTGTATCTGTGTGGTGAGTCATGCCAGCAGGTAGTTTATGATTGGCATCCTGGAGGACACCCTAGCCTTCAAGATATTGCCCAGAGCAATTGTACCCTTAAAAGTGAAGATTAGAGCATTTCTGCAAGTCTGTGTCTCAGGAATTTGAAATTGTTGTTGTGAGCAGCCAACAATGGTGGTCTCCCAGCCAACTGGGGAGACTTGACAGGTCTGGAATAAGGGATCAGCTGTAAATTTTACCTCCCCACAGACAGACAGGAAAGTGACAACTCCACTACCCCATCTGTTCATCCCAGGGACATGAGGGAGGCAACAGAGGATGCCTGCCACAGCCAGGGGCATGAGCGGAAGATGTGGTTTAAGGCAGCAAAATTTCAGAGCATCACCCACCTTGGCTGCCAACACTTCCTCTCAGCTGGTCCTCCTTCCAGCAGTCTCCTGTGTCAAGTTTGCTGTGTGCAGGAGGGCTGAGGGGGAGCTAGTTTATGGCTCCCTAGTTCTCAAACTACCCCAACATGAATTTAAGCAAAGTAGATGCTGCTCTAATTTATAACATCTGGTTATGGTCCTTAAGTGACACACAGAAGCTGTGAATAGTGAGAGTTGAACTGAGCCCTGCCTTACTCTGACATGCCCTCTGGGCTGGGGTGGTTGGCAGAAGAGACTGCTCCACTACCCTTATGTCATCTGTGGGCTTCCTTCTCCTCACCCTTCCTGGGGGCATTCTGGATTGGCCAGCTGAAGTCAGGTTCTGGCTCCTTTATGCTGCTCAGGGGTTGCTAAGAGGCCAGATTCAGGGCACAGCATGTGGTCTTTACTATTTCTAAAAGGTAAAACACCACTGTAATTTCTTGATCAGTGGTTGAACTTGGTTTCTTTCATTCTACCAGTTTTAGACAGATTCCCTATGCTCAAAATGGGGAATACTGCTGGAACCGGCAGAATTTCTTAAACCAATATACATTTTTACGCGCAACCACTGTAGCAGGTAGTGAACACTCTAGTCAAGGTTACAGACAAATTTTCTATAAACTGGTGGAATGACTCGGCATACAATAGTTAGCCATGATATTTCATCAAAGATTAGTATTGTAACAAAGTAAGATAACATAATTGTGCAGAGTAAGTAGAATAAATTCCCAGCCTGGTAGCCAACCTGATCCAATATTTCATGTGTATACAGCTGTACTTTTCCCAAGGCATTAATTCAGTGAGACATAACTCTTTGGCTTGTTACAGGTGATACTCTAGACTTCAATAAGAGCCTGATTTTGAAAAGTGGTTTTAATCTGGCCTTTAAGTGTGCACATACAAGTTTGCATACTCAGTGTGCAAAAACCTGACCTAGCATGTGCTAATCAGTCATCATCTACCCAGTTTGTGCACATAAAAATTGTTTGCACTTGCATGTTGGCAATGGAGCACACAAACTGGGGAGTGTATGCATAATCCTAGTGTGCCTGGGCTGTTACTAGACGGGTACAAATGCATGTTTGTTTCTATAATGGGTGGGAGCACAAACTGTGTCCCCAAACTTAGTGCCCACACCTGAAAATTTAGTCTGTAAAGTGTGAATATGCCATGGGTGTATATGTATGATCTGTATAGTGCATAGACAGTACAATAGTCATCACCGACACAGCCACATATGATCTTCCTACAGGGCTACTGCATGGAATTTATCTTGCCTTTAAGAAGGATATAATAACTAAATTTGGTGTGGTTGTAAAAAGATACAGTGCTTTATATAACATGTCACTTTCCTTGAATTATGAATATGAAAAATTTACCAAGGGAATGGTACCAATAAATAAGTGACATTGTTGAAGATCCACTCAGCATTTGATCTTCCAAATGATTATTTTTAAAAAAAATTATGAAAGACAGCAATGGAAAATGACTTCTTTCTATCACTGCAAATGGGAAGTGATGAGGATATAAGGGAACATATAAATATAGCGTTCCTGAGTGGTTGTGGGGGGGGTGGAGGAGGAGGTTGAAAAAAGGTCATTCTGTTATCCCTGGGCGTTGGTCAGGAATCACATCTGACATGATCACATTCAGAAAATAAAGCAAAATGAAAGAGAGGAAGGGGCAGACAGGGTATCTGTAGTAAAGCAATCTTATCTATGGCATGCTGACCACAATGGCAAAGTGTAAAAAGCCTAATTAGCTCTCTGCTTATCCTCCCCTTCCTGTTATTCCCTCTCCACACACCAGCCACCCAAAGTTCTTTCTTCAAGCTCTGAGAGATGAGTTGCTTTTTCTAAGGACTGACAGGAAATAATTTAAGGTGGGGGGGAAGGTTTCCTGTTCTAGTTACGCTGCGTTTCTAAACTCTAAAAAACAGAAAAGGAATGGCAATTCACACACTGAATGCCATGGACCAATCTGATCCAATATGCCACATTAATAAAGGCATCAGTATATGGATGTAATTTAATTAGGACTCTGAATACACTGTAAATATAGTTACAAATTGCATGTTTTTAAGTGCTCAAATGTATTTAAACTTAAATATAATGGAGCCCCTTTTAAGGCCCTACTCCTGAAATTGGATTTGCCCAGGTGGGGTCCAACTGTAGGATCAGGGTCAGTTATAAACTTATTTCATAAAGCAAAATAAAATATGTAACAGGGGTTTTACATCAGTGGCAGCTTATATATTTCTTACCTCATCCTGAAAAAAGTGTTAATGTTTAATGTTACTATTTCAAACTACTGTAAATCTTTTTTAAAGAGTCTAGTACTTGACCTAGATCTAATGACATTTTTATTTAGACGGTGAATTTATTGTCATGGATACATCATAGGATTGGCTTGCTCTAGGCTTAGTGCAGCCAGGAGCTGTGTAACCTTTCCTGCAAAGTTCAGTCAATGTACTTCAGTCCAAACCTGCAACGCTGTATCTTGCCAGTTCTGGACCTCACTTCTATGATGATTGGCAATCATGCTAAAAGTAACAGTTTTGTATTGTGGACTAGTGTCTGCTAGGAATTAGTATAAATCTGTTTGTGTGATATCCCTTTGAATACCAGATACTGTCTGTCACATTTATTTTAAATACACTGACAATGATGCAATAAAGTAATTTTGTGGGAAGCCAGTGGTACACTTCTTAATTCAGAGCCTTTAAAACAACACTTGCTTTGAAGAGAATCACTACATTTAAAGTGTATTACAATGGGTTAAGTTTTAAAACTATACAACTTTCTAAAACACTTTTGGTAAATACTTCAGAAAAAAAATCCTCCTTATAGAACACTAGATATCTATCATAGTAAACATATTTAATGCTTTTATCCATGCTATTACAGAAAAATTTAAAATCATGGCAGTGTTCATAGATATCAGTGCTGGAATGCGACTAGACTATTTAATACCTGAAGGCAAATTACTTATTTAAAACATTAGTGTCTCTGTTTTCTAGGAGAAATGTGCACCTCTTGTTCAAGCAGACATCCTCAGCACAGTTAAACAGCCCTCTGAGAAAGCACATCAGTTCTGAGGAAAGATATCACAAGTGCTGGAAGATGTGGAAAGCTGGTAGAATTCTACTTCCCCCGATCTCGAGCCTGTCAGGTACAGTGCCAGCTGAGTTTCATCAGTATTTTGTAGTGACTGTGGTGTGAATTAACTAGAATCTTTATCCAGCAGCTTTACACATACCTGAAGAATTCAAGCCATTTTCTCATACTCTGATTTCTGGTTTGATTTTGCTATCTCCGCCATGCAGTAATGGTAAAGAATTTCTAGGAAAATTTGCTTTCTTCAAACAGTGAACAAGGAGTATTTTCTCTTCAACTATACCTCTTCGACTTCATTGCAAAGCTTTCGCCCAGCAATTTCTCCAGTTCTGTGCTGCCTAGCTTCCTGCTATGGAAGAAACAGTCCACATATACTCAGTCTTAAATATCAGAATTTCTATTCTGCAATATTGTAATCACAATTTTTTTTAAAAAAAAAAAGATCATGAATCAGGGCCCCCCAAAATCCTGAGAAATAATTTTTAAACCAGATTATTTTAAAAAAAATTCTTTGCCTTCTACTTTTTCAGCCTTGAGGGGTTCCATTTTCAAACTTTTCTGTCCAGACACAAGAACTAGAAACTTTTTTAAAAAATGAAATATGTGATCTCATGTAATCCCATTACTCCAGGAGCTGGGCTTTAACAAAAATACTGAAATTCATGAGAGTCGCAATAAAATCACGAACACTGGCAACATTGAATTTGGCATTCTTCAGTGAGATTATGTGTATCTGAGGCAACTTTTACATTATTGCAGTTTGACTTGGCACTTAAAGGTTACAGCTTGAAGTGTGGGTGTAGGATGCAAACCACAGCATGGGGCTATGAGGCCGGGTACAGAAACACTCCTTGGTCATCTGTACACACAGGGATAACTCCATCTTCACTTTCCCGACCTCTGCCATGTGCTCAGGGGAAGAAACATAGGAAGGGTTCCTGATTTGAGCAGGTGTGGGAGAGAGAAGTGAGAGAATGCCCTGTGCAAAGTCAGGGCTCTGCATTCAGATTCTGTGAACTGGGTTGATTTCAAGGCTAGGGATATCTGGGTTTTGTTTTGATACATGATTATGAAGGTTCTCTTCTGCTGGATAGGCCTTTGGACCGGTGCTGTGTTTCTCCTGAGTCATCCCAGAGCATGCTCCCTGTTCCCACTCATCATGGCTGAACTGCTCCGACAGAGGTTTAAGTTTTCCCTTTTCATGACTTGGATATCTTGTCTGAAATTTCAGAACAGAGAAGAAACTGTCCACGAGTCTGTGTGACGTTCTAGACTCTAGGGATTTAGGGGAAATTCTAAATATTCAGGGCTTCCTGGTAGCCTCATCCCCAAAGCCAGTAGTGCATTGCAGAACTTGGGTTGCGTTCTGGGGCGTTGGTTCCACCTGACAAATAACCAGGGCAGGAGGACACCCCCATGTAAGCTAGCACTGACCCAGTCGGCATTACTTTATATGGTTTTCTCACATTAGGAACAACCACTTGCACTATGTGGGAGGGGCTAAAGCGGCTATCCAGGTGAAACTGCCTGGCTCCTGAATAAGCCATGATTCAATAACAGCTATGTGTAGGCTCTGGACCTCTGCCCAAAATGGCCAAAATTCTATGCAGAACTTGAGATGTGTAGTGGGGAATGCTTTCCCGATTTTGTGGCTAGACTGAGGCTTTCATACAGAACTGTCCAGAGCTGGGGTAGGTAGAAATAAGACATGTACTTGGAAAAGATCTATATTTTAAAATGAATATAGAGTTAATGAAAGGGGCCAAGCTGGGAGCTAGAGTCACTGGAATGCTTCAGGCTACTTTGTCTAACTCTGAAAACCTCTCCCCCCCATATTCTTGAGAAATTTTGAGAAACTTTGCTGGAAGTTTGTAAGCAAACATTCCCAACAATGACTTGGAAACATTATTAAATTGTTTAGTAAATAATTTATATTTTTAATTAAACATATTTACTTCAACTAAAAATATTTTTCCCCTTCAGCTTCCCCCAACAAAACCAAAACTAATATATGGATTGACGTTTTAGGGGTAGGTTTGGCATAATCCAATTTTAATTTCAGTAATTTTGACAGATAATATCAATATTTATTTTTAAGCATTTTTTAAAAAATTGTCATTGATTTTAAACTTTCACAGTTGCGGGAAATGATGGGAAGGGGCATCAGACCATTTTTGACAGTAGACCTTGAGATTCAAAAAGTTAAAGTTTCGTAACCGTTAAAGCACAAATTGTCAACATCACATGTCAAAATATACAAAGTAAATACCCTTAAATCAAACATCAATAGATGCTCAGGCAGCATTATTCTTTCTATGCCTATCTGTACATTTCAATTATCGATGGAAATAGTATCAGTTTGTGTGTGTTCAATGAAATGGATGTATACCACCACTGATCAATAAATTGTATCTTTCAAATCTCCTTACAAAAATAGTTTCTTACACTTTCCAAATTTCCCTGCTCACTTGTGTTATTATCTTATTATTATTATATTTATTTATATTTATTATTATATTATATATATAATTATTTATCTTAAAATAATTCCTATTTTCCTTTAGACCTCCGATTTTTTTTTCTGACTCCTAGGATGAGGGGGGCATAAAATAGCGAGTATTAAATTCATCCCTCAGCATTGCCCATATTCTTATAGAACTATGCAAAACCCTGCCTCTCAGCATTACCAAAATAGTATTGCCTCTTTAGCCATGCGGTAGCAGATTTTCAGGTCAGTTTCCTGTTTGAAGACGAAATCAGTGATATGGAATCTAGTATTTTCTTAATGGTATTTGTTTATTTACAAACTGTACACAAGTCCTATTCGCTTGAACACAAGACAAAGAGCACAGACAACACCCTCTTACAGAAACCTCAGAGCAGGCACTGCTGCCTCTTTCTCTTTTCAGGGCCTCACCCCGCTTGCACTGCTTCACAGTTGCCTCTTCCTGCCCTAATCCCTGAGTTTTACACTTGAGAAACTCCTAGTCCAAGGCTGCTCACAGACTGCTTGGTCTAAAAAGTTGAGCCTGGGCATCTATCCTCCTTTTGTGCAGTTGTTCTGCAACACAAAGACATTTAGGGTATGTCTACACTGCAATTAAAAACCCATGGCTGGCCTGTGCCAGCTGACTCAGGCTGAAGGGCTGCTTAATTGTAGTGTGGATCAGGCTAGAGCCTTGGTCCTAGAACCCTGTGAGGTGGGAGGGTCCCAGAGCTCTGGCTGCAGCTGGAGCCTGAATGTCTAGACCACAATTAAACTGCCCTACAGCCCAAACCCCGTGACCCCGAGTCAGCTGGCATGGACCAGCTGCGGGTGTGTAATTGCCATGTGGACATCCCTTAGATCTTTAGCTGCCAAAGGAGAGTGCTTAACCCACCCAATACTCCTAATGACTCTCTGGGTGCAAATACTGCCTGGCATTTTTAGTCATTTCTATGGGAGTCTTATGCTGGGTGCGTATACCTAAGTGACCCCTAATGTGCAAACAATCAGCACCTTTTACCATAATATTTATAGGCGCACACAAAAATATCTCCTAGTATATAAAAAAAAATATTGGTGCTGTAAACACATGAGCAACCAGCCCCAACAAGAACACTTTTGCTCCATTGTCTCATTTACTGTGTATTCACCTGTGAGCTCTTTATCATAAGAGCAGCCTTAGCTTACATTAAAGAAAGAAAGAAAGAAAGAAAGAAATGGGATGGGATGGGCACCTCATGAGATCTGGAATTCAGTTCAGAAAAACCTCCAAAGTTCAGACCTCAAAGCTCTGGGCCAGTCCCTATGGCTCTCTTTTCCTATGCAGTCCCATTCCTACAACAAGCCCTATGACAGAGCACACCCCCTTTCCAATCTGCATGCTCATGTTTCCTTAAGTGGAGCCTGATCAGCCTTTCTATTCAGAGGGGATGTGACATAGCCACTGGTAGCGAGAGCTTCCTAACTTTGTCCCATCGATACTGCTCTCACTTGAAAGATCCATCTCCAGGGATGAGGCAAGGTCATTTGTTCTCAGTGCTTCTTCAGTTTTTATCTCTGCTGAGACTGCCATCAAGGGCGCCGGTTGTAATGGTGGGGTTTATGTGGACAGCTCTCGACCGGGAACTAGAGTGAAACCACCAATTCATGTCACAAAGATCACTAGCTTTCAGTTGGTGATGAAACATTGCTCTGTCACTAAATCACTTTAACTATTAGGGTTTGTTTACACTTTGAAATTTACCAAAACAACTATTCCAAGGTATTTATTCCAGAATAGCTATTTTGGTAAACTTCCAAGTGGAGACAAGTACCCCCTGCCTTTGAAGTCTATCATCCTATGTGGAATTTCCAGAAAGCTAGCTAATCCCATATATAGAACCAAAGTAAAAATAACTACTAGAGTTGACCTGAAGAATTGATACTACTATAACTATAAAGGCGACATCTAGCTCAAGGGATATTAGAAACTTTTTGCTTCTTACTTTCTCTCCAGTCCCACAAAACAGCCAACACTTAATGCACCCATTGTGCAAAACAAACAGCATAAAATGAACTGAGATGGAGCTTCCCACCACGGTCTGCTCAAGATATGTTGACATATAGGAGTGGCAAAGAGGAAGGTGAAAACAGATGAAAATCCCAGCTGAATGGCCTTTCTGGAGGGTTTTTAATCTTCTTACACCTGTTTCCAGGCACTGACGTGTGATAGTGACAGGGTGTAGAAAGGAATGTAACAACCTGGGCAACAGGATGTGGGTGGAGGCAGAAGTCCCATGGGAGAAACTTTGCATCATGTTTCATATCATGCATGTAGAAGTTGCCGTAATGCTGCAGTAGGTAAATGTAAAATTATTTAAAGTAAGTGCTCAGGAGCGGGGTGTGTTGGGAAAAGGCACAGCATTTAATTGTGTTAAGAAGTATTCAGCTCAGTCTAACTCTGCTCAGGCTTCTGAAAACATCTAGTTTCCAGGCATTACTCTGAGGTTAAACACAGGCATTAGCATAGTCACTTCATTCTACATAATCTTATCTGCATAGTCACTCCCATATTCATAAAAGAACTGGCCTTGCAGAAAGCTGAGTTCTAAACATTCAAAAGCAATAGGCCAAAAATAAAAGTTAGCTCACAAGCCTGCAAGTGATTGTCCAGTCAGCACTACGGTATCTTTGTCTGAGAATAAAGGACAAAATATCAAATATCTGAGAGCTGTACAACACTGGCATGAATAAAAGGAAGAAAAAAATAAATATAATCTCTGACACAAAAGGCCTCAGAATTACCCTGTTCAAAAAAGGAAGAGGCATGGGTAGAAACCACATGTTAGAAGTAGGATTTCTATGCAGTCATGTTTTTTTAATTACTTTTAATTTGGAACACCCAAACTACCTAATATGGATTTAAACCTACCTCTGAGCTCGGGGTCAGCTATAGTTTCTATTCTGATTACTATTCTCAGCCACATGGCCAGATTCCAAGATGAACAGAATTGGTGAAAAATGAGATGGTGGGGTTTGTTTGTTGTTTGTTTGTGTATGTGTGTGTGTTTGTTTGTTTTTTCAGTAGCTGTAGCAAGGGACACGTGAACACCTTTATTCAGTATTTAGGTTCTTAGGTGTCAGGTGCCTTAGATACTGACACAGCAGACTAATTTCACAAAAGAAAGGAGAAACCTACATCTTGTGACGTTTACCTCTCCATTGTCTCTTACACAATATGACTGAGAATGGAATAAGGGAGGATGCTTTTTGATTTGGTTGTCCAGCTGTTCATTGTACTTTCCTGCAATGGTTCAGATAATTGCTAGGCTTGAGCCTCTATCGGTGACACTTCTCTACACTTAAAGTGCCAGCTACCAATTTGTCTTATTAGGTACCTGTTAAGTGGGTGGAGAGATTGAGCTCTAAAATTTTGTTATTGATATAGGGCCAGTTCATTCCCTTCATGGGTGGGGGTGGGGTAATCAACATGGAGTCAAGAAGTACCATTCATTAGATGGAATCCATCAGGATCTGGTAAAAAGAAGTCAGGCTTTATTGTCTTGTAGAACAGAACAGGTGTGCAACCCCATAGACCCCCACGGATAACTAGGATACCTCCCAGAAGCCATCCGTGTGGAGATGATTGCACACTAGTTCCCAAGCTATCTGGAAAGAAGACCCACACTGGCATGGCTGCTTGCAGTGGCAGTTCCCTGCAGGGAGTGATAGGAGGGGTAATACCATAATATGATGATAGCCTAGTGAGCATTATTTTAAATTGGTATTTCCCATGAGATTACAAGGGGACCATGCAGGAAGGCACTGCTCCTCCCACTTCTGCATGTCAGGGGGCTTTTTCTCCCTATTTTCCTCTCCACCCTGTGGTCATAGTTACTGGGTCTGATCCTGAAGTCCTGACATAGATAAAACTCCCATCAAACCCTCTCTTTAATAACTTGGAATTCTGACTATCCACCTGTTTTTCAGAATTATTTGTGAATGCCCAGGAGTATTGTGAAACTGTGTAAAACAAGCTGTCTTGCAAAGTTTCTGGAAATTTGCAAAACTGTCCTTTTTTGCCCTACTGTAGCTTGCAGTGATGACACTACAGCAGCAGAATGACTGCTTAGTGTTATACTAAGTTTAAAATAGGATTAAGCAAACCAGAAAACACTGTTTTCAAATGTTTTTAAATCCATTTTTATTGGTATATAAATGTCCTGGTTTTGCCCAACCCCCTCTCAAAAAAACCAATGTAATTATTATTCCATCAGTTCATTTTCTTTTTTCTGTGTTCCTAAAAAGATATATTGGCATGCAAGACTTCTACAGATGTGGCATTAGATCCATACTTTCTCCTCGCATGGAAAAACCACACAGAAGCTTGTTTTTAAAGAGAGAGAAAATAAGATTAAACAGGACAGGGAATGTCGTTATGAAAGAATGAAAATATTTTCATTACTAGGGTATTTGTATGTCAACAGCTGATACAGAGTGATGTGAGCCATTCCTACAAGGACTCCCAAAGTCTCTTTCTTGTACCATACACCAATTAGCAGAACCCAGATTAAATGAGCAACATACAACACTCAGAAAGTTACTGAATTTCACGTTTTCTTGTCATTTTATTAGATTGTTGATTGTTTTCCCCCATTGCGACTTTTGTCATGCAGTCTTTTAGAGACGCAGATTCCTAAGTAATATAGTCAAAAAATGTGAACTTGTCCGATATGACTAAATAGATATTATTAGGTTGCTATTGTGTAGTGTATAAAAGAATTGCAGTGTTGCTTGGTCACTTATTGAAAAGAAGGTCTGCATTTGAGGTGGGCGGAGGATGGGTAGGGAGAGAGTAACCATAGGGATAGATAAGAACATAGAAAATATCACCATGCCACTGTATAAATCCATGGGACTCCCACAGGTTGAATACTGCATGCAGTTCTGGTCACCCCGTCTCAAAAATAGATAAATTGGAATTGAAAAAAGTACAGAGAAGGAGAACAAAAATGATTAGGGGTATGAAACAGCTTCCATATGAGAAGAGATTTTAAAAGACTGGGGCTGTTCAGCTTAGAAATGAGACTAAGGGGGGATAGGATAGAGATCTATAAACTCACAAATGGTGATTTAGGTGAATAAGGAAGTGTTAGTTACCCCTTCATATAACACAAGAACCAGGAGCCACCCAATGAAATTAATAGGCAGCAGTTTTAACACAAAAGGAAGTATTTCTTCACACAACATACAATCAGTCTGTGGCACTTGCTGCTAGGGGATGTAGTGAAGGCCAAAACTATAACTGGATTCAAAAAAAGAGCTAGATGGACCATTGGTCTGACACAGTAATAGCCATTTTTATGTTCTTTGTGTGGAGATAGCAAAGGGAGACTGTAAACAAAACTTGCTAACACAGGACTGTAAGAGGTGAAGAAGAATTCATGCATGAATCAAGCAGAAATGATCAAATATAGTGCCCAATTCTGCTGCTCTTACTCTCACTGAGTAGTACTTGTATGAGTAGTCATTTATTTCAGTGAGACTACTTGTTTAGAATGTGAGTTAAGGTTTTACTGATCATTATTTAGTCATTTTTCAGTCCTAACTAATTCCCTATAAAATGATTAAGATATCACTGGAAAACAATTGAATGTATTAGAATATGATGTCAGTGGATACAGAGTTTTGTGGTTTTTTTTTTTTTAATTTTTCAAAATTATTTTGTGGTATTTCTTTGCTTTCCTACACAGCTGCTGTGTTCCACTATGGAAGTGGCTGCATTTTGGAGCCTGATCTCTCTCCATCCCATACCTACCTCAGCTTTTATGAATTAATTTTTGTGAATGCTTTGGAGGAAAATTGCTATAGAATTATAGATTATTGTTGTTTCACTGGAATTTCGTTTTAGTGTTTCATTTCATCTCCATGTGATTGAAGACTGGCACAACTAAAATATTGCTCAATATCTTTGATCTTTGCCAGATAGCCTGTTGTAATTGGCTCCTTGCAGATCTACCCAATGCTTATTGGAGCTGTTCAGAGTTATGTGGCTTGTTTAAGATTTTTGAGCTGTTCATGTGAATTCATTAGTTAAATGTCTTTATTAGAACACATAGAAAAAATGGAATCCATTTAAATTTGATATCTTTTAAAGCTCTTCACTCTGCAAGACCATCTTATTAGAAACACAATCTATTGGTACCATTTTTGGTAGACTCCATTTCTGGGCTTGTGTCTCAAAGCCATGTCACTAGTTATAGTTCTAAATATAGAACTTTTGATCCACTTTCCTCCAGGTTGAAGGAATTCTACCTCATGAAGATATGCACTTAGTGATTGTTCTGGTTTGTATCACAGCAGTGCCTATAGACCTCAGTCAGGGATCAGGGCCTATCATGTTAAGTGCTGTATAAACACATATACATATGCACAATATAACAGATTGATCCTGTCCTAGTTTGCTTAGAATAAAGTTTAAGAGATGGGCTTTTCAAAAGTGTTTAAACGAGGTGCCCTATTTTCATTGAAAGTCAATGGCACTTCTGCATCACCCACGTGCTTTTGCAAATCCCACCCTAACACTTTCTATCAGAAACAGCTATCGCTAACACTTTCTACCAGATGAAAAAAACCTTTTTTACCAGATGTTTTCTTCAGTGTCCTACTAAGCCACTTGGGGATCTTCTTTTGGAAGAAATTGAAGGATAGTTGACGCAGGAGTCAATGTAATTCTTCTCAGAATACTTGTTCAGGTATTTTCCCCTCACAAATCATCCCAAGTCTTCATTCCTTGTCTCCTCTTTACTCTTAAATATCAAGAATTAAGTTGATGAGAATACATGAAGCCACCCAGCCGCTTTCCTTGTCAGACGTTTTCCCTGATAAGTGGTCTTTCAAAGGATTTTTCCAGAGGCAAGGTAACTATTAAACAATCAAGAAGACACTAGCCATCCTTCCACTAATGCCATCTCCTATGTTATGCAAGTCCTAAGGTTTGTGGATCCTACTCTACACCTTTCCTAAATCGTCTTGAGCTGGGGTTCTTTAGTGCTGACCATAGCAAAACTAATTATATTATGACCTGAAGAATAGCTCTGTGTAAGCTCAAAAGCTTCTTTCACCAATGAAAGTTGGTCCAATAAAATATATTATCCCATCCACCTTGGCTATATATTAAGAAAATGGAAGAACATTATGCCACAAACAAAAACTCAACGAGGGAAATAACATACCACTGGATTAATGGAGAAACCCCCATAATATGAAAGGAGTAACAGAAAACACTGATGAAATTGGGAGAGTTTGGATGCAATCAGCAAACACTGACTCATGCCAGTCAGTGACTTCACTGGGACTACTTGCACATGTAAGGGTTTGAGGGATCAGTCAATTTATCGCCAGTTTCTGATGTCTCTTCTTTGGAGCCTTGCTCAGCCTTTTTAGGCCAGTGGGCTCTTTAATTAGTAATGTGGGCCCAATCCTGCACATCCCTACTCATGAGTGGATCCATTGACTTGAGACTACTTCCACGAGTTAGAATTTGCAGTATCTTTGTCTTCTTTACCTGTTTGTACTGGTAGCGCAGATAACAGTATACCTGTTTAGATTTTTGGGGTGTGGAGTTTTGGTTTTTGCTGCTTTCTGTTTGTTTGCTTCATGTGAGTTTATTCTAATTGAAATATTTGTATACACAATCTTTTTTTTTCTAATTACTATTCTTGATTTAATTTTATTTTTCCATCTTCTATTTATGGATAATGATTCTCTAAATGTGAAATAAAATAGATTTATTTAACTTTTACAAGTTAGTAGATAGGGATTAGGAATATCATTTATCCAGTAAGGGTCTCAATATATGGGAACTATCCTGGTTATGAATTAAGCTCCCAGTTTCATGTCTCAGGTGGGTGGATTGTTAAATTCCTATGCTGAGGAGGTATCAGAGGAAGAACAGAGGTATAGAAAGCAAATCCATGTCTGGCATGAACAGTGCCCTTCTAGGCAAGTGTGAAATAGCCAACCCCCACCCATAAACATTTCTGGGATCACTGGGCAGAGGATAGGATACAAGGATAACATCAAGTGTGGGGACAGGATATCAAGAATGTGATTAAAAACTTGACAAAATTGCACAATGCTATATCCAGTGAGAAGAAACCTTCACCTCTTGTGTAGTTTTTGGCATCAAGAAGAGCTTATCTTCAAGTAACATGTAAAATGTAAGGTGAATTGCTAAAGAGGAATGCAGACAGATTCTCATATCAGCACATTGTTTTGGTTCAGACTCTACTGGATTTATGTGAAGTACATTTAGCAAAAAAGAAAAATCAGTTTATCCTTTGTTTTTTCCACATGCTGTTAGCCAAACAAGCTGTAGGAGGAAATTAATGCTGGGAAGGTTGGAAAATAATTCACACACTATTTTACTTTTCATACAACTTCAAAAGTTGTAGCAGGTTTGCTTTTTTTAAAAAAACAAAACAAAACACACACCATGCTCACAGACTTGCTCTTTTGGCTCCTTACTGCAGCCATGAGTACAAAGTTGGAGAACAGTGCTGCTACTTCGAAATCCACTGTATAGAGATATTATTTAGAGACTTTCCAGGATGAATGGTAAGGATGAATTGAGAGGACCAGCACTAGGCCTCAGCACCAGTAAAGTCCTACCTGAACCCTGTTTTGAGGGCATTGTGCTCGGCGAACAACTGATTTTTTAGTTTAGCGGCAATTCCTAAATTAATAAATATTCGGTTCAGAGCAAACCAAATCTGAAATTTTTCAGAATTTTTGGTGGATGGAGGAATAAAAAAAAATGTTAGATTTGTTTTGAGTGGGAATTTGAACCTCAGCCTCCTACTTCCCAGGTGAGTACCTTAACAGGTGGGCTAAAAGTGATAAGAGGTGGGAGTGAGAAGGGCCTCAACACCATGATCATAATCACCACCACTTCCTCCTTTGGCCATTTAGTGAACGGCCAAAATTGTTTGTGTCAAATTCAGGACTGGTTTCAGGTTGAATGAAACTGCATTTTTGTCAGACTCTTTGCCCAAACAGTTTCGCCCAATTCTAAACTGAAGTGAATTTCATCCAAAATGAACATTTCAGCAAATTATTCCTGATCCTGAATGGATTTTATGGCATATTGACCTTCTGAGGGACTATACACATTACCTATGAGTTGCATACCTCTATATTGACAAGAGCTGGGCAAATAATTCTCAACAAATAATTTATTCAATGAATTTTATCACTTTGTTTTCAGATTGTCCAAGCTGTTGATGATTTCTTTGTTTTTCTAGGTTTACCATTACATAATTTCAGCAAATAATAATTCTGAATGCCTGGCTTGTGTGAGCAGTTCATTGCAAGTATGCAATAATCAAAATTTGAGCATTGTTGTGTATAGGATGTATCTGTCCCGTGGCTGGATGAGTGTAACTGTTAGTATCAGAAACAGATGCAAACACGCTCATTGGCAAATTCAAAAGTCACTTTCTGCTAAGATTTTCCACTATTCACATTAAAATTCACTGGTGCTATAAACATAACTTCTGGCACATGTCTTCTTGAATATTTGTGGAAAATGAACAAAAGAGAACACAACAATAGTAAGTGATTTTTTAAAAAATGTCTAATTATGATCTATTGTATGAACTATTTGCCCTGTTCGTATAGTGAGAAACACCAGGGGGCTTGATATATCCCTGCAGGCATGAGGGTGTAATTTGCACTACCTTCTACCGTAGGCAGAGCTGTACCTTGTGGATATTCATTCTCAGCGGAATGGCAGGTGTGATAACGCCATCCTCTAGCAGTATGTCTCTTGGGTACGCTTGTATTGCTCCCTTTCTGGCCAGGTGTGTTGTGCCCCTCTCCCCCCCACACACACACCCTGTTCGTGGGCTGCCTGGGCCAGCTTTTGGCCCACAAGAGGATCAGTAGCTGCTGGTGCCTTATACAGTTTTGCTCCCATTCCAAGTGGACTTTCCATTACTGTGGACAATTTAGAGTCCCAGGCACTGGAATTTGCCTTGAAGTACATTTGTTTAAAGTGTACAAATTAAACACATAATTTCATAACTATCTGAAAAAAGCCAATGAAAATACAGGGATTTTGTTTGTAAATTCCATCCAAACATCAGGATCGTGTTACAAATGGTTTAGATGGAATTTACAACTCTACAATTTTTCTGCTCTCCTCCATTTTCCACACCTGCTTTCAAATATGAAAGATATGCTTGCGTTTTCTTGAAGGACTGAAATTTTAAACATGAGAATCACAAACAGCGAACAAAAAAAATTGTCTTTTTGGGAAGTGGAGATGGGGGAACAACTAGTAAATATTTGAGCTACGTTTTGTGAAAAGTTTGGGATTCGTAAAAATGATCATATGTTTGTGCATAATTAATACTGTGATCACAAGGAACATAGCAAACTGACCTCTGCCCTTAATGCATAAAAATAATCACAAGTCAATTGTCTTACTACTGTATTTTCTTACCTCTGGATATAATAGACAGGTTCATACTGAAATAGGATTATGACAAAGATTGGGATTCTCTCCATTGTGGACCCACTCTTTCAGTTAAACTGTTCACGTGAGTAAGAGATACGGAGTCCCTTGTGTGGGAACAAATCAGTCTGGAACAAAATGTTCCACAGTATAGGACAACCTTCATCTGATGGGTGGGGGGAAGGGAATGCCTGCAAGGTTATTAGGGAGAAGGTTACTGCAGTGAAAATAAAGAGGAATTTCTATTATTTGATAACTGCAGAACTTAAACAAAAAACCACACCATCACCAACTCAGGAGATCGATATACTAGCAGATTGTGAACTATATTTGGAGACGTATAGTGATAATATCTACTTAAAGTTAGCTAAGAAGTACTGCACACTTTGAAACAATATTTGCAAGGTCCTTGTCAGCAAATGCCTCTAGGAAGGATATAGCAGGAAGTGAGGAAGGGAGACCCTGTCTCTCAACCCAAGGCCATTTTCATACAGTCTGAAGATCTTCCCTTTACCCCTTTTGCAGTTGAAAGATGCTTCCGGACAGCAAGTGCCATTTGTTGAGAAATGCATTTATTTCATTCAATAATAGCCAGCAGGGAAATGAACTTTGCCATCGATGGTTATACAAATTTTTCCCACAAATAGTGTCTTTTTCAGTAACACATTTTTGTATCTTTAATTGTGAAGTTTCAAAAGAGGCTGATAAGCATGAAATAGATGGAATAATCAGAGTTGCTTATTTGCTCTACCATTCCAGTCCTAACCCACAGAACACAAAATACCATAGATTGTGATTAACACAAAAAAAAACCCTTGTCTGACTTTATTCATAGTGGCTGATTTCAAGGGCAGGAGGTACATGCAAGCACAGTGGGTAGCACATGATTATGGAGTATCTAATGAAAATAAAAATCATGGTTTTTCCATGGAAATAGCATTGCTTTTACTGGATTATTTACTGGTTTGTATAGATTTACATGGCCTATAATAAACACATTTTATCACCAGGATATGTGACTGCAAACACCTAATATAAGGCACCTGAGGTTGAGGCAAAGACTAGTTAATCTCTGTAGAAAATAATTTATCTTTCAGATATGCTTATTTAAAGTATTGTAATACTCTTTAAATCATAAAGGCCAATTGATGTAAGGAACTATAACTCCATTGAAGTTAATGATGTTGCATCCACTTACATCAGAGTTGAATTTGGCCCTTAGCTTGTTGTAGGGGGTTTTAATCTTAAAGTTGAATTCTTACTGTGTGTAGGGGAGAACCTTATTTTACTAAGAAGCAAATTGCTCTCTAGGCCTTCATATGTTAAGGGGGTGTTTACAAGACTTTCAGCTATGGATCATTCTCTCCACTGATAGAGTACAGGAGTTATACATACATGGCAAGTTTAGTGATGTAGCCACTATTATGCCAGCAGTAGACTCTCCGGGTTGACATGTTCAGTTACCCAAAAGGAACATGTCCTCAGTGTTTAATTTTGAAAAATATGTATTTATTCTAGCCTATGTTAGCTCCTCATGGGTTAGTCTATCATTTGCCATGCATCAGCTGTGGGATCTCTTGATGAATCTCAGTCATCAAGACAAGAACAAAGAATAGCTTTTGTCTTAACTATGCCAAAAAGGCCTGGGATTGCCATCCCTTTTCTTGAACCCATTCTTTCCGGACTCTAGTTTCATCCTCTTTCAGCATAGTAATTCTAGGAAAGTGAATTAGTTTAATTTGCATGTGCTGTTTTCATCATGTTGATATTGTATATATGAAACTTCCCTTCTTAATGAGAGTTCACTATATGCATGAAGAAGTGTATATACTGTAGACTCCCTTCATTTCTTGCCAATAAAGTCTCTTATAACTCACACCAGTGAGACCTCTAACACCTCTTACTATAAAACTGTGCACTCACATGGCCCGTATCACCCACTGAAATAAATGCTTAATACATATTAAATTTCACAAGACAACTGCGAGGTGTTATACCCATTCTACAAGTAGTTAAACTGAGACACATGCTAAATCCAACATTTCTAAACTTAGGCTAAAATTTTGGTTGATGTAGTTCAAGGCTGTGCAATGAGTCAGTGGTAGAGGCAGGTGTAGAATCTAGGAGTCCTGATTTCCTGTCCTTGCTCCAACTGCTGGGCTGTACTTTTTTTTTTTTCCTAGAAACTCAAATTATGTTCAGGATGAGACAGTGCTGAGATTCAGACTGTTCTCTCTTTTCAGCAGTTCCTCTGGGTCTACTGCTTAGCATGGTAGCATGACTTATAGTGGAAAAATTTGGCCCACCCTAGTGCATTCCGGTTGAGAAGCATCAAATTTACCAGATGAACAATGGTAAATCTTGAGCTTTATGGAGATTATTTATAAGTCTGGAAGATACTTTGCTGCAATTTAAGCCCTAAAAGAGCACAGAGAACCAAAAGAAGCATAGACAACATCAGTGAAATATCATAATGGAAAGAAGAGTGTGGACACTGACCATAAAGACAAGTTTAGTCATCACAACAGCAGCAATTGATTCTTAGCGATTCAGCTCCTAGGGTGATGGATACCCTAAGATGCACAGAAATGCTACTCTCATTGGACTCACTCAGCAACCCTACAGGAAATTTTTCTCACTCCTCCCCTGAATAACCTGAATTACAACAGCTGGGTATAGAGTAACTCTGGTTTACAGATGCGGCAATTCAGATTATATTTTATTAAGCTGAAACAGGAGATGCAGCAAACTCTCCCAGGGAGTTCAGAAGTTTCCACCCTTCTAGTAATTGCATACTGTACAGGAAATGGAGGTTAAAAAAAAGTTACAAAAAGTCATTCTGGGTATCACCTAATACAATCATCATCTGAAACAAATTCTCATCTTCTCAGAATTTCCATGACCTGAAAAAGTCCTTTCAGTGGATGCTAAGAATTTCTGCAACACTCAGTGTGCATTTGCTGATAAATAATGCATTGGAAAAAGGTGGTTACCTCTGATCTCTTACACTGTTGTTTCTTCTAGCCTCATATCTCTTTGGCATAGTTGCATCATTAGACTTAGAAGTTATTAGCATTGTAAGTCTGACTTTAAAGCTAAATTCCTTCAAAGATGTACACTTGTCCCAAAAGCCCCCTGCTCACTGAACATGCAGAATTTCCTATGCATATGAAGTATCAATCATAAGTTTCATACAGTAAAGTCTGCAAATGTTCAGACAGGAAAATTGCCATTGTACAGCTTTCATCTGACTCAAGAGAGTTCAGATACAAATACGGCACAGCACTCACATGAAACCAGAGATTCAGGTCACTCTTGAACATACCGAGTCTCTCTAACTCTGGGAGTACAGCTGTGCTAGAAGTTTCTCCCAGGCCACCTGGCTCAAACTAGATCTTAAAGGGAGAGAAAAAAATTAAATATAAATAAATAAAAGACAAATCCTGGTGGCAATAAATTATAAGCCATTGGTCGCTGAGAATTGAGTTATTTTGGCAACTGAAGCTTATTACATTCCAAAAGGCCACTGTCAGTTCATTTTATGCCCAACATTTAGGTTTTGTAAAACAAGATTTTACAAACCTAGGAGTAATGGAAATGTTTCACTGTTAATTACTCCAAAGTGACCAGAACCACTTCCCAAATGGTTCTGGGAAAAGGGAAGCTTGTTCTCCCCACCAAAATACTCCTTTTTCCTCCCTGAGTTGCCAGAAGCAAATGCCACTTTGAGTTAGTGTGCCCTGGTCTGTGGGGACCTTGCTTCTGATGAGATTGGGGAGTTTTTTGAAGGCCAGAAGAGGGGGTTCAGGAAATATTTATTTCAGAATGTAGTCCAAATGTGGGTTGTAATTGTTTGATACCCTGTAGGGGTTCCATTGTGGGATGGTAGGCTTGAAAGCTTATCACTTCCACCTACTTTGTTTCTCTCATAAGCTGTACAGGAAATGGAGGTACACAGGGTAATGACCCAGAATGTCATGCATTATAGACTTATAGACTTTAAGGTTAGAAGGGACCATTATGATCATCTAGTCTGACCTCCTGCACAATGCAGGCCACAGAATCTCACCCACCCACTCCTGTAACAAACCCCTGACCTATGTCTGAGCTATTGAAGTCCTCAACTCATGGTTTAAAGACTTCAAGGTGCAGAGAATCCTCCAGCGAGTGACCCTGGCCCCACGCTGCACAGGAAGGCAAAAAAAACCCAGGGCCTCTGCCAGTCTGCCCTGGAGGAAAATTCCTTCCCAACCCAAAATATGGCGATCAGCTAAACCCTGAGCATGTGGGCAAGACTCACCAGCCAGACACCCAGGAAAGAATTCTCTGTAGTAACTCAGATCCCACCCTATCTAATGTCCCATCACAGGCCATTGGGCATATTTACCGCTAATAGTCAAAGATCAATTAATTGCCAAAATTAGCATCTGTTGTTCTGTAGAATTTTCTGTAATATCTGGCTGGTGAATCTTGACCATATGCTCAGGGTTTAGCTGATCGCCATATTTGGGGTCGGGAAGGAATTTTTCTCCAGGGCAGATTGGAAGAGGCCCTGGAGGTTTTTCGCCTTCCTCTGTAGCATGGGGCATGGGTCACTTGCTGGAGGATTCTCTGCTCCTTGAAGTCTTTAAACCATGATTTGAGGACTTCAGTAGCTCAGACATAGATGAGAGGTTTTTCGCAGGAGTGGGGGGGTGAGATTCTGTGGCCTGCGTTGTGCAGGAGGTTAGACTAGAAGATCATAATGGTCCCTTCTGACCTTAGTATCTATGAATCTAGGCTATCCCATCATACCATCCCTTCCATAAACTTATCAAGCTTAGTCTTGAAGCCAGATATGTCTTTTGCCTCCACTGTTCCCCAGAACTTCACTCCTCTGATGGTTAGAAACCTTCATCTAATTTCAAGTCTAAACTTCCTGATGACCAGTTTATATCCATTTGTTCTTGTGTCCTCATTGGTACTGAGCTTAAATAATTCCTCTCCCTCTCCGGTATTTATCCCTCTGATATATTTATAGAGAGCAATCATATCTCCCCTCAGCCTTCTTTTGGTTAGGCTAAACAAGCCAAGCTCTTTGAATCTCCTTTCATAAAACAGGTTTTCCATTCCTCGGATCATCCTAGTAGCCCTTCTCTGTACCTGTTCCAGTTTGAATTCATCCTTCTTAAACATGGGAGACCAGAACCAAACACAATATTCCAGATGAGGTCTCACCAGTGCCTTGTATAACGGTACTAACACCTCCTTATCTTTACTGGAAATACCTCACCTGATGCATCCTAAGACAGCATTAGCTTTTTTCACAGCCATATCACATTGGTGGCTCATAGTCATCCTGTGATCAACCAATACTCCGAGGTCCTTCTCCTCCTCTGTTACTTCCAAGTGATGCGTCCCCAGTTTATAACAGAAATTCTTGTTATTAATCCCTAAATGCATGACCTTGCACTTTTCACTATTAAATTTCATCCTATTACTATTACTCCAGTTTACAAGGTCATCCAGATTTTTCTGTATGATATCCCGGTTATCCATTGCTTTCCTACCTCTTTCTCTGACTGCCATTAATCCTCTCTACACACATTGAGCAACGCATCATTCCATCCCCACGGAAAGGAGGCAAATACCATTACTCCCATTTTACAGACGGGGCAGCTGAAGCATAGAGAGGTTGAAGTGACTTGTCCAAGTTCACATGAAAAGTTTGTGGTGCAAATGGAATAGTACATAGAGCTCTGAGGTATCAGACACACATCTTGTCCATTAGATCACAAAGAAATTGCTTCAAAACTCCGTGCACATTTGTGCTGTCTAAAAATGGGTTTTTTTAGGGTTTCTTCTCCACATTTGTCAAACACTTCAGGATCTACAGATGAAAATCTACAAAGTTAGCTGACAAAGTATTATTATTTGGCCCATTTTGCACAAAATGCCATTGTACAAGCTAGCTTAACTCAGATCAACTCCTTTTGTTGATGCATTATGAATCTTATACTATGCAATCAATATTTTGCAAATTACAATATTTTATACAATGTTCTTCTACAGTTTTAGATACATGCAGTGTCTTGTATAGTAGTACTTCATATACCAGTCAAAGATAGACTTCCATGGACTATCATATTATTGTTTATTATTTGTATTATCATAGTTCCAAGGATCCCTAATAATGGACCAGGACCCCATTATGCTAGGTGCTAAGTGGGCAGAATGCAACACATAAAAATATATTACAGATAACACATAACAGAATAATAATGAGACTATGCAGACATTTATGGGGTTTTAGAATTCAGTTTCATTAACTGTTTGAGTACAGCACTACCATTAATCTATTTTACTGTAAATACATTTATTTCTTTGTCCCTAGAAACACACATGTATTACTTTGAGCCTGTGGAAAACATGTTGTTAATTTACTTGTGCTTGTCCAATTAAATATACATTCATAACTTTCAAATCCGTGGCATACATCTATAAATTCTGCACACTCATTCTCAGTCACCAAAGAAAACCAATTAACAATGTTTTAAAGAAGGGACATTGAATTCTCTGAGAAATATATGAACTCTATTATAACAACTTGAGAAATCATGAACAAGTTCTGCATAAAACATAGTCCAAAAGCAAATCATAAAAAATAATTCTTAGTATGATTGTCTTTGTATTCCTGTGAAATAGCTCCTGAGATACATTTCTAAAGAGCAATTTATTATGCTTGTATCTGTCTATAAAGAACAAACAAAACCCTGAATTCTTAGTATGGGGTCTTGATTAAGGCTGGGATTTCCAATGGAGCCTAAGGAAGTTAGGAGCCCAGCTCCCATTAACATTTAGGTGCGTACCTCCGTTTTGGTGCCTTTGAAAATCCCAGACAAAATGATTAAATTGCAGGCTTTAGGCAGAAAAGAATTTATCATATTAAAACAAATCAAAACCCACCAAACCCTTAGGCCAAATCCTGAGCAGCTACAATTTCCATGGGAACCAACTGAAGTTCCAAGTGTTCAATAGCGCTCAGTATTTGGCCTTAATTCAACATACTGGAATTCATGTAAGTATGTAAAAGTGGAAAAAACATTACAAGGTGCTACACATTTCTAAGGACCCAATTCTGCTGTCTTCACTCATGATGAATAGCAACTAGTCTGCATGAGTAATAGTGGCAGAATTTAGCCCTTATTGAATGTTTACACAATGGTTTTTCCAAGTAATACAGTAAGACTATTGTAATACCTATGCAGGAAGGGACAGAACTTAAGTTTTTGGCCCCAATCCAGCAAAGCACCTACACACATCAGCTGTCTCATTGATTTAAATAGGAGCAGAATTCATCCCAATATGAACAGGGCCCATACATAAAGAGCTACTCTGTAATCATTAACTAAAATGCGAAACAAAAATGACATTAAGAGAACATAAAGGTTGTATGATGAAGCACTCCAAAGTCAGGAAATGCAAATGATAAGATTGCTCACTTGAGAGGGATCTAAGCAAGCTAAATAAATGGGCCACAGAAAAGCAAATGTTGATAAATGCAAAAAAATGCACGTTGGAGGGAGAAATATAAACTACTCATACACCTTATGGGGTTCTAAATTAACTATTGACTTGGGAAATGGGACATCCCATCTCAGAAAGGATATTGCAGAATTAGCGGAAGTTCAGAGAAGAGTGATGAAAATGATTAGGGGCATGGAGAGACTCACATATGAAGAGGGATTGAAAAGATTGAAATTGTTTGCCTTCAAAACCTTTCTGCTTCCATTTTTCTTTCTCAGCTTTAAAACAATACAAGCATATAAGAGAATATGAAAAAAAATAACTGTTCTAATATTCCTGTACATAGTATCTATATTTGAGTGATCTTTATATATTTTTTCTAAATATGTGTGATTTTAAAGTACAGTTAGATAGGTGACTAATCCTCAGAGTTCAGTTTAATTCAGGTTCTCTGCGTTCTTTGAGATTTTTTTCCTCCCTCATTGCTATTTTAGGTTTAAATTCAGCACCAATATTCAGCTGCATAAAACTCTTTGTATGACTTTAATGTAGGCGTTTTGTCATTTGGTCTAAATAAATGCATTAAAGTACTTGAAACACTTCATGCTCACTTGACTCACAGCCAACTACCAAATTCCAGAATCCTAATTCTCTAGCCTTTCTGTCCTCTCAGAGTGCTGCAAGCAGCCAATATAGCCATAAGCTGAAATAGACCCAAGGCATCTCTATATACAGCATATGTGCAGCTATAATATGATACTGCCACATTTACTGTAGTATTCAGTCACACATCTGACAGAAATCCAACTGATCTTCTGAGACTATAATGAAATGCACCTGACAGAGGAAAACAAGCATGCTTAGGAATGGGATTAAGTTCATTTATTGAACTGCTATCTTCATTGTGCTTGGAAGTACAGAAAAAGTGTTAGAAATATAAGATGTAGCTTGTTGGCCCATGACCTCTCAACTCTCATGTCAAACAGACATTTTCTGGCACTGCTCATTTAGTCTTTCAGTCTAGTGTTTGGCATGAGTGGAAATGAAAGACTGAGATAAGTGAATATGTGCCTAGCATGGTCCAATCACCATGATATCCAGCCTGAAATCAGAGTTTTTCAGAGAAGACAAACAACCTGTGAGTATGGTCTGCCCTGAGATTGAATCTGGTGGCATTCCAGAATGCTTTGGGAGATATTACTACCCTGACTCCAAACCTGATGGGAGATTACTACAGTCTGTTGACAGTAACCACCCATTCCCTAGCTGCTCTCTCCTTTCACAGTCTTTCCACAGGTGACCATGGTTTGTGGATGATCTTCAAGAACACTACAGGGAGAGGAATAACAATAATTCCAATATTCTGCATTATCGGGAGTCTTTGTGATTCTGTACAGTGGTTTGGTGGAGGCTCAGATAACTAACTTTTCTTCATTTATACCAACTATAAAGTCTTGACCTGAACTGGTTCATATGGTGTGCTCCAGATTAAGTCAGATGACCTTCACCATCTTTCAGAACCAAATGTCTTCCCCAGTAAGAAAGTTTCAGTATACTTCTTGAAGAAGACTGATTGGGTTGTGTGCAAAGCTGCTGGCAACATGGGAGCAGTGTTAACACTGTCCTCTCTGGCCATACTGTATCCATTTTCACTATCTGAGGCACCGGTTGCACTGAGAGAGTTCCGTTCAACTACCTGTGAGATGGATCCTTGCCTCTCATGGTTGATTTCAACCTGTCTCTACTTTTTCTTGTGACAGTCAACACCTCCCTATGGAAAAGCACATTGTGGGTAACTCCACAGCATGCGGTGGTGTGTGATCCTTGCTCAGAAAAAACATTTGACTTTTATTGTTATTATACAGGGAGCTGGGGGCCTGGCTTATTAAGGCTGCCCAGCACTTCCATTATAACTGCCAAACTTTAACCCTTTGGGCTGAATCAAAGGTCGGAGGGGATGTGAGACTGGGACTGGCTGGGTTAGGAGACTGGAGACTAGGGGGAGGGAAAGAGGGAGGAACCAAGGTGCAGGGTTAGAACAAGGACTAGTTGGGCAAAGACTGGTACAAGGAGTTGGGGAAGGGAAGAAATACTGAAATGGATGATAAATCTTGGATTGGGAGCCATTTCAGGAGGACAAATGGAGGCTGTTGGAGTGGTGGGACAAACATCGATGATGAGCTGGGAGAGAGTGCAGGGGAGTGGGAACAGGGGGAAAGATTGGGACTCGGACAGGAAGCCCAGATGGGGAGACTAGGAAGGGCTGAGCAAGAAGACTGGAAGGAGAAGCCTGAGGAATAGAGACTAAGACTGTTCAGGCAACCTTAATTGTGGCATTTACTAACTGTAGAATGCTCAGCTTTGCAACCTTAACATTCCTTTAACACTTGTTGTGTCTAATCATTTATATATAAGTATTATGGTAGCACCTAGAAGCCCAAATGAGGGATAAGAAACTCTGCAAATAAGTAAAACAAAGATAGTTCCTACCCTAGAGAACTCATAATTTAGAATTATAAGATACAGCAGAGAAACAGACATTTGGGGTCATTTACTTTCCAATATCTGTTCTTCTTGAATCTCATTAAGTATTTTGCATATGTCCTTTTCTTATCTGGAAAATGTAATTGTTTTTCAGATTCAATGCAGATAATATAAATGCTGTTGAATAATTGCCTTCAGATTTTCTTTATTTTTAATCTTATCTGGACACTAGCTTCATTATGGCCTTTAATGTAAAGCTCAATTTTTAAATAAACAGTTTCAAAAGTCATGTGAGTGCCATTAATATTTTGATTGCAGTTGTAGCAAACTGGTGCAGTATCTTCTCTCTCCTCCTCCCTCCCCAATTTGTATAGCACTGGGCAGTAGCTAAAATGTAGTGCAAGTAGTGTGTTGTGTATCCCAGGCCATGTTGCCTGCTTTGCACACTTCCTTATAAATTGTGAGGAGGAGTTTCTCAGGAACCATGGGAACATAGACAGGTCGCTCAGGTAGAATCCGCTGTCATTCATTTAAGCCACTTCTACACAGCATTGCAGCTCCTCAGAGAGCTGCAGGTAAAGAGTAATCTCTCCCTGACAGCTGAAGCAGGAGCTGGTGAACCCCCTCTGCACATGCTGGAGTGGTTGTGTGACCAACATAGAGCAACTGAAAATGTTAACATGTGAGCCAAGATGGAAGCCAAACTACTCTTGACAACTCCAGAACAGTCTTTGATGGGAGGGTGGGTCTGTGGCCATCTTTTGCCTAGTTGAGTATGCAGTCAAGATGATGAGTTGGGAAGGACTGTGGCATCAGCTGCATGGCACCACTTGTCTTCTGCCTGGCAACTTAGTGGGCTAGGCTTGAGTATTAATGTCTAGCTCTGCTGTTCTTGCAGGTGCTCATGTGTCTCACTATTGCTGGGACTCACTGGTTGATGTGTGAGTTAACTGTGGGGTTAAATTAAGTGAATTGGCCTGTCTCATACTATTATGCCAAAAACAATTTTGCAACACTATTTGGAAGAGTGGAACTGGCTCCTGCTTCTCTCTCAGAAAGTTCCACTTTACAGGACTGTAAAAGAAAGGCCAGAAGGTTATTCTGCAAAATTACTGGACAGAAAGAGGATCCTGCCATCATACTTCTTTCCAAAATTCTGTGTAATGTTGAACTCTCCCACATGATCTAGGGAAACAAATCATACATGGTATAGATGCTGGGCAGGCACTGCACATATTGGGGGTGGTACAGCTGTGTCAGTTCCCTCACAATCTAAACCAAAATAAACATTTGCCTAAAATTAAGAAATGTTCCCTCTTTAGATGCTTATATAACAAGTGTAAAATAATGGGGTTCCTTTCCCTTCCCCTCTGCTCTTCCATCCTCCTCAAAAAAGTATTACTTAACCATCTGCTACTGCTGCTGTTCTTCATGTTATTATTTGTCTTATGGCCTCTGTCTGTTCTTTTGCTTCTACAGTTGCTGCTGGTGTTTCCTGCTGATGTTTCCTGCCTGCCTGGCTTAAATTCCATTTTACACACCCCACAGCCCTTCTGGCTCAGTGCCAAGATGGTAGAAAAGCTGGCACTCAGTTGACTGCTGTTCTCATTTGTTCAGTACATACATCAATAATATTTTTGTTAAACTTTTATTTCATGCAGCTCCTTGAGGCCCTCTGATTAAGGCAATAGATAATTTTTTCACATTAGCACTTTTTGGGCCTCTGAGGTACAGAGAAGCCCTGCCTCCTCTCAGATTGTGAGAATCACCAGTGACCATAACGGAGGGTTGAGAAGTCTGTGGAGACATTTTTGCCATTGCAGAAATGGTAGTGGTTTGGGTTAAGCAGGGGAACAGTCGGATCA
The DNA here is from genome assembly GCF_015237465.2 of Chelonia mydas. Taxonomy (NCBI): domain Eukaryota; kingdom Metazoa; phylum Chordata; order Testudines; family Cheloniidae; genus Chelonia; species Chelonia mydas. Next base: position 41,228,348 of record NC_057855.1, read on the forward strand.
AACCATATCTTCCTCAGAAGTGGGGTGGTGGAGTCTTCCCAACAATGAAAGTACAACTCTTCCAATAGCAGCACCACCACCCTCTCAATCTCTTCTAACAACTGCTCCAGTATGGTGGAAAACAGTTGGAAAAAAGAATTCAGGCCATGCCCATCTGCACAAAAGTTTTCCTGGGTTTATCTCTGCCAGTTCTACAGAGACAGCAGCCACCGCTTTTTGACTTCCTGTTGCACAGTGCCCTGTCCTGGTCCTCACTCTAATGTCCTGAGAAGAAGATAGGCAATTGTTCCTTTATAGGAAATTCTGAGTCCATTCATCTCAGCGATGATCTCTCTGAATCAGAGGCAGAAAAGGAGAAGCAGACCACTGAAGCTGTGGCAGACCACCTCATCTTCTCAGTTAGTCTAATCTAAGGCATTTCAGCCGATGTTGATGAGGTTAGCTCACTTCCAGACGTGCTAACTCACCACCCCAAAGTTTTTGATGTCTTGGAGACAACAGATAAAGAATAATCCATCTTTCTGAGTGATGAGGGACTTTCAGAAATGTAAATTTACGGCGATGGCCTACTCCAGAACCACTGATAGCTAGGAGGCTTGACTAGTGCTGTCAGGTCACCCAGCAGGAAATCACCATCTTCTTCAGCCATATTGCCACAGTATCTTTAGAGTTATTGGCAACCTCCAGCATGTTCTTCATGTTATTATTTGCCAGAGTGGCAAAGACAGGGAGGCAGAGAGGCTAGATTATTTGGGATGGAAGACATGCTACTCACCTGCCCTGTCCATGCACGTAAACAACCAGACTCTGATATTTTATTATGACTTTCATCTGTGAAATAAGAGCTTTCCCATGATTTATCTCCATCTGGAAGCCAACATAAAGCCCAAAACAAGAACTTGTCACACTCAGAATGTTTAGCCAATATATTGTCTTGGGCACAATCTGACTTTATCCCCCTTCACCCTGGGCAGCAGAGCTGGCTAGCTGCGTTGGGAGACATTAACACAGTGGGGCTCTGATCTGAGTTGGGGCCTCTATATGTTACCACTATCATACTATAAATAATAATCCAGTGTTTAAAACTAACCACAAACTTGAAGCTTGACCAACCATCCCCAGTCTGAGATATCAAATCACTGGAAGGTACATGGTTTGTTCCATGCACTTGGCCTTGAATGACAAGTGTTTCTTCAGCAACTTGTATTTACCCCATCTATGCTCTGAGTGTTACTTCTTCAGAGCTAAAGTTAATAGCAGTTAGTGGTCAGTATTCAGGACTAAAAGCTTTAGAAAGACCCAAGGATAACTTTTTCTTGTCCTTTGGATTTAAGGGGCAATAATTTGTCAGAGCTGAGTCACCCCTTGATTCTGTTTGATGCTAATGACTGAGCCAATGAGGCTTGCTCCCGGAGAAATGCTTTCAACCTCCTCTCCACTCTGAATAAAGTTATGGGGTGAACATAGCACAGAAAGCCCAGAGAGGATGGTCTTCCTCCAGACAGGCAAGGCATCAAGAGTAAAGGTTGATGAACAGTGTAGTCACATGACACACATTCCTTAAATCCAGATCTACCATCTTTAGACTTTTGTCAGTATATCAGAAATAGTGTTGTGTGTTGCCATCCTGGGCCTGCTGCTACATACCTGCCATTTGGACTGCTATGTTTTGTTCAAACTGTAGCTGACTTTAACTGGTTCATGGTTATTACATGTTTTGATTGACACCTACCTACATGTCTTACTTCTATTTCCTTGTGTTTGGGGTTGCTGTTCTGGAGTGCATCAGAGTGTAACAGTTAATTAACCACTTATTATAATACACACTGTGCTTGAAATAATACAATGTGAATCTGCAGAAACGTTTAATTGAAGGAGATGAGTTCTCCAACAAGGTGTTTCTTAACCACTTCACTGCATTACTGTGACCTTAGGTATAGAATGTGTGTATCAGGAGTGCCACAGTGTTGGCTGCCCGAGCACGCAGAAAAATTTAGTCCCTATCCCAAAAAGCAAAGGGGAAGGGCAAGAGAGATTAATGTGATCTTCTTGGTTCATTTTTATATTGCATCTTGGGAGCATGCTTGACAGGCCTACTTAGACATGTGCATTTATTTATATATTTTTTTATTTTTGAAACATGAAATTACATTGATTTTTTTTAAGTGAAGCATTTTGGTTTGTAAAATTGTCTTACATTCATTTTTCTCTGGTTTGTTTTTCAAAATATTGTTACAGTTAGTTCTTGCATATTTTGATATAGCACTACAGCTAAAAATATTGTTTTGTGGGAATTAAGTAATTTTGATCCAGTTAATGTCCTTTTGTACAATGTATTAATCTGAATTAGGCTGCTAGTCCCACTGAATTACAAAAACAATTACAATTACAAAAAAATTACAATTTTATGTTTTTCGTGTCAATTGAGGGAGGAAACCATAATTATCTTATCAATCTCTACAATACAAATTAACTCCATTCTAAAATTAGACATGTAGGCTATTGGAATCTCTGTACTTGTAAAGATACTTCAAAATCATGTTTTCCTAAAACATCTACTGCAGTTCATAAAATATTTGCCATAGCATCCAACAAGTTGTTTCTGAAATGAGACTGGTACAGTATTCAAACTGAAAAACTGTCGTGTGCATTCGCATTTTCCTGAGAACTTGGGCTTGTACAGTTTGATTAAACATTTCTGAATATAAATTTTTTCTCCTAAAAAAAACCCCAACCCTCTGCTTCATTAGCCACTCTTAAACATTGAGTGCCAGATTTTCAAGAGGGTAGAAGTCCACAGTCTCATATAAAAATGTGTTTATATTTGTTGTAATTATATGTGCAGGTTGGGTATTGTACACAAGTGCCTATTTAGACATTTAAATGTTCATTTGCACGTACATCTGCAGTAACTGCTTTCACAAATTAAGCACACTTCTGGCAACCTGCAGCTCTCACCCTTCTTGTTCATTATATCTCTTTAAGTTGATACTGGGCTGTGGTACCTTGGTTGGCCCTTGCCAAACCACCCACTCTGCCAGCCTTGACAAAGTTGATCTGCAACTTTCAGCAACTTCTGTTGCCCTCCTGAGCTCAGACCTTCCTTCTGCATCCTCTGTATGTATCGTAGCCATTATCCTCTACCCTGATCATTGTCTGCAATTCTGCCTATTGCTCATTTTACAACACAGCCCATTATTTCATCTCCATTAATCTTCAGTATTGCAACTTCCTTCTCTACAGCCTCCTACAGTCCCACATACGCAGAATTTTGCCACCAGCTTTTCATAGATAAAGAAGCAAAGACCATGCCCGCTTTTCAAACAACTCCACTGTGTCCCCATTTATTTCAAGATCTAATTCAAAACTGCCCTCCTTGTTTGTTAAACCCCTGTCCACCATTCCCATGGACTAACTCCAGCCTCCCTAATAAATATACTCCCCACTACCCTCTCTTCCTCAGCACTAGCCTTCTCTCTGACCCTGTTGCTCCTGCCATCTGGAGCAGCCTTCCTGTGTCTTGCTGCCACACTCACTCACCATCTATTTTTCAAATACTATCTGAAAACCTATATTTTCAACCTTGCCTTATAACAGTCTGGAGCAGCTTAAGGAAAACAAGCTCTGGCTGTTACCCAAAGAGGGTTCAATAATTATTTCTCTAACCCTCCCAAAGTAAAAAGGTTGGCCACTAAAAACAAACAGAAAAAGGACCCCACGCATGCAGTCATGCATTGGTTATTTTTAATCCAGTAGGTCAGAAGAATGAAATCAAACCTTAACAAATTACCACTAACCTTCAGCAAATAGTATGATATAAATGTAAATAAAGAAATAGCCAAACAAAGGCACATCAGTTTATTTTTCTGCTGTCCCCGCAAATTCCTGGTTCTCAATAAGCAAGTTAGAAATAATGTCTTGAGTTTGTTGTGGATGTCAGGGAAACAATTCCTCACCAGGGTAAATAAAATTAAATACCAGTCAATAATAGAATGGTAGGTAGAATTTACTTAGTGCCAATTCAAAGCTCTTTAGCACTGAAATACCACTCAAGCACTGCGTTAAAGTCATTGTCTCATTAATGAGCTTGTGTATTGGTTAATATTACTACATGCTTTTGTAATGCACCCATCACCATAGTATCTGGGCACACTTTACATTTTAGTTCCTGTAGAAAACATTTCCCTTAAATTAGAAGCACATGCATCAAGACAACCACCTCCCAGCAGCATTCGTAGTAGTACTTAGTGCCTACCAGTCCCAACCAAGATCAAGGCCTCATTAGGCTAGATGCTGGCTGTGTCTTTACTTTATTTTTAGGCCCATGTTAAGATAACCTCTATTAACTAGCCCCTGTTGCAGTCCTAGTGAAGAAAAGGCAATTGTAGTTTTAACCCATGTTAACTGGTCAAGGTAAAGCCCAGCTTGCCCAGCTAACATAGATTAAAATTACAACTGCCTTTGTCTTTACTAGGATGGTAACATGGGTTAAGAATGCACCTTCTTCCTAGTGAAGACACAGCTGGCAATCCCAATGCATGTAGACTGACTCACACTACTGGGGCTCAAGCTAGTGTGCTAAAAATAGTAGTGTGGACATCCCTGTTTCTCAAGCCCATCTGACCCCCTAAATTTCAGAGCCCGAGCTCCAGCCCAAGCCAGAACTTCCACATTGCTGAGCTAGCTCGAGCACTGCTCGCAAAATTCTGTCTACCGGGAGTGGTAGGCTTGCTCCCAACGGCAGTGTAAACATACCCAAAGAATTGACAGTGTATGCACACAGATTAAGTGGTCTAGCCAAGATCACACAGGAAGTCTGAAGCAGGAACTGAATTTATGACTCTGGAGACCCAATCTAGTGCCTTAACCACAAGAATGAATGGATTACCAGGCAGTTTATTTTTATTAGTACTTTTCCTGTTAGTTTGCCTGCTTTCAAAGTGAACTAATAATACAGTTACTTAGGTAGGAATGGGAGGCCTGGAAGGTATATTCTTTAAAATCTTTGCAAGGTTTTGGTGCTCAGATCCTTGTTCTCTTCTTCGTTTCCTTTTTTTTTTTTTTTTTTTTTTTGGCCATTATGTTAAAAGAGGCCGCTAAGCCACCAGGAGTGCTACAGCAGCATACCTTCCAACATTTCAAGTGGCTAAATTGGGATACAGTGCCACTCAAATCTAGCCCAGCCGCTCCGCTGCAGATAGAGATGGAGGGATGGATTGGCCAGATTTCACTGGCATTGCAACCTAGTGCACGGGGGTCATAATGCTACTTGAATATGGCCCGTCCACCCCTCCAACTCCGCTTACAGAAGGGCGGCCGGGCCAAACCTGAGTGCTGCTGTGACGCCATGCGCCTGGTTGCAGTGCCACTCTGTTTGGGATCCCAGGCCCCTCGTTTGAAAGGGCAACCAGGATAGGGAGTTTTGGTGGTCTAAGCAGTACAGTCCCAGTAAACCTGTGACTGTTGGAGGCATGCTGCAGCAGGTCTTCAGGAGATGTGCAGACTTGGCCATTTAAAGCCCACATGAATGAGGATTTTTTTTAAAAAGTAAAATGTAAGATGACCCTGTGAATGGGAGTGAAGTCAGTGAGCTCTGAATGCCCTGTGAGGGAATGGGGGAGGCCTGCAGCTCCCATGTTGAAGCAGAAGAATTAGGTAAGCTTTCCCAGAAGATGATACCTATCCCCTTTACAGGCTAAATTTACAGTTATGGCACTTGCAGAGTGCAGCACTGCATCTGTAGCTACATGCCACAGTGAAAGGCAAGCTGTGACCACATTTCTCACTGAGGTGTGTAGCTATACTCTGCAGTGAAAGGCTCCAGAAGCTCCTTTCTGCCAGAGCCTTTCCCTGTTGCCAGAGCCTTTCACTGCAGCAAGGAAAGGCTCTGGCAGCCAAGAGGCAGGGGGACACTACACTGCTAAAAATATTAGTGTATATGTGGGAAGCTCTGCTTGGGCATGTAGAGAGCTATGTAGGGGGTTCAGGTGTGTAGGGCACTGTACTCACTTAAGCCTTGTCTCCCTGTCTACACTGCTACTTATACCAGTGCTAGCTGGGCATGCGGTGTCTGTACTCTACATGCTGCCATAAGTGTATACATAGTCACAGTGACACACTGCTTCTTGGAGAAGGGGAAACCCATAGCGAGGATTAGTGAACCAGAAGATGGGACACTTACAAAAGCAAACAGTTGAGCTACCATGTGGAAAGAAGTGGTTAGATTGAGTCTTTTAAACATTTTTCCAAAGAGACAGGAATTGTTCAGTGGCTGGGTCAGAAATTCCCAAGTGTTACTTCTGGCTCTGACACTGACCCTGGGGCCTTGGGCAGGTCACTTAACCTCTCTGCCTCTGTCTGTAAAAGGGGGTAATGGTACGAACTTGTCTTACAGGACGTCATGGAATAATCAACTAATAATTGTAAAGCACCATATAAACACGGCCCGACCAGCACAGTTTGGCCTACAGTTTTGGGCATGCTCTTTGCAGTCACAGGGCCTGATCCTCTGTGGCTCTGAAATTTGTGTAGTCAATTGCACTAGTGCAAAGTGGCTGTAAAATGCAACCAAATCTAAATGGTAGCATTTTAGACACACTCTGCAGTTTCTTTGCACAGGTGTAAATGACTACTTGAGGTGCATGGTCCTTGTGCCATTAATGAAGCATCTAGGCAACAACTCCAAAGCTCTGCCTTTCCTCTACCCAACCCTCACCCATCCTCTTCCTCCTGTCCCACCTGACAGAATGTCATTCCTCTACTGTGAATGGTGACCCCATCAAAAAGAGCTGATAAAAGCATGCATGCTGACTGGTCTCTCTTCAGAATCCAACTGCTCATCTTGTTCCCCTTGCGTCTAGTGTTCCCCTGCACACCTCCTTCTCTGAAAGTTCTACAAGACCAGACCAGGGTCACATGGACTTAATCTGTAACAAGCTTTTCAACTAAATCCATATGCCCCACACTCTAAACACTGAAGACGGGTAGAAATCTGGACCTGAACTAGGATCCAAATTTTACAGTCCAGGCCTATCTCTTGTTGTTGTGTTTATTATATGATAATATCATGTTTTTGTTGTTTTTGTACTAAATTGCTCATATAAGCAGGAATGTCATTGGAGTTCTAAAGGGCAGGAGGGAAACTCTTTTTTAAATTGGAGTTTTAAATTGGATGGGGAAGTTGTTGAGCTGGACAAGGAGAGTAAGTGATTATCAAGTAAATCTGAGTGTTACACTTGTAATTTAATAAGGTCTATTCTTCCATAATAATCAAGTTCCTTTAAGACAATTTAGGTGGCTTTATCCTGATGATTTATTTAATCTGGGATTTAGTTATTGTTGTATAAAATCTCTCATGTTATCTTTTAATTATTCCACTTATGCAGCCTTTGATGTGAACTGCTGTTATTCTCCTACAGTTATATAGGAAATATTATTCATCATAATACAGGCTAATTCTGTCTTCACCTCTGTACCTTAACACAGACACTAGTCCCTACCATATCTTGAGTGCTTTCTTCTAATACTTCAGTTATTAATTCACTGATTTAGAATTAGGTAACATACAGTGGAATTGTATTTAAACACATCAGCTGTGCCTCAGTGGTTGAGTGGTGATTTGGTTATAATTATTATTTTACATGCCTGAGGCTAGAGTGAAGTTATTGTCTAGATAATATATCAAATGAAGGCGAGCATTTGGCTTCTTTTGTTAAGAATTCTGGAGAGGACTTTTATAGCACTATTGATGTCTTATACAAATGACACCTGTGTAAGTCCAAAAGGGAACTCCATCCCCCCACAGTTGCAGCTGGAACTCCCAGCATATGAGGGTCATTAGTGAAAGAGAGGAATCATGGAGAGAGACTTTTTTTCTCCTAACTCTTATTGCTAGAGCAGCTAAACACTATCACTCATCACTGCTTCAGAATCTGAGAGGAAGGAGGGGTTTAAAAGGCTCCTGGAAACTGTTGAGCTAGTTGTTTTCATGCTTTAAAGTTTATATTTAACCTTCATTAAATTTTCAAGTAAGCGAATATTTTAGTTTACTTAGTTGGGTTCAGGTTGCAGTACAGACTGCCACTCAGTTCAGCTTTAATCTTGGCACTTGTGAAAAACATTTACTGAGTTTAGGCACAATTAAATCTGTTCCTCCTGAGTCTGTATCTTAAAGCCATCAGGTTAAAAACAACAAAAAATGGTACGTAATGATTTTAAATAAAACTAAGTCAATGTGACTGAATAGTATTTCAAAATATCTGACATATAATAGACAAAGATCTTGGTTAATAAGAATCTGTGAAAGTGGACTGGGTAAAAATTGCATCTTTCTGGACCTAGAAAAAAACTATATTACTGGACACCAGAAACAATTGGCTAATAAACTCCTGCTACCAGCAAGATTTCTAAATATTAAATGAGAAAACATACAGCACAGTGTGAGGAAAATACCTAAGGCCCCAATTCTGCAATTAGATCCACAAGGATGGAGACCCTCTGTAGTCAATGGACTCCAAGCAGAAGGTCCAGTTCAGAGCTCATTGCAAGATAAAGAATTAACCCTTGCCAACCCAAAAAAGTTTTTGAGAGAGACTTACTGAGAACATTTATTTTCCATCTTTCATCAAAATGACAAGTAGAGGGCTATGAAAGAGTCCCATATTTTATTAACATTACTAACACATTTCAAAAATAGTTTATTTTTGTTGAAGTTTTTTGGTAAACTGCCAGAGACATTGTGCTAGACAGCTTACAAACCTATAGCAAATCCCTGCCCCAAAGAGTTTACAGTCTAAGGCTCCAATGCTGCTGCTGTTAGCAGTCCATTCACAGGCTATACCCATCTGGAGCCCTACTGGGGCTCTGTGTTAATGCAGCAGTTCATCTGTATACTGACATTTCCAGATCAGGGCCTAAGGATGTCAAAAATTTTTGAAAACCAACCAGATCTCTTAACATGGAAGCAATCTAATAGTGTATGCAACATTTTTCTTCTCTTCTTGAGTCAGACTATGACTGTAGCTCACGAAAGCTTATGCTCAAATGAATTGGTTAGTCTCTAAGGTGCCACTAGTACTCCTTTTCTATTTTCTACATATTGTATTTCCTGGCAATATGGAAGTACCGTCTTTTGGTGAAGCTGCTCAGGGTTGTAATATTGAAGGAAATTCTAATACATACATTTTTAAAAAAAATAGTGACCACTTGATGATCTTTAGAAGCAGCAAGTAGAGCAAGAATGGACCATTTGGAACTTCTCGAATTACAATTGTATTAGGAGATAGAAAAATTCAACAACATAAAACATACATTGGGCCAGATCCTTATCTGATGTAAATTGGCATAGCTCCACTGAAACCAGCGAAGATTTATCAGTTTACACCAGATGACGGAGAAAAGATGAGCCATTTCCTAGCTTATATTCCAGGAAAAAATCATAACGACCCAGGAATGGTCTCAGTCTCTGCCCATAATACCTGTTGATATCAATACAGTAAAATAGTCCCAGAAAGTCCTACTACCCATTAATTACTTAATTACCCATTAATTGTGCATCTCCTCCTTATCCAACACACGTATTAATCACCACTTTTAGAGTTCAGAAAATCTCCAGTGGGAATGTACTATGACTATACACAGCATATGAATTCAAAACTCTTGCTCTATAACCTTTATTTGACTTTGAAATTTGTGTACCATTTTAGTTTCATGCAATCTGTTTCCACTGAAGTCAAACAATACTGGAAATATGATTACTGTAATTGTATTATAAACATGTGACTGTCATGATCAAGTGAAGGGCTCCAAAATGTAACTGATAAAATTGTAACTTTGACCTTCGTTTTAGCTTAAACTAGACATAGTTGAATATCTCTAAAAATTAGCTTTGTTGTTACAGAAATAAGACCCTGCAATCCCTACTTCCACGAGTAATGACTTAGTCAATGGGACTACTCACATGAGTGAGAGTTTGCAGGATGGCACCCATCGTTTGATGTTGATTTGGAATGTAAAATCTTACGCTATTGTAACTATATTGACCTTACTGGACTTCAATGGCAGCAGAGAATTTAGCCCAAAGCACCCAAACAAACATTCTGGGGAAGATTCCCAGCTGGTGTAAATTGTCTCATTTCCATTTACTTTATCTGGTCCGTTGAAGTCAGTGGAGCTATGACAATGCATTCCAGCTGGGAATCTTCCCCACTAAATACACTGAGGGAATAAATGAGAAATGGGACCATTTGAATTGTTTTATTCTACAATATGCTCTTCCAAGTTTCACAGAACCTGGATATTGCTCCATTTTATTTATTTAATTATACATGGACCTAATGATACTCATAATTTCAGCATCTCAACTAATTATAGATTTATAAATTGTATAACCCCTTTCATTTGGTTTTGTTTGCTCTTGGGCCGCATCATTAATACAAACCCATAAATTTTTGTGTGTAGAAAAACGTCTATTTAAATTGTGAGATCAATCGTCAAATTAGATGTGTGACTGCACACTTCATTCCAGTGTTTATTTTCTTTTCTGGCACACTTGTGGCTCTTTGGGTTTGAAGAATGTAACTCAATTGCAATGAGCTTCAGTGATAAGATGGTCATCACATAAGATGTCTTTGTATTGTTTTGAAATGTACCATTACAAGGCATTTTAATAAACTTTGTTTTTATTTTCCTTGATTAATAACACATTTGCTTGTGAATTTTCTGGGATGTTTGATTCAGGGTCTTTCCTTTCTTTTCCTTAGAACTCTTTGGTGGCAGCAGCCTCCAGGAGGCCTTATGGGACTATCCCATGGCGATCTGACCTGTTTCTGGCTTTGTCCAAGTAATTTTAGTCGCACTAACACTTTTGACCCCTGGTGTCATTGATAAGCTCCAGAGCACAAAGTGCAGGGTCAAAAAAGTTTTGAAAGATTTACAGAAAAATAAATGCTTAAAGCCATGTGATTAGAATGTATTTATCTTTTCTATAAATATAGAAAACACGGTCATTTTTGCTATCTCTCCTGTACATTATGTGTATAGAAAATGTACAACATGCATATCTGATTGATACCAGTATTAAAATTTGCATGAGTTATAAAGGAATAACAACATTTTTGAGATTTTCTGTTCTATACATTTTTTGCCATTTCCCAGGTTACATGATTTAGTTAGAAATGTAATTTGAAAGGGAGTTTTAAGGCATTTACTGCTTAAGCGTTAGATGGCTAGTCATTGCTACTAATATGGTTCCACTATAATCTGTTGTGATTTTTTGATTGGCATTTTCCTTTCATAGAACCATTTGGCAATTGCAACACTTAACGGTTTCATCTTCTCATTTTTTTAAAGCTGAAACTTTCTTTTATCTCCAAACTGTTTTTATACAGCAGAAAACTAAATTACTTTGAACTCATCCTGTCATGTCATAATAGCTGGAAGCTGGGAGCTGATATAAATTACATTGTGCAAATACTGACATTTAAAGCTATGTACAAGTATGTACTAAAATACAGTAATACATGTTTTGTTTAGGAATAGTTTGTAACACACTCTTATTAGTGGCAGACTCCTTGGTTCCAATGCCTTAGATAAGTGAAATTAGCACACTCTTTTTTTTACATTCTATGTATGGTAAATTCTTTTCTTTTCCAGGAGAGGAGGGTCAAAAATATAAATATTAAAGGCAGCACCAAATGTTGCCATTTGTAAGGCTATAGTGTTTGTTATTAAATCTGTAGAATATGTTCACTCTTTTCAGACAAGCTAGTATGAAGGATCTGTGAAGTGACAGGAAACTGATATATTTGCTGGCAACATGCCTATATTAAACATACTGCTCACAGTGCCATCCTGATGGCACTGCAGGGAAGGACAGTTCAACTATGCGGTGTGAAAACATGCCATCATATCTGTATTTCATAACATAACGTGGTTAAGTAAATGGTGAGATTGTTTTAAATAATTAGATGATGGTCCCTTGCAGGAGATCAATTCTGTGGACAGCTAAGAAAAACAGGACATTCAATGGAATTAGGACCCTAATCTTAATCCCCTCCCAGGAGAAGCAGCAGCCTACAGGAAGCACTTTGCACAATGCTTTACTTTGGGTCCCCTGGAGATGTCCTGCTGAGAAGCCTGGTTTTAATGCTGCATTCCTTAGCACAAATAAAGCACAGCTTTATATCATTACTTGTGTGAGGCCTTGAAAAGAAAGTATTATTGTACCACACAACATAGGCATGACGAGACAGAGGAGGGCCAAGTGTTTCCCTTTACATAGCTTTAAAAGTATATTGGAAGTAAACAGTAGACTAGGTTGAACTGGACTTTTGTGTTTAAATAAAATAACAAACATTCTACTTGAAGATTAATATTACCATAAAAAGACTATTTCCAGACTTATTTCCAGTCTTGCAAACAAGATACCCAATCCTTTAACCCGTACTCATGTGAGTAATCCTGACTCCACCGAGTAATGCCATTGACTAATCATATGAATCGGGATTATTCTTATGAATAATGGTTATAGCATAAAGCCCCTGGTACCTGTGAAATATGTGGAGATACTTTGAAAACAGCTGAATCAACCTCTCTTTTTAAAATCCAGATCAATGGAAGACTGCAGTTGAATTAATGTGCTGATCGCAGGCCATTGCTCTTGGAGCTAAGTAAAACAAGTTAGAAAATAACAAAATTAATTCATGTATAACTCAAATTAAAAATGGTGGATTTGATTTACCCCTGTGTCCTAGGGGGTAGTTGTGCCCAAGCATAAATTCATCTCAGGAGAAGGACAGATGGTAGCACCACTCACCACAAACCTACACGATGGGAGAGCATTTTTAAACTCTGGCCAAGACTCCATATGAAGCCTGCTGCTGGAGGGTTCCTGAGACATAAAATGAATCAGTGTATCTCCTGACTCAATCCCTTCCTTGAATGGCCCTGCCCCCTTTGCAGGCTGGTTCTGAGCTCTCCAGCAAATCAAGGGGTGTGGGTTGTAGCCATGGGCATACTTTGGGGGAGCAGAGAGGGAGTTGCCCCCCCAAACTATGACCCTCGGGCGGGCTTGGAATTGGCTTCCCATGTGCTGCCCCACTGGCCTAACTGGAGCAGCCCCACCCACCCATATAGAAGTCAAACTATGCCTATGGCAGGGTTGTCAACCCTTTAGGATTGTCCTGGAGTCTCCAGGAATGAAAGATTAATATTTAATTAAAATTATGTCATATGATGAAATCTCCAGGAATACATCCAACCAAAATTGGCAACCGGAGTGGGTTGTGCCCCCACTCTAGTTAGAATTTATCACCAGGGTTTCCTGGCCTTCCACTGATGAAACCTAAGCAATGAATCTGACTCACTGACAGCACTGCATTAGGAAAAGCAAGAGAAAAGTTGATTTTTTATATGGCATCTCTTTTAAATTACATGGCTTATTCATAAAGATTGGGTTATCACATATGTTATATTTGCAGCAATGAATCATCATAGCATAAAATATTAATGTAGAAATTGTTCTTGTTTAGTCATTTCCTTGATTATCAGCTCAATCCTGCAAGGCACTAATGCCTCTTATTAAGTGCTGGACACTTTCACCGATGGGAGTTCATCACCTGGTGGCGGTGTCCAGGATCTTATGAGTCCTAATCCCATCAAATACTCAAGCAGGGTCAACATGGTAAGTCATCTTCTTTGGCTATCCCTCGATGCAAGGATGATGTCTGCCAAGGAGGTACATTGCTGAGTTTTTAAGTGTCTGAGGAGCCCAATTCTTGCCCTGCAGATTTTCCCACAGAAGTGACAGGTATAATCTTGGAGGAGACATAGTTTTTGGCTGGAGTGTTGTGCCCTTTCTTTCCTCCTTTGTCACTTCTCTGTCTCATGAGCACATCTGTTCTCCTCAAAGTGAGCTTTGGCTTGGTGTATGGTGTGGTGCCACTGTGGTCTGTTCCGTGCCAAGTCCTCCCAGTTTGTTGGGTTGATGCCTCCCTTTTTAAGATGTACTTTCAGTACATCTTTGAAGCATTTCCACTGCCCTCCATGAGCCCTTCTTCCTTGACTTAACTGAGAGAAGAGTACTTGCTTTGGGAGGTGAGTGTCAGGCATACGTACACAGTGGCCAGCCCAGCAGAGTTGGTTTTTCATGATCTGCACTTCTATACTGCTGATGTCGGCTGCAGAGAGAACGCTGATTTTAGTGCATCAATCTTCCTAGCTGATCCTGAGAACCCTCCTGAGGCAGCGCTGCTGGAACCACTCCAGCTGCTTGAGATGTTGTCTGTAGGTTACCCAGATCTCACACCCATAGATAAGAGTGGGGATGACAACTGCCTTGTAAACCAAGATCTTGGTACCTGTTTGTAGATCCCTATCATTGAAGACTCATTTGAGTAGTCTTCCAAAAGATGTGCTGGCACAGCGGATCCTGTATACAATTTCTGTGTCAATGCTGGCTGTTTGGGAGAGGTGACTGCCAAGGTATGGAAAATGGTCCACATTTTCCAGGGTTTCTCTGCTGATGGTGATTTGTGGAGTACAAAGAGTAGTTTGTGCAGTTGAGGGCTGGTAGAGTACCTTGGTTTTCCCGATGTTGAGAGAGAGACCCAGGCTGTGATAGGCATCTGCAAAAAAATTTGCAGGTCAGCTTCTGTGTGTGCAAGAATGACACAGTCATCTGCATACTGAAGGTCAGTGATGCCAATTCTAGTGATCTTAGATTTTGTCTGGAGATATCAAAGACTGAGGAGTTGGCCATCCATACGATACTCAATCCCAATTCCATCAGGAAAGTGCTCGCAAATGAGAATCAGATTCACGGCAAGGTAAATGGAGAAGAGTGTTGGAGCAGTGACACAGCCCTGCTTGACACCGGTGTGAATGGTTCGGTCTCTGAGCTGTTGCACAAAATGGTGGCAGTCATCCCATCATGCAGTAGTCTGATGATAGAAATGAATTTCTGTGGACAGCCAAACCTACACAGCACCTTCCATAGGGCATCACGGTTGATAGAGTCAAAAGCATTGGTTAGGTCGATGAATGCCATGAACAGTTCCTAGTGTTGCTCTCTGCACTTTTCCTGAATCTGTCATGCCATGAAGATCATGTTGGTTGTGCCTCGGGATGGCCTGAAGCCACACTGTGATTTGGGGAGAAGTTCCTTGGCAAGTGGAAGGAGGCGGTTCAGTAGGATCCGGGCAAGAATCTTTCCTGTGATGGAGAGGAGAGCAATACCTCTGTAGTTCCAGCACAAAGATTTGTCCCCTTCTTGAATATTGTAATAATGTTGCCTTTCTTAAAGTCAGGTGGAATTTCTTCGCAGGTCCAGATTTTGTCGAGGAGTTGGCAAAGTTTGTGTTGGAGCATTGTTCCACCAGTTTTAAAAACCTCAGCTGGGATGCCCTCTGGGCCTGGTGCCTTGTGATTTTTTGTCTGAGTGATGGCATGCTGGACTTCCTCAGAAGATGGGGGATCAGCAAGGTGTTCCATTGCTGAGCGTTGTGGAATAAACTCGATGGTGTCTTCAGAGACCGTGGATTCGCAGTTTAGTAGGCTCTCAAAGTGCTCCTTCCAGCATTGTTTAAGGGCTGCATTGTTCTTGAGGAGGGTGGAGCCATCCTGAGAACGTTAAGGGGTTGGGCCTTTGGAGCTTGGCCCATATATAGCTTTCATTGCTTGAAAGAAGCTTCTCATGTCATCCTGGTCTATGAAACCCTGGATCTCAGAGACCTTCTCTTGCCACCACTTGGTTTTGATATCACATAGCCGACTTTGGCTTTAAGCTGGTGATAGGCCTCATGTTTTCGTTTGTTAGAGGAATCATTTTACCATTTACAAAATGCATTTCTTTTCTGTTGAATTAATGCTAGGATTTCCTCATTGTTTTCATCAAACCAGTCTTGGTGCTGATGAGTGGAATATCTATGGTTTCAGCACATGCATTGTGAATGGTGTTATTAAGTTGATCCCAGTGCTCTTGAATGTCAATGAATTTGTCAGGCAGGCTAGAGAGTTTCTCCGACAGGTGTTGTTAGAACATCTCGCAGCTGGCTTGGTCTTGAAGTGCTTCGACGTTGTACCACTTTCGCTTAGTTTTTGGGTGTTTGCGGTGTGGTGTAGTGAGCTGCAGGTACATGACTGATCTTACTAATGGATGGTCTGTCCAACAGCGATTGGTGCCTCTCGTAGCTCATGTTATACGAACGTCAGTATAGTCTCGGGCTCTGTCTATAACATAGTTAAGGAGATGCCAGTGTTTGGACTGAGGATGTTTCCAGGTGGTCTTAAATTTGTTACTCTGCCTAAAGATGGTATTTGTGAGGAGCAGGTCATGCTCCACGCATTTGCTGAGGAGGAGAATACCATTGGGGTTTACATTTCTCACACCTTCTTTGCCTATTGTGCCTCTCCAGAATTGGGAATCCCGTCCAACTCTGGCATTGAAATCTCCCAGGAGGATGAGTTTGTCTGCCTTAGGTGTGGTTGTGAGGACCACATCAAGAGTTCTATAAAACTGCTTCTTATTGTCTTCCTCATCATTGAGCGTTGGGGGTTATGCACTGATGATCGTGGCATATTGGTTGTTGCTAAGCTTGAGCCAAAGAATCATGAGATGCACGTTGAGCCCCATGGGAAGCTCCAAAAGCTGAGTGGCAATCTTATTTTTGATAGCAAAGCCAATCCCATGAATGCGTCTCTCTTCTGGCGGCTTTCCTTTCCAAAAGAAGATGTAGCCACCTCCATCCTCTTTTAATTGGCCCTCATTGTCCCGGTGAGTCTCACTAAGAGCTGCAATGTCAATATTGAGTCTTACCAGTTCTCTGGCAATTATGGCAGTTCTTCTTTCTGGGCATTCACTGTGCTGAGAGTCCATAAGGATGCAGACATTCCAGGTGGCGAAATTCATTGTTTTATAGCTCTTGTTTTGGCCACGGAGTTGAGTAATCCCACTGGATATGGCCATCCAGTCGGAAGAGTATGAGACAGCCTATGTTTGGGGCATCTTTTCTAGCCCCCTCCCCATTTGGAGTGAGCAGAGGGGATCCTGAAAATGCCTGCTCAGTCACAGCTGCTACTGCCAAAATGCACTTCTGTCTCAACCAAGCACAAGACAACCATCACACAGCTGTCACCTGTGTGCAGATTTGTGACTAAAGATTCCCAGAGATCACTGCTTCTGTCTTCCCCGCCACGCATCTATCGCCGCAGGATTTTGTGCGGGTGTGAACCCTTTGGCAGTGGCCTGCACATGAAATCTTTTAACGTGGAGAAACTGGTGCGCAGGCAGTAACCACACAAAACTTGACAGGAGGAAAACCTTGACCTCGTGGCAAGGAGATCCAAGACAACCAGGAATCTCCTTTCTGCTGCAGCCTGCATCCACTTTCACAGCTGCAGAGTACTAGAAGGTCCTCTATATGTGCCCAATCCACCTTTGGGGTCTTTTGAAATTTGGACCATGGTTAGTCAGGAGCCTCGCCTCAGACTTGCTCACTACCAGGAGTATAAAAGCTCCAGACAATATAGCTCTGAGGGTCTTTAGCCCAGCATGGTAAGTACTTGGGGGGAGATCTCAAAACAACACCTACAATAGGTGTTGAAAGTTGTTAGTGATTCACAGGGTGGTTCTCTTTGCTGAGTCTTTGTTGAACCAATGTCTGAGCATATTGTCCAAACTTTGCCAGATCTGGATGCCTAATTACACATTTTCGGAGTTTAGGCACCCAGGTTTGAAAATTTTGACCGCTTTTAGGGGCCATCAGACTGCTGGAGTTTAAATTGGATATAAAACCCATGCACTGATCACCTGTGGTCATTAAAGATGTCCCAGCATTTTTCATAAGAGCACAGGTGTGAACCCTAGTGTCTTAGACAAATTCTGTTGTTTGTTTGTATTATGGTAGTGTAATGCCAACAGACACCAGTGGTCAATGGGTGGGATCGAACTTGGGGCCTCTGGGAAATAATCCCAGTCTCTCTCTCTTTTAATCACACTTCCTCCCCCCTCTACCCCCTGTTATAAAAAAGGGGGGAAAGATCTTTAAAAAACTAGAGCAAACAAAAATACTCACTTTTTAAAACTGTTTTCACACTTTTCCATGGTGATGGAGGATGTTTGAGGGAAGAGAGCAGGGGTGAAAGTGGGCCGGTATGGGCCAGTACGGTGTACCGGTAAGAAGTGGCTGCCTGTACCGGCCCATATGCAGCCGACATTAAAGCGCTGCCTCTTTTGCCCACCCCCACTGGGCCGCGAATGGCGGGGGGGTGGTTAAAGGGGCAGTTGCCCCGGGGCCCAGCGATTTAAAAGGGCCCAGGGCTCCCAGCTGCTGCTACTGCAGCAGTGGATGGAGCCCTGGGCCCTTTTAAATTACCGACGGAGCCCCAGGCAGCGCAGGCCAGGCACCGCAGATGGGCTGGCTGGGGGAGACTGACCCCCTAACCCCACCGCTTCCACCCGAGGATGGGCCCCTGCACCGGTAAGTCCTCTGTGCTACTTTCACCCCTGGGAGGGAGTATAGCAGGATAGAAGGAGGAGAGAAGGAGAGATGTGTGGCAGTTCAGGATGAGGGACTGAATGTTTGAGTAGAAGGAGGTATTTAGAGCACGATTGCTGGTGGAGGTGTAGGATAGATGGAGGGAATTTATACTGGCGCAGAGGGGGGCTTACTCCACTGAGGATCTGTGTGTCTGGCCCACTAACTTTGCTGGGGAGAGGAGCAGGAAGCCTTTATCTTCTACAAGGGCAGACAAATGCATAGAGAGAGTGTGATTTCAGAAAAAGGAATGGGTTTAAGACAGCAATGAGGGAAGAGGGAGGTAGGACTAAAAGACAGACTCACTGGTGGTGAAGTTCTTGGAGAGGGGAGGAGAGATGCAGAACCACTCAGATACTGTGGTGATGGAAGCATTAAAAATACAACAGACGAGCTGAGGGAGACAGGCAGACTTGAGCTGATCAAGAACATAGAGAAGGTCAAAAGGAGAGAGAGACACTAAAGGAAAAGAAGAAAAACAGGAACCAGAACGTCGTACTAAAACAAATAAAATTAGAAAATGAATAAAAAGTTTTGTTCTAGGTAGCAGAAACTGCCCTCTGGTTCCACCAGCCCTCTATTTCTTTGTGGTTATTCTATGTCAAATTGGAAAAGGGCTGTGAGTTTACATTCAAAAGCTTTGACAAATCATTTTAAAGCAGAGGAAAAGAAAATTGCTTGTAAACTGCCTGTAAAGAAATCAAACCAATGTGGCATGTCTGTGGAGTTGTTGGGAATACATTAGAAGAAAACCAATTTTCTAGTTTCACCAACTAAACTAGAATCGGGTGCTTTCAGTTTCTCTCTGGAATACATGGTTCACATTCTTCAGACCAGAACACGCATTCTATGTACATCCTAATCAAAAGTCTGTTGAAGTCAATGCTCATTAGGGCCTAGTCGTGTGAGGGGCCAGGCATTCTCAACCCTTACTGGTGGCAAGATCAGACGCTAGTTGTTTACATTCATAATTTGTCAGTTATTGATAATTACTAATATGTTACTAATATGTTCAAGTGGATATCAGTAAAATTATCTTACCTCCGTTCAGCACCACTATTTGTACTGAGAGACGGTTCAAAAGGTACAAATCATATTAGGCTAATGAATTATGGAGGCGTTTTAGTAGAGATACTGGAACTGTGAGGGATGCTTTATAGCTTAAATGTTAACTCCAAAAGGGGTAAGTAATGAATCCTATCAGTCTGTTATATTGAAGGGCTTATATTGCATTCATACATTATTAATGTGTCGGAGACATTTGTGAAAAAAATCAAGAACATTGTTTTGAAAGCACTAAATAGATTAGAGCAGAGAAAACTGGTGGCGGGGAGTTTGGCTTGGTTTACGAAAAGGAAAACTATAGGGACTGCAAACTTTTACTCTGAAGTACCGTGTGTGATTGTGCTTAATTTTTTTAAATACCTCCAGATTGTGTGATTATCACTGAGTTTTAAATACACAGCGATTCAATGTCAATGTTAATACTAAAATTAGCTATACGTTTTGTACTTTACATCTACATATATGGAAAAATACCTGTGCTTCATTATGATTAGGTTCTCTGCTAATACAAACTTATTCTTGATTCAAAAACCCCAGAATATTTTCAGTGATAAATGGTTTTAATCATTTGACACTGTATTTGGCTTTATAAATTCAAAGCTTTCTGATGTCTGAATCAATACATTAAGTTGTAAATATTGCATTCATATCTTTGAGGATCCATTCTGAATTTTTTAAAGACTTCTGACAGGAGATCTTTCTCTCCTCCAGCATTAATTAAGTGATAATAATTGGGTCTCTCTAGGAAACACCAGAGCAGGAGAGGGCAGCTGGATCCAGTGTGCAAGGAAACCCAAAACCAACCACAGGTTTAAAATTTTATAAAGCTACACAAATATTCTTTCCCACCCTGATGAGCATGACAGAGAAACTCTCCTTTTTTGGTTTATTTTGACAGCCTCCTTTGCAGAGACTTTTTAAATTTAGAGAGATGATAAACTTTTTGTTTGCAACGTGGGGAAACAGTTGCTATCCCTCTGCTTCTTGGAACAATAGACACAAATAAGTGGATCCTGGAGACCTTATTCTCTGTTTGCTATTGTCATATTCTGTCATTTTTCAAGAGAAAAATCAAAGTGAGGGATTTTATAAAACACCTACGTGACTTAGGAGCAGGATTCCCATTCCTTTTCAGGGGAACTTGTGTTTCTAGTGACTTAAGTCTTATTACAACCTCTAAATACTTCTTCCTTGGGTTTTTTGGAGGCTTAATCAGCCCCTTGTGATCATAGTTCCCTGGATGACCTTCTTTAACTGGAGGTGAAATTCTAGTCTTATTTAAGTCAATGGCAAAATTCCCATCGACTTCAGTGGAGCCAGGATTTCACCCCAGGAGTCCACAAGGGATTTGGAATGTGGGACTGTACAAATGTTGCAGTTATCAAGAATCAAGCAGACATGTTTTACACATACAGGTAAATATAGTAAAATAACATCAGGTGAGCTACAGTCCAACTGCAGAGTCTTAATAGTTCTTTGACTTTCAGCAGGGTTTTGTTTGGAAATATTAGGAATCAGCTTTAATTCCATGTTTGGTTTATTTTAATGTGTGTGTTCCCTTTGTCATGCTCAATCTGTTCTCTTCATCAGGAATCCCCATGATCTTTTAAATGGATCTGTGAGTTCAGTGTCTCTTTATTGCACACATGAGTTCTTGATGCTGAAAAGCAGTCTCCGATAGACACGTTATGGATGGAATTTTCAGAAGCACTCAGCACTGGCCCAGGTCTGCTTCCACAGGAGTCAGTGGGAGTTAAGCTAGCACAGACTGCTTTTGAAAATCCCATTTTATAGTACAGATTTTAAATTGGTACAAATTCAGCCTTGTACTTAGATTGTAAACTCTTCAGGACAGGAACTGTCCTTTGGTTCTGTGTTTGTAGAGCACCTAGCACAATGGTCCATAACTGGGGCTCTTAGTCACTTCAATACAAATAATAGTTAGCTAGCGACCATTCATACTATTTACCATATGATAAAAACAGCAGGTTTATGATGAAATGCTTGGTTTTGGTAGAGATGATTGTTTTATTTTCCACATTTTGATTGCCATATAAAATGCTTCCTTGCCATGTGATACACAAGCATAGGAGTAACAATGGTGCCATTTGTGGGTATGTCTCCATGGCAGTCAAGGTGTGTGATTGCAATATGCGTAGACATACCTGAGCTAGTTTTAATCTAGTTAGCTTGCATACCATTAGCCATGAAGTTGCAGCAGTGTGGGCTTCCATGCGGACTGCACAAGCCTGCCAGGGACCCTCATTTATTACTAGCCCACGCTGACGTCCATGCTGCTGCAGATTCACTGCTATCAATACACAGGCTAGCTAGGTTAAAGCTAGCTTTGGTGTATCTACACATGTTTCAATCATAAGCCCTGATTGCAATGTAGACATATCCTCTGTTATGGTGATTGAATGGCTACTTGATCAAGTTAAAACAATTTAAGTTGACAGAAGTGATATTGCTGCTTTTTACAGAGGATCTGATTTTAGATTGCCCTAGTATTGCTTTCTTTAAAATGTCAGTGAGAGCTTTTTGCTGTGTATTAGGAAACCCCTATGTGATATGCCCTATCCGCTGCTTCCTGATTCCTATTGAATTGATCAGGGGATTTCTCTTGGATTTTGAAAATGTCCAGCCCAAAGAAGTGGGAAGCTAGGGAGAGCTTTCTCTGCATCTTAGAAAGTCTTCCCTACACACACCAAATTGAACTGGGCTGTAATATTGTTTCATCTTGTTGTACATGTGTTGACTTTAGAACAAAGATTTTTTATTGTAATCACTTTTTCCAAAGACATATACAGTTTCCAGAGTTATGTTGTACACACACACACACACATACACACACACACACATTATAGCTTTCTTATCAAGTAGGAAACAGGGTTGCCAGACATATGAGATCTAAGGGCATGTCTATACTCCAGGTGCTACAACAGCACAGCTGCAGTGCTGATGCTATGCCACTGTAGCGCCGTAGTGTAGATGCTTCCTACCAAACAGATCCTTCCATTGTGTAACTAATCCACGTCCCCAAGTGGGGGTAGTAGTTAGGTCAATGGAAGAATTCCTCTGGTCGACCTAGCCGCTTCTACAACAGGATTAGGTTAGCTTAACTAAAGCACTCATCGGTGTGAATTTTTCTCATCCCTGAGAAATGTAGCTAGGGTGATTTAAATTTTAAGTGTAGACCACGGCTGTGAAACATAGTGTTTGAGCAAAGTGCTGGTGGGTAGTGAATGCCATAATAAAATCAGTAATGTGCAATGGCAGTATAGCACATAGGATAGTAACTCAGGGCATGTCTATACTTACTGCTAAATCAGCACTGTTGCAATCAATGCAGCAGTGTCAATTTAGCAGGTCTGGTAAAGACCCGCGAAGTCAGTGGCAGAGTGCTCTCTCATTGACTTCCGTACTCCAGCTCCCTGAGAAGCATAAGGTAAGTCAGTGGGAGAGCAACTCCCATTGACACAGATCGAATTACAGCGGTGTCTACACCACACTAAGTTACACTGCCTCAGTTACGTAACTGAAGGAGTGTAACTTAGGTCGAGTTAGAGCTTTAGTGTAGACCACCCCTTAGTGCTGTGTTTCCAACAAGCATTTCAAAATATGTCAAAAAGCTATTTGCTTTTGAATAATTCTACAACTATAATAAGGCAATAAATGTTGTTAGAATAGTAAAAAACCAGAACTTTCTTCTGTATACACATAGGGCTCCCCACTGATGCCACTGAAATACCTCGTAGTTCGTTGGATGTTAAGCGCTTTTGGAGATCTGTCCCTACATGTCACAATGGGATCTACTGGGTACTCAGCACTTTTAAAACTCTGATCCTAATTGTGAATGCTGAACAAATGTAGATCTGTTTTTGAGCTCTTGAAAATTTCCCTCAAATATTCTGAAATTAGATAGTTGGCATTAGCACGCTCCTCCCATATAGTCTCCATACTTTAGAGTACAGCAAACCCTGGGATCTTCATTAACCTTTATGTCCATTAAAGGAATTTTCCATCTTGGCTTCTCTAACTATTTCTTGTAATTCTTCAGTAAAATGTAGTCACTGGCAATTTAGTGGAACTTACAGAACCACTGTCAGCTTTGTGTGGGTTTTTTTTTTCAATGTTGATAAATGCAAAGTAATGCACATTGGAAAACATAATCCCAACTATACATATAAAATGATGGGGTCTAAATTAGCTGTTACCACTCAAGAAAGAGATCTTGGAATCATTGTGGATAGTTCTCTGAAAACATCCACTCAATATGGTGCAGGAGTCAAAAAAGTTAACAGAATGTTGGGAATCATTAGGAAAGGGATAGATAATAAGACAGAAAATATCATATTGCCACTATATAAATCCATGATACACCCACATCTTGACTACTGTGTGCTGATCTGCTCACCCCATCTCAAAAAAGATACACTGGAATTGGAAAAGGTTCAGAAAAGGGCAACAAAAATGATTAGGGGTATGGAACAGCTTCCATATGAGGAGAGATTAATAAGACTGAGACTTTTCATCTTGGAAAAGAGATGACTACGGTTGGGATATGATAGAGGTCTCTAAAATTATGACTGGTGTGGAGAAAGTAAATAGGGAAGTGTTATTTACTCCTTCTCATAACACAAGAACTAGGGGTCACCAAATGAAATTAATAGGCAGCCGGTTTAAAACAAACAAAAGGAAGGATTTCTTCACGCAATGCACAGTCAGCCTGTGGAACTCTTTGTCAGAGGATGTTGTGAAGACCAAGACTATAACAGGGTTCAGAAAAAGAACTAGATAAGTTCATGGAGGATCAGTCCATCAATGGCTATTAGCCAGGATGGGCAAGGATGTTGTTCCTAGCCTCTGTTTGTGAGAATCTGGGAATGGGCAACATGGGATGGATCATTTGATGATTACCTGTTCTGTTCATTCCTTCTGGAGCATCTGATATTGGCCACTGTCGGAAGACAAGATACTGGACCATTGGTCTGACCCAGTGTGGCCATTCTTACGTGGGAAACCTTCAAGGGAAAATTCTGTGGCAAAATGTAACATACACACAGATCATCAGTGTTAGCTGTCTCATTGGTATAATGTGTGCTGACCTTGATAATATATAAAATCCACAATTTAGCAGCTGTTAATAATTCCTGTAAAATATCAGAATTTCCATATAGCAAGAAGAGCTGTGTGTTATGTTGGAAAAGTGTTGTATTGCATTTTCTTCCAAAATAACTGCTTGAATTCTTTGAGATTCTAGTGACTTGACTTCCACTCTAGAAATTAATAGCATCAATGCTAAAAATATATATATATTGAATTTATCCCAAGCATTTAATGGGAAAATTACAATCACTTTTTTGGTTTTTGGTTTTGTTTTATTTTGTCACTTAAGCAATTTGGCAGTGGAAAAGGCCCTACTGGGTTCTTTCTTTGAAGTCTGAAAAATCTGGCCTGGGTTCCTTACTTGGGGGAAAAGAGATTTTCCTTATGCAACAATTATTCCCCTAATGCCATGGGACACTTAAGGTGCATTGTATTTTCCTAATCCAAACATTTAGCTCATGTATTGTTTACACCAAGGAATACTCAAATGAGGCTTGCAACATTTGGAAAGGAAACCAAAGCACCTTCTACTAAGGGATTGTCCTCTCATTAGACCTACTGATTTTCCAAAAGCTGTCTGCTTTGTGTAATGCATTATAATTATATGACAGGAGACCAGTGGAGAATATGGCATACAGTTTCCCATAGGTTTCCTTTCTGAGATAAGAAGGATAAACATTCTGCTTTGCGTCTCAAAAAAAAAAAAAAATCCCTCTGCAGTTTCCTGAGAGGCAGTTGAATGTTGGATGATTTTTGTAGCTGTGTCTTTTCATTTCCAGACAATGATCTGTGTCATGTGGGGAAACTGGGTGTACAAAGTAAGGAAGCCCCCTGGACTGAGGTGTATGTCTTAGGCTTCCTGAGAATGTGGCTTATCTCAGAAGGGTCCCTGGGCATGCACACTGTTTTATCTGTACAGATCACTGAGGGATAGAGAGGCTGTTTATTTTTGCAGGGCTCTCTGTTCTGGGGAAAATTGGGTCTCTGTTCTCTCCAGGGTCTGGTCCTACTCCACTGAAGTCAATGGCAAAACTTCAATGGGAGCAGGATCAGGTCCTAGGCAATTTAGGGTATGCATAACTTGACTCTGGATGACCCAGCTGTGGGAAATATTTTCCTTAGATTGGCTTCCCCAGTGTAAAGAGAGAATCTCTAGTTACAGAATAAAGCAAATAGCAGCACTGCATTCTGGTTTATTCCACTCAGTGACAAGCTTTTAATTACTGAGTTGTAGCTCTTCCCCCACCCCTTCCTTCAGACTGGGAAGAGTATATTCCAGTCCTTGGGTAAGTGATTTAAATATGTACTGAAGAATGACTCCACAAAGAGAAGTTGTAAAAGCTGCAAAGAGAAATGTAAAATTCCTCATATTAGAA
Organism: Chelonia mydas; assembly: GCF_015237465.2. Classification (NCBI taxonomy): domain Eukaryota; kingdom Metazoa; phylum Chordata; order Testudines; family Cheloniidae; genus Chelonia; species Chelonia mydas. The sequence continues at coordinate 41,254,431 of NC_057855.1, forward strand.
GTTAATAAAATAAGTCAAACACAGTGGGACAAGTTTTTAGAGAGTCTCAGAGAATTGCTCTGTTTATGTGCTTTGTTTAGCTCTCTCGTTTATAATTATTATTTCTTACCAAAGATTTGTAATGCACTGACATCTGCTGTGTGTTTTATGAGTGCACCAGTTAGACAAAGGTGCCCAAATACGCTTTGCTGGCTATACTCTACAGCAGTTTGGAGGTGACAGAGGGCAGGGAAGGAGGAGGATGAGAGGCTGTATGTTACCAGCACACAGTGAATTATTATTTAGACAAAGCAAATAAGAAACAGACACCCTGCTCCAAGGATATTACCATCTAATTAAGGTTGCTCCACTGGAAGAAATGAACATTCTGTCATTGGAATTCCAGTGACCCAGAAATAGGCTGACCTCATAAATCTGATCAGAATTTCTGTTGGTTGGTGTTAGCTATTACAATGAATCCAAATCTATTTTTGTACAATGTTTTCATTTGTGTTGCCCACTAATCAAGGAAGCAGCCACTGAGGGAAGCAGCCATGTGAGTTTACAATTTGCCTAAAATAACACACATGATCCTGATAAATAGCTTTATTCCGATTAACAGAAACACTAAGAGATCAAAATTCAGCAGAAATGAAGCAGTGTAATTGAATAACTTGACTAACTGTGCAGTAAGCACTGTATCGTTTTCAGTTATTCAAGCTTGAGTAGGCCTGTAATTTAGCAATAATCTAGTACTGCACACTATAGCAGGGGCTGTCACCGAACAAATCTTTCTTTTAAAACTATTACAGCAGCAGACCAAACTGAACACTTCGCTACTACTGAACTTCGCTACCAATCTGTATTTTCCCCTGAAATATTATATTGATTGATCCCTGTCCATTGTGTTTCACCAGTTGGAGGTGCCCAGTAGCAGCGTGAACCAATGCTATGGCTTTTCTCCCTGCAATAAATTCATCCTGTGCAGAGGACTACATAAGGCCTGTGCACTACTTAAACCCTACAGACCTTCTGCCAGTGCTCACCCTAGATGTCAAAAATACTGAACTAAAGAGTGGAGCTGGTGGGGTTTTTTTGTTTTGTTTTTTTAAGTCAAAACATATTTTGGCTAAAATATGGCTTTTCCCATTTCCCAGGTTCTTACTTAAACATTTTATTTATTTATTTATTTATTTTTATTTTTATTTGCTACAAATGTTTGTGTTTTGATTAATGTGCACATGCACACAAACACATACACACCACAAACCCCAGAAAAATGTACTAGCTCTACTGAAATTTGTTCTATGGCAAAAATGTTCAGAATTTCAAATCTTACCTCTTTCTCTCTGGTAGGGGTATAAACATCCGGTGGAAAGGTGTTTCCCTCTGTAGACGTAAAGCTAAACAAATGCAGTCGTGCCAGTAAACAAATTCCAGATCTAGTGAGGAGTGGGTGTCTGCCAATTAGCCCACCAGTCTATACGTTTGTCTTTGCAGCGGTTACGTCAGGGTAGCACGGGACCTGGCATACAAGTGATCCTATGTATATTTACTTAAGCAGTAAAGATGGCAGCTTTTCTGAATTCTTCCCTTCAAAACTGGCTGTAAAGTCTTACGTTGTAAATATACCATTTAAGAAATTAAACTGTAAACTTTTTATAATGGATTGTTTCTTCATTTGTTTATTCCCAGACAAATGAGTGGTTGTTACAGAAAAGTGCTCTAGTTGCTTAGATGAATGCCCATGCCAATGCACTGTGATCCAATCCCCACGCAACCTCTGGCAGATGATGAAAATTCTGGGTCATGTACCTGGGTAAAAGGAAACAGAGTCAAAACAGGAAAGCAGTTTTAAATTGTAGAGGGCAGTAACTGTAGAAAAAAATCCTAGTCCTCTTGAAGCCAAAGGGAGTTTTCTCATTGACCTCAGTGGAACCAAACTTTTACCTTAAATAATTCTGTAACATTAGGTGAAAGGGACCTTACAGAATTATGTAAAGTCTGCCCTGACATACAAATGCTACAAACCCAGTGGAGTTATGGGGACCAGACTGAAGTGCCATGCTCACTAAGTATAATACCCATTTTACAGATAAATAAAGTGAGGCACAGAGGGTCCAATGCTGCAAGGCACTCAGACCAAGATCCTCGAAGGTATTTAGGTGCCTAACTTTGGGTCTGGGTGCCTTTGACTCTGGGCACTCAACACATCACAGGATTAGGCCCTAAGGGTCACATTTGCAAACTTGGTTGTCTGAAGTCAGGCACTGAAGTCCATATTTGGATACCTAAATAAATACATTGGTGTCTTTAAAAAATACTATGTAGGTGCCTCACTTTAAGAACCCACCTTTTAAAATGTAGCTCTAAGTGTCTTGTGGCGTGTGTGTGTGTGTGTGTGTTAATTAACTAATATTTGTAAAATGCTTTGAGCCCCCAGAATGAGAGTGTTATGTAAGTGCAAAATATTATTATTAATGCATGTAACATTGGTTGGTAGGGACTTAATAAGAATTAACCAAAGCATTTACAAAAAAGCCATGCCTGATATTGTTAATAGTAAAATACCTTGGCATTTAGGGTTGATCTTGCTTACATTCAGCGTTGTGAGTTTTTCCATTGACTTCAGTGGGGCCATGTTCCTGCCTTTGTATAGCACTCTATATCTTCAGAGCATTCTGCATCTAAGAACTTATTACATTTCATAACACTTCTGAGAGGTAGCTAGGTAACTCCTTTTAACTCACTTGAACAGATGCAGAAACTAGAAGCTAAATCATGCCTCCTACTGGAAAACCCATGAGAAGACCAAAGTCTAGGCTGTGGGGCCACACAGTTGCCTTTCAATAATCCTATCCAGGAAGGGAGGAAGTGTTTGCTCCTGCAAAGTGAGTGGAAGGGATGGCCTTCCTCATGGATATCCTCAGATCTACAAGGAGATATTGCAAATGCCAGGGCATCTGAAGAGGTCCAGTGCATTGGCACTGCATCAGTCTGGCTCTCTCCGTGGGGTGCTCCCATTGGCTCTCTCCCCTCGTCTGTCCCCTTCACTTCACACGCAGTGGCTTTCTCATAAGATAATGGTGACAGTCTGCACTGTCCATGCAGGGAAATCCCTATCAATTTGGCACCCTTCCCCCAAATCCAGAATTTAAAATACAAAAAGTGATTGCCTAGGGGCTTCTGTGGAGACTGTGTATTTGGCACACAAAGGCCCATCCTTTTGTCCCACAACAGAATTTTTGCCAAAGGAGCAGGCTTTCCACTTCTTTCATCCCCTCTAGAGCAAGAACAGTGGGATGACTTGGCCGTGATAAGCTGAGAAATTTAAAGCCACAATGTTTCAGATGTGGGTGTCAAACCACGTTTTTAAAAGTTGACCTAGCTGACTTGCCCAGGCTACCCGAGTCAGGAGCAGGACTCCAGATTTTTGGTTACCAGTAGCATTCTCAAGCTGCTAGATCACACAGCTTCTCAAAATCCATTTGGTGTTTTTGTGAACATTTATGTGTATGACCTTCCTAGCATTAAAAGTTAACAAAGAGCTCAATAAACAAAAAACAAAAAAACCTTTCATTTCCTTAGCTGTTTTTTTGAGTCAGATAACATCAAAGTTTAAAAGCCCCCAGCCCTTTATCCTGCTCATTAAAATAAGAATGACAAAGCAAGATACAGTTGTTTTAATTCTTCTAAACTTGAAAAATGTTCCCAAATGTCAACTGAGCGCGCTAGCATGGATAGTACTGAACAGAACCGGCTCTAACTTTCAATAGTGCAGCCCATGGCAGAGGCTTGCGTTGTTAAGCATTCTTATGAATAATTCAGTTACTTTATTGCATTTAGGCACTTATGGGGCTGGGCAGATGAGGATAGATTGAATTAATATCCCCAGCATGTAGGCCTAATCCTGCATCATTCTACACTTAGTAAGTTATATATAGCATTCTAAATACCAGTAATATCTGAATAACTACCAGAAGTGAATAAATTCACACTTAAGGCTGCATCCTTGTTTGTAGCTTGTCTAATACAAATAAGGCCAAATAATGTTATCAGGCCACAAAAGGATTCCCATTGATACTAAAGGCTATTCTTCTAGCCATGTGTAACTCTCACTGAAATCAATAGGCGTTCTGCAAACCGGAGTCCTATACATAGAAGGGAAGCAGGATATGGCCCTACATAAAGGTCATGAAACAGCATGTGATGTTTATATACTGGTCCCTACTATGGGCCAGTTTTACTCCTATGGTCACTGGAATACAAATTGCACTCCAAAGGAATTCACTCTCAGTGAAGGGAAGCTGTCAACTCTGGCCAAGGCTCCACAGGAAAGCAACTGACAGAGGGTCCTGGGAGTTGTGTTGAATCTTTACATCTCCTAGCTATCTTGGCCTCTCCCCTCCACAGCCAGCATCACTTAACGCTAACTGTGGATCTTCAGCCTAGCAGCAGTTGCAGAAGAAATGCTTTACTATGCCCCCACCACCAGAGGGATTTGTCACTGCTTGATGCCCACAGACCAGGTCCCGCTGGGTGGTACCCACAGAATCCCAGGGTTAAATCCAGCCCTATGTAGGCTGCAGAATTAAGTCACCTAAGCTTATTACTGAATTTATTTGCATTTGGAGTTTAATTCACTCTCATAGTTGTTTTTATAATTTGTATATTTCATGGACTTTTAAGGATAGTTTCAGCATAGATGAAAAAAGGAAACTAAGCTCAGAAAAAATAGGAGTGGGCCTGAATTTTCAGGTGAATTCAAATTTGCCCTGAACCAAACTCTTTCTAAGGGTCCAAAACAGTTTGGTTAATTAATTTTTCATGTACAGTCTGGTTTGCATTTCCTATGTCTGGTCAGGGCCAGGAGTGGAAATGCTAGAGAACTGTGAGTGAGACTGTTATCCTGACATTTCAAACTTGGTCAAAAGTAGAATAGTCTGGAAATCTCACATAAAATCCTGCTTCTTGTAGATTTCCAGCTCAGTTTACATACTGAAGAGGCTGAAATAAGGTTCAGATATACAAATATAGTTGGAGGTGCTTATATGCACAGGACTGAACCTCTGGAACTTAGAGGTGGCTGCACTCTAATTAGGGCTGGTTCTAGGTTTTTGCCGCCCCAAGCAAAAAAAAAAAAAAAAAGACGGCCAGAATGCCACCCCTGGAATTGTGCCACCCCAAGCTCATGCTTGCTTTGCTGGTGCCTAGAGCTGGTCCTGGCTCTGATTGAAACCTACAGATCCTTCTTGTTAGAAGGATAATTGTAATGTTTGGGGATTTTTTGCACTAACTCATAAGTCAACTGATTGTTTAGGACACAGCACAAAATTTATGGGTGTCTAAGAGCCTGATCTGGCTCCCACTGAAGTCAGAATCTAAAACTATGTCTACACTTAAACCACTACAGTGGCACAGCTGCAGTGCTTCAGTGTAGACACTCACTACAGCAACAGGAGGGGTTCATAGAATCATAGAATATCAGGATTGGAAGGGACCTCAGGAGGCCATCTAGTCCAACCCCCTGCTCAAAGCAGGACTAATCCCCCACTAAATCATCCCAGCCAGGGCTTTGTCAAGTCTGACCTTAAAAACCTCTAAGGAAGGAGATTCCACCACCTCCCTAGGTAACCCATTCCAGTGCTTCACCACCCCCCTAGTGAAAAAGTTTTTCCTAATATCCAACCTAAACCTCCCCCACTGCAACTTGAGACCATTACTCCTTGTTCTGTCATCTGCTACCACTGAGAACAGTCTAGATCCATCCTCTATGGAACCCCCTTTCAGGTAGTTGAAAGCAGCTATCAAATCCCCCCTCATTCTTCTCTTCTGCAGACTAAACAATGCCAGTTCCCTCAGCCTCTCCTCATAAGTCATGTGTTCCAGTCCCCTAATCATTTTTGTTGCCCTCCGCTGGACGCTTTCCAATTTTTCCACATCCTTCTTGTAGTGTGGGGCCCAAAACTGGACACACTACTCCAGATGAGGCCTCACCAATGTCTAATAGAGGGGAACGATCATGTCCCTCGATCTGCTGGCAATGCCCCTACTTATACAGCCCAAAATGCTGTTAGCCTTCTTGGCAACAAGGGCACACTGTTGACTCATATCCAGTTTCTCATCCACTGTAACCCCTAGGTCCTTTTCTGCAGAACTGCTGCCGAGCCATTCGGTCCCTTGTCTGTAGCGGTGCATGGGATTCTTCCATCCTAAGTGCAGGACTCTGCACTTGTCCTTGTTGAACCTCATCAAATTTCTTTTGGCCCAATCCTCTAATTTGTCTATGGCCCTCTGTATCCTATCCCTACCTCCAGCGTATCTACCTCTCCTCCCAGTTTAGTGTCATCTGCAAACTTGCTGAGGGTGCAACCCATGCCGTATTCCAGATCATTAATGAAGATATTGAACAAAACCGGCCCAAGGACTGTCCCTTGCGGCACTCCACTTGATACCGGCTGCCAACTAGACATGGAGCCATTGATCACTACCCGCTGAGCCCAACAATCTAGCCAGCTTTCTATCCACCTTATAGTCCATTCATCCAGCCCATACTTCTTTAACTTGCTGGGAAGAATATTGTGGGAGACGTATCAAAAGCTTTGCTAAAGTCAAGGAATAACACGTCCACTGCTTTCCCCTCATCCACAGAACCAGTTATCTTGTCATAGAAGGCAATTAGATTAGTCAGGCATGACTTGCCCTTGGTGAATCCATGCTGACTGTTCCTGATCACTTTCCTCTCCTCGAAGTGCTTCAGAATTGATTCCTTGAGGACCTGCGCCTTGATTTTTCCAGGGACTGAGGTGAGGCTGAGCTGCAGTGCTTCAGTGTAGACGTCCTTCCCGCTGGGACCCCAAACAGCATGGAGGATGCCATTCAGAAGAGCAAAATGGCTTCCTCCATGAAGCTGGGCCTCCCATGTATTGTGTGTGCAAGGTCACGCTGTGTGGAGGATGCCATTTTGCTCTTTTGAATGGCATCCTCCATGCTGTTTGGGGTCCCAGCGGGAAGGACTTCATTAAAATGAGGTTGTGCCAGCAAAAAGTTTGGGACTCCCTGCCTTAGGGACAGCTGTGTAGACTAGTGCAGGGGGAAGGGGCTCCGAACAACCCTCTTCATCAGAGAAGTTTCCATGGAATGTTCTCAGTGAATCAAAAACCCCATGAAGGTGAATGCAGCCTGACACAAGAGCTCTGAGAGGTGGGAAATGACTTATTCAACTCAATGGGTGTTCTCCTCCCTCCACCAAAGTCTACCTTAGCCCAGATTGTGGAATATTAATTTTCAATTAAATCTCACTCTGCTTGTGGGTATTATAGCAATATTTCTTTTAAAAAATCAGAATGAGTATGGATTTTGGAGCCCACTGAAATATTGGCTCTTAAATAAGAATTTCTGCTCTCAGGGCAAAATTTCTCAAGGAGTGTCCCTGCAAAATGCAAGCAGAGAGCAGCTAATCTGCACAATAAACATTCTCAGAAAGCTGCCAGGGGCAGGACACAAGCTCACAGGACATTTGTGGTGCTCGGATAGGGTGGCCACAGCATCTCACTTGGAGCCACCCGTTTACCCTGACAACAGGCTGTCAGCAAACACTCTGGCTTGCAAAATGCATCCTGCTCTACATATGTAAATTACTTTTCCTAGCTCATCAGATTGGCTTAAGCCACACTGGAGATCCAAATTTTATCCTGATGAACTTTTTAACTATTGCTTCCCCAAGTGCTGGACACTAGCTGAAATCAATACAGAGCAGGTGATAGGAGTTTGGGTGGGATCAGACCTATAGTTGAAGAGTCAGGTGTTTGCAAAAAAAAAAAAAAAGTAATAAAAACCATACATTTTGGACATCAGTTTTGTTAGAGGGGCTGCATCACAGAAATCCCTTGCTCCAACAACCTTAAATGTATACCACTTCTCCAAGGGTCCCCATGGGGCACAGAAATTTTCAAGACAATTCACATAAGCATGTGGATTTTAGAGCATTTTGAAATATTGACTGGTCTCAGTCATAACAATAGTGGAGCTACCACCCCAGTAGAATCTCATTCTATAGTCAAACATTATTAATTAGTAGATTTAAGATGATCCCCACACCAGAGAGCTGTTATGATTATTTTATTTGGACCAAGTACTTGATAAACTCTTTGTAGAAAAATGTCTGAGCATGATATCTAGGCAGTAGAAAGATCAGCTTGCCTTTCAAGTTGTCACACTCTGATACATGCAACCTTTACAACTTCCTAAACAGACATAATTTCTACTTTGTCTAAAAGGAGAGGCTAGCTTGTTTGTTTTTATTTGCAACATTCCTGTAGGCCAGTGACTGCAGGATGGCAGTAACCTAGGATTATCCTGCAGAGCTGGAACTAGTGAATCCATAACAGCCAACCTGAACTCTGCTGTGGGCTGCTATTTAATACCACAAGAAACTATTTGCATTTCATCATGTAACTGATGGTGTGAGTTCAAGAGCTTTCCTTGGGTCAGGCTGTGATTGCAGATGAAAGAAATAAACTACCAAATGGTGAAGGGAAACACGCAATTTTTTATAGACGAGTGCTCTAAACGTGAATATGCTGTGGTGAAGAATTCAGCCCAGACTAGGGGATAAGAAGCAGAAATAAAGAAGAGTGGGAATGTATAAAGGAAAAAGGTGTGATCCTGTTCCCATTGACATCAGTGACAAAACACCTATTGTTTTCAGTGGGAGTAGCAACATGCACGAAATGAAATGGGACCGTGCAAAGCATCTTTATGTTGGAGTTTAGACTTTATTCAAGGGGAAATCAGTGGTCTTTAGAATCTGCCTGACCCTGCATTCCTTGCACCAAAAACTCCCTTTGGGATCAATACAGAATCAAGCCCATTTGTGATTTCCCCATGGGTCCTCTTGAATTACCCTTCATTCTATGTGATTTCAGTCCAGTTCATAATAAAATGATTCTGTTCCCTGTGAAACCTGTGTTATGGATGCATGGCCATCATGTTCCTGTGGAGTGCTTGTTTTTTTCCTGTAAATGCAGAAATCCTTGTACATTTGGGAGCTTGTGAAAACAAGTTTGAAGCTGCTGGACTTTTCAGCTTCACAGTATAGAGGAAAAACTAAATCCCTGGCTGTGGAATACTCCCACTTTTGCTCAAGTTTTTGACAATGAAACTCATTCACGCAGGAGACGACACTTTCCATGTGAATGTGTCTCTGTGCTACTGTCACACATCAAGTAAGATAATTCCAGAGAGGAGGTTTATTAAATGCTAGAAAATGAGTCAGGGGAGGTCAGTGGGAATTCTGGGTGTACAAGGAATACAGGATTGTTGTTTATGCACGGCCCCCAAGTGTGTGAGGTGACTTACAGAACAAATAAAAAGACACTAAATAAAGCTCTTAGCCACAGAGTTTACAGGTGAAAGGCCTGATCCTGAAAATGCATATGCATGCAACTGTCCTTACATGAGTAGTTCCATTTAAAGCTGTGGGACTGTTATTCCTGGTAGCTAGCCTGCAGCTGGTAATAAGTATTTCCAAACTCAGGCCCTTATTTTAGATGTGATACAAGGGGAGAGAATAACAAACAATAGGGGAAAGTGGGTGAGGATGGGAAATGGTTATAGCAATAGAATCACATGGTTACTCAGTTTTGTTGCATGCATATCTTGATGTGCACAGGAAGTTTGTATGTATTATGTAAGCTCATGTATGTATATATGTGAGTGTTTATGCATGTGTGTGTCTCTATGTATATGTGTGTGTGTATATGAGTCTGTGTGTGTATGAGTACATATATGGGACAACTTCTTATATGTGACAAGAGAAAATAGCTTTTTAGAATGGGTTTCAAATGTATTTTAATAGACTAATCTAAAACTGATGAACTTCTATTAATGCCAGAAATACTTTCATTTATTTCCCACATTATATTTCTTTGATTCTCATTACTTTTAGGGTAGAGTACAGCCCACAAAATGTCATGTTTACATGCATATATTATTTTTTCTACAATTGTTTTTGGAACAAATAATCCAGGGATTTAAAATAATGCATTACATCTTTATTGGGGGGAAGGACTAGAAATACTTACAATTGTAACAAGATAGTTCTCATTGCCTTGGTGCTTTAGTATTTATGCTGAAAATAAGAAATACGTTTCTAAGGCTCTGAAACATCAGGGCAGTTCCATTTGGAGGGGACGTGAATCACATTCCCTTTCTTTTCATCTTTCTAGGGGTCAGTGTTTGAAAGCAATCTCATTTTTAGCTGAATGAAGGCAGGAAGCAGAAAGCTTTGAGGGTCTGATCTTGAAGTCAGTGAGAGTTTTACCACTGTCTTCAGGAAGTACAGGATCAGGCCCTGCTCTGTCAACGAAAAGGACCTGAACAGCAAAGACTACAACGATTTAATATTAAAACAGATTCATGGCTTTTCTGCTAACTGTTAGACCTTGTATAGTAACCCCCTATTTCTCCTCAGAGTAGAGCAAACCCAAAAGGTGTGTTTACTTAATGCTGTGCCTGGTAAAAGTTAAAACTCCACATGCTAACCATGCATATATACCTTTGAGCTGGGACACTGAAAGACAACATAAACGGATTAGGGTCTAGAAAATAAACAAACAGGCTTTTTAACCTGTCCCAGTTCCGGTAGCAATAAGAGAGTTTTCCAGATCTTAGGGAGTCATTCTCTTTGCTTTCATGCATCTCATTTCGTTCTGTCTTGATGGGGCAGAATAATTCTAACGTGGACTATTGAGAGGGATTCCTTAACAAGAATGTCCAAAAAGTGAAATTATAGTTTTTCACTGGATGCTTAAAAAAAAAATCCATATAGACATCCGTTCTGCTCTGTATACAGTGGTGAGTATATAAAAAAGAGCATAGCTTGGTTTAGCTGATTGTTATTACTATTCAATTTATTCTGCATTGGTTTAATATTAAATTCTGTGCTGGTATCTTGTGTTATATGTTTACCAGTAGTTGCAGGGCGCCAAGAATATGTCAGTCATCATATACGTACATTGTATGTACACATCTGTGTGTGATCATTAGAATACATTCTGTTGGTATTTAAGCTCTGATTCCGTAACATCAGAAGTAATGTAATTCATCAGATCGATAAAGTATCCAGGTTGAAATCTTAGCATTAAAGTGACCTCTTCGCTCTTAGCTTACATTCACCGCTATGTTCATTACAATCAATGGCAATGTTGTGTTGCCTTTTTACCCTTGTGTTAGTGAACTGCAGGAACTGTTCTGCAAGACTTCAGCAAAAATCGCTTTGATATAGTCGATTGTCTATTAAAAACAGCGGTACCCGATTTTAATGTAATATACATCCCATCTGCCTTTTTGCAAGCCGCTTTTCAGCGCTGGTTTCCAAGTTAAATACAGTGCATTTTATTTAGAGACTAAATCCGTTGCTGTCCATCAAAAGCGGGGTTGGCGCTAATTTCAGCAGTTTGTACCCTCCTGTTCGGCGTTCCAAGTGTCTTGTGGTTTGCGTTCCAGATTAGGAGAAAAGAAAATAGATATTTAGAACCAATTCAGGGCACAATTATTAATTGCGCTGCATTTGTCTGTATTTAAGAATTTCCTTGTAATGCAGAGACACAGCCTGTGCAAATTTCCACGATACAAGAAAGCGTTTTTATTTAAAATGGACGCATTGTGATTGGCTACATTGCCTGTCAGCGGATTGTAATTCCCCAGGCTGAAGGGTTTAAAGTCTTGTGTTTAGCATAAACCATCAAATAAATCGATTCCTTGCTTGCGACTTCTTAGCCTCTCTGAGCAGTTAGAATATTTTAAAAACTCTGCAGGAAAACCAGAAAGTCTTTTTAAAAAACGATTATTGCTTTGATTGTCATCGTGTGTCAGATTCTTTTTAAATTTACACCAGATTTTATCTTAATATCCTGATCCAGGTCAAATATGATATAACACATTTTCTCACCAGAATAAATCAGTCTCTGTCAATCCTTATGACTGAGAGTAAGTAATATTTCCTTGAGACTGGGTTATTTAAATAAAAGTGATTTTCCTTTTCACCGTTTTCTGAATTGTGGCTTCATTCTAGGAGGGAATTTATCAATATCGTTCCAGTGCGCTACACCTTACAATGAAGATCTGATCGTCAGCAATATAATTTAAAGACGCACGGAACTGAGGCCAGATCCTTCCATTGAAGTCTATGGAAGTTTTGCCACTCGCTCTAAAGAAGCGGAATCAGGTCCTTGCAAATATTTCAGTATATAAATTGCCTTCAATCTCTCCTCTCCTTCCCCCTTCCCCCCCCCCCCGCCCCCCCCAGGACATTTACACCCTGTAGACCTTGAACTTTGCCCAGGGAAATTGCTCTGTGTATTTCTTCATTTGTTTTGTCTGAGTTTATTACAATTGCACAGGGCTTGGAAAGTGACAATGTAAAGAAACTGGCTATCTGTGATCATCGTTAATTCAGCTGACACTGAAACAAACATACGAATGTTCAAACTGAAGTTCTGTGTTCTCTGAGACATGACATTGATCGCTTAGGGAGAGCTCCATACTGAACCTCCCTGTTTAAATGTCAATGGTGTAGCAAGCCTCTGTGTTACTTACATTAATCTTGTGTTGTCAGAATGGACCCATTCCTAGCAATCACCGCAAAGCCTCTAATATTTTAGATCTCGGTTAATTATAGCGTTAAAATGTCCAGGAAAAAAGCTGGACGACTCACTTATTACCATGGTTTTGTCTCCGGTAGGCTCTACTTGACATTGGTGAGATTTGAGTGAACAGCACCAAACAAATAATTTCTGTTCTGTCCTCGTGCCTTGGTTTAATAGCAACATTTAATTGCCAGGGGCAAATATTCTGGGCAGACCACAATATATTCACCTTCTCTGCTACTGAAACGTGCTCTACATTTCCTACCTCTGTGCTAGGAGTCTACCGCTCGGTTTGATCTTAAATCCCACTCGGTGAGGCTGTCACAAAAGAAATACCTAGGATAGCAGAGTTTCCTCTTCCACAGAGTGAATCCTTTAACAGAGCCGTGCGCCCAGTTTAAGAGCAGAAAGGGGAGGAATCTGCAATGTGGAGGAGGTGATGACACACAGAACAATGCTGTTACACCTGCACCAGCTCTGGCTGCGGGAATGCCTGCGAGGAAGAACAAGCAGGCCTGCATGGGTGGTCAGAAGAAACAGATAGCACAAACACCACAGAAATGAAGAGACCTCTACGAGTGAACACAGAATCCCCATGCAGCAAACCTAAGGGCTCCGAATGCACAGCTGTCTCCCAGCTCCGTTTTCCCTTGGATACAAAGAATGTTCGTGTTTTAACCTAATGGAAAATCTTGGCTTGTTTACTGGGACGATGCACGTGGGCGATTAATTAGGAAATGAATCGCTGATGTTATTTCTCTATATTAACTACACATCGGCGTTCGAGAAAAGCCGAGTGTGTGTAATGTAGATATAAAATATACACATGTAAGATATACATTCTCCATATATGTATATATATTTATATTTATGTAAATAGATTATGTCATTATTTTTCGTAACCGTAAAGATCATATGTTTTCCTGAAAATGTGTAATCTCATTTGGGTATATATACTGAATGTTTTAGACTTGTATTGAAATGTTGCTCTGAGCTTTTTAAAGGTATCTGTACATAGACTGGCATTCGTGTGTCTATCTTATGAATGGCAGCATACACAAGGGTGCGTGTACATGTACGACGGTCTACGTAGGTGAGTACAGAGAAATCTAAAGATGCAGATAAACATTTCTATGGATGTAATGATGAAATATATCAGGAGCTAGACATTAGACACTTGCAGGAATATATGCTCTTGAAGAACTGCAATCCTCCTGGGTACAAATGTGATTACGAAAAATGATGTGCCAAGCCCGCGGGGGCTGGAGGGAAGCGGAGTTTTGCAGTGACTCCCCTTCGTGTCTGCAGTCCAAGAAAGGGAACGCTGCGGGTATACAGAAAGATGCTCCGTAGCATCCTGAGCCTGCCTGAATTGGGGGAAGCTACGAGATAGTTAAGTGTAGGGCTCACTAATCCTGCACTCCGGGGAAACTCCCACTGGAAACCGAGAGTTAGGCAAAAGGAGAGAAGCCGAGAAAGCTCATAGCCGGGATTAAATATGTGCATAAAAATGCTAGGAGACTTATTTTTAACCAGTTCTTCGCATTCTGATGCGCACACTCTTTGGACAACCTAGTTTTGAGGGATTGGTTCCGGAGAGCCGAGGTTTGTAAACACAGGTAGCTGTAGCTATACATGACGGCTCGATCTTTAAAATGGCAGCGAAGGAGCAACAAGGAGCCTCGAATTTAGAAAACAAGCAGGCGAGTCCTCGTGCATTGTTCCTTAGAGCCGAGTAATTCCTTGCAAGTCATCACAAAATAACGTTTTAAGTAATCCACCTCCATTCGTGCGACTGCAAATGGAGCAGCCACCGTGACTATTTTTTGTACGATACCTTTGAGTCGCTTCTGCAGGGTGACCAGTACACGCTTCCTTCTTGCTGCTCACAGTCGCTTTACCTGAAGATAAAAAGGGAGATAAAAATGTCACAGGCACATAGAAAATTCCAATCAACCGGGGGAAAACAGTTCAACTCTGTAGTCTGGATATCTCCCAGAAAAGATTCCACCCTATAATCTCCCCTCAATCCCTTCCTAGCCTCCTTTTGTTCGCTCATCTGCGTGTCCCTTTAAGTTTGTAGGTAAACAAGCGCGGTCTGTTTTCGATCACATTTGTATGCTCTGGGTGGAGAAAGCCCTGCTCCTGGACCTGATTCTTCAGCCTTTACTCTTTGAATTCAGGGTTTTTTTACTCTTGTGTGGAAGGGCTGCGAGAACCGAGCCCCGTTTTATTGTGTAACAGTTTTAACAGGTGTGGGTTGGTTTTTTTGTTTGTTTTTACTTTTTTTTTTTCGACTGTAATCAGTTATCTGGGCACTGTGCCAAGACTCTAGTGAGTATAAATGTAAATGTACAGATAGACATAGACATCTGAGAATGGGGAAAGAGTACCCTGTATCATAATCAGTTCCCACTTACAGCTATTGATTTCAGTGTAGGGCGGTGGATTCGGTTTCTAGGCTGGGAGTGGAAGGAAGTTTGCAGCTTACTGCACAGTAGGCATGTTTGAGCTCATTTCCCTGGTGCTAAAATGAATGCCTATGCCAGCCAAACCCAAATAACATGGTAGGTTTGCAATGAAATTTGGACGCTTCCTTTTACTGCTGATAGAACCTCAAGTTACTGTAACATTTCCCCCTCACTTAACTGGACACCCGGGTAATAATTTATCCACCTTTCACTGAGAGATCATCTCTATCAGGACTTCCTCAAAATCTCCAGCTGAGACAATTATTCAAAACTGTGGCGAAGAAAGTTTCGAGAAGACTTCTTAAAGATCGAATGTGAAACATGTTAATAGATCGAGAACGTTTAATTTAAATATACATGGCCATTTGATTTTTTTTTCAGTTTAATACCCACTCTTTCTCTCCTTTTGCTAAGTAAGGCTAATCGCTGGGGTTTAATTATGAATTAGAAATGAACTCGACCATGCCTCGCTGGCTCCCCCGCTATAGGAGAAAGGGTTCCTGACGAAAGCGGAACTTACAAATCAGAAAAGAGCAAGTCCTTGAGTGCATTGGAAATCTGAGCCTCCGGAGCCAGAGACGCTTTGCTGCCTCTTGAAAAACAGGCAGGGCTAAGAGAGAAACTTTACCAGCTCCTAAGGGAAAGGGGCTTTGAGTATCAGCTGGCTCTGGGCGCAAGTTTCATCCAAATCAATACCAAGAAGGGACTGACTCTGAGCCTCTGCCCGTGGGATTGGGCTTCAAGCTGCTCAGCAAGCAGGAAAGCCGGTTCTTTTCCCCCTGGGAAGAAGAGTGGACTTGGGTGCCATGATGGCCAGCTACCAGGACCCCGAGGAGGACCCCGTAGCCCTGATGGCTCATGACACCAACGCCAGCAAGGAGGCCGAGCGAGCCAAGGACGAGCTGAGTCCGGAGAAGGGGGCCGAGAAGCCGGACCCCTCTCAGAAGCCCCCCTACTCCTACGTGGCTCTGATCGCCATGGCCATCCGGGAGAGCGCGGAGAAGCGGCTCACGCTGTCCGGCATCTACCAGTACATCATCAGCAAGTTCCCCTTCTACGAGAAGAACAAGAAGGGCTGGCAGAACAGCATCCGCCACAACCTGAGCCTCAACGAGTGCTTCATCAAGGTGCCCCGCGAGGGGGGCGGCGAGCGCAAGGGCAACTACTGGACGCTGGACCCGGCCTGCGAGGACATGTTCGAGAAGGGCAACTACCGGCGGCGGCGGAGGATGAAGAGGCCCTTCAGGCCGCCCCCGACCCACTTCCAGCCGGGCAAGACCCTCTTCAGCAGCGACAGCTACGGCTACCTCTCCCCGCCCAAGTACCTGCAGTCCGGCTTCATGAACAACTCGTGGCCGCTGGCCCAGCCGCCCGCGCCCATGCCCTACGCCTCCTGCCAGCTGGCCGGCGGCAACGTCAGCCCCGTCAACGTGAAAGGACTGTCGGCCCCGGCGTCCTACGGCCCCTACTCCCGGGTGCAGGGCATGGCCCTGCCGGGCATGGTGAACTCCTACAACGGCATGAGCCACCACCACCACCACCCGCAGCAGCTCAGCCCCGCCAGCCCCGCGCCGCCTGCCGCCCCGGCCCCCAACGGAGCCGGCCTCCAGTTCGCCTGCGCCCGCCAGCCCGCCGAGCTCTCCATGATGCACTGTTCCTATTGGGACCACGACAGCAAACACAGCGCCTTGCACTCCCGGATAGACATCTAGAGACCCCCGCCCTCCTGTCTGTCTGTCTCTTGTTTCTCCTCTGTAGTGGCGGATTTGTCTAAGGTGCTCTCTGTGCCAAAAATGGGCACAGCGGGAAAATGTAAGCCCTGCTCCGCGTTTGGTTGAAGTCAGTGTAAGTGTTGAACTTTAAAAACCCTCTAGCTGCAGCGAGAGATCTGTGTGATCCTGTTTGAGTGCAAGGTTATCAAGCGATGGCCGGTTTGTCTGATTTATAACAAGGGGGGTGGGGGAGAGACTGACTTTTTTTTTTAAAAAAAAGCATGCCATTAAAAATATACAGTTTTGTCCTCAAACAAAACTGTATGCTCCACTTTGTAAATTGGCACTATTTTTGGGGGCGTTCAGGAAAGTAAACTGAGGGGGGAAATAGAAAAACCACCGATTCGATCTCCGCTAATTGTAGATTTGTTGCTGGGACAGGCCTATCCGCTGGGTATCACAGGACTTGTATAGTCTGGAAAGAATTGCACTTCTTCAAAGTTCTGTCCTTCTGTCAAAATAGTACTTACTTGGGGACTGTTTTTAAAGCAGAACACATGCCTACATTTCATAGCAATGCTGTTGATATTTGAAACAAACAAAAAATAACAAGAGTAACTTGTGAAATATGCCGGCAGTGATATAGATATATGTATATTAAAGTAGAAAATGTCCTGTGAGGTCTTAAGAGTAATTTTATGCAGGTCTAAAATAATATTTTGAAATTATAAGAAAAAAGACGGTTTCCTATAATAATTGGGATTTTTTTCCAAGCGCATTATTATTATTATTAAATAAAAGTTAAATTTTATCTTCATATTTTGACCAAAAACCTCCTGGCCCCAAATGGAATCTTTGGTAGGTTCTGCGTTTAACTGCTCAGCATCTTTCTTACAAAGTTTTGGTCCTCCGACTTTAAATAGATTAATGTGAAAAACATAGATGTTTATAAATATTGGGGCCAGTTCATAGCGATTTTATAAATGTTTATGTAAGCTGATAGATACTATGGCATAGTACCATTTTTGGGACCAACTTTTCTAGAGTAAACTAGCACTTTTATTGTATTTTCTAGCATTGTAAAGACTCCAATAAAATTTTTTTCTTTCTTTTAATATTGTTTTATTTTCCTTCAGTCCTGCGTGCTCCACTGCTGATATGCAAATTCATTGAGAGATTCAGTGCAAAATATTTAATTGGCTTGAATAGTTGCAGAGATTCCTAACATTCTAATATAAAATGCAAAAATTGGGATGTGATCAGATATAGCATAGTGTATAAAAATACCCGTCTAGATAGACGTGTGTGTAGAGTAGATACAGTTTATATGCAGATTACCCACGCTTGATATTTTTATTCCAAGTCTAAGTAATTGAAATGTTCTCAGCAGCCAAAACTTAATAATTCTGTTTTTAAAATAAACTGAAGGCAGTCTTTCTTTTCGTTTTTGTCATGCAGAAATATTAAACTTTAGTCTCTTTCCTATATCCAGAATCCGATCCTGCACTCCTAACGCAGACAAAACTCCACCTAAAGTTTTTTAGCTTCATTTGGAGTTTTGTCTGAGTAATGATTGCCAGATCCGGCCTTAAAGGGTATTATGTTTTCACAAAGACAGTCATTTTGAACCACTCCAAATTATCTACCAGAACAGAGTAACAATTGCTTTGATTTCACTGCTCTTCTGCGATCATATTTGCAGAGGTAGATAATACGGATTTCATGTTCTCTTTTGCAGCTGTGGTAATGTAGGGAATAAACAGCTGTGCTATTTGGATTAAACCAATAACAAGTTCGAACCCCAGTTTGACTCCTTCCTCTTCTGCTAAAGGTACCAATTCCATAAAGGAAAACTACACTGCTTGCATAACTGATAAACATAACAATTCAAAAAGCCATTAAATTATTCTGGAGACGTGTCAGAATTGTTTTGTTATTGGAAGGTACTTGGAAAGCATATCCTCTTTAAAATACTGTGCATTCTTTACATGCCCGCTGTTTGTTGTGACTTAGAAAGCATCTAAACAGCAATTCAGTAATGCAAATAATATTATCTGCTGTGGCAGCTGCATTACTCAAAATGTTATAAGGTGGCAGTGCATCCTTTTTTGTAACCCCAGGCATCCGAATTTTATTTGTCCTCGCAACCTGACTCTATAGTATTTACTCTACGATGTTGGTGGTTATGTTAGCAGCTGTTTCTGGGCCTTGACTTTGCTTTAAAATCTGTCTGTACTTGCTGGTGACAGACACCTTCCTTGGTTATACAATATATTCTTGAGAGTTAAATGGAGACTGAGCAAAGAAATTCTTGAGCAGGATAAAGTTACTTCCCATCGATTTCTAATTAATGAAGGACCATGAATGCATAGTGCAGTGAAGTTATAGGAAGTTAGTTTTGTCATTGTTTTATTAGATCTGTTATTCCT
Source organism: Chelonia mydas (assembly GCF_015237465.2). Taxonomy (NCBI): domain Eukaryota; kingdom Metazoa; phylum Chordata; order Testudines; family Cheloniidae; genus Chelonia; species Chelonia mydas. Next base: position 41,273,672 of record NC_057855.1, read on the forward strand.
ACCGGTAGTAATGGGGTCCCTCCCTCTCTCCCCTTTCCAATTTAATGGGATCTCCTTAGCAAGAAAGGAATAATGTAGATAGGTAAATCAGGGCGACTGAAAAGTGTCCTTAACCTGGCTTGTTTGTGTTAGTGACTATCCTCATTTTAAAACCTACAGTTTGTTTTTAAAATCTAGGTGTTTTCAAAACCCTCTCCTTTCTTGATCGGGGAAAAAAAAAACAAAAAAAACAACCCAACCCCGACTGAAAGTTTGACTGCACGCAGAAATGCTGTAATAATCCTTATACTAAACAAGTCAGGGTTAAATTATAAGAGATTCCTATAATTAGATACAATTTCACAACAGAACATACGTATAAATTATTATTTTATTATATGTGTGCAATTTTAAACTAGTGAGGCTTGGAGTGTGACAAATTATGCAGGTATGTCCCAAAACTACATTATTGGGGACCGAGCTAGAAGAAAGCCTAGCACCGACTGAAATTTCAGCAACAAAATAAGAGGGCTGACATATGCCGAAGTTCCCAATTCCTGAGTTCTGTTTAGCCTACTCGTGGCTTGCTAACACGTAGCATTGCTTTGAATGGCATTTCTGACTCCTGCAACGGTGTCCAAAAGAGACACTCTGATTACAAGGGCTTCCTAATCTTCCTTAAAATCAGTCCTGTGATGCGGTTTCCTCTCTGTGTAATGCCCTTCCATTTTGTCCATGGGCCTTTGCAGACTCTGCGGGGGGATAAATATGCAGCTCTTAATACAGAAACAGAGCTTTTCCTTTATTTTCAGAAAACTTTGCTTCCACCTAAAATAAACCCCTTGATAACATTCCACTGTCAGGCGTTCAGAGGGTAGTTTCCCCTGTCAGCAAAGACTGGCAGTCTACCATTATTAACAATGTCTCTTACAAAATAACGCTCGCCCCTGCATCCGAGATCTGTTATCAGATGCACAGGAAGAGGCCAGCCCTGCATTCTTGACGCATCCAAACCTCAATGCCCAAAGAAGCCTCGATATAGACGGCACACGCACAGCGTATGTGCAACTGTAAATTCCTGTGGTTTTGGTGCTCCTCGTGTGTGTGGAGAAATCAAGATGAATAAAATCTGCAGAGGCCTGAGTATCTGAATAGTATCTCGTTGAATGCTTCATTTGATAGATTACTGCTTATATCCAAGCCTACCCTTTTCTTGTTTGTGGCAGAGTAATGGCTGCGAAGCCTTGCCAATGAAATGTTTTTAGGATTAAGCAACCACCTGCACGGTTTTAGTCCCAAATTAGGCCAAAGGATGCCTCAAGCTAGGAAAGTCCTTGCAGTCATCTTGAATATAGCATATTATGTGGTGGGATAACACACACACACACACACACGAAGAAAAAAGGTGGTGGGGGGAATATCCTTTGGTGTAACTTCACTGATGTCAATTGGCCCAGGAACAATGAAGGGGGTATTAGGGAATACTTGTAAGGGTTGGAACAAATTGTAGCCAATATTCTATGCTTCCGATCTCTTTAAAATGACACTGACCTTGATCTAAAAATGAGATTTACATCCTTCATTCATCAGCTTTTTCTCTTTCAAAGTGGCCTTCACTAAAATGCCTTTTCATCTTGTAAAATGCACACAAGTCACCTTCGTTGGGGACTAAAAATTCCGCCATAACCAAATTTTATTTGGTAGTATATTCCGGACACACTCTTATTACGGTGAAATTTCTAACCCAGATGCTCTGCCTATCGCTGCTGGGGCTGGGACTGGATTAGTAGATTAGGTGCTTGATCCTGCTCTTCTCACTCAAACTAAACTCGCTTTGCCGCCAAGGGGAGCTCAGCCTGGCGAGCGACTGCAGAATCAGGCCCACGTTTCATAATGCATTGTGAGACCGTCTGCTTTCATCCCATTTATTTTTGTTCGAGCCTTTTCACTTTTGACAGAGGGGGAAAAGGGACCATTAAAATCGCCGTAGAGGAAATATTATTTAGTGCATAAGCACGTCTGAATGTTTTCATTACACTCTGTGCAGCCTTTACCATAGTGTCTTCATTTGCCATAGTGTGTTCAATTTACCTTTAGTGGGCCCGATCCAACGCCTATTGAAGTCAGTAGGAGACTTTTCTTCTGAGCTCCCTGGGCTTTAGATCGTGCCGTCGATTTTTAAGTTGCAGAGGCTCTTTTTGTTTCTTTTTGTTTTGACCTAATGTAAGTTTTCACTCCAGTGGTTGCAGATAGCAGCCCCCCGTATTTTATCACAGCTGAGGACAAAATATTATAACAAATACGGATGAGAGGAGAGTTTGAAAAAGCTCCATTTCTTTACGGGTAGGAGCGTAGATTTACTGAGTCGGTAGTGAAATATTGTAAGTGGCCGGCCTAGGTACTCAGGAAACTACTGTAAGTACATAGATGGGTGAAGTTTCATGGGCTCTTCCTAGGACTGCACTGTAGGAAAATCAGGATGCAAATCTGGAGGGAAAAAAGGAAACGAAGCAAAGTGTTGTCTGTGTCTCTTACAGGTCCCCGGGGGTTAACGTGGACGGTATAGATCCGGACAGTAGCGCTGGCTGTCACTGTGTTTGTGTCTCTCTCTGTCACACACACAGATATGTGCATTTGCAACATACCTAAGATGTATTAACTGTCCCTTTCCTTCTCGAGGCTGCATTTGTTTAGAGCTTAATCTGAAGGTGAAGTGAGTGTTCGCCGTAGTTTCCTCTGTGGATTTAAAGGACCTGATCCAAAGCCCATTGAAGCCAATGGAAAGTCTCGCCTTTGACTTGGATGGGTTTTGGATCAGTCTCCTAACGCGGGAGAGTTTATTACTCTCAGCAAAACACAAGGTATCTCTGATTTCCGCCTATTTATTGTTTGTTTGAGCTCTACGTTTTGTAAGCAGATTTCTACAAATTAATCAGAATAACGATGGCACATTATTAAATTATAAATTATTAAAACTGTAGTTGGGTGATGTGTAAAAGACCTAGACATCGCATTTTAATATTTTGTTCTTCTTTTTTAATGTCTTAGTTTTTCCTCATGCAATTGGAAGTATTTTTGTGGGGACGGATCTAGATTTTATCGACAAAATGACGTAGTAAACCGTTACAAAAATATCGAAATAAAGGGGAATATCATAATTCGATTACTTCTTCTAGAAGAAGAAAAACTGGCTAGGAATAGATGAATTATTACTGGCTGAAGCAGCAGCTGAAGGGCATTGTCATGCCAGATACGGATAAAATCTGGGTCAGGTGATTTCATGATTATTCATGCTGTTTTTCATGTATCGTTATTATAGAATATTAATGTGTCAGTATCTTCTTTTTGCCCCACGCTAGTGGCCAGATCCTGGCTTCAATTTGGACCCAGGTCCTCCGCATCTCTTTTGAAGAGTTCTGCTTTTAAAGCTGCTGATAGGGTATGGCTAGGTATTATGGTGGTGAGATCGTTTTAACTAACCAGTGCAGTGGCTTTGCATAGATTTCATTTACTGTTGTGAGCGGGAGACGCTAGATGGATAAGGAGCTGGTCGTGGAACATCTATAATTAGTCTTTCGTAAGCCAAATAACGGATAGCCAGGAGGTATTCCACCAAAATACCCTAATGAGAATCTGTTGGATTATCACGTGAGGTTTTTTGTTTTACTTACTCACGCTAGTCCTAACCTAACGTGTTAATACTGTAGAGCAGGTTAGGGTCGGATAACTGCAAAACTAGCTTCAGTAATCGCAAGACAAAACAGTCCAAGGCATAGATAGCTTAGTACAGTACATTAATGTTAGGTTTCAGAGTAGCAGCCGTGTTAGTCTGTATCTGCAAAAGAAATAAATTTGTTAGTCTCTAAGGTGCCACAAGTACTCCTTTTCTTTTTACATTAATGTTGTGCGTGTTGTTTTAAAATACCCAGCTTCTGCTGAGCCCTGAAATCAAGCATTGGATTGAAAATCCGAAAATCCATCAATCCTGTTTGTTTGCTTGCTTGTTCATTGAACTATGAGAGATGCAATAAAAATGCTTGGTATTACACCAACTGCTCTTTGGCCCATTCAGCTGGCCCTAATCAGTCCTTGATCGATATTTTAAATATTGAATGATTGTTTCCTTTGAAATGTCGATACGATTTTCAATTTTAAAGTAAACCCGAAATGTGTATTCCAATAAGAACTTTTATAACTAAAATGTGTATTTAATATAAGAAGGTCTGAGTTCTTATATTAAACCCTGAAATATTAGAAACCAGAGTTTTACACGAGAGAATCTTTTGTGGTAGTTTTCTTCCAAGATTACCTATCTAAAATGATGACAGATGATTAAAAATATCACTGTACAAGATATAACATATGCTGGCGTTTTTCTCATTAAATACAGAACGGTGAATACTACTAACGTTGTGATCTAGCACAGCCGCGCATAGCAGAGAGGTGTTCACGCTTGCTTCTGTAAAGGTGGTTTGTGCCCTTCTTTAAAAACAGTGTATTCAAAGTCTGGCTTTAAATGTGACTGTATTGAGTCCCTCCTCTCTGTAGCTGGTCAAAGGCTCAGCGTCAGAATTGTTATTATTTTAAGATTTGCAAGAACTTTTTTTTTTTTTCATTTCAGAAGTGAGCAAAGCGTTCGATTCTGCAGTCCTTACTCGGGCAGGTTTCCCATTAACACCGAGATTTTGCCTCGGTAAAAACCTGCAGAGTCGGTTCCCAGAAAAGGGAATATTCCATGATAGGGAGGGGAGGCGTTTTGTGACTCTCAAAACAAGGGGGCTTTCCTTTTGTGTGCTTGTTTTTGTTTCCCTGAAATTGGAAGCACAACATGCAGCCTGGGTGCTTCTGGTATTTATAAAGAAATACCTGAAGCTGCCCAAAAGTTGAAAACCTATCTTGCATGGCCTTTGTCATAGTCAGATAGGGTTAAGCACGTGCGCATTCCTACATAAAGCTCTTAATGAAGAATACAAGCCTTGCTGTGTGTATCGGAGTCAGTGTCACAAAGGACTGGAAGGGAATGCATATCTGGTCCCCAAATATGGACCAGTAAAGCAGCTATTTTGCTTTGTAGTGTGTGGGTATTCAATTGACTTAGCTTGGTTCTGATCTACTGGGTTCATGTTCTATATGAGACACCTTTCAAAAATATATCCTCTGGTTCAGCCAGAATTCACGCTCATGATGCAGGAATCACTGTGTGCATTTCTTTGGCCCGTGTTCTGCAGTAGGTCAGGCTAGAAAGCTAGATGATCATACTGGTTCCTTCGGGCCCTAAAATCTATTAACTTTTCCCCAAATGTGTAATTACCTGAGACAGCTGGAGCTATCCTGGCTTCGGGGAAGTCTATTTTTGTTTGTTTGTTTCTCTTTTTAAACTACTGTAAAAAAGGGAATTAAATACAAAAAAAAAAAAAAAAAAAAACCTACATGTAAGTGGCTGAGACATGAAGAAAAAACAAAAAGCCAGGAAATTCTAAGTTAAGCCTGACACGATGTCCTTTTGTCCTTTTGCTCCCCCCACCGCCAAGGGGGTTAAATAAGGATGGAGTGTCAGCCTTAACTGTGAATTTCCTGATTTGTGTGTGGTTTGTAGTACATCATCATCCTCACTCCAGCGTCTTTGTGTTTAATGTATATGCAGTTCTGGCCAAGAATCCTTCAGATGCCAGTGAATGTCCCATCTGTAACGTATTTAGATACTTGATAGCTGATACAGTATCTGGAGGAGATGTTACACGTTAGACTTAAAACAATCTTTCCTGCTATTTTTAAATTACTGAGCTAATTATTCCCACCTTTGGAAGCTATTTGTGCAGAAGTTTGTTTTTACACTTAATTACATCTCTCTCCGCCGCCCTCAGTAGAATCTGATCAGCTGCAGTTTCTCAGTCCCCAAACTCGATTCTAACAAAAATAGGTTCCGATCGGCTTATGGCTAAAGGATGGAGTCTGCCTCCTAATACCGCTTTCGCTCTGAGTCACTTCGAATTTACAGTAAACCCATTTCCACTCCCAGCTCTAAGATTCTTGTGGGAATTTACATGCTGCCATTCCTGGTACAGGTTGTTTTCATTATCATTGTCTATATTTTATAAACAGAGGTCGCAACTGAAAGTAAACATTTTCAGTTTATTAAATAATTCACCGTGTTACAGTTCACTGCGACAGTGCCCCCTTTCCCTTTTGCTTATCACAACCCTTAATTTAAATGCCAGCAGTATTTAAATGTAAATCTTCGCGGGACAAATTAAACCTAGGGGACATGTTTAAGGTGAGCCCCACGTTTGCAAATTTTCGGAACCGTGAATTATTATTGTAACGCTTTTTTTTTTTTTTCAAAACAAGGTAGGAGAAAATGTACTACAGGACTAATAGATCGCCCAGATATCGAGGTTGTCTGATAGAGGGCTGGAAACAATGTACACACATATCACACTGGGGCATCAGGGCTTTGTGCACTATGAAAACGGGAGTGCTGGCGTGGGGGTTAGTCACGCAAGGAAATAACACTCAAGCTTTCCTGTGAAGGGCAGAGTGCGAGAAAGGAAAAGCTGTAATTCCCGTTTGAACCTTTTTCTTGACGGTGGTTAATAAAACAAAGCGAGCCACCAGTCAAAACTGAGTAAACAACGGGAAAAAATACAATCCGCTTTGGGGAAGGCGGCGAGGTCTTTCTGGGGTGTTCACCTATCTGACTAACCTGGTTAGTATTGTAGATCTGATCCTCTTTACTTGAACTCTTCAGTTAAGAGCAGATAGATCCCTGCAGTCTTTACTCAGGCAAAACGCCCACTGACGACCAGTACTAATGTGCAGCTTTGTCTGTGATTTCTAACAGACCTGCCAACCTATGATCCATTTTCAGCAAGGGAAATGTTCCGAGGTAAAATATCGTAAAAACATACGAAGTTGCCCGGTTTTAAAGCTCCGCATGACCAGAACGTTATTTTCAAATAAATCCTGTTCCCCCTAGTCACTAGCAAAAATTCCCACTGACTTCAATGGGAACAGGATTCTTTATGAGCAGCAGACCCCTATCTAAATATAATTTGGTGCAAGGACTGTGTTGAGGTTTCTGGGTAGGAAGCTAGAAGCTTTAGAAGATCTGAAAAGGAAAATTGGATTTTGCTCTCGATCTGTTTAACTCTGAACCTGAAGCTTCTTTCTACTAAATAGAGAGTAACTGAGTCCCCCTGCAGACTAGAAAGCCCATCCTGCTGTCCTTGCTCAGGCATGGCTCCCACTGCAGTCTCTGTCTGTCATTTCAGGGAATGACACTTCACCCTGGGTAGCGTTAGCTTCCAAGATCCGATGTTGTTGTTTGACCACATATGTTTGTAATGACCAGATACTTGTTTTGTAGCAAGCAATTAACTATGACGTTAGACACGTGTGCAACGGTGTTTTGTAAACAGCCGTGCTCCTTGAGTGGTGCCTTTGATTTTAACATTCGTTTGTCAGGCTGCAATCCCTGCCAAATCCGAACTCGACAGGACTAGAGTCGCGACTGAGTTCATATTTTAAAAATCAAGTCTCATTTTTGCACCAATCATCAGTGGAAATCCAAATGGACTGCATGCACTTCAGGGAGTCAATGGGAGTTCTGACTGCCTGGGAACTGCAGAATCGGATCCTTGCTTCTCTGGAAAACAACTTGTTAGAAGACTGAGTAATCATTTAAAATATTGAACCAGATGTCACCATTCTCTCTCTCTCTCTCTCTCTCTCACACACACACACACACACACACAATTTCTGTCTACATTCTGATCACAAGCTCTGGACCGCTAGGGTAGTCAGATCACAGATGGATTGTTAAAGCAATTGATTATGAGTTTGTAGCATTAAAAGGTGAACGTTTTCAAAGTAGACTGTGACAGCAAGGGAGACCCGGAGGTGGTTCCTAAGGAATCTCAGCCTTTGCTGATCTGTGTAGCATTCAAACGATATGAAATAATTTATTTTCTCCACCCCAGCTTGGCCAATGCATATAAATATCTTTGCTTCTTAACGAAGGGTCTGAATCTCTCATAGGACACACGAACCCCAAATTCGCTCTGAAGTCAAAGGGGAGTTTGTCCTATGGGAGGATTGGGCCCTGACGACTCGATCCTGGGAGGTGCTGAGCACCCCTCAGTTCAGGGCAGTGCATCCAAGGATCGTGCCCCAAATGTCTGAGCCTGCAACTTTGTACTCAATTGAGTAATCCTAATTCAGGCGAGTAGCCCCATGGAAGTCAATAGGAGACTGATGGAATTGCTCGTTTGAGTGAGGATTAAGATGTTGTAGGATCAGCACCTCTATGTGGAAAAAATCAAGAAGGATTGGGGGCAGGGAGAGATCTTAGCTCATGATTACCTGCTGACACATTGGCGTTATGTTTTTGCCATCAGTGACTCAGTGCTCCGGTGGGTGCATCCGAAATTGAATTTACTAATAACTTCAGGCTGTAGTATTTAGATCGGATTCTGTGGGAGGAGGGTTGAGGGAATGACAGCAAGTCGCACTTTATTGATAGTGTAGGCAGATGCAGGTGTGGTTTGGAAAAGCCCGGCTCGGGGCCTGATCCTGCTTTCGGCATATTATTCCTGCCTAGATCCAGCACCCCGGCTTCTTGAAGGTCTGGGCTGGCTGCAGCAGCTGCACAGAAATCTCTGTTCCTTCGTCTCTTTGGCCTCCCTACCTGACCTGAAAACAGTTGAGGGATTTGATCCTTTAGTTCACCCCCACGGTGATCCATCCTCTGTTTAAATCTGATTTAATGCTCTAAATAGCCTTTACAAATATAATTAATTGAGGAAACCTCTCTCATCAACAGCCAGTGGAGATTTTTTTTTAAACTGTTGTATAAGGACTTTTAATACACTGTTACATAAACGTAGGCGATTGAGGAGACGTTTGGCAGTTTCTGAAGAACTTCCTTGTGGTAACAATACAAACGAAGGCTTTGAGCCTCCAGTTATTACTCAGGCAAACCAGTGGGAACGGAAGCAGGCCCATTGACTTCAATAGGATTTTTGTTTGAGCAGGATCGGGAGCAAACCGCATATTTTAGGTTATTCGAGCTCTTGCAGCGTTTCTCCACCCTCCTAGATGTGGCAGCTTTGGATCAATCTTGCAAGCCTTACTAATGTGAGTATATCTTATAGCGAAGTCATACTCGATTAAAGATGGTTTAGATATGCAAAAGTTGCAGGATCGGGGCGTTTAGGACTACATCATAAATCCTGAAATTTCCCCCTCATATTAATCTGACAGTAACTCCCGATTGGTTCATTTTGATTTGATGTCACAACTAAATTAAGGGAATGGCTGACAAATCGCTTGCACAGTATGTCAATTTTTCCCCCTTACTGCAAGGGACTGATATTTAAGAAATGAAGTGAACTTCTGTGCAAACATGCAAGCCATTCAACTAGTATTTTGACAAATATAAATAAGGCTGGTGACTTACAGTCTTGTAGCCAGAAAAAGAAGGATTTATTCTCCCAGCTATTCAGTGCACCGTGCGGGATCTGACCTTCTCTTACACACAGAATTTGTCTCGGTTTAAAAATTACACCCCAGAGTCCAGTCTCGCTGTTCCAGCCAAGGCAAACTGCCATTGAAACCAGGAGAAGTTTTGCCTGGATGAAGCTGCAGGATTTTACCCTTGCTATCATTTGCTCTAAATCGTCTCTGAAAATCCAGCAGCCTTTCACTCCGCTCTTCCGTTAGCTGCAGGTCTCTGTGTGTGAGAACATCAGAGCGTTTCTATTTTGGTTGCTTTCTGGGCTCTTACTCTGTGTAACGTCAATACTGCCCTCTACCCGCAACAAACAGCATTTGCACGCAGAATATAACGGCGTGGGTGGGGGGTGTGTGCGTGGGTGGGGACGTGAACCAACATCGTGAGTATGATGCATACTGCATTGAGTATCACAGTGTCAAAACGGGAGCAGATGCTACACTGATGACTTACGTGTGGACTGGGGAATGAATTGCTTATATGGCAACCCCCCACCCCAGGTACAGCACTATTCTCTTCCTCAATTGTTGTCACAGCATTGTTGTCTACCTGTGTGGAGTTGTGCAGTTCAGGGCTCAGCAGGAATATGCTCATAGCTGCAGTCACGTCCTCTTCTAGGGGAGGATGAACAAAGAAGGCACAAAGCCCGAATCAAGGTGCTTCATATTTTACCTTGCCCCGCCTCCCCCGCCCCCCCCCCCCCCTTTCCTTGGCTCACGTTGCTGTGTTATCCAGCCTGATTCCTGGCATTCTTGTCCATGTTTTAAGCGGTGAAGAAGTCATTTCCAGTCCCATGGTCCGAGTTTCACCCTGAACTTATTGAAAAGAGAGTGTGGGGTCAGTTCTGTTTATTATCCAACCAATTAAAACAGGAAAATATGCAAAGCCCTTCATTCAGAGAGATCCGGCCATTGTTATGTCGAAAATCAGAGATTTTTTTTTTCTGAAACAAAAAATACATTTGTTACTTTTGAAAAGTGTGTGTGTGTGTGAGAGAGAGAGAGAGAGTTGTGCGTGTGTGTTTGTTTATTCTCTCTCTCTCTCTCTCTCTCTCTCTCTCTCAAATAATGCCTCAATTTACCTAAAAGCCGGGGCACGGTGGTAGAGAAATATTCCACATCTCTCCAGTTTTCAATTGCTCTATTTTTATTTTAACTCTTTTTGCGCCAAATCTGAGAATTAGATCCCCATTCGCCACCCGTTTGTCACTTTCACATAACTCCCTTGCCCACGTCTCCTTTCCCCGCTGCAGAGGGAAAAAGCCAAACTTTCCGTGTCTTCGCTCTCGGCATTCACGTGTGCCTGACGCGCCGAGCCCCGTGGAGCTGTAACACGCTAGGGCTCTCCATAGCCTGGGGGCGCGGGGAGAGGAGCGCTCCACTCCCAGCTTGCCGTGGGCAATGTTTCCCTTTCCCTTAGTGCACCGTGATCCCTCATTTTTCACCCCCTCGGGTTCTGTGCTGCCTCCTGGTGAGTTTTTCTTTGTGGGGGTTCCCACTGGCCGGGTGGGCTTTCTCCTGCATAAGTACTAACGTGCTTTACAGCGCAGTTTTCAGTTAGAGCTAGTGACATCACATCAGCCTTCCCTTATTTAAAGCCTTGTGCCGTGTCAGATTGGTGACTTAGCTGTCTTTATAGGGAGTTGTTTTGGAAACCTGAAAACAGAACCCCCTCCTCCCCCAGCTCTGCTCTTTCTCCTTCCCCATCTGTTTTTAGGCAGAGGAGTAGAAAATAAATAACATTTTCTTTATTACCTTTAAAGAACAATCTCACAAAACAACAAACAGGGGTGGAGGGGGTTGACTAAACCCTGATTGTTCAAAGGCTCACTGCTCTCCCAGGAACAGTCCCATTGATTTCAGTTGGGTTACTACAGTAATGTGAGTTTAAGATTTTGGACTAGGATTTAGGCTCTCTAGGTTCAATTCCCAGCTCCACCCCAGAATTCCTGTGTGACTCTGGAAAGTCACTTAGGCCAAATTTTCAAAAGAGGTCTGAGCCAGATTTTCACCTGCTCAGAACCTGGAGTTGGAGCTAGATTTTTCAGAAAAGCTCAGTAGCCAACTTATACCCACTGTGCTAAATTCTCCGGAAAGCAAGGCCAGTACTTTCTGCTCCCAAATCTGTAAAATGGGGGTAATGTAATGCTTGCATCCTCCTGCCTTCCCTTTGTCTTGCCCATTCAGATGGCAAGCTCTTCAGGGCAGAGTTTGTCTCTTGCACATGTTTGCACAGCATTAAGCATTCTAGTCCTGGTTCAAGACTCTAGGTGCTACTGCACTATAAATATAAAAAGAATAATGATGGCATATGGAAAGGGTTTGATGCTAGAAATATTAGTGTGGACACATTCCTTTAATCTCCCCCTGTGCTAGCCATTCACTGGGGATTGGAACACACAAAAGCAGGCCAGCCAGAGAGAGGATGTCTTTAAGTAGCAATCACCAACACAGTTGCTCAGACTGACCTTATCAAATGAGTTTATTTTGATCCTTGAGCTGTACTGAAAACATTAGACCTGCTTCTTGTGATTGCTTATAGTGTATTGAATAACAGCCACCCGTCTGAAAAAGTGAAAAGAATTTTCAATAGGATTCCACAAAAATGACTCTGAGGCCTTATCTCCACAAAGCAGCAACACACACTACAGGGGTATAATTTCTAAAATGGACTAACATGTTGCAAATTAATTGGCCCAGGTATATCGTACTGGTGTGCACTAAAGGTTTCCTAGCATGCTTTAATGTAGTACTGTTTGAAACAGCAGTGTTAGAGCATACCAGGGAACCTTTAGTGCACACCAGCAGGGTCTATATGGACCAATTAATGTGCAACATGCTAGTGTGCTTTAGAAATCACACTCCAGCAGGGTACATTGCTGCAGTGCATAGATGAGCCTTGAATGTCATGATGGAAGATCAAATCAGAGACAGGAAAGCTGAGGCAATCAATGAGTTCTTACCATTTATTTGGATGGGTGTTTTATTAATTTCTTTTTTCAAGTTTAGAAACCTGATGTGTGTTTATTAGTCAGTCAGGATTAGGGAGGCTGGAAAGGAATTCATTCAAAATAAACTGCATACTGCCTCTAGTAGAATTTGGTTTTCAATAAACATTAGTATTTATGTGACTGTGGTTGAGGAACTTAAAAATCCCTTGTTAAACAGCATCATTTAGATGCCAAACCTCATTACGCTACAAGGAAGTTTTACCGTGTAAGTATTCTTCTGATTTGTGTATCTTTCAGAATGGACATTGTCTGGTGAGAAAGAGTTAAGACAAAAATAACATGAATGCACAGTGAAATGTAGCCACTGCCACATTTTCCTTTAGGCTGTCCAGCTCCAGGTGTACAAAGGATCCCTTTCAGGAAATCTCATTATTGGGATTTCACATGTAAGTTAATTTTATTTCTGCCTACAGACAGCTCTGAGCCTCTAACATGGGCCATCATCCTTGTGCTCTTAAGTGTCATGAAAAGTGCAAAGACGTGAGCCACAATTTGTTACATTAAATCAACACATACCCGGTTATGAAACCTGCAGTTGGACACACTTGTTAACCCTTGACTCCTGTGGGCTTTGGATCAGGGCAATGAGAAAGTTAAGTTTTTCCTTTTAGCATATGTTAGCTAGCTTCCCCTGATTTAGTGTGGTGTACATAGCTTCTCTGAACAGAGGAATATTTCAGATCCAGAAAACAAAATACTAATTGAGGGCAATTATAAAATAGTGAATAGAAATGGGATACTTTATTTCTCTCTTAAACAAAATATTTTTGTAAAGTAATGTAAGCTTAATTAAATTCAGGGAGTAAAGTGTTAATGGTGTAATGCAAGTTAAATAGTGCATGCTATACCAACCTTCATTTTGGCCTTGAGGAGCACTTTAATGACAATAGATGTTAACTCTTTGACAGCTGGCCAAGGGCAGGAAAGAAACAAGTAAAATGGTCTTACAGTTGAACCGTCTTTCAGGAGGGGCATTCACCATGGAGGAGGTCTTTCATAGCTATTAAGCTTAAAGGCACACAGTCAACCCAGTCAATTGCAAAAGTTAGTCTGAAGTATTTACAGGTATTACACATGCCCCAGAGTCCCCCTGCCAATATTTATTATGTTAGTTACATTTTCCTACTTTTACCAGGCTTTCTTGCCTCCTGTTGTTCTGAAAACAAACAACAGAGGACACTGGTATGTCAAACACAAAGTGATGTCAAATGCCCTAAATCAACAAGTTGAAAAACTAGAGACCAATAATTTGTCACTAATCTTAGGTAAAAAAAATCAGACAAAAGTGTGATTTTTTAAAAGTTAATCATGTCTCTTATCACACAAATTAATTCACCTTAGATAGGGTCAAAGAATACAAAAGGTGACATATATACATTTTGGGGAATAAACCTGACAAGTTTCCTCTGCTGTTCTTTGTGGTGTGTTGTTGGCTGTTGTTTGTGAGTATGTGGATGACTGCTGGTTCATTCATGAAAATGTTAATGAGTTTTAAAAGTTTCATGAACTGTAGCACAAATGATTATTCATCTGAAAATTCCTCCTACAAGTGCACTATTCATTATTTCCAGTTTAACTTTCTACTATTTCAAAATAAAACCTTGCAGCAAAGAGTTGTCTAGTTGTATCCACCTTTAACTTGTTTTTTTAATAATCATTCTTGCTATGTTTGCTAAAGAATATATGTGTTCAGAAAACAGTTTGCTGTTATTTCTTCTTTTCTTCTCAAGCCATACCACAGTGAAGCAGGAGGGCCATGCACTGATTGGGATCGGCAGCTGTACTTCCCATTAATATCAGTGGGGGATGCATGCCGCTGGCACTTTAATTTGTGTCATCATCATCACATATTTCCATAGCAACAATCTAGTGTCACCCATGTGAGATTAGAAGATCATAGCTGGATCCAGCAGAAGCAGAGCTTTGAGAGCAAAAGCTCTTGCTATAAATCCAAAGGGTATGCAGAAATTAACGAGCAAAGTAAATTACTCTAATGTTCCCTCCCTGCCAACAAATGTTCTTTCTCCATTTCCTAGTGTGCCTTTAAGATGCTCCACAAATTTTGAAAAGAAACAGAGGAAATATTGAAAGTATCTGATGAATTTATTGTTAATACAGTATCATCAAACATTTGTTTTCTTGCTGGCATAGCCTTTTCCCTTGTGCTCTAAATCTGATGTCCCACAAAACACTGCCTTTTCTTTTGTTTAATCTTGTTTGGGAAGCCTCCGATTTTGTGTTTTTTGATAAACCACTGTTCACTTCAGCCCAAATGAGTAAAGTGCTGGCTGGGACAGTCACAAGTTACCCTGAAATAGAAATGGGAACCACTTGTTTAAACATCGTAGAGTCCCAAGGCTCTATAAGCAATCACAGAAAGAGGCGGGGGGGGGGGCGGGGTTTTTTTTTTTTTGGAGCGAGAGGAGAGTAAGGGGATTATAGGGAAGAATGTCTGCTTGGGCTGCTACAAACACCATAAGATTTCATTTTATTTTTTTTCCCATTAGCTTTTCCATTCCTTGAGGAACAATTTTCAGTATCTGAATCAAAGAGCATTATTTCAATTTTGTTTTGTTTTATCTTAGCCTTTTTTCATGTTTTCATTTTAAAAGTGACAGATTTGGTAAAACCCTCAACTGTTTCCCATTAAGGGGGGAGAGTTCACCAGTGTGTCTTTCTGATGTTCCACATTACACATTGTAGAGTTTAAAGCAGGAAAACACACTAAGTAGTTACAGTTGGCTTGATGTGTAAAGTCCTTATTTCTTTATCATTCTGAGTTCTGGGGGAGGTATCAGAGAGAATATTCTGGAAAGGGATGAGCAGGTTTTGATTGCATATACTTACATCTTTAAGTCAATGGGCCAAATTTTGCTCTCATTTACCTGAAGTGTGTTAATTACATTTGATCCAACTGGTCCATTTTTGGAAAGGTCTAGCCCAGGGGTGGCCAACCTGAGCCTGAGAAGGAGCCAGAATTTACCAATGTACATTGCCAAAGAGCCACAGTAATACATCAGCAGCCCCCCATCAGCTCCCCCACGCCACTCCCAGTGCCTCCCCCTTCCTCCCCTCACCTCTGGATCAGCTGTTTCGTGGCATGCAAGAGGCTCTGGGGTGAGGAGGGGGAGGAGCAAGGGCATGGCACGCTCAGGGGAGGGAGCAGGAAGGAGAGGAGTGGGGGCTGGGCCTGTGGCAGAGGTTGAGCAGTGAGCACCCCCCCAGCACACTGGAAAGTTGGCACCTGTAGCTCCAGTCCCAGAGTCGGTGTCTATACAAGGAGCCACATATTTAACTTCTGAAGAGCCCCAGGTGGCTCCAGAGCCACAGGTCACCCCTGGCTAGCATATGAAAGGAAGATTTTCAAACTCTATACAGGCCCATACATTTTTGCCTTACATGGAACCTTCTGATAGCAAAGTTCTCTTCTTTGTGAAATAAAGTAGTAGTCAGATTTGCAGTTTGCAGTTTGCACACTATAATGCACTGAGGGTGAAATCCACTACTCTAGCATGTGTACTTCTGTATACACTTTACTGCAGTGTTTCTCAGAAAAGGGATACATAGAGGTCTTCCAGGGGGATACATCAAATCACCTAGATATTTGTCTGGTTTTACAACAGGTTACATAAAAAGCACTAGCGAAGTCAGTACAAACTACATACACACAATGACTTAGAATCATAGATTCTAAGTCATTGTGTGTATGTAGTTTGTTTTGTTTATAATGCTCTATATTCTATACACTGAAATGTAAGTACACTATTTATATTCCAGTTGATTTATTTTATAATTATATGGTAAAATCAGAAAGTAAGCAATTTTTCAGTAGTAGTGTGCTGTGACACTTTTGTATTTTTATGTCTGATTTTGTAAGCAAGTAGTTTTTAAGTGAGGTGAAACTTGGGGGTACACAAGACAAACTCCTGAAAGGGGTACAGTAGTTTGGAAAGGTTGAGAGCCACTGCTTTAGAGTGCTGCAATCAGGCAGACTCAATACATCCTATCAAAAAGGGAACAAACTAAGGAAAGTCTATCAATTTGTGGTTTCTGGTGGTTTTCTGTGAAGTAATGGTGTGGCTTGGTCACCCACAAGATATTAATTCCCTCTGGTTCTACAGTGGATGGTTCTTGTAGCTGAGATTGAATTTGTAGTTCTACTCCTGCTAGCAGATGGGGCCATCTTTGGTTAGTCTCAAGTGTTAAGACTTGCTTTGATTTTGATTTTTTGTTAAAATTTTCTTTGGGTTTTTTTTTTTTAGATGAATTAAGAACAAATCTTAAATATGTTGCCTTCCGAATTTTGGACTCAGAGAAAATATATGTGATGATAAGTTATAGCCTATCTGCAGCCATATATAGGATAGGCAGCAGGTTTAATACAAACAAGAGGGTGTTATTTTTCACACAATATGGAACTCATTGCCACTGGATGTTGTGATGTTCAAAAAAGAACTAGATAAGTTCATGGAGGATAAGTCCATCAGTTGTTATTAGTCAAGATGGTCAGGGATGCAGCCCCATGCTCCAGGCACCCCAAAACATCTGACTGTCAGAAGCCAGGAGAGGGAGACAGGGATGGATCACTCCAGGAGCACTGTTCTGTACTCTCCTCCTTAAGCTCTGGTATGAGTCATTGCTGGAGACAGGATACTGGGCTAGCTGGACCATTGGTCTGCATCAGTATGGCATTTCTTATTCTCTTATAGCCTATTGGTAAATCTTTTTATGTGTGAAGTCATGTCAAAGTTATCCTAGGTTTTTCTTATACGAGCTGAAGTGGATTAATGTATGTCTGCTCGTAAAAATATTTTAGAGATTGGAGAGATCATTTTCCAACACAAAAGAATGAATTGTTGTCCATTATTGGACATGGACACAGCTGCTTACAAGATGTATTGATTATAAGAAAATATTGAGGAATATCATGATGGATGGAAATTTCTTCTAGACTATATGAGGTATTTACTTCCTCTTGAAACTTCTGGATCAGTGGGGATGTTGAACTGTACACTGTTGTGCTAGTCCTCTCTTGTTCTTAATCTCACCTTCACTTCTTTCACACATCCTTCTTTTCTCTTTGATAATACTTCTAGCTTTTGATATTTTATAGTGTTAAGTGGCAATAATACACCATACTTCATTATATCCTTTGTGACACTGTTGTCTGTCTCTCACACTTTTTTCTTTTTTAAGTCAAATCGCTGTTTAAAAAAATCTCATATGTAATGTCTTTATCCTAAACCATTGCCTTTATACCAAGAGCTGCATCTATGTCTGCATTTTAGCAATGTGAACAGTTTGAAGATGGGATTTTCAAAAGTGGTCAGTTGGCCTAACTCTGTTCTCATTGATTGCTTTTGAGATAAAGTTAATCAATTAAACACCAACAAATCAACATGCAAAGTGAACACTGTTGACTTACAAAAGATTTAAATGAGTAGTCTTCAATGGATAATTTTTCCAGTAAAGACAAGCATGTGATAGAGAGGTTTTAAAATAATCGTTCTTTTATGACTGAGTACTCTTAAGTGTAATGGGACCTTTTACATTTTAGAAAAATATCTTAAGTACCTATAAGCCAATGTATGGAGTTTTCCATTTAGTGGTAAATCTTCATTTTGTGTTTCTTAGACCCAAAGCAAGTCAGTTAGCAATCTACGGATTTTGATCAAATCAGAGTTTAGGGTGGCTTGAGATGCAAATGAGGAAAAGAAGATATGGGCAATGGAAAATATCCTCTTTACTACTTGCATTAACGAATCTGCAAACAGAGAATAGCTGCTAGTTTACAGCCACAACTCATATAACAAAATACAAAATAAGCCAAGTGAAGGACTCGCGGTGTGACGAGACTATTCTGGAACCACTCTTTTAAATGATTTTATGTGAATTCTGATGTTCCCATAACATAATCAACTATCTCCACTTATTTAAAAAAGGAATTGCATATTTGTAAAATAAATGAATGATTAAAATTCATTAAAAAACCCAAGTACAGTGGATTCCTAGGAAACTCGAGATACAGTGAAATCTCATTTATTATGAAGTAAGATGAAAATCCTTTATTCTTTTGGTCTTAAATTAATCCATGATGTCAAAGTCAGAGAAAGGACCTTTGCGCAACTTAATTTCACACTGGGATTGTAAATGCTTGCCTGTGCACCTGCTTGTGATGGAGAAGGAGTCTCTGTGTCAGTTTCACGTGGGCTGGCTCACAGAGTTATAATGGGATGGGCATGAGACAAGCCTGGGGAAGAGCCACAGGATCCATTTCTATGTGGCTCTCGTGGCACAGAAGGGGCACAGAAAGGTTGCAACCACTTGTCCAGTCCATAGGCTGCAGTGCTGCATCCTGGCTCTCGGGTGAATGACATCAACTTCACTTTTGTGATGTGAGGTGTCGTAGAGGAAGATATATAACTATGTTGCTAGATTATATAAAGCCCAGCCACCTTTCCTGAATAGAGCCCAATTGCTCAGGTTTTACAGTGGAGTAGTGGATTTCACCCTCAGTGCATTACAGTGTGCAAACTGAAAATCTGAGTATGGAGACATTATGTTATGAAGAGGACTTTGCTGAAACATTTCCACATTAGTCAAAAATTTGGGGGCCTAAGTTTTCAAGTGTCTACCAACAGTGAGGCCTTCAAACTTGAGCTGTTCAGGGCCTGATTTTCAAAAGTGCTGAGCACACTCAACTTGAACTAAAGTCAATGGGAAACTTGGGAACTTAAAGTCAGAAACTTAAAGTCAGAAAGTTAGGTCCAACGTACCACAGTCTGGGAATCTGGAATCAGAGGATTCTTTTGAAAATTTGGCTTATGTGAAAAGTTTTTGTTTTTCTTTTTCTTTTAGCCATTATTTATTTGTATTACAGTAATACCTTGAGGCCCTAAGATAGATTAGGACCCCAGTTTGCAAACACATAGTAAGAGCCACTCCTTGCCCTAAAGAGCTTACAGTCAAATAGTTCTATGATTTTTTTTTTCCAGAATATTACTTGTTCTTAAAGCTAAAGGAAAGTTTTTGCTTATGAGAAACATGAGGGGCCTGATTCTTAGCAGGTGTCAGTCGCTGCATTGAAGTTAATGGAGTTATGCTATATCAGTTGAGGATCTGGATTTATACTAGTGCATGCACTTAGCAATGGCTCTTTTGTTTATGCTATCCTCTGTGTCACTTATTAACTAACAGAACAACTGTGATGATATGTTTATACTTTTCATACTGTATTTGCTTTCTCCCAGACAGCTGAATGGAATGATGATTTTCTGTGTTAGGAATCTATTACTTTCTATTTAGAAACCGAAAAGAAGCTCCATCTACTGGAAACCCAGTTGGGGGAAAGTGCCTTAAGAGCAATTACATTCTATGATTAATGGGAGGAGCACATGTGTGCATTCTGCCCCAGTGGCTCTGACACAATATGAGAATTATTTTTCTATATCACTTACATTATAGTCGAAATGTGAAATGAGCTCCATGTGGCAGCAACCAAAAGGTTGCGGGAGGCGGGGGGGAGGAAGAAGCACTCTCAGAAAGTTTCAGTTATCCCTTGAAGCTATATTACAACATATACTACTCCTAATTGAATCAGTGTGAGAACCTTTCCCCCTCCATTTAAATCAGTGCAAGTCTCTGTCCACTTGCCTCTTGAGACACATACATCTGATATGAAGAAAAGTGCAGGGGACACCAACACCTTCGGTATGACTTTAACATTTTGCTCAATACTTTAACTGCGAACAAAGGAAACTTTGCTTCTTACTCCTCCCGAGCCTTCCCCCGCTAACCTCCATGTGACTGCTGTATCACCAGAGACTGATCCTGCAGTCCCTGCTCAGCTAAGACTGCAATAGGTGAGTCAATGGGAGTTTTGCCTGAGTAAGAACTGCTACATCTGAGCCTAAATCACAATAAGGTGGGTACTGTTTTCTAGTAAACTTGCTGTGAGTAGCCTAAGAACCTGAAAAGTTCTAAATAGTCATTAGGAGTGTTGATGATGATGATGACTCTGGGGATTGTGGCTGTTAAATCAATAAAACAAGTCACATCAAACTAGCTGTCTCTTTAGCAAAGAAAATGTACTGCTCATTCAAAGAACAGCAAGCATCAAGGATATCAAATGAGAATGATGAACAACTCACTAAGGAATGGTTAACTTAAGAACAAAACGATATAGTAATACAGGGAATACTGATGTTCAGCTGGGAGAAAGTGTTGTTTTGTGTTCCACAGGTATCAGTTTTTGGACCTCTGCTAGATGTGACTTTCATGGAAACATCAACTTTTTAATTAGAAGGAGCATGGTCTAGTTTGTGAGAGCAAGGGGATGAGTGTTATGGCTCTTGGGTTCTGTTCCAGGCTCTCTCACCAACTCCCCGCTTAATCTTGGCAAACATTTAACCTATATGTGCATCATTTTAAACCTTCTGTAAAATGAAGCCAACAAACAATCACTATCTCATTAGGGTGTTGAGGCTTAATTAACATTCATAAGGCATTTTGAGAACCTCAGATGACAATTGGTTGATGTATTTTAAAAGTATAATTATTTCTAAGTAACACGAAATTAAATGACCTCTCAGAAAGCAAATGACAACTGATATCCAAACACACATTTGTTATGTAATGGCTGGGGAAATATCCACATATGCAAAGTAATATATTTGTCACAAAAACATATGGCTCTTGTATTAAATACATGGGATGAAGATGGATTATGAAGCCTTTGAAAAGGCCCTTGGTTTAAATATATACTGCTCTCTGAAATGTCTAGATAAATTTACTGGAACAATAAAAACCAGTTAGATTGTCGGGATACATTAGACTTAATACACTATGAAAGAAGTGGGTGACTGGAGATGAGAAAGAAGGGTTCCAGCAGAAGGGAAGAACACAAGTGAAGTTTTGGAATAGCCTTCCAAGGGAAGCAGTGGGGGCAAAAGATCTATCTGGCTTTAAGATTAAACTCGATAAGTTTATGGAGGAGATGGTATGATGGGATAACATGATTTTGGTAATTAATTGATCTTTAAATATTCATGGTAAATAGGCCTAATGGCCTGTGATGGGATGTTAGATGGGGTGGGATCTGAGTTACTACAGAAAATTCTTTCCTGGGTATCTGGTTGGTGAATCTTGCCCATATGCTCAGGGTTTAGCTGATCACCATATATGGGGTCAGGAAGGAATTTTCCTCCAGGGCAGATTGGAAGAGGCCCTGGAGGTTTTTCGCCTTCCTCTGTAGCATGGGGCATGGGTCACTTGCTGGAGGATTCTCTGCTCCTTGCAGTCTTTAAACCACAATTTGAGACTTCAATAGCTCAGACATAGGTGAGAGGTTTTTCGCAGGAGTGGGTGGGTGAGATTCTGTGGCCTGCGTTGTGCAGGAGGTTGGTTAGATGATCATAATGGTCCCTTCTGACCTTAGTATCTATGAATCTATGAAACATAGAGAAAGTGCTAAATAAAAGGGTGGGGAGAATCAGAAGTAGAGAGGGGAGGGGCTGCAAGAGAGAAGCAGAAAAGAGGAAAAAGGAACGAGAAAAGGAAAAAGAGGAGAAAAGGAGAGTGAAACTAACAATGAGAGTAATATTTTGCACCTACTGTATCTAGCAGCTTTCACCAGAGGCTCTCAAAGGCCTTCACTAAGCTGAAAGAAAGAGACGGCCCAATCATATTCCCCTGATCCATACATGGAAAGACTTTGTTTTCATGGATCTCACCCCTCTGGTCTGGAAAAGGGAATCCAGCTACACCTACAGCACTGTTCCCTCTTTGTCAAGCAGCAGTGCAGGACATGAACTGGGCAGGCTGCGGGAGAGTGGGCCAGGGACAAAAATCCTCATCTCATTTGCTCCATTGAAGGATAACACACCCAGTGCAGTATATTACCTTTCAACAGCCCCGTACCCTAGGGCCATCCATGCTGCTTGAGGGCCACACCTTTTGTCCCCCATGAAAAGAATCAATGCCACTCCCCCAATAGAAGAGTGCACAGCACACTCTGCAAGGGGACCCTCAGAGCTTCCTGCCTCCTGTCATTGGGCAGGGATATAAACCAGAGAACAGACCTGATGAAGGCCAGAAAAGATGAAAATGTAACACAATCAAAGTGATTTACAGAGGAAAGTTACTTAGGAGGATGCATGGGAGGACAGTAGTTGCTCCATGTGAACATTCATAGCAGTAAAATCACTAATTTTTTAAGTGTGCTAATATTCTCCCTCTGCTGAACTAGGGGCTTCCTACTGCAAACACTCATGCACAAATGGTTGCTCTTTGGGACGCCATTCAGGAGCACCTAAATACACACAGAAAGGAGTAAATGTTTGCAGAACCAGGCCCCAACATACCTCCAGGTCCTGCGTGCCCTCAGTGTGCAAAACTCTCCCTAAAGTCAGTCACTGGCAAAGGTACACACAGAGCCTCTCCAGGAACAGGCCCACCGCAGATAAGAAGAAGACATAGCACACTTGAAAAGGCTTTACCTGCTCCCAGAGCTGTTCACACTTGGTGTAATGTGCTGTTTTATTTTTAAAAGCTGAACTTCTCTTCAAGAAACCATAGGAAATACCCACAGTGTTGTGTTGTCCTGGACACTGGTTAGATCTTTGACAACCACTGTCAGTGATGTGATTCCTAGTCATAAACATAATCGTCTTTGTGAATTAGTCTCTGGAGAAGCTTATGGTGAAGTTCTGAGCCATGGTGACTAGCACCTGGTCCCCCTCCTCCCCCAAGTAGTCCCATTAATTTCAGTGGGTCTTCCCCTGGTGTTAGATCCTGCTCAATGTGAGTATGTGTATCAGAATCTGGCCTTTATTAAGGGACAACAGAAGAAACTTAGAAAATATTCTTCATTTTTACATTTTGTTTGCTTGTCTTTCCAAATCCCTCCAATATTCTCACCAGGATAATTTCTGTTTAATTTGTATTTTTCTAACATGCAAACATTTCTAGCTTGCCTTATCCAACTTCTGCTACTTCTCTAAGAAATTTCATCTAAATTTTGCCATTTCCCCTCAACCATCACTGCAGTTCTCACAGTGTCTGAGTGGTTCCATTATGCTGCAAGACAAGAAACAGAAACCTGGATTTTTAAAATTCAACAATGTCTCATTGTCTCCTTGCTCCTGGAAAAGGGAATGGCAGAGGAAAAAACCTCCCATACATCTGTAAACAAAGTAAAAGGAAGTGAGTTCACTGTCCACTGAAAAGTACAGGACTCCCATGAAGTAAATCTTAGTTCATTTAAGGAGAAATACTCCCCTGCCATAGAGAGAATTATACTTTTCAGGAGGCAACATTACAGGAAGCTTTATCAATGCAACCCTTTCTGCCTTCAGTTTCACGAGTGTAAATCAGGAGTCACTCTACTGAAGACAATTGACTTATTTCACATTTATATTTGAATAACTGAAAGTAGCATATGGCCCATAGAATTCAAAGTGAGGGCTTGTTCCCTCTGAAGTCAATGAAAAAATTTCTATGGATTTCAATTGTGTGATTGGGATGTACTAGTGATAGGAGAAGTATATTGAGCCAACATCTGCCAAATGAAGACAGATAGTTAGACAAGAGATTGATCAATAGATAAAGACAAGCTCTTCCTTTACTGGTGATGTCATTTCTAGTGAGAGCCTTCCATAAGCCCTACAAGCCTTTGGTTCCTCTCTGCCCCTTCCTTTCAAACTATTGGCCCCACCACTGTCCCTTCCTTTCCAGACTGTGGTTACAACCTTCCCCTTCCACATATTGATATAAGCCTTCTACGTCCTGCCCCCAGCCACTATAAAAGTTCCTCTGCCTAAGAGGAAAGCCAATAGGATTAGATCTACAGTCCAGAACCTATACATCAATTTGTCTGATAAGTAGCATTTATCCCTAAAAACAATAAAAGTTCTAGATCAAAAATCATGAGAAAGCTAAAAAGGAAGATGGAAAGAAGTGCTGAAAAACGTTTTCTAATGGCTGCATTAAGTTAAAAAAGCATTAGTGCTTGTTTTCTTTTTTACAAAACGCTCCTAGAATCCAAATTTCAACCAAAAATAACACCACATGGAGAACCAATTGTAAAAATAAAAAAGACCTAGGTCTTTTATGATCTGTGGTGTAGAATATAAATAGCAAAATAAAAAACAGAATTCTGATTCTGATCCCTCACCCAGAAAGGGGCTAGAGCTGGTTGGACCAGGGAAACACAGATAAATTTACTATGGCTAGTTTTAAAACGAAAGCGTGTAATGTCATGAATATGGTCACTTTATGTAGATTGTTTATAATAGCCCCATTGTTCTAATGAATTATTATAACTGCTGCAATAAATTATATTTATAAAATATGGGGGGGTTTTTTGGCTAACGTGTAGGTATAATTCAGAATAATACTTTTATTTTCTTCCGCCAGAAAGTGGGTAAAGTTAGCTGAGCCTAACATTGTTGAGTGGAGAAGCTTGCTGTTAAACTGTTCTGTGCTGTACTCCATTTTAGATCACCATATGTCTAGTGACACAGATTTACGGACTCATCCCAAACCTTCTGAACTCAAAGGAAGTTTGGATCAGGCCCTTAAAGCACATTCTGTTCTTCAGCCTGTAGAAAGGCTTTGCTTTACTAGCGGAAAGGTGAAATGCAGCATTCTGGAGAGCACACGTGGCTGCTTTCTTGCAGGGTGAATTGTGCCCTGTATGGAAAATAAATGGCAGCTCAGGTTAAAAACTTGTGTGGGGGGCGGGGGTTGTTAATGGCATCTCTGAGGAGATCAGAAACACAGATGTGTGAAGTTAGTAATTTTTACTTGTTAAAATGTGAGAGGCAAAACCTCAAATATATGTGAGTGTTCATAATATCTGGGCATTACAATATGTTGCATGAAAGAAAATCCCATGAGCCTCATTCCTTGGACACCAGCTCAGAGAGTTTAGTGCCCAATTAGTGTATGGTGTATCTTGGATAGGGAAGGCTGAAGAAAAACTGGCAGTCACATATAAGGGCCTTGACTGCCAAAGAAGGAATATAAAAATAACATGGATTGAAAATCATACAAGATGCAGATTTGGCACCAAGAAAGCTTTTTCCAGCTCAGCACAGACCACTGGAAAAAAGGAAACAAATCATATTAATGAAATCACAAGAGAGACAAAATAATTTTTCTTTCACCTACATTTAATTTATTTTGTTCTTATTTCTGTCAGCTGTGGCCATTTATAATTTCAGTATTACTAAGATTTGGGAGCATTTGAGTAAAGTGATATGCTGAGGTCCGTAGGCTCTCTGCCAGTTGAGGAGTAGAGCTGAGGACTGTTCGTTTAAAGAGATACAATAAGGCTCTTCAGCTTCAAGTTGCCCAAAAATGAAGTCCTAAACTTAATGATTCCAATCATGCCTCTTTCCAAACTGATTGCTGATGCATATTAATTGTATAGTTGTTTATTTACCCTTGAGTTTTATATCCAGTCTTGTTTATAGGGTGCGTGATCGGATGAGGTTTGTACTATTGCCCTCATGAGAGCACGATAGGATAATGTCGAGGGCATCATAGACATCCCTGTGGATGGTCTTGAAAAGGCCAACAAACATGGCAGCCATTTCCCCCCTGCAAGTCTCCTCTAAAAAGAGTCAGCCAGCTCCCCCAGTGTCCCTCAGCAGGGAAAGGCTCCAACTGTCTCCTTAAATGCCTTCCATTAACAAAGAGCATCTACAAGCTAGAGGAGCAGTCAGGCCCACCAAACACTCCTTTTATTTTGCGTATTAGCTTTGGACAAGATACTGTTGCCTTGGGCAGTATTTTATAGCTGTTTCCCTTGGCACCAGTCAATGTTTGTATAACACATAACCAACAGTGTAATGTAAGACCCCCAGTAAATTAGTGCATGTCTTATGGCATGAGAAAAAGTACATTTATCAGTTGACTTCTTTTAGGCCATATTCCGTCCATGTTTCAGAGTAGCAGCCGTGTTAGTCTGTATCCGCAAAACAAAAAGGAGTACTTGTGGCACCTTAGAGACTAACAAATTTATTTGAGCATAAGCTTTCGTGAGCTACAGCTCACTTCATCTGTCCATGGTTTCTCTTGTACAAACTCAGTGAAGCATGATTGTGGGAGCAGAATTTGGCTCTATGTGAGTCAGAGTGACAGGTGTGAAAGGGGGTCAGGTATATTTGAAATGCAGAAGTAATGTGAATGTTTGGAAACTTAAAGGTGAGAACTTTAATATAAAGTAACTTTTAGTTCCAGGTCTATCAAACTTTATGGTATCTGTTTAATAGATTATTCCCATTTTGTAGGTTGTGATGCTTTGAATACCAAGCTACCATGACTAACTATTGGTTTACAGACTGTTTTTTAGTAATACAAAAATTAAAAGCAATAGCTGACGATGGCTAGTTCCCCAGAGGTATTGGTACGCTACACTTTTGCATTTAAAGACCTTAACCCTAGCCAGATGGTCACCTTAGCAATCATAGCTTCAGCTACAAGTGACTTTCCACATCTCAACAGTGCTGACGCAATTATTGTAGTCAGAGAACAAGAAAGTTGGGGAGCAGACTGACCTGATGCGAATTTTTTTTTCAGACTTTCGGTTTAGGAAAATTTTAGACATCGACTTTTTGTCCTGATTCAGGATGGGAAATTTTTTGAAATCTCAAAAATTCTTACAGGACAGGAAAACAGTTTCCCACCCAGCTCTAATGATCCACTTGTGAGTGATGCTCTGTCCCCTGTTTAGAAAAGCTATAACCAAGAAGGCCCTTTTAACAATATGGGGAATAAGATAGACCCCGGAGGGACCCCACCTTTCATATCTTTGATTTAATGACACATGAATGCCCATCACCAAGAACTGACTCTGATCTTCTTGGTAGGGTCTTGGATCTGTTGCAGAGTCATTCCAGTCACCCCAGCAACATTACCAATGGTTTCCATAGTTCTAATAAAAGAGCTAGGAAGCAGTGAAGTAAAGAAACCTTTCCAACCACCTTTCCCACTGCTTCTGGGATGGGAGGGGCATTTATGTGCTCGTCCCCTCCTCTCCAGTTGATACCAGCATTAGGGGAACCTTTCCCTAGTTCTGGATTCAATATCAGCTCTGGAGTGAAGTCCAGAGAGAGAGAGAGAGAGAGAGAGTTGAATTTTCAAACCTCAAGAACTGAGCTCGTTTGCAAAATATGCTTCTGCTCGTGCACAAAGCCCAAGTCCTGCAGATGCTGAAGTGGCATTAAAAGCAAAGCTGCTGTCAAATTAGTAAGGGTAAGTAAAATAAAATTAAGCTATGGAAGTTGAAGAAAATAAATCTGTGCCTTCTTTCATGGGAGAGCACCTCAATGGAAATTCTGTGCAGTGTTCTTTTGTATCATTTAGCATCTGGAGGTTCAGCAGGGTGGATCGGTATCACCACTTCTACTAAACTGTCCATTCGGATAGGGAAAAGTTGCTAAATTTCAGAACTAGAATAAAAACTGAAGCAATGCAGTGTGCATTTTCCAGAGGGGCTGGCGCTGAGGAAATTCAATATGACTAAGCTGGGGCTATCTTGAAACCTGAGGCTGCTCAAGTATAGACACAGGACATGCATAATTTTTCAAATTCTAATTTAAAGCCATAAAAATGCATAATTCTCCAAACCCCTATCTGAATTGTGGTGTCTCAAAGAAACACTGAAATAGTATTTGTGGCTTTCACAGTTACTCTCCAAATGTGTCATTCCTGATTTCTCTCTCTTAATGTCAGTGACAGGTACTCACCTGTCTATCTAAACACTTCGGAGAGGATTTGTTATTATCGTGAACATCATTTTGATGAGGGCTTCATCCAGCTCCTGCTAAAGTCAATGAAAATTCTCCTATTAGCTTCAGTGAGAGTTGGACTGGGCTGTTAACAGAACACTGTCATTTTACTGCTCACTTTGCCCATTGGCGACAACCTGTCTTTGTGCTTCCCCCAAAGTCATTTTCTGTTAAATCCCCTTTCATATTGGGGGTTGCTGGGACTCACGTCAGCCCCTGCTTAACAAAATCAGCCTTTCTGGCCCAGGAAGGAGAATCTCAACTGTCTCTTTTTAAAAAATGTCAATTTCTGGCCCTCCTCCTTGAGAAGATTTCATCAAATCACAACAAAAATACCTACCTCTTCTGTAGTGCTTTTCAGCTGTGCTTCTCAAACTGTACATAGATTGCTAGTGGGGGGAGGAACAAGCAGCTGGGCTACCCTTTGGCATCAGAAGGCTGGCTGGGGAGAGGGGTCCTAAAGTTTCACCCAAATCCAATGCACATCTTTATGGAGAGTGAGTGAGTTACATTGGTGGTGCATTGAAAAGAATCACCTTGCTGACCCTTCCCCAAGCCCCCAGGCCAGCCCTGTGCAGCCTTGTGTGGTGATGGCTGTCAAGAGTCTGTCGCGTTTGGGGCAGGGGGCAGTAAAATACTGTTTTTGCAGATCCACCCAAAAATGCTAAGAATGGTTTTGCTTGTTAACATTTTCAGCCCTCTGGCTGCTTTTCACTCAGATAACTGCTGAGCCATGGGTATTGCCATGACCATGGCAGCTGTTGCAAGGAGAACTCCTCTCCTGCACTCTCCACCAACCCTGCAGGGACCATGTGGGGATGCCCCATGTAGCTCTCACCCCTGCTGTCCTCTCTAGGGGTGTATTAAGGCAACCCCTTTATTGGTACAGTTGCTACATTTTATTTCTTAAGTCTTTAACCCACTCAGGGGGTGGATTTATGCACCAGATCATTATCCTGCCTTTGTGAAAAGTATCTTATAGTAGGATGTAATGAATAGAGTAGAGAAAAGGTTAACACTTTTTTCACTATTTCAATTATTTGTTATAAAATTACATTTCTTCAAATGTTTTTCTTTTTTCCTCCAGGTTCCCTGGTTCGGCAGGACCTTCTTTCTTCTTTCCTGCCTTGGGTGCCTGGCTGCCTTTTCTGCAAAGCTTGTCTAGTTCTAGAGACATTTTCACTCCACTTTCTATTGCTTAAACAGTACTGGAAGCATTTCTGACCCTGCAGGTAGATGGCCAAGCCCATGAGGAACCCCAATTATTTAAGTTAATGCAGTTCCAAGTGGGTGCAAGGACCCCCCTGCTCACAGCTCCTTACAGGTTCGGGACCTTTTTTTAACCAGTTGTGTCCAGCAAGAGTATCTAGAGGAGGGGTAGAGACAGTTTATTCTCCCCCTTCCCAAAACACCTGCAGCCTTTTCCTACCTTTCTCCCCTTTCAGACTCCTTTAAAATTGTCTCTAACTGGAGCTGAGCTGTGCCGTGTCAGGCTAGTCTTCATTCCATTGAAACTCAGCCTGGCTGCTTCACTAGTGCTTCCGAGCACCACGGCCAGGCTGCAGACGTGTGTGTTACTTTCCCTTTGAAATCCCACTGTCAGTCCCCCTCCAGGCAAAGCTTCAAAGGAAAACTTGCTCAGCAGAACTGGAGAAGGAGCCAGGCTGAGTCTAAGCAAAACGTTACGGTAGGCAGTTGAATGGGGAGCTAACTCCCATCTCCCAATTCAGTTTGTTACATTAAAAAACTAATTGAAAGGAGAGGGGGCAAAGAAGGTGGAAGTGCCTGGAAGTGTGGTAAACAAGCGGGAGAGGAATACAGGCCTTGAATGCTATTGCAGCTAAAGCCTATAATATTTTAAGAGCAATAGTTCTATCTTCATTCTAGAAAAATGTTTTAAAGGAGATGGGGGAGAGAGGTTAATATTAAGATTTTTTTTTTTTGCCGTAACCTATTTTCTAAAGTGGACATAGGGATTTTCCTTCTTTTTGGCCATCAAGACTTAGCAGCAGGAGTTGGTCCACAGTTAAGGTCACCCAGCCTATTGGAACATAGCTTTGTACAATCAGTGTCCCTCCTCCATATTGTAACTGTATAGAGGCCACTGAATGGCTATCAGAAAGTAGCAGCTTTTGGATATTACCAACTTGTGATGCATCAGAATGAGTAACTTAGAGCCTGGATCCTGCAAACAGTTTTATACACATTACAGACGTGCAAGTACATAAAGCTCTGCATTTGTACAAGTTTTGGTAGAATCAGTGCCTAAAAGTGGAAAGACTCTGGATCCCATTACCAGTCCCCTAGCCACCCACCCGTAAGAGAATCTCTCTCTCAGAAGTGCTAAGATGTCAGACTCCTTGGACTCTGTGTAAAACCTTGACCCTCTAGAACTGGTACTGGACTCTCACTGTTCCAGTCTGACCCAGCATGTCCCCTTGTGGGCAGCTGTAATATGGCAGATGAAGCCTTAGTTGACCTTCCCCTCGCCCAGGTATCAACAAAGCTAATCAGCCATTTAAAGTGCTCAGAGCACCTCCTTGTGGAGGATCTCATTTATTAACAGGAAGAGTCAACGCAGAACATGAACAAAACTTTCATCCCAACATAGTGACTAGCTCATTCTTAGTTCCTGTAACACATCTGACGCCAGTGTTCACCTTGACCCAGGCTCTTGCTCCAGGGCTCTCTTGGTTCCAGTCTCCGCCCCAGCTTTTAGGCCTCTTGCTCCTACCAGAGTAACTGCCTTCTCTGGAGTTTGGGGAGATCTGTCCACTGCAACTCTTGACCAGCTGCTATTCCTGGAGCTTGCCAAGCCAGGCTGCTAGCTTGTGTCTGGGGGATGAGTGGTAAAGCCCTCTGACTAGGAGGCTCCCCTCTCCAGAAGCTCCTCTTATAGGCTCCATGTCCTGGTAGAGCTCACCTTCTAGGCTTCATGTTCAGCCCTCAGGCTCAGGCTTCCCTTAGGAGCCTCCTGCCTCCCTTTGGAGTTTCTCTAACTAAGCTTGGGTAACCTTTTATTTGGTCCAGGTACTTGTTTACTAATCAGCCACCTGTGACAATCAGTTACCCCCAAGAAGGGCCTTCATAAGGCAGTCACAGGCAGACTGGTCTCTAGCCCTTCATAAAGAGCAGCTGCCCTGTGAGTGACATGGATTTATACATTACTATATATATTTTTCAGTTAATAAAATATAATCTATTATTATCTGTTGTAATGAGTGTTCATCTCGGATGCTTTTCAACGTTGTTCCATTTTCAAATTAAGAAACTGTCCTGTGCTGAGCATGCTTTTAACATTGTTTGTTGGGTTTTGCTGTTTAGGCTTTCTGGAATGTTTTTATCTCTTTATCTAAGTGGTTCCGTGTCTAGATCTCAGTATTTTGATGAGGAGAAAAAAAAATAAAATCTTCTACGCTAGGCTGTCCAAACAGCTTGGAGCAGTGGCTTTCTACTTCTGGAATAGAGACTACAGTTCTGTCAAGGGGCCTATGTGAAAATCACTGCTGAAACTAACAAACAGTAGTCTACAGTAATTCAAGGTGATGTGATGGTGGTGGTGGCGGCAGTTTCTACATGTGACAGAGTTACCATGAAACACCTTTCCCTTCATACCCAGAAGGCTGTGAAAAAACAAACCAACAGGCAAGCTAAGCTGAGTATAACCTCCTTTCAGTGTGCATTCCCTGCTTCCATCGCTGCTAACAGGAGCTGTGCATGCAAACACAATTAGAGGAGCATGCATCCCATTATGTTTACAGATACCAGTACTTACCTAGAGAGGACAGACTGAGCCTATTCTTGAAACTCATGATTCTGAAAAATTCAAAAGCTCTTAGTGGGCCTGATCCAAACTCTGTTGAAGCCAGTCGAAAGGTTTCCATTGACTTCAATGGACTTAGGATCAGGCCCTAAAAGTGAGGTTGGATTTATCAAAGCTTTACAAACAGAGCTTTGAAGTTGGCCTTGATGAAACACCTCTAGTTTCATGCTGCGTTTTCAGGGCCAGTCACCAGGCTGTCTTCAATGGCCTCACTTATTGTGACTGGGATGTGGCTTTTCTATTTGAATAAGAAAGTTATGGGACAGGTGCTATGGAATATCAGAAGAATTTCCTGTTTAGGCTGCCTTCTTAGGGAGCCAATAGATAGTGAGGCTGCTGTCTGGGCTCGTGGATCATAGCCCACCAAAGCAAACAGGTTTCCTTGGCTGACCTGGCTTCTCAAGAAACGTTCTGTACGGTCACTATAAAACTGTGGTGACTGGGCATCTCCTGCATCTACCCAGCATCAGGGGAGCCCCAAGTTCATGCCTCACCAACACGTTTTGGCTTTTTCTCGATCCAAATGTTGGGAGAGAGTCACACTCCTGAAAGTAGCATGCCATTTCTAAAGCTTTTTTGAGAACCCCGTGCAAGGCCTGAGGATCATAGTTTGGGAAACAAAAGAGGGGAAGCTAGAGAATCCTCAGCCCCTCCAGAACAGCATAAATAAAATAGCCATGCTCAGGCTTGCCTGGACAAGAAGGGCTTTCAATGATTTCTCTAAAAACTCACCAAGGGACTTGGGCAGATTGTCTTAGGGACAAGAGGCAGTGGCAGAACTGATGGGGGCCAGACGGGGCAACCGTCCCCCCAGTGGCCCTTAGGTGTATGTGTGGTGCCTTTTCATCCATGTTCTGCAACTGACAAAAGGAGGTCTATGTCACGAATTTCCGCTCAGGGCTGGAACATGAAGTTCCCTGCACTCACCCTGAAGTAGTGGCTCCTATCCTGTGGGTCTGGGCCTCTCTCCCCAATCTGGGTGTTGCAGCCTGGCACACAGGGTCATGTGGCCTATGATCTCATATGCCATGTTGCAACGCCACTCATTCATGACAGAAGGGCAGCCGGTCCAAACCTGAAAGGTGCTGCAACTCTGTGCACCAGATCGCAACACCTGGAGTGAGCGTAGGGTGGGCTTGCTCTCCAGCCCACTACCAATGACCCAGTCACCCTCCTGCCAGTTGTAAAACCTGGCTCTGCTACTGATGAGAGATATGGACAATATGAAGAAAACACACACTTGACACTGGAGTACTGGATTTTAGCACAACAGGGATTTAGCTTTTGGCCACTAGGTGGAGATGATTACTCTTCGTAAGAAACAGTTCAGTCCTTCAGACAGGCCATTTCCTTAGACTTGCAAGAACTTATCTGGGAAAAGAAAAGCCAATTTTATTTTCTGACAGATTGGAAAAGGTCTATGTTTGCAGTGCCCACAGATGAAGGCAACTCTGTTGCAGTGACAGATAAATTTTTGAGTAATCTGATTGTTGTTTCAGAGTCCTTCCTGTCTACCCTACATTGTATAGCGATAGGCAAAAGCGTTAGTAATAATGTACTCCGAAGCAATCCTCCCTCAGCCTACAAACGTGGGACACAAGATTTGGCTAATGGATAACAACCCTATAGTCTATGGAAATGTATACCTACCTGGCTTCAGAGATTAGTAGCAGATCAAAACAAAATTAATTGAATAAACCTGAGCACCTGTACAGCCTGGCTACATTTGCCGTGGTCAACATGGCAGTATCATTGTAATTGATTTACAAAAGGATCTTTTGTTTTGGTAGAAACTGCATTTTCATGTGAAGTTTTTGATTATATTTATTATTGATTGAGCCTTGACCGCGTGTTTATACTTGGGGAGCTTCATTTTAGGGATGTGAAAACTTCAGCTGGACAAGTGTTGATACTTATCAAAAAAACACATTTTTTGACATTTCCCCCCTCTAAGCCCTGTCTCCAGACCCTGTTTTCCACCAACCAGACTTTTCTCTCTTCAGTGGCATCCATGCTCTCTCCCCTCAGTTTGATTCTTTTTTGTCTTCCAGTCTGACCTTCCAAACTGATCTTCTGTCTGCCCCCATTATAATCTATTCTCTGGCTGATAGCCTCGCCTAGAAATCAGTGACTCCCAGTCTTTATCCCTACATTTCATGTTGAGACCCTGGAAGGAGAACTGTGCTCTGCTCGCACTAATGTCTTCAAATCTCAGAGTTGGCCAAGGCTTCTTCTAGCAGGAAGTGCCTCCAGAATGCATTGTGTACCAATACCATAAGATCTAAAATGGACAGCCAGCTCAGCAGGCAACCCTAGGCCTATCAAGATGTCACCATGGGTCCGTATGAGGTGAAGGGAAAAGAATATGATGGGAGGAAAGGGATAAGGGATACTTACAGGAACTGATATGACTGTGGAAATATTTGGGTTTGATCTGAAATCTGGGCAATGGTACACACTGCTTTTTGTATTTTTCGGAACTACTTTTTTTAAAAAAACAAAAACAGCGTCTCTTGGTGGTTTTCCTGTCAGTTTCTGCCTCTAAAACAGATTTTTTAACTCAACATTAATCAAGGAGGAAATATTCTTCTGCTCCACTGACCACATCAAAGGGCCAAGTAAATATATACAGCTATCAGACATTTTAATTGTAAAAACAGCAGAAAAACTTGCTCTCTCTTATTAGTGGCATGTGCACTCATTCCAGTGCCCATAGTTCTCTGCAGAATGAGTTCATTGTGGTAAGTACCCAGCAGCGATGTGTGGGTGTTTAGGCCCACAACTGCACTGAGAATGACATTGTGTATGCTGGAAGAATCAGGGAACACACGCCAGCAGTAAAAAGCTGTCACAGAAATAGCTTTTCCCCTGAGTGTTTGTTGATTATAACATTCAGTTTTGATTTGACAAATAACTTCAGTGGTTTGGCTCTTTGTTTTTTAAGGATACCCATCTGCTTTGGAAATATTTGACAACACTTTTCAGTGAAAAAACATTCTACACCCACCTGAATATGTATACTTGGAATAAATTGTCATCACCCGCCCACCACCTGAACTTAGAACTCACTTTCTCGAGATTGATTTATAGCTAGCTTGTAATGCCGTTCATTATAATAGGAAATGTCATTGTACTGCACCACATCTGAGATGTGTCATTGATAATAGATATTTCATTCATCTGCTTACACTGAAATATAGCAATGTATTAGATCAGATCAGGTCTATCTGCGCCAGTGTCCTACCCCTGATAGTAGCCATGATGGGACACTTCTGAAGAACGTGCAAGAAACCTAGCAATGGGAAAATACTGACTAATCTACTCCAGGGGAAGCTTTTCCTAACCCCCATTAACAGACAGTGGACTTCTCTTCAGGGCAGAGACCATGGCTGAGACATTGCCTCCACTGAAGTCAGTGGTAAAACTCCCAGACTTCATGGGGCTAGGACTTCATCCCATGTCTTAATACAATATGTGTTTGTAAGCAGGGCTGCACAGAGGTTTTTGGGGGCCCAGGGCAAAATCGGACACTGAGGCTCCCCCACCCTTCCAAAAAAGTTCCAAGTGCACGGGGATGGGAGAGGGGGTGGAGAGCGAGTCCACACCACACTCACCCTGTGGCTGTGGCTCCTGTCCTGTGGGGCTGGCCCCAGCTACCTGCTCCAGGTGTTGTGACCTGGCACACAAGGTCACAGAACCACTCAGGTTTAGCCTGGCTGCCCCTCTGAGACCCTGCACACCAGGTTGCTGCACCACTTGGTTTGGGGGTCCTCTCAACTGGGAGGCTGCGGGGGGGAGGGGAGAGGGGGAAATTGCCCCTTTTGCAACCCAACCCTCCTAATGGTCCTGTTTATCAGGAATATAGCATAACGGGGCCCTGATCCTGTTTGGAGCCACTGGGTGCTACTGCAATATAAATACTATATTAAATCATTACAAAAATTATTCAATTGAATATAACTGGATGTGATCATTATCCATATAAATGCCTAATTCTTGTTTGCATCTGACAAGTTCTCAGCTTCAGTGATATCATATGGCAATGAGTTCCACAGGTTAATTATGTTCCATGTGAAAAAGTATTTTATTAGTTTAAAATATATTGTTTTTCAGTTTCATTGGATGTCTCCTTGTTCTTGTATTCTGAAAGAGGGTAAACAGGAGCACCTGACTTATCTTCTCTAGGATATTTATTATTTCCTAGACCTGTCTCATGTTGTCTTTTATTAATCTCCTCACTAAATAGTCTCAAGTCTTTTTAGTTTCTCTCTTCATAGCAAAGTCTTTCCATTTATATAGGGCTAGCTGCTGTTCCACTGGATCCAAGACAGAACTCCATTGATTTAGGTGGGAACATGATCAGGCCTCTAAATCATTTTTATAACCAGTCTCAGAATACTTTCTATTTCTTCTTAGCTTTAGCATTGATTCAGACATGATTCCAATGAAAGAATTAAATGATGATTTACTACTTTACCACAAATCATGCTTTGGGCTTTAAAGACAACAATCTTTTGAAGTTTCAATTTATTTGAAAATGCTTTAGTGGAAGAATTAAACTTGTGTTAAAATGGTCTATCGAAATCATTAGTAGTTTTGTCAGGGTAAAAATAACAGGATTGGCCCCTACATTAGGAACATTAGGAATTGCCATATTGCATCTGACCCGAGCTCCACCTAGTTCCATATCCTGTCTCTGACAGTGGCTATTATTAGCAGCTCCAGAGAAACGTGAAAGAACTCTGCAGAAGGCAGAAGTGGGATAATTTGCCCCCCTCCAGTAGGTTTCATCCTGATCTCCAGTACTTAGAAATTGGCTTAAACCTTGAAGCATGAAGTATCCTTTCCAAAATTTGTTGTTCATTATAGCTTTGGATATTCTTGATATCCATATAAATGGCCAATACCTTTTAAGTATTGTGTTAAGTTCTTAGCCTCAACAACTTCCTGTGGCAGAGAGTTCCACAGTTTAATCACACATTATGTGAAAACATATTTTCTTTTATCAGGTTTTGGATTTCCCACCTTTTTATTTAATTGAATGTTGTCTTGTTCTTATTATGAGAGAGGAAGAACACAAGTTCCCAATCTACCTTCTCTATATGATTAATTATTTGACATACTTTTATCAAGTCCCCTTTTACTCATTGCTTTTCTAAGGTAAACAATCAGTCTTTTCAATCTCTCTTTTTATGAGAGTTTTTCCAAGCTCTTGATCATTCTCATCAATCGTCTCTGAACCCCTATTAATTCTGCAGTGTCTTTGCTGAGATGGGGTGATCAGCATAGCATATGTATCCAGATGAGGGGGCACCATTTGTTATATAAAGGCATCGTGACAGGGTGTACCAGGCCTCTGATGCCCCTTACTAGAGGCCCCGCCACCTTGGCATGCTCTGCCTGTGGAAGGTATCTTTCCAAGGAAAAAACCCAGCAAATTTAGACCTCCAAGGAATGTTTAGAGAAGCCACACAAG
Organism: Chelonia mydas; assembly: GCF_015237465.2. Lineage (NCBI taxonomy): Eukaryota > Metazoa > Chordata > Testudines > Cheloniidae > Chelonia > Chelonia mydas. The sequence continues at coordinate 41,311,265 of NC_057855.1, forward strand.
ATCAGCTACTGGCAGAACCAATGAGAATTGGTCTTTGTGGGTCTAGTAGGTCAAGGGACAGGCTGACTTGGCTGAAGCCCATCAAGGTCCAGCAGGCAAGATAAAAAGCTCCCAGTTGCTAGTTCTGTGTGAAGCTGGGACAGGATCTCCCCAGCCTTATCCCAAGAGTCCCTCCCTGGTCAGGAGCATAACTCTGACTACACCTTTTGGTTGAGCCAGTGAAAGATTATTGTTTTATGCCATGGAATTTTAAGCCCAGGCAGCCAACTGGAGTTGAATATCAATTTACAGCTGTAAAATTAAGGCAGGCTCACTTTGTGAGATGCTCCATGAGTTCAGGTGACCCTGTGATGGTATTACAATACTCTTTATATTTATTCGCCATCCCATTCCTTAGGCATCCTGAAATCTTAGCTTTTTGACCACATTGACCTGAGGTCTTCACTGACACTCAGGTCCCATTCTTGAGTTGATGCAATTAATTAGGAAAAGTACAGTCTCAAAGCAGCTGCATCTTATTCCTTGAACAAAATGTAATTGTCTATAAAAACAAAAAGTGTGCTAAACTCTTTGTCATTAAATGTATGTGCTGGGCTGAACATGTTTACATAGCTAGAGCTGGTTAAATAATGGAAAAAAATCCCAAATGATTTAGTTGGTGGATATTACTTTACCATCAAGAGAGGGGGTTGAATGGTGGATCTAATAGTTGTGAATAATTTATCTGATTATTGATGACAAAAGTTAAACCAGTTGCTAATATTCATAGATATTTAGGTCAGAAGGGACCATTATGATCATCTAGTCTGACCATATTATTTGACCAGCTTTATTTTCATTTTGCAGAATGTGCACAAGACAGCTATGGCAAGCAGACTGAATAGTATGAACCTTTAATCTTTAACAGTGTAAGTCAAATAATGTCTGTCCTCAAACTGGGTAAGGGCCATGTTCTGTCCCCCTTAATCAGAGTGATTTCAATGGGACAACTCTCAGAACACAGTACAATTCAAAGTGAGCAGAAGTGGTAAAATCTGGCCCTTTGATATCAATTTATAATATTAATTTCTGGTTACAAATATTTTGTCTGCTCATACATATAAGAGCTCTTACAGCTTGATATCTATTGAATGTGTGCCAGCAGAAAAAGGGGCTAACTTAAAAATAAAAAATTGTTAAGAAAGAAAACACCCTGAAATCTAGCAACAAATGTTTTATTTTACATTTTCCTCTTTTGCTGTAATACATGCTAAAATATGTAAAGATGATTTTCAAGAAGCATGTCATTAGCACTTTGCAATTGTATAGATGGCTGTTTTAACATTTTCCATGCTCTGTTATTTAATTGAGATGTTTAATATTGTATGTTTACAAGAAACTTGAACACCGAAAGCAATTCATAAGGCAGTACATTTTGATAAACTGATGAAAAAGATTATGGCATAGCGTTAAAATGCATCCACTATTGACAGCTTTGATCATTCAAAGTGACAGTGCTGTGTATTTTATTTATGATATTGTTCTCATTGCATGAAGGCATCAGACAGGCACTAAGGGCATAATGTAGCTAGGTATTGTCTTATAGGATTAAGCAAGAATTTATGGCACAGCAGTTTCTAGAGACAATGTTGTGGCAGCAGTCACAAACCACACAATTGATTGTTTTTCCAGATATAATGGTGGTGTAGTTATGGATCCTGAAGCTTTCTACTCAGTGACAGAAATAAAGTGTTTGTCATACAGAAGCAATGTCTAGGCATGAACTGGACGTTAGACTGGAATGCTCAAGACTGAAGAGGCAACAACAAAAATCAGAGCCATTCCATGAGACAATAGAGGTAATTTGTTATGTAACATTGTGAGGATTTAAGTGTGATAGATGGCAATGGATTTCAATTACAGAACACTGGCACCAACAACCAGATGAAGCACTCAGTGAAAAGAGGATTTTAGTGCTATGGTACTTTGCAAAGAAATCAAAAGTAGTGATTGTTTTACAGGAATGCAACTTACAAGTCACAAAACAATGCAGATATACTGATCCCAATGCTATAGTCCTCCAATAGTCTGATCAGGCCTTTGAATTTAGTTAGGGCTAGAGCACTGTTTCTCAAATGTTGGGTCCCGGGAAGGTTCTAGAGAGCAGGGCCCTAGGCAAACATACACTTCTCTTGGCCTGGTGTGGAGGAGAGGCCAGCGAGGGTTTCGGAGTGAACCTGCCCTGCACTCACCCTGTAGTAATGGTGGTACCTGTCCCACAAGGCTGGGCCCGGTTTCCTGTCCCAGATGTTGCAGCCTGGTGCCACTCAGATGTGGCCTGTTCAGGGATGTGATGTTCCTACACTGACAGAACCCTCCCACCCCCTTTTTGTTAGTATAGGGCTCATCTACACTATGGGAGTCATGGCTAGGCCATGGGCAGCCTGCCTGCATTGATCAGCTACTAAGTTGCAGTTAGGAGTGGTTCGCCACTCCAGGCCAATGGTGGCTGCAGGAAGCAGCGCGGGCCGAGGGATATGCTGGCTGCCCTTCCCGCAGCCCCATTGGCCTGGAGCGGCGAACCGTGGCCAGTGGGAGCCGCGATAGGCCGAACCTGTGGACACGGCTGGTAAACAAACCAGCCTGGCACGCCAGGGGCTTTCCCTGAACAAGCGGTGGACCAGAGTTGAGGACCACTGGTCTAGGGTCTACAGCAAAGCAAGCAGGCAGCCTGCACTGTTGTTCAGACAGCTCCCTACGCTGGCTTCCTGGTTTAGATATGAACATAAGCCAATCAGTTAAGGGGTCGTGTCACAGGACATCTCTCTCGCTACCCAGTGACCCTCACTGCCTGGCCAGTTCAGAAGGTTTCACGGTCACAAACACACAGTGGGCTGTGTATCTTTCACCAAGGTGTGCATTTATTCCCCTCTTACATAGCAATGTCATGTAATGCAGGCTTCCCTACAGCCCTCACTTCCCAGCCCAGGCTCACCCTCTGAGCTTTCTCCTGGGCTGCCCTTTGCTTCCTGTTTCCTCCCAATATATTCTCCCCAATTACCTTGTCACCCAATGATTGTTACCCAGGTGCTCACAGTCCCCCACCAGAAAGTGTGTAATTGCCCTCAGCTGGGCCTGCAGCCTTCTCCAGGCTGTAGCTATGTCTGTGATCAGGGTGCTGCTGATAGCACCCTGTCACAGGCTGCCACTCAGGCCCTGCTGGGCAGTATGTCCTGCAGAGCCTAGCTGGGTCCCCTGCAGAAACCCAACCTAAGCATCCAATGGTGATACAGAAGCATCAGCAACCCAGAATCCTCATGGTTCCATGTTCTAGTCCCACTGGTTCTTACATCAGGGTTATGCTGGCATATCAGTCTGATTTACCTATGCTAGTATAGCCTCTGTAGTCAAGACATGCTCTGACTAATAACTTACTCTGCAAGGAGCCCCACTGATTACCTGTTGCATAATTAAGAGTGGCAGAATCTGGTGCTTCATAACTTGAGCAAGCTATTTAACCTTTCTATGACTGAGTTTACCTGTATGTATAATAATAATTGTTACTATCTGTCTCTTAGGTGCTTGGAGCCTTAACTAGCTAATGTCTGTAAAGCAATCTCAGACCACTGAAGAAAAGGTTTTGGGCTCTGAGCCTGACTCCTCTTTTAATTTGTTGTGTCACCTTGGGGCAATGTTTCAAAAGCAGTTCTGATTTAGATACCCTCAGTTCTGGGGTACCCAAACTGAGCTCCCATGGTCTTGATTTTCAGAGGTGCTGAGCACTTGCCACACCACACCGGGCCACCACTTCCAGCAGCTCCCATTGGCCTGGAGCAGCAAACTGCGGCCAGTGGGAGCCGCGATTGGCCGAACCTGCAGACGCGGCAGGTAAACAAACTGGCCGGGCCCGCCAGGGGCTTTCCCTGCACAGGCGGTGGAACAAGTTTGGGAACCACTGCTCTAAACTGTTTTAGTGGAGGAAGCTCTCAGGGTGAGCAGCACTGATGGAGCATGACTAGGACTTCCCGTGAATAAGTAGCTTCTCTTTGTAGGGGGTTTTAATATTAGGATTTAAGTCATAATCTTTAAAACAAATATTTTGAAAGGCGGATACTAAGGGTTGGGTCTGTATAAATGCAATTAATAAGACTCTGAATTAGTCTTTTTAAAAGTAACAAAAAAGTTTGCTTTGAATTTAAAAAAGGGAAGTAAATGGCACCTACCCGGCCCCAGAGTAAAGACTCCTGTGTAATTATGGAGATGGAAGACTAGAAGCCGGTTAGTCAGGGTGGAGGCGACCCAGTTTCCTACAGAGAGTCTCAAATATACAGTTAATTAGCCTTGTGGCTGGGTAGTATGAGTCAGTGTCTGGTACAGCAGACCTCAGAGCCCAACAGCTAACAGAGGGAGTTTGCCTGGGAGTTCGCCTGGGGAGAGCCCACTGAGGCTTACATCTTGCCGGCTTCTCTGAGTAGTTACTACAACTCCTGAGGAAGCTCATAGAAGGAAGGTAATATGGATGGGCTCATAGAAGGAAGGTAATATGGATGGGGAGCATTCAGCTGTTGTGACCTGCACTGGATGTGCCATGTTTGTCTTCCTTCCACAGGACAGAAGCGACTTTGTCTGTACAAAGTGCAAGCTGGTCTCCATATTGGAAGAGAAGGTTCAAGGTCTGGAGAAACAAGTATTGACCCTGCGTTGCAAAAGAGAAACTGAAGATTTCCTGGACAGACGTCAGGATATGCTTCTACTGACACAACATTCTGAAAATTCAGAGCAGGCTGCGCAGTGGGGACAGAAGGACGGTGAAGAAATTTGGCAGCATGTGACCTCCAGAAGAAGAAAGGGGAGTGTCCATGTACCAGCAATGCAGATATAGGTAAGCAACCGTTTTCAGGTTCTCTCCACAGGTACTAATGCAGAGAGTGGACTAGATACATCTGAGGGAAGGGAACAGAAGGAGACTCTGCCGATTGGAAGGCATAAGATGCACTGTCCTAGGGATGGGGGTTCCACGACCACCGCTCCCAAGAGAAGGAGGCGGGTGGTGGTGGTCAGGGACTCTCTCCTCAGGGGGACTGAGTCATCTATCTGCTGCCCCGACCGGGAAAACCAAGAAGTCTGCTGCTTGCCAGGAGTTAGGATTCACGATGTGACGGAGAGACTGCCGAGACTCATCAAGCCCTCAGATCGCTACCCCTTCCTGCTTCTCCATGTTGGCACCAATGATCTTGAGCGGATCACTGCAGACTAAGTGGCTCTGGGAAGAAGGATAAAGGAGTTTGAGGCGCAAGTGGTGTTCTCGTCCATACTCCCTGTGGAAGGAAAAGGCCCGGGTAGAGACCGTCGAATCATGGAAGTCAACGAATGGCTACGCAGGTGGTGTCAGAGAGAAGGCTTTGGATTCTTTGACCATGGGATGGTGTTCCAAGAAGGAGGAGTGCTAGGCAGAGACGGGCTCCACCGAACGAAGAGAGGGAAGAGCATCTTCGCAAGCAGGCTGGCTAACCTAGTGAGGAGGGCTTTAAACTAGGTTCACCGGGGTAAGGAGACCAAAGCCCTGAGGTAAGTGGGGACGTGGGATACCAGGAGGAAACATGAGCAGGAGAATGCGAGAGTGGAGGGCTCCTGCCTCATACTGAGAAAGAGGGACTATCAACGAGTTATCTCAAGTGCCTATACACAAATGCAGGAAGCCTGGGAAACAAGCAGGGAGAACTGGAAGTCCTGGCACAGTCAAGGAATTAGGATGTGATTGGAATAACAGAGACTTGGTGGGATAACTCATGTGACTGGAGTACTGTCATGGATGGATATAAACTGTTCAGGAAGACCAGGCAGGGCAGAAAAGTGGGGGGAGTTGCATTGTATGTAAGAGAGCAGTATGACTGCTCAAAGCTCTGATACGAAACTGCAGAAAAACCTGAGAGTCTTTGGATTAAGTTTAGAAGTGTGAGCAACAAGGGTGATGTCATGGTGGGAGTGTGCTATAGACCACCGGACCAGGGGAATGAGGTAGACGAGGCTTTCTTCCGGCAACTAACAGAAGTTACTAGATTGCAGGCCCTGGTTTTCATGGGAGACTTCAATTACCCTGATATCTGCTGGGAGAGCAATACAGCAGTGCACAGACAATCCAGGAAGTTTTTGGAAAGTGTTGGGGACAATTTCCTGGTGCAAGTGCTGGAGGAACCAACTAGGGACAGAGCTCTTCGTGACCTGCTGCTCACAAACCGGGAAGAATTAGTAGGGGAAGCAAAAGTGGATGGGAATCTGGGAGGCAGTGACCATGAGATGGTCAAGTTCAGGATCCTGACACAAGGAATAAAGGAGAGCAGCAGAATACGGACCCTGGACTTCAGAAAAGCAGTCTCCCTCAGGGAACTGATGGGCAGGATCCCCTGGGAGAATAACATGACGGGGGAAAGGAGTCCAGGAGAGCTGGCTGTATTTTAAAGAATCCTTATTGAGATTACAGGAACAAACCATCCCGATATGATCCCTTTGCTGATCTTAAATACAAAAAAGAAGCTTACAAGAAGTGGAAGACTGGACAAATGACCAGGGAAGAGTATAAAAATATTGCTCAGGCATGCAGGAGTGAAATCAGGAAAGGCCAAATCACACTTGGAGTTGCAGCTAGCAAGAGATGTTAAGAGTAACAAGAAGGGTTTCTTCAGGTATGTTAGCAACAAGAAGAAAGTCAAGGAAAGTGTGGGCCCCTTACTGAATGAGGGAGGCAACCTAGTGACAGAGGATGTGGAAAAAGCTAATGTACTCAGTGTTTTTTTGCCTCTGTCTTCATGAACAAGGTCAGCTCTCAGACTACTGCACTGGGCAGCACAGCATGGGGAGGAGGTGACCAGCGCTCTGTGGAGAAAGAAGTAGTTTGAGACTATTTAGAAAAGCTGGACGAGCACAAATCCATGGGGCCGGATGCGCTGCATCCGAGAGCGCTAAAGGAGTTGGCGGCTGTGATTGCAGAGCCATTGGCCATTATCTTTGAAAACTCATAGCAATCGAGGGAGGTCCCGGATGACTGGAAAAAGGCTAATGTAGTGCCCATCTTTAAAAAAGGGAAGAAGGAGAATCCTGGGAACTACAGGCCAGTCAGCCTCATCTCAGTCCCTGGAAAAATCATGGAGCAGGTCCTCAAGGAATCAATTCTGAAGCACTTTGAGGAGAGGAAAGTGATCAGGAACAGTCAGCATGGATTCACCAAGGGCAAGTCATACCTGACTAATCTAATTGCCTTCTGTGACAAGATAACTGGGTCTGTGGATGAGGGGAAAGCAGTGGACGTGTTATTCCTTGACTTTAACAAAGCTTTTGGTACGGTCTCCCACAGTATTCTTTCCAGCAAGTTAAAGAAGTATGGGCTGGATGAATGGATTATAAGGTGGATAGAAAGCTGGCTAGATTGTCAGGCTCAACAGGTAGTGATCAATGGCTCCATGTCTAGTTGGCAGCCGGTATCAAGTGGAGTGCCCCAAGGGTCGGTCCTCAGGCCGGTTTTGTTCAAGATCTTCATTAATGATCTGGAAGATGGCGTGGGTTGCCCCCTCAGCAAGTTTGCAGATGACACTAAACTGGGAGGAGAGGTAGATACACTGGAGGGTAGGGATAGGATACAGAGGGACCTAGATAAATTAGAGGATTGGGCCAAAAGAAATCTGATGAGGTTCAACAAGGACAAGTGCAGAGTCCTGCACTTAGGACGGAAGAATCCCATGCACTGCTACAGACTAGGGACCGAATGGCTAGGCAGCAGTTCTGCAGAAAAGGACGTAGGGGTTACAGTGGACGAGAAGCTGGATATGAGTCAACAGTGTGCTCTTGTTGCAAGAAGGCCAATGGCATTTTGGGATGTATAAGTAGGGGCATTGCCAGCAGATCGAGGGATGTGATCATTCCCCTCTATTCGGCATTGGTGAGGCCTCATCTGGAGTACTGTGTCCAGTTTTGGGCCCAACACTACAGAAGGATGTGGAAAAATTGGAAGACGTCCAGTGGAGAGCAACAAAAATGATTAGGGGACTGGAACACATGACTTATGAGGAGAGGCTGAGGGAACTGGGATTGTTTAGTCTGTGGAAGAGAAGAATGAGGGGGGATTTGATAGCTGCTTTCAACTACCTGAAAGGGGGTTCCAAAGAGGATGGATCTAGACTGTTCTCAGTGGTAGCAGATGACAGAACAAGGAGTAATGGTCTTAAGTTGCAGTGGGGGAGGTTTAGGTTGAATATTAGGAAAAACTTTTTCACTAGAAGGATGGTGAAGCACTGGAATGGGTTACCTAGGAAGGTGGTGGAATCTCCTTCCTTAGAAGTTTTTAAGGTCCTGCTTTGAGCAAGTCCTGCTTTGAGCAGGGGGTTGGACTAGATGACCTCCTGAGGTCCCTTCCAACCCTGATATTCTATGATTCTATGATCTTCAGACCACAGTTAAACCGGTGTAGCAGAGTTATTTACATTCAGTGTACAGGAACATGAAGAGCAGGTCCACCTTAGACCTGGCTGCCCTGAACCTCCATTTGAGGAAACTGGTCTCGTGATGGGAGAGGACCAATGTGAAACAGAGGGGGAACTCCCACTGGTGCAATAACCAGTTCACTGAAAACAGAGGGAACCTTAATGTAACACAAGACTCAAGCAGCTTCACATTGTCTTCATGCCCCTTGCATGCTTACCCAATACTCTGCATCTATGTAAAGGGGTATCAGAATCTTGCCCTCAGATGTCATCAGAGGAAGTTTTCTTGAATATGACCTGGTAAAAATTGAGTCAGGATCTTGGGATTTGGCCCACAGGCCGCTTCAGTTATTACAGCAACAGAAGTAGCAACTAATGAGATTGTCATGAACTTTCCTGAGAGTGAATAATAATTTCTCTGCCTTCCCGACATTCATGTCATAATGTAGTCCTGTGATCTTCATACTTCCCAGCTGTAGATCAAAAAAACTCACAGCTCCTGGGTACTCATAAATACCAAGTCAGTTCACAAGAGAGTCAAAGGTTTGGGAATAATGTAGCATGCCTGCCTCTGTCGGCACTCAGGCATGTTTTATAGATGGAAGTAGTTGACTATCAGTATGGACTGTGACCTTAGAAAGCAGACATGGGCCCAGACTCTCTGCTGCTGTGGGAGCAGCAGTGGGGGCCATGAGGTTACATGTCTCATTCTCTTCTTGTTCCACTCCTCCCCCGAGCTCAGCTTAGGGCAGCCTGGCCACACCAGCTGCTATGCTCCCCAATGGACCATTCCTCAGCTGGCTATGGTCCCCAATGGACCATTCCTCAGTTTGGGATTGCCTGAGTGCTGCCCATCCCTGACATACTCCTGTGCCATTGACTGTGCAGTGGGTGGTGTAGGAGATCTTACACAGACACTTGTCTCTTACCACTACATTATTTGCTTTGAGATACATGAATAAATGATTACTTCCTGGTGCAACTTAGTCTGCTCCTTCATTAATGTGGAACTTGATATTATCTGATAACTGACCTGATACTTTATAGAACAGCCTGTTCTGGCTGCCATCTCAACCTCAAACAGTGGCCAAAGCTGTGGTTAGGACACAGAGTGCAAATGCAAACATCTACCTCAGGTCCAGAGAAGTATGAACTCCCCACGGTGTTACCAACCCTTGCAATTTTATCCTGAGTCGTGTGATAGTTGGTGTTTGTCCTCAGCTCCTGAAGACATGTGAATATGTGAGAGTCTCTGCTTTCATTTAAAAAATATCATTTCTAGCCCTCACGCTTGCAGACAAGATCTTGAAAATGCATCTCAAGTGTGACCTAAAGGCTCAGAAACCAGGAAGAAAATTTTTATATACAAAAACGTTATGATTTTTAAGCTAGTTTTATGATTTTTGAAAGCGTGGATTTGGCAACATCAACTCTGTAGTTGTTGTGTTCTATGTATGGTCTAACTTTTTTTAAAATTAGCATGTAACAACCTCTTTAATATCATTACATGATAACAGCCAGGCAAGTGTAGACAGGCACATATATGGAATTATAATATGAACACAATCAAGTATGGAATTCAGATATGACCCTGGGAACTCTGCTTTCCCCTTTCTTCCAGAAAATATGCATATAGTTTCTCACTCTTTCAGGTAATGAGGCTAAGCCTCCCTACAGGCTGTCTGTAGTCTGAAAAACAACATTGCCATTGGGTCACACTCAGAAGGTTTTCTTCACAAGCATAAAGACAAGAAGCTTAATGGATCTGATTCTCCTTTCCTTTACACCACTTTATTAATAGTAATTATTATTTGTATTACAACAATGGCACCCCTACTGGCCCCAGTCAGAATTGGGGCCCCATTGTACGAGGTTCTGTACATGAAGATAAATAATATATTTGGTGTTCCTATTACTTGCTTTCTGGTTTCTGTGTCTTTAGGAATCACATTATTAGGCATTTCTCCATAACCACAAGGAGTAGAAACTTACTTTTCAAAAAAGAAAAAGAAAGGCGAGAGTCTCGTGTGATCCCATGATTCCAGAAACTGGAGATTTACTGAAAACACTAAGTATCACAAACTCACAAAAAAAACCTGTGAGTTGACAATACTGCTTGCAGTTCATCGAGCTGGCCCTGATAATGACAATATAAGGACAGTGGCGTAGGTTGGTTTTCAAATCACCGGAGATACTTTAGCAAATGCTATTCTAATAACTTCTTCGTTCCTGGAAGGAAAACAAAATGTGTCATATCATGGTGTAGTACTGTGGACACCACCAGCCTTGTAGAGCTCTTTGGGAATAAACCAATGGAATATAATGTAACCCCCTGCACTAGACGGTGTCCATATAGTGCTGTGCTATTCTAGTCCCTTTTGGGTATTTGGTAGCATGCTGTATGTATCATGAACTCTGCTGCAAGAGCTGGAATGACTCTTGTCCTTTTTCTCCCATGAAATATACACTTCTGCTAAGTACAGATTTGAGTGCTGGCAGAAAAAGAACAGTAACCTACCTTGACCAACCCCTGTCCCCCACAGCAGCCAAGGAGAGGAGAGGTGAAAGGGACATGTTGCCCTGTGAGGCTTCCCAAGCTTGCAACTGGGGGGTTCCTTTAGTCAAGGGCTCTCTTAGGAGGCAATTCAGCATTTGCCTGTAGATCCTACTGACAGAGGTCATTCCCTTCATTGGTCTCGCTGAGGGGCAGCTCTCTGTTGTCCTCCTCCAGCTTTAGTGGTTGCCTCATGTCTCCTGCTTGCAGGTTCATCCTCCTGGCCTTCCCTCTGCAGACAGCCTCCAGCCCGTAGCTGCCAAGATCTGTGCGGCTCCCAGGGATGTTTTAGGCAAATTTAATGAACTGATTTGCATATTTGCAAATAACTTGTCTATGACCACAGACTCTGATTTGTGGTCAATATGTCCTTTTCTGAGCAGTTGCACAAAACTTGGTATCTTTTCGGCTGAGGCAGGTAGGCGAGCAAGACGCAGGATGCTCAGCAGTCCCACCCCCATCTGCTGTTTGCCTGATTCTCTTAGCCTCATGACAACACTTCCTCTTCCTGGTAACATAGTGCCCTCTATTGACTTGGAGCTGAGCTGGGTCTGTGGCGCTCCCAGAATTTCATGTGACCCAGTCCTTTCCATCCTGCTCATTTGAGGAAAGGGGAGTACCCACCCAATGATGAACCAACAGCTTCATTGCAATATTTAGGATTTTGATTTGAAAGAAACTGAAGGAGAGGGAACTAGAATTTGGGTGGTGTTTAATATAATTTGATGTTAAAAACTTTGATAATGGCGTATTATGATTGAAAATGTAATCAAAATAAACTCAGGAAAGGTTATGATTTCCCATGGCAACTGTAACACCCTCCTGGCATGTATGCAGCAATTTGTACTATGGTATAGGCTATTAAACTTCCTAAAGAGTTTACCTTTGTACTGCGAATAACTGCACGCACACAGCTAAAGACACACAATCAAACTCAGGGTAAAGTTCTGAAAAGCTGTAAGCGCCTGAAAATTAAAAGTTGAAATGAAAGGGCCTTATCTCCTCAACCATAACTTTAGCACCACTACAAGGTTGTTTTGTCCGCAGAAGCTCTGGAGTGAAGGAGAATCTTGTAATCACACAAACTGCAACTGTTATCCTATCTGTTTTAATCAGATTTTAATTTGAAGCCCATAGTAGTTACTTAACTAATTTAAAGAAAGTTTTTGTTCAAAATATCACTGCATTTTGGCTCTTGTGTACTTGGAGCAGCCTTTGTTTTAAGAGTCTGTGTATATGCATGGGTGTTTGTGTACAACACTATTGAAAATATTAATTCAGCACAGCAGCTCCACCTTCCTATTCATCCAAGCAGGAAGTCAGTCTGTTCACAGTCACTCTATCTTTCCAACACCCTCCCCCTGCCAGCCAAGAGGAGGAGTTTACTCATTACATACCAGTCACTGGCAGATCCCATCTTTTATTTAGGCTTTCTGAAGGCTGACAAAAGCATTCTGTTTCAACAGGAGCTCAGACCTTTACCAGCTTTTATTTGTTCACTTGGTAGAAATCTGAGAGGGAAAAGGTTCAGCCTGTACCTTGGATTGATACACGGTGGGAGACTGAAGGACTAAAACTTCAAAGGAAATTGGGCGTGCTTCAGGAACAGGAGGGAGGAATGAAACGCCAGCTGTGCTGATAAGTGGAGCCTCTGTGTAATTTACGTGTGTGTTTGTGGAAACCTGGCCAAAGAACACACACAAACTAGGACAGCTACGTCCCACCTTCCTAGAGGATCTGATCCAGAAACCTGAACAAGGGTAGGAAAGCAGGTTCTTTCCCCCCTCCCTTCTTTACAAGAAAACAGGCTTTCAGAGTGATTGTTCATCTATTTATAAAGTGTTACCTCATCTAGCCAGGAAATTCTGTCTCCTCACCTCTTGGAGCCTTGTTTTCAAAAGTTACAGCCTGACCTGCTTTTCGCTGTGGTTTATGTGCTTAAATTTACAGGAGATACTCTGCTACGAGTTAAGTAAGTGGTGAGGAGCTAGGACTATAATAAACTGGGAATGAATTGATTTTTGCCAGCTGAGTTTGTGTCTACAGAAGTAAAATGTTTTAGATGAGGGGAGAGGAGATGAATGTTGTTAACACTTGTAGAAAGAAAATCACTGGTAATGCACTGTTTTGCTGAATATTGATTGAAAAATACTTAAATTATTTGTTAAAGCCAGAAAGAATTCAATCTCTTTACTCTATCTGGATGGGGTATTAAGTACTTAATAGCTGAAAGATTTGAGATTCTTTTATTTAAAAGACTTCCTGAGCTTTTTCATTTTTTAAGGTCTGTTAATAACACATTCTGGGAACCAGCTTCTGGCCAACAGTATGATTATTCTGGCTAGTGCAGAAATGAAGGAGATGGCACTGACTTTCCACAGTTGTTTTAATTCCTATGAAAGCCCTGGGATTTCCCACACATTACAGGCACCACCCAAGGCAGAGTGCAGAAGCAGAACTGCCATATGGCCAGATCCTGTTCCCATATCATCAACAAAGCTACCACTGATTTCACTGGGAGGAGAATTGGGCCTCCTTTTGTAGCCTGCCTCTCCTCCCACCCCCATGTGTGGTTTTCTTACTTGATAGCCCTACATCCATGGATGGCTTTTCTCATCTTGTTAGCAATCTGCTCACTCAGTTTTCATTCAGTGGATGTCAATTGTATGAATTCCTGATTCACACCCTTGGGGATGTGAATCCACTGCATGTATGGTTCTTGGGCAGGTGGGGGGCACAAGTCCAAGGGCCCCCACCAGAGCTGTTGCCCCCACAAGGGAAGAGTCAACAGCTTCAAGAAATGTCCTGTAAGGCTGTGGTGGTGGAGAAGCAAGACAAGAGGAAGGCACCCTTGGGGAAAGCTGCCAAATTGCCACCTTCACTGCAGGAAGTCCCCTCCCCGTCCGGGCGTGTGGAACAGTGACTGGCAGCACCTTCAAAGTTCCACCCATCTATCGGCTTGCTGCTCCTCCAGTTCTTGTGTGAGGAGCCAATGTGGGTTAGGGCCTTTGGGGCAGGTCTGGGGAGGGGAAGAATGTCCTGCTCACTCCCTTCGTCAGTTAAACTAAGTCCTAATTTTCCCTAGTGTTATCTGTTTCCTTAAACATTTTCCATATTTACTGTCCAAAGCTATAATCCGTAGTTCTTTAGTAACAGAAAGCATTTAAAGTTGCTTGCTTGTCTTCTTTAGCATACCCAGGTTTTCTCTGGATACCATCAATTTCCATATTTCCTTCCCAGCTAAACTTTTCACTGGGCCTAGCCCAACTCTCACATTGTCTCAGGATGTGACTCCTCATGAAAGCATCCAATCAATAACCTGTGACTCAGTTTACCCAGCAGGCCAGACTCCCTCCCAAATAGACCTCTGACTCCTAACAGGCCAGAAGAGGTTCTTGCTGTAATGCGTCCCTTTCAAACCACTACATTGTGTTGAGAGGTGTAGCATGCTGCAGGTTACTTTAGTTGAAGAGCTGTTAAAGCATGAAGCAGATTGCTGCGAGTCTGCTATTATATAAAGTTTACTTCTTGTAACCATTACATCCTGCAAGAGAGCTCATAAAACTTCAGTGGCACTACATTTTGGGCATACATTTCCATGTGATTGGGGCCTGTATTAAAATGACGCTTTGTCGGTGATATATCAGTAGCTGGGTTTATACCTAAACCTCAAAAACAATGTGCCAGTGTTTGGTGATGTCAGGACAGTTTGTCATGTTCCCTGTTAACTTTGGTCCCATGTGGAGAGTAAGAATAGGCAAGCTCTGAAACTGAGCTGTCAGCCAGCAAGGGTCAGGTCCACAGGCTGAAGAAATGCCCAGGGTAAAAGAAGTTGAGGTGCAGGAACTGAACTCCTTGCAATCCTACATCTTACCTTCTCACAAGCACCAGTTTTTTGCGGGGAAGCTCACGCTTAATATCCCCATTGCTGAGCCCCCTATCTCTTTCTAATGTGGTTGGCTCCACAGTTGGCAGCAGTAGTCTCCGGGACTCCCTCAGAGGGCAGGAGTGGTCAGGAGTGGAGGTTGTTGTTGTTTTTTTAAAATTTAGAAAATAAAATTTTTTTTTGCCTGAATTTTTTATGAAAATTCAAAACCTTTGATTCAGAATGCTTCCACAGTGCCTCCTGGGAACTGAATTTGGGTGCATCATTGCCCCTATTCTCTTCTATGGGACAGGCTCCCTAACCAGACTACATCTCCCAGGCTGCACTGTGGTCTCCCATCCTGGTAAATCACTCCAGTGAATCATGGGAGTCCCTGACCATGGTGCATTATAGGAAGTGTAGTCCAAGTGGGGATCTGACTCAGAGGAGGCTGAGGGCTCCCATGAGGAACCACAGCAGCATTTCCCAGAGTGAAACGTGTTGGTTTTCAGCATGATGTTTTGGTTTTGGTTGAAAAAAGAAAATGTCTCAGTTTTGGGGTGTTTGTTTTTCAACATAAAGTCAAAATTTTCTGCCATAAGTAGAAACTTTTCATAAAAACATTGTTTTGTCATGCTCAATTTCCCATTCAAAAAACGCTTTCAATGGATTTTTTTTTTTTGGACTAGCCCTAGTAAAGAAGCCAATGCTGTAGGGGGTTAGAAAGACCCACCAGTGAAATACTCCTTGCCATGTTATCCTAACGTAGAACTTCCTTCCACAGGACTAGGAAGCTTCCATGGGCCTTAAGATTTCACCCTACAAGACTCTGCTATGAGTAAGTGGCCCCTTTCGTACACTGCTGATTTTGCACACTTATGACATATGTTCAAATGAAATGTTTTGAGAACCAGGAGAAAGATAAGCCGTGACATTGTACATTATATCAAGTTTCATCCTTGGCTCCATCTATCACAAATAATTGTATGCTGTATCATTTCAGCTTCCCTACTTCTAGTGTAGATTTCCCTTCTCTTTCATACAGTGCTGCTTTAACAAAAAGGAAAATTTGTGGTGGATAGTAGTAACACATAGCTTTTTAGATCGGACCTATGAGACTCTCAAGTTAGGCTTGCCAGATATTAATGTGGATGTCTAACATCTGGCACTGGGAGAGGTTAGAGACAGGATACTGGATAGATGACCTGAGATATACTCCAGTATGGTCATTCCTGTCTTCCTGTGTGCTGAAAGGTTTGCTCTGCCACATGTTTCTCCATAGGGTGGAACTTTATTTTAAAGATATTGTAAAAATATAAATAACCTTCTGACCCTCCTCACTTCCATCTTTTCCTCTACCTTATTCACCATTTCCTCTTCCTCCTGCCCACACTGCTTTGTTCATAAACACGGATTGAGAAATGCTACCTACTGTCCACTATTTCCATACTAATGTATCTGAGTGGAGAAGAAAAGAATTTGCTGAACATTGCTGCTAGTTTTTCCCAACACCCTGTATCTCGCAGCAGTTAAGCCCTGATTTTTCACAGGTGCTGAGCTCCCACAGCTCCCACAGACATCATTGGAGCGATGGGTGCTCAGCATGCTGAAAATCAGAACCATAATGTGGCTAAAGAGTCACCGTCAACATACAACACTCCTGCTAATACACCCCAGAATCATATTAGCCTCTTTTGCAGCTGCTTCACATTGATGACTCACATTCAGTTTGTGGTCCATTATAACCCCCAGATCCTTTTCAGCAGTCCTACCACCTAGCCAGTTATTCCCCATTTTGTAGTTGTGCATTTGATTTTTCCTTCCTAAGTAAAGAACTTTGCACTTGTCTTTATTGAATTTCATCTTGTTGATTTCAGACCAATTCTCCAAGTTGTCGAGGTCATTTTGAATTTTAAACCTGTCCTCCAAAGTGCTTGGAACCCCTCCCAGGTTGGTGTCATCTGCAAATTTTATAAGCATACTCTGTATTCCATTATCCAAGTCATTAATGAAAATATCAAATAGTACCAGACCCAGGACTGACTCCTGCGGGATCCCACTAGAAAAACCCTCCCAGTCTGACAGCAAACCATTGATAACTACTCTTTGAGTGTGGTCTTTCAAGCAGTTGTGCACCCACCTTATAGTAAATTTGTCTCAACCACATAGTTTGCTTATGAGAATGCCATGCAGAAGGTTGCCAAAAGCTGTACTAAAATCAACGTGTATCACATTACTGCTTTCCCTCACCCATCCGCTAGATCAGTAATCCTATCAAAGAAGGACATTAAGTTGGTTTGGCATGATTTGTTCTTGACATAACCATGCTGACTCTTCCTTATAACCCTATTATACACCAGGTGCTTACAAATTGATCGTTTAACAATTTGCTCCAGTATCTTTCCAGCTCCTGAAGTTAGGCTTACTGGTCTACAATTCCCTGTGTCCTTCTTGTTCCCCTTTTTAAAGATAGGTGCTATGTTTGCCCTTCTCCAATCTTCTGGGACCTCTCCCGTCCTCCAGGCGTTCTCAAAGATCATTGCTAACAGCTCTGAGATTGCTTTGGCTGTTCTTTAAGGACCCTAGGATGAATTTCATCAGGCCCAGCTGACTTGAATACATCTAACTTATCTAAATATTCTTCAACCTGTTCTTTCCCTATTTTGGCTTGCATTCCTTCCCCCGGTTGTCAGTATTAATTGTGTTGAGGATCTAATCATCATTAATCTTTTTAGTGGAGACTGAAGCAAAATAGAAAAGGAGTACTTGTGGCACCTAAGAGACTAACAAATTTATTTGAGCATAAGCTTTCGTGAGCTACAACTCATTTCATCGGAAGCACAATAGGCATTAAACATCTCTACCTTCTTAATGTCATCAGTTATTAGTTCTCCTTCCCTGCTAAGTAGAGAACCTACACTTTTCTTCATCTTTCTCTTGCTTCCAATGTATTTAAAGAACCTCTTCTAATTGCCTTTTATGTCCCTTGCCAGGTGTAACTCATTTTGTGCCTTAGTTTTTCTGATTTTGTCCTTACATGCTTGTGCTGTTTTTCTCTAATCCTTCTTATCAGTTAATCCATGTTTCCACTTTTTGTAGGATTCCTTTTTGATTTTCAGGTCATTAAAGAGATCCTGATGAAGCCATATTGGTATCTTACTATTCTTCCTATCTTTCTTTTGGATCGGAATTAGTTGAATTCAGTTGTGAATTTAATATTGTCTCCTTGAGAAACTGCCAGCTCTCCTGAATTCCTGTTTCCCTTAGATTTTTTTCCATGGAACCTTACTTACCAGCTCTCTGAGTAAAAGTCTGCTTTTTTGAAGTCCATAGAAATGATCAAGGTATCCTCTAAACTTTGTCTATTTTATAGAATACGTAAGGAATTGAATTTCCTTCAAGCTGCAGCTCAACTCTCAAAATGATAGAGACTTCCTACTGAGACTTTTGGGCTCTGATCCTTAATTGATTCCATGATGAACTTTCCTATACCTACCTTAAGTGATGTTTACAGTGCTTCCTTTCTTTTAGTGTCAAATATCCAGTTACCAGAAACCTTAATTAAAGCAACCACACAGAATAGGTCAGATGCTAACCTGGTATTAAACTGTAGTTCATAGTTCACTCTACTGTGCCAGTTTATATATACCAACTGAAGATCTGGACCAAAGACTGCTCTTTAAAATGGTAAAGATCAATTTCATCCTGACAATGCTTTGTATTTTCAAAGCACTGAATAAATATTAGGTCAACTGTTAGTTAATTATTGTAATATTCATTAGAGGAATTTGTACTTGTTTGTTCTTGTGATGGGAAGATAAGAGCCTCCTAAACATGCCATATATTTTTGCTGTTAGAATTACTGGACAGTTATTCTAGTTTGTGTGAGGAATGTGTGAATTATGACCTAAACATTAACAGAACTTTTGAGGTTGGGATAACATTTCCCTACATGATCGCAAGTTTTCATTTTGGTGCACCTCTGCACTTTCTGCTTCAAAGAGATGCTGGGAACACCAAAAATCTCAGAGAGCGCTAGTTTTCATAAGATTTCTGGCATAATTGTGCAGACTCTGAATGTGTTTGGCTAAATATTCCCATTTCTGTGTGCTTTCTTTGCTTATAGGAACCGAGCATTCAGATTTCTTAAGGTTCATTTGTCACCTGTTTGAGCCCATGTAGTGTTATCATTTTATAAACCAGTATGAAAGTTCCTTATTTTTTCTGACAATCAAAGGTGCAGTACAGTAGATGTCATTTAAAAAAAGACTGCTTGGTCATAGCTACAAGTTGAAAACAACTATTTCAATTACAAACATGGGTTAGAGTCTTAGTCACATAATTTTAAAAATCCACCAAATTCCAGGGCTGCAATTGGTGCAGTTTTGTGTACTGGGGTTGTAAAGGAGGTTTATACTATCTTCCCATTTCGTTATGATTCTGCAGCCAGTTCAGAACACAGCATGATTTAAAGCAGTCTAAGGACTGCAGTAAGTTGTGCTGATTGGTAATGGCTCCTGGAGTGGAGGGTGGGAGACATTTCACAGCTGGAAATTGCCAGAGCTCAATAGCACTTTGGCCACACCCCCTTGCTTGGCCATATCTCCTATGCCATGGCCTGCTTTTCTGCTTTTTATTCTTCCTTTTTATTGTGGGCATACATAAATGGTAAAATTAAGATTACATAAGGTGCAAAAAAAAATTAATGTAACTGGTGGGGGAAGCAATCACGTGGGTCACAGATGGATAAAGAATACAGTGTAAACAACATACAAAACAAATGGAATTGCATGAGATCTTAATGAGAGAAGTTCTGGAGGGCATTTGGTTTTTTAATGCAGTTCCCAGTTTAAGCATAAACTTTAAAAGGTAGCTATGGGCTCATATATCCGTCATCTGAATCGTTCATAAGACTAGTCATCTTTTTCCATGAGTAAGACTCTTTGTTCCTCTTCCTAGTCTGCCACAGCCAATATTTCTAAGTAATTATGATTTAGCAGCAACTGTAAGAAAGGCTTTGAACCAGTCTACTGATTCCATTGCAGTCTCCAGAACTTGGAGCTGGCTGTTCCAGAGGCACATACCACTCACTGATTAATAAAACCTTGTGGGAACTGGGCATAGCAATCACAGCCTCATGTGTGATTGGCAATATTGATTTACTACAACAGTTGGACCAGCAGAATGATACAGGATCGTGCAGCACCTCTGGACAGCGCACCAGGTCCATAGCTAATGATGTAGCTTTCAGAAAATAATGTAATTAAGAAAGAAATTAGTACCTGACAAGTGGTCTGGAATGCTGGTCTGAGTATCTGCTCTTTTCTGCAGCATCAGGGAGTAATGGAAGTTTGGCTGTTAACCAGAAACTCTAGTGTGGTTTTCAAGTTTGTACTTAGTTCATCTAATATTTTTTTTTTTTGGGGGGGGGGGGGAAGTTAGGGAGGGCTTTTCTTTATACTAAAGAACTTCAGCTCAGTGTAAGAGATTCTTTTTACTGATGTAACAAAAATCATTTGTTACCAGTTTTGAAACTTACACCAACAAAAAACTGGAAAAATAACTTGACAAATGATGGACCTCTGCCAAATACCTTTCAAAAGTTCATAGTTAGCTGGCCAGTTTGGATAGAAGCACTGGAAAGAAATTAAGTTAGTACTTTAATAAAAGTCATTTTAATATCATTACAATGTATATCAGATAGGAAAAACTGAGTGTGTGTGTGTGGGGGGGGGGGGAAGGGTGAACACGAAACCTTGGAAAAGTGTAGCCGACCTAGATAGCAAGGTTAGTTTAAAAGATGGAATGAACTGGAACACAGTAAGATTCACAGTATCTCACATGAACAGAGCACATACTCTGGTTTGGAAAGGTCACTGGACCCAGTGGCACTACTCCCATGTATGAAGTTATTCATGTGTTTGCAGTTCTGAGGCCTAAATGTTCAGAATTTGAGACAACTGATATTTTTCTATGCTGTAATAATGCAGATTACTATTCAGGATACTCATTATACAGAATGTTTATCCATCATAGAAAAATTCAATGAATCACTATATCTGGAATCTTTTTATTTGGACTATAAGGGCTTCATAACTAAGAACAATGATGATAAAGTTGCCACAGAGGCATTCATTCTGATTTTAGTAGACCTAAATGATCAGCCTTATCGTAATTATGTAATGTGGTGGTAATGTAGATTTGTTTGCACTTAGCAAATATGAATTGGTCGTTTGCTGCTGAATGATGCAACAGTAATGTTTATTCAGTTAGGCAGGGTGCTGCTTCTGTCTGTAGTAAACATAAGTAGAAGAAAGAATTAGAAGTTCATCTTTGGGATAAAGGTTGGGAGGACAATGTTATGAACAATGTTATGACAGCTGCTATATCTATATCTTGCAGTCTGTAAGAAACTCCACAGGTGCAATTCAAAATGTCATAACACTTGTACACATACATGGGACATGTATAATTGAATGTCAATGCCATGAATTAACATTCTGGAGGTGGGATTTATTCATACTTTGTCCAGAAGAATTCCTTTCCAAAAGCTTTTATTTCAAACTAGATGTTTAAAATAAGGCAGGAGTTTATTCTTTCGAACCACAAAATAAAAGTTTCTTTCCGGTGTATTTTATCAATGCCAAGAAAACTATATTACAATTATGAAAGTATCCTGATAGTTAAAATGCTGCAGAGGGATCGGCACACTGTAGAGAAATACGTACATGTCATAATGAAAAGCACAAAGCATATTTTCTTGTGTTCTTCTGTATTACTATTGTAATTTAACTTTTTACACTGTATGATAGCCCTGCCTTTTTATTAGATAGTAAGTAGTTTCCATATAGATTTTTTTGTTGTCCTTGGAGGAAGGATCTCACCTGTTCTTTAGTGACAATAAGATCAGTGTGGCAAGCCTACTACAGAACCATGAGCTGTGGAGGGGGAAAAACAGTACTGAAGGTCAATTTTGCAATCTATATTTATGGAAACTAAGAAAAGGGCAACAGAACATCCTTAGAGCCCTGCAAATTTGCAGATATCTGCTTTATATCTGCGGATATCCACGGAATATGTTTGAGGATTGCAGATCAGATGTGGATAAAAATTTTGTATCCATGCAGGGTTCTAAAAATCATTTAGCACAGGGGGACACACAAACAAGATGATTAACACAGCAATGGTATGGCAAGGAGCAAAATTGACAAGTAATAGTATAGCAATATGTGTTGGAGCAGTGTTAACCTCTGAAGTGCTTTGGAATTTACTATGACATGAACTCTTACATTATCTGCCTTCAAGGTACACAGTATACAATTCACATGGAAGTCATCCACAGAATTGTGACTTATGGAATCTAAGTCCTGAATTGGGCCCAGTGGCTTCGATACACTATTTATTTATTTATTTATTTATTTGCTTATCTATGATGCGTCAGAAGGAGTTCACTTTAAAAGGTTACCCTGACTGCTGTTGGGGAATAAGAAGGGGTCTTAATTTGGGATTAAGGACCAGTTAAATTTTCATATTTGAGTAGATTTTGTTGGACCCTAAGTTATGAGAGCTATGTAGAATGCTTTTTGAGTCAGTCTGATAAAATCTAAAGCATTTTTCTTCATTATGGACTTATTTACAATGAAAAATTCTCTGAGAATTTGATAATTCAACTATCACTCCATCTCTTGGCTTCTAAACAAAGGTTAAGTAAGTTTGTGTGATATGTTTAAGCACAAATACACACACCCTTGAGTCCAAATACTAAATGGTTTAGCTTAAAAGCAGTTTTAGGGACCTATTCTATGCAGGAAATGTCATGTTTATATTTTAAATTTGTATCCAAATCACGTACATTTAAACTGATATGTTAACAGGCCTTTTCATGGCATCTCTCCCAAGCAGCTGATACCCAGGATGGACTACTCCATTCACACAGTCTGATTAAAACTCTGATATAGATTTAAGTTAATGAGGGAACATTTAAAGTGGAATAGCCTTCCAAGTAACATGGTAGAATCAAGTAAAACTATTGTATTTAAGCAAAAGCTGGAAGACTATGTGGAAATTGAGCTTAAAAGGTACCAGGTCTCAATGCAACTCCCACTGAAATATGAGTCTTTCCAGTGGCTTAAAAGAGAATTTGAACAGGCTAAGTTTTGTGTTTGCAAGTAGCCAACCTCTCATTCCAGGGTAAGCAGAGGCTCTCCCTGATTCTTGTTTTGTTTCTTCCTTCATCCTAGGCTGAGTGTTGGTTGGGTAAGTCAAGTTGGTTGGGCAGCAGGATGGTGTATGTGCATTATTTTTATTTGTTTAGTCTTTCAATTGCACAAACATTAACACAAAGTTAAAGGTGAAAATGTACATTTGAAAGGTAAGCCCCAAAATTATATAGGATAGAAGGGACAGTGTTGTCATCAAGCTATCCAGATCTACTTCTGCTTCTGTACGAATACTCAATTATGAATACATGCTTAACCTGTCAGGCACAAATCTGACTCTCCCCTCCCTTACAGCGTTGGAGGAGACATACCAATGAGGTTACATCAATGGGGCACTGGTATAAGAGACTTGGACTGCTAGAACCTGCTCCTATGATTGAAGTAAATAATGAAATTCCCATTAATTTTCATGGCCACAGGTCTGGGACTGAATTGCCTGAATAATTCAGTATTTTTAAAACTCTGTGAAAAACAGACCTGCATTTTGGTTTACCTTGACCTTTCCTAGAGTTTCTAACAGAGATCATGACATAACAAAGTTACCAATAGATGTGAAACTAGTGTAAAATGTTATAGATGGAATATGAAAGTGAGAAGTTCTTTCTCAACTGAAATGCTGGTTTATTAGAGAATGGTGTATACTTTTCATAGTAAAGCTGACCTACAGGAATGCCCTACTTTTCTGCTTAGTCATAAATTTATATTTCTTTTGCAAGCACAAAAAGATTTGAATGGAAATATACATTCATATTTATCTGAAATTAAAATAGGTTTATAAATATATATGTATAGATTATTTTTATCTTTTAAAACCTATTTTAATTTTAAATAAAAAATACTGAAATAAATTGAATACCTTTTGTTTGCTTTTTAAATTTCTGGAATAGTTTTCCACAAATATTTTTCTCATAGTAATTTCACACAAGTCTAAAAATTTAAAGACTTCATGAGTGTGAGTTTTATTCATGTTAAGTGTTATATGAAAACATTACTAAAGTAGAATTAGAAGAGATATTGTTGTTCCCCTCTCTATAGCAGTGGTGAGGCCTCAGCTGGAGTACTGGGTCCAATTTTGGGCATCACACTTCAAGAAAGATATTAAAAAATTGGAGATAGTTCAGAGGAGAGCAACAAAATTGATAAGAGGTTTAGAAAGCCTGACCTGTGAGGAAAGGTTGAAAGAATTGGATATGTTTAATCTAAAGAAAAGAAGGATGAGGGAGGACATAACAGTCTTCAAATATGGGAAAAGATTGTTATAAAGAGGATGGTGATCAATGTTCTCCATGTCCACTGAGGGTAGGACAAGTAGTAATAGCCTCATAGGCTTAGCTTTTAGGCAGCAAAGGAGATTCAATTTAGATATTACTAAAAACTTTCCAACTATAAGGATAGTTGAGCACTAGAACAAGGGAGGTTGTGGAATGCCCATCATTGGAGGTTTTTAAGAATAGGTTAGAAAATATCTGTAAAGGGTAGTCTAGGTAAATTAATCCTGCCTCAGCATATGGAGATGAACTAGATGACCCCTTGAAGTCCCTTCCAGCCTTGCATTTCTATGATTCTGTGATTCAGAACAGGTAGAATCTGATGATGATTTATATTGAAGTCTATAGGAAATATTTTGAAAACGGAAGTATGTTTTGCATTAGTGTCATTTTTTTAATAAATCATGGTTGTTCTCTGTAAATGGTGCCAGCGGGTTAGGGTGTCATTTTCAGGTGTCCAACATCCTTAGCCACTTGAAAATACCACTCCTCTCCATATCCATATTAGAATTTCATTGACTGTTGTCTGAAAATTAGTTGTAGAGCTTTTTGATGTCATTAAAAGTGGTGTGAATGTCCTTTTTACTTGGTTCAAGGATAAAGTTAGTGTGTGTTAAAAATTAAAGTTTTAACTTAAAGTTAAAATGTAACATATTTGTACCAATTGTCTACTGGCATTAGTAAAAGTGTTATATTCTGATGGAGTACTTAGAGGCAGTTTGTGTTCTGTTTTAATGGGATTACGTCAATGTTTTGCTTCAGCAACTCAGTGTAGCTTTATGGTGAAGATCATTGCAGTTGGAACAGGCTCAGCTGACAGCACTGTGATATATATATATACACACTATAGTATATTGATATAAAGCTATAGACAGCAACAGAACACCCCATATATTGGTTGGTATAAAAATAATCACCTCATGTCAGCCTTCTATGTTCTTCTTTACCTAGCAGATGCTCTCAGAGAATACAAAATGTTAAGGGACTACACTGTTGTTTAGGTAATCCTGTGTGCCATTGTTGACAGGCAACTAGACCACCATGATAAAGTTATAATTGCCTTTGAAACTGCATTTGCTTCAGAAAGAAATGCAGGAAATAGCTGAATCGGAGGTATGACCCCAATCAAACCATCTCTCTCTCTCTCTCTCTCTCACTCACATTAACCACCTGTAGAACGGCTTCTATAGCAGTGGTTTTCAACCTTTCCAGACTACTGTATCCCTTTTGGGAGTCTGATTTGTATTCTGTACCCCAAGTTTCACCTCACTTAAAAACTACTTGCTTACAATATCAGACATAAAAATACAGACGTGTCACAAACTAAGCAAATATCTAGATGAGTTGATGTACCACCTGGAAGACCTTTGCGTACCCCTGGTTGAGAACCACTGTTCGATAGGACTGGGAATAAAGGGAGTTGCTGCAGAGGTAGCGCTCCCTTCCCACGCACCGGGAGGGACTGGTTGAAGAAGCATGGGAAGGGGACACGAAGAAATTTCTGATTGGCAGACATGGAGGGGGTGCATGTGGACTAAACACTTTCTCTTACCGTTATCACCTTCCTGTGTCTGGAGCTTACCTCCAAACTCAGATGGACAAAATACTAACAGCATTGCTATTGCGTACAGCTTCCTAAATTGAAAAAATAAGATTGTGAGCTGAAGTAGAATTTCTCAGCTAGTCTGGAAGCTGGTGAGTTTTTCTGCTACCCCAGTCAAGACTGACCTAGAGCCCTGGTATTTTAATTTAAAAAAATTGAAGGTTTAGTAACTCCTTAACCAGACAAGAAAAATTATGCGTGCAGTAACTTCCTCATTCCTGTGGAAAACTCCAGAAAACTCTGCTCACCAAACCATAAAGCTCTGCACAGACAGCTGCGGCTAGCCAAAGGCACTCCCAAAAGCTGCTTGTAGGCAGTTCACTCTGTCCCATAGCAGGATGTGTGCATCTTCCCCACCAGGAGGAACCAAGAGGCATCTGAAAAGTAGCACTCCTGCACATATCTTCATTGAAGTAGTCTTTACAGCTCCAAACAGGGAGGAGGGGATTGATATTCTCATGACAATCCGAGTGCAAATGTCAAACTCCCACCCACCGGCTGCTGGAGAAGCACTGCCCTGAGCAGGGCAGGCTCATTCTGAAAAGGTGTTTACTTTGTTTCTATGCTGATGCCATTCACGTATGAAGAACCAGCATCTGTATGGTCTAGTTTTGCGCACTCACCCTCCTCATTGACTTTTGCTGAGTTTCTTTCTCTTCCCACTGCCAGCCACCAGCTTCCTTCCTTCCTTCCTTCCTTCCTTCCTCTGCTTTTTGTCTTCTGGAGAAAACAATTAGCATCTCTTGAGCAAGTCCTGTCAGGGATGCCACAAACACCATCAAGATATACGTTTTAACACGCTGAAAACTGCCTTCACCAAACAAGGACATTCCACCACAGAAGTAGATCGTATCATGGAATGGGCCACCCAGATATTCCAAGAGAACCTGCTTCATTATAGAAATAACCCCCTCTGACAAGTTGTCACCTACCACCCCACACTGGAACCCATAAAGGGTATAATCAAACAACTATAACCTATATTCAATTGGGACCCCCTTCTGAAGGAAATCTTTCCTGAACCTGATCTTCTGGCTTTCAAACAGCCCCCCAACCTCATCATCAGAAGAAAGCTTCTCACAGACCAGGACACCAACTGAAAGTGGCTCCAGACCCTGCTAGAACAACAGATGCAAAACCGCAGACATATCTCCACAGCTACAATGATCAACACCCTTCACAACACACCTTTCAAGATCCATGGATCCTCCAAATGCCTAACACAATATGTGGTGTACCTCATTCAGTGCACCAAATGCCCCACTAGCAACTGTGTGAGTGAAACCAGACAATCACTATGCTCTTGAATGAACTCACACGGGAAAATGATAAATGACAAAAACATATCACCTGTAAGTGAAAACTTTTCATAAAGTGATCACTCTCTCTCAGTCCTTATCCTCAAATGAAACCTGCACATCACTTTCGAAAGATGACTGGGAACTTAAATTCATTACTTTGCTAGGCACTAAAATCATGGACTGAATAGAGATAGTGGATTTATGACTTCTTACAACAATCTGTAACTCACTAAGAACCTCACCGATGCACCCTCTTCCTTTCCTCCCTATGACTGGAGAAGTGTTAACAGGCCACTACACCTTGAATGGTCCCTTGAAATATTTGTTAACTACTTATGCTCAACAATCTGGTCAAATCTTTGTTGCCTTTGCAAGACTAGTGGGTATAAGTTGCTTTTGCCACTAAAAGGAACAGATACTACTCTAAATAGGTATGTTGAGTAGGAAAGTGTCATGTTTACATGCACTTCTCAGAGCAGAACTGTAAGTATAACCTAGTAGAAATTCATCAGGAAAGTTGGCACTACAGGAGAAATTCATGGGAGAGAACAAATTCCACTTGAAACTCCCCGAGTTTTCTCTTGTAAAGTTTCCTCTGCATTCTCCCTTGAAGGTGATGGATTTTCGATCTTTAAGAAGGGATGTGGCTTGGAAACCCAGTGGAATTCAGGCTCTTTGGGGCAACCAGTCTTCATCCCTGGGATTCTTCAAAGAAGGGGAATTAATGCTACATAGAGTACACACAATTAATTTGCATGCTTGACACAGCATTACTTCTCAAGGGGATTTCCACTAGGGCAGGCATCAATCTAAGGAGACCTAGCTCTATGATCTCACATCCCAGAATAACCCTACTGGAAGTGCAGAGCCTTAGAATTCAAGAAGCAGCCTCTGGACAGTTCATGATGAAAAATTAAATTATTACGTGAAAAAGCCTCAGTAGTGTGAAAAGAAACCTGACACTTTTCATGATGGGACTTAAATTGCTCCTGCCCTCTCTCTTGGCATCAAAATTGTAACACTGTGAGAATGGCAAAAAAACCGAGGAGTCCTTGTGGCACCTTAGAGACTAACAAATTTATTTGGGCACAAGCTTTCATGGGCTAAAACCCACTTCATCGGATGCATGCAGTGGAAAATACAGTAGGAAGATATATATATATATATACACAGAGAACATGAAAAAATGGGTGTTGCCATACCAACTGTAACGAGACCAATTAATTAAGGTGGGCTATTATCAGCAGGAGAAAAAAAATCTTTTGTAGTGATAATCAGGATGGTCCATTTCAAACAGTTGACAAGAAGGTGTGAGTAACAGTAGGGGGAAAAATTAGCATGGGGAAATAGTTTTTACTTTGTGTAATGACACATCCACTCCCAGTCTTTATTCAAGCCTTATTTAATGGTGTCCAGTTTGCAAATTAATTCCAATTCTGCAGTTTCTCGCTGGAGTCTGTTTTTGAAGTTTTTTTGTTGGAGAATTGCGACTTTTAGGTCTGAAACTGAGTGACCAGCGAGGTTGAAGTGTTCTCCGACTGGTTTTTGAATGTTATAATTCTTGATGTCTGATTTGTGGTCATTTATTCTTTTGTGTAGAGATTGTCTGGTTTGGCCAATGTACATGGCAGAGGGGCATTGCTGGCACATGACGGCATATATCACATTGGTAGATGTGCAGGTGAACGAGCCTCTTATGGTGTGGCTGATGTGATTAGGTCCTATGATGGTGTTCCCTGAATAGATATGTGGACAGAGTTGGCAATGGGCTTTGTTGCAAGGATAGGTTCCTGGGTTAGTGTTTTTGTTGTGTGGTGTGTGGTTGCTGGTGAGTATTTGCTTCAGGTTGCGGGCATGTCTGTAAGCGAGGAGTGGCCTGTCTCCCAAGATCTGTGAGAGTGAGGGATCGTTCTTCAGGATAGATTGTAGATCCTTGATGATGCACTGGAGAGGTTTAAGTTGGGGGCTGAAGGTGACCCTCCAACATCCACTACAAAGCCCATCAGAGGTCTTAGAAAAGAGCATTTCTCTTGACATATTTGAGAGAGAGATTTTAAAACTTGTGAAAACAAATACAGTATAGGGAAATATCGAGAAGGAGTTCAAGCAGTGATCGATTAAAATTACTTTCTTAGGTTAAATCTTATGTATCAGGGACTCATGTTCTTGGAGGGAGAGGAACTAGGGAATGTAGTTTTCCCATTTAACAAGAGCTCTCTCATGACCAAGGAGAGAGGCAATGCGATTTGGCAAACAAGGGCTTATTATATGTACTTATTGAAATGTTTACACATTGCTTAACATATTGACATATATAACATCTTAGTCAACTTGTGTAATTTCAGTTGGGGTGAGGTTGGGGGTGGAAGATTTCATATTCTCCCCCAGGACCATTTTTTGTTGAACATTCCTGTCATTTAATGCAATCTGGTTTATTCCAAAGGCAGAAAGTCATCCTTCCAAAGTATTGTTATGAGCCACAGTGATGGCATCTCTGGCAAAGGTAATTAACAATATCCAGAAAAGGTGTGAACTCCATCAGAGACAGGGAAACCATCCCAACCTCGCCTCCAGCCTGTGTAGAATTTTAACAAAAGGCTTCTATGAACTGCCTCCAATACATCACTGTGTTCAAGCAGGAGGGAGATATACATTGCCAATTTAAATTGATCCAGTTTTCTTTCTGTAATATAAGTAGGGTATTATTCTCAAAAGCTCTTTCAGCAAACCATCCCTATTCAGCAAAACACTTAAGCATGTGATTAAACCCCATTGATCTTAATGGGATTTAAGCACCTGCTTAATGTTTTGCTGAATTGGGACCAAGGTAAACAGCTATGTTGTAAGAAAGACAAATGCAAGTCCAGTGCTGGTGTGAAGGATGTCACAGTAATATATGAAAGATGTGAGAGGGATAGATTGAAAAGTGTGAAACTAAATTGGCACTGATCCATTTGCATTCTGTATCCACTCTCAGAATCCAGACTGTAATTGTGTGATTCACCCATCATATGATTTGTTTAGCTGGCAAAGCCACTATAAAAATAGAACCAGCAGCATTTGTGTGGTTGGTCAATTTTAAAAGGGGGATGATTCACATAAATAAGACTTTCAAATTTGTTATGATAGATTGCTTGGGAGAGTGGGTGAGAGAGATAGTTTAATGAATAATTGGGAACACAGGAAGATCTAAAAATAGATGCAACAGAAAGCTTGAAACAGTTGAGACTGGTGTATTTTTTTTTCTGACAAAAACTTTTTTTTCTCTTTAAGCTGTTAAATTTATTTTTTTTGATGTCCCTCAACCAGACTTCAAAATTAACAATGTTGGGAATTTAGCTCTAAAAGTCAAGATGATGCAGATATATTTCAAAGAGCCAGTTTAAAACAGAATTCTTGGAAGTAATGCATGTCTCTGTGATTCAGTGTGACTAACAATGTCGAATGTCTAATTGTCTAATGACAAATGACACATGTACCGACAATTTAGGGATAGGCCCAGAACCTCTATTGCATTGTTTACCATGAGCAGTGACTATAATTTTGTAGATGCTGCTCCAAAATGTATTTGAACACTATCTTTTGGAGATTAGGGTTTGGAAGAAATGGTGTTAATTCCAAATAGTGAGAATTTAACCCCATTATGTCCTGACCAGAAAGTAGTATTTTTTGGTGGTGTGCCAGAGTTATTGACAAATGAAATTTTAAGAAAAAATATGTAAACACTCAGTTTTATCTACAGGTGCCTTCTTGTGCTGAGTGTACTCCCACTTCCACGGAAGTCAGTGCTGCGGGACCGGGGGGTGGGGGGTTCAAGCACCCACCGGCTAGAGGGGAAGTTGGTGCCTTCAGTGGGACTTGGTGTGTTGGATCAGGTCCCATGGGCATGAGACCAATTCTGTAGTAAATGTTTCTATGATAAGAATAGATACTCATAAGTCCTAAGAAGCTTGTGTATACCCTATGCATTTTCAGTCAAAATATAAATACTTTTAAAACTGCCTAAATGCAAGTTTTATCACTTTCCATGATTTTTTCTTTTAAAAAAAAAGACACTTTCATTATAGTTGTGACACTCACAAAAGCCAAGAAATTCAAAATTCAGATTCTAATGAACTAATAGACCTTTTGTACTTAAGAATTAGTATTGTTAGTGAAATTATACAGTACATTTCCATTTGTTATACTTTTGTGTTTCTTGTTAACTACATAGATGAAGATTTCATGTAATTAAGGTCCCTTGTTTACGGTTTTTATTTCATTTAGAATTTCTTAAGTGTTAATCAGTGTTTATTATAAAAATTGAAAAGCAGGTGAAAATTAGTGGAAAAAAGTATCAGTTTTCTGGGTAATTATGCAGAATGTTGCAGGATGGGAGGACAGAAAAAAAACAACAAATAGCCTTAGTTTTCTGTATGTCTACACTACGAAATTAGGTCTATTTTATAGAAGTCGATCTTTAGAAAGTGATTTTATACAGTCGATTGTGTATGTCCCCACTAAGCGTATTAAGTCGGCGGAGTGCATCCTCAATACCATGGCTAGCATCAACTCATGGAGCGGTGCACTGTGGGTAGCTATCCCGCAGTCTCCACTGCCCATTGGAATTCTGGGTTAAGCTCCAAATGCCTGATGGGGGCAAAAACACTGTCGCGGGTGGTTTTGGGTACTTGTCGTCAGTCTATACTCCCTCCTTCCTTCCCTCAATGAAAGCAACTGCATACAATTGTTTAGCGCCTTTTTACTGGGATACCCATGCAGATGCCATAGCATGGCAAGCATGGAGCCTGCTCAGCTCACTGCTGCTGTTGTGAGCATTGTAAACACCTCGCACATTATCCTGCAGTATGTGCAGAACCTGGCTAGGAGACACCAGCACTGAGGATGATTGTGAGGAGGACATGGACATAGACATTCCTGAAAGCACGGGATGTGGCAATTGGGACATCATGGGGGCATTGGGGCAGGTTGATACAGTGGAACGCCGATTCTGGGCCCGGCAAACAAGCACAGACTGGTGGGACCCCATAGTGTTGCAGGTATGGGATGATTCCCAGTGGCTGTGAAACTTTCGCATGTGTAAGGCCACTTTCCTGGAACTTTGTGAGTTGCTTTCTCCCGCCCTGAAGCGCAGGAATACCAAGATGATAGCCGCCCTGACAGTTGAGAAGCGAGTGGCGATAGCCCTGTGGAAGCTTGCAACTCCTGACTGCTACCAGTCAGTTGGGAATCAATTTGGAGTGGGCAAATCTACTGTGGGGGTTGCTGTGATCCAAGTAGCCAATGCAATCACTGGCCTTCTGCAAACAAGAGTAGTGACTCTGGAAATGTGCAGGTAATACTGGATGGCTTTGCTGCAATGGGGTTCCCTAACTGTAGTGGGGTATTAGATGGAATGCATATCCCTATCTTGGCACCAGACCACCTTGGCAGCCAGTACATAAACCACAAGGGGTACTTCTCAATGGTGCTGCAAGCACTGGTGGATCACAAGGGACGTTTCACCGACATCAACGTGGGATGACCGGGAGAGGTGCATGACACTCGCATCTTTAGGAACTCTGGGCTATTTGAACAGCTGCAAGAAGGGACTTACTTCCCAGACCAGAAAATTACTGTTAGGGATGTTGAAATGCCAATAGTTATCCTTGGGGACCCAGCCTATCCCTTGCTCCCATGGCTCATGAAGCTGTACACAGGCAGCTTGGACAGTAGTAAGGAGCAGTTCAACTATAGGCTGAGGAAGTGTAGAATGGTGGTAGAATGAGCCATTGGATGTTTAAAGATCGCTGGCGCAGTTTGCTGACTAGGTTAGACCTCAGCGCAACCAATATTCCCACTGATATTGCTGCTTGCTGTGTGCTCCATAATATCTGTGAGAGCAAGGGGGAGACATTTATGGTGGGGTGGGAGGTTGAAGCAAATCGCCTGGCGGCCGATTTTGAGCAGCCAGACAACAGGGCAATTAGAAGAGCACAGCTAGGCGCGCTGCGCATCAGAGAGGCTTTGAAAACCAGTTTCATGGCTGGCCAGGCTATGGTGTGACAGTTGTGTGTGTTTCTCCTTGATGCAACCCCCCCGCCCCCCGTTTGTTGATTTTAATTCCCTGTAAGCCAACCACCCTCCCCCCTTTGATCACAGCTGGCAAAGGAAATAAAGTCACTATTGTTTTGAAACCATGTATTCTTTCTTTATTAATTTTAAAAAAAAAGTGAGATAACTGAAAAGGTTGCCCGGGTAGGTGGGGGAAGAGGGGAGGGGAGGAGGGAAGGACAAGGCCACATTGCTTATTGTAGCCACACTACAAATCAAAGCTGTTTGAATGACAGCCTTCTGTTGCTTAGGCCATCCTCTGGAGTGAAGTGGCTGGGTGCCCGGAGCCTCTCCCCCGACCCGCGTTCTTGCGCGTCTGGGTGAGGAGGATATGGAACTTGGGGAGGAGGGCAGGCGGTTATACAGTGGATTCAGTGGCGATCTGTGCTCTGTTGCCTTTCCTGCAGCTCCACCAGATGGCTGAGCATGTCCGTTTGCTCCCCTATTAGCCTCCGCATCGCCTCTTGCCTCTTCTCATCGCACTCACCTAATGCTTTCCTGGCCTCTGACACTGAATGCCTCCATGCATTCAGCTGTGCCCTATCAGTGTAGGAGGACTGCATAAGCTCGGAAAACATGTCATCGCGAGTGCGTTTTTTTCGCCTTCTAATCTGCGATAACTTTACAGACGGAGATGATGCAGGAGCATAGAAACCTTTGCACCTGCGGCGGGATAAAAAGGGAGAGTAAAATTTAAGATGATATATTTCTGAGAACAAACGGGAGACTGTTTCACAGTGAATCAAGCAATTCACAGCAGACAGCACATGTGTTTTAGGTACAAGGTTGCATTTTGCCTTTTATATTGAGCGCCTGCCGGTATGGTGACACATCACACATGGCTGGGCAACAGAATTCCGTTTCCAGGCAGCCATGGTAAGCCAAAGGGTATGTGGGGTTGGCTTCTTCCGCCTTCATAACATATGGGAATGGTTTCAAACTGCAGCGCCCTCCTTTCCCATAACAAGCAATGCCGGCTGGGTTTGACATTTAAAAGGAGGGGCTGCGGTTTTCGGGTGGATGTGCTGCACGCCCTTCCCCCCACCCCACCATGTGGCTATTCTCTGGGATGATCCCTTTTAGCCAAGCGCAAACAGCCCAGCATGAACGGCGTCCTTTTTACTGTTCCCTGACAAAAATTCCCCTATTTCAACCAGGTGACCATGAATGATATCACTCTCCTGAGGCTAACACAGAAAGATAAAGACTGAATGTTGCTTGAATGCGACCAAAACCCAAGACCATTCGCTGCCATGCTTTGTGCTGCAATGGTTCCAGACTACTTGCTACTGTCTTGGCGTGGTAAAGTGTCCTACCATGGAGGACGAAATAAGGCAGCCCTCCCCAGAAACCTTCTGCAAAGGCTTTCAGAGTACCTCCAGGAGATGTCCCTGGAGGATTCCCGCTCCATCCCCAGACATGTGAACAGACTTTTCCAGTAGCTGTACTGGCCGCGAATGCATCCCAATTCTTCAGTGCAAATCAAACATTAAACACTATTGCTTTTAAACCCCATACTGTAGTTACAAATGTGCACTCACCAGAGCTGCCTTCTCTGGTTTCAGGGTCTGGGATTGGCTCCAGGGTGATGAAAAGGTCCTGGCTGCTGGGGAGAACAGATTCACTGCTTGCCTGCTGCGCATTCTCCTCTTCTTCTTCCTTATCCACAAAATCCTCCTCCCTGTTGCTTGAGACTTCCCCCTTGCAGATGTCCACGGACAGTGGTGGGGTAGTGGTAGGGTCCCCTCCTAGAATGCCATGCAGCTGATCATAGAAGCGGCATGTATGGACCTCTGACCCAGAGTGACCATTTGCCTCCTTTGTCTTTTGGTAGGCTTGCCTGAGCTCCTTAACTTTCACATGGCACTGCTGTGTGTCCCTGGTGTAGCCTCTGTCCACCATGCCCTGTGCAATTTTGGCATATATATATTAGCATTTCTTCTTTTTGATTGGAGGTCGGCCTGAACAGATTCTTCTCCCCATACAGCGATCAGATCCAGTGTCTCCCATTCGCTCCATGCTGGAGCTCGTTTGCGATTCTGGGACTGCATGGTCACCTGTGCTGCTGAGTTCGCCATGCTGACCAAACAGGAAATGAAATTAAAAATTTCCCGGGGCTTTTCCTGTATACCTGGCAGAGGGTTGGGGTGCGGCAGGGGGCTCAGGGCAGGGAGTTGGGGTGCAGGGTGCAGGAGGGGTTTGGGATGTGGGCTCCGGCCTGGCGCCACTTACCTGGAGTGGCTGTAGGGTGGCAGCAGCATGCACCAGGGCCAGAGTAGGCTGCCTGCACTGGCCCTGGCCCTGGCCCCATGCCGCTCCCGGAAGCTGCTGGCACCACGGCCCTGCAGCCCTTGGGAGACGGGGAACAGAGGGCTCCACGTGCTGCCCTCACCTGTGGGTACCTCCCCCGAAGTTCCCATTGGCCTTGGTTCTCCGTTCCTGGCCAATGGGAGCTGTGGGGGGAGGTACCCACAGGCGAGGGCAGTGCGCAGAGCCCTCTGTCTCCCTTCCCCCGGGGGCCGCAGGGACGCTTCCAGGAGCAGTGTGGGGCTTGTGGTGCCATGGAGGTGGCAATCCTGCTGGCCGGATCCAAAGCCCTGACGGGCCAGATCCAGCCCCCGGGCCGTAGTTTGCACACCCCGGTCCTAGAGGGTGGAGTGTCCCAGAGCTCAAGCTCCAGCCTGAGCCTGAATGTCTACACAGCGATTTTTCGCCCTGCAGCCCAAGCCAGCTGACCTGGGCTCCCCACGGCTGTGCCATGGGTGTTTTATCTCTATGTAGATGTACCCTGAGAGACACATTCGCCAGAAGCAGTGGGGCTGCCACTACCCTCCTCCCTGCGCTGTGCACTCCTCAGAAGAGCTGAGTCAGGAGGGGGCTCTGTCCAGTGGGGGAAGCAGATGGGGCTCTGTTCCCTGAGGCTCCTCTCCAGACAGTGACATATCCCCGGGCAATGCTGAAGGGCTCAGCTACTCACAGGGGCAGGTGAGGATGGGGTGTCTGGTACTGATGGGGACAGCATGTGGTGGGAGAGAGTGCCGGGTATTCATAGGAGTCAGTGTGAGGGGGACAGGGAGGCCTGGCACTCAAGGTGGGGCATCAGGGATGGGGGGGGATGAGGGGAAGGTGGATGGGCCCTGGGGTCACACTGAAGGGTGGGGCCAGGAGTGAGGGGGCTTTGTTCAGCAGGGAAGTGGACAGGGTCCAGTACTTATTGGGTGCAGCTTTCTGCTCCCAGTGGGCCAATCGCGGCAGTGTTCAGGAGTCTTGGGTGCTGGGACCAGGCTCCCTGTGCAAATCTGCAGCAGCCACCAACCAAGAGTTACCTTCCCTTGCACAGGTGTGCTTTGCTGTTTAGCCTGGACGGTACATAGTGGGAACCAGGCCCAGGGAGTTCTGGCACTTACAAAATTTGGGTTAAAATGGTTAAAACCTGAATACTGGGTTTTTCAAAACCTGAGAATTTTTGCTGGTTTTTGGTAAAAACTGAAAACAAAGGGCCCTACATATAATGAACTTTTCAATCAGTGTAGTTTATTGGCTTCTAGCAGCTTTTTGATATTAGATCCTAGTAAAGTAGAGTATATTAACCAGCTTAGATCACAGGAAGATGAAAGTTATCCAATTGTTAAGTTTTAATTTGGTAAATGAAGAGTTAATGTGATGACTATATTTATGGTGGCTGTAATTTAAACTAGTCACCTTTACTTCGTTCTGGCTTTGCACATCACACGCAGTTCAGGTAACATAAAGGAAGGTTTGTGTTTGAGGAAGTCTTTATGATTAACGAGTGGCACTTTGACCAAATTCAGAGGTAATGTGCAAGTTACACATCAATAAGTGCATTTGAATCTAAGAGAGACTAAGCTGGTGTAATTTACATAGGGTTTATGTCCCCTACGGCCATGAGTCTTCTCTCTTACATCAGTTTTACCTCTGTGCAAATCCGTTATCTTGTGTTGTGGTTACTGCTGACTTACAATGGTGTGGGTGACAGGAGAATAAGGCCCTAAGCAGACTGAAAGAAGGTGCATGTTACACCAGTTCACACTCATGCAAGGCCAAATTCAGAGATGAGTCTGTCTTTGCAAGTTGTGGATGTGATTGATTACCTTGTTCATTTACCAAACATATATATCTTCATTTATATGATTTGATTATTACTCTGTTAACTTTTCACAACACTGAATCACATGAGAAATATAAAATTCTCCATACGATCAAAATGGTCTTAATGAAAAGGCATAGGCTAGAAAACAGATTTAAGGAAGAAAGGAGAAAAGTGTTTTCTTTTAAAATCCTTAATTTGTGTTCTAGTTTCTACTATTAATCTCTTGTCTAGTTTTTTGCCCTTTGCTAAGAGTAGTAATAAACCATTAGCCTGGGAGATATAAAACATGTGTCCCAGCAGAGGAGAGTATATTGACAACAGAAAAACATCTTTTTATGCTACCCTTTGATAAACTACACTACAGTTTAAGTTGAAAACTATTGGACAGTTTAGCTTTGTTGTCATGTTTTCTGAGGTTTTATTTTAATTGACAGCACACACACCCTTTAATAACTAGACATTGTTTTCCAACAGTCGATAAGGTGACATAGTAATGAGGAATGTTGTATGCTGTTACCATTTGGATAGGAGAATAATGGGCTGGATTCTGCCATCCTCCAGCCTTGTCAACACAAGAAAGTTTTACCACTTACACCAATATAGTTATACTGCTGTAACCCTCCCATATGGGCACTCCTATTCTGGTATAAGAATGGGTTTGTTTGTTTATTTATTTTTGTTTAGATTAAACCTCTTCCAGAGTGACATAAATTAAACTGAAAAAATGCACTGATAGTGGAATAAGAATGTCTGCATGGGGGCATTATACTGGTCTAACTATACTGATTTAAATTTGCATGTTAGGTTATACCAAAAAAAACTTTCCAGTGTAGACAAGTCCTTACTCATGTCAGCTCTGCCTCAACAAGGGACATAAACATAACTTTAAGCACATGAAAAATCTCATCGACTTCAGTGGGGTTGCTCCTATCTCAAGGAGTAAGGTACTATTTATTGTAAGAGTGTCAGAAAACGCTCCACTGTAAATGTTATCACAAGTTATTTATTATCCTTTTATAATAAAATATTACATATTTCAGTCACAGTACTGTCACTCAATTAATTTTGAAGAATAGCATTTGATTTTCTTATAATACCTTTCACAATCAACATATTCCAGAAGTGATAAGCTAGTTATTGGTTGTACAAGTTTAGGCAGATATGGCATCTATTACACTTTCAGAAATAGCTAACTCATTAGAATCTGCTGGACATTAGAACCGGTTTTTAGTAAAAGAATAAATAAGCTAGCTACGTTTTCAAAATGTGTCATGGGATCTTTAACTTCAGTTAGAACAATCAGCAGAAATAACACAAAGGACCTCAGTTTAATATCTCATCCAAAGAACGGAAACTCTAACAATGCAGCTATTCCCAGTGCTGCACAGGAATGTTGGAACTGAGTATGAGTTCAGTCACTACATGTGAGCAACTGAATTGAGATAATGATTGATAGGAAGATTACATAAAAAAATGGGTTAAATATTAAAGTGAGGTTGTACACTACAATGTCATTCTGTGAACAGGATATTGTAGGGTTCCATGTTTACACACCATCAAAGATATCTGTACGAAAGGCCTGATCTGACAAGTTGCTGAATGGTAACAGGAGTGGAGGGTACTCAGCAACTTGCAGGATCAGGTCCTTAATTTGCTTATTTTACAAGTAAATATATATTATTTTTCTAACATCAAGCTTGGTTTCTCAGCTTGAGGTGAAATTGTGTTTTCTCTAGTTTGTGCATCATCACTTGTAGTAATGATTCTGCATCTTAGTTAGCAATTCCCTACATGGTGCTTGAATCCAAAAATAATCCAGTGCAATCTCTCTTGGCTGTATTGGCTCTGCAAGGCTAACCAAATAAATTAAAAAAAAAAAGGCAGTAAACGCTTATTTTTATCATTAAAATAAATTTCAAATATACCCAGGTAGCAAATCTTTTGAGGAAGTGCCACTTTTATTTCTGACCATAAATAACCACACTGTCAGGCTGCTCAGTTGAAGTAACTGAAAGTCAGGAATGGAAGAATTTGGATTTCATTAGCAATGCTGCCCCAGCTGTGTTGAACTTCTTGTATGTATT
Organism: Chelonia mydas; assembly: GCF_015237465.2. Lineage (NCBI taxonomy): Eukaryota > Metazoa > Chordata > Testudines > Cheloniidae > Chelonia > Chelonia mydas. The sequence goes on from NC_057855.1 coordinate 41,350,816, forward strand.
ATGATATACATTTACTGACATAAACAGTAACACATTAACATATACATTTAACAAAAACCGCAAACCGAAAATGCTGTATAGTATATACACAGTACATGTAACATAACTGAGTTAGCATAGTGATTGGCACCTTTAACTTTGCATTTCCAAATTTTTGATTAGTTTAACTGTACAACCTTAACATGTCGTCATACATTTTTTTTTTGTATTTAATTTGCTAGGAGTTAAAAAATAATCTTTAAGTTGCCATAAACATTTAAGTCACAGCATATGCTGAAAATGACACCCCTATAAGTGCTTTAAATATTTACGGCAACATAAAAGTATTTAAATGACTTGAAATCTTTCAGATGATGGCACATCTTTAAATTTTTGGGACAGTTTAAAGGCTCATGCCATGTAAGATAAAATCTTTTTATCAATTTTGAGTTCTGCAATGGTGAAAAATATACACATTCTCCTTCAGAAGAAAAATGTCCACCACTTTCATTACACAGAGACTTAAGTTATAGCTGAACTTTGAAATATGGTAAGTCAAAAGCCACTGAAGTGTATGGTCACAACCAAGACTGAAAAAAGTGTGTGATAAAGTTATGAGCAATTGAAAGTTGGCTTCTGCACATGTGTAATACTAAAGATCCCACAGAAACTGAGATCAAGGTATATCTTATTATTTGTATTATTGAAGCCCCTAGGAGCCCTAATCATGGTCCAGGATCCCACTGCACTAGGTGCTGTACAAACACAGAACAGTATCTGTTCTCCCCTTCAAAACAGGGTGTCAATCAGCTCACTCTAACAGCTGCTATCAGTTGTTAGCAGGGGCTTTCAGCTTGCTGGCCTCTCACTGCACCCTGGTTGTATCTGGTGCTTGGAGACCACAAAGTTTTAAAAGTAATCCCCAGGAGCTGAAATGGCTGGTGTGTAGATGGGAGGGGATTTAACAGAGGAGTCATTTGGAGTTGAAAAGAAACGTACAAAAAAGCTGTGACTGAGGCCAAAAAACATTACTTGTCCTCAGCCATTTGGAGTCTTAGTCCTTTGCACAATCTGATTATTCTGGTCTGCCTGTTTGTAATTTCTTCAAATGACTGCTGTGAGGAGATGTTTTAAGTAGATTATTATTATTTTTATTTGTAAATATTTATATTATGATGGCACCCAAAGGCTGTTTAGTTCTAGGGTGGTCTCTGGCATTTCTGTTTGAGGGACATTTGCTTTCATAATTAAACATAAATTTGTTTTCTGATGGAGGCATCTGTTGTCTTCTCGGTTTCTTGAGGGCCATCACTTGTGGTCCTGATCCCTATTCACACTGGTGTCTCAAAGCAAGTGTCACCCATGGTAGCCATGGTATCAGTATTGAGAGGCACTGCTAACACCTCACTAAGCAAGGAGAGGGTGCTGACAATTCTTAAACACACTAAGGTCTAACCTCTCTTCAGGATACTTTCCTTTGATGTGGCAGTACTTACTATTCAATCCTGCAAGATCTTAAACTTCCACCTTTGGAGAGGTGGTTGAGAAGGCAAAGCTTGTCAACTCCATGTGCATCTGGACACCACCACCCTGGCAGATTCCATTCTGGGTTCCAGCATTCCATTGGGATGACACTTGTCATGGTCATGAATTATCTTTCGTTAATTTGAGGTCAACTGGCATTTATTCTTATGCTGGACCTCTCAGCAGATTTTGATTCCGTTGATCATGAGTTGCTGCTTCAACCTGCAGCAATCAACCTGCAATTGTTCCTTTCATACCTAGAAAACTGACCTCACTGTTCCCCTCCATCCTTCCTGTATTTCTCTCCCTTTTCCTCCCTTCCTTCCTTTTCCTACTATTTGTGTGCTTCTGTTACATCATCTCCTTCCCCCCTCACCCTATTCCAAAATTTATATTTTAAAAAACAAGAAAATAGTGTTTTAAAAAACATATGTAGTTAACATCACATAGCCTCTTATCACTGATTACAGCTTGTGTGCTCAATGCCTTTTCTTTCACTCTTCATCTGATTTGTCTATTTAGTTTGTAAACTCTTCAGGGAAACCTCAGTCTTTTAATATGTTTGTAGGATGCCTACCCCTGATCTGATTGGGGCTACTGGAATATAAAAATAATAATCAGTGCTAGGCAGTTGTTTGCTTTCACCAAAAGATTTGAATTGGCATCTCCGTCAAATGATTGGACGGTATCAGCATGGCTGTAGGCCTCAATCCAGGATGGCAGCATTCAGGAGGAATCTACTCTCTGCCTTAGTTCCAGATTAGAAATTTAGATGCTTTAGGCTGTTTTGAAAGCTTTAGGAGCTATTGGTTGACAGTCTGATATTTCTGGTGGACTGCAGCTGGCATGAGAGGTCAAGGACTCACGGGGAGAGGCAATCTCTTGAGTTGCTTGGGTTGATTCCACTGAGAGCTTGAATATGAAGCTGGAGACCTTAAATTGGACTCTTTATTCAATGGCAAGCCAGCTGAGTGACTGGAGCACCAGAATGACGTACACATAGCAACCTGAGCTGCTGAGCATTTTGTTACAGGTAAAGCTGTAGTAGTCTGAATTTCCTGTCTCCTTTGTAGATACTGTAAATTCTCAACAATGATGTTGCATTAACAGTAAATTTTTGCAGTGAATTTTGTATATGTTAAATAACTTGATATTGCAAAGCACTATTGACAACTTCTTGCTGCAGGCTCTGGCTTCGTTAGCCAAGCTGTATATCCGTTTTGTCTGACATCTGCATTTTCAGTCTGTTGGCACTCAGCCCATTATTTGCCATTGCCCCGCCATTGTATTAGCTGTGAGAAACAAAGAGAAGCTTATAATAGGGACACATGGTAGTGCAAGGGTAAGAAGAGACCAGCACATAACAACTGTACAGTATACCTTCTAAATTACATTTTGGTTTAAAAAAAAATCTGTGTTCTACTGGTTGCCAAGTTTCCCTTTTCATATCCATTAGCATTTTAACCGTACACTCAGACTCATAATGGCTATGGCCATCACATTGTTTTAAAATTATCGTACAGAGGGAAATAATCCGTTATGATCTCTTTTGTTTATAGGCTGTGTTTTGTGTTGAATTTGGTGTTATAGCCTCTTATCCATATCCAGCTGCTGCTTTATCACATCACTTACAAACTGTTGCAATATTTTGACCTCATACACAGAATTCTTCTGTAGTTTCATGAATATCCTCTCTTCACATACTGAAGTCACTAGGAGCTGTAGTACCTATCGCCACTTTTATTTTAGGAGCCTAAATATGGTTTTTGGCACTGAGCTTCAGGCACCCATGTTTGGAAAACATAGGCCAAGATTGAAATAACATTTAAACAAATAACAGGAAATATGTCTGATGACTGTTTAATTCTTTTTTGTTATCGTTAACACCTTTTTAACTTGAATCACTAACAATATTCTTTCTCCAAAACAGTAAAGATTCACCATCTTCCATCCGTTAAGTTAGGGTGTAAGAGTTAACAATGTACATTCTTTGAGATATCAAGTGGCTCTTACAGCAAAACTAGGGAAGAGCAGAGTTGACATTCCTGGCATTTAAGATAATGAGCAAAACAATCTTTAATAAAGGAAAAAGTTTTCTAAGTCCTTTATGTATCATAAGAAGTAAAAAAGGGAACAAGTTCAATTAAAAAAATCACTTGCAGAGCACCTTTGAAGGGGAAAACCTTTGTTTCAATCTCCTCTTTAATTAGTTCGCCCCTTGTTTCCAGCAATGCCCTGTTTCTGCAGACTGATGTTTTCCTTTAGGTGTTTCCTTTATGTGCTGTTGTCTCTTGCATTCTGTTCTGAGAGTGAGAAAGAAAGGATAGAAATAAATAAAAAGAAGCGCTGGCCACCACAGAACATATTTAACAAGATGGGACATGAGTGTATGACAGAAGGGTGGCTAAAACCCTTACTCAAAAGGGGAAGTCATACCAACCCTATGGGTAAAGTAGCCATTTCTAAGGCTGTAAAGTATACTTATCTGAAACCAATGCCTGTGCCAGCTCTCCTTAATGGATCAACCTGAAAGAACTCAAATCCTAAATTCTCTTTCAACCTACATTACTGTTAAGGATAGGCGAATTCATTTTATCTAACTTTGAACACACTCATACATAAAACTTAACTGTTTTCAATTCTATGGAGTGGGACGGGGTAGGAAGGGGGAAAGGGTTGAGAAAAAATTAATGAAAATCTATGGGTAAAATAGAATTGAGGGGAAGCAGTGACAGATAGAAACTGAGAGGGGGAGGGAGTGAGGAGTACAGAGGGGAAAAGAGGCAAATTGAACAACAACAAAAATAATACAGGATCTATATAAGTGCATATACTTTAGGGCACAACTTGTCTCAGCTTAGCTTTTACAGATGGTTTTCCTTTTCTTTTCCAAATATCATGTAGGTTCACAATCTTTTCTTTAATACAGCTAAGGAAAAAAGTTTAAAATACAGGGAGAAGGGCTGCAAATTCAAACTAGTTTTGTACATCTCATTTTGACAGATTCCTAAAATCCAAAATTGTGCGGAATTGGGTAGCCCCTCACTACTATATTAGGAGTCTGTCACATTACTTTTCATACGCAAGGAGTTCTAAAGCTTGTACATGTATTACAGTAGATGCCATACTGATAAAGGAGTGACTGTGTGGCAAACAGAATAGCCATTATACTCTCAAAATTGTACTCTCGCAGCTTTGGATAGAACATATTTTTTCAGGAGAAAAAAAATATTCACCGTAGCTCTGAAGTTATCTGGTACTTTTTCAAAAAAGTGCCTGTGCATAGAGTACCCCATGAAGATTATTGTTCCCACCATATCACAAAAAACAAAGTAAGATAATATCTTGTTTGCCACTCACAGTTACATTTTAGTTTTGCTTGGCCCCAATTATTTTCTAAGGATTTCCATCCTACTATGTAGCTGTTGTTTTGGATACTTCTCTCAGTACATTAGGTTGATTTCCCCCCCCCCCCCCCATTTCTTTTTGCTTACTGTCAACTGTCTTGCATCCTCTATTTTTTGTGTTCTTTTCTTGTAGGGTGTTTGCATCTATCCCTTCAGTACTTTCGTACTATCTGCAAACTTACCTTGTGTGTTGTGCCTTTACCTGGTAAAGCAGTTCCTTTTCCCTTCTCAGTTGTCTTGGTTAAAGTAACGTGAGTACAAAGCATGTATTCTATCACCCATCACCTGAAGTATGACATGTTCTCAGTGTCCAAAAATGTGCCCTAGGTGGACATTTTACATGGAGACATAATTCAGATACAAAATTCCCAGACAAAACTTTTGTTACATTGTTGTTGTATGTAAGAATAGCTGGGGATGGGAGGAGACATTAATAGACTGAAAATTAAGAAATTGAAAGTTAAGGTTACATTTAAAACCTCCTCTTTTTCTCTGTCCCAAGTAGTGGAGAAAAAAAAATGCAGATTTAAAATACTCCAAACAACTTTAATTCTGTCCCAGGCCCTTGCCACTCTGTGCACCATTCATGATAGATAGGAATTTATGACAAATATCACAATATCACAAGAAGGTGACTTGTTATAACTCCAAGTATCTTCATGTCTTGATCAAAGGCCTAGTGGTTGAGACCTCTTCAATACTCTTATTATTTATTTAAGAGCTGACACTGTGTTTGGAGCTGTATAGACACAAAATTAAAAAACAGTCTTTACTCCAAAGAGCTTACCATCTAGGACCTCAATCATGTATGATCTCCATGGGGACGTAACCCCACTAAAGTTGATTCACATGTGTAAAATAAGTATAATGGTAACTGCCTCCCCAGTATTAGTTTTTTTGTAATGTACTTTGAGTTCTGTGGATAACAGATACTGTTCAACTACAAAATATCATTATTAAAGTCAGAGGATGGCAGAGTGAAGACTACAGAGTTCAAGAATCCCAGTCCCCTTGGTCAGTCCACTAAAGATTCAGGAAAACCACAGCTGGTTTGCACCTTATAAAAACTGCATTGGCACATGCAGAACAACCTAAAATTTGCAAAAGCCAGAATAAATAAGTGTTTTCTAAATAATTTCCACCCAGCCTTTCCCAAAACAGTCAAAGTACTACAAAGTATCACTAATGCCAACTAACAACCCAAACACTGAGTTTCTAAACCTAGATGTTTGAGATTTAATATTTCAAATAATAAAGTATAACAGTTCTCAAAGAGTCAAATATTGCTAACTTTTCACGCTATCTAGCTTTTGGAAACAAATCTCCTTTAGTAGAGACACACAAAAAAACTCAGATGGATTGGTTTGATTTGGATGAAATAGGGCGGTGAGCAAAAGTGCATGTGTTAGCTTTGACAACTTGACCTATGGAGAGACAAGTATCTGTATGATCAAAACTCTTACCTGATGAGATTTTTTCATTTAAAATATATAGCAGATATATTTTTTTCTATACAGAAGCATCTATCATATTCCTACATATTCTTTAAGATCATGATATTCAGAAAGAATGGTTACATTTTATCTATGATATTAAATAGTCCTAAAGGAACTGAAAATAAGCACTCACAGGAACTATTAATTCATACAAACAACGAAGAGTAAGGTTGTGCAAAAATCTGACACATGGTAGGCAAGCTCTATTATTGACTCATGTATAACTTGACATTTTGCCTAAATATTGCATCATCTGCTGATCTCCCATGCAATACCTAGGTTAACTGGAGAGCGTGGGGAGTGAAGTTTCTCATTCTTCCCAAAATCTTGGAGTGGGAAAACATTCTGCTACAATTTTGCCAACCCTAACATTATGCATTGTTAGTGCATGAGTATCCGAAAGTGAAATTGAATAGAAATAAAAGTGAAACTGACCAATCTTTTTATTTTCAGAGCTGAAAAATGAAAACAAAAAATCATATAATGTGTGATTACTACACCAAGGAAGTGTTTTTAATATGCTTACCATGACTGTATTCCATTTTAAATATGAAAAAAGTAATGTACTAAAGCTTCATTCTGCTTTTATTGAAGTCAGTAGGAATTTTGGCATTGACCTCAGTGGGAGCAGGCTCACTGTGTGCAAAATTCCATTTATTGGAGTTATAGGTACACAGGAACAGCATGTGTATTTCATGAGTTATAGGTACACAAAAATAACATTCAAATTTCCTTTTCTTTGATTGTCTTTAAAAACAGTTTGCCTATTTTTAAGTCCTTTCAGTGGCATTTATTAGTTTCAGCATAATTTTCTGTAACAGTTCCGTTATAAGATTCTTAAAATGAGGATTTAGTATGGAAATGATCAGCTGCTGAAGGGAAAGAAGCTACTGTAATAAAACCTTCCCTGCTATTTTCCAAAGCCATTTCAAAAGTGCTCTTCTTTTAAGAACCTTTCCCAGCTGTGTGTGAACATAGAAGATGACCTCTTTCAATCTTTTAAAATATGGCCCTAATTTGTAAGAATCCTCACTGCAAAGATGCAAGCATGGGAGGCTGGCACCCTTTAAATAATATATTATGTAACTTGCAGTTTTCCAGAGATGCCCTCAGGGAGGATACTAACTTAAGATGAGTTGTACAATAGTAGCAATAACAGCATGTATTTATAATGTGAAGTTTTGCTACAATGAATAAGTAATGGAAGCTGTCTCCCTACATCAAAAAAAACCTGTCAGCACAAAAAACAGTAATACTATTCTACAATCAAGGCTGCTCCTTAAGTAAAACCACCCATAGCAGCTGCTCTATTTTTGGTCTCGGGGAGACTTGCCACCAGTACGTAACCAGGACTATAGGACCCTGTGTTTCTATGGGCCTCTGCCACCTCTGCTGTCCACAGGCCCATGCTGCTTCTAGGGTAACTTTTGAATTACCAAGATTGGGGGTGGGGGGGTGGGGAGGGAAGATAGGGACAGTGCAAGTCGGAGGGCACCTGAGTACAGTTCCTCTTGTGGAAGAGAACTGGGGGCAACTCTTTAAGTCAATTCACAAAGGACCCTGCAAAACCTAGGGCCAACTTCACACATAGTATGATCAAAATAAGGAATAGTAAGATCTTTTTACCCTCTTGTTTCGTGCTCAGGAAACAATTACAGTGTTGTGGCCAGAGCAGGTGTCAGAGAATGGCTGTAAGCCTATTACTCAAAGTTGGACTTGGCACTTATCCAGCCATTTCCAGGAAAGCTGTTAAAATGAAAACAAACTCATTAGTTTTCTATCACACAGCAAGTGAGCAGCTCAAATCCCAGTTCACTCCTCCATGGGTGGGTTGCCAAATCCTGGGCTGGGGGCTCGGGTGCTGTAACTGCTGGGTAGCTGCCACGCGGTACCTATCTTGGGGCATCCCTTGCCCGACACCTGCCGTGTACCCGCAGTCTAGCACAGCCTTATCCGGGTACAAGTCTTCACACGGGGGTGCCTAAGTGAGGCCGGCCCCTTGTGCACCTGGGCACTCGTGCCCCTGCCCTAATGCTGGGGTTTGCTGTCGGGCGTGGCAGGCTGAAGCAGGACGAGCGCGTTACGGATCGTTGCCACCGCCCCCTATTTTCCAGCGATGCAGGTGCCCACATACTGGGGAGCCGTCCACATTCTGACAGACGAGCGCAGCAGGTGCTGTAACAGCCTCTCGCCCCTCCCTCCCCCTGCAGCCCAGGGGCCACCTTCCCTGCCAGGGCTCCTTCGCCCAGCCCTATCCCAGCGCACCCTGCCCGGGCCCCTCCCCTCGGCCTCACCCGCCCACCCATGGCGCAAGCCACTCTCCCCGACCCGCTTCCCTTCCCCCACTTTGCATTGCACGTCAGGGGCAATCCCCCCTCCCAGCCTGAGCCCCCCCCCCACGTGCGATGTCAGCATGCGCGAGCGGGAAGCCAACCGAGGCTGAGATCGCAAGCCGCAATCGGATTGGCTGGGCTGGTGGGGGGCGTGGCGAAGTTAGAGGGCAGCTATTGCCTAGGAAACCGCCCTCCCTCTCACCTCGGCTCTAGGGTGTCCGCGCGTACGTATCCCGAGGCCTCGCGGTTCCATGTGAGTTACTGGTAACGGGCCACTCAGTTGCTGCCGCGCTGGCTGGGAGGCGGCGGCTCAGAGGCAGCAGCAGCTGCTGCTGCCGCCTCTGCCTGGGCAGGTGAGTGACTGCGTGAGGCGGGCGGAGAGGACCTTGTGCGTGTCCGTGTGAGAGCGGGAACGGCGTGTGAGTGCAACGTCCCGTCCCGGCCCCCCCCCCCGCAACGACCGGGACCGCGCTTGGGCTGCGGCTGGCGGTGCCTGCCCGGAGGGAAGCTGCCGCCGCGGCGCGGCGTGTGGACGGTTCCTACCCGAGCTGCGGCTTTGCCGAGGGCCGGGGCGCGGAGCTAGGGCGGTGTGAACGAGAGAAGTGGCTGCTGCAGTGTCTCGCTGCGCTACAGAGACAAACGGGGGAGTGGGGCGAGGCCCCCTTCCTCCCCCGGGGGAGAGGTCACAAGTGACACAACGAAGCCTCCTTCCTCTCTTCCCTCCCGCCCAGGTTTGGCAGATCTAGGGCTGGTTTTCAATCCCTTCTCCAGCTGGTGCTCAGATCCTTTCTGCAGGGTAGTGGCTGCTCCCTTCCCTGTTTTCCCGGTGGTGGCAGCGAGCGAGTGTGCAGGGGAGGGGGAGAGGAAAAGGGCATTTTTCAGCTTCCTTAAAAAAAATTGCAACACTGGAGTTGCTCAACAGACACGATAGTCATATATCTGCCCTCTTCCTGGCACTGGCAAATTTTAGTCACATCTTGGTCTTTATCAGTTAGGGAGAGAGGAGATGGTGCATAGGACTAAACCTTCAGATGGCTTTGAATTACTCATTAAAATAGGTGGGAGTAGTTTGATCTGTGAGAGAGAGGGGGAAGATAAGATTACTTAAGAGTTAACATGATCTGAAAGGTCTTTCGTAGCGTGTCGATCTGTTTAAAACCTCACAAGTATCATTTACTTTTAAAGTTCAAAAATTAAGTGGCCCCAAGTCCCAGTGAAGGCTCTTGTAGATAGATGGAAAAGCTATCACCTCTTGGGGTGTGTGTATTTACTGCAGTGATGGGGGAAAAACCTCTTCCATCACTGTGGCAACATCTACGCTCCAGCAGCATAGCTACAGCCCCACAGCTGTGCTGCTGTCACATTTGTAGTGTAGATGTACCCTTTGAAATGACAGGGGGAAATGGTGCTGTTCCTTCAAAACCTCTGAAACCTTAAAGGCAACTTCAACTGTGTGATGGCTATTTAAAAGGACCGTTTTATGATTTGTTATTATTTATTAGTAGAGCCTAATATTACCTTTTATGCTTCAAAAAAAAATTCTTTGATGTAGCTTCTGCATATTCCTACTTCCTCCCTCTAGTGCTCCTGAACTTCAGGAACCTTCAAGAAAAACAGTGCCTGTTGGGACCACTTGAGTGACCCGCCCTCTGCAGCACCAGATGTTCTGAGCCAAATTTATAAGTGGTCATGCAGTCTCCAACTGCTGCAGTTCTTTCTGTTTTATGGCCTTTTGCAGGCATAGGGGTCTTTACTTCATGCCCAGAGAATTTTTTTCCAACCAAGAATTTCTTGTTAACCTGTTATGGCTTCCTTCCAGGCAGGCACATGGCTTTATGTGGTGTGGGGAACCATAGTTTTAGAAAGTTGGTAGGTAGTAGTTTCTGTGGCATTTAGATTCTTGGACTGTCTATAGCTTGACTCCAGGACACCATGTCCTATCCAGATCCTAAGGACCTGAAGAGAGAGAAACAGGTTTACAAAATGTTTATTTTATGCCCTTCTTTTTTCTGGAGTCAGATGCACATTGCGACGGAATGCACCCCTGTGTTCACACCCTACACGCTATTGTAATAATCTTTGTACAAGGTATGCCTTGTGAGGTGTCATTTGAAAACTCATAACTTGCTGATCAGTAGTATCATGGTTAGGGCCCTACCAAATTCACAGTCCATTTTTGTCAATTTCATGGTCATAGGATTTTCAAAATAATAAATTTCATGATTTCAGCTATTTAAATTTTAAATTTCACAGTGTTGTAATTCTGGGTTCCTGACCCAAAAAGGAGTTGTGCCTTCAGAGCTGGGCAGCTGGAGAGTGGTGGCTGCTGGCCGGGAGCTGAGTTCTGAAGGGAGAGCCGCCAGCAGCAGCAGCACAGAAGTAAGGATGGCATGGTATGGTATTGCCATCCTTACTTCTGCGCTGCTGCCTGCAGAGCTGGGCTCTCAGTCAGCAGCTACCACTCTTCAGCCACCCAGCTGTGAAGACAGCAACGCAGAAGTAAGGGTGGCATGATATGGTATTGCCACTTCTGTGCTGTTGCTGGCAGGGTGCCGCCTTCAGAGCTGGGCACCCGGCCAGTAGCCGCGACTCTCTGGCCGCCCAGCTCTGAAGGCAGCACAGAAGTGAGGGTGGCAATACTGGAACCTCCCTAAAATAATCTTGTGACTCCCCCACCTCTGCAACTCCCTTTTGGGTCAGGACCCCCAATTTGAGAAACGCTGGTCTCCCCTATGAAATCTACATGGCATAGGGTAAAAACAGACAAAAAACCAGATTTCACAGGTGGAGACCAGATTTCATGGTCTGTGACGCATTTTTCATGGCCGTGAATTTGGTAGGCCCTAATCATGGTAAAATGTGCGTAACAGCTTTATGCGTAAAGTTGTAAATTTCCCTTGTAAGATATTAAAAATACATGTTCAGACTCACATAGCACCAAACTGGTCAAACAGACCTGTCTAGAACAAAGGACTGTATGCTTGTCTTAACTTGCATTTAAGTAGTAAACAGAGTAATCAAACAGAAAAGGGGAAGGGAGAAAACAGAGCTCATGCAGGTGAAAAAACCCAGCAGGGAACATCCTTCTATACAAACTCTTTATCTCCTGGTTCTCAGCTGGAAAAGTTTTTCAAGAGGCGAGGGGGGAGACTAAAATTATAAAAAGGAGGGGCAAACATGTCAAGAGACCCCTGTCTCTCTCTCTCTGCCCATCTCCTTCTTTGCAGCTAAGTAGACAAAACAGCCAGTGGACTCTGGGGGAAGGGATCCTGACCTGAAGATTTTGGTCAGTAATGCTGTTGGAAGCATGTGGCGAGAAAGTTTGCTTTGAATCTAATATAATTTAAGCTAGGTAGTGGAAAGCATTTTTATCTTTATTTTCTTGCAGCAATTTCTGACTTTTATGCCCCATTGGTTGTACTCACTTAAAATCTGTCTCTGTGTTGTTAATAAACTTGTTTAATCTAATCCACTATGTTTATGTTAAAGTGTCTGGGTAACTTTTTTTTAAGGTAACAAGCTAGTGTATGTTATTCCCTTAAAGGAATAATAGACTGAATACATTTGAACTGTCCAGGAAAGGGCCGGGCAGTAAATAATATACATTTCTGGGAGGACTGGGAGTCACCTTGCATAAGTAACCAAGGCTTGTAAAAGCCAGAATGTAACCCAAGTGTTGCTGGCACTTACAGTTACACACAGACACTCAGGATGTAGCTTGCATGCTGGAAGGTTGTTTGAGCTGCTCAGGAGGAAGCTACTTCAGCAAGGCATTGTAAGGCACCCCAGGTTGCAGGGCAAGGGTGATACAGCGTCCCACTGGTCTGGACTGCACCCCAGGTGTCACACAGTACCTGCTGTCTGTTACATCTCAGGGGGAGCCTATTCTCAGAAAAGTTCCTTGGCATGCTGTGCCTTTATGGCACCTTGGCACCAGGCACTCCTCTTGACCAGGGGTTCGCAAACTGGACGTCGGGACCCCTCAGGGGGTCGTGAGGTTATTACATAGGGGGTTGCAAGCTGTCAGCCTCCACCCCAAACCCCACTTTGCCTCCAGCATTTATAATGGTGTTAAATATATTAAAAAGTGATTTTAATTTATAAGCGGGAGGGTCACACTCAGAGGCTTGCTATGTGAAAAGAGTCCCCAGTACAGAAGTTTGAGAACCACTGCTCTTGACTGCCCTGCATTCCAGACCTTTGGCTCCATCCTCAAGTTGGGATCCTGTTTCTGTGCAAGGATGGCAGGGACAGATCAACCTCAAAAATCCATTAAATGGGGAAGTAGAAGCCCTTGGTGCCAGGATCAATGTTGTTACCTAGCTCTAACTCACCTGAGCACTTAGGGTATGGTTCTATGGTTGCTCCAGCACCAAAGAAGCTGGGTTCATTGCCAAAGTCAATCAGTGCTGGGAAGTCTTCATTGTCAGGGACTTTGGTGTTGTCTTTTCAGCTGACCAGTGTTGTTTCCCTTAGCCAAGAACTCAGAGAGTCCATTATTCTAACTGGGCTTTTGTTGGTGCTGAGCTCCCCTTACCTCCAGGGTTTCACTAGGGCCCAATGTTTAGGGAAACTTTGCATCTGCCTAAGGATAAAAAGAACTTGAGCTTAGTGGGGCTCTGTACCGGGGGACCCGGTGCTATCACAGAAGTTGAAGAAACATTATAGATTCAAGGGGCACATGGGCAGATCAGTGTTTTCCGATTCAGTTTCCTCGGTTCTGAGGGCATCTCTGGTTCCTTTTCAGTATTTCCAGTTGAGCTCCCCCTTCTTCTGGGGTTGTTGCTGGATCCTCAGTGCCAGAATGCTTCCATCTTCTGCATGGTGCCATCATAGTTAGAAATGAATGTGAGTTTAGTGGTTGTGTTGTAGTCACTAGGTGACACAACTAATGTGTTCATGACAAAATTTAACCCTAGCAGCGGCTTTGTGCATCTCAGGAACAATTTTGTTGCTTTTTATAGAGGGTATGTTTGAGGAGAATGGTTTTGTTCTTTTGTATGACTTTAACTCAAGTAAAAAAAGCACTAGTTCAGAAACTAAACAGTGATATAATTTGTAACTAAAAGGTACAGATTATATTTATTAAAGGGATGACAGTGTTTGTGGTAGCAGAACATAACTGATAGCAAATGTTTCTTGCATTTGTTGAAATGTATATTTGCAAAAAATCTTTGAGTATATTCCAATGCAAAGAACAATTTTCCTGTTGTATGACAAGACTAAACATTATAATAAAACTTTATTTGGTATTTTGGTATTGCATCTTTTGTTTAAACTGTGTTCTAAAATGCTGTGTACAGCTAAATAAATTACAGGGGAAAAACAGGTCAGTTAAGAGGGAAGTTATCATCCGCAAAGACTGGAAATAAAATGCAGAATTAAGGAGGCAGAAATATACAGAAAAGTTTTTTTTTTTTTTTTTTTCCCCCCTACAGTTTTGACTGAACATTTTCTCCCCTGTTCTGATTGGCTGTTTGCTCCAACACCCCCCCCAGTCTTTTCATCTCAGCCTCACTGCACACTCTGTGTCAAACCCACCTATTTCCCCGCCCCTACAGTCCTCCTGTAGCTTATCCTTTTTCATCTTAACCCCCCCAAAAACCCAGAAACAAACCTGTGGAACTTGCATGATGTTTGCTGTTATTACATGGTTTGCTCTGCTTGTGTATTCTACCACTTTCCCCTACTCTTTGTTTGTCCTGTCTGTTTAGACTGGGGTCTCAAAGATGCGGCGACCCTTGGAGTTATTTGCTGTAGCCCACGAAACTCCCCTCACTCACCACCCCCTCTCCCTCCCAGTATGCTGTGTCCCCGCTCCTTTGCCTACCTCCAAGCGCTTCCTGCTGCCAAACAGCTGTTTGGCAGTGCTTAGCGCTTTCCAGGAGGGAGGGGGAAGGAGCGGGGAGCCGTGTGCTAAAGGGAGGAGGCGGAGAAGGAGAAGAGGCTTGGCCAGGGCAGGGATTTTGGGGAAGGGGTTGGAATAGGGGCAGGGAGGGGGCGGAGTCGGGATGGGGACTTTGGGGAAGGGGTTGGAATGGGGGTGGGAAGAGGTGGGGCAGGGCCTCATGGAAGGGCTGGGGCTGGGAGCGGGGGTGCTTTTGTACCTTTATATGAAAAGGTGTCAGTGATGCGGCCCTCGGGCCAATGTACTAGTCCTCATGTGGCCCTCATGGTGATTTGAGTTTGAAATCCCTGATTTAGACAGTATGCTCTTGGGTGCAGGAACCACAATGCCTAGCATGGTGGGGCTCAATTCTTGCTTGCTCCCTAGGCAGTACCATAATAAACATGATTAATAATAGTCCTGTATTACAGACTCTAAAGAGGAGAAGGAGGCTTTTGAAAAGGTCAGGGAGGAAACTAGTATCAGATGGGGAGGGAGCAGAGACAGATGAGCTCCATGAAGTAGGCTGTAGCTAATCCCTAGAGGACTTTAAAGAACAGTGAGGGCAATTTGGAACTAAATCCTGAAATGAATGGGATTCAGTGGAATTGCTGGAATATAGGAATGATATTATATGTCTGAGTGAAGCTTTATCAGCAGTTTGCTGCTCATGCAGTATGCTGCAGAGGATGGGTGAGCTGGGCTGGGCATTAGTTGTAGGCTACATCTACACAGCAAAAAAAAGACCTGTGGCAGCAAGTCTCAGAGTCTGAGTCAACTGCTTGAGCTTGCGCTGAGGGGCTGAAAATAGCAGTGTAGATGCTGGCCTCAGATTGGAGACCGGTTCTGAAACCTAGTGGGGAGGATATCTGAGTCTGTTGACCCAGGTTCTGAGACTTGCTTCCAGGGGTGGGTGGTTGGTGATGGTTTTTTGTCATTATTTGTTTACTGTGTAAATGTATCTATAAAGAAGGAAGTAAATATAACAAGATGGTAAGAAATAAAGGTTGCGATGGGGATTTCAGCAGAGGTGGAGTCAAACTAGTGGCATACACAGGGAAATATTGGAGAGGTGGTTTTAGTTTGAATCACTTCTGTCTTTGAGAGGAACTACAGGTTTATTTAGTCAAAAAAGGCAAGAGTGGATAGGGAAGCTCTGTCATGGAAGCCAAAACTTTAAGAAAACATGCAGTAAATTTGTCTGCCTCAGCTTTTGGATGCTTGAGGCAGACAAATCTTGTTTCTGATTTTCAGATAAGCTGAGGACCCACAGCTTGAGTTGATTAAAGTGTAAAATTGGCTGTGTAGGTTTTCAAAGTTTTGTTTTCAATTGGTAACCATTGGAATAAAGTGGTAATTCAGGCAAATGGTAGGGATAACACATCCAACAAGAAAAGGGGTAGATAGTTTGGCTCCAGTGTTGGAACATAACCAAGGATTCCAAAGAGGAAGAGTGTAGAGGAAGACTACCATCTGAAAAAGAGTAGATATGCAAGAATCTCTGGATGCTTCCTATGTGTATAGAGCTGATCTAGGAGTATGAAGTAGTCAGTTTCAGAGACTCAACAAACAGTACTAAAAAGAGATAAGGCTTACTTGTGGAGGTTTGAAATGTCTTTGCTGCTATCTTATTGGACTTCATTTGTGGGATTAAGTAAATAACTTGGAGGGAGTGGTGTGTGTGTGCGCCTGTATGTGGGAGAGGGGAAGATAAGTAATGTGAGAGGATGAAATATGATTCTCTTGGGCTGTGATCATCTGGAGTTCTGCACTGGTAATACAATACATTACTATAAAATTTTTCTTTTTGTAATGACTGAGGGTATGGCGCGGAGGGAAAGGAGTGAAGAGAAGAGGTGCTATTTTGTTTTTTATTTGCATGTGAAGAAAGGGCTTATGACTCTAAACTGTTTATAGTGGGGTGGTTAGTGTTCATTGTGTTCACATAAAGTAGTAAATAAATTCCATGAATTCCTAACCTTTTGAGCTAGGAAGAGGAATGGTCTGTGAGTTTTGAGAAGATTTTCAACTGGCGGCTGAAGCATAAATCCTAACACACAAACAAGCAAAAAGTTTTACCTGCCAACATTAGTAATGAAAATAGGAAAAATTTGATTTATCAACCTGTTGAGAGTTGGTCAAAAAGTACATAAAAGAAATAACCTCTTGACTACTTTTTGATGATCTCCCTCTTTTTAATAAAACTTCTGAAAATACTCCCTTATTAAAACAGCTATAATCTGTTTATTCCTACACAACTGTTTTTATCCTAATAATAATCCTTTGCATTCCTATAGTTCCCACAATTCATGAATCATATAAAATACTTCAGATACTCAATGATTAAGCTTTGCCCTGGGAGGTAAGTGGTCATACCCATTTTATAGATCAAGAAAATGAAGTATTGATAGGTTTATTTGATTTATGTAATGTCAACTAACCATTATGATTCTCAGTCCTCTGGGTTCAACAGAAGCAATGCTGCCTCTGAGGCACTATTGAAGCATTAATGTTTTTTTAATATTTAAATTTTTACGCTGGCCATAGTGGTGATAGTAGAATTGTGTGTTTTATGCAAAGTAGGTGATAGACACCATAATTAAAATGTGTTAGTTTAGATCTGGTTTCAGTAAAGCACTTAAGCATATGAGGAGTGTCATTGACCTCAAGAAAAGCATAAGCTTAAGTTCTTTGCTGAATTGGGGCTTTAATGCTTAAATTAAGGAAGAAAATACTTTTAAATGTAACTCTTAACCAAATTTTTGATCGAATTAAATATATCTGGGTGGTCAAGTCATGGAACTGTATCAGATCATATCTTTTCATAGTTAATTTATGTAATGGTCTTTGTTTTTCAGTTGTCCATTAACTTTGTAATTGGCATAGTACATTACATGTTATTTATTTATATTGTACTTATGAGCCAAAGTGCTGGGGAAGGATAACAGTAGGATATAATATTAAAAGGAAAAAAGTCAACAGTATAAACTAGTAAATCAGCAAGTGGTTCTTGGTGAGAGCAAGCTGTTGGGTTTACATGAACAGGAAGAAAAATCAAATAATTCAAAGTTATATTAAGCAGAAAGGTAGTGAGACATTTGTACTTGTCATTTTAATCCTAAGGAAAAAGTGCAGGCTAGAGAAGATAGAAGAGAAAAAACAAAATATTTGTAAATTAATGGAACAAATAAAAAAGTAAATGAAGGATTAATTCAGCTGCTAAAGTTAAAAGTTGCAATGAGAACTTTAAAGCAAGTAAGTATCACGGTACCTGCTTTACAGCAATAATTACCCATTTGCCTGATTTACTGTCTGATTCTTCAAAGGATTAAGGAGGAGTCCCATTGGTTACAAATTTCTGCACAATTGTATTGGTCTGGCCATGCAGATTCCTTTGCAGAGTTGGCGCCTTACTATGTACCTGACTTATGGCTTGGTCCTTAGGTTTGCTGAGTACCTGGACTTCTCATTGGCTTCAACAAAAGTTTCAGGTGCTTTTCATCTTTTGGAATCAGTTCTGTAAAATGTGTACTCCCAGGGCATTTCCCACATCAAATTAGGATTCTTTATCGCTTCATATTCTATCTTCTTCCGTTTCCTCAAAATAATGTTTGTGATATGATGCAAGCCTTCATCTCTTCCTGTTTTATCATAACAGAATTATATTTAAGATGCTTAGTAAGATTTCCCAAGCCCTTTTAGATGAATCTGCTTCTAGGGTTTCAAAATTAATTTTATTGGTGGGAAAGTTTGTGGTAAGACGCTGAGTTGGGACTCAGAATATCTGGATTCAATTCCCAGCTGTGCCACAGACCTCTTGTATGATCCTGGGAAAGTAATTTCATTTCTCTGTGCCTTAGTTTACCATCTGTAATAATGGGCATAATAGTACTTTTAGTCTACTTATATCTTAAGATAGTCCATCCAGGGGCTTTGTCTTATGTGTATGTATAGTGCCTAGCACAACAGGGTCCTAGTCTGAATTAGGACCTCTAGGTGCTACTGTAATACAAATAATATTATTAATAATATATTAAATTATTTAGCTATGGAAACTTTCAGTTGCAGCAGCTGATATCAGACATGAATAGCTGGTAAGTATTTGTGTGCACTACAGTATTAGATTAGGAATATTGTTTCTCATCCTCATTTGAAATGTGAACTGTATATTCTCAATTTAATGCATTTTTATATGGCACTTTTAAAAACACATCTGGTAAAATATGTAATAGCTGGAATGTTTTTGCTTTGACTGGGAGCTTTTACTGAGGAGATGCCCTTTTAGGGAATGAAAATCTACTCTTTTATGAAGCACTACAAAAATTAGCCATAAAAAGGAAGAGGAAAAAATCCTTTACCATTGCATTTAAAATGTTTGGATTTTTGAATGTTAGTGTATTAAATGGGATTTTTTTTAGTGTAAATAGTTTAATTGGGAATACAAATATAAATGATTAACCTCTCTATTTAGAACTATTTTCCATGAGTTTATCTTTCTGTTTTAGATAACAGTTAGGTAAATTTTGTGAGAGGTTTGCGACATTCCTGTCTTAGTCTCTCCACTAGAACTGATAGTATCAAATATTTTAACATGTACTCTTTCTCAAGTGACATGATTTTTTTTGTCACATAAAGCAAATTAAAATGTAAGCAGATGTGTCCTAACTTTATTTCTACTTTGATTGGAATGAACATTGGTTGTGATCAGTCATAAGATTCAAAGAGGTCTTTATTTCCGTGTGCCTTTGGTTTCCCACCATCTGTTTGATCATTTGAAATACCAGTTTTAGTGTTTAAAGCCGCTCTTTGGGGATTGAAATGCTTGAGGGGGTGGAACGGAACATGGTTTCTCAAATCTCTAGGTGACCAGTTCAAATCAACCCCAACCCGGTAGTGACCAAAAGTCAGGGCCACTTATTAACTGTCTGAATGAAAAATAGGTGCTGGTCTCAAATCCCTTTGTCGTAGGTATGTATCTAATATCAAAATTCACACCTTTTTATAAGGTCAGCAGAGTGGTCAAAGCTTGAACGGCAAGGAGATGGATCTACCTGTGGAGGGCCAAGTCAGAATTGAGGTTCACTGGTCAGGAAACTTAGCTGTCTTATGCTTAGTTGTCTTAACAAATCAGAGCTCAGATTTTCTGGGTAATCTGCTGCAAATTGACATTAAAATAATCTAGTGTCCTTAAATGAAAAAAGGACATAAAGCCTATTTCTTTTTTCCTTTGCAGATCATCTTTTAAAACACAGACTTTGGTTGCAGTTTCTCAGAGAACAGCCTTGCAGAGTAAATTAATCATATTCTGTATTCGTATGACTTTACAGACTTCCCTTAAAGATTAGAGGTGTGTAGGTATTTAGACTCTTATTTAGGAAGAAAGCTTCAGACCAGGCTGCATTTATGGAACACTTTCTTTCCAAATTACTGGATTTCAGTAAAGGGATCTAATTAGTAGGGAGAAGTTACTAGATTACGTTTGGGATGCACAGTGCCAAAGGAAATAATAGTGGCACTATTATTGTTTCATTTCTGGTATGTTGAACTCAGACTGGGTTCTGGCAGCTGTCAGAAATAAAACATAGTTAAGTTTTGATGGGAGCAGAATTTATATTTGATCTTGGTCCTGTGACTTGCTGGTTAACCTTTAGTGAATAACTAAAGTTCTGTGTTCCAGTTTAACAGATGTACAAAATTCCTTGAAACTTGCTACCGCATAGTGGTGGTGAGTGCTAATGTTTGACATGAACAGTCTGTCATGAAAGGCCATATAATGTAAGACTATTATTAATTGAAAAATTATTGCAGAAGTGCACTTTATTGAGCTCATGCCTCTTAGGTTATATAATATCAGGAGGTCATTCTGAGATTTTCTGTGTCTTTGAGTAGGTTTAAAAGCAAATATCCAAAGAACAATTGGATGATTAGGGCCTTGTTGGTTTTTTGCTTCTGTTGAGCTATTCTGTTTCTCCTTTCCATGTTTGTAATAATTTTTATTATTATTTTTCAAAGGGAAACTCATTCAAATTTTTAGTTTCCAAATATTGGGATTCAGTGAAAAAATACAGTGTCTTTTTAGGTTGATGGTGGAAATGATTTGTCTATAATTTTAACTCTGAGAAGGTTAAATATGTAATAGATTTCCAATCACATTGTGTTAACTGGAGCTCCTTTTGTTTCGCTAACTGTCACAGAATGTTGACAGCTTTGGGAAAGAGACTTAAGGTTGCTTTGTGTGTGTGAGAAATGGCGAACAGCGTATAGGTAGTCTGTAGAAAAGGAGTCTGAGAAGCGTCCCTCTTCAGAGCCTGACCATGAGAGAGCAGAAGGTTCCTCCATAAGGAGTGCCCCTTCAGCTGCTATGGCTCTGAAGCCGGTTTTGGGTGAGAAATGTCAATAGTTTTTCTCACCTGTGGCCTCCTCAAAGCATTCAAAACCATCTGAGATTGATCAGCCACAATCTTCATCTCACAAAAAGGTGATTAAAAAGGTCTTCCATTGCCAAATAGAGGTCTGGTCATAAGCATCAGTACTCACTGACACTGTATGAGGCAGTGCTGTGGACTCTGGTAGGACCATTGAAACCAGTGCCTTCTCTTTTACCAGGGAGATCTTTGACCATGGCACCTTCAGATCTTGTACTAGTTCCAGCAGCTGTATGCTTAATTCTGCTGTTGGTGCTGTCGATGATGCAAGCCATTCTTGTGGCAAATGACAGTTTTCCCCCCGGGATGGTTCTTGGAGTATCCAGGACTGGGAGTCACCTTGTTAGCCTCTGCCTGCAGTAAGAGGGAGTGGCTTTCTTGTGGTAGCTGGATGTGGATTCCTGCACACCACCAGTCTTTCAGCTACTCAAGCACTCCTCTGTGGGCTATGCCACCCTTACTTTGTCTTTCAGGTTGGCAATAGGTACACTCCAGTCATGAGTTCCTTTGAGTCCTTTCCCTGTGATATCCGGCCCGTGACATTGGTTAGTCACAGAAATTCCAGATCCTTTGCACTGAGAGGTACAGCATACCCCACTTTTGCCTTAAACCACCACTTCTGCAAACCACACAACACTTGTGAGCACTTAAGACAAAAATGGATTTATTTAAGAAGGAATAAATATTTAACGAGAAATGAGAGTGGTGAAAACAAATGGTGCAATACAAAATTTTAAAACGTGAACCTGGATCTACACTCACAGTTTTGTGTTCAGTGGTGATTGCCATCCTGATGAGGCATTGTTTTTGGTTGCAGGCCTCCGGTATATCAGGGAACTACAAAATACAGTAGAAGACTTACCATTTGAGCGCACTGAGCTTTTTTCTCAGAAGATAGATGATGCCATGTGCACGTTAAAAGATTCTTGGGCAGTTCTTCGCTCACTGGAGGTCTACATCCTAGTGATGAAGAGGAAACACATGCTCAGCACAGCCCTTACTACACTCAGGATGTTTCTAAATCGGAGATCTAAGCATCCTAGGTGTCACCCGTCGGCCTCATCCATAGCAGGCCTTTCTCACTGGCTTCAAAACAATCATTTTTACATCACAGTCGAGGGCAGCATATAGACTGTAAATCATCTCCAATTTTAGACATCCACCCCCTATTTGGAGAGTCTATCTTCCTTTTACGTTCCACGGACAGAAATTTTTTCAGGCAGGTGAGTTCTTAGCAGTGTGAAGGAGGGATATATTTTCCAATTAATATTCTTCCCCTTCACCATCCTTTTTCAGGGACTTCTCTCATGAGGCTATATTAATATACAATGTGTACAGTCTCTCTTGGATCTGAGAGCAGTTGAGGAGGTTCCTTACCAACACAGAGCAAGAGGGGCTTCTCTTGCCTCTACTTCCTGGTTACCCTAGCATCTGTTATCCCTTCCTTGGAGATGGGAGATTGATATGCTCTCAATCTGCAGGATGTGTACTTTTAATGTGGCAATCTATCCTGGCCAGAGAAAGAGAGTATTTTCGATTCACGACAGGCAGTGTGTACTAATAGTACACAGTACTGCCTTTCAGTCTATCCATTGCCCCAGAGGTGTTCAACAAATATATGGCAATAATAGCAGCTCCTCTATGCCATTCAGAGATTCAGAGACTTCCTTATCTGGATAATTGGCTAGTTTGGAAAAGATCAGGTTCCCACATCCAAAACAGCATCTTGCTCATCGGACATCCTTTTCTTCTCGTCTTGGTCTAAAATTAAATATAGACAAATAGACGTTACAACCAACACAAATAATAAATATCGTAGGGACAGATCTAAACTGTACAGCCAGTGTGGTTCATCTTCCGATGGACAGATTCCAGTCCATAGTCTCTCTGTCCAAAATCCTCCAATCACAACAATACTGATGTCCTTGGGTTTGTGTTTAGCTGTTAAGTCACATGGCCTCGTCCAAGTATGTGAGTTAGCATACCAGACTTCACCACAGGTGTCCTCTTCAGACCTGGATCCACATGGTATATTGCCTAAAGAGGCATTTTGTGTACATGTTGATTTGTGTGCCTGCTTGAGTGCTTCAGTCTCTGAATTGGTGGATGGGCCCTCAAAATGTACGCAAGGGTATTCCCTTCCTGCCAGCAGAACCAACTGTGACTCTGGTAATGGATGGCTCCACCAAAGGTTGGGGAGCCCACCTGGGTCAGCTTCAGGCTTAGGCACTTTGGAGCAAAACATCCTGGGCCTTACATATAAATATACTGGCCCTTTGAATCGTTCAGAGAGCTTTTGAGATGTTAGTTTCCACCATCAGAAACCGGGGGGGAGGGGGTTCGGGTGTTTATTGACAACACCACTGTTTTATCTGAACAGACAAAGAGATCTGAGATCTAATCAGTTATGCCAAGAAATGATCCATGTAGGGAACTTGTGCATAAAGAACAATGTCTTGCTAAAGGGAGTGATGAATACTATTGCAGTTTTCTTCAGTAGGAACTTCCTAAACCGTCTTGAGGCATCAGTACACAGACCTTCCACATCGGCTCTTCCAAGTAATAGACATCTTTGCAACCAACCTGAAGAGCAAATGCAGGAAATTCTGCTCCAGATTCTTTGACAGATGTCTTCCTTCTCCCTTGGTCAGGTCTTCTGATGTATGCGTTTCCTTCTGTCCCTCTAATTCTGAGGGTGATCAGGAAGCTAAAGAGACAAAACAACTTTAATCCTCATAGCACCAGCCTGGACAAGGCAGTACTGACCTTGTGTGTCATAACCAAGGTGATATACTGCACCTTACTCTATAGTCTCTTTACCTCACAGTGTGGATGATCTCTGGTTGAGCAGTGAGGGAAGAGTACTCACAGAATGTCCAAGCCATTTTGGTGTGCAGCAGGAAGGACACAAACAGAGCCAATTATGCAGCAAAATGGAAATGGTTCTTAGCTTGGGCTGAGTCTCACAAGTTGTCACCGCGCAATATGGAAACTAGGAATATAATAGAGACTTCGCTGCATTTGAAATTGTCTGGCCTCTCCATCGGTTCAGTGAGGGTGCATTTAGTCTCCGTTTCTGCGATACGTCTACCAGTAGATAGATTTTCTGTCTTTTTTGCATCTCTTGGTATCTAGGTTTTTTTGTTTTTTGTTTTTTTAAAGAGCATTGTTCATATGTACCTTCCTGTGTCTGATCCAGTACCCTCACGGGACCTGCATTTGGTTCTGTACAGTTTAATGGGTTCCCCATTGAACCTTTAGCAACAACTTACTTATCTTTGCTATCAAATGAAAACTGCATTTCTGGTAGCAGTTAGTTACTTCTGCATGACGGGTGTTGGAGCTCCAGGCATCATTAGCTGTGAACCCCCTGTTTCATGCCATTTCACAAAGACCGGGTTTCTCTTAGGTGATATCCTATGTCTATGCCTAAGATTGTATCTGCATTTCACCTCACTCAGTTCATTCATCTTCCAGTGTTTTTTCAGAAACCCCATTCCAGCAAACCCAAGAGAAGCTTCTTTCTTTGTACGTTTGGAGGGCTCTCTGTCCTTCTATCTGGACAACACAAAATATTCTCAGATCATCTGCTAGACTTTTTTAGGCTTTGGTGAAAGGAGTAAAGGGCAACCGGTTACAACCAGTGTATATCTTACTGGATATCTTACTGTAACCAACTCTGCTATAATCTAGCAAAGGTTTCTCCTCTGAGAGTAATAGCACATTCTGTTTGGTCAGCTATCTTGAGTAACATAGTGGTGATGGACATTTGTGTGGTCCTTGGTATTTACCTTTTCTAGACAATATGCTGTTACTGAATCTTCCCAGGACAATGCCAACTTCAGAAGTCAGCCCTGCTGTTTCCCTTCAAGTAATCTGAAGTCCCATCACCTGCAAGGAAACTGCTGGTGAGTGAAATGTATGTGTGCACAGACACTTGAAGGAGAAAAAAGTTATCTATCTGTGCAATAACTGTTGTTCTGTGAGATGTGTTGTGCAGTCCTCCTCCTTCCCCCGCTACTTCAGGTATTAGTAAGCCGTCCAAAGGAATGGAGAATGAGGTGGTGGCCACAACTCTTTTATACCCTCAACTCTGTGTGCACGAGAATGGCAGGGGAACATGCATTGTCTTGTGGTACTTCTGGAAAAAGTCCTTTCCTCACACACTCAGTAGATTATAAGCTTTGTAATATACCTTACAAGAAACCTTTTGCATAAAGAATATTCCAGTTATGTTATATTTACACTCATAAGCATATTTCCATAAAACATATGGAGTGCAATGTCACAGTAGGTAATAATTTATTTTCTTCAGCACCATGGTGTGACATACTAGAGGCTCTATGATATTGAAAAAAGCTGGGGGGAGTAGAAGAGAAGAAAGAAGCTGAAGGTTTTGATGCTTGTTGCATTTAGCAGCCAGCCATAAAAGGTTTTTTGTTTTTTGGCATTTGGGAGGTAGTCCTAAGGAGACTTTACACTTGTTAGTGGGTGTTAGAATTCTTCATTCCCAGTAACAGCAACCAAGGTCAGTGACTAGCTGACCTATAGCACTTCACATTTATATCCAAAGCTATGTCCAACAATGATGGGGTTAGCCATTGATGCTTCTGCTGAAGTATTAGCAGCGGAATAGTTGATTTTTGGTATTTAAATTGTACTTGTCAGAGATAAAACCACACTGCAGCACAGTTCAGGATAGCAGCAGTTCACATTTTTCTGAAGTATTTCATGCTGTTAACTGATGGATAGCTGAATCTACCTTTAGTGCACATTTTGAAAGTTATTTCAACAACCATTATGGTTACAGATGATTTTTTACATGAAAACTTGATTACTAGAGTGCAGTTATTAGCAACTTCACAGGAAAGGATAATTATAGTAACGTGATTATTTGGACACAAAAATTATTTGGTCTTTCTGTTTGGCTCTTCTAATGTGTTTTTATGTACATCAAACCCTCACAACAAAAAGAAAATTAGGGAACTAAACATACAGTATGTTAACTGAAACGTGGTGAGGAAGTGAAAATCAGTGTGTTAGTCTATATTACTCAGTTTTTCCTATCTGGAAGAGATTTCAGGGAACAGAAAGTAGTAATAGCTTCATTTTGAAAAAAGTTAGCATGTAATGGGTAAAATATTTGCAGAACTACAGATGAAGCAAGTAAACTGGGTCAGAGTCTGATGTAGCATAGGACCTAATCCAAAACCCACTGACATAATACAGAGAAACTCCTGATAACTGCCATGGGCTTTGGATTGGGCCCCACGTGAGGAGATTGCAACAGAAAGTTAACCCTCTTTCCCTTCCCCCCCCAAAAAGTTTGCAAAATAGTAGTGATAAGAGATATATTGGAGGTATATTAAGCAATAAGTGTGTTCACATGGTATAAAAGTACTTCCTTTAAACATGTGAAAGAGGGAACTACAGGAAAAAAAGAGCAATTCTTGCCTGATTTCAGTGTGTGGTTATGGTCGGAAAAGTGACTGTTAAAAGGGGGTGTTTTTACTCACCTGATTTGATCCATGTGTGTTCAGTCATACTTTTTGTTTGCTTTAACAACAATTCGATGTTTTAGAACTGCAGAACCGATAAAGCTCAGAGCGTGAGCAGGATTCTTCTATGACTTAGGTCAAAACATAGAATTTGCTAGTGTTGTTTCGTTTGTAGCATCTTTATTACTGATGGTGATACATGGGCCAGAAAACAACAACACCACCGCTTGACTTTCAGTTTACAGGTACATTTTGTTAGGCTGGCTGTTTAAAATCCTTTCTACCTTCCTCTTAAAATTGTGGATTTCTATTTTAAATAGATTGGGACTTCTAGACATCCTTGAAATAGTGATTTTTATAAACGTCTACTTTTTAGTTGTGGTGGAATTAATATCTTTTCCTTACAGCTGTGATAGAACCTTTAGCATACTTTAGTATTTAAGGAGCTGAACTTTAATAAATGGAATTTATTAGCTGCCAAAAATTACATTATTTCCTAGACTTGAACACTTTTTAGATCTTTTCTTTTTGGCTCCGGAGTAGTTTTAACTTTTCCCCCTTAGATTTATCTTTTGCTTAACTTTCACAATGGCTTAATGTGGGGGAGAAGGGACTGCAGTGTGGCTACTACTGCTCTTGCTCTTCTGGCAAAAGTGCTTGTTGTGAATTCGTACAATCAGTTGGATTGCAGCAGAACCTGTTTGAAAGCTCTTCACTAGCCTGATAAAGGGCCTTTATGGTTTGAAAGCTTGTTGATGCAATAAAAGGTAATGTGTGATAAAAACTTATCTGCTGGGCTTCAACAGCACTTACATTTAGTCATGTAGTGTAGTTAATAGCATGCCCATGTCTTCAAGACTTGAGACCAGAGGAATTTATTTGTGTTTTGTTTTGTTTGGAAAGGCATCTGGAAATTCCAAAAAACATAGAACAGTAGGTATGTTCACCTGGTACTTATTGAAAATGTTAACTAAGTAGTCCAGATCAGTTTGGTGTTACAAATTTTAACTTGTGTACGCAGAGGAAAGTTATTTCGGAGTTTTGGCTGCCTTCTTCAAACAAGAGCATGCATGTAGTAGTGTGCTCACAAAAGAGCAATCAGAATGAAGAATTGTGGAAAGTCATCAGCTACAGTCAATCACGTACCTTTACTTGTGAACTAGACTTCTTCAAACATATCAAAGGCATTTGCTCTTATGGAACATTAAGGTCATTTAGGAATTCTCTGGTTATATTATGCTTTTTATTTTTAATTGAGTTTGTTCCTCTGACTGTTGTAATTGTGCCTAGTAATGATAGGTGCAAATGTAATTGTGAATAAATAAAAAGCAAATTAAGAGAAACCCTGATCTATCAGAGCTCAAAAAATCTTTTAATTTTGTAAAATGGACATATACATCATGAAACTTCTTTATGGTTAAATTTAAATGGCTCCACAGTCTTTCTCAGGCCTAGGACATCTATCCCAAATCTTCAATAGTGAGTTGTCTTTAGGGTGGATAATTTTTTTTAATTTAAAAAATCAGATTATTTTACTTTAAATCACTTTTTAAATTTAAATTAAAAACCTATTTGAAATTGACAACTTATGGTAATCTATTATAATAATTTAAATTAAATACAAAAAATATTAAACCATACATGTTTGCTGCCAATTTTTGAAGAACATCAAATCACTGAAGTGTTGGAAGTGTCTGGCTAAATAGCTGGAACCAGCATTTGCTGAAGTGCTAAATTAGCTTTAAACAGCAGTGTACTCTTCTGCAGGTGCAGAGGAGTAGTTTATTCACTTAATTTAACCCAATGACTAGTTCGTTCAAAGTTAAGAAACCAATTGAGAGTTGAAAATGCAGGAAAGGTTTTTTTCCTCTTGCCATCTATGAATAAAAACTAAGTGTGAGAGGATGAGATCTACTAGTTCTAATTACGCAGCGACCAGAAATAACCAGTTAAATGTACTAACTACAGATATTTCCTTTGTTTGTTAAATCAGTTAGCTTTAAATGCAAAACATGTTTTGATAACACTTTTTTCTTATGCATCAAGCACATTTAAGGTAGGTTTATTTAATAAAAATATTAAATAGTGCTTTATGCATTTTTAATTGAAGTTCTAGATAATAGTTTGACACAAAATTGCAAGTAAAAATTAATCACGTAGTAAATAAGAAATGCATCATTCACCATTTTCTAACATTAAAAAAATGTGAAATTTAACAATCTATATAAATGTGAGTTTAAGCTAGATAATGGCTTAAATAAATGTGTATAGACGCACTCTCTCACTGGTTAGCAAAAAGAAGGACCAAATTTAGTGAAAAGGCTATATTTAGTTGCAGCTCATGTTTTTATGGTTACCAGCTGATGAGTCAACTTTTCTTCAGGAAAATAACTAAAGTACAAATGCAATGCAATCAAAATTGATGATTTAAATCAAGGTTTCTTTCCTATTGGTTTAAATCATGATTAAAGTAAGTTATTTAAATTGCTTTGATTTAAATCAATCCACCCTGCTTATTTTCCTCTCCTAGGATGCTCCTGGATATCAGGATGGCAGTCCTCCTTACAACAGAGCATACCTGAAGTCTCTGCCTTTGTCTCACTACTTCTCTGGGATCGTGATAACCTTGGCTTCACCCACACAGCTCTCCACTCTTCAAAATGACAGGCAGGCAGAGAGAAACAGAAGAAGAGCAAAAAAAAAAAAGCTTATTAGATACCACATTCTTCTAGCCTTCCTCTGCTTATAGCTATCTCCACTCACACTGAAGGGAGTACTCAGTTACTTTCATAGAACCTTCCCCTTTACCCCCATTCTCCCCCCTCACTGCCTCAGAAGTTGCTGAATAGAGTTGAAGTCTGCACTGGAGGTCAAAGGGAGGTGGAAGATGACTAGACAGGCTGGAGGATAGGGGTCTGGAGGGAGGGTCTTCAAAGCCAGAGTTGTGGTGGAGCTACAGAACCTCTGTGTACATATGGCTCTGGTCTCCTAATCAGGATTGTTGCAGAGATTATCTTTCTGTGAGCCCCTCGCTTTGGGTTTTATGGTGGGAGAGGATTATATGGCTTCATATTATCATACACTTTTTTAAAAAAAAAGTTGTGTTAAATGCGGATTAGTCACCTACTCAGAAAAGTGTTTCCTCAAACGTTCTCTTAATTTATCTAATTTAGCATGGTGGTGCAGTTATGCAGCCTGGTGTATTAGGGTTTGAGCCAAGGCTCTGTCCAGATCACACAACATTCCACCCACCTACGGGAGGTGATGCTTCTTTACAGTCTTGTGTATCCATCTAGGGGAGGATGGGAGGAAATGGAAAATTATAGTACAGTCATAGGAACCACAAGAGGGAAAATAGTAGGGGAAATCTGTTCACCATCTTAGATGTCTGTACACAAATACAGGGAATATAGAAAATAAAGGACTGGAAATATTAATATGTAAACTAAATTATGACTTGATGGAATAAATCTCATGACTGGAATATTGGTGTAGTGGGGTGTATTGTTCAGGAAAGACAGGCAGGGGGTGAAGGTGTTGCATTAAACATCAAGAATATGTGCATTTGTTCTGAGGTCTAGAAGGTGGTAAGAGACCAACCAGTTGAAAGTGTCTGGGTAAATGAAAATGTGGGGGGAGGGGAAGGGGAAAGAGAAACCGGGGTGATGTCATAGTAGACATCTGTTGTGGATCACCAAATCAAGAGAACACAAATATCCAAAACACAAGACCTGGTAGTAATGGGGGATTTTAACTACCCAGACATGTATTAGTAAAGTAGTACAGCAAACATACAAAATATCCAGTGACTTTCTTGAGTGTACTGGGGACAACTTCTTGTTTCAGAAGGTGGAGGAAGTAACCAGAGAGGCAGCTATTTTAGACTTGATTCTGATTAACAGGGAGGAATTGGTAGTGAATCTGAAACCCAGTGATAATTAGGGTGAAAGTGATCATGAAATGATAGATTTCATGATTCTAAGGAAAGGAAGGAGTGAAAGCTGCAGAATAAGGAAAATGGAATAAAAAAACACACTTCAACAAACTCTGAGAACTGTTAGGTGAGGTCCCCATGGGAAGAAAATCTAAGGGAAAAAAGAGTTTGGAGAGCTGGCATTTTCTCATGATAATATTAAAGACACAGCAGCAATCTATCCCCATACGAAGGAAAGATAGGCAGAATAGTAAGAGACCTATATGACTCCATAAAGAACTCTTTAATGATCTGAAAATCAAAATGGAATTGTACAAGAAGTAGAAATGTGGGCTAATTGCTAAGGATGAATGCAAAAGAATAGCACAAGCATATAGGGACAAAATCAGAAAGGTTAAGGTGCAAAATGAGTTACACTTAGCCAGGGACATAAAGGGCAACAAGAAGAGTATATTGCAGTAAGAGAAAGACACAGGAAAGTGTACGTCCTCTACTTAGCATGGAGAAGAAGAGCTGATAATGGATGACACCAAAAAAGCTGAGGTGTTTAATGTGTATTTTGCTTCAGTCTTCACTAAAAAGGTTAATGGTGACCAGATGCTTAACACAATTAATATTAACAACAAGGGTGAAGGAACATAAGCTGGAATAGGGAAAGAACAGGTTAAAGAATATTCAGATAAGTTAGATGTATTCAGGTCAGCATGGCCTGATGAAATTAATCTTAGGGTATTTAAGGAACTAGCTGAAGCCACCTCAGAACCATTTGTGATTTATCTTTGAGAGCTCATGGAGGAGGGGTGAGGTCCCAGAGAACTAGAAAAGACAAACATGATTCCTACACTGAAAAAGGAGAACAGTCAGCCTAATTTCGATATCTGAACAATACATGAACAAATTATTAATAGTTAGCAAGCACCAAGAGGATATTAGAGTTTTAAGTAATAGCCAACATAAATTTGTCAAGAACAAATGATGCCAAACCAATCTAATTTCCTTTGACAGTTACTGACCCAGTGGATTTGTGGAAACAGTAAGATGCAGTGTGTCATGATTTTAGTAAGGCTTTTGACATGGTCCCACATGACATTTTCATAAACAAACTAGGGAAATGTGGTCTAGATGAAATTAGTGTAAGGTGGGTAGGCAACTGGTTAAAAAGACACTCAAAGAGTAGTTATCAATGGTTTGCTGTCAAACTGAGGATTTGTCTAGTGGGGTCCCATGGGGTCTGTCCTGATTCCTGTATTTGATCAATGACTTGGATAATGGCATGAAATATATGCTTATAAAATCTGCAAATGGTACCAAACTGGGAGGGGTCATTTGCACTTTGGAGGACTAGATTAGAATTCAAAAGGGCATTTGTTGATAAATTGGAGAATTGGTCTGAATTCAACAAGATGAAAATCAGTAAAGACAATTGCAAAGCATTGCACTTAGGAAGGAAAAATCAAACACACAACTACAAAATGGGAAATAACTGGCTAGTCAGTAGTACTGCTGAACCTCCAGATCCTTTTATAGTGGATCACAAATTGAATGTGAGCCCACCCCAGGGCTGAAGCCCAAAGCCTGAGCCTCACTGCCTCTGGGAAGGTGGGAACTCATTGGCTGCCTGCTGCTCCCGCATTGTGCCCCAGGTGTCTCCAGAGGAGGGCAGGACCCAACTCTGCTGGTGGCCCCAGCAACCAACACCAAGGCTGTGCATCCAGGAGCAACAGGGAGAGGAAAGGGCTGCTACTTTGCCCCCTTCCCGCCAATCACAACCCAGGATGCTGTGTCTGCAGGGCCTTGTGGCCTCATGCAGCCATGGTGGCCGCATGTGAGAAATGCTGTACTAGACCGTGTGACATTTATATTCTTGTATAGTATGTGAAAAGAACGGAAATGTGCTGGTTAATCTGTGGCATTTTTTCATTGAGAATTTATGGAGCACATAAAATGACAAATAGTGTAGATTTTAATTTGTTTAATTACATTCTGTCAAGATTTACTCAGCTTTTTTTATTTTGGCTTTGGTTTTTAAGGTCACTTTTGGATCATCGCACAAAGTCTTCAGAGAAAACAGTAGTGATTACAAGGAAACTATGCTTAACAAAAATAAATTCATTGTCAAGTGACACTCAAACAGGAGCACATCTCTGAAGTAAGTATCACTGTGAAGCCTTTCTTTAATTTTGTTTATTATTTTTTTTAAAAAAGTCTTGTCTATGGCAGTTTAGTGTGTCATTAGTGTATTAGTGTGGAGCGATGTTCTACAAAATACTATAGAGGTCAAATGATCTACATGTCAGAGTGCAAAAGCACCGGTGAAATCTTTTAATAAGATCATTGGAGAGGACATTGCTATCTCATTGGTAATTGCTGTCCTGTGGACTGAGATAGCTGCTGCTTCTGTCTAAGCTCCCAGGCATTCTTTGTGTGTATGGTTGTGAACAGGTAGTGGTCTAGAGAAGACATGATAGCTATATGCCTAAAACCTGTTGGTCATTTTAATAACTCTGCCTGCATCTGATATTGAATTTGAAGCTGTAATACTTACATCATAAACGACAGTTTTCCCTAATTATAAATATGTTCCACTTCTTGGCAACATGGGAAATAAAATAGTATTAAAGAAAATTGGATAGTAAAGTATGAATTGTAAATCCTGGGTGGTTTGCTTATAGAACTGGCAACATACCAGCCTCTGCAGGCTCATTTAGAGATTCATTTTTTTACTTTGTTTTTCAAACCTGACCTGAGGTTCAGAAATATAATAGAACCCAAACCCATCCTGATATCCAGCTGGTTCTGGATTGTATATGGATATTTCAGAGCCATAGTCACCAGCATAGTCCAAGATAAAGTGACCCAATTTGTATTTATAGCTGTCATTTGTAACCACCCTGTTTGGTATTTCATTAAGTATTGTTCCATTTGAGAGACCCTTTGGATTGCTGACACCTATGTATGGACCATTAATGCTTTCCATGCTTTGGTAACGATATTTCTTCTTCAAGTGCTTGCTCATATCAATTCCAGTCAGAGACAAGTTTGACCACTTGGGCATCATTCTCAATGTCAACAAGTATAGAGTTTATTGGGGCTGTCCTGGATGTGAACCAAGTGAGAGCATTCCTCCCAGAGGCCCGACGTCTAACCCTTGCACACATAATGGCCGGTCTCTGCAGTTTTTCCACTACCACAGCCAGGCAGTGTCTCAAGCTGCTGGGTCACATGGCAGCCTGCACTTACATGGTGCAGCATGCCAGGTTGAGGCTCAGGCCCCTACAGGTGTGGCTGGTGTCCGTATATCGCCCGGGCCGCGACAGTCTGGACATGGTGCTCACCGTCCAGAGGCATACCCTCGATTCCCTGTGTTGGTGGCTGGATCCCCACATGGTGGGCGCCGGAGTCCCATTCCACCCTCCCCAGCCCACTCTGACCCTGGTAACGGATGCGTCTGGGCTGGGCTGGAGGGCGCATCTCGGAAGCCTGATGACTCCGGGTCTATGGCAGGTAGAGGAACTGGCCCTGCATATCAATATCAAAGAACTCAGGGCTATCTGCCTCGCGTGCCAAACGTTCCTGTCCCACTTGCAGGGCCATTGTGTAGCGGTGTTGACGGACAACACCACGGCCATGTTTTATTTAAACAAACAAGGTGGAGCCCGGTTGTCTCCTCTCTGTCAGGAAGCCCTTCTACCTGCTGGGTGTTCAGAAATGGCAGACAGCTTGAGCAGACGCTTCCTTATACACAAATGGTCAATTCGTCCAGACATTATCCACTCCATTTTCCGCAGCTGGGGGTTTCTCTGAATTGATCTGTTCCCCACGCGGACCAACAGGAAGTGCCCAACCTTCTGCTCCTTCCGGGGTCACAGCCCGGGGTCGATCGCAGACGCCTTCCCGATTCCGTGGTCCGGTCAGTTACTGTACGCCTTTCTGCCATTTCCTCTGGTCTACAAAGTGCTTCTAAAGGTCCGCAGGGACAAGGCGGATGTCATACTGGTGGCCCCAGCTTGGCCTCACCAGGGCTGGTACCCCACTCTCTTGGTGCTGTCGATCCGGGCCCTGCTGCGTCTACCTCTCGCCCCCGACCTCATCTCACAGAATTCCGGTCGTCTCCTTCACCCGGACCTTCAGTCTCTCCATCTCATGGTCTGGAGGATCCGTGGTTGAACCAGGCTGAGCTTGCCTGTTCAGACTTGGTGAGACAGGTGCTCCTGGAAAGCCGCAAACCTTCTACCAGTATTATGTACGAAGCAAAGTGGAAAAGGTTTTCCATTTGATGTGCTCAACGGCAGGTGTTCCCGCTCCAGGCTTCAATCCCGTGCATCCTGGACTATCTAGTGCACTTGAAAGACCCACATCTGGCATTCGGCTCTCTTAAAGTCCACCTCACGGCTATCTCGGCATTGCCCGGTGTTCCGTGTTTGCACACCCCATCGTGGGATGTTTCCTGAAAGGTCTGGAAAGGGGCTCATGGCTCCAGGTTTCTGGTGTCCCCTACGAGGTATAGCAAACCATTCAGGACGTGCCTTTTGAGGGTGAGACTCTCTTCTCAGAAAAAACTGACACAAGGATAAATAGCCTTAAAGACTCCAGAGCCACCCTCAGGTCCCTGGGCCTCTATATGCCCTCAACGCAGCAGAGACACTTCTATCCGCAGCCTCCTCAATGGTTTGGTCATCAGAATCGCCAAGATGGCTCCAGAAGGAGAAATTGGAACAGCAGGAGAAGGCCGTGTCAATCCTTTGGCCAGAGCTCGGGACAATCCAAGCCATCTTCAGGGGCCAAACCGGTCTTTTGAAGGTGTGGTCAAGGATGGCGCACAAGAGCGAGATCTGGATCCACCCCGCCTTACCTTTTCACCCCGACTGTCCCCTTTCTACTGTGCATGGTCCTGTATTACTTCGGACTGCTGGGTGCTCCACACGGTAGAGAAGGGATACTCCACCCAATTCTGTGCCTTCCTGCTCTTCCACCTCGTTTCCCCATCCCTCTTCAGGGACCCCTCTCATGAGCATTCCTTATACAGGAGCTGCACTCGCTCCTATTGCTAGGGGCAGTGGAAGAGGTTCCTCAGGCGCAGAAGGGCAAGGGCTTCTATTCCCAGTATTTCCTAATACTGAAAGCCAAGGGCGGCCTCAGTCCCATCTTGGACCTGCGAGAACTCAACAAGTTCGTGAAGAAACTCAAGTTGCACACGGTCTGTTTGGCCTCCATCATCCCCTCACTGGATCCAGCAGACTGGTATGCTGCCCTCGACTTGAAGGACACGTATTTTCATATTGCAGTTACTCAGCCCCACAGAAAGTACCTCAGGTTTGTTGTGACTAGTATCCACTACCAATTCAGTCTTTCCATTTGGCCTGTCAGCAGCATCTCGAGTCTTCACCAAGTGCATGGCAGTTGTCGCGGTGTTCCTGCGCAGGCACCAGGTACAGGCGTTTCTGTACTTTGACGGCTGGCTGATCAAGGGCCATTCCAGTACCCAAGTGGAAGTTCAGGTCAGATTCATCAGAGCCACCTTTGACAACCTTCTAAATGAAGCAAAATGGACTCTGTCCCCTGTCCAGAGGATAGAGTTTACAGGGGCAGTACTGGACTCGACCCAAGCCAGGGCCATTCCTGCTGGAAGCAAGATTTAAGGCCCCAACGGATATCATTTGAGGCATCAGACAGTTTCCCACCCCCACAGCAAGGAACTGCCTGAAGCTTCTCTGTCACATGGCTGCCTGTACCTATGTAGTGTAGCATGCCAGACTTCAGGCTTCGATCTCTTCAGTCGTGGCTCACGTCAGTGTATTGCCCAGCCTGGGACAGCTTGGACAGGATCGTGACCCCGCCTCTTCCAGTCCTTAACTCCCTCCTGTGGTGGCTTGACCCTCTGGAGGTGTACTCCGGGGTCCCCTTCACTAGTCCGCAGCCGTCTCTCTCGCTAGTGACGGACGCATCAGACTTGGGCTGGGGAGCTCATCTGGGAGACCACAGGACCCAAGGTCTCTGGTCTCACGCAGACCTGGCTCTCCACATCAAAGTCAGAGAGCAGTGCGCCGAGCATTCCAGACCTTCCGTGCACACTTAACGAGACGTGTATCTGTTATGATGGACAAAAAAATAGCAATGTTCTATATCAGCAAATGGGGGCGCAGGCTCCTCTCCCCTGTGCCAAGAAGCCCTCATGCTGTGGGACTTCTGTGTGGAACATACAATACACTTGCAAGCATCATATCTCCCCGGGGTACAGAATGAGCTGGCAGACAACCTCAGCGGGTCATTTCACATCCACGATTAGTCCCTTCGGCCAGACGTCACGTTTTCAATCTTCCAGAGGTGAGGCTTTCTCCAGATAGACCTATTTACCATGCAGCATAACAGGAAGTGCCAGCAGTTGTGCTCCTTCCAGAATCACAGCCCGGGCTCCAGAGCAGATGTGTTCCTCCTTCCATGGGGAGGCCATCTCCTTTCCACCCATACCGCTCATTCACAAGATACTCCTCAAGATCTGGAGGGAATGAGCTCAGGTCATATTGATAGCACCAGCCTGGCCCTGTCAGCACTGGTACACATCTCTCCTAGTCATGTCTCTGGAAGCCCCGGTCACTCTTCCACTCTTCCAGGACCTTCTGATGCAAGATCATGGTTATCTTCAACATCTGAACTGTGTCTCGCTTCACCTCATGGTGTGGAAGCTCCGTGGTTGAACCCAATGGAGCTTTCCTGTTCAAACCAGGTTAGACTAGTCCTTGGCAGCAGGAAACCCTCTACTAGAGCCACCTACCTACAAGTGGAAGAGATTTTCAATGTGATCGGCGCAGCGGCTTTCATTCCCAACACTAGCCTCAGTGCTGCTCATTCTGGACTACCTCCTCCATCTGAAGCAGCAGGGGCTTTTGTTTTCTTCAGTAGGAGCAGACTGAGCCGCCATATTGGCCTTTCATCCGGGCACAGGGGGGCCTCTTAATGTTTGCTAACTTTGTGGTCAGCCGATTTTTAAATGGACTCGACAGACTGTACCCTCACATCCGTCAGCCTGTCCCCACTTTGGACCTCACCCTGGTCCTCTAGGCTCATAGGACCACCCTTTGAACAGTTGGTGACATGCTCCGTGCTCTACCTGTCTTACAAGGTGGCGTTCATGGTAGCGATAACCTCGGCCAGGAGGGTGTCTGAGCTCAAGGCTCTAACATCAAAGCCTCCTTACACGTGTTCTATAAGGACAGGGTTTCCTCCTGAAGGTTGTGTCACAGTTTCACATCAACCAGGACATCTTTCTCCTGGTATTCTACCCTAAGCTGCACTCGACTGGCAGGGAGCAGAGACTTCACTCACTGGATGTCCGCAGGGCACTAGCCTTTTACATTGAGAGAATGGAGCCATTTAGAAAATTGGTCCAGTTATTCGTGGCAGTGGTGGACAGAATGAAAGGTCTGCCTGTGTCGTCACAATGCATTTTATCATGGATCATGTCCTGCATTCATGAGCCCTACATCCTAGCAGGGGTTCCCACAGCCCGAGTCACTGCGCTCTCTACCAGGGCCCAGGCTTCAGTAACAGCATTCCTGATGCAGGTCCCCACTGTGGATGGAGGACCACATCGTACTTTCATCACGCACTATGCTATTACCCAGTAGGCCAGAGACGCTGCAGCCTTCAGACGAGCAGTGCTCCAGTCAGTAGAAGACTCCAACCCTGCCTCCTGAATTTAGTCTTGTGGGTCACCTGACTGGAATTGACATGAACAAGCACTTGAAGAAAAAACAGTTTACTCACCTTCTCGTAACTGTTCTTCGAGGTGTGTTGTTCATGTCCATTCCAATACCCACCCTCCTACCCCTCTGTTGGAGTAGCCAGCAAGAAGGAACTGAAGCAGTGGCGGGTCAACTGGGGTCTATATTGAGCACCATGATGGCGCGACTCCAGGGGGCACCTAGGCCGACCTGACAGATGCTGTTAGGGAAAAATCTGGCTACTGTGCACGTGCACACGAACACACCTGATTGGAATGGACATGAACAACACATCTCGAAGAACAACAGATACGAGAAGGTAAGTAACCGTTTTATACGGTCTCGCATGACCTTCTTATAAACAAACTAGGGAAATACATCCTAGATGGGGCTACTATAAGGTGTGTGCATAACTACTTCTGGTAATAGTTTTCCAAACAGATATCAGTGGTTCACAGTCAAGCTGGAAGG
Source organism: Chelonia mydas (assembly GCF_015237465.2). Lineage (NCBI taxonomy): Eukaryota > Metazoa > Chordata > Testudines > Cheloniidae > Chelonia > Chelonia mydas. Next base: position 41,389,491 of record NC_057855.1, read on the forward strand.
GCATATCAAGTGGGGTCCTGCAGGGATCAGTTCTTGGTCCGGTTCTGTTCAATATCTTCATCAGTGATTTTAGATAATGGCATAGAGAGTACAGATATAAAGTTTGTAGATGATACCAAGCTGCGAGGGCTTGAAAGTGCTTTGGAGGATAGGATTAAAATTCAAAATGGTCTGGACAAACAGGAGAAATGGTCTGAAGCAAATAAGGACAAATGCAAAGTACTACACCTAGGAAGGAACAATCAATTGCATATGTACAAAATGGGAAATGATTGCCTAGAATGGAGTACTGCAGAAAGGGATCTGGATCACAAGCTAAATATGAATCAGTAACGTAACACCGTTGCAAAAAAAGCAAACATCATTCTGGAATTCATTAGCAGGCGTGTTGTAAACAAGACGCAAGAAGTAATTCTGCTCTACTCTGTGCTGATTAGGCCTGGGTCCAGTTATGAGCGCCGCATATCAGGAAAGAAGTGAACAAATTGAAGAAAGTCCAGAGGAGAGGAAAAAAATCATTAAAGATCTAGAAAATACGACCTACGAGGGAAGATTGAAAAAATTGGGTTTGTTTAGTCTGGAGAAGTGAAGACAAGTACGGAGGGGAAGGAGGCACAACCATTTTCAAGTACTGAAAAGGTTGTTATAAGGAAGAGGGAGAAAAATTGTTCTTGTTAACCTCTGAGGATGGGACAAGAAGCAATGGGTTTAAATTGCAACAAAGGTGATTTTTAGGTTGACATTAGGGAAAACTTTCTGTTAGGGTAGTTAAGCACTGGAATAAATTGCCTAGGGAGGTTGTGGAATCTCTGTAATTGGAGATTTTTAAGAGCAGGTTAGACAAACACCTGTCAGAGATGGTCTAGATAATACTTAGTCTTGCCTTGAGTGCAGGAAACTGTGTTAGAGGACCTCTCAAGGTCCCTTCGAATCCTACGATTCTGTGATTTAGCATCTGGATGTAACTTGCATGTTGTGGTGATGAAGGAAGAATAGTTAAAATCAGAAGAACAAAGGTTATTTTTACTTTATGCATTGGTTTTCCGGGCCAGTCTAGTATGTGCTAGAAAGGTCATGGCCAAAAATAACAACATGAAAGGACCTTGTGGTCTTCAAATGCATTACATTTTTATAACAAACTCAAAAGGAATTAATGCAAAATTCGTACATATGAGATAGAATTCCATTTGTAATGCTTGTTCTTTAACAGACTTTCAGCACAATGATTTTTAGTGGGGACCATTTTTATTCTAAAATATTGCCAGCTTTGGAAAAAAAAAGTTTTTCTGATTATACTCCACAGACACTTCTCATGTGTTACAGCAGCTCCAAACAAAGGAATAAAAATTAAAGTAACCCCACACATTGAAACAATGATGAGCTGCCAATTGCATTCACTATTAGTAGGGAAGGAGAGATCAAGTGTTTCTATCGAAAGCCCAGAAGGACCTTGTGACGGGTTGGATCACAGAAAACCCCTTGGGAGCTACCAACTGATGTGCTGGGACTATCTCTAAGCCTGTTTTTCCTTGGCAGCTTGGGAATTCAGAACCCTGCCTGGTTGTGCCAGACACGCTAGCCTGCTACAAACACAGACCCGGGTCTAAACCACGTCCCACACAAGCTGCAGGCTTAACTGAAAACAGCTTAAGAAGTGTTCCTGTCTCCAACACTGAGCTGCCCAGCTCCCAATGGGGTCCAAACCCCAAATAAATCCGTTTTACGCTGTATAAAGATTATACAGGGTAAACTCATAAATTGTTCGCCCTCTATAACACTGATAGAGAGAGATGCACAGCTGTTCCCCACCCCCCCAAGGTGTTAATGCATACTCTGGGTTAATAAGTAAAAAGTGATTTTATTAAATACAAAAAGTAGGATTTAAGTGGTTCCAAATAATAACACACAGAACAAAGTGAATTAGCAAACAAAATAAAATAAAACACGAAAGTCTAAGCCTGATAAGTAAGATAGTGATTATAGATGAAATCTCACCCTCAGAAATATTCCAATAAGTTTCTTTTACAGACTAGCCTCCTTTTTGTCTGGGTCCAGCAATCACTGACACCCGTGTGGTTACTGTCCTTTGTTCCAGTTTCTTTCAAGTATCCTTTTGGGGTGGAGAGGCTATCTTTTGAGCCAGTTTAAGACAGAATGGAGGGGTCTCCATGGACTTAAATAGACGTTCTCTTGTGGGTGGAGACGCCCTCCTCTCTCCTATCCAAAATCCAGCTCCAAGATGGAGATTTGGAGTCACATGGGCAAGTCACATGTCCGTGCATGACTGAGTTCCTTACCAGCCAGGCCGCATTCCCGGGAACGGTCAGATGTGGATTGGCATCTCCAAGTTCATTGTTAGCTTAAGCGTTTCTTGATTGGGCACTTACTGAGAATAGTCTTTTCTCAGAAAGCTGACCAACTGCTTCACTGAGGCTACTTAAAATTAAACAAGTACATAGCCAATATTCATAACTTTGAATACAAAAGTGATACATTCATACAAATAAGATGAATATATCCAGTAGATCATAACCTTTGCAGAGATGTTACGTGGCATATCTAGCATAAAACATATTCCAGTTATGTCATATTTACTTTCATAAGCATATTTCCATAAAGCATTATGGGGTGCAACGTCACAGACCTGTGAACTGGTATTTTTCATAACTAAGGAAAGCAAATGCTCCCTTCTTGACTGCAGTAGGTTAGTTAATACTGAACATTTAAGTGTCTTCATTTAAGCAGTACTGAAACTCTTACTGCAAACCTTAATGCAAGCCCCTTTTTTTGAGGAGCTGCCTAAATTCTTAAAAAATACTGCAGGTTAAAATAGTTCATAAAAATGGTCAAATCCTTCAGATTAAATATCCATATCGTTATCTCTTCATTTCAATGTTTTGTCAATACTTGGCATAAAATCAAGAGGTTATCAAATACTTTGAAATTTAAACAGAACTCAATCAGAATGTTTGAAAGTTTCAAACAGCACTCTACAATAAATCCTCTATGTAGTGTGTGCATTATTCCTGTTTGTATTACAGTAGTGCCTAGTGGCCCCAGTGGAGGTGGAAACACATTCTGAGAACAGTGGTAAGAAAGTTCAGATGGAGTTCGTGTACGGCAGCTGCGTCGCTGACCCCTTTTTAATCCCCCTTGCTTCTTGACCAATCAAAACTGATTTTTACTGTAGTGGAGTGAGAAAAGTCAGCTGTATAGTGTGGGGGAGTGCTATCGCATACATGCCTCAACTTCTCTGTGAACCCCATGACCAAATCCTTCTGTACACCAATGGTGCATACCCTCCCCCCATCAGAGCCCAGCCATGGCCCCCACACCCCAGACACCTGTCTCCCTTCCTCCCCCACAGAGCTTAGGGATCCAGAGGGAGAAACAGCCGGATGCTTGGTCCCAACCTTGCATGGAGTTTCCTGCTCGCCGCTGTCTCCTTCCCTTAGGGTGTGCTGGGAACTGCAGCTGCTAGGAACCCTCTAGCTCCCTCCACCTCCCACTGGCAGTGTCTTCTATGTGTGAGCTGGACTCTTCCAGGTTCGGCAGCCGCTAGTGGTGGCCAGCAGCACTGTAGTCCATTTCTGTGGGGGAAAGGAAATTCTGCGCACACAGCGTTAATTTCGGCACAATTCTGCATTGCACAGTGACGCAGAATTCCCCCAAGAGTAATGCTAATTAAATTCAAGACAGACTTTCAAACTGGGGTGCCTAAAATTAAGCTTGTAACTTTAGTAACAGAGGCCTGATTTTTTTTTATCACTTGTTTTGAGAACCTACAAATGTACTTGGAGTCATTGGGAGGTTTAACTGCCCAGTGATAACTGTTTTTATTTAACTATATAAATATGGAAGTAGAAGCTCAGCTGTAGGTACTCACATTTGAAAATCTTGTCCTCAACTTTTATTGTTTAATGCAGATTAAAATATGAGGGAGGTGGTAGAATAATGTTAAAATGAAATAAGGCTACAAAAATTAACTGAACAAAACAATATAAAAAGCCCAACAATTCTTAATTTTTGATGCTGGAAATGCTTACTTGTATATTTAGTTTAAAAAGAAAAGGAAGAAATCTATCTTGATTGCTTAAATTCATACACATCTTTTTCATACCAGTCTAAATATTACCCAACAATTAAAGCAATAAGCTTAAAATATATGCCATATTATGTGTCTACATTTTTCTCAGAAAGGTAAATGCTGTTTATTTTTTTAAAATCAAATTTCATCAACAGTCCTCACTAAAAGGGGCTATCTAGTCTTATTGCATATAGTCAGTTCATGCCAGTTTAAACAGACTCCTGGGAAATAGATGCAATATTTATAGTAATTTACGATTTAGAAAAACCTCTTCATGGCAACGTTTTAGATGTTTTGAATTTTATAAGCTTTGCCATAATTTTGGAATGCCAGTTGTATATGAAAGTACTCGGATGAAAACATCTTCTGGCTTCACTGACTTCAGTGTTTTTAATCATGCTATTTGTATTTTTTTTTTAATTGTTAAACCATTTAAGTTGAAATTGATCTGTACAGCTGCAGATGGCCAAAATGTAGCAAGGCCGCAGTGCTTCCACTCTGTTCAGGAAATGCAATTGACCCAAGAAAAATCCACAGACTTGCAGTGTGAATTTGGTCTAAGCACTGAATCTGTCTGTACCTTAGTTTTTATTTGTAAAATGGAAATACTAATGCTTTTTCTTCCATCATTTGTCTTGTATAGACTGTGATCTTGGGGTTAGGGACTTCTCTTACACTGACTTTCAGTTTTAAGTGAAGAAAAGTTTTCAGTTCCATATATCACCCAATGTGTGCATCAGTTCCCTTGGACACATCCCATTCACAAGCTCTGCATGAGGGATGTGAATTTCTCCCTTGAGTAAGGAAGAAGGGTTTTTTGTTGACGTTTTATTTTGAAAATGTCATAAAGTATAACAAACCACACTTCATATTCTAACTTGCTTATCCAGCTTTGTCACCAGATACCCTTCTCTCCTTCATTCTCAAATGTTTCCTTTCATGGTTCTTTATTGATTTTTAGAGTATTGAATGTTTACGTATTTAGAAAAATGATTACAAAGATGAAGTTGTCAATGCCTGGTGTTTCTTGTCCTTAGACTATGTGTTACGCTGCTGCTGTTTCCTAGTATATTACTGTGGTTAGATTGTCCTCTAGTCTGCCACAGACAGTGAGATATTGTTGTGGCCTTTTCTAACTGTTTTCATTGCTGCAAGAGTCTTACTTAGTCTCTTGACTGCCACATGACAGAACAAGTAGTAGATAAAGACTGTATTGATGTCAGTGGTGTTCATCTTGAAATGTGGAGTTTAACAGTTGCAACAAGTTGTTACAACACACAAAGTTAAATACTGGGCAAGCAGAACTTTAAATTGATAAAGTTAACGGGAGCAAATTAGTTTTTCATGTTGTTATTACCTTCTACTTAAAACTTCATATTAGTTTTCAGCGAAAACTAGAATAGAAAAGGCTTTTCTGTATTTAAAAGTTTTACTCAGTTGATCAAATACAAATCATTTAAGCTAGTCCCTTGTAAATATTTAAATTGTGGCTTGCTGTTTGAAAGAGGCAGCTTAAAATAAACTGATTTAATATTTATTATTTGTATTACTATAGTATCTAGGAGCCCTAGTCATGGACCAAGACCCCATTATGCTAGGTGCTGTACAAACACGGAACAAAAAGACAGTCCCTGCATGATGGAGCACTACCTTTTCTTAGTGCATATCTGAACATTTTTTGCCAGTTTTCCGTATATCAGTTTGAGGTCAAGTATTGGTATTTCATTTTAAAGGAATTCTGATCACGTCTTGGCTGGTGATGGGGTGCACAATATGCTTTCAGATGTACAAATTACTACTGATTTCTAAAGTATATGAAGAATTCATATAGGATTAGATTGTATGCTTGCCTTATGAGGCTGTTCAGGAGAGTAAGTGCTACCGGACAAAGTAAGGGTGTCATAATCAGGCCTTCAGTATTTTACGTTATATTGCTGATACATTTGTTTTTTCTTTCCAGCGCCCCACACTCTTTCATTCTGTTCTGGTGAATAATTTGTAATTCTTCATGTTAGCAGATGAGGTACTGCATTATGGTTTTGTTTTGTTAATTTTAAAATAATGGAACGCCACACTCTGCCAGGTCCCTATTTAAACATTTAATCTCTGGAGTATGGAGTTCAGGAGAAAAGGAAAATTTCCAACCTAAACATACAAGACAAGATCCAACATGTTTATTTTAAAAGGACTGAGCTAACTTGGATTAATTTTGGATGTCAATAACTTGATATATGCCACATATGATTTAAAATGGATGCTGATGGAGGTGCAAGATGTTTCTCATAGATTATAGTCTTCTGCTGATAATTACTTTTAAAGAAAGTATGTAGGATTGTCAGAGTACTGAAAGGGAAAGTGTTAATAAAAGTTATAAATTAAATTCTTTAACTCATTTCTGTTTCTCCATCCCATGCGTCTCTCACACTTTCATCCCTACAGGCCAACAAAGTTCTTGTCCCCAGACTAGCTATCCAGTATTTGTATTTAAACTGGATGAATGGCAACACTTTCTGAATTCAATTTTCAAACATAATGTAAACAATATATAGACATTACTCTGAGACAAAGCCTCTCTGAACTTAAGGATGTGCTGGGATGGGAATTTTTTAATGATAATTTTAGCGTAGTAATATGATGCTTCTTATTAAACATGTAAGAATCATACCCTGATTTATAATAAACTCAGAGTTCAGCTTTTAGCCTCAGAGTACCATACAGTCCAAAATAATTCAGGATGAAGTTATTATTCTGGAAGCCGTTAGCATTCTAATATTTAGGATTAGTTAACATTGATATTTTTCAAGGAAGTTTTTCTCTTAATGCTTCATAAAAAGGTCTCTACCATGTGTTAAGGTTAGTGAGAACAATAATTTTGTGTACGTTTACCATGATATTTTGATGTACCTAATGTTGCTACATCACAAAGCTCATTGAGATTGGCTATATACAAGATAGAAGACTTGCATTTCTCCTTTGCAATATTGGACCTGCTTCCTGCAAAGACTTAAAACTTTATCCCAGGAGTAACCCTGCTGACCTCAATAAGACTCTTTTAAATATTTTTAGTAATTAAAGTTAAGCATGTGTATAATTTTTGCAGAATTGAGATCTTGAATTGAATTGCTTTATTTTCATTATGCCATTCCTTAGGGGGTAAATTTTTCTGGTTGTAGCTAAACCCAGCTGTTATCCAAAATTTTCATAACACAACTTGAAAGCTTTGCAGTTATTCATTCATTGGCATAAAATTTTATTTAACCTTATCTGCGTTTTAGACTCTGGTCTTGTTCTATGGCACGTGTGCGGAAGTAGAATTCTTAACTTTCTTAATGAAAATAAATGCGGCCTTCCTTCCCTTTTGGAGTTTAAAAAAAAAAAAAAATTTTCCCCCCTGAAAAAGCTCTAAAGCAGGGGTCGGCAACCTATGGCACGTGTGCCAAAGACGGCACATGAGCCAGTTTTTAATGGCATGCCGCCGTCTGCCTACCCTGGTAGAAAGCAGCGTGCCATTAAAAATCCTGCCCTGCCCGGCCTGCTCTTCTCTGCCCCCTGCCCACCGCTCTCTCCTTGCGGGCAGGCAAGCTTCTCACTTCCCCCGTCTCTTCCCCCAGCATGCTGGGTTCCTGCCCCTCTCCCTCCCTGCAGCTGATCAGCTGACGGCCCTTGCTACGGAGGGGAGAGGGAAAAGCGGAGCCGCAGCACGCTGTCTGCTCCGGCGACCTTGGGGAAGGGGGTGGAATCGGCATATCCCCTCCAGCCCCCTGCCGTGAGCCGCTCAGGGCAGGGGGCTGGGAACACCCCCACGACCCCAGGCCACTGCCCTGACCCCTGCAACCCCCCCCACACCCCAGCCCTCTGCCCTGCACCCCCCTCACACATTCCAGCCCTGTGCCCTGCCCCCTGAACCTTCCCACAACCCAGCCCTGACTCCGGCACCCCCCACACATACCCAGCTGCCCCCCACACCCCATGCCCTGACTCTTGCACCCCCCCACATCCCCACCACCAAACGGGAGCTCTTGCACGCACTCCCACCTGCATCCCTCGCACCAAATGGGAGCTGCCCAGATGACCCCCAGCCCTGTTCTCAGCGCACTCCCACCCTCATCTCAGTGCAGAGAGAGGAAGAGAATGTCTAGAACCAGGGAGAAGGTAGGTACCTACTCTATGTGGATAGGGCCGGGACCCCAGACCAGCAGCGGTCTGAGCAGGGCCGGCAGCTGGGACCCTGGCTGGCAGGAGCCCAACGACAGAACCCCAGACTGGCAGCAGGCTAGTCAGCCCACTGCTGATCTGGGGTCCTGGCCGCCGGCCCCGCTCAGCCCACTGCTGGTCTGGGGTTCTGGCTGCCGGCCCCTTGCCAGCCGGGTCCCGGCCACAGGCCCCGCTCAGCCCACTGCTGCCCTAGGTGTACGGAACCCCAAGCCGGCGGCGGGCTGAGCAGGTCGGCGGTGTAAGATCAGCATTTTAATTTAATTTTAAATGAAGCTTCTTAAACATTTTGAAAACCTTGTTTACATACGACAACAGTTTAGTTATATAATATATAGACGTATAGAGAGAGACCTTCTAAAAATGTTAAAATGTATTATTGGCACTGAAACCTTAAATTAAAGTGAATAAATGAAGACTCAGCACACCATTTCTAAAAGGTTGCCGACCCCTGCCCTAAAGGTTGCCGAAAGCAAAGGTATAATTTTTTTTTTTTAAAGATTACTGTTTTCATAAGGAAATGTAAGAAATTACTTTGGGGAAAGATCATATAGTTTGTCAATTTTTACTTTTGTGAATCAAGTTTTAACTTCAGTTTTAAAACTGTCTACAATTATCTTTGATAGCTGTTTAAATATTGGAAACCAATTAAACACAATCATATTGTACTAAAAGCATGTTTTTAGTATATTATGGTGCTGTATAGCATTTAGCTTACTAGATGGTTTCATAAAGATAAGACGCTGCATTTGATGTTGATTAGGATAATATAAAAACAACCATATGTTTTGTGAGGTTCACTTTTTGGTGGCTGTATAAATAATGGAAGATGAAATGGCTTAAACAAAAAGTAGACTCCAGTCTTTGCTTCTTTTTTCCATGGTCAGTGTCCTAATTTGTTCCAGAATTAAGTTTTTGAGTATGCTCTCTCCAGCCAAAAACAGAGGTATTCCTTCCTTTACCTATGTTGGCAACTGAAATATTGCTGAGGGAAACAGTGGAAGGGGCGATAAATGGCAAGCTGGGCTAGATTACTTTGACATATACAAACACATTGAGAGAGCTGAAAGGGGATACAGATTCAGCACCCAGGATCTGCAGGCTGCTCTAAAAGGAAGTTTTGTACCATGCTGTCCTTAACCATTTTTGGACTTTGCTGCTGCATCAGTTTCTCTCCTTCTGCAGCCAAACGAAACTACCACTTTTGGTACTTTGTAATTGCTCTCTCCTCCTGGGGACTGGTTTACTATCAAAACAGTTGAATTTTAAACCTAGAAATTTTAGCCTCCTACAGGTTCACCAATTCATTACTCCCATCTTAAACGTTTTTTGTTCCTGTCCCTCCCTGCAGGTAGCTCCTGCCAAGCATTTCCTGTGGACAGCCTCTCCCCTGGTCGCCTCCATGACCCTCGATTCCTTGCTGGACTATCTGCTTGTCCCTAACTGAATTCAGGTTGCCTTTTATATTTTCCCAAAAGGCCTGGTTAGTGAGCCACAGATTCCCATTGTGTTACCCCTGGATTAATTTCCTTCACCTGGGGAAGCTGGCTACACCTGGCACAGATGTGAGGCTGAGCCGCATACATCTTAGTGGGTCAGTTCACGCTGTGACAAATGTCACAACAGGTAGAGAATATTAAAAAATAAAAATAAAAAATCAATTATTTTATTTTCCCATTGGTTTGAAAGGAAGGATTCTCACTCTCACTGTTCTCATAGTAGTGAGCAGTGAGACTAACCCCATTCTCTGTCAGGTGGTGGCAGAATGAAGCAGGCTCAGAGCGTAGTGCTGCCAGAGTCCAGGAGGAAGGAAATGTAATGAGGAAGCCTAAACTATTCCTGTTGTAGTGGAAAGAGCAGATCTAATCCATGAGCAGCATCCACATCAGTGGATGTCCATGAAAGAGATTTGATCCTCTGTCACTTGGAACTATATATGTAGCCCTTCTCGTGGTTCCCTTGGACAAAATATTCCTTACCTGTAATATTTGTTCTCTGAGGATCTATATTTCAGTGCTTTACCTTTTTTGTATACACTTATATTTTAATCAGCTTTTATTTAGGAGTTCCTGCCTGCTTTTCAAAGGAACTGGCTGTGGTAGGAATAAAGGTAACCTGGAGCACCAACTGAAAGGGTGCTCAAAATGACTTTACAAGTTTCCTCAGAGACTGAAAACTTTGAAACTGTTGATATTCCAACCTGGTCTCATGCTTGAAACACAGACCCAAATGTGCAAATCTACTGAAGTGTATTTTTAGAGAACAAAAATTTCAATAAAATAGTTGTTTAATACAAAACATCAGCTGTTATGCTATTGCTTGACTTACTGCAGGGTCCCATGTTTGTGTTTAAATGATTATAGTTCAAATTTGCTCAGTTAACAAATTAATTTTTTTTAGCTGATTCTGCTATAAATATCAGCCTGGTATCCAAAACTCAAGATGGGTTCTTTACAACTGGTCCATCAACAATAATAAAGATTCTTCAGGTCAAATTATGCCTTCCAGGTACAACCTTCCAGTGCAACCCCAATGTAAATGGGAGCATAATATGGTTATACAGATGTAACAAAGATATAATTTGACTTTCAGCATCTTTATTACTGGTGGTGATATGCTAACAGGAATTAACCTGGTTCAATTTTTAGATCCTTGGATGAGTCTCTAGGATTGGTAGTATTTAAGACAGACGAACCTTGTCAATGGAGCAGATTTGATCTACAATTACTGAGATACACAAATATGAAACCAGAGTACTTCTTTTTTTAAAAAACTCACATTTCGGAGAACTGCACTTAACATAGGAAAATATTTGTGTTATCTAGCAAAATCACAACTTAAAATACTTGTAACTTCAAATGGTATATAAGGAGCTATGCTGCTGGTAAACTAAAATAATCTTTAACTAGATACTGGACACACCAAGATTAAGTGCTGCCTTAATTACTTCCTCCTTTTGTATGATAAATTGTTTTTACAATGACAGTAGACACAAATAGTTTTGACCTTAGGAGCCTGAAATAGCACTTTTTCCCTTTAGCTGAAATCTCTTAAATGCTTCTCATCGTTCCCTTTACCATCCAGATGTCTTGGCACAATTTCAGTTACTAGATGTGAGGGTTGTTAAGTCAGTCACCACATGTTACACAGTTTGGCCCATGACTCATTCTCACAGCAGTCCCGTGTCTGTGACCAGTCCTGTTTTCAGTATAAATACGTGCTCTCCGTTGACCTTTATGGTGTCAGCTAGTGGCAGAACTAGAATCATGATTGGATATTGTTTCTAAATCTAATCTGTTTCACTAATGAACAGAATGTTAAATAAACATCTCAATAAATGAGTGTTTAGTGTGTTAAAGTTTACATCCTGGCTTCTTGCAGTGTTCTAAACTGCAGGTTAACGTGGGTAATTTCTAGTTCTAACCAAAAATACGAATGGAACCTGAAAGGTTTCCGATAAATTACATTGAATGTCAGAAATCAGAAAAAGATTCCAAATAAATACCTTAGGACTTTTTGCTGTTTGTGTTTTATTGGTTACAAAATATATAGTAAAATTCAATCAGTCCTATATCTTTATTGAATATCAGTATTTGATTAGTGTTCACAGCATCAGAATGAGTTCTTTTTTCAGAGTAACAGCCGTGTTAGTCTGTATTCGCAAAAAGAAAAGGAGTACTTGTGGCACCTTAGAGACTAACCAATATATTTGAGCATAAGCTTTCGTGAGCTACAGCTCACTTCATTGGATGCATTCAGTGGAAAATACAGTGGGGAGATTTATGTACATAGAGAACATGAAACAATGGGTGTTACCATACACACTTTAAGGACAGTGATCACTCAAGGCGAGCCACTACCAGCAGGAGAGCGGGGGTGGGAGGGGAACCTTTTGTAGTGATAATCAAGGTGGGCCATTTCCAGCAGTTGACAAGAACGTCTGAGGAACAGTGGGGGTGCAGGCGTCTTCAGACGTTCTTGTCAACTGCTGGAAATGGCCCACCTTGATTATCACTACAAAAGGTTCCCCTCCCACCCCCGCTCTCCTGCTGGTAGTGGCTCGCCTTGAGTGATCACTGTCCTTAAAGTGTGTATGGTAACACCCATTGTTTCATGTTCTCTATGTACATAAATCTCCCCACTGTATTTTCCACTGAATGCATCCGATGAAGTGAGCTGTAGCTCACAAAAGCTTATGCTCAAATATATTGGTTAGTCTCTAAGGTGCCACAAGTACTCCTTTAGAATGAGTTCTGTAATTACAAACTAACCTATTTCATCTTTAACAAAAAGAGGAGGGTGGAACAAAGTGTTTGGTTTTTAAATTTCATGTTTCAAATTGAAATGGAGTCACACCCCTTTCCCCTCGATCCCTAGTGTGGCAAATTTAAATTAATTTGTTTTGCTGCAGTACCTATAGCAGAACCAATGCCTTACAATAGAGATTTCACTTGCCTTATGACTACCGCAGCAGGCAACACTTTAAGCAGACTTAGGGTGTGTGTGTGGATGTAGAACAAAAATAACGTTGTTAAATTAGAGTTAAGGTTGCTCAAGTGAATTTCCTGTCACTAAAAATCAGGGCAATTGCTAGTTACAGCAATAATGTGCCAGAGACAGTAGTGGTGAGGGTGATTGGATGGGGAGACACAAATACTAGACAATTTGCAATATTGCAAAAAATTCATTTTAAAACTTAATGCATAAGTATTCATTTCTCTTGATTTTTCAGAATTGATATTATATTAATATTGAAAATTTTGTCTTTGCAACCAGATGTTCTTGAAATGTAACTTTAATTAAAAAAAAAAGCTTAAAATCTCAGTTGCCAGGGCAAACTTTCCACTCCACATAGGTAAGTGGATCTGATTAATGTTAAATATGTTCATGCTGGCACCAATTCCGTTCTTGGGAAGTATTTAGTTTTTCTATGTTTTAATTTAACATGATCTCAATCAACATGGATTTGCTTTGAGGACCAGCTGATTGGAAACCATATACAAGAAATGAAAGAAAAATTCCAGAATGGGAGTTCCCAGGTTTTTTGCTGGTCTTGAGTCGAGAAAATTTGCTTTGTAAGCATTTGTGTTCCTAAAAGTTATAAACAATGGCTACTTGTTTTAAAGGTGAACCTTGCTACTCCATCTCAGTGACCACAAGCAAAATGTTACTAGGTCTGAATCTTTAGTTTGATGCAGGCTGTCTCTAACAACTAGATTTTTGTAGTTCCATATAGAAGATGCAGAGGTGAACAGAAGTCTTCTGAAATGGCTCAAGTCCTTTTCTCTCAGACTGAACCTAGCAGGTCATAATGGGCAACTGTTTCTTCACTCCCAAAGCCCCTCACCTGTTGATACCTACAAGTGTCTTCCCTTGTATTATTTATCATTTACTGGTAGATGAAGCCATTGGAAGACCTCCTTAGGCCACACAAACTGAAGTGCAACATCCAGCTCTACATCTCTGTTAGATTAAACAGGCACAGCACCATCCTCCAGCTTTCTCCATGCTTAGCCAAAATCAGAATATGGTTGAAGGGCAGCTGGCTAAAGTTGAATTTAAGGTGATGCTGGTAAGAGAGCGGCTTATAGAACGTGCCTTCTTTGTAACATGCCTTATTTATCAAAGGGCTTCTGCATTCAAGTTAAATAGCCCTTCAGCTTTAGGGTCCTTCTGGACTCCTCAGCGATATTGGATACCCAAATAGCCATAGTGCCAAAAAGTTTCTTGACACCTTAAATGACTGCTGCTTGGAGCAGCTAGTCCTGGAACCCCCAAGAGGAGAGGCAATTCTTGATTTAGTTCTAAATGGAGCACAGGATCTGGTCGAAGAAGTGAATATAGCTGGATCGCTTGCAGAAACTATTCCCTGTACAGCATGCTCTGTCCATGCAACATTCGACGTATTTTATCTATTGTAAATGTTTCCCTGACTACTCCCCCTTATTTTAGCTAGTTCAGACATTTTTGTTTCTATCCTGCTGATCCATTTACCTCCCTAATCCTGTCTACCAAGAAATGAGACCTCAGCCATGTCCAATTACTCGTGTCAAGCCAGGCTTGCAGTACTTCAGTTGCTGTTTAAGCTGACTCCAAGCCCCACCTCCTTCCATTGCTGCCTGTGAGTCACCTGTGTGGAATAAAGTCCTGCAGCCATTTGAAGAAAAATCGGTTAATTACCTGTACTGTAACTAACTTGTTTTTTGAGATGTGAGTGCAGATGTGTATTCCATGATCCACCCTCCATTCCCTCTGTATTGGAAGGTGGATCATGGATTCTCGTGTGAAAGAACTGAGGAGGGTTGTGGCAGCACCACCCTTAAATAACCTCTAGAGGAGCCCGAGGGTAGGGGGGAACCCATAAGGGACTGAGCAAAGTTTTCTGGCTTCAGCGTCCTAGATATGTGCACACTTGAGTGGAATAGATGTCTGCTTCTACATCTTGAAGATGTTTTACTGTTTTTTGTACTTATGTGAGACTGTTGCTATAATGTGGACTGTCAGCCATTTAACTATTTAATACATTCTTCAAGAGTCAGTCAAGTACTTAGATAGCACAGTGATTGGGCTTCATAGTTGATTTATAGACTCTTTTCTAAAACTAATCTGCAATAGGATTAGAATCTAAGAGTGTAAACCCATATGCCTCCCAATAAATGGGGTGGGGGGCACTTTCCTATAGCTCTAGTGTGTGCTTGACTATAACATCTCATAAAGAGATTCCGTAATGCTATACTTAGACAAAGAGGCTGTCAGTGAATTGCACAAACAATACCCCCTGCGTATAAAGCTATAATTACAAATCCTATATAGCCCATGGGTGTTTATGAAGTCTGACACACAGCATAACTATTATTTATCTGATTTTTTGTCAGTCATGTACTCAAATTAAAGTGGCAAACTATAATACACTGCTTCTGGATGTACCCACATGTATAGGTACCTTTACTTCCAGGTGGGGATGTAAATATCATTTAAAAAGTTAACTGTTTAAATGGTTAACCAATTAAAGGGCTGGGGCGGCTGGGGCTGCTCTGACTGGTGTGGGAGTTAAAGGCTAAGGCGGGTTCATCAGTAAAACTAATGCTTACCGGTTAACATTTTACATCCTTATGTCTAGGAGGGACTCTTTTTTTTTTTTTTTTTTTTTTTGGTAATAGGATTACAACAAAATGTGAATACCATGTTAGCAAGACACTACATCAAAGGTAGACTTGTTAGCACTGCAATAGTCAGCATTTTGATTTCATCGCAGTTGCTGCATTTTGTTTTTAATTTCCCTGTACATAAGTGTATCAGAAGAGGATCACAATTGAGTCTGCTGCTCTTGCACATAGCGCTTCTGTGGCTCCAGAAGACGCAGCAAATGAGTAAAACCGATATTCTTAAAATTGAAATCCCACTTCTCCTGCTGATGTTGTAGTAGAAGTGCTTAGTGGTGAAATAATACAGGTATGATCCCACAGTACAGAACAGAAACAAGGAGAAGGGAAAGAAGGATAAAAGCAGAAGAGATATACTAGCAATCTAGTCACCAGATTAAATAAAATCTTGGACAGATTGTGATTCCGTCATCTCATATTGTTGGATAAAAAGGTTTGGAGTGCTACAAAGACAGCTTGTTTTGTCTATGAAGGAGTGCTTTGCTGCAGTCTTGTGACCCTACCCACCCTACAGTAAATGGAGCAGTGTTGGCTGTGTCTGGAGGGCGCAGTGTGCAGCCTTTCTCAACTGGAGGGTAATGTTGAATGCAGTGATGCTTTTGAGGAAGATAGAAGGGGTAATGTATGGGTGGAGGTGGGGGTGATGGAAAGATAGAACTTGGGGAAGAGAAGAACTGGCGGGACTGTTGGGAGGATGAGAAAGAGACTCAGAATACAAAGCTGGGGAAGTCAAGCGGAAAGAACGAACTGAACTGATTCATATTGGTGTTGATTGTGCATGAGTTTCTTTTGTTGTCTAGTCAATGCAATTAGATGTGGTAATTAGCTGGATTCATAGCAAATGAGAACTCTGTCACCCTCCCAAAGAAATAGAGTAGGAGATTCTTGCCCCGAGACAAAAAAGACATTAAACCCCAATAAGGGGTTTTATAGACTTATAAACATGTTGCTTTTATAATCCTTAATCACTCCATTTGTGAGTAGGTAGCAGCCAGTGTAAGCTTGTTAAATATAAAAAGTATTTGAAGGAGAGATGTGCTTTGTTTTTATATTGCTGAACTTTGTAAGTACAGTGTACATTTTACCTGCATCAAAAATATTGTTTTAGGAAATGTTGAAAGTGAATGTGTTTGGGGGGATTTCATTTTATCAAACGCGGTATTTGTCATTTTATTATGTTTAAGATATCTGAAAATGACAACTTAAACTTTGATTTTAAATGTCACACATTTTACCACCAGCTTTGAATATAGTGTTAATCAAATCAGTTAGAAAATATTTTCAATTTACATGTTTCTTTATATGCAATGCAAAAGCAGTGTTGTTTTTTACCCCAATAATGTTGCAGTTCCTCATATTCATGTTTTTTAATTAGTTCAATAGGAAAAAATTAAATATTCCACTCTTGTGCTTTTATTCAATATCACACATGATGCTATGATACTATGAATGTAATTGATTTCTTAATCTGTACGTTTTTAATTTAGATACATGTGAACACCACATTTAATGAAATACGTTAACTTCTATAATCGGTGAGCTATCAAATCTGAAATATTCCCAGGAATATTTAGGGGCTTATCTTAGTACAAATATGTACTTTATTGTTATTATGGTTGTGAACACCTACCTAGAATAGATTGGAATTAGTTGAGATTTTAAATGTTGCAGATACATGTAAAAACATTTATGATAATTCCTGATAACATAATAGAATGCAGTAGAACATACAGTTGGTTAAAATATACATGCTACTATGTATTCAGATATATAAACAGATTTGATTAATCCATTTTCCTATTAATTTGGTATTTTAACCATTTCTAGTATGTACAAGTTTTTGATCACTACTTCAAACAGAGATTGGTAGGTAGGTAAATTAGTGAAAAATTTGTATATATAATTAAACATAGTTAGTAATTTAGGCCTTGATCCTGCAACCACACAGAAGTATCTTTAGTCACTTGTGTAGTCTCTGAGATGTTGATTACTTGCATATATTTGCAGTATCAGGCATCTCAGGCTCCAGTAGGATTGCCAGCTCTCCAGGATTGTCCTGGAGTCTCCAGGAATTAAAGATTAATCTTTAATTAAAGGTTATGTTATGTGATGAAACCTCTAGGAATACATGCAGCCAAAATTGGTAATCCCTAGGCTCCAGTCTTGCAAGCTGATTTGTGCAAGGAGACCTATACAAAATCTCAGAAGAATTTAAAATGTGTCTGACTATAAAACGCTGAGTTTTACTGAATTTTAATTTTTTTCCTAGGTCCATGTGGTTATGATATTCAGGTTCCATAATGCCTCCTGCCATGACAGACATCCTTGACATCTGGGCAGTGGATTCACAGGTAGGAGCTGATGGCTTAATCTCTGTGGACTTCCTGCTCCCAACTGGAACCTATATCAACCTGGATGTCCCTCGAGATGCCACCATATGCCATATTAAACAGGTAAATTAGTGGTTGGCTTGCTATTTTGAATGAGCTCCATCACTGATTTTGTTGAGAAGTACTTTATATATTAAATGTTGTTTAAAAGTCTTCTAATAGGCCTTTAGAAGCTTGTTCCTGTCAATGAAACCAAGATGCAACTTTAAAAAGTGAATAAAATGTAAACTGGTACAATGTCTTACTTAGACTGTAGACTGCATGAAACAATACCTCCAAGAAATGTGAACTGCTCCCATTCTTCTGATCCAGTGTTACCTCTGAAACTAACGATGACGATTTTAAATGTCAGCATTAACTATTTCACTGCTGATTTATTTTAGCTCAGAATCTAGCTGTGCCCAGCTCGCAACCCCAAAATTCTTCCTGTGCCTTCTCAGGAACTAAAACCCCCAACCACCCCTTAATCATCAGCCAGAACCTTAGCTTCTCTGTGACAAATCTATGATGAAATTATACATTGTCTCCCCCCCACCCCCAAATCTATGTTGAAGACTGAAAGGGTGAGAACATTGCGAAATGAATTGAATTAAATATTCAAGTAAATAACACAAGGGCTATTACACTGAATATATTATTTTAATATTTAACTCAAAATGTAGTGTTTTTTAAAATTTAGAAATCCTGCAAGTTTCAGTTAGTCTGCTATAGAAGCATGGGGGCCAATCTATTCCCAGTTATACCTCCATACATTTGGAGTTACACCATTGACTTCAGTGGAGTAACTCAAGATCTACCTTGGTGTGACTGAGAACAGAATTTGTCTCCTGGAGCCTTGCACAGATTTTAGTTCTAGTTCTCTGTGGCATACACCATGTTTTGACTATGAAGATTGAAAGTACTTCTGTCAATGTTATTTAGTTAAGAACAGTTTATTTCTCATTCAGCATATATTCTGGAGGCGCACATGGAGTGTGCAGTGTAGAAACTCTGAGCTGGATCTCTAATGTGAGCATGTCTTGCTGTGGCTTTGGAAAATGGAACAATGCATTTATGTGTGTGTAGCTGTTGGTTCAGCAAAGAGTGTGTATTGTGAATATAACTTCCTTTAAGGGATACAGCTAAATTTTAAAAAATCACACCTGATTTTTTTTAACTGTTGTTGAAAGATACACCTAAGATTACTGTAAGCAAAATAGGTTAAAGAAAATGTTTTCCATTTTTCTCAATTTGTTTCAGGCATCAACAACACTTTATGTATACCCATATTCAGTTTCCTCTGTAATAACTCCGTTTGCTATTTGTGTGTGACACAAAAACAAGAGAGACATCCATTTTAAACATAGGTAAATATGATTGTAAAACCCCAACTTTTCTGGAGGACTCAAAGGCAGGTGTAATGTCTGATAGTATTTTAACTGTTTTTTTTAAAAATTGACCATATTTCCATTTAGAGAGACAAGGTGGGTGAGGTAATACCTTTCATTGGACCAACTCTGTAAGCTCAAAAACTTGCCTCTTTCACCAACAGAAGTTGGTCCAATGAAGATATTACTTCATTCACCTTGTCTCTCTAATATCGTGGGACAAACATAGCTACAACAACACTGCATACAATATTTCCATTTGACTGTGTTCTTTTCATCTAAGGTCCTGGGCTGAGGAGAGAGATGATTGCTTTCTGTAAATAAATCAGAGGGATAAATACGAAGGAGGGAGAGGATTTATTTAAGTTAAGTACCAATGTGGACACAAGAACAAATGGATATAAACTGACTATCAACAAGTTTAGGCTTCAAATTAGAAGAAGGCTTCTAACCATCAGAGGAGTGAAGTTCTGGAACAGCCTTCCAAGGGGAGCAGTTGGGGCAAAAAAATCTAACTGGCTTTAAGACTGAGCTTGATAAATTTATGGAGGGGATGATATGATGTGACTGCCTACAATGGCATGTAGGCAATCTGTGAATGCTGGCAGCAGATTCCTCCTTTGGCTGAGTGATGGGACACTAGATGGAGAGGACTTTGACTGAGTTACTACAGAGAATTTTTTCCGAGATATCTGGCTGGTGGGTCTTGCTGACATGCTCAGTGTCTAACTGATCTCCACATTTGGGGTCAGGAAGGAGTTTTCCCCTGGGTCAGAGATCCTGGGGTGTTTTTGTTTTTTGTTTTTTTTTTTGCCTTCCTCTACAGCTAGGGCATGAGCCACATGCAGGTTTAAACTAGTGTAAATGGTGGATTCTCTGTAACTTGAAGTGTTTAAATCATGATTTGAGGACTCCAGTAACTCAGTCAGAGGTTAGGGGTCTATTACAAGAGTGGGTGGGTGAGGTTCTGTGGCCTACAATGTTCAGGAGGTCAAACTAGACGGTCATGATGGTCCCTTCACTTTTAGAGAAGAGGTAATTGAGCCCCAGAGCCTTTAGTTCTCTGCTGCCTTGCATCTTGTGTAGTCATTTACACATGTACAGATCAGAATGGAGGCATCATAAATCCACATTGCACTGATGTACATGACTACACAAAATACAGGACAGTCAAGAATTGGGGCTATAGAGATTGTGACTTGCCCAGGCAGTTTGTGACATTGCTGGGAATTTAATCAAATCTGTGGAATTCCAGTCTGCTGCCCAATCTGGACAATGTGCAAGACAGATTGTAAACAATAAAATTATGCAAGAAGGTAGTGGTTTTTTTAACTGTAATACATGAAAAAAGACGCACAACTGCAGATTTGTGAATCCAAGGATCAGTGACCCTACAATAGTCTGAGTTTTGAAATTATGTGGAAATTTTTTTGCCAGGAGAACTTGAAGAAAATGAAGAAAATTCTGAAGTAGTTCATCTGACAGTTGGAAACTGGATATGTATTGAGGTTTTGTTTTCACTCGGGCCCTGTTTAATTTTCATATATATTAGTAAAATCATGAATGGATATTTTTGTTTTGTTTCTAAATTTTTAATGAAAATTTCTTTTAGTTTTAATATACTGTCTCTAACCTCCCCCTCCCCCCCCCCCCCCCCCCCCCCCGCACCTCCCATTGACCTTTTCGGCTGCTAGTTCTGTGCTGTCCTTTCCCCTCATATTTTAAGCACATAACTCAAGGTTCCTCCTTCATAAATCAAGCCCCAGCTATTTAATGTAGGTCCAATGAGACTATATATATAGTTAAATATATTCATTTAAGGCCTAATTTTGTTAAGTATCCCTCTCCTATCTGGCCCTTTGAATAAAGCATTAATTATATAATATTAAATGCCTCTTTTAATTCAATTTTGAGAGAGGATAAAGTCTTAGTAACAAGTAATTGTGAAGTCAACTGAAAGAGGCCTGCTGTTAATATTTGATGTGCAAAAAATATACACTTTACAGTCTTTTTGTAATTGGATTTATTTTTTGTCTGTCCATGCTTGACAAATATGAAGAACATTTACAAATTTATACTGATTAAACAGCTGTGGCATTGCATATGCCAAGAGCACTCATATTTTGTTCCATATCAACCTGAAGTGTTTCATAAAATACAGTGAAAATAACATTTTTGTGGCTTTTCTGAAAGTATTAAAAGTTGAATCATTTTGGTTCTGTTTTCCATATGAAGAACTCAGCCTCTAGGGCTGATAAACATAAAGATGGAAATTCAGTATTGGAAGGTCAATAGCAACTTCCATATAGCCAAAAGAATCATGCAAGGGTTTTACAGTGGAAACTTCAGTGGAGATACTTAATTCCAGTCTCAAAAAGTGTTAGTGGAATATAAGCAAACGTTGCAGAGCATAACAGTTGAAGGCTTGACAAACATACCTTTTTGTTTCTGGCAACACAGAAGTGGATGACTTTCAAACCCAGCTTTCTTTACTGTAAATAAACAATAGCCCTATTTTCATAGAATCATAGTATATCAGGGTTGGAAGGGACCTCAGGAGGTCATCTAGTCCAACCCCCTGCTCAAAGCAGGACCAATCCCCAACTAAATCATCCCAGCCAGGGCTTTGTCAAGCCTGACCTTAAAAACTTCTAAGGAAGGAGATTCCACCACCTCCTTAGGTAACGCATTCCAGTGTTTCACCACCCTCCTAGTGGAAAAGTTTTTCCTAATATTCAACCTAAACCTCCCCCACTGCAACTTGAGACCATTACTCCTTGTTCTGTCATCTGCTACCCCTGAGAACAGTCTAGAGCCATCCTCTTTGGAACCCCCTTTCAGGTAGTTGAAATCAGCTATCAAATCCCCCCTCATTCTTCTCTTCCGCAGACTAAACAATCCCAGTTCCCTCAGCCTCTCTTCATAAGCCATGTGTTCCAGTCCCCTAATCATTTTTGTTGCCCTCCACTGGACGTCTTCCAATTTTTCCACATCCTTCTTGTAGTGTGGGGCCCAAAACCGGACACAGTACTCCAGATGAGGCCTCACCAATGTCAAATAGAGGGGAATGATCACGTCCCTCGATCTGCTGGCAATACCCCTACTTATACAGCCCAAAATGCTGTTAGTCTTCTTGGCAACAAGGGCACACTGTTGACTCATATCCAGCTTCTTGTCCACTGTAACCCCTACGTCCTTTTCTGCAAAACTGCTGCCTAGCCATTCGGTCCCTTGTCTGTAGCGGTGCATGGGATTCTTCCATCCTAAGTGCAGGACTCTGCACTTGTCCTTGTTGAATTCCATCAGATTTCTTTTGGCCCAATCCTCTAATTTGTCTAGGTCCCTCTGTATCCTATTCCTACCCTCCAGTGTATCTACCTCTCCTCCCAGTTTAGTGTGATCTGCAAACTTGCTGAGGGTACAATCCACACCATCCTCCAGATCATTAATGAAGATATTGAACAAAACCGGCCCGAGGACTGACCCTTGGGGCACTCCACTTGATACCGGCTGCCAACTAGACATGGAGCCATTGATCACTACCCGTTGAGCCTGACAATCTAGCCAGCTTTCTATCTACCTTATAGTCTATTCATCCAGCCCATACTTCTTTAACTTGCTGGCAAGAATACTGTGGGAGACCGTGCCAAAAGCTATGCTAAAGTCAAGGAACAACAAATTAGATGCATGGACTGACTCCGTCATCTAGTGGGACAGCTAAATTGATATTGATTTAAAGTACATTTCTCCAAGGCTGGAACAGGGACCCATAGAATGACCAGCAAAATGATTATTTGAAGCAACACTTCTCTCCTACCTATGGCCTTAATTGGTCTCAAGCACCATTTCAAGGGGCTAGAGGTGCTTGTATCACCTGTTAAAAATAACCTAAAAATAAATATATAAATCAAATTAAAAAAGTTAAAATCTGTTTGAAAAACTTTCTACCTGAATGCTTTATTTATATTGTGACGGCTGTCCGCAATGAGAGGGCTAGAAACATCCTTTACTACAGAAGGAAACTAGCTGAGATTAGTATTGATATTTTACAGGTCTCAAAAATCAAGGGAATCACAGTTACAGACTTCATAGCTCCAAAGATCATCCTTTTGTTTTCCCTCAAGCTGGTAGAGTCGTAGAAATGGTATGTTCAGCTTCCACTGGAGATCCTTATATTGCTGAACAAAAAATCACCCGCTAAGTAGAGTAGGATTTTTAATTTGCTCCAGAGGGAGACTTTGACCAGAGAGATGACCAGATATGTAGGCAAAGTAGGGTCAGGATAAAAGGGGAAGATTTTCAAGACTTAGGCTCCTTTACTTCTCTGCCAAAGTCCCCCTAAAAAGGAGGAAAAAACCCCATGCCTATAGTCTAAATAGGCTAGGTGGGTCAGAGGAGTTTTAATGAAATAATGAAGCCTTTTCACTTCTAATTCAATGGTTTAAATAGAGCATATGTGAGCAGTGATCTGTGGGCTCCTAAACTTCCATTGAATGGTTGTGACTATGTGAAACAGTGTGGTTTTCTCAAACCATTCCTTCGTGAACTAGTGACCACAGCACAGACAGCACCCTTGTTGGCTTTCATGAGCATGTCCGAGGCCAATAATTGAATAACCATGAAGACTGAACTATTTTTTGATCTGCAGAGGTGGTCCTTCCAGACCATGGCTGTGGCACATAGAAAAGGTGATACAGAGACATCTGCAGTGCAGGTACCTTGCTTTTGAGAGGGAAATCTGACGGTTCTTTGAACAGAGGTGTAGTACATTTAAGGGTTTGCAGTATGAGATATTTTAGTTTCCAGTGAGCTACTTATGAGAAGTACATTGACACTGTGGTGGCTTAATGTTTTTGTCTTCATAAAATAAGACATTCCATACATATTAAAATTTCATATGCAGTTGTTCTCTTGTATTTTAGGATAAATGGGTGTGACATCTTCACTAATAATTGAATACTTAAATGAAAAGGGGAATAAATTTTACATTGCAGTCAAATAAATGTATGGTGGAAACCCTAGAAGATAGGAAGAGTGCTAACATTGGGCCAATATTCAAAAAGTGCAGGTGGGATGACCCAGGTAACTATGAACTGATTAGCCTGACATTATTTCTGAGTGAAATAATGGAAAAATCCATATGTCATTAAGCTGATAAAGAATTAAAGGATAGGAATATAATGTCAACATGTTTTTATGGAAAACAGTTTTTGTCAAACATATTTTGTTCTTTGAGATTACTGGTTGGGTTTACAAAATATGACTGTGTAGATGTAATATATTTAGACTTTTTTTGTAAAGTGTTTGACTTAGTACCTCACAACATTTTGATTAAAAAATTAGCTCACTGCTGTAGCTCACGAAAGCTTATGCTCAAATAAATTGGTTAGTCTGTAAGGTGCCACAAGTACTCCCTTTTTTAACTCAGGGTAACTTAATGCAATGAAGATAAGGCATGTTAGTTTTACCACCAGGTAAACTAAGAGAAGTCAGCATTACACATGCCATGGCGGCTGACCTCTCCTAGTTTGCTTCACATAAAACTGCTGTGCCTTATCTTCACTAGGATTTTATCTGGAGGTAGCTCACATGCCTTAGTTACCCTGAGGTAAAAAAATACCTTTTTAGCAGTAAAGACAAGGCCTAACAAATACACTGGTATGTAGCTATAAGAATTAAGTAAGCTGGTAAACAGTTCAGCCAGTTTTTCACTGTATGTTGATTTTCTAGTGCTATACTTCAGGAGCACATTCTAGTGCTCAATTTACCTTCTCTCTCTATCTATGGTGTCATAAAAATAAAGGGAAGGGTAGCCACCTTTCTGTATACAGTGCTATAAAATCCCTCCTGGCCAGAGGCAACATCCTGTTACCTGTAAACGGTTAAGAAGCTCAGCTAACCTGGCTGGCACCTGACCCACAGAACCAATAAGGGAACAAGGTACTTTCAAATCTATGGGGGGAGGGAAGGCTTTTGTTTGTGCTCTTCGTTTACCTGTTGGTTCTCTCTTGGGACTGAGAGAGGCCAGACAGAAATCCATCTTCTCCAACCCATCCTAATCCAAGTCTCCAATATTGCAATATTGCAGTATAGGTAAGCCAGGCAAGGCGGATTGGTTTCTTTTGTTTTATATGCATTTTCCCTGTGTTAAGAGGGAGGTTTATTCCTGTTTTCTGTAACTTTAAGGTTTTGCCTGGAGGGGTGGGGGGGATCCTCTGTGTTTTGAATCAAAATACCCTGTAAAGTATTTACCATCCTGATTTTACAGGGGTGATGCTTTTGCCTTTTCTTTAATTAAAATTCTTCTTTTAAGAACCTGATTGATTTTTCATTGTTCTTAAGATCCACGGGTTTGGGTCTGTGTTCATCTGTACAAATTGGTGAGGATTATCATCAAGCCTTCCCCAGCAAAGGGGGTGTAGGGCTTGGGGGGATATTTTGGGGAAAGACGTCTCCAAGTGGTCTTTTTCCCTGTTCTTTGTTTAAAACGCTTGGTGGTGGCCTCATACTGTTCAAGGACAAGGCATAGTTTGTACCTTGGGGCGGTTTTTAACCTAAGCCGGTAAGAAAAAGCTTAGGGGGTCTTTCATGCAGGTTCCCACATCTGTACCCTAGAGTTCAGAGTGGGGAAGGAACCCTGACATGTGGTATTGATATGGCCCTGTCAATGTAGTATCTGAGAGTCTCACAATGGCCTGATCCTGAAATCAGTGGGACCTTGCCATTAGGATAAAGCCCTAACACTGTGAAGAGTATTAGCTTTCTGAAGATAAATTTAAAGTTTAACCCTCAACATTGCTTTTAGACCTAAATAGGTGTCTATGTATTTCTTATTTGCAGCTACTATGGAAGCAGGCACACAGCTACCCTCTATTTCATCTCCTTATGGAGATTGACTCTTACATGTTCTCATGTGTGAACCAGACGGCTGTACGTGAGGAACTAGAGGATGAAACGCGAAGGCTGTGTGATGTTAGACCCTTTCTTCCTGTCCTCAAACTAGTGACAAGGAACTGTGACCCAGGGGAAAAACTGGATTCCAAAATAGGTGTCCTTATAGGAAAAGGTAATTTTTTAAATTTTTTCTGTTTTGTTTTATTTGGAAAAGGGAAAAATTTTGTGTAAGTTAGTTTCACAGAGGCCAGGATATCTCTGCCTCATCCCTTGTCTTCTAGAATCTAGAACTATCCATTCTAAAGGAGATACAAATCTAACTTTAAAAAATTTCTGAACACCGTTGTAACACTAACACCGGAAATTTCAAAAATTCTAGTGAGATTATTTTTGTAACCAGAATAAATAGAATTAACAAAAACAAATGATACACTGTATTTCTGAGCAATTATCGCACATATCTGATGAAGTCCTAATGCACAAGAATGAAGTTCAAGTGGCTGGAACCATCTGAAAAGTGGAAGAGACATGAAGTGGATAAAGTGCCTTACTGCTAGTTTTGAAATGTAATTTAATAAAAATAATAAAAATCCAAGTCACTTCTGATTAATGATGACAGTGGCATGACATTTACAGCCACTTAGATCAATTTTCTGAAGATATGATCTTTAATGGGTTCTCAGTGTTTGGCCTCCAGCTCCCAGCATGAGACTGAGCAGAACTCCCTAGCTCAAAGAAGTTTGATTTTTGAGACTGAAGAAGCACTCAGCACAGACCTCCCTGTTTGCACTGTTCGTGCTCCTCCAACAACGGCTACTTCAGCCTTAGCCAGTCCCTGATTGACCACAATCAGGCAAGGAGTTTCCTGCAGAGAACCAAAAAGAACAGAGATGAAAGAGCTGATAATGATAATTGTTGTAGCTCCTGCCTAATCACAATCAAAAAGCATATGGCTTGAAGTTTCTAAGGGTACTGGTAGGGGCCTTTGCTACTCAGGTATTAGTAGAACAGGACTCATTTTGAAGTATTGCTGCCTCAGGGGACCAAAAAGCTTTGGGCTGGGGGAATTCTGCCAGTTTCACACAGGGATCATGAGACCCATAAGTGAGAATCCCATGAGATATTTCCAAAGAAGAATTACAGACACACATTTTCTGCTCTCCCATCCCATAAGTGTGTGTGTGAGTGAGGGAAGGGGGTTGTTTTTTATTTTCCTTGTGATACACCTTGCCAGAGAGGAGGCCCATTGAAACTCACAGTACAGACTATATCACCTTAACATCTGTCTGAAAGAGAAGATCAAGGGTCTACGTCTAAAGATATTCCTAACACCTGAGTTGATTTTAAAGGCCTGTTTGGTTGTTGTATCCTTCTTTCTCCCTCAAAACCTAACTGGGAAGGCTAGATAAAACTCCTTTTGTAGCCTGTTGGGGCTGGTCCTTAATCAAAGTAAGAATCTCTTTTAGGGGAATTTTAAACTTCAGTCTGTCATACATCAGTACATGACACTATGGCTATTGGAATTCTAAGGCCAGCGTTATCAAGGTAATGGTAAAATATAATGGATAATTAGTGATCAGAAAAAAGTATTCTACAGTGAAGGGTGTTACAATAAGGATCCTAATGTGTGTAAGGCGGTAGAAACTAGGTCTGTCAAGCAATTAAAAAAATTAATTCTGATTAATCGTGTGATTAAACAATAATAGAATACCATTTATTTAAATATTTTTTGGATGTTTTCTACATTTTCAAATATATTGATTTGAATTACAACACGGAATACAAAGTGTACAGTGCTCACTTTATATTTATTTTTGATTAAAAATATTTGCACTGTAAAAAAACAAAAGAAACAGTATTTTTCAATTTACCTAATACAAGCACTGTAGTGCAATCTTTGTCATGAAAGTTGAACTTAAAAATGTAGAATTTTATGTACAAAAAAAATAACAGCATTCAAAAATAAAAGAATGTAAAACTTTAGAGCTGACAAGTCCACTCAGTTACTTCAGCCAATCGCTCAGACAAACAAATTTGGTTTCAATTTGCAGGAGATAAAGCTGCCCGCTTCTTGTTTACATGTCACCTGAAAATGAGAACAGATGTTCACATGACACTGTTGTAGCTGGCGTCGCAAGATATTTACATGCCAGATGTACTAAAGATTCATATGTCCCTTCATGCTTCAACTACCATTCCAGATGTACAGGGCCGTCCCTACGGGAGTGCGTGGTCTGGGGCGGAAATGACGGATTCATTTCTTCTGGGACCAACCATGCCGGCCAATCACACCAGCCCATGGGGCCCTGCAAAGTGCACGGCTCAGAGCGGTCGCCCAGAGGACGGCTCTGACAGAGAACATGCGTCTATGCTGATGATGGGTTCTGCTCGATAACGATCAAAAGTAGAGTGGACCCACGCATGTTCATTTTCATCACCTGAGTCAGGTGCCACCAGCAGAAAATTGATTCTCTTTTTTGGTGGTTCGAGTTCTGTAGTTTCCGCATCTGAGTGTTGCTCTTTTGAGACTTCTGAAAGCGTGCACCACGCCTTGTCCCTCTCAGATTTTGGACAGCACTTCAGCTTCTTAAACCTTGGGTCGAGTGCTGTAGCTATTTTAGAAATCTCACATTAATACCTTCTTTGTGTTTTGTCAAATCTGCTGTGAAAGTGTTCTTAAAACGAACATGTGCTGGGTCATCATCCGAGACTGCTATAACATGAACTATATGGCAGAATGGATAAAACAGAGCAGGGGACATACAATTCTTCCCAAAGGAGTTCAATCACAAATGTAACTAACACATTATTTTTTTAATGAGCATCATCAGCCTGGAAGCATGTCCTCTGGAATGGTGGCCAAAGCATGAAGGGGCATATGAATGTTTAATGTGTCTGGCACGTAAATACTTTGCAGTGCCGACTACAAATGTGCCATGCAAATGCCTGTTCTCACTTTCAGGTGACATTGTAAATAAGAAGCAGGCAGCAGTATCTCCCATAAATGTAAGCAAACTTGTTTGTCTTAGCGATTGGCTGAACAAGAAGTAGGACTGAGTGGACTTGTAGGCTCTACAGTTTTACATTGTTTTGGTTTTGTATGTAGTTATGTAACAAAAAAAATCTATGTAAGTTACACTTTCATGATAGAGATTACACTACAGTACTTGTATGAGTTGAATTGAAAAATACTATTTTATCATTTTTACAGTGCAAATATTTGTAATAAAAAATAATATAAAGTGGGCACTGTACATTTTGTATTCTGTGTTTTAATAGAAATCAATATATTTGAAAATGTAGAAAAACATCCAAAAATATTTAATAAATTTCAATTGGTATTCTACTGTTTAACAGTGTGATTAATCACGATTTCTTTTTCAGTTAATCAAGTGAGTTAACTGCCATTAATCAACAGCCCTAGTAGAAACCTATTCTTGTTTTGCATAGGTGGTGGCTTTTTGGTTCAGCTAGCTTGGTATGATTCATGGTTTCTTAATAGTTGCACTGTAGACATCTTTCAACATACAATTGTTAAGCGGTTTTGTAGGGGCTTAACATTGCTCTATGAGTGAATTGCTTTTGGCCTTTATTAGTACAGAATTTTCATCTTTAAATACATGGTCAAATTATTCACTTGCAGATACAAATGAAGATAAATAGAGACTAGTGAGGTCATACATTGCGTAGCAGAACAATGGAGAATTGTTAGTCCTTTTATACAGACTACAAGTTTTGTTTAGGTTTCAGCAGCAAACTGTCTGCTTGTTTGTTCAAACTGACAATGGAGCCATTACTGACATAGCCTGTTTAAACACTCCAAAAATAGTATTCTGAAAGATTCTTTGATTAATTATTTCAGTTTTTATGACTCTGCAAGATATTTATGTACAGAGCTAGCTTTGGGTTCCTATTTTGTGCTTTGGAAAAATGATGCATTCCACTATGAACTTGTAAGGTTAAACTCTGCCTGTTCTCAAAAGGTGCGTTAGCACAATTTGGAGAATATTTTTCAAAGTGTGAGAGAAATGTGGTGTTTGTATATGCCCTTGCTTCATTAGGTATTGAAGAAGTAGAGCTGAGATCTTTCTGCTTTTGGTTTACATAGGTTTAGCAAAGCTAAACCAGTGAATTTGGTTTGTGCAAATTTTTAATCTTTTGGTTTTGACTGGAGTATCAGGTTTGTATTAATTCAAAAATCACCAAGAGAAATGCCAGGGTAAACTTGTCTGTTTGCTACACCGTTAGCTTCGTGTAAGCCACCCAGACCATCTTCCCATCTTCTCCTTCTACTTCCTCCTAATTATTTGTGGGAGGGAGAACTGGTGGCTTGCAAACCCTTTCTCCTTGATGTCTTCAAGCTTTGTCTGGCCCCACTGCTTTACTTACTGTCTGCTGCTTGCAGGATGAGAGGGAGCAGGGAGGTAAAGTGGTTTAATTTTGCGATCTTCTGGGGTCAGGGAGTAAGAGTGCTCTCTCTTATTTAACAGTGACATGGAGAGGCTTTTGTTCCTGCTGTTGAACTGAGTCCTTACCACAGACTGTATTAACATTTCTGCTCTCAAAACTTAATTAAAAATTGTATGGAATGCTCAACCCAGAATAGCCAGTTCACTCTTCAGCAGCTCTTCTGGTTCTGCAGGATGAACAGGAATAAAGTAAAGTTAAAACTTATTTAGTAAGCAAAATAAGCATAGAATCATAGGATTGGAAGGGACCTTAAGAGGTCATCTAGTCCAGTCCCTGCACTCCTGGCAGGACTAAGTATTATCTAGACCATCCTTGACAGGTGTTTGTCCAGCCTGCTCCTAAAAATCTCCAGTGATGGAGATTCCACAACCTCCCTAGGCAATTTATTCCAGTGCTTAACCACGCTGACAGTTAAGAAGTTTTTCCTAATGTCATATATGGATCTGAACAAAAAAATCTTTGTCCAGGAGATTTGCAAAGCAGCCAAATTCTCTGGTGTATGTTTAAGTAGTACCGTTGCTTGGATTTGGCTTCAAGGAGAGGAATCTGTTTGGATTATTCGTTTTCTATAGGATTTCTGAGGTAGAAGAGGCCAAGCTCTTCTATCTTCTAGAATTTTTTATTCAGAATGTCTCTTTTAAAGTTATTTATCTAAATCTTATTAAAAATGGTGGAGTCTCCAAGTAAGATCCAGGGACCGCACTCTGGCAAGAAACTAAGGAATTCTCCCCTTTTTGGTAGCTAGGCTGGAGAGCAGGGCTTCTTGCCAGGATGTTGCCCCTGGAACTCATTGGCCTCTGGATAATAGGTGTCATTAAAACATTTCAAGCCCTGACTTGGTATAGTTTTAATAAGTCTCTTCATAATCAAGTAAAAATGTTATGAGGTGAAGAGGAACACAAATGTAGTGTTTTAACTGCTTTATTTTAGAAATGGGGTGTGTTTTCTCCCCAGTTTTATGCATGTTCTAGGGCATATAAATTCTATAGAAAAATGCTGTATGCAAAATATTAAGTATCTTGTAACATCTTATATAGGTTGTGGTAGTGACTCAATGGTTAACATTGCATTGCGATTTTCTTTTAGAACAGAACTAAAGTTCTTTGCATTACTGATTGAATTCCACTTCTGGTACAGAAACTGTCCAGGAGAGATTAGAATTTTCTGTGCTATTTTGGAAGTAAAAAATGTTTAGGTGGGAAGGCATGTGAACTGAGGCTAATGGCAAGTTCATTTAGCCTTAACTGGTGATTTTCTTTGTTTTTAGTGATTATGTTGATTTTAAAAAATAAAAGCACATAAGCAATCTTAACTCTGTTAAAAAGATTTTGAGGGTGAGTGGGTGGGAATAGCTGTACGATATTTATGCAACTAAATATTCCTTGTTTGATTGAATCTTTTTAGGCCTCCATGAGTTTGATGCCTTACAGGACCCTGAAGTGAAAGAATTCCGCAGTAAAATGCGGCGAATCAGTGAAGAGAAACTCCTGTCGCTTGTGGGCCTGTCTTGGATTGAGTGGCTAAAGCACAGTTATCCTCCAGAACAAGAACCCTCAATCCCAGAAAACTTTCAAGATAAACTCTATAGTGGAAATCTTGTAGTGGCCATTCATTTTGATAAGTGCCAGGTAGAGTTGCTAGATGCCAGAATAGGAGTCTTTTTACATACATGTACTTTTTGATTTGGGATCACAGTTCATATGTGAGCTACACTTCATGTTGGCTTGACGTGAGACAAACAGTCTGCTCTTCAAGATAGGTCACCAAGGTACAGGAAAATGGTACCCTGATCAAATACGTGATGAACTGAATAAGGTTTAAAATACTGTAGTGTTTACTTCAGAACACAGATTCTGCCTTGGAAGTTCTTCACTTTTGTTGGGGGGTGAGAAGAGGAAACCATCATTAGAAGTTGAGATTACTAGAGCAGAATACATTAATTGATAAAATGACATGCAATGAGCATTCATGTATTAAGCAAATGTTGCTCTGTAAGAGGAATGCAATATGAATTACCTAATGTAAATTGATGGTAGAAACAATATCTGTCTGCAAACATATTTTATCTTTTTGTCTGATAGACACTGATTACGTTTTTAGCTGCATCTTCATGATTCTTCCATGTTTAATCAAAGTATAAAATGTAGTTCATTGTTGGCAGAACTTCTCTGGCCAATTCTTATTTCAGTACTTTGCTAGTGATTGATTTTAGGCCAAAGAAACACTAAGAATACTAAAAAACAGACTAGTAAACTGGCAGGTCCTGGAATACTCTTTCTCATATTTTTGTGCTGTGATTCACTGTTGAACATCTTTGGGCTTAAATTAGTAGCAATCAAGTTGTGGATTACAGTGTGTAACTACCCTCAGAAATGCATAAGGCACACAGGCTCACTAGATTTCTCTTTATTTGACTTGTAAATAACAGTGCTCATGCACAAACAAAAAACTTTATTTAAAAAATAGTTAATGTTGGAACTTAGGTGTAGTTCAGCTAACAACCCAGAAAATTGCCCTTCCTGTCCAGTAGGGGGGAAAAGCATTAGTTTCAAGCCAGTTTTATTTTAATGGTGTTTGGATTATTGCTTTCACAAGCATGAAGAGTTACTTTTAGGGGTCCAGCACAAAGAGGTCTTATCTCATGCTTCCCACTGTTCTCCCTTTGCTTTTTTTAATACTATTTTTATTTAATTAATAAATATTAACAGGTTAACAAATCTTGCCATTTAAATATTAGAAACAAAATGAGAATAATTATAACAGTGAGTTATCATTTAAAGAAACATACAGGAATAATCTGCCTATTTAACAGGGTGTTACCTTTTTACAGAATGAGCATAATTACATCACCTATATTATGTCATTTCTACTGATTTTCTAAAATTTAATAAAATCTCTGATTATACAGTTAACAGACCAGGCTTGTATATCAAATATTAATATTAAAAAAAAAACAACCCTGGGCAGATGTGCTAATTTTTTGTAGGTGAATGTACTTTGAGTAGTGAATACAAAGTACCCCATTATCTAAGTATCTATTTGTCCTCTGTCTATTTTGCTAGGTACGTAATTGGTAGTTAACTTTTCCATAACCACAACCTCCTATATTTTTCTGAACCATACCTCTGCTGTTGGAATATTTTTCCTTTTCTGGTGACATGCTACGAGTGTCCAAGCAGCTACCAGAGGATAAGAGATTAATTCTTCTTTTTGCGCTACCGTTTCTGCTAGGAAGTCCATAGGGGATTAGTAATAAATATCCATCAACTTGTGGTATTTGATTACAGATTGCATCTCAATACTCTCTCATGACAGGACATATCTACCATATATGCACAAAGTGTCCTTTTTTAGAAAATTTCTCCAACGCTTATCCCCATTCAATCTCTCTATATTTTTTTTAAAAGACTGGTGTGAGGAACCACTGAAACAGTACGCTAAAGACATTTTCTTCTATTGTGCTACAGATTGAGGTCACTGGTCCTTTTTTCTAGATCAACTTCTATTCCTCTGGGGTAGTTTGTCTATCCTGGTCCTTTCATATGTGGATTTTTTGTTTGGTTAG
Organism: Chelonia mydas; assembly: GCF_015237465.2. Taxonomy (NCBI): domain Eukaryota; kingdom Metazoa; phylum Chordata; order Testudines; family Cheloniidae; genus Chelonia; species Chelonia mydas. The sequence continues at coordinate 41,423,639 of NC_057855.1, forward strand.
GAAATTTGTTTGCCAAGATTGATTATAAATTAGTTTAAAAATTTTGTTTCTCAATCATGGTTGATACTATTACTTGTATTAAAGTTAGCTTTCTGTATAAAAGTTTTTCTAGAAAGCTGAGAAACATAATGCCTAACTTTGAAAGTATTCATACGCAAGGAAAGTGGGCAAGTTAAAGCTAGTTTTGAGTTCTAAACAAGTTACAAAAGTTTCTTTACTGAATAGTTGACCAACTATTTGTATTCCATCTCTCTCAATCTTTAAATTTCTTTGGTTTGTGATTAAGTTAAGATCTGGATTTTTTGAAATGGGTGTCATTGGTAAGGGGAAAGCACTTATCTCTAGTTCTATCCCAAACCCATAGAGCAGCCTTTGCTAAAGGATGTGTATAGATTTCTGCAAAAAGAAAAGGAGTACTTGTGGCACCTTAGAGACTAACAAATTTATTTGAGCATAAGCTTTGGTGAGCTACAGCTCACTTCATCGGATGCATGCAGTGGAAAATACAGTGGGGAGATTTTATGTACACAGAGAACATGAAACAATGGGTGTTACCATACACACTGTAACAAGAGTGATCAGGTAAGGTGAGCTATTCCAGTGGGGGGTACACAAACTAAAACTATTTCCCCATGTTTATTTCCCCCCCTACTATTCCTCAAACATTCTTGTCAAAAGCTGGAAATGGCCTACCTTGATTATCACTACAAAAGGTTTCCCCCCTGCCCCCCCGCCCCCCGCTGGTAATAGCTCACCTTACCTGATCACTCTTGTTACAGTGTGTATGGTAACACTGATTGTTTCATGTTCTCTGTGTATATAAAATCTCTCCACTGTATTTTCCACTGCATGCATCCGATGAAGTGAGCTGCAGCTCACGAAAGCTTATGCTCAAATAAATTTGTTAGTCTCTAGGGTGCCACAAGTACTCCTTTTCTTTTTGCGGATACAGACTAACATGGCTGCTACTCTGAAACCTATAAATTTCTAGAGAGCATGATATTTTATTAATCCATGGTAGCCTAGCAGTGTTTACATTGCCACAATTGTTCTATAACCCAATGTTTGGCTGGGTTAGTGCTCTCCCAATCCACTACCCCTTTGATTTGTTTTAATAATACTATAGAATATTTGGATTAGCTAGTCCCCATTCTGTTTGAGTAGTTCTGTACAAAGTATCTGCACTCACTTATAGTCTTTTCTTATTCCATATTAATTCTAACAACCTCCTCTGTGTTCCTGCTAGGGTTTTATCTGGGATGATCACGAGAAAGATTTTGAAACAAGAAAGATAACAATGGCAAAAAATATTCATTTTGACTGTGACTGTTCTTCCCAGCCAAGAAATTGCATACTTCCTCCAGCACTCCAGATCTTTTTGTTGAAGTAGTGACATTTAAATTGTAGATTGTCTGAGATTTGAATCCCCAGGCATTTGAAAGAATTTGTTTCCCAATTGTACCCAAATGTTCTCTGGAGGAATGACTTCTTAGAGTCTGGCTCCCTTTGTTTTTACGGCACTAGAATGAATCAGGATGTCTGATTTTAAAAGAGAGTTCTCAAAACCATTGAGTACATGTGGTGCAAATTCTGACCCAGTTCTTAACTATTCATACTCTGAAATCAACTGTTCCGATTTTAAACTTGATACTAATAAAATCTCTGATTGAAAAGTTATTGATTGGAAATAGTAAAGAAGAACTTTGCTGATCTGGTGAAAAAGAATGAGCCTGATTACATAGTTGAGGCTGGATAATCAGTGACAAAACAACAATAACAGCCTTCTTACATGTCCAGCTTTAATAGGAAACTTCTCTCGTACCTTCCAACAAGGGCCTGGCTCCAGAGGCTCATGTATTTGTCACTTCCAGACTAATTTACTGTAATTCTTTGAATCTGAAGCTGATACAAAAACATGGTGAAAATTGTAGATAGCGCAGAATGTGGCTGCCTGCCTTCTCCATGGCTTAGTCTGCTGTGAACACATCAAATCTGTCTTGTGGTCCCTCCATTGCTTCCCAATCCATTTCTGATGCCAGTTGGTTCCAATAGCCATTAATAGTCCAAGTCCCATTTTGTTACATTAGTGCTATCTGGATGTTTCTGTTTGTGGTTTGTTAGTTTTATAAAAGCAATAATCAGAAGAGAATTAAAAAAAAAAAAGGAGAATGGCATCTCCTTTCAACCAGAGAGAGCAAACTGAGAATTACAAAAAGGGTTATCCCCAAAATAATTATCTAATAATCCCCAAGATTAGCTGCCTAGAATACATCAACAAACTATGACATTAATCAAACTGGCTCCTTGATCTAGAGAGAAACCACCTCTCTCTCACATTTAAATACATGTAAGGATACCCCCCTCACCCCCAAATAAGAGCCTGTAGTACAGCATCAGCAAATTGTGGGGAGAGACTGCTTCACTCCCTGGCTCCCTCACATTAGTTATGGTGCGGGTGAGGGGACAAAAGAGGCCCCTGGGGTCTGGCAACAGCTATAGGAAGGGCGGCTGATGTGGACCATACCATTTTGAAATTGAGAAAATCTTGAATTGATTTTGACTTAGTTTATTATGGTTATAATTTTCCATTTGAGAGGCTTGGCTTTTTACCAAGAAGTCTATATATAAATAAGACACAAGACAAAATAATGCAAGCTAGACCACACTACATTTGTAAATTGCTTTTAGAATGATTACATATTTCTAGAGTATTCTTTAAATGAAAACTCTCTGTGAGTTGTTACAAATCAACTTGTGTATAACATATGCTGAGAAGGGAGAGAGGGAAGGTTTCTATGGAAGAAATATATTTCTCCTTTTTGAGACTCTTTAATTTCACCGTAACTTGTATCTGTGGTGGTCTCAAAGAAATTAATTTAGGTACAGTAACTATATAACTTTAGCTTTTAGAGCAAAAAATACTTTAGAGCAGCATGGGGAATATGCAGATAATCTCTGAAATCAATCTAAAATGTTTCACTGAAAATTCAAGTTCTTCATAATTCTGTACATAATCGCATCAAGTATCTGCTACCCCCGCACCCCAAAAATCAAATATCTTTTTTTGAAATATAATTCTGGTAGCATAGCCTAATGTTTTAATTGCCTGCCTTTTTTTTTTTTATATATATAAGATTTTACTTACAGGACAATTTGATAAATTTCTCTGTTAGATTGCATTTGTTTTGCCCACTTGTTGCATCTTGTATTTAGGCCATAATCCTGAAACTGACTTCATGGGTAGACTCCTGGGCTCATGCAGAGGCAGTTGCAAGTTTGAGTCCTTGGGTCCCAATTCTACAAAGATTTATGTACATGCTTAACTTTGTTCACTGTGACCAGTTGCATTCAGAACGTGCAGGATTGGGTTTTAGATTATAATCTTTTTTGGGCAGGGTCTGTCACTTGCTATTTGTCTTGACCTGGTTGAACCCACTAGGCCCTGCTGCATGACAAATAATAACCAGTAGTTATTTACAGGCAAGTAACTTTATGATTTAAAGCATTCAAACTCACCAAGCTTAAAACAGATAGATATGATTACAAATATAGACTTTATTTTATATTTTCCTTATTTGAGCTTGGCTGCAAGTCAAGGGCTCCCAGAAATACTGTGTTCTCATATTATTGATCCCTTTGTGGTAAAATTTAAAAATAAAAATCATAAATAGAAAACACTAAAATGTTGATTGTGTATTCAGTTTTGGTAGACTAATATTTCTACTTAAGATTTCGTGCTCTTAAAAAGTGTCTTGATCACAGCCAGGATTAAGAGATAACCATCTCATAGCTTCTAGGAGGGTTACTGTTTCACTTGCAATTGTTTTATACTGATTAACCATAGTTGCCTTTAATTATAATATTAAAATAGATTTTCGTAATTTTTTTCATTTTTCTTGAGAGTGCAAATATGAAATCTAGATACAGGCCAAAATGAGGTTATCTGTATATCTGAAGTAACCTTTCCTTGAGAAAATATATTCACACAAATAAAAACTTAAAATAGTAATAATAAAACTTATACACAAGCTTTGTATCAGGTTATGAATCCAACTATGACAGATACTTTCGCAACATTTATCAATACAATTAATATGCACTCCACTTGAAATATATTGAGCAAAATTTTCAAAAGCACCAAAGTGATTTAGGCTCCTAATTCACTTAGGTGCTTCTGAAAACTCTCACTTGTATGTACAGCATGGTATATATTTATATATTTTTCCTTTTAATGCATTTTTATGAAAAGTTGTGTTAAATAGTCTCTCTTTTTTATGTTGTTAGGATGTATTTAGTTTTCAAGTGTCTCCTAACATAAATCCTGTCAAGCTGAATGAATTGGCAATCCGAAAACGTTTGACTATCCATGGAAAGGAAGACGAAGTTGATCCTTATGACTATGTGTTGCAAATTAGTGGAAGACTGGAATATATTTTTGGTGACCGCCCATTAATTCAGTTCCAGGTATTGAAATTTTTTTGAATTCTAAATTTAAGACAAAAGTGGGTTTTGCCTGGAAACAAGGAAAATTAATTCACAATTATGCTGGAGTAACTTCTGGTTGAGGAATTAACTTTTTCGGAACAGCTGGATTATTTATTTTAGAAGCGTTGTTGACCACAGAAATAAATTGTTTCAAAGAAAATTTCACAAGGATTAGCATATTGAGAAGTAGAATGTATGTCCAACATAAAGCTATTTTATCATGCTTATTAGAACCAATTTAGTATTATATCATGATTCAGAAAATAAGGACAACATTAGAATATTAAAAATAAGGCTGACTGCTCTTTTTTTCTTTTCCCTCCATAATCATACTAGTTCAGATTGAAGTGTTGTCATGAGCTTAGACATTTTTTTTTGTCAGTTTGTCTTAACCTTAAATTGTAGACATAATGAGCCAAATTTTCAGCTGGCGTTAATCAGTAAAGCTCCACTGACTTCAATGGAACTATGCAAGTTTACATCAGTTGAGAAACTGGCCCATTATTTTTAATATATATAATTATAAAATCTGTTTTATTTGGATGGTTATTTTGTTTGTCAGGTGAAAATACCTCTCAAATTTATAATAATAATTCATGCCAAAGGCTTTTTCTTCCTGTAAAACAATAGTGTATCTGCACTGCTGCTGGCTCGTTACTTAAACTTCAGGTGCATTCTCTGTGACTGTCATGGTAATGTGATAAGTTTCACATTGGTGCTTAAACTAATACCCTTTTTCTATGAAGTTTCCTTCCAAATGCAATAAATTTGAGGAGATGATTGCTCCAAATTTGGTTTTGACATAGCTTGTGACACCACATAGTATTTAGAAATCACAGAGGTGTCGGGTTTATCAGGAGAGAAAGTATAACATTTTATTAATTGCATGGGCACGGGACTCCATCTGTGTCTTCTCTGACTTCTGGAACATCTGGTTCATACGAGGCATGTTCATGTATTAGTATATGAGTTAGTTCCTCCTGTAATAATAAAATACTGCATTTGTGTGTAAAAATCAAGATAGAAATATATGGTGGTTAAGCATATAGAGTCTTAGCTTAGGGGACTTGAATTTCCGGTATGAAACAGACACCCTGAAAATCATCCTGAGGTGGTGTGACATCGTCAGTTCTTGGCTATCATGTCATTTATTGGGTGTAGTTCTTTTGGATGACACCTTAAAAAACAAAGTTCTGCCTGCCCTGTGTGGACATTAATGATTCCTTGGCACTCACCTTAATGGTTAAACTCTCTGTCCTTAGCCATATTTTCCACTTCTCATTTCATCCACTATTATCTGGTGTTGTCCGCGTGTACCAGTGTGTTGCCTCCTTGTGTTTGAGAGGTAGAAAACTTTTCCTAATATCTAAATCTCCCTTGCTGCAGATTAAGCCGAATACTTTAACCTACCTTCAGTGGACATGGAGGCCAATAGATCACCATCCTCTTTATAACAGCCCTTAACATACATATCAGGCCTGGACTCAGTCATCTTTTCTGAAGACTAAACATATCCAGTTTTTGTAACCTTTTCTCATAGATCCTGTTTTCAAAATCTTTTAGTATTTTTGTTGCTCTTCTCTGGGCTCTCCAATTTGTCCACATCTTTCTTAAAGTGTAGTGCCCACAACTGCACACAGGACTCCAGCTGATGCCTCAGCAGTGCCAAATAGTGCAGAACAAAAACCTCCTGTGTCTTACATATGACATTCCTGTTAATACACCCCGGAATTTTTTGAAACTGCATCAACATGATGGCTCATAATCAATTTGTGATCCACTGTAACCCAGATCCTTTTCAACAGTATTCCAGTTATTCCCCATTTTGTATTTGTGCACTTGATTTTTTCCTTTCTAAGTGAAGTGCTGTGGAGTTGTATTGAATTTAATCTTGTTGATTTCAGACCAACTCTTCAGTTTATTAAGGGCCTTTTGAATTCTAATCCTGTCCTCCAAAGTGCTTGCAAAACCTCCCTGCTCGGTGTCATCCACAAATTATATAAGCATACTCTGTGCTATTATCTAAGTTATTAGTAAAATATTGAACAGACCAAGGACAAATCTAAGCTGGACCCCAGTAAAAATGTTCTCTGTTTGGCCACAAACCACTGATAACTACTCTTTGAGAATGTTTTTTCAATAAGCTGTGCATCCACGTTATAGTAATTTCATCTAGACCACATTTCCCTAGTTTGTTTATGGGAATGTCATGTGGGGCTATGTCAAAAGCTTTCCTAAAATCATCTTAATTTAATTTTCTTAATTATCTGAAGTTCATGAGTCAAATTTAGCATGAGCTAAAATGGTTTTAAACAACATGAATGGAATTATTATCAGCTTGTAACAACTATTTTCTGTCTGGCTTCAGTATATCCATAAGTGTGTGATGAACAGGACTCTTCCTCACCTGACACTGGTTGAGTGTTGTAGCATAAAGAAAATGTGTGAACAGGAAATGATTGCCATAGAAGCTGCCATAAACCAAAAATCATCCAACCTTCCTCTTCCTCTGCCACCAAAAAAAACACGAACAGTTACTGTAAGTTGATATGGAGAACATTTACTAACAAAAGTAACGTAAGACACACCACTGATGACTTTTTTTCCTTTATGTATGTTTTTCCTCTCATACTTCTTTCCCAAGAGTCTCCTATTGTTGCTCAAGATGTTACATCAAGGATAAGAGGTCTTGGTGTCTTTACCCTGTCCTTTCCATTTTGATTCTTTTATTCTCTTCCAAATTTAAGCCCCTTTTCCACTAATACTGACAACACTTTTTACTACAAGCCAGAGGAGCAGGTGGTTACCCGTAACTAACCAGTGGAGAAGTTACATGAGGGAACGAATGATTCCCCAGCTTCATCTGCATGCCTACCCTCCATCAGCTGCAGCCTCGTGTCTGCTTCTTAATGCAGATTTGCTGCACAGTGCTGCCACTTCAATAAACTCTGAAATATTTTTACTAATTCTTAATATCATGTCTGACAATTGGATTTTTTAAAAATTTTATTAGTCTCTTGATTAAACTGCTACCCTCAGAATGTGATTGCAATTTCTATAAGTGTGAATCCTGGGAACAAGGAGAGACTTTGTTCAGTGATACAGTAGTTACTGCAAAGTTTTGTTTTTAAACGGCTTGTATGTATGCGAGATGAATAGGTTTGAAACTTACAGGAGGAAACATTTATTCTGATTTGTCAACCATCACAGCAGGCATATTTTAGTCCCAAGATGTGGTTTACATGGGTTATTTTCTCTCCTGCTCCCTCAGGGCATCTGAAATGGTCTTGTGGCTATGATAGCTGAATTTTTCTTCATTCATTTCTTAAAAAAATAATTAGTTTTAATATTTAATCATGCATTTTTAGCTTTATCCATGAATATTGCAAAAATATTTAATATGTAAAATACTAGATCACTAAATTGCATTTAAAAAAAGACTTCCACCTTTCTGTTTTCCTTGCAGCAGCTGACCCAGAGTGTGTGGGATATTAGCAATCCTTTCCAGATTATGCTGTTAAAGGGTAATAAATTGAACACAGAAGAAACTGCCAAAGTAAGTAATGTCGAGCCTAGCATCAGGAGATGTTCTTCTGACTGATCATTTTAATTTGCAAAGTGTTTACTGAATGTCAGCTAATAAAGGCTCCAGTTCAGCAAGGGCCTTAAGCAATATGCACATGAATAGTCCCAGTTGCACTATGCACCTGCCTACAATAAGACACATGCTTTAGTGCCTTATCTAATTTGTCCCTGATTTTCAGCAAATGTTTTTCTAATGTTTGGTGTGATCTTGGCACAAAAGGTATGCATGCGGATCAAGCTATTTTGATATAGACATGTATGCCTTATACACGAGCACAGATTAAATATGAATGCATTCTGATTCAACACTAGATACATAGTGTTTTATGTAGCTCTGATTAAACTTTATCTTATATAAGGCTAAGGGTCTAGATCACATGCTGCTGTGTAATCTATCCTGTTTTTAATTTTCTAAACATGGTGAACATAGCAAAAATTGCAACAGCACTTCCGGTAAAAATGTAGATGGCTACATCACAGACCACAAGTTGTTAACACATGGGAATTTATTGCACAGTCCCACACAATTTACATAAAGACCTTACAAACTCTTTGCCTCTGAAATAGAACAGCATGAATTTTCCTAATTTGTTTGGCTGATAATTAAATAAAGAATAGTCAGACTGAGCCTGGTCTACACTATAGAGTTAGGTTAATGTAAGCTGCCTTAAGTATCTGAGCACCTTGCATGTACAATGAATATCAATAGTAAATTCCCTTGTCAACATCATGCAGTCTCTGGCTCTTCTTCCATTTTTAGATTTAAATATAGATTTATTTTTTTTAGAGCTAAATATAAGAGTTTCTGTAAAAAACTAATTCACGACTAGTAATTGTCCAACTTCTCAATCTTATTTTAGTTTCATTCATGTACTCTGGACTACTTAGATACACACCACAGTGCCTCATAAAGTATCATAGACGTCATAATTGGCTGAAAACTTCAGAAAACCACTTTCTACATTTTAATTATGGAGCTTTAAGCAAAACCAGTTTCTCATCTCTTCATTCTTAAAATGAGTCATTAGTAAATCTCAAAAGATTTGATGATATGGTGCTAATAAAATCCTCAAAGCTTCTATGCTTGTCTGAACCTTTGGGGCTTGAACTGGGAACCTTCAGAGGTAAGGATCTCTCTTGAAATTTCTGGCATTTCTTCATTTTGGCATGAACACACATACTATGACAACAGCTTCTAAGTTGCCTTGAAATAGGTCCATGTTCCTGGTTCTTTGCTTCTAATGAATGACTGAAATATACTCTTATCTTGAAATTTGATCTTTTGTTACAATGGAATGCACCCTGAACTTTCTGATAATTCCATAGTGATCCTCTGATCACACGTGGAGGAGGAGGAGTTCACTAGTGTTGCTGTTCCAGTAGCTCAGCTGTTGCTAATTCATGCATGTATGCAGAGTGTTTTATTACGTTGCTTTTTCATGGCCTACTTTACTACAAAGTTTAGATTAAATGATTCTGCACATGCTAAAAATACATTTGATTCATGGCAAGCAGGCTGAACAGAAGACTATATTTTAAGAATAGAAAAGAGCCTGACTTCTGTAATTTTTGGATTATTTGTTTTTTTTCACAGCTTTGATATAACAAATTGTGATAGACTCTTCCACAAATACAGAATTGGGGTACAATTCTATATCTTCAATTTAAATGCTAGAAAATAAGGAAGACACATAGGTGTAGTTTCTTTTGACCAAATGTCAGTATCATCTTCCTCTTCTAGGCTCTAACCTCTGTTTGGTGTCAACCATGTTGGATAAGTAATACAAAATTTTTCCACAGTTTTAAAATATCAATTTTGTCTTTGAAGTTCCAGTTCTTTAATTAGATTAGGCCAGATTTGCACTGAGATTTTGACACGAGTTTCACAACCCCACTCTGATCTATAGATTCTTATATAACTCCTATCACTGTAGAATCTGAATGCTTTCCAATAGTGCACTATCATCAGTCACGTGGTTTGTTCCCTTTCTCCCTAGAGGGAAAATTGTGTATGTTGTGCAGGGTTTTGTTTTTGGTAAGGTTTTGTTTGAGGTTTTTTTTTTTTTTTTTTTCCTCAATGTACACATTCCTGTGTGTTGAGAGAAAGTGAGATTGAAGGCTTGCAATTGGAACAGAAGGTGATGTGGGTTGTAAAGGTCCTTAATTCATGTGGGAGTTCACTCTACAATCTCCCTGAGAAAGCAGTCTCCTGCACAGATGAGCTGTGCCCTTATAGTATAAAGTTCCATAGTGGCTGAGTAGCTGAGTTGTTGACCATGGTTCTCCTCTCAGAGCTTTAGGTACACAAGCCCAAACTACTGTGCACCTTGAAGATCAAGCCAAAAGTCTACTCAGCAATGAGAGAGCCCCACGACCTGAGGCCCGCAAGCCCAAGTCAGCTGGCCCAGGCCAGATACAGGTTTTTCTTTGCTGTGTAGACATACACAGAGGAACAGGGACTTAACCATGAGCCTCTACCACAACAATGATAGCCTATAGAGCAGACTCATTTTATCTGTGGTATTTCTTTCTGGACCAGAAATAAGGAATTGTCAGAAATCTCACCAGGGAGGCTTTAAGATTTCCTTCACAGTTTTACAGACCTGAATAATTTGGATAAGCACCTGAACTTTTTGAAGTTCATCCAACTCATCACTACCCTTACCATGCATTTAATTCTGTCCAGAACTGAATTGTAAATCCACATACATGTTTTTGCTTTTTTCTAATGGGTTTTCAAGGCAACAGTTTCAATGGGAATATATACGATTTTTTAGAATAAAAAGGGGAAAAACACCTCACCATGAGTTTACCTTTTTGTATCCAGATTTTGTAATTTTTTTGCTTTAGCATGTTGACTTTGTATAGAACAAAGGCTTACCTTGAATTCAAGTAGAAAATAGAAAACAAGGTTAGTAGTTTGGACCTGACGCCTTTTCCAGGAAATATTTTAAAGGGAAGAATTGAAGTCAATCCTCTTACTCATTATTAGCTCAAAAAAGAAGCAACTATAAAATACTGTCAGCACTTTTCTTCACATAGCTAAATACATATAATTTTATCACTACAAGTTCAGTTTAATACTTATTCTGCCAACACAAGCTATGCGTGAGCGCTAGCAATAATAGACACCAAAAGTGAAGTAATTTTTTTCAAGATTTGATTTAGTTTCCTGTACAGTGTATGTTTTTAGGTTAATAAATACTCTGTTTTTAATAGACCTGGTCAGGATATGGACATCACTTCCTGCAAAAAAAAAAAAAGGGTGGGGGGTGGGGGGTTTGGAATAAAAATTTAATTCTAAATCAGGACAAAATATCAAAATGCAAAATTTCTCATGGGTATGGTTTTTGGCTTCCTGGCTGCCTGCCTGGAAGGCCTATTTCACTTGTGAAATTGACAAGAGCCTGCCAGCGAGACAGAGGGCCTCCCTTCCCCTCCCCTATCTCCAGGGTCAGAGAAGCTAAGCAGCGACCTCTCTGCCTCTGTGGTGTCAGAGCTGGGAGGGTGGCGGGGAAGTTGAGTGCCCAGGCTCTCAGGCTTTCCAACCCTGGACCTGAGGGGAAGCTGTGATGCAAAGAGCCCGATGGTGCTTGGCCTCCGCAGCCCTCTGGGAAAGCTTTTTTTCAGTTCCACTGTCAGAATATGAAATGACAAGAGCCTTCTAGGAGAACAACATGGGAGCTGTCAATTTGATTTTCCTGACAAAAAGGAATTTTTCCCATGGAAAATTTTGGTTTTGTGAAAAGGACTTTTCTTCATCAGAAAATCATTTCAAAGAAAAACTTTCAACCAGCTCTTATGTTTTTAAGTAAATATTCTTGGCTTTGTGGAATGTTTTTAGATACTTTTTCTGTCACACCTCTATTACAGATTCATGTCAGGGCTGGTCTTTTCCACGGAACTGAGCTCCTTTGTAAGCCGATTGTAAGTGCAGAAATATCTGGGAGAAGTGAACATGTTTGGAATGAAACACTGGAATTTGAAATCAATGTCTGTGACTTGCCAAGAATGGCTAGGCTGTGTTTTGCAGTTTATGCTGTGATGGATAAAATGAAAACTAAAAAGTCAACCAAGACAATTAATCCCTCCAAATACCAGACCATCAGGAAATCTGGAAAAGTGGTAATGCTTTCATTTGTTTTCCTGTAATGTACCTCTTAATTGTACTGAGCAGTGTCTTTATAGACATTTTATTTTCTCACCTTGGAAATATGAAACACAAATGAAAAAAGGGGGTGACCTTAATTGAAGTAGTGCTCAGTTAAAAAAGCAACTTATTTATGAACTGTCTGGTCTCGGGGAGCTTATTTAAAACAAAAAAGGATAATTTTTCTTCCTTTTGTAAATTACTAGAGTTTGTTTTTTCTGTATCCTTTTTTATTCTAGCAAAAAAAAGTTTTTAAATAAAGGGGTATTGTGAAAATCACATTTTAAAATCCTCGTGTATTATTAACAATGTCTTATATTAAAATTAAATTTTTTTTTTGAAAGCTAATTTATTTCACATCATTTTTGTTTACTTTTTTGCATTTTACTATTCAATTTTTGGTATCCATGTACTCAGATCAAGGCTGTTTACACTCCCCAACACAGGAGAATATTCTGTTCTTATTGGGTTTTGTAAAAGCTTTTGGCCCTCCCCACACAGAGAAAAAGGCCATAAACTTAAAGTAGTTGGCAATGTCTCTTCTTTAAAAAAAAAAATTAGTATTTGTGAAATTGTATTCACATCTTTTGAGCTCTGAACAGGATAGGGTTTTTTTCCCTAGACCGATCCAGAAAATCACATATTTAACTTTCAGTATCGAACTAAAGACAATGGGACTTAGGTACATGCTGAAAGTTGAGCATGTGCTGAATTGCTTTCCTGAATCAGGGTCGTAGTCTAGAACAATTTTTTTTACTCTTTATTTTTCTGGCTTTGTGTCATTTACCACTTTAAAGTTTCAAATTTATTGTTAGGTTCCGTTTAAACAATAAAGTCTTTCCTTCAACAGCACTATCCTGTAGCCTGGGTAAATACCATGGTATTTGATTTTAAAGGACAGTTGAAGAGTGGAGACCTCTTACTGCACAGTTGGACATCATTTCCTGGTAAGGTTTGATTTGTAATCCTTGGATTTGCTGTATACCTTAGAGTACACATGAGACTAAAGAACAACATTAATTTAGGATAATGGAATATTAATTGTTTTTGCCTGTTCCAAACAGGGAAAGAGAGAGCAAACATTATTATTGCATAAAATATGTCTGTGGCCCCTCAGTAGTTAGCTCTGTTTTCCTTCTGATATTCTGTGCAGTCTCCTTAGTCTGGTGTTCGTTAAACTTCTGTATGGTTTTCTTCAATCCTTCTCTCAAAAAATACTAAATTTCTTGGGGATGGTTCTTGTTTAGTTTGGAAATCCGTTATATCCTTGAAATGTTATCCATTACTGAATAAGGACCCTTTAAAAATGGCAGTGACTATTATTTCTAGCAATTTATAATGTGTGCCATCTTTAAGATGCCATTATATTTTCGTTGTTTGTGTTGGTTTAGATTCCTATGCCATAAAAAGATGATTGTTTTGGTTAGAATGAAGAGTGGCACCTAGATTTCATATTGTTTTATTAAGCAACCTGTATATTTCAGTGGCGGAAACTTTATTATAATAAATTTCAATCCATGTGGTTTTTATGGACTCAAAGTTAATTGCATTGTCATGTCATATATATTACAGAGAATCTGCCCGGCAAATTAGAGAGCTTAATTTACATTAATTTTTATTTATACATTTTTTTCTTTAATTAAATAAGAGCAGATTTTAAATATTTATTTTAAAAATCATTCTAAAGATATCCATTCTGGATCAGATCCACAGCTGGAGTAAATTGGCTTGGCTTGATTGAAGACCAGTGGCACTATGCCAGTTTATAGCTGCTGAGGATTTGGCTGTCTATTTTGTTTAATTCAGTAACTTTTTCTGTGGAAAATGGGAATTATAATGTGATGGTTTATGCTGAACATGTGAAGTGCATAGAATAGCCTCTATCAATAAATCCCAACTACTTGTAACTGCCTCTGAAGTTTTGGGGAGCCTTTTTATTCCGGGGATCTGTGTTTATAAGAAGCTAAGTAAACCTCACAACCCACCTGCGAGGTAACAAGGAGTCTGGTGGCACCTTAAAGACTAACAGTTTATTTGGGCATAAGCTTTCGTGGGGAGAACCCACTTCATCGGATGCATGGAGTGAAAATTACAGATGCAGGCATTATTATACTGACACATGAAGAGAAGGGAGTTACCTCACAAGTGGAGAACCAGTATTGACAGGGCCAATTCGATCAGGGTGGATGTAGTCCACTCCCAATAATAGATGAGGAGTTGTCAATTCCAGGAGAAGCAAAGCTGCTTTTGTAATGAGCCAGCCACTCCCAGTCCCTATTCAGGCCCAAATTAATGGTGTTAAATTTGCAAATAAATTTTAACTCTGCTGTTTCTCTTTAAAGTCTGTTCTTGAATAAAAAAAACTTCAGATATAGCTACATTTAAATCTGGTATAGAATGTCCAGGAAGATTGAAGTGTTATCCTACTGGCTTTTGTGTGTTACCATTCCTGATGTCCGATTTGTGTCCATTTATTCTTTTACGTAGGGACTGTCCGGTTTGGACAATGTACATGGCAGAGGGGCATTGCTGGCACATAATGGGATATATCACATTAGTAGACGTGCAGGTGAATGAACCTCTGATGGTGTGGCTGATGTGGTTGGGTCCTCTGATGGTGTCGCTAGAGTAGATATGGGGACAGGAGTAGGCAACGAGGTTTGCTACAGGGATTGCTTCCTGGATTAGTGTTTCTGTGGTGTGGTATGTAGTTGCTGGTGAGTATTTGCTTCAGGTTGTGGGGCTGTCTGTAAGCAAGGACTGGCCTACCTCCAAAGTCTGGGAGAGTGAGGGATTGTTTCCCAGGACAGGTTGTAGATTGTTGATAGTATGCTGGACAGGTTTTAGCTGGGGGCTGTACATGATGGCCAGTGGTGTTCTGTTATTTTTCTTGTTGGGCCTGTCCTGTAGTAAGTGATTTCGGGGTACCCGTCTCGCTCTGTCAATCTGTTTCCTCACTTCCCCAGGTGGGTTTTGTAGTTTTAAGAATGCTTGATAAAGATCTTGTAGGTGTTTGTCTCTGTCTGAGGGATTGGAGCAAATTCGGTTGTATCTTAGGGCTTGGCTGTAGACAATGGATCATGTGATGTGTCTTGGATGGAAACTGGAGGCATGTAGGTAAGTATAGCAGTCAGTAGGTTTCTGGTATAGAGTGGTGGTTATGTGACCATCGCTTATTTGCACTGTAGTGTCCAGGAAGTGGATCTCTTGTGTGGACTGGTCCAGGCTGAGGTTGATGGTGGGGTGGAAGTTGTTGAAATCCAGGTGGAATTCTTCAAGGGCCTCCTTCTCGTGGGTCCATATGATGAAGATGTCATCAGTGTAGTGCAAGTAGAGGAGGGGCGCTAGGGGATGAGAGCTGAGGAAGCGTTGTTCTAAGTCAGCCGTAAAAATGTTGGCTATGCGGGTACCCATAGCGGTGCCACTGACTTGAAGGTATAAATTGTCCCCAAATCTGAAATGGTTGTGGGTGAGAACAAAGTCACAAAGCTCAACCACCAGGTGTGCCGTGGCCTCATCAGGGATACTGTTCTTGACAGCTTGTAGTCCATCCTCATGTGGAATATTGGTGTAAAGAGATTCTACATCCATCGTGGCCAAGATGGTGTTTTCAGGAAGATCACCAATGCATTGTAGTTTCTTCAGGAAGTTGGTGGTGTCTCGAAGATAGCTAGGAGTGCTGGCAGTGTAGGATTTGAGGAGAGAGTCCAAATAGTCAGATAATCCTGCCTAAGAGTGCCAATGCCTGAGATGATGGGGCGTCCAGGGTTTCCAAGTTTATGGATCTTGGGTAGCAGATAGAATACCCCTGGTCGGGGCTCTGGGGGTGTGTCCGTGTGGATTTGTTCCCGTGCTGTAGCAGGGAGTTTCTTGAGCAGCTGGTGTAGTTTCTTTTGAAACTTCTCAGTGGGATCAGAGGATAGTGGCCTGTAGAATGTGGTGTTGGAGAGTTGCCTGGCAGCCTCCTGTTCATAATCCGATCTGTTCATTATGACTAGAGCACCTCCTTTGTCAGCCCCTTTGATTATAATGTCAGAGTTGTTTCTGAGGCTGTGGATGGGGCAAGTGATGCTGTTCGTTCACAATTGCGTTCTGTACGGCTGAGGTTATGGGGCAAGTGATGCTGTTCGTTCACAATTTCAGCCTGTGCACGTCTGCGGAAGCACTCTACATAGAAGTCCAGTCTGTCATTTCGACCATCAGGAGGAGTCCACGCAGAATTCTTCTTCTTGTATTGTTGGTAGGAGGGTTCCTGTGGGTCAGTACACTGTTCAATGGTGTGTTGAAAATATTCCTTGAGTTGGAGACAATGAAAGTAGGCTTCCATATCACCACAGACCTGTATCATGTTCATGGGGGTGGTGGGGCAGAAGGAGAGTCCCCGAGATAGGACAGACTCTTCCGCCAGGCTAAGTGTGTGGTTGGATAGATTAACAATATTGATAGGTGAGTTGAGGGTACCACTGTTGTAGCCCCCTGTGGCATGTAGGAGTTTAGATTAGTTTACTGTCTTTTTCACTTTGTAGAGAAGTGAAGTGTGCCTTGTAAATGGCTTGTCTCGTTTTTGTAAAGTCCAGCCACGTGGAAGTTTGTGTGGAAGATTGGTTTTGTATGAGAGTCTCCAGTTTTGAGAGCTCATTCTTGATGTTCTCCTGTCTGCTGTACAGGATGCTGATCAGGTGGTTCGTTAGTTTCTTTGAGTGTGTGTGGCACAGTCTCCAACCATAGTCAGTGTAGTATGTCGACTGCAATGGATTTTTTACCTTCAGTCCATTTGGTATGATGTCCATCTGTTTGCACTTGGAAAGGAAGATGATGTCTGTCTGTATCTTTGTGAGTTTTTTGTTGTTTGATGGATTTCCACTTCATATGGCTAAATTTAGTGCCTTGCATGGTGTCAAGTATCAGGGGGTAGCTGTGTTAGTCTGTGTCAGTATAATAATGCCTGCATCTGTAATTTTCACTCCAGGCATCCAATGAAGTGGGTTCTAGCCCAAAAAAAGCTTATGCCCAAATAAATCTTTTAGTCTATAAGGTGCCACCAGACTCCTTGTTTTTGTGGATACAGACTAACACGGCTATCCCCTGATACTTGACACCTGTGAGGTAGGAAACTATTATGCCTATTTTGTCAATGGGGAAAATGAGGTACAGAGAAGTGAATTGCTCAAAGGCTTGCATTGAATAAGTGACAGAACCAGAAATAGAACTTCCAAAGTCCTGAGGATATCCTTGTGCTTTCCTGTCTTGTGCTGCTCTGTCCCATAAAGCCCCACATCGTAGACACCTGCACAAGGAAAACTGGACAAAATGCCGTTTCGAGCTTATTAATCTTGCTCTTTCATTAGAGAAGCAATTCAGCAACACTCTTGTCTTCAGTGGCTTAGAATTCCTGTTAGATGCTGGGTCAGTCCCCCTTGGACAAAGTTATGGGAACCTAATCTATCCATTGGGCTGAAACCTCAGCTAGGGATTGGCATGTGATAGGGACATTTTTTTACTGCCAACCTTCCATTTTCTCTGCTATGAAACAGTAACAAGGGGAAGTGTCATAAGAGCCAAGCTGGTTCTGTAACCGGTCTTCCTTTCGATGGATGATCCTCTTGAGCCTCAGACATGTTGACGTTAGGAACAGATTGTGCCAGAGATCCATTGCAAAGTAGGAGAGAATCTGGCCCTCTGTGAACAGCAATGTATATTTTTACAATCAACACAGGAAGCAGTTTCTCATGGCATTGTTGCCTTTTCCAAAGACACTTTGTACTATAACATAAATTGTTCTGATATTTTAGATGAACTTGAAGAAATGTTGAATCCAATGGGAACCGTACGAACTAATCCTTACACTGAAAATGCAACGGCTTTGCACATTAAATTTCAAGAATATTCAAAACTGCCTATTTATTACCCTCCCTTTGATAAGGTAAGATATACTAAATAAAGAGAAGCCATGAATGCTAGTATATAAATGGCTGTCTGGTATTTACTTTTTTCCCCTTTAACACTGGCATTTGATTATATCCACCCTTCCTGCTTTTTAGCTTACATATTGTAGTTACTAAAACTTGGAACATAAGTAAACCTCAGTATTCTGGCTTCAGTATCTTTAGAGAACATGTTGAACAGATTTTTTTAAACATTCTGCACTTCTAGTGTATGTTATTTTGAGTGTCAGAAAAAACACTGTCTATTTTTAATATTACAACTGCCTTTGACAATAATATATCGCAGTTGCATTTCTGGAAACCTCCATATAAACACAGTCAGTGATCTCAAACTGTACTTAACCAGGACTGAAAAGGATCTGACATTTCACTTTTAAGATTATATTTTATCCACGTTCTGTTCCCTTCAACAGTTAAAATCCTTTTCTGGAGAAATACACTTTTTATGTCTTTTTATGTTTTACACTGTTTCTACACTGAAACACTTCTTTAGTTGTACTGTACAGTGTCACAGATACAAATAAGAATATCTGCCTAGGGACAGGAAGGGTGTGTTCAAAATATAGCTGATGAATCCACAGTGTAAATACTAGAACCGCTAGTTTATTCACAAACTAGCAAATAAAGCTGAACCCAGGTGAGAATAATAATATAAGTGTTAAAAGCAGCCAGTTCTTGATGTGCTGAAAGTAAGGTTTTAAGCCCAATATATCTGTTACTCTGGATTTCTTTGGCAGAGGGTTAGTATCAACTCTGCTAAACTTTCATTTTCTGATGAGTAATCTGCACCTTTGGTGGCTAAAGAAAATTCACATTTTTAAAAAGTTTTACTGTTTTGAACAGTGTCATTCTGAGAGTCAGGTCACCAAAGTAAGGTAAAAGAATCTGTGAAGTCTAGTAGTGGCTTCTTCTGTGTAATACGCACAGATTTCCACTAATAGGACATATGGCATCAGGAGTGCTCCCAAAGCTAAAACAGATTTTATGGATAGCAGTTTCGCAGCACTAAGCAATTGATACCATTTTCCTGACAGTAGTGTGAAATCTTATTACCAATTCCTGAAGAAGTTATTTCTCTTATTTAAAAATATTTTGGCAATTTTATCACCTTTTAATTATAATTCTTGTTCTTTTTCTGATAATTATCTTGCGTACATTTATTTCTACCAATATTTAAAATCATATGTATTTGTGTTCCTGAGATAATTTAGAATATATACTACCTTTACTAGTTAATATTTTTGTTTTGGTGTTCAGTTTTTCTTTTGTGCTTTTAATTACTTACAGTTGAAAATATGCATGTTCAAATATTGCCATAAATGTGGTCAGAGGATTTTATTGAGTGCAGTTCAATATATATAGTATATAGTATATACAGTATATAGTCACAGTGGTTTAGTGTGATTAATCTGACTGATCATATTCCCCTGTCTTTCATAACTCCTGTTTGGGAACTTTATCCTCTTCAACTGTACCTGAGCAATTCTGTACATCAAACTCGGGGAAATTCTAGTGTTTTATGTGAAGTGATTTCACAGCTGGTAGAAGAAATGATTGCTGGAAGCACTCAGTATTGGAGAACTCAGATAGCTCAAAACATTCTGCTGCTTTTAATTCTCTCGAGTTGAACAATGTTTTATAACATCAATGGGAAACTGAAAGCATCAAAATATTTTGCCTCAGGCTATTTAGTTCCAATATTGTGAATGAACTGAGATCAGAGCTACTGAGGATGAATTGCTGAGATCAGGATGGTATAGTAATTAATCTTTGTGAAGGAATAAAGCTCCCCTCTTTGGATAAAGGCCCTTTTGGACCAAACTGATAGGGACAATGGGCCACATCCTCAGATGGCATAAATGATATTTGTAGCTACCTGTTTTATACCAGCTGAGGATTTGGACCCTCAGTATTTGTTTAAATTTGCAAGTAAAATTTAGCAAATACATAATTTGTTCCAGTTTTCTGTGTTTGGTGAGGGCATTAGACAGAATACCCTTAATTAGATGTGTGATCTTGGTTTGAGAGTCACAGAGCCTGAAGATGAAACAAAATGTATTTTATTTATTTATTTATTTGTTGTGACAAAGTTCCTCCTCTACCTTGGTGGGTCTTGCGCTTATTGGCGGATTTGCTCACCTCGGAGATTCATGGCAGCCCTCAGTTTGGCCGTTTTCGTGAACCCACAGTCCAGGTCAACTCCTCCTGTGTCTGACCAGGAGTTGGGAGGTTTGGGGGAAACCTGGTTCCAGCCCAGGGCCCTGTGGAATGCAGCTGTCTAGAGTGCCTCCTGGAATAGCTGTGCAACATCTACAACTCCCTGGGCTACTTCCCCATGGCCTCCTCCCAACATTTTCTTTATCCTCACCATAGGACCTTCCTCCTGGTGTCTGATAATGCTTGTACTCCTCAGTCCTCCAACAGTATGTGTTCTCACTCTCAGCTCCTAGTACCTCTTGCTCCCAGCTCCCCACACATGCGCAGGAAACTAAAGTGAGGTCCTTTTTAAACTCAGGTGCCTTGATTAGCCAGCCTTAATTGATTCTAGCAGCTTCTTGATTGGCTGCAGGTGTTCTAATCAGCCTGTCTGTCTTAATTGTTTCCAGAAAGTTTCTGATTGTTCTGGAACCTGCCCTGTTGCCTTACGCAGGGAAAAGGGACCTACTCAACCTGCAGCTAATATATCTGCCTTCTATCACTCTCCTGTAGCCATCTGGCCCGACCCTGTCACTTTATATGATCATAGCATCAGTCCACCTGTTAGTAGAACATACAGAGACCCTCATTATAGATGCAAATTGATACTTCACTTTAGCCATCTTTGCTGAAGCAGCAGCTAATTATTTAATGTTGTTAATCATGTGTCTGCTCTAAATGTTAGACTATATTTAAGTAGAATTAATTCAGAAGCCCACTGGAACCTAATCCTGAGTCACAACACTAATCCAGATTTGCCTTATCTGCTCTCTAGGATCTATATCTGGGCTGGGAAGTCAAGCTCTCACCACTTTACTTAAGATAACTGTATCTTGTGTTTTATTTATTGTATTGTGGTGGAGTTTATAGCTGAATTGCACATTGCATTAAAAGAATGTTAAGGCTGCAAAGTCAAGCGCGCAAAAGATAGGAAATGCCAGAATTAAGAAGGTTGGCTGTGCTGCTTGAATTCAGCCTGTTATGCGTACACATTGGTAGTCTTTAATTCCATTATCACATAGTACTGTTTCCACAGGAGACCGCCCTTATTCAGTTCACAGAATGGATGGTGCTCAATGAATGACAATCTGATATTTCTTTTATCCTCATTGTTCAGATGTGGCCTTGTGCCTTATTTATTGCACACTGTTCAAATCCTGCTATGAGGACAAAATTATTAATTTCCTCATAGGCTCTTCTATAGCACTCATTACTGTATTATGAGTGCTTCACAAAAACTGATGGATTTCTTTTCACAACACTCCTGTGAGGTGAGGAGGTAGTAGTATCCACATTTTGCAGATGTGGAACTAAGCACAGAGAGACAGTAAGGTCAAAAGTGTGCACTAATTTTGACTGCCCAATTTTAGATGCCTAGGACCTGATTTTCCAGAGTACTTAGCATTTTATGGCACTTTATATATTCAGAGCAGAGCCCCCACTGAACATAGTTGCCATTGTACATGCTTAGCACTTCAGCAAATTAGACCCCAAATGTCCAGAAAATGAGGGAACACAGTGGCCACCTGTGAAAGTTTTGTAGTATGTGACTGGTTGAGCATCACATAAGAACTCAATGGCAGAGGTAGGGATAGAATCCAGTTCTCAAGGGCAGCATTCAGCAGCCTTAACCATATGACCATGCTTTTCTCTTCCTGCAAAACTCTGCCTCCTTCACTATATACCTTCCAATTTCTGCAACAAACGAGGCAGGGACCCTACAGATAACAATTTCCTTCACTAAATGGCACTGGATCATCCATTGTTCCCCACTCTCCCATCCCTTTCCCCAGCTCCTTGTGTGATCTCAATATTCCTCTTGCTTTTCCCTTTCTCATACTCGTTTCCACTCCCCCCACCATCAGCTCCTATTCAATTTTCTCCACTCTCCCAACTCTTTCTTCCAAATTTCTCTCTCTCTCTCTGCTGTTGCCAGCCCCTGTCTGGCTCCTGTCCTCTCTGCATTTGAATCAGAGTGGCCATGTGAGTGTCAGGAGCAACAATTATAGGAAATGTCCTGCCACTGCAGCACTAGGCCAGAATTTGCTCAGTGCAGATAAAACCTTTGGAGAAGTTAGCTGCCAAACTCTAACAAGGCTCTACTGAGCATGGGCAAACTGAGATTTTTTTCCCCCAAAGGTTTATAATTTGAGCGGGAAGTTTTCCATAGAAGCAGCAAAAGGTCATGCCTGCCAAATTCCAAGACCACCCCAAAGCATGAAGGTGCAAGAGCTTATCAATAAAATGATAAAAATATTTTTAATGTGGCCGAAGATGTATTTTTCCCTTACTTGCACTCTGGGAAACAGCTGAACTTTTTGCTGAAACTTTCAAAACAAAAAACTCAATGTCAGGCAGAGACCCAGTATAGAAAATGTCAACCCAACCAGTTTGGAAAAGTTGCATAAAACTGAAAACATCATCTTATAATAGAAAGCATCAGGCAGCCTTAACTATAGGCAGTGCCACTGGCTCCACCTATAATAATTGTACAGTGGATGTTGATTATACTTTTTAAAAAGACTGTGTATTTGATTGCTTCTATATTACTTATTTGATGTATCTTTAAATATTCTTAAACATGAAAAACATCTGGTTTGAATACACAACTTTCTTATACTGAATACTGTCTGTGAAGGAGAACTATTAAATAACAGAGAGAGGATAAGTTACCTGCTTATAGTTACGTGCGTTGTTCCACTGACGTGTCAACCAAAGCTTTTGTGGCTTTAAGTTTAAAAATGTATATGGTGCCATTTCTACAAATCTGAACTTTCAGAGTACTGTTTGTGCTTGGGTGCAGAAGGGCTCAGGATATTTGTAAAGGAATAAGTGCTGTTGATTCAAATCCAGCCCAGGTCAATAAAAACCAAATGTTGTTACTGTATGTTCAGCGAACTATGCAAAATAGGTTGGAGGTCTCAATCTAATTTGCAGTGGGATAGGTATCTAAATCACAGAACATCTCATACAGTGGACACTACTTGACAATAATATTGGAGGTGTTGAGCACTGAGCACAGCCACCAAAAATTGGATGGACGTGGAAATTGAAGTACCCATCGGATTACTGAAGGGACAGTGTAGGGAAGCTGACATTATAGAAGATGTTTGGTGGATAGGTAGAGGGTATCAGTCTCCAAGAATGTTAACTTGCAGCTTTTCACAGATTTAATTCACATGTATAATTGTAAAGGTGAGGAGAAAATATTGTACTTCCATGCCCTGAAGTGGAACCAAAGAACATGGATTTATGCAAGGATGCCATCTTCAGAGAGCATCAATTGCCTGAGAAATCCCTTTGCTTTAGGTGCATTCCACTAGTACTTTATTCTTCACATGGGTAGCTGTTATGTAGCACTTGTGCATACTATACTGAGTTTTCTAGACCAGAATCTGTTTTGTATTAAATTAGCTATCTATATTCATAAAAAGACATTTTATGGAAGAGTAATAGTACACATAAGGTTGTGATGTAACATCATACATAAACACATTTGTTTGCCACACTTACAGGATAAAAATTAACAAATATGAGTAAATCAGTTCTCTAACTAAAGAGAGAACTTTTACTGTGTCATTTCACCACTTCACCTTTATAACATTTTTCCTTCAAAATGTAGTCCAATTCTTTATTTCAATCCAATGCTTAAACTATTATCCTTTTGCAGATACTTGAAAAGGCAGCTGAGATCGCAAAAAGCAGTGAGAATGCTGGTATGGCAGTAAGTATCCAACCTGAAAATAGCATCTTCAAGATTAGAAAATCCCAATATCCTATTTCTCTGCCACTTTATGCTTGTATTATTCTAATAGAAAATAAGTATATGTATTCAGGTAACATTAAAACCCTCCAGGTTTTTTGTTTTGTTTTTGTTTTTGTTTGTTTTTTAAATAACCACCCACTTTTGTGGGGCTTACCCTTTCCTTCAAATCAAGCATATACTTTCTGTATTGGACACTAGTCAGGCTACAGAGTGGACAAGGGATGCTGTGGCTGAATATATTTCATGGATTATACCTCATCCATGTCTGAAATTTGGTTTCATACAGCATACAGATTTAATAGTTAGTTGTAGCAAGATAATCTGTCTGGTTATCAGAAGCTTCCCAATAATGACCATTTTTGAGCTGGATTGATCTTTGACAACAATAAACTCCTTAATTTTTTGTATACCCGTGGAGATATTTGATCTTCTAAAGGAGGTGAACAGTTCTGGAACAGAAGTAGTACTTTTAATATGAAGTCTTTAACCTGAAATTGCTTTCTTAATACATACCCTAACGTTGAGGGGCAAAAATAAAATTAAAAAATACAGAAAACTACAACTCTGCTAGTCCTCCAGTCTGCTACTGGAAAGTACCTGTTCATAGAATCATAGAATATCAGGGTTGGAAGGGACCTCAGAAGGTCATCTAGTCTAACCTCCTGCTCAAAGCAGGACCAATCCCCAGATCCCAAGTGGCCCCCTCAAGGATTGAACTCACAACCCTGGGTTTAGCAGGCCAATGCTCAAACTACTGCGCTATCCCTCCCCCCTACTGAGCTATCCCTACCCCCTAAAACATCATACAGTTCTCAGTAAGCAGAATACAGAAGTTAGTCAACAAGTACATCAAGTGTAAATAACACTTAAGAAAGCACTTTAAACATTATGCAGTGTTCAGAAACACTGAAAACTCATAACTTATTCTGTTATAAGCAACTGAAT
Organism: Chelonia mydas; assembly: GCF_015237465.2. Classification (NCBI taxonomy): domain Eukaryota; kingdom Metazoa; phylum Chordata; order Testudines; family Cheloniidae; genus Chelonia; species Chelonia mydas. The sequence continues at coordinate 41,448,711 of NC_057855.1, forward strand.
ATGTAAATGAGATTCCCACTTACACAGCAGAATGTCAGCTTGACATTATTTGTAATCAAGATCCTTTTATTTATTATCTTTTAGAAGCATGAAAACTGCTTTCTTGAATAAAGCTTTGTTACAAAATCACTTTATTTTCAAGACTTTCTTGTTTACTGTATATTTCGACATAAGAACAAAGCACATGCTTTTCTTAGTTCACTGAACAAACATTTCAATTACACCAGCTATTTTAAGTCTATTCTCTTAAACAGTTTGTTCTTAAATGATATTTTTGCTTGAAGATATTTACTTAAACACAGTGCAAAGCTCAGGCACTCATCCTTTCTATTAAGAGCTAAATTTGAAAGCAGTAATGTATGTAGCATTTGAATTATTTTGTCAACTAGGAACTCTCTATGGAATGTTACTATGAAGTGAAACTATTTACGATACAGAAACAATATTTGTCTTCAATTTGGCCTATAATTTTAACTGAACTTTTACAAGGAAGGAAAAAGGTTTTCATGCAAAAAGAATACCACTTGAAAAAAAAATCTGAATCCACTCTAATTTCACAAGATCCAAGGAAGTTTCCATACTAATTGCTTAAACAACTCAAGTTTTCAGGTTGCTTCAGAGCTTCATATAATACAAAATGAAAATAGATTATTAATGTATCTGCATAGAGTACATCTTTGTCTAGAAGCAGCAGCTTCTATCACATTTAATTATGTGTCTCTGTGGCTTTCAAATGATGGTGGTCAGCTTCATTTTTTTCCTTGCAGTTTCTATAGTAAGGATGCATCCTCTGACCCACGTGTCTTTCAAATGAAGATACATTCTTAGTAAACCTAATTTTTAAAAGTAATGTTAATTTCCAAGTTCTAGTAATCAAAGTTATGTTAACTGTTAACCTTTTATAATAATTGACATGGGATAGTTAAGCACTGGAATAAGTTACGTAGGGAGGTTGTGGAATCCCTGTCATTAGAGGATTAGAACAGGTTAGAAAAACCCCTCTCAGGGATAGTATGTGTATACTTAATTCTGCCTCAGTGCTGAGGGATAGTGGATGACTTCTAAAGGTTCCTTCCCACCCTACGTTTCTTTTGATTCTGCGTTAAAATGAGAATTGTGAGAATAAGACAAATCTGTATTAGAAAACTTAATGTGTGTTAGTATTTACATACAAAACCAGTCTTTTTTTGTTATAGTTGGAAGTGCATCCTTAACATTTGATTTTAATTTGACTTTTACCCTGAATGCCATGGCACTATTTATCTGACAAATAAATGGGAAAAATATTTGCTGTCAAAACAAGAATTCCCCCATTTAAATGGGAAAACAGCAATATCGCCATCTAGTGTTGTTTATGCAGAAGTATAATTTTTTTTTCAAATACTTTTGTAAATTGAATTTAGAGTCTGCTGTATAAATATGTTCTGCCATCACCAGACATTTGAGGTCTGAAGTAAAAGCCTGATAATCCTCCCCCTGTGATCTAAGAAATGAATCCAATTCACTTAATACTGCTGTTCTCCTAATGTAGCTTTATCATACACTGATTAGCTTGCTCTAATAGTCTGAGTCCTGTATAACATAAGTTTGGTGATTCTTGAACTTACTTTGCTAACTTTAATTTACCTAGGGTCGAGGTGGCAAGAAGTTCTATATTGAACTAAAAGAAATCATGGAAAGGGACCCCTTGACCCAACTCTGCGAAAATGAAATGGATCTTATTTGGACTTTGCGGTATGACTGTCGTGAAAATTTCCCACAATCACTGCCAAAACTGCTGCTGTCTATAAAATGGAACAAACTTGAAGATGTTGCTCAGGTAAGGCAAATGGCAAAGGCAATGTAAAAATATGGCAGGCAAATCATGAGCAAAATTTTTCTTGTACACAGAAACATTGAAGTGTTGTGCTAAACTTTGGTTTATAAAACTAGGCATTTAGGCTATTGATTTCAGTGGAGGTTGGGAGCCTAATGTGAGACAAATGGCAAAGGCAATTTAAAATTATGGGATGGAGATAGCTGTAAACTGGGCCTTAACTCTTTTGCTTTCAAAGAACCTATGTCTCGAGCCAGATTTTAATACTAATTTAAAAGTTAAACATGAAAAACCAGTTCCCGAGCACTTTTTTTCCTCAAAAAAAAATCAGGCAGACTGTGTGCTTGAATCCCCTCTGAGTTGACAAAGCTTTCAGATTACTTCTAAGGGGACGTAATCCATAATCCACCAACAATTGGAAAGGAGAGCGGTAGACAAGCCCAAGGATGCAAAAGAGAAATAAGATTGACACAGTTACATTGTTTTATTCCCCTCCACAGTTTCTTTAGTTCTCTCCATTTCCCAAATTTAGGCTGTGATCCTAAAAACACACATCTGGTCAACTTTGAGCATGTGCCTAAGCATTTCCAGGACCAGGGCCTTGATTAAAACTGCAAGTCCAAAAACTTAGATTCAGGATGACTGTACTTTTTCAGGTGGTAAAACCTTTAGAACTTTGTGAAAAACTGATTGTTCAAACCAGCTGATATATAGTTATTGAGGAGAACAATTCATTTTCAATTAAATATCTTGCTACAAAGTATAGTGTCACTCACTTTAGTGAGACTACTTGCTTGAATAAGCTCTTTCTAAAGCTGCAATAGAGATAATTAGGGGCTTCAGGTTTTGATGTTAATGTCAAACTAAGATTTGCCAAACACATTGTGTCATTCTCATTTTAGTTTCAATCTATCAGATATATAGGTATACGAGTCTGTTTTATTACTGTGAGTGGTATGTCTACATTTTTCACATCATCCCAAATAGAATCCTAGTCCTGTAATGCTTGTTGAAAATAGGTAGAAACGTGTGAATCTCCTCAGTTTGCATAGCAATGCACAATTGGATTCATGACTAAAAAACTATACTTTGCCAGTGTTTAGTATTAGTGGAGTATATAATTGCCCTGAATTCTGTTGCTATATCCTCGGAGTTATTGAGATGAACTGATACTTGTGGAATTCTAGTTTCTGAATGAAATGTTTATTTTTCTGAGGTGATTATAATGTGAGATCCTCTGTTATGGAGCTATCTAGTAACAGAGATCATTTAAATTTTTAAGTTGTGGAACAGTGTTGTTTGTAACTTTTGTATAGGAAAAGTATATGGATTTCATAGTCGTCATAATGTTTCTGTATCTCAGACTGATTTGTGTAAATGTAGCAAATATAATGGATTTCTGTATTTTCTCTTGAATTTTGCCTAGACCTTCTGTGTACTCAAAAAGCTTACTATTGCAGTGGGCAGGGCAAAACTATACAGACCCAGACAGCTTTAGCAGATCCAACACTCAGTGTAACAGAGAAACAGATACTTGCGGCAGTATGTTTGTTTGCTTTTATTTAAAATTTACTGTTACTGGAACCATGCATTGAATGGCACTTGTGATTTTAGAGACCATCACACTAAGGTTGTATCTGTCATCTGTGGGTATATTTGGCAGTATTATAGTAAGCTATCATACTAACCTACCATACTAATAATTTGAAAGAGAAACTATTTACTTTTAAAATGTTTGAGCTAAAAATCAACTATTTTTTTATTGAGGATAATGATCACAGTATAAACATGTGTTCCAATTAGTATCTGAATCTAATCTGCTACTCCTCCACTTATAAGTATAAAACTTTAAACCTTTTTTTAGGAGACTGGGAAACCCATTCATCTACTGTGTGGAAACACTCTCACCCCCAAAACCATCACCAACAACAACTTTTGTCAACTTTACTCATCATGTGGCCCTTTTGATTGGACAGTCCAGTTAAAAACTTAATGTTACCCCAGGGTCTAGGTAGCAAAGAGCCTAAGGAGAACTTATGCACTATTCTGAAAAATCTGTTTTCTTCCATTATATCCTTCTTTCCAATATGCCTTAAGTTACTCTTGGAGCTATTAAAGTAATTTGATTTTCACCCTCTAAACTTGCAGTTGAATGGCTTACAGCAATGAACTCCAAATTAGTCATATGCATCACCCACTGATTCTTCACCCACTTGCATTCTTTTGTACACATGAATTCTCTCACATTGTTTATTCATTCCAATATGATCTTGCACATCTACTGTTCACTTAAGCTTTTGACTTGTTTTTACTTAGTTTGTTAAGAATATTTAAGCAGGTATAAAAATGAGAATGTAGGGAAGGGGCTTTGGGGTATGCTCACCACAAGTCAATGCCTAAACAATTATAGGAAATGAATTGACAGGTCCACATTACTTAAAATATTTTTTTTATTTGGAAATAAAGATTAGAGAAAAATAGATTAAATGACATTATGGCACTTCATTTTAAAAATATTTTAAAATGAAATGCCTAAGATAATATAGATAACCTTGTGTATTTTAGCCATTTATCATGTATCTTAATGTGCACTTTCTTGAAGGAATGTGGTATTTCTCTTTGCTAATGTAGAGAAGGGGATGATTTGATGATTGAGTAATGTATTTTGGCAGCCTTAGTAAGCTATATTTGTGAGGAATACAAAATTCTTCTTCGAGTGCTTGCTCCTGTCCATTCCATTGTAGGTATGCATGTGCTCACGTGCACAGTTGTTGGAGATTTAGCCTTAGCAGTATCCGTAGGTCCAGCTGTGGTGCCCCCTTGAGTGCTGCGCTTATGCATTGGTATATCAGGCGCCGCCAGCCCTGCGTCCTCTCAGTTCCTTCTTATCTCCTGTGATGGTTAGTTGGAGTGCCTTTCCTTGCATAGCAAGGGCTAGCGATTTTGTCTCTTCTGACTTTGAGCCTTAGGGCCTTGTAAATAGTGGTTTATAGTAGTTAGTGTTAAGTAGTTAAGTGTAGTTAGGAGTCAGAAGTTAAGAGTCCCAGTGAGGACTTCTCCCTAGGTGGGGCATGCCCTGGTCTCCAGGGTTTAAGCCCTGTGTGGACTGTAACAGGCCTATGCCTGTAAGTGACCCCCACAGCAGCTGCCTCAAGTGCGTGGGGGAATCACATGTGAAGGACAAGTGTCGTATTTATAAAAAATTTTGACCCAGTATTCGGAAAGAGCGGGATATTCGTTTGTGGGTTCTCCTCATGGAGGCTGCCCTGTGTACGGCTTCTGAGCCATCCCACCAAGACTCGCCTAGTACCTTGTCCTCGGTGCACAGCACACCCCCTTGCACCGGGCTCCGCCCCGCACCACTCCCCTTTGTCGGTGCCCAGAAAGAAAACTAAGAACCACAGCTCCCTGGCACTGGGCAAGAAAGGCCACGGGGCATCAGGCAAAGGACCCAGTTTGGGCATCTTTGCCACACCGGAGCCATGTGGATGTGCTTCCCTGGTCGGAGCCATTAGCCCCTTAAAGGATCAACCACTGACCACTGAATAGTAGGGGACCCAAACTTCTAATGGCATCAACACCTTCCCAAGCTCCCCCGGCGCTGAGAGAGCATAGGCCTCTGCCTGAACCGCCGGCACCACACGTGCTGCAGGAAGCAGCAAAGGCTCCCTACCAGGGCAAGCCAGCCGCTAAGACCCCTCAGGGGGCTGTGGAGCACCACCAATCTCCCAAAACAAGGCAGTGCTCTTCATCTCTGTGACACAGATTTCCGGCGTCGCAGCCCAGATCCTCTGGGGCTCACCCTCAGTCACTGGCACCATGATCATGGTCCCCACCATCTCAACACAGATTGCCTGGGGGAGGCACCAGTCTCCATTCCATTGGCACCGTTTGCCCTCCTGCTGGTTGTTCTCCTGGCACAGATCTCAGTCGCATGCCCCATGGGAGCACTCCCCGTCGCGATTCCAGTCCCCCCAGCTCTGACAGTGGTCCCCTCGATACTGGCATCAATCCTCCCACTCCAAACACCTGTCTCCAGCAGCGACAGTCAGCAGGCAGACAAAGGCATCGATGGCCCCACCGTGGTCACCAGAAGGGGTTTCTTGTGGCACGGAAAGGCAGTTCAGCCCTCCGCCAAGACTCCACCGGCGTGAATGGGCACCTGAGGCGTCGTCGATGTCTACGGCACCACCTTGGCAGCATGACCAGTGCAGTGGCCTTACTGGAGTGCGTGGGACATGCCAGCGATGACGATGCCCCTTTTACACCATTTATCTGGCACTGCCTCGGAGCAACAGCTGGCGGCACTGGGCTCCGTGCATGAGACCTGCTCAGAGGTCGGGCTAGAGGAGACAGTGACCCGAAGCCTACCCCGGGCGGTACAGTCGTTCTCATCTCTGGACGAGGCGGTCATGGGACCCTTGAGGGCCAGCCCACCAGACAATTTTTAAGGAACACCAGGCCCTGCTTCAACGGGTGGTCGAGAACTTGGGCTGAGAGGTGGAGGGGATGGCCGAGCAGGCAGACACCTTGTTCAATGTCCTCTCAACCTCTGCTCCGGCACATGTTGCACAATTGGGTTCTGTTCCCGCTGCTTCCTAATCCCAAAAGCAAAAGGACACTACATCGCCACATATAACACTGACAAGACCTACTGTCTCACTACCACATGGATATATGCCTTAGAAAAAGGTGTTTTCAGACGGCAGATTAATTTTTAAAAGTGCCTATATTTTAATTTAATAAAAGCAAAACAGTATTCTGATAATATGATCACTTCTTTTCAGAGACTTTTGTAGATCTATTTCCTCAATTATTCGAATACGTGCTCTAGTGTTTCTTGTACTAACAGATCTTTATTCATTTATACTTGGTCAGGGCTAGATCTACCATAAGGGATAAAAATAGCAAGGGCAGTAAAACATCACTACTTCTACTAATCACTCATAGGTGACACTGAGCTAGAAGTGGGTCAACTTTTGCTATTTTAATAAATATTTCATATTTTCAAATTATAGAAATACATGTCCCTTAACCAGTTTGAGAAATAATGCTTCTGTTTGCAGGCATATAGCAGTTTAGATCAATACTGCAGCTGTAGCATGAATTAGGGAAGGAGGATAGTCTTGTGATTAAGGCAACTGGAATCAACTCCCAGTTATGTCACAGCCTTTTTATGTGACTTTGGGCAAGTTGCTTAATCTGTCTGTTCCTCAGCTTTGCATCTCTAAAATGGGGATCTACATTCCCTTTCTCCCCCCCTTTGTTAGTCTTGTATATTTATGCTGTTATTTGTGGACCAGTGCAGTTTTTTCCTGTGTGTATATATACAAGTGCCTAGCACAATGGGATCCCGATTTGGGACCTCTAAACATTACGATGAAGCTTATAAAGACGAAATGTATATTTTTAACAAAAGTAGCCCTAAATTGTGCACCTTACTGGATGACTAATTTCAACTAATGTCCTCTCAGCCTCTACCCCGTCAGTGCATGACGGGGTCCTGAAAATTGCCAAACCCCTCTGGCAAACCCCATCATCCATCCCTCCCACCTCCAAAAGGGCCGAAAAGAAGTATGTCATCCTGGCCAAAGGGTTCAAGTATCTTTATATCCACCCACCTCCGTGCTCGCAGCCAACGAAAAGGACAAGTAGGGGCACACTAGTTCAACTCCCAGAAATAAAGAGGCCAAAAGACTGGACCTTTTTGGGGAGAAAAATTTATTCAACAGTGATAGAGACAGGAGCTTCAGTTGTGGCCACTCTTCCTCCTCCTGCTCACCCACACAGCCCAACCCAGTGAAGCATTCCGGGGGCCAGAAGCCCTCATTTTGAAGGTGCGCTTGAGAGCAGCGTCCCAGTCAATTCCCCAGATGCACTTTGTTCTTTCCTCGACCACCTTAATCCCTACTGTTCAGCCTAGTCACGGGTTACCTCGGACCGCAGGGTACTGGACATAGTATCTCGGGGCTCCTGCAATTTTCAGCCATGTTCCCCTCCCCCCCCCCCCCGGTCCCTTCTAACGAGCACCTCATCGTCCAAGAGGTCGAAAACCTCCCACACCTGGGAGTGTTGGAGGAAGTCCCTCAGGACATGAAGGGAAAAGGGTTCTGTTCTCGCTGCTTCCTAATCCCAAAAGCAAAAGGCCACCTACATCGCCACAACAAGTCTCTCAGAAAGTCGAAGTTTCGCATGATCTCCCTGGCCTCCATCTCCTCCCTGGATCCAGGAGACTGGTATACTGCCCTCAATTTGAAAGACGCTTATTTCCGTATTCCAGTGTCACAGACATTTCCTCTGTTTCTTAGTGGGTGGACGCCATTTTCAATTCACGGCTCTGCCTTTTGGCCTTTCATCGGCCCTGAGGTTGTTCACAGAATGTATGGCACCAGTAGCTGCTTACCTGAGGTGTTGAGGGATCCAGGTCTTCCCGTATCTCAACGACTGGCTTATCAAAGGCAGGTCTTGGGTGGAAGTGCAGAGGAGCCACAATCTGGTATGTTCCACCTACCGCAACCTGGGCCTGTTAATAAATAAGAAAAAATCCACCTTAACGCCTGTCCAGCAAATAGAGTTCATTGGGGCAATTCTCGACTCCATGCGAGCCAGAGCCTTCCTTCTGGAAGTGCGTTTTCAGGCCATGTCAGACCTAAAGAACCACCCCCTCACCACAGCTCACACCTGCCTGCTGCTGTTGGGCCATATGGCCGAGTGTACGTACGTGGTCAGCCATGCTCATCTCCATCTCTGGCTTCTGTAACCGTGGCTGGCATTGGTCTATGTCTGCAACAGGCACCACCTAGACCAGGTAGTCAGGGTGCCAGACCACATCAGGTCGTCCCTGGATTGGTGATTGGACCTCGGGTTGGTGTTGGAGGGAGTCCTCTTTGTCATTCCATCCCTATCACTGACCCTGGTCTCCGAAGCTCTGAACCTGGTCTGGGGAACCCACCGGCTGAGCGGAGCACCTAGGGCCGCTAGTTGCGGGACGATCTGGCCCTCCACATCAAAATCAGGGAGCTCAGAGCTGTTCACCTGGCCTGCCAGGCTTTCTTGCCCCACCTCAAGGGCAAGGTGGTGCAGTTCCTGATGGACAATACCGCCATGATATGTATTACACGAAGACAGGTCTTTGGCCCTTTGTCAAGAAGCTCTCCGCCTTTTGGGATTTTTATGTGCTACATGCCATTCATCTGATAGCCGCGCACCTGCCTGGAACCAGGACTGTCTTGGTGGATCACCTCAGCAGGACTTGCTCATCGCTCCATGAGATGTTCCTCCATCCAGAGGCGGTCAGCATAATTTTCCAGAGGCGGGGGACTCCCCAGGCGGACCTGTTTGTGTCCGGGCAGAACAGGTGTTCTGTTTAATGCAGGGGATGGACACGGTTTCCCTGTCAGACATCTTTCTCATTCCTTGGTCAGGGCCACTGATGTATGCCTTTCCACCAGTGTCGATGATTCATAGGGTCCTTGTGAAGATCAAGCAAGACAGGGCAAGAATTATTCTAATAGCCCCTATGTGGCCTTGCCAGCACTGGTTCGGAATGTTGTTGAGCCTTTCAGTAGCTGCCCCGCTGGCCAGATCTGCTGTCCCAGAACGCAGGCTTTTGCACCTGAACCTGGCGGCGCTGCACTTGACAGCTTGGCTACCGCATGACTAAGCGCAGACAACAGGCATGCTCAGCCCATGTTCATCAGGTCTTGCTGGGTAGCACAAAACCCTCCACCAGAGTGACTTACCTGGCCAAATGGAAAAAGTTCACATGCTGGGCCTTGGAATGGTGTATTTGGGCAGAGCAGGCCCTGCTGCAGGAGATCCTGGATAATCTGCTGCACCTCAAATTCCAAGGTTTGTTCCTGTCATCGATCAAGGTCCACCTGGCCGCTATCTCGGCTTTCCATCCTCTGTTCCATGGCAGGTCAATTTTCACTCACGACATGATGGCACGGTTTTTGAAAGGTCTGGAGTGTCTGCCTGCACATCTGGGATCCTACCCCCCGGACCTGAATCTCATGCTGTCGAGGCTCATGGGGCCTCCCTTTGAGCCTCTGGCTTCCTGCCTTCTCCTGGGAGGTTTTGTTCCTGGTCGCAACAATGTCGGCCCGCAGAGTATCCGAGATCAGGGTGCTCACTTCAGAGCTGGCCTATACGGTCCAGCTGCGACCGCACCCAGCGTTTCTGCCCAGGGTAGTTTCCAGTTTCCTACTGGCAAGGACGTATACTTACCCGTCTTCTTGCCAAAGCTGCATGCGTCAGATGAGGGGCACAGGCTACACACCCTAGATGTCAGGAGGGCACTGACCTTCTACTTGGATAGAATAAAGCCGTTCCATAAGTCAACACAGTTGTTTGTTGAGGTGGCAGACGGAATGAAAGGTCACCCAGTGTCTGCTTGGAGGATTTCGTCCTGGATCACGGCCTGCATCTGCTGCTGCTATGAGCTGGTGAAGGTGTCTCCGCCGGTGATCCTGACGGCATGCTCGACTAGGGCACAAGCGTTGTCAGCTGCCTTCCTGGCACAGCTACCAATCCAAGAGATCTGTAGGGTTGCTACCTGGTCGTCTGTCCATGCATTCGCATCTCATTATGCACTTACCCAGCAAGCTCGAGATGACGCCGGCTTTGGCAGAGCAGTGCTGCAAGACCCTGAACTCTGAGCCCACCTCCATTGATACTGCTTGTGAGTCACCTAGAATGGAATCGACATGAGCAAACACTTGAAGAAGAAAAAACGGTTACCTACGTTTCGTAACTGTTCTTTGAGATGTGTAATTCATATCCATATTACCCCATATTACCCGCACTCCTACCCCTCTGTCAGAGTTGCCGGCAAGAAGGAGCTGAGAAAGCGTAGGGTCGGTGGCACGGATATACTGACACATGAGTGCGGCACTTAAGGGGGTGATACCCTACAGATACCGCTAAGGCAAAAATCTCCGACGACTGCATATGTGGGTGTACGCACACCTAGAATGGAATGGGTGTGAGCAACATATCTCAAAGAACAGCAGTTACTAAATGTAGGTAACTGTTTTTTCTATTCTAAAATGTTTAAGATGTTATTTCCTGCAGGCACACATCCACATGAATAGTTCCACTGAATTCAATGGGAGTTCTCATGTGCTTAAAGTTACTCACTGAGCAAGTGAAGCAGGGGCATACTTCACTGTGAAATATGTATATTCTTTATTGCTCTGTTACATATTTATATTAAGAATAAGAAATAAAGAGCAGATTCTGTCCCCCATGCCTCTCTTAAATCAGGCTTGGCTCAGTGGAGTCCCCTGGAGTGGGAGGAAGAAATCCTCCAGGCCATACTATGTGGCTGCAATAGCATCCACAGCACTTGAACCACACGTCCATGAAGAGGAATGGCTCTGAAATCCACAGAGCTTTGTGTCTACTAGTATTTCTCTCACTCCCATGCCTTCCTTTTGTGCTGAGTCAGTGATAAAGAGCTGAGCTTCTTGGCATTCAGAAGTCAAGGGCTCCCTTGCATGTAGTCCCAGAATCCTGCCACCCTATGCCCAGTGCAGCAGAATCATATTGATCTGCTTTGGATAGGGCCTTCTAGTGGTAGAAAGGTGGGAGAGTTAGCCCCGTGGCAGTGGCTAAATGAGTTTTAAAAATTATAAATCACATTTGGCCCATAAAGAAATATTGTGTGGCGTTCATGAATGTTTTACATGTTTGTACATACCTTCTACGCTGCCTCAGACATGTAGCGGGGACCTTGTGCTGAATGGAAAAATAATTATTAAAAACCTCTTTTTTCAGGATAATATAACTTCATTTTGGATTAAAAACGAAACAGTTGTTTGAACAGGACCCTTACTCGATTAGGTTGTAATAGATCCCATACAGGGGAACTATGCAAGGTCTCAGGCACCACATAAGATATTCATTAAAGGTTTGTCACACTTATGTGGTATATACAGGACCTTGTGTGGTCCTTCTGCACTCGGATCAGTTTCACTCAAACTGCATACACCATGTATTTTAAGAAGCTTTCTTTATCTAAAGAACATTTTGTGCACATAAGACTTCCAGAGCTATACACAGTAAATATATTAGTACAAAATAAAGATAGGAAAAATTGTAGGTTACAGATACTAGCAAGGTGGATAGATAAGCCACTTACCCTCTCTTTGTGAAGCACATTTTAAAAAAATACTGAAGCATTTTGGATGAACATCTGAATTTCCAATTTTTTGATTGGTATTAAAAGGACATGGTCAAATTATTTAGTTTCCTGAACTGAGTTTTGGAAAATAATTCAAATAATAAAGCATGAGTAATGCATCCCAAAATGTATTTAGCTTATTTAATTGCACAGTTGTAGTTTAGTAGTATTGATTATAATAATTCATGTCTTAATAAATATACTGTAGTATATTTTACAAAAGTAATAAAGTATTACTTATGATTCCTCATTACAGGCCTATATTATTAAACCAGTTTAGAGGGGAGAGACTTCCACTTTTGTATGAATTACGAATTCCAAAAATTTGAGGTACAGTAGAACCTCTAAAGTTGTATCTTATAGTAGTTAATGTTTTCCAATGTTAAAATAAATAAATATTATGGCCAAGGACCACCACAACAGCATCAACTAATTCCCTCTGTGTAAAATACAGTAATTTCTTGGCGTTAGAGGTTTGAATAATGTCTTTTACTGGCAACAGACATTGCACTGAGTCTGACATGTGGTGCAAAAAAACAGCTGTTGTCACTAAATGCGATCAAAACTACTTTTCTGGGTGTTTTTAAATTTTGCTATTTGCAGTCAGAATCTAGTCTCAAGAAATAGTGTAATATTTTTAACAGCAGACCATCTTACTGTCATGAATTATTTTAGATGTTCTGAAAATAGCAAATAAAATACTATAGACCAACAGAAACTCTCAGAAAATAATGTAATTTAATTTACTGACTATTTCTTTTACATACTACATTCTTGTAACTGTTACAGCAGAACAATTATCCAGAATTAATTTGTCTTATGTAATAGCCCTTATTGTTGCTGAAGTGCCTCGTCAATATCAAGGGCTCTTACCTTGGCCCAGCAGCAGGATGGGAGAACTTGGTTAAGTGTGGGATTCGTAGAGAATGTGTGCAGAAAGCAGATGCCAGATCCTATTAAACAGATCATCCAAGTTAACCCATCCACTCTCAGTAGGATGACAGGTTTCAGAGTAGCAGCCAGGTTAGTCTCTATCCGCAAAAAGAAAAGGAGTACTTGTGGCACCTTAGAGACTAACAAATTTATTTGAGCATAAGCTTTCGTGAGCTACAGTTCACTTCATCAGATGCATGCAGTGGAAATTCAGTGGGGAGATTTTATATACACAGAGAACATGAAGCAGTGGGTGTTACCATACACACTGTAATGAGAGGGATCAGATACGGTGAGCTATTACCAGCAGGAGAGGGAGGAAAAAAAACCAAAACCTTTTGTAGTGATGATCAAGGTGGGCCATTTCCAGCAGTTGACAAGAACGTGTGAGGAACAGTGCAGGGGGCGGGGAAATAAACATGGGGAAATAGTTTTACTTTGTGTAATGACACATCCACTCCCAGTCTTTATTCAAGCCTAATGTCACCTCTGGGAGGAGAGAAAGAAAAGACAACTCAATTGGGTATTTTGAAACATGCAATAATTTTAAATAAAAATATTGAGTTTTTAATTCAACTGTTTTACTTAATGTGGTAAAGCAGTCTCACTTGGAAAGAATTTGGGATGCATGTGTTCATTACCTAGTGAAAAGCAAGAGTTTCAAACCTATATAAAGACCAATCGGATTTCAGGTGTCATTCAATCCTTTTTTGTATCTCTTCTGGAACCTTAGCAGCACTGAGAGTTAAGAATCCTCACTTCTTGATGTCATGCTCCTGGTATTGTCTTCATGTATGTGAGATTCTAAGGCATGTCTACAATTCAGCAGGGAGATATGATTCCCAGCAAGGGGTAGACAGACTCTCACTGGCTCGAGTTGAGCTATTGTGCCTGTATGGATGTTGCGGAATGGCCGTTGGCTCAGGTTAGCTGCCCAAGTCCAAGCCCACCCAATCCCTGGGTCTGAGCTTGGGCTGGTAGCATGAGCCACTGGCAGTTCCAAAACTTCCACACAGCTATTTTTAGTGTGCTACCCCAAGCTGAGCTAGCGTGAGTCTGTCTACCCACACTGGGAATCACACCTCCCAGCTGCAGTGTGAATATAGCCTTTCTGTCACAGGAATGAGTGCTTAATCTCATTTACTTTTTATGCACTGATTTGTTTTGTTTTGTGTTTTTTAACATGGTTGATATTGAAAAGAGCACATTTTAAATAAAAATACAGTATTTTAGATCTAAGGATTATTAAATGTTTGGAAAACTTCCAAATAAACTTCCCCGTTGTCCTAATTGTTCTCCAGATGTGCTTTTAAAAAATAAATTTAAGAAAGGAAAAATTATCCAGATGTGACTAGTACGTCTGATGTACTTTGACCTTCACATTTTGATCAGCAGATGCTCACCTGGGACATTGAGCTAGTTGGCCTACACTTCCCTCCTAATGCAGATTCAGAGGAGGAAAGTAAACAAGAGCAGGCTGTACTTTTGGAATTTTCTTGGCTCTTTCACAAGTCATCTCTAGCTCTTGCTTCCTCTAAGGTCACATCAGTTAACATTTCCTGCTTTAATAACCATTGTCTTTAATTTTAACAATTTAATGCAGTCATAGTCTAAGTTGTAGGAAATTAATATTTTAAATTATTACTTAAGCTCAGATTTGGGTAGTATAGCGCTGTAATTTTCAAACTTAGTTGCTTAAAATTGAGCACCTAAAACCATATTTGTACATTTTAATAAGTGTCCTGATTTTCAGAGGTACCACTGAGATCAACATTCAGCCATGACGTATCAGCATCTGGGATTTTTATCTTCCTCAACATGTAGGTCCCTGTGCTTTTGATGGTTCAGCGCCTGCATTGGTGCTCTGGCATATTTGTTTTGGTGTTTAAGCGTTGAGGAGCCTGTGCTGTCAATGCTTCAGTACCTGTTTGTTGGTGCTCAGCACCTGCTTTGGTGCATCAACATCAGTATATTTGTAGAGTTCCAGCACAAGTGGTTGTGGTACTTCAGCTCCTATGTCATGGTGCTCCCTGACAGAGGGAAACAGTGTGACTTGATATTCCCATCTCTGGGCTGAATGTCTGGTACATCAGGTAGTTTAAATATACATTTCTGTGGTGAAGCAGTATTTATATTCCAGATAAACTTTGTACTATCTTTCAATCTTTCTGAAGCCTACAAATATCAATTCTTCTCATCAGTCTGTGTTACTGAAAATAACCTCACTGACTGAAACATTGATTTTTTTCTCAGGGATTGTAACATGGGCATTTGAGCTAATTTTTTTTTTTTAATTGATTCTGCATCCCTGGCAACCCTGTCAATGAGATTGCACAGGATATAAATCAGCATGGAATGTGGCCCCTTAAATTTTCAATGATGGCCTTGGATAGTAATTAACATTACAAAATAAGTGCACATTTGGCATATTTGAGTGAAGCCATTCAGCTCTGATCTGACATGCTGTGGAAAGTGGAAATATCACTTTGTGGATAAAAGCATTCACTAATCAGAGCGAGAACATGTAAATTATTTTCATCATTCAGCTTTTACTGAATAAGTGGTCTTATGAAATATTTGTATTATCCTACTAACAGGAAGGGTTTTTAGTATAGATGCTGCTTACCACTAAAGAAAAATTTAAAAAAAAATGTAGTGTTGATATCCCATTTACATTCCCGCTGGGTTGCTGATTTAACACTACCTGCTTTAGACAAGACCTACTGTCTCACTACCACATGGATATATGCCTTAGAAAAAGGTGTTTTCAGACAGCACATTAATTTTTAAAAGTGCCTATATTTTAATTTAATAAAAGCAAAACAGTATTCTGATAATATGATCACTTCTTTTCAGAGACTTTTGTAGATCTATTTCCTCAATTATTCGAATACGTGCTCTAGTGTTTCTTGTACTAACAGATCTTTATTCATTTATACTTGGTCAGGGCTAGATCTACCATAAGGGATAAAAATAGCAAGGGCAGTAAAACATCACTACTTCTACTAATCACTCATAGGTGACACTGAGCTAGAAGTGGGTCAACTTTTGCTATTTTAATAAATATTTCATATTTTCAAATTATAGAAATACATGTCCCTTAACCAGTTTGAGAAATAATGCTTCTGTTTGCAGGCATATAGCAGTTTAGATCAATACTGCAGCTGTAGCATGAATTAGGGAAGGAGGATAGTCTTGTGATTAAGGCAACTGGAATCAACTCCCAGTTATGTCACAGCCTTTTTATGTGACTTTGGGCAAGTTGCTTAATCTGTCTGTTCCTCAGCTTTGCATCTCTAAAATGGGGATCTACATTCCCTTTCTCCCCCCCTTTGTTAGTCTTGTATATTTATGCTGTTATTTGTGGACCAGTGCAGTTTTTTCCTGTGTGTATATATACAGTGCCTAGCACAATGGGATCCCGATTTGGGACCTCTAAACATTACGATGAAGCTTATAAAGATGAAGTGTATATTTTTAACAAAAGTAGCCCTCAGGAAAATTGTGCACCTTACTGGATGACTAATTTAAACTTGTAGGGTCAGATCCCAGAGTACAGCTAAAATGTACAGAACTGAAGTAAAGGGGTGCTGTTTTGAGTTGGGTTAAAGCTTTCATTTATACTGCCCTGATCTTTGTGGTGGTGTGCATATTTTTTCTTTCCTGTGGTCTGTTAGACTGAAGGCTGCTCTGATCGTTTTCGGGGGGTGAAAATCTAACCCAGGATCTGCATAGCAAAGGGGATCCAGACCATGCCCCCTTTTCATTAACCATGTTCTGTAGCTTTAGCTCTATGGGCTATAGCTTCCTTTTCCCACTATGCTGGTAGCAGGGATTGTGTATGGAATTTGAGTACCCAGGTCATCTGCACACCGTTATAGGATCATCCTTCACTGTGGTGTTCTTCCCTGGGTCACTTATGCTCGCAGCCAAAGTGACATTAATACAGAGCAGTCACATTACAACCAAAGATGTGCTGCATAATTTGAATGGGCAAAAATGTATAATATGAAAAGCTTTTTTGTCTGTTCCCCTAAAAAAAATAAAATAAAAAAAAATCGTTAAAAAAACCAAAATTTTTTGTGAAAATTTTTTTCATCAAAATTTTCATGTTTTCAAGAAATTTTCCACAAAACTTTACACTTTTTTTACTGAAATCATTTAGAACATTTATCTTATTTTTAGTTATCTGAATTTTTGTTTGCTAAAACCACTGTTTACTTACTGAAAACCAGGTTTTCAGAAAACAAAACTCCACCAAAAGAACCCCAGAAGGACAGCTGAAAAATGGGAAAATTTTCACAAAATTGTTTTTCTAGTTTTACAACCAGCTAGCCCCATAATCATCTTCTCCTTTTGTTTACATTACTATTCCAAATAATTACCATCAGGAAAATCTGCCCATCTAATTTCTCAACTATATATTGAACAGGTGACTGACTATAGATATTCTTGTTTTTAAAACAGCTTCAGGCTCTTCTTCAAATATGGTCAAAACTGCCTCCTAGAGAAGCATTAGAGTTGCTGGATTTCAATTATCCCGACCAGTATGTGAGAGAATATGCAGTGGGCTGTTTAAAGCAAATGAGGTAAGTTATGGAAATTGTTCAGCTGTAAAAGTATCATTGGGGGGAAATTGCATTCTACTTTTTTTACAAGGGAAAAAAGGACTCAGAATCAAAAATGGTCTAAGAACACATTCTTTCCCACACAAGGATCCCCAAGTAAAACAATACGTACAAACAGTTAAACTCTTTTAGAATGGCCCAGTTATAGTCTAGTCTGGCGGCCCATTAACACCTCAGTAGACTGCCATGGTGGGAACAAAGTTTATGTCCTTCCTTTCCAAGAAGAGGCTGGCAGTGTCCTAATCCCACAGAAAGGGAATGTCTTTCCTCCCCACTTAGGGCATCTACAGTTACTGGGGATCAGTGCTGCAGTGATCGATGCAACGGGGGTCGATTTAGCAGGTTTAGTGAAGACCACAGATCAGCTAAATCGACCACAGATCACTCTCCCATCGACTCCGATACTCCACCAGAATGAGAAGAGTAAGGGAAGTCAACGGGAGAGCATCTCCTGTCAATGCAGCTTGGTGTAGACACCACAGTAAGTCGACCTAAGCTATATCGACTCCAGCTATGTTATTCACGTAGTGTAGACAAGGCCTTAGTCAGTGGGAGAATCACTATAATGTGGGGCCTTTGATGATAAGGAGAAGTACATGGAGAGTGAAATACTGTGAGGATCACAAACCAGCTACTCTGTGCCTGAAAATAGTGGCCCTATTACTCTCTGTACCATTTAATAAAAAGCTAAGATTTGATAGAGTTTTTCATTTCAGTTTCTTCGCAGAGGTAGGTTTCAGAGTAGCAGCCGTGTTAGTCTGTATCCACAAAAAGAAAGCGAGGACTTGTGGCACCTTAAAGACTAACAAATTTATTTGAGCATAAGCTTTCGTGAGCTACAGCTCACTTCATCGGATGCATCCAAAGCTTATGCTCAAATAGATTTGTTAGTCTCTAAAGTGCCACTAGTCCTTCTTTTCTTTTTTCTTAGAGGTAGTTTCCCCTGCTTGCAATTCTTTCTTTATAGTGTACATTTCTGCTGTTGTAT
This sequence comes from Chelonia mydas, assembly GCF_015237465.2. Taxonomy (NCBI): domain Eukaryota; kingdom Metazoa; phylum Chordata; order Testudines; family Cheloniidae; genus Chelonia; species Chelonia mydas. Next base: position 41,467,262 of record NC_057855.1, read on the forward strand.
AAATTTTGCCCCAGAACAAGCTGAACTTTATCATTTGCAGAATTACTGCACGTCTCCTGTCCTTGACTCCTGAACTTTGTATGTGATGAACAGCTTTTTATTGTCAAGGCTAGGTTATTGACAAAATATTTTGACTTCTTTCAAATGTAAACAAGTAATTGCTGTTAACCCTGGCTCACCAAACAATGCTGAATTGGTTCATCCGGAATGATTATTCTTAGCAATGTCTCCAAAGCAAAATTCCCTTCAACAGAATATAAGAACTCAGTTTCAGATATTTTTATATGCCTGATAGAATACCGAAAGTAAAAATGTAAAGAAAATGTAATCTAAATGGTGATGAATAATAGAATGGATGGAAGGGACCTTGAGAGGTCATCTAGTCAATCACCCCCATGCTGAAGCAGAACCAAGTGTATCCAGACCATCCCTAACAAGTGTTTGTCTAACCTGTTCTTAAAAGCCTCCAGCGATGGGGGTTCCAAACCTTTCTTAGTAACTTATTCTAGTTAGAAAGTTTTTCCTAATATCTAACATAAATCTCCCTTGCTGCTGATTAACCTGATTACTACTTGTCCTACCTTCAGTGGATATGAACAACAACTGATCACCATCCTCTTTATAACAACCCTTAACATATTTGAAGACTGTTGGCAGGTCACCTCTTAGTTGTCTTTGTTGAAGGCTAAACATACCCAGATTTTTTTCTAAACCTTTCTTCATAGGTCCTGTTTGCTAACCCTTTTAGCATTGTTGCTCTCCTCTGGACTCTCTAGACACATCTTTCTTGGAATGTGGCACCCAAAACTGGACAAAGTACTCCAGCTGAGACCTCACCAGTGCTGAGTAAAGCAGAACAATTATCTCGCATATCTTATGTACAACATTCCTGTTAATACACCCCAGAATGATATTAGCCTTTTTCTCAACTGTGTCGCATTGTTGGCTCATAATCAATTTGTGATCTACTATAACCAAGTCCTTTTTAGCAGTACTATGCCTAGCCAGTTATTCCACATTTTGTAGTTCTGCATTTGATTTTTTTTCCCTTCTTAAATTTAGTACTTTGCACTTGTCTTTACTGAGTGTCATTGTGTTGATTTCAGACCTATTCTCTAATTTGTTAAGGTCTTTTTGAATTCTGATCTTCTCCTACAAAGTGCTTGCAACCCCTCCCAGCTTGGTATCATCCACGAACTTTGTAAGCATACTCTCCATGCCATTATCCAAGTCATTAATGAAAGTATTGAATAGTACTAGACTCAGGACAGACCCCTGCAGGACTCCACTAGGTAAATCCTCCCAACTTGATAGTGAACCATTGATAACCGAGTATGTTTTTTTCAGCCAGTTGTGCACCCACCCTATTGTAATTTCATCTAGCCCACATTTCTCTAGTTTGCTTATGAGAATGTAATGTGGCACTGTGTCAAAAGCCTTACTAAACTCAAAATATATAATGTCTCCTGTTTCCCACACAGTCCAGTTGGCCAGTAACCTTGTTAAAGGGGGAAAATGTTTGTTTGGCATGATTTATTCTTGACAAATACATGTTGATTATTACTTTTCACCCTATTATCTTCTAGATGAGGGGTGGGCAAACTTTTTGGCCTGAGGGCCATATCGGGGTTGCAAAATGGTATGGAGGGCCGAGTAGGGAAGGCTGTGCCTCTGCAAACAGCCTGGCTCCCATCCCCTTCCCGCCCCCTGACTGTCCCCCTCAGAACTCCCGACCCATCCAACCCCCCCTGCTCCTTTGTCCCCTGACCGCCCCCTCTCAGGACCCCACCCTCTATCCAACCCCCCCGCTTCCTGTCCTGCCACCTCCTGGGACCCCCCGACATCCCAGGAACCCACCCCCTATTCAACCCCCCACCCTGAACCTCCGCTCCATCCAACTGCCCCCTGTCTGCCCCCCCCCCGGGACCTCCTGCCCCTTACCCAAGTCTCTCCACCCCCCCTTAGAGCGGCAGGACAGGCTTATTGGAAAGCCTGGGAGGTGGGCAGGTGCAAGCCACGCTGCCCGCATGGTGGCATACCTGCGGGGGAGGAGAGGGGCCAGGGGCAAGCCTCCCCAGCCGTGGGCTCAGGGGCCGGGCAGGACGCTCCCACAGGCCGGATGTGGCCTGCAGGCCATAGTTTTCCCACCTCTGTTCTACATAGTTGCAAATTGATTGTTTAACAATTTGTTCCAGGGTTTTTCCAGGTATCGAAGTTAGACTGACTGGTCTGTAATTCTCTGGGTCCTCTTTGTTCCTCTTTTTATGTTGGCCCTTCTCCAGTGCTCTGGGATCTCACCGATCCTCCAGGAGTTCTCAAAGATAGTCGCTAACATTCCAAGATTGCTTCAGCTAGTTTAGGTAGAAGTATTCTTGAGTGCATCTCTTCAGGCCCTGCCAACTTGAATACATCTACCTTAGTTATCTAAATATCTTTAAACTTTTCTTTCCCTTGTCTGGCTTGTGTTCCTTCCCTCTTTTTGTTAATATTGATTGTGTAAGCATCTGATCACCATTAACCTTTTTAGTGAAGACGGAAATAAAATAGTCATTAAACTTCTCAGCCTTCTTGGTATCATCAGTTATTAGTTCTCTTTTGTTGCGAAGTCACAGACCTGCATTTTCCGTCATCTTTTTCTTGCTCCTAATATACTTATAGAACCTCTGCCTGTTGTCTTTTATATCCCTTGCTAGGAGTAACTCATTTTTGCACTTTAGCCTTTCTGAATTAATGCCTACATGTGCGTGCTATTCTTTAGTACTGATCCTTAGCAGTTTGTCAATGTTTCCACTTTTTATAGGATTCCATTTTGATTGTCAGGTCATTAAAGAGCTCCTGATGGAGCCAGGTTGGCCCCTTGTTATTCCTCCTGCCTTTCTTTCACATTGGGATGGTTTGCTGCTGTGCCTTTAATATTGTTTCTTTGAGAAACTTCCAGCTCTCTGAACTCCTTTTTCTCTTAGATTTCTTCCCATGGAATTCTACCTACCGGTTCTTTGAGGTTGTAAAAGTCTACTTTTTTGAAGTCCATTGCCCTTATTCTTCTGCTTTTACTCCTTAATGTACCACCAGACAGCAGAAAAATACTTGTATTCTAGGCTTTCTTAAACATTCTAAAACAGATTCTTACAAATAAATAATAGTTAGAAATGAAGTATTATCTTTGTTGGAATTTATGCTACAACAGATTTCAGTACTTCTATCCAAATTAAACTTTTTCAGAATGCCACTTTAAACATGCTACCAACTGTCACGATTGAGTTTTCAGTAACTTGTAAAGTTTTAATTTTTACTTTTGTGTCTGTTTTGGGTAAAGAGTTCTATAGGCAATTCAGAAGTGTAAAATCTAGAAAGTTCGGGGGGAAGTTCAGATATGTCCTGACATTGCTAAAGCAACAAAGTCACTACATAAAAAATAGAGAATGCAAGTGTTTATTTCTTTGGAAATAGATGTTTTCCTGGAAAGATGTATGTTATGTTTGAGAAGGAATACATTTTTTTCAATTATACAGAACAATTAAGTAATAAAAAGGGGTGCTTGAAAAGTTATTTGGGTGGCTTTTTTTGGATGAATTATTGAATACTACTTTAGTTCTGGAGTTTTTTGGTTTATTTACTTGTTTGTTTTAAATTTTGGCTGCTCTTGACATCTTTTTATGATAGCCATTCTAAACCAACATGCCATATTTTCATTTTTAGAGCTACCTGATTGCAAAATTATTCAGGTGAAATTGGTGCTGAACCTCAAACAGTTATAGGCTGAAATTTTAATTCAGATCTTGGGTGCTGTGGTTGCATAGATATAGAGCTACCCATTTAACTTCAGATGCAGCTGGAACCTCACAGAGGGGCTGACAGTTTGTAAGGCCCCACAGAGATCTTGTAGCTCACCTTGACTGTCTCATTAGAGCCATAGAACGACCTCAGCATTTGGATAACCATTAAAGATCAAATCCTTGGAAATGGCAGAACTGTACTTAGTGCACTCCCTTCGACCTGGGGCCACTAAGAATCTATTTTTTCCCCTAAAGACAAAGATTGGCCGTTTATTCACCCTTACACTTACCTAACATCCCTGAGTAAGCTTACTGAGTTTCACTGACCTGGAGTGGGAGTTGCTGGAGTTTATTTTCTTAGGTGATTTCAGTGTCCATTCCAGTCATGCCTCTTGCACCACGTGAGGGGATTGGGGTGAGCCTGAGCTGTTGCCATAGATCCATCTCCACAGTCAGAGTAATTGAAAGAGGAGACAAGGATCTGTTATGAAGCGTTGAAGGCAGTTAATCTGACCACACACAGAGAGGAAAAAATTCCTGTTGATTTCAGTAGGTTTCACCCAAAGCGTTTTATGCCCCTTGATTTCTATCTGAAGTTTCTGCTCTAACCATAATGGTGTCTCTCCTTATCGTTCAAGGTCTTCTAGAACCTCTTTGGCCGTTTCACACTCAGCCTACATGCATTATTTTTTCTTCCTCATTTGCCTGAAAGGTGGAAACCTTTCCTGTTAGATGTGGACCTTACCATTGTTACAGACTTTGTGTGTGTGTCTGTTTTTCAAGAATCGATTAATCCAGTTACCTGGCTGTTTACAAGATTTTATCTCCTTCCAGTGATGAAGAGCTCTCTCAGTATCTTCTCCAGCTTGTGCAAGTTCTGAAATATGAACCTTTTCTCGATTGTGCCCTCTCCAGATTCCTGGTAGAGAGAGCACTTGCTAATAGGAGGATAGGGCAGATGCTATTTTGGCATCTAAGGTAAGAATTTCCCCTTTTTACTAGTGTGGGTGGTGTGTATCCTCAGCAGGCAGAATGAATTCTTTCATACCAAATACATGTTCTTGAGGCTTTTTCATCGTAACTATTCCCCAATATTGTGTATTTCTTGATCTTGTGATTCCTTAACTTTGATGTTGATAACAAGAAATTCTTCATAAAAAGGGTTAAAAATCAGAAAATGTAATAACAGTAGCGCAGTCTCCAAAACAAAAGCTACATTTAAAAGAAAAATTAAATTGCTCCATTTTGGAATTAATATTGTCATACATTTGGAAGTTTTATTTCTATAATTTGTTCTGCATATAAATTTAAATGTTTTATTTGCATTGGAAATGCAACATTTATACCTCACAAGTTTGAATGAATTTCACTTTTATTTGAATTCTTGTTGAGACATTAAATTTCTTTGATTCTTAGTTGCCACTTTTTAAAGGCAAGAGTAGAAAGACCTTTCTGTGAATGACAAATACCTTGTAAGAAGGGCTTTCATTTGTCTCAAGCTTAGAAATGCAACTTGCTGTTGTTGTTTGTACCTAAAAACAAAGTAAATACAGTACTACATTTTTAATTTTTTTGTGGAGGATAATTAGCTTTTGTCCTAATACCTTTAAAATGGTTTATTTTGGAGGAAGGGGAACTCCTTTGGAAAATTTCCACATTCCTCATGAACCCTTGAGACTGCCTCCATTTTTCCTCACAATACCCCTGCTACTCTAGCATAACTGAAGCCTAGCCAGCATCGTTCCCTCCATAGTTTATCAACACCATTTCTGGCCAAAGAGGTATTGAAGACTGATATAAAAGCATTCCTTCCTTCCTAGTGATTTAAAATGCCTCTGAAATATTCCTAGGCCAAAGAGTGAGGAAACTGTAATAGAAACCGATTCTTCTACTTCAAAGTCTAGCACGTAGCCATTGAACTATGCTGCTGTCCTTTGGGAAAGTGGCCCTGCATTTGTTTTTTCAAATGTAGTTTTGCATTTTAGTTAAGTCAGAGTATTGTGTTTTGTGTTTAATTGCAGTAGTAATAAGTTCCTATTGTAAGAGCTTGAAGATTTCTTATCTGTAAAATGGATACAATCTATCTTTGCAACTCAGTGATTTTTTTCTGGTTTCACATCATGCTTCCTGTAGGTCAGAGGTGCACATACCTGCTGTCTCCGTACTGTTTGGCGTAATACTTGAAGCTTACTGCCGTGGAAGTATTGCTCACATGAAAGTGCTTTCCAAACAGGTATTGATTGTTTAAATATTTGTCTTCACTTATTCCTGACTTGCAAGTGAAATATCTATTCCATCGATGATATGGGGTTCAACTGCAAGCTCCTTTCATAAGAACAACATCTGTGTGTGAAAAGGGAAGGGAGGTAAAGAGAAGAAAGGGCTAGTGAGAGAGACAGAGGAATGGGGAGCCCGTGCCCCAGGCCACTGACACAGGAAGTAGCAAGCGGTGGGGGAGCACCAGAGGAGGAAAGCTCTCCTGCATGGCAGCCATTTAACTATTCCTGATACTTGTAAATAGGGTGCATGCATACCAGGGGGAACAATGGATTTAGAAGATTACTCTAAAGGGTCACTTCCTGCAGCTTTGGCTTTTGTTAAAGGTAATTCAAACTGTTGCTTTAATAAGGAGGCTAAAATAATGCCTTAACAATGGAGTCTACATAGCTCGCTGTAATGAGAAATGACAACAGACATAATTTTTGCTATCACTGTGGAGGTACCAGTCAAGAGAAGAGTTGAGGTTCATTTCTAAACATATTATAATGTGCTGCCGTTAATGATCTGCCAATGTTTACATTGCAAAGCTCGTTCTGAAGAGTTTAATGTGTCAAAATTGCATTGGCTTAAAACCTGGGCTGCTACAGTAATACGTATTTCTGAAAAACAGAGGTAATATCTCTGTCCGATTTATTTAATGCATAGCAAATATATAAACTGAGAGGAGGCAACAAAAAGCAACCCAATTAGAAATTTTCTGATCAAAATTTTCTTTTAGTTCTGATCACATCTGGGTTACAACTGTATCTCAAGAAGTAAATCGGAATCTACCATTGTTCTTCTCTCTTAGTGCTGTTCAGAAAGCATTGAAAAAGCTATCTCTTACACAAATGTGCTTGTTAGTATTGTTAAAAATAATAAAAAGACTAGGTGATGAAATGCTGTCAGTAATAGACTTAAGGTCAGTGAAGTTTTTTGTGCACTTCTCAGGAAACAAATGTCAACACAATCAAAGAAGGGGCAAAAAAATTCCCAACTGTGCAAACACGGAAGAAATTCAAAGTAGAAATACTTCAAAAAGTTCCTGTTTGTTCAGCACAGGTTCCATTTTGTCCCCTTGTCACTGGTGTTTGTACAGCTCCTGGAATTGTGGAAAAGCAGAATGCTTTTGGTTTTGACAGATGGCTGACCTGGCAGGTCCTCCACTGCCTCAGTTTTATAATCAAACTGCATACAGCTTCCACAGCATCCTGCCTGACAGCTTATCTATAGAAATGTTGAGCTTTAACTCAACACCTTATAGATTAGGTTGAAGTTTCCTTGTATAGAAACTAACTGTTGCAAATGTGAAAGTAGAATATCCTTGAGTGAATAATAATCAGCGTTAGATTATTGATCAAGTTAACTTTGGTTTAAAGAGGATTTTATGTATACAATTATAATAAAGAACCATTTTATAACCACTAATCACGAGTTGAGATTAAAATATAGCGTGCACATGTTAATATGTTAATCAGTAGCAAGCCTAGACAGAATGTACAAAGGGCTTTGCTATATTGACATTCGGTGCTGTAATGTCACTGCATTTTCTTCAGTGTCTTTCCTCAAAAAGATTGCCACAAAGGAATAAACAGTTCAGTGAACATCACAAGGTATAATACGATATTGGTTACAAATAATTGTCCAGTTACAAGCAACAAAATTTAAAGTTGTTTGTTTAATAATAATAATCTCTTATAGACTCCATTAATCAAGGTATTTAAGTATGTGCCTAACTTCCTCACATGAGCTATGTCATTGAAGTCAGTTGAAGGTAATGGAGACTACTCAAATGCTTAAAGGTTAGGGACATGGTTAAGTACAGTTGATTGTGGGCCATATAACACTTTTCATCCATAGTTCTCAAAGCACTTTTAACTCATTCTTGATCACATTAAAGTTTCACTGCAATGAGGATTTAATAAAATAAAAACCATACTTACTTTTATTGAATTTCCCACAGATATACAATATGCCTTACCTGTGTGGCTAAGGTCAAACAATTGTGATCCGAGAAACATTTCCCCCCTCCCAATAATTTAATTAGGGAGTAGTAACAGTTTTACAGCTCTTTGCCATATAAATATAGGAAACAGAATCATTACAATAGTGGACTTTTGCTTAGAGACATTATACAGAAATATAGTCATCAGATCTCTCTGCTAACAGGGTGCTACATATTAACAGAGTGAGCATTACTACACCACCAATGACATGTCATTTCTAGTGATTTTAATAAATTGAGTGATAACACATATTTAACGGACCAGGCATGTCTATCAAATGTTAATATTCCAAAAAAAATTGGACAGGTGTCCTGGGTTTTTTGCAGGTGAATGTTCTTTGAGTATTGAATAAAATTTAGCCAATTATCAAAGTACTTGTTTATCCTCTGTTTTTTCTGGGTATGTGATTGCTATGGAAAAATTAGTATAACCACAACTTCCCATATGTTTTTTTGAACCATTCCTCTAGAACTGGGCTATTTTTCTTTTTCCAATTAGATGCTTTCAGTAGCTGAGCAGCTACTACCAGATGAGGGACTAATTCTTCATTTCCTTTTGGGTGACCATTTCTGGAAGCCCCAGGAGATTACCAAAGGATAATTTCGTAATAGCCATCAATTTGTGATATTTGATTACTGATTGCATTCCAGTACTTTCTGGGGTTGCCAACTTTCCAAACCCCACCCCTGCCTCGCCCCTTCTCCGAGGCCATGGACCTGCTCATTCCATCTCCCCTCCCTCCATCATTCGCTCTCCCCCAGCCTCACTATTTTCAGTGGGCTGGGCAGGCGGTTGGGATGTGGGAGAGGGTTAGAGCTCTGGACTCGGGCTGAGGGGATCAGAATGTGGGAGGGGGTGCAGGCTCTGGGGGGGAGTTTGGGTGTGGGAGGGGGCTCAGGGCTGGGACTGGATTGGGGTGCAGGGAGGGGGGAGGGGGCGGGCTCTGGGAGGGAGTTAGGGTGGGGGAGGGGGGTTTAACCTGGGTCAGAGGGTTGGGGTGTGGGAGGGGGTTTGGAGTGCAAGTTCCGGGCAGCGCTTACCTCAGGCACTCCTGGAAGCGGATGGCATTTTTCTCCAGCTCCTAGGCGGAGGTGCGGCCAGGTTGCTCTGCATGCTGTCCATGTCGTCAGGTGCCACTCCCACAGTTCTCATTGGCAATGGTTCCTGGCCAATGGGAGCTGCAGAGTCAGTGCTAAGGGCAGAGACAGCACGTGGAGCCCCTGTGGCCGCGCCTCTGCCTAGGAGCCGGAGAGAAATGTTGGCTGCTTCCGGGACTCATGGAGAGCCAGAGTAGGCCAGGAGTCTGCCTTAGCCCCGCTGTACCGCCGACCAGACTTTTAATGGCCTGGCCAACAGCACTGACCAGAGCCTCCAGAATCCCTTTTCTACTGGGCGTTCCAGTCAAAAACTGGACGCCTGGCAACCGTAGTACTCTCTAATGACTGGACATGTCCACCATGTATGCATAGTCTCCTTTTCCATCACAATTTCTCCAATTTATCCCCATTCAGTCTATCTATATTTTTTAACCTGTCTGGTGTGAGGTACCATTAAATAGTATCTTAAAAAGAAATGTTCTTTTATTGTGCTACAGAGTGAGATTACTGGTCCTCTTTTCCTGATCAAACCCTGTTCCTCTGGGGTTATTTGTCTATCCAGATCCTTTTCCCAGCATGTCAAGTATGGACATTTTTTTTGTTAGGAAAGTTGTCTGCAAAGACTGATACAAAATAGTTGGGTTTTTTTGTTTTTGTTTCTTTCCTAATTGACCGGATGCCGTTGCTTCTATTACAGTTAGCTTTCTGTATGAAAGAGTTTTTCTAGAAAGTTGAGAAACATAATGTCTGATTTGAAAGTTCTGGTATTATGGGAGAGTAGGCTAGTTAGTTTTGATCTCTAAATAAGTTAGCAAAGTTTCTTTACTAAATAGCTGGCAAACTGTATATATTACATAGCTTTCCCAGTCTTTAAAGCTCTCTGGTTCATGGTTTGGATTACGATATGGATTATTTGCAATGGATGTCATTGGCAAGGGAAAAAAACTTACCTCAGACAAACCATTTCTAACTGGGTAGCTTTTTGTGTCCTCCCCTCAGTTCATTTAAAAGTGAATCAACTGTAGTGAATAACTAACGAAAATATTTAGAGTGAATTTCTGGTCCCATTTAAATCAATGACAAACTGCCATTAACTTCAATGGAGCCAGGATTTCACTTTTTACATTGTCAGTGAAGATGGGAAGATCAAACGGATAAGTCCCATTTTAATGTTATAATAGGGTAGTTTTCAAGTGTTTGTTATAATGGTGGGTGAAATGGAGGGGTTTAGCACAATTTTATTAAACCAGTGTTCGCTAAGCCCTAATCCGGCAAAAACTTAAACTTAAGCATGTGCTTAATTTTTTGTGGGATCAGTGGCATGATTATACTGAGCTGATATAAGCCAGTTAAAGCAAGGTGCCTGAATCCATATTTAGATTTTTAAATAATTGTTTTTTTCAGAGGTGATGAATGCCCACTGCTCCCACTGACTTCAATATGAATATAGGTGCCAAATTTTAGGCATCTAGTTTGAAATTTGGCCAGAGTTCTTAGAAGTATGTTGTATATGGAAGAGATAATGCATGTATATTGACAATACACTAAAATAAATTTTATGGGGAAAATTTTCAAAAACACCTACGTTTTATTCTCCAAAATGATTTAGGAGCCTGTCTCATTGAAAGTGTTTGGGACTTAGGCTGCTGAGTGCCTTTGTCACTTTTGAAAATGCGATTTCAAAGTCTAAGGCACTTAAGTGCTCTTGAAAGTTTTACTCTCTTTTCAGAAATGGCATCTTCATTACAATCCACTCTTACTATATTGAAAGAAACCTGTTACTATTGCTGGCTTTAATATTTTAACCAAATCTTTAATTGGCCTTTTATTTTGAAAATGAGACTTTGCATTTGTAGTTTTATAATATGGACTTCAAATTATCCTTGTATTTAGAATTTCATAAATGATTCAGAAATTAATACTTTAAAAAATCTGTTTCAGGTTGAAGCCCTCAATAAATTGAAGACCTTAAATAGTCTAATAAAACTGAATGCCATGAAGCAAAGCAAAGCAAAAGGAAAAGATGCAATGCACACGTGTTTAAAACAAAATGCATACAGAGAAGCACTCTCTAACCTCCAGTCTCCTTTGAATCCCTCTGTTATACTATCAGAACTATAGTAAGTTATATATGATTGTCTGTTTACATTTTCACCATAACTTTAATATGGAAACACTTTGATTTCTGTTGTCTGTGAAGCTCAACAGGAGCTCTGACACAGAGTGCATTTTCAAGGGTGGGAGAAGGTCAGTCTGTCTGTCTGGTATCATCCTAGCTGTGTAAGCAAATTTCTGCTTTCTTAAGGGTAAGATGTCAGTTTTAGTTTGGGGTTGAAGATTTTTGCTATCCACCTTAAAACTTAACGCTCTTTCTGATCTTGTAGTTATATATATATATATATATAAACCTAAAAGTGAGTCAGAGTACAGTCTTGGCTTCTGTTCAGAACAATAAACACGTTAGCCATTAGAATACTATGCTCAGCAGTTAAATACAGACAGAAAACTAAAATTTGAATGGGGTGGATTTAAAGAAGGTCATGTATTTTCTTAGAAAATACAGACAGCTATTTCAGGCATTAGGTTTAGTAATTTCCAGATATAAATTTATATAGATGTAAATTTGCCAAGTATAACTCGCATGATAGTGCTGAAATGAAAGTTTGGAATGGCATTCAACCAAAGTATAAAAGAATTCCACACTAGAACTCTAAAACTTTTTATTGCACTTCATTCTTACAAATAAAGAGTGTTTACTTAATTGAGTAAAATAGTTGTTGTATTTCCCTCCAGTGTTGAGAAGTGTAAATATATGGATTCTAAAATGAAGCCTTTATGGATAGTATACAACAATAAGATGTTTGGAGGGGATCTCTTTGGGATCATCTTTAAAAATGGCGATGGTAAGTGAAGTTGAGAATTTATATTTTTTGCTCCTCCTTTTTTCTTTGCATTTAGACTGTATAGCTTTTTTATTGCCATAAGTTACCCATGTTTTCCTATAACTTGAAAAGCAGATACTATTTAAGCCTAACCCATTAGAAACCCATCCATGTGTCATTTTATCTGTTAGGGCTCCATATTTTTTATTAGCCCCATTTAACCTTTGGGACTGATGTAGTATTTGATTGGGCAGTATTCTTTGAATAAAATGTTATAATGTTTACTTGGTACTTGGTCCTGCTAGTGAAGGCAGGGGACTGAACTCGATGACTTTTCAAGGTCCCTTCCAGTTCTAGGAGATAGGTATATCTCCATATATTTACTATGTATGTTTTGATGTAATTGATTACTGACTTTTTATTGCCTTTAATACAAACAACATGAAATTATTTAATTAAAGTAGCATTTTTTTAATCTTTCTCTTGCAGATCTACGACAAGACATGTTGACGCTCCAGATTTTGCGTTTGATGGACTTACTTTGGAAAGAAGCCGGTCTCGACCTCCGGTAAGAATTTTTTCTGAATCCAATACAAAGAGAATCCAGTTTCCCTGAGTAGACAAGGTAGTCTCTAACTGGTACATTTTCACTTCTCATATCAGCAGTTATGTGGCTAATGCAATTACAGAATTTTTTCCCAAGTTTTCAGGCCTTCTGGTTAACAAATGTGCCTGCAGTTATCATGGTTTCACATGCAGTAGTCCTAAATGTATTCACAAGTTACATTCATATTCAAGCAATTATTTGATTATTGTCTGAAGACCACTATAAAGGTCTGAGGTCTTGTTCTGCAGTGCACAGTGTTTAACCTTAACTCTTACTTTGCTTTCCTGAATTCTCTTGCTTAGTTTTCCTGCAGTTCAGTGTGTTGATAAAGACTGATAAAGTGGACAAGGCTTTGGGAAAAATAGATTAGTGCTGCCCTTTTGGCAAGATAGTACAGTCCAGTCTGACTGAGTCTGTCTCTCTCCTATGCCAGAAATCTTAACTGTTAACCCAGGGTCTTCAGCATAGCTTCTACACCACATAGTGAGGAATAGTCTTCAGCAAGGCTGGAATCTGGGAACCAGGTACCTATAGCTTTAGCAAAGGGAATTGACTGTTGAGGATGTGACTGTTTTCCTTGTCCCAAACTTATCTTCTCCACTGGACAAGACCTTTTTAGTGACAAGAATCCATCTGACTAAAATAGCCTCAATGCCCACTGAGCACTTAAAAGATAGAGGTTCATTATTAAAAGCGCACCTGCTGTGCCAGCTAGGATTGTCTTCACTTCCTCAGTCTTTTTGTGATGAGATTTCACTTGCCCGTGATTAAAATTCAGATTACCTTTCTGCTGCTCATTGTCCCAGCCTCGGGCAATATGGACCCACAGTAAATGAGCCTGACTTTTCAACTAAGGGAGGAGTACAAGAAGGCATCCCCAACTATTCTCTGCATTTTCTCCTCAAAGACCGCTCAGTATTACAAAGGAACACCTCAAAATTACGAACACTGGCTTTCACAGCTCTCCTCAAAGGCCATCCACATAGGTTTATCCTCCTTGAAACCTAGCAATGCTGCACCCCTTAACCCAACTTATCCAAAAAATTGATTCATAATAGTCAAACAGTGCCAGGCTTCCACTTTTCACTCACAATTAACTCCTCCAAACTGCAGGTTGCTGGTGGACAGGTGCAAATTTACGGATTGACACCTATATAAAGGTGAATTCTGCAATGGCTAAAAGTTTTGGTAATTCCATTTTTTCCAGAGAAGTCAATACTACCTAACCAGTGGTTCTCAGCATTTTTTGGTTTCTGACTCAAAATGGTCCAAATTATTGTGAGAAAGAAATACTGGAAGTAGTGAAGTGAATGGAAAATGATGTGCTTTTTTGTTGTGTACCAAGCAAATACGCTGTCACCTTTGTCATGGTGAAGTCGTCTTGTCATGTTATTTACACACATTTTTGTCTCGCATTTGAGTGACTGCTTTCATGCCATCAATTGCTTTGTCTGTTTGGCTTCCTTTTGGAACTTAGGCCCAGATTTTTAAAGGTAATTAGGAATTGCTGTGTTCAGTGTTAAAATGCCTAACTGATTTAGGAGCCCAAATCCCATCAACTGTCAATGGGAGTTAGGCTCCTAAGTGCCTAAATCAGTATTACAAATGAGAGTTAGACTCCTAAATCATCTAGGCGTTGCAGCACTGAACACAGCGAGGCCTACATACCTTTAAAAATCTGGGCCTTAGTCTTTTGGTGACAGGAAACACTTGAATAAGGGTGTACCAGTCAATTTTTATGATTCTTTGGTATATGTCAGGAATATATAGTTCTGGAAAACATTGTCTGTGATATTCTGTCATGTAATGATTTTGTGGATTAACTGTTAACTTGGTCTTTCAGAACTAATATAAATGTGCTTCATGTTGTGGTCCAGGAAGTGGTAGTCCTAGTTAGCATTCAATGTTGTGTATGTCCAAGTGAGGTAAAAACTTAGAAGGCAAATCTCTGTTTGCCAGCCAGAGTAGAGAATTTTGACCAAAGAGCATAGTTATGTTTGGCTACAGCTAGGGGGACTAGCCACTGGCTGAGCCATGAATTATCTAGGGGGCTAGCCACTGGCTGAGCTGTGAACTAGCTGGGGGTGGGGTTAGCTACTGTGTTGAATTCTGGGAGTGTGTGGATCTGGAATGCAACTTTGCAGTTCTTTAATAACCAGACCTAAGTGGCAGGCAGAAAAGGACTGGAAATTAGACACATTAAGCTATTCATGAGTAGATATCCATATGGATCCCTTACAGGAGGATTACAATATCCGATTGAGAAGTATTAGATCTGTGTGAGACCCAAAGACCATGGAAGGAAATAGAAGATTCTTCCCCTGAGCGTTTTTTAAAAAAAATTCTCAAGGCAGCATGAATTGTCATTTTGATGTACTCAGAGTTATTGTATCACTGACCTACCAACTCCAGTTAAGCACTTTAATCTCATACAGCCCTTGTGCAGCTCTCAAACTGAAAATACATTTCAGCGGCAAGTATATGGCATAGCTGTGTTGAGCACCTTTGAGGTTTGCTTGCTTTGATGCCCTTAATGGTCATTCTGGCGCAATGCTGAATGGGCTAGAATGTTTGAATACCAAGTTCAGCTGACTTGTCTTTGCTCTGTATCTCCAAAAAATACATAAGTATGAGGCCTTTGTCTCTGTAAGTACATCTTCCCCTGGTATGAATCTTCATTCACATCTTCAAGGCAGGTTTCTTTTAGTGGGGTGGCTTTTCCCAGAATGTCCAATACATATCAGTTAACTATTACTTTTCGAGGACTTATGACGTCACCTTGAACAGTACTTCATTGGCATCTGGAGGGAGGCGGGCTCTTTATATAGAGTGTAATTCAGGATATAGACATCATGTCTCAAATATAAATGTGTCACACAAATTATTAAAATCCTCCAAATTTATAGACTGATGAAATCAGGCTAGATATGGCTGTCACAGCATGTCATTTTAGTATTTTTTCATAATTCAAGTATTTTTACTGGGTTGGAGTCCACTTTGATTTGTTGTTTTACTGGCATTCATGTCTATTAGTTGATATTACCGGAAGTAGGTTTCGTACTACTACTTTGTGCCAAAAATTTGGCTTATGATCATCCCCTGCATATATTTATAACCTGTGTAGCTACTTCCATTAATAGCAGCGTCTCAACATTTCTGTAGAGTGCAAAAATGGCCACAAAGGAAACTTGCACAAAGTTCTTTTAGGAGCAAATTATGTTCTTGTATATGCACTTGTAGTTCATTATTGAAATCACTCTCTGAAGAACAGATTTTTTTTTTATTGCACAGCATATTAGTGTACCACTGTCTTTAAATGTTAATATTTGTCTTTTTTAGCCCAAACTGAAACCTGAATTCTGTATTTTATTTTGTGTGGTAGTTTGTATTAAACTGGATTCTTACTTAAAATTTAAACTGGCAAGTGTTACAGTAGAGGAAAAGAAGAATGTAGACTAAGGTTCAAGACAGGACTAGGAAAAATTACTATCCCCCATCCACCCGCACCTCTCCCTCCCTCGAAGTAAGTATTTCAGTTCATTTGTTTGGAAACAGTTTGCACTAGTGCAAACTATCCTAATTCTGCAGAATTCTGGGATGTTTTTCACAGTGAAAAGTCTCTAGCATAGAAACCAAATACATTTTAAGTCCTTATTTACAATGACCCAAAAGTAGACACAGGTAATCTAATGATCTAAAAGGAGTAATCCAAAAATAGTTAATACTGTAATTTTCAATTAAATAAAACCAAGGAATTTTGCAATGTTGAGGAGGGAATGGAGTTTGCCAAATCTCCCAGTGTCGTTTTACCTGTTAAGAGAATACTGCCTATCACTGCAGAAAGAAAAGGAGTACTTGTGGCACCTTAGAGACTAACCACAAGTGCTCCTTTTCTTTTTGCAGATACAGACTAACACGGCTGCTACTCTGAAACCTATCACTGCAGGAAATTGCCCTTGTGAATTTCTGTGCTGAAATTGAAACATCCTCTTAAAGGCATTTAGGCAAAAATTTTCTCTCAGCTTTCTATGGTGTATTTAAATAAGTGTCTGACTTAAGTTGGGTAAATAAAGGAATATTAGAGTTAAGATCATCAGTGTGATCTCTCTTCAACCTTTTATAAAGGGATCTCAGTTGTGTATGATGATTCATGCTATGTGAGGGGCAATACTTAGACTGATCATTTTCACTATGCCTAGTTTTATCAGTTTAAGTCAGAACTTTAACTTTTTTAATGTAGTTTTGTATTCATTCTAGTCAAGTTTGAAGCATATTTAGCACAGTCTAATATAGCCCGAAGGCAAAGTGAACAGAGGCAACAACATGTGGGATTGTTACAAATAAGCCTAGTTTCTGTTTGATGTAAGGTAATGCATGCCTGGTGAAAGTAACTTTCTTTCTTTAGTTTTTTCTACTTCCGTGCTATGTTTAAATAAACCTCCAGTGAGTTAACTCTTAAATACTCTTTTTTACTAGAGGTGTTAGCATAATTTTAAAAAAATGACATTTCCTTACCTGTTATGTTGCCTTTGTTTCCTAATGGCAGTTTTTCAAGTTAAATAGTTTATGTATGCAAAAAAATTGAGGAGTACTTGTGGCACCTTAAAGACTAACAAATTTATTTGGGCATAAGCTTTCATGGGCTAAAACCCACTTCAGTTCTTCTGACCTGGAACACATCTCCAATGTGAATAATTACTACATCTCATAGATGATGTATATAATGTCATTGAGGTTAGTTCCTGCACTGAACCCTGAAAAAGTACACTTTCATTTATTCTTATAATTGGATTATAACTGATTCTCATGAAAATCTTCAGAAAATGCTTTTGACTTCTGCGCAGTCAAACAACAATAAAAAAAGAGAACAAACAAATTTTATATTAAAGACAAGAAGGACTGATTAAGTATGATATCCCTGTAATAATTGGTTTCTTACCACTTGTTCCCTGATAATATAGGGAACAAAGGGTGAGAGGGAGAAACATGATGTATTAAATCTGTGAAGCAGTTTATCTGTTTCACTTCTTGGTATCCATTAGGGGTCTATATATACGTGTACGTTTACCTTACCATGCTATAAATCCTTCGTTGCTATATTATATTGGAAGTATAGGAAAATGCCACAGTTTATCCTAGTAAAGTTAATATTGAAATAAGATACTGTAAATGTTTTAAAGTAGCTCAATGTACTGCAATGAAAACATACATGATTTTCAATAATTTAGGGTTTGGAGACTTAAATTAATAGTGCAGATATCACAGATTTTGGACCAGTTTTGAAATGCTATTTCTGAATGCCAGTGGAACAGAATATAGTGCCGATCTAGCTATTATCATGGGTTTATGCTAAGGAAGGAATAAACATAATTTCCTGCACCTAAAGAGAGGTAATGAGGGTTGCTTAACTGCAGTAGACTTCTGACATATGATTTACCATAATGTACTTAATGAAGAGGGCAAACTTTTTAATCATCGATGTTAGTAGTCATGAACTTGACACTTTTTTTTTCTTCCTGAGGTTCATCTTTAGTACCCATCTTAAAGCTTAAGAGTTGCTCCTATTATTACCATCTTTAATGTACATCCCCAGATCGTAGTCACCCTCCTTCTACTCATTGACGACTGGACTGAACAGCACAGAACTTCTTTCAGAGCTAGTAGGCCCTGCTCTTATATCTTCCAGTCTTTGTTACAGAGCAACATAAAGAACTCACCTCCTTCCACCCACTTACTACAGCACTCAACATGACATTTGTGCACTAGTACCAGTTCCAAGAGTTGAAATGACAAGATAAGGAATATAGCATTATAGTGCAGGACACTAGCTATTAGGCAGCTGCCTCTGCCACTTCACCCACTGCTGAGGATACACATACAAGCACACAAATGCTAGTTTTAGTTGACTATCCTCCCCCTGCAAAAAAAAAAAGAAGAAAAAAAAAAGAAAAAGAAGACTGATTTCTAAGAACATCTTTGGAACTAATGTTTCTAACAATACGTTGATTTTTTTAACAGTCTTGCAATTTAGCATTCCATGCCGTCATTGTTCATAACTTGAAACCATGTGAGGTGCAGAGTTGTAATCTTTACAGTTTGTGATTTTAATTGCTAAACTATATACATCTTTGCAGTAAGCTAGAAGTCAGCATATTTTTAGATAATATTCAGGCTACACCAGCTGGAGAATTTGATCTCATCATTTAAACATTTGTAGTTGAAGACTCATAGTATGATTTTACAGGCACATCGCATCAAACCACACAGATATGGAAAATTATAAACAAGTTACCCATCAGGAAAATATGCTATTTATGAGAAGATTCCTTTTAGTAAAGTCTAAGATATAAGAAGAATTTAAATAGACAGATTACTTCAGGAAGTGTATGTTTGCTTTAGGGTAATTGAATGTTTGCTTAGTTGCTGTAAAGTTGAACATCTGATTCTCTCTTTTCAAAGAAAAAATTAAATATATTTGTAGATAATTTATACTATTATGAATAGCCTACAGGAGGCTGCTCTAATACTTGGGGGCAAGGATTGCCTTCCTGGCAGCTGGAGAGCACCAGATCAGGCATTCCTCAGTTACTCCCTTCTCAGGGGTAGACTCTATGACTCCAGCCCAGCCCCACACACGGCGTTTGGCAATTGGGAATTAATTTAATGGGTCATTAGATGTGTTTTCTCTGACTGACCTACTTTCTAAGGTCGTCAAAGGGAGATGAAGAGAGATGCCATGCACTCCAAAGATTGCCTCCATAAACTCTCAGAAAGAGTCGTAAGGGGAACCCACAGAGAGAGCTGCACCATAATGGAGCATAGGGCTGGTTCAGACACGCTCAGGGTTCCCTGTGGATCTGTTTGATTGGGAGCCCCCCTCTCATCCATCCTTTATAATTTATGCTTACAAACAAAATTCTGAGGGGGTGTAGAGGATGCAAAAAGAATTAAGAAGTATTCAGGCAGCAGTATCCAGATGGTGATCCGGGCACACTGAAATAGCCTTAGATATGACAGCAACAGTAGCATATGCTGGAAGCAGGGGAGAGAACCATAAGTCACCCCTACCACAAAATCAAAAGTAAATAACCCCATTTCTACAGCACATGTGTCTCATCAGAAAATATAAAAATAACCAGGCTGAGCTCGTGTGAGGGTCAGGTGTTGGGTGTGTCTGCTGTTCACGAGGCATAGAGCCTGAAGAAAGGATTGAATAGCAGACTTTGAAAAATATGTCCTCAATTTATTTTCTTGAGGACTAAAGCTATTAGCACAGGGGAAAAATACTGGTATTGCCACACAACTGAAGTCTAACCATATTAATTTCCACTGACACATCTTCAATCCGCCAAACAAAACAATTCAATCTGGCTGAAAAAATCACCCCTACCCCTCCAGTCCAATCAGTTCTGCCCCTTTCTCCTCCAATCCTCCTGCCCCCCATTTCTTTGAATGATAGGTCTCCCTTCCGCTGCTGCCCCCTGTGCTCTCCTGGGTGCACAGAAGGCCCTAGGCTTCCCAGCTTCTCCTACTTCACCTGGAACCTCTGGATCCTTATCCACCAACCACACTCCTGTGAAAACAGCCAGGCTCCAGTTGTTCTGTTGCTTCTTTTCTCCACCTTTCCTTTTAAAAGAGCAGGAGCACTTGCTTACTGCCTCAAGCAATCTTCTCATGGGAGCCTCATCCAGTCTGGGGCCCCCTGCCACTACAGATTTTGCAGCTTCAGTGAACTGGCCCTGGTGCAGAAAGCACTACGCAGCAGATGAGCAGTCTGGGATGGGGGCCAGAATTCTCTTATAACCACCACAAACCAGAATGTTTATTTTATAGCAATTCTAAATGGAGGCTCAGTCCAGTTCTTCTCTTCTGCTTGGGATCTACGCAAGGACAAACTCCAGCAGATCATCCTCTCCTGGAAGGGAGACAAAGTATTCAGATACTTGGGAGCATGTGTTGGTCTTCTGTGCTGCACAGCTGGACAGGGGTAGGAGATTTAGAGACCAACCTTTCACCTGGATATATTGACTTGCTTTACAGTCAGCTTATCTCATAGCTTCAGGTTTGTCTACACTGGGGAAATGAGTGGTATTTTAAAATGTGTTATCCAACACATTTTTAAACACCATTTTGCCACAGGATTTTAGGTAAAGATAGTTATGTTTTAAAAAACATGCTATTGGGTCATGGTTAACTCTTAGAGGGGAGTGAATGTGAGTCAACACAACTTTAGAATACCACCCATTTTCCCAATGTAGACAAATGTTTTCAAAGGCTGTGTATTTTTTTCCAGGACTCAACTGAATTTTCACATATAAACCAAGATGCTTTAATCCAAAACCTACATATTACGGTGGTTGGTGTGCTTAGTTACTACATTGATAGACAAAGAGGGTTATATACGTATATTTACCTTTATTGCCAAGAAGCCTGCAGTGGATTTTCATTTTTACCTGTATTGATAGGTGTGACGTCTGGCATTGGCACTGTGGGTACTACAAGTAAATTAAGGAAAGTTTATTTTAAAAAAAAACAAAGAAAACCTTTCTTTGTCTGTAGGATTTCAGTCATTTAGTAAACTGAATGCTATGCTTGAAAACAGAAGAACATGCTGATGTAATGAAGTACCAATACTCTCCCATTTATTTGGAAGAGATCCCTTTTGAAGAATTAAACTTTTGAAATAGTTAGGGATTGAAAGATACTAGAGAAAATACAGTGCAGAAAGAACATTATATTTATTGCCAAAGATTACTTATAGATCTGTCAGTGGTCTTTACATGGTCTTCAAAAAGGAGGAAGATATCCCACTGACAGATGTTGAAGGCAAAAAGGCTAGAAGGAGATGGACAGAGCCCTGAGGATTTGTCCCCAATTTGACTCCTGTCAAACTGTCTCTCTGACAAGAATGTTTTTTCCTCCAGTTGTAAGCACACTGTCCTCCAGGGGCTGAATAGCTTTCATCATTGCTTGCTTTTGAAGGGGAAGTTGTTGGATATGTGCCAAGTTAAGCTACAAGTAGGGTAGGTTGAAATGCCATGGAAGAGCGCCAGCTTGCACTTTAACCTGGCAATACTTGGCTTACATTTTCATGTCGTGATAAGGATGGGCAGTGTTTCCTTGCACCATGAACCCTGGTGTTATGCAGTTGTTATATGTATTCTTTAATTCCAGTGTGTGAACTCTGTCTGGGATGTTGGTTTTTTTTAATTGGGAAAGAGACTGTAATAAAAGAAAAGGTTACAAATCTGAATTTTTTTTAGTTTGTTTATTTTAAAGAACAGATTTCTGAAATATTGAGCAATAATCTGGATATATCTTACAACCAAATCATCCACATTTAGGCTTTATTTTATGTGTCTCAAACAGATTGTATTACATATATATGATTGTTATTTCACTGAATGGTAGAGATGGAAAAAGAAGTAGCTCTTCTCACTGCCAATGGAAGATTATTCCTTACAGTATGTTTGGGTTTTTTTTGTTGAATTTTATATGTCCCAAAAACACAATCAGTTTTCTGAATTGTCGGGGCTGCTAAGAGATGTTTACTAGAGAGGAGGGAGGGGGAGATAGCTGTTGCCAGGCCAGGGTTGGGATTCTCAATCCATGTATTCTCTTCAGTCTGCCTTCTAGCTTTGCCCCGACTTGTCCTTCTGCTGGTCCTATCCCTGCCCTAGACTAGGAAACCATAAAAGGGGTTGGTGGCTTTCAATGGTGAATTCTTGACACAGATTCTGAAATGGTCCTGCATGAAGAGATAATATGGGTGATTGGCAGCAGGAGGCATTCTGCCTGCTCATAGCAACCCAGAATTCAAACATGTACATAGTGAGAGAGGGCTAGAGAAATTGTGAGGGGGGAGACTCCGTTCTGCAGCTCAGAGTGAGGAGAAGGGAAAGGTGTGGTGGGAAAGTAGAGGAGACTGGCAGGAGCAGGGTTAATTCAGCTTCTGTCCCCACCCTAATGGACAAGAAGGTCAGTTCACTTTTCAAGACCAGTGGGTAGTGATTTTAACCATATACTTTTCAGCTCATGTCCACTGTATTTGGTGCCATATTTTGGTCTAATTAAATGAATCCTAAAATTAGTAACCAGCTTTTTAATATTTATGAATATTTTGTAATTTCTGTTGTAGTTAATATAGTAAATTTCAGTTTTAGAATCAGTTACTTTAATGAAGATATATAAAATAGTCTTCTTAGGGTTAATGGTGGGAATAGTGTACAACTAGAACTCCAGATTTGATGAAACTGCTTCATATTTATTTGAATTGTAAATATTGTTAACATCTATATGTGACCCTATTCTCCATACTTTTAAATACCTCAGTTAAATTACTTCTGCATTAAATAACCCTAATCCTGTTTTTTGTATCCCTGTCTACATCTCCTCACCATATTTTTTGCATTTGTCTGGCCCAGTTTAATCTTAGCTCTAATTTACTTCAATATGAATTATCAAAACTGAAAACCGAAGGGATTGCCATTGTTAAGTATAACATAATGATGTGTTGCCAATATGCTTGTCTCTAGATGGACTTCGCTATCAACGTCAGTGCCTGTGGTGTGCACTTGCTTGCCTTTGATAATTTTCTTGATTTTAAGTTAGTGTGGTGGTGGTGGGTGGTAGAATGATAACCTTTTGGTGTTCTGTAAAAGAAATTCCAGATTTGGGTTTTTGTCTGTAATAAGAAAAGGAGTACAGCTCACTTCGCTTATGCTCAAATAAATTTGTTAGTCTCTAAGGTGCCACAAGTACTCCTTTTCTTTTTGCAGATACAGACTAACACGGCTGCTACTCTGAAACCTGTCTGTAATCAGCAGTCCAGAATGAAGGAGTGTACCAACTTTCAGAATTTTATCTTACCTATGGCACAGATTGTTAAAAGCATATATATTCTGTTAGATATGTTCTGTATTATTTTCTGTCTCTTTGTAATGCACCCAAGCATCCTACGGTGGTCATTCTTAAACACTTTGGGGGAGATACTGTGCTACCTCTTTATTAATGTCTTGAAACTTTTTAATTGAACTAGGAAGAATGGAAATCCGATTGATATTGTGCTAAAACATAGAGGGGCTGGATTTTCATTTAAACTAAGGCACCTTTAAACCACGCTTAAACCACACCATTCATTAAACCACACTATAAAGGAATCTTAAAGTGAGTGTGAATGTAATTTACTTCCTCTTTGCAGCCCATTTACACTGTAAACTAGCAACTGACATGAAATGGCTCCCTCTATTGTTTTTCTAACAGAATTACACTTCAGTAAAAAGCAAAGTGTTGCATATTTCCCATATAGTAGAACCCCTGTTTTACAAACTAATTGGGGACTGAGGAATTTGTAAAGTGGAAAAGGTCTTAAAATTAAGCACTCAGAATTACAGTAGGTACAGTGTATAAATTGTAGTATTGTGCACTGCATCATTTTCTTCTTGTCCTTTCAAGTATTGCAATGCAATTTCCAATACACTGAAGGCATCGAAATGTGAAAGGATCTTGACTTGTTCTTCATCTACATGATTTTTGTTATGTGATATCTGCCCTCCCTGCCCTTCTTCTCCCCCTCCCTACCCCCCCAAAAAATTCAGGAAATTGTTTCATAGAAGTGGCCATTTGTAAGATTGGGATTTGTAAAAGTGAGCTTCTACAGCAGTTTCTGTATTTATGTAGTGGAGGGAAAATACTATTTTTAAATAAAGTGTTGATATTTTTGCTCTGGAAACATGTCCATTTATTAACTTCTGAGAGTTTAGCCTTAAAATTAGCATGGACATTCAGCTCAAGAATGTTTGTGTTGAAAGAAACAATCTTCCTAATTTTTTTAATAGTGTCTCTGTTTTGTTTCAGGATGTTGCCATATGGTTGTTTAGCAACAGGAGACCATTCTGGCCTTATTGAGGCTGTTTCTGCTTCAGAAACCATTGCAGATATTCAGTTAAATAGTAGCAATGTTGCTGCTGCTGCTGCGTTCAACAAAGATGCTCTCTTAAATTGGCTAAAGGAATACAATTTAGGGTAAATTTTCATGTGTATTTCTTGCTTATAACTTGTTATAAAATTCCTTACAAAGTGAAAATCTGTTTTAAGGATTAAGAAAAAATCCCATTTTAGGGTTCAATCCTGCAAAGTGATTCAGAGCACCCTTTTTTCATGTAAATTGTCCGAAAATGTATTCTGTTCTCAGAATTAGTAGAGGATACACTGTATTATTCACACATAATAAATAGGTTTGACCCCCTTCTTTAAATTCAAAGCAACCTTAATTCTGGAGCCATTATAGCATCACCATAATGTATATCCAGAAGGACTGGGTGAGATTCTGCACTGCACCTCTAAGAGGCTCAGCAGAAAACTCACATCTCAGGGACTGGGAGAGGCTAAGGTGGCTGTAAGCTCTGCAGTCTCACACATAATTTAGACAGCCCTCAGGACTTGAATGGGACCCACTGGGCCACAGCGCTGTCTGGAATCTCCAAGCACTGAGTGCTGTATCCCTGCCTCCAGCACTCCCTGTATGCCAGGACTTGCTAGGGAGTCCTCAGACAGCAGTCTCATTATTGTCTTTCACTGTTCCTGTGCCTTGAGAGTCTTCCCTTGGCTGGATCAAGAGCTTTTAGATGCCTTTTACATTGCTCTGTCCCTTTTATGCAATGTAAAAGGGCTGAGCGGAGTGAGGATCTCGCCCATTGTATGCATGCATGTATGCACAAGTACATACATATATAGCTGTCTCTGCAAGTTTGTTGCCTTTCTCTTTTTAGATTTCAGATTCAGGTTGCTCTTGGAGTTCAAACAGCAATCCAAACACTGAATTCCAACATTGGCGGCAATCTGTGCTGTATATCATTGGATAAGCCATGAAATATAATTTAAAGAAAATAATAATTACACATACCTAATGGCTCAATGCCATTGCCTATTGTAATAGTTTAATTTCTGCATTTCTACTGTGACAGGGTCAGACCAGATGGCTACAGGAGAGTAACAGAACGTAGATATATTAGCCCCAGATTAAGCAGGTCCCTTTTCCCTGAGTAAGATAATGGGCTGTTCCAGAACAATCAGGAAGTTGCTGGAACCAATTAAGGCAGGCTTATTAAGAAGCTACCAGAATCAATTAGGACAGGCAGGCTAATCAGAGCACCTGGTTTTAAAAAGGACTTCACTTCAGTTAGTGAGGTGTGTGCGAGGAGCTGGGAGCAAGAGGCGTGCAAGAAGCTGAGAGTGAGTAGGCGTACTGCTGGAGGACTGAGAAGTACAAGCGTTATCAGACATCAGGAAGAAGGTCCTGTGGAGAGGACAAAGTAGGTATTGGGAGGAGGCCATGGGAAAGTAGCTCAGAGAGTTGTAGCTGTCACGCAGCTGTTACAGGAGATGCTGTAGATAGCTGCAATCCAGAGGGCCCTGGGCAGGAACCCGGAGTGGAGGGTGGGCCTGGGTTCCCCCATCCCCACAACTCCCTATTTGATATAAGAGGAGTTGACCTGGATTGTGCGTCCCACCAGAGGGGAAGGTCTCTGGCTTGTTCCCCGACCCATTATGTCGGCCAGCAGAGACTGCGGGGATTGTTTACCTCCTTTTCCCCATGCTGGCCAGTGATGAGGTTAGCTGAGTGAACGGCAGGTTTGTGCCACTAACAAAAGGAACCAAACTGAAGACTGCTGTGAACCTCTGAGGTGAGCAAATCTGCCAAAAAGCACAGAAGCGACCAAGGCGGAGGAGGAACTTTGTCTCACTACGTAGTGAAATGGTTTAATAATCCTGCAATTGGGCTGTTTTAAAATGTCCATATCTGATCCTAGTTTAAGCAAAATTGTGTGTTTTCTTAATGTGAAAATAGAAGGTGAATTATTGCTAATGTGTAGAATTATTGTTTGCCTTTGTATTTTTAGAGATGACCTGGATCGAGCCATCGAGGAGTTCACCCTGTCTTGTGCTGGCTACTGTGTAGCTACTTACGTACTGGGCATTGGTGACAGACATAGTGACAATATCATGGTCAGGAAGAATGGTCAGGTAAGAACCCTGTTAGCAGTTAGATGAATTCTATTTTTTAAAAAAAAGTCTTCGCCATTGTAGTTCTTGTACAAAGCTTATTTTGAGAGTTTTTTCAATTACATTTGTATTATTCTAGTTTTAGTGTCTTACTAGAAAAAAACATAAATATGGAACTAAATATGTAAATGGTAGTCGTTATTGTTGACTCTGATCTGGTAGATTGGGGGAGATATTGTAAATAATTATTTGTCAAGTAAGATTGTCCTGAATAATTCATCATTTCCCCAAAACCCAGTAAGTCTCCTTATTAGAGCTAGGCAAATGTTTTTCATGCCAATCATTTTTTTCCACTGAAAAATGCTGTTTCAGGTTAACCGAAACACATATTCAAGTCTATTTCAGAAAAAAAAATTGATAAAATATATATATATCGTGAAATGTGCAAACAGTTCATTTTCAGCATTTCTACAACGTAAAATTTTAACTTCTTATTTCAGTAAGACATTTTGTTTCAGAATTTCACTGTTTTGTTTTTAACATTTTTTTGAAAAGGTAACCTTGAAAACAAAACATTTCAGTTTCAGGTTGAGCAAAACGTTTTGTTCAACCTAAAATAGATTTTTTTTCATCTTCTTTGTTTCTCCAGAAAAACTGAAACATATATGTTTTGGGTCAGCCCAAACAGAATTTTTTTAAATTATTTTTTGGTTTGGCCATCAAAGCAGAAAAATTAATTATTTACACAATGCTACTCCTTATGGCCCTAGATGATTATAGCTATGGTCAAATCTCAATGTATCTTGCAAATGACCAACCTAGAAAATCAAGGTATAGAGTTTTGAACTGTATGGTTCCATCTGGGTTAGACATGAAGAATATTCTCAATAAAAACTGTTGTTCATAATGAGTTTTTTTTTATTTCTAGTGTAGCTTTATCCAGATTTTAGTGAAATCACTCTTCCATCTACAAAGCATTTTCTCATTTTTAGAACAATGCTGTCAGTATTTTATTAATTTGTAGAATAATTTTTTCTCTAATATCCCTGACACTGCCCCATCAACCAAAAACATGAAATAAATTAAATCTTGATAATAATTAATTAACTTTAAAAAATAGAAGCCTTACCCTGACATAGTTTCGACCTTGGAAAGGTAGAATGCCAGAGACTCCTTGAAGTCTATAGGGGACTTCACTATTGCTATGGATTTCACTTGGAAGACACTCAGATACTATGATGTTGGGCATCATGGTAAAGCCCTAACACAGATAGATAATGTTTATTGCTCTACCTTGGAAGCTTGAAACTGAAATTTCCTTCCTGACTGACAATATTTCCTCCTGTGTGGATGTTGCTGGCACTGATTTTTCTATTCAGTTTTGAAACACTGAGAATAAAACCCTAAACAAGAAATTACATCTCTTCAGAGATACACAAAAGATGGGGTGTTAGGGCAGGATGGGGGATTACTGTGAGTCTCATTTTTAGCTAACCATTCCTGACAAGCTCCCCTTTAAGTTTTTTTAAACAAATTAGGAAACAGAATATTTTTCTGGAGAAATAAATTTTTATTTCTATTTTTATTTAGCTCTTTCACATAGATTTTGGGCATATTCTTGGGAACTTCAAATCCAAATTTGGAATTAAAAGGGAACGAGTGCCTTTCATTCTTACCTATGATTTCATTCATGTCATTCAACAAGGCAAAACGGGGAACACTGAGAAATTTGGCCGGTAAGTATTGTTTTGCTGTCTAAGATAAAGTCATAACTTCTCTCCTCACCTTGTAGCTGGAGCAAAGTATGTTGATCAGTTCCAGCACACAGTCCTTTGCATAATCAGCATGCAGTAAAATAATGCAAAGTGATCAGCCATGCAAGTGAACCTAGACTAAGGAAAAATACACCTTAGCAAACTTGAAACATTTTTGCTTTTTAAGAGAGAAGTAATTTTAACTCATTTAATTTGAAAACAAAGTATTAAGAAAATACTGTACCCCCTGTGTATATAGGTGAACTGAACTACTCATTATGGTACATAACCTATCACTTAAGTCAGCATCTGTACCAGATGATGGGCAAATAGCTAATGTAACACTGATTTTTTTATTTATTTTTTTAAAAGGCTCCATGGGCGATCCTGGCAATTACAGGCCAGTAAACCTACCTTCAATACCAGCAAATTGGTATTTGCTGGAATTGCTGGTAAGAATGGAATTATCAGACATCTAGATTAACATGATATGTTGAGAAGAAAGAACATGGCTTTTGTAAAGGGGAATCACACCTCACCAATCTATTAGAATTCTCTGAACATGTCAACAAACATGTGGACAAAGGTGGTCCAATGCATATAGTGTACTTGGACTTTCAGAAAGCATTCATAAGGTCCTCACGAAAGGCTCTTAAGCAAAGTAGGTACTGATGGGATAAGAGGGGAGTTCCTCTCATGGGTCAGTAACTGATTAAAAGACAGGAAACAAAGGGTAGGAATAAATGGTCAATTTTCACAGTGGAGAGAGGTAAATAATGAGGTCCCCCAAGGATCTATACTGGGGCCAGTGCTGGTCAACATATTCACAAATGATCTGGGAAATGGTAAACAGTGAAGTGGCAAAGCTGAGAAGATGATACAAAATTACTCAAAATAGTTAAGTCCAAAGCTGACTGTGAAGAGTTACAAAGGGATCTCCCAAAACTGGGTGACTGGGCAACAAAAAAGCAGATTAAATTCAGGGTTGATAAATGTAAAGTAATGCACACTGGAAGACACAATCCCAACTATACATACAAAATTGAGGTCTAAATTAGCTTTTACCACTCAGTAAAGAGATCCTGGAGACATTGTGCATAGTTCTCTGAAAACAGCTGTTCAATATGCATCAGCACTCAAAAAAGCTACCTGAATATTAGGAACGGGATAGATAATAAGACAGAAAATATCATAATGCTACTATATAAATCCATGGTACGCCCACACCTTGGATATTTCATGTTCTGGTTGCTCCATCTCAAAAAAGATGTAAGAGTTGGAAAAAGTATAGAAAAGGGCAAAAAATGATTAAGGGTATGGAACAGCTTTTATATGAAGAGAGATTAAAAAGACTGGGATTGTTCAGTTTAGAAAAGACATGATTATGGGGGGATGTGACAGGTCTACAAAATCCATGAAAGGTGCAGAGAAAGTTAATAAGGAAATATTATTTACCCCTTCTCATAACACAAGAACCAGGGGTTACCCAATGAAATTAATAGGCAGCAGCTTTAAAACAAACATAAGGAACTACTTCTTCACACAATGCAGTCAGTGTGTAGAACTCATTGCCAAGGGATGTTGTGAAGGCCAAAAGCATAACTATATTTTAAAAAAAAGAATTAAATAATACCACAGAAGATAGGCCCATCAGTGGCTATTAGCCAAGTTGGTCATGGATGCATCCCCATGCTCTGAGTGTCCTGAAGCCTCTGACTGTCAGAAGCTGGGCTGGACAACTGGATGATCACTCAAAAATTGCCTGGTTTTTTTTCATTGCCTCTGAAGCATCTGACACTGGCCTCTGACGGAAGACCAGATACTGGACTATATGGACCATTGGTCTGATCCAGTGTGGCCATTCTTAAGTCTGCATTCACAGCAATGATGTCTCAACCATGAAACATAGCTATCTGTAGCCATGTGATATAACTGATTTATTGGGGGGGGGGGGGGGTTGGTGGAAGAGAAAAAGGAGGTAGGATTGCTTTTGTAATATAGATTGCTTATATATAGATCTGATTCATGTTCATATTTTTATAAATGATTTTCCTGAATTTAAAAACCACCCATTGTTAAAACACACATTTATTTTAACACACCTCTTGAGTACTGTGTAAGTAGAAATAGCACTGCTATCACTGCCAGAAATTATCCTGCAATTCTGCGGTCATCAAATTCTAGGGTGTATAGCACAACTTAGCAGTTTTGGTGATATTTCTAAAACTAATATTCTACTGATCTTTGCCAAATGGCTAAATGTAAATGTATGTACCATTGCATTCGGCAGCAAGCAATTATTGAGAGCATTTTGGGTCCGCCTACCAGAATCCTAAAGACAATATATCTGTCAGTCAAGGCTACTAATTTTATGCTCCACTTCCTTTCCATATATTTTGGTTGCCTGACCTAAATGCATAGATGGTAATGTGATTCCCCAATTCTTCTTCTAGTGAGTGTTCATACGGCTTCCATTCTGTGTGCATTTGCCCCATATATTCAAAACATTCCATCCAAAGCAAGAAGCCTCAACTGGATTCATAGGTTTCAAGGCTAGAAGGGCCCGTTGTGATCATCTGGCCTGATCACCTGTATAACACAGGCTATAGAATTTCCCCCAAATAATTCATTAGAGCAGATCTTTTAGAAAAACATCCAGTCTTGATTTAAAAATGGCCAGTGATGGAGAATCCACTGTGACCCTGAGTAAATTGTTCCAGTGGTTAATTACTCTCACTGTTAAGAATTTACACCTTATTTCCAGTCTGAATTTGTCTACATTCAACTTCCAGCCGTTGGATCGTGTTGCATCTTTCTCTGCTAGATTGAAGAGCCCATTGTCAGTTATTTGTTTCCCATATAGGTACTTATTGATTTTAATCAATTCACGCCTTTTTTGATTTCTAATTTTTTAATCGTTCTCGTGGCTCTTTTCTGAACCCTCTCCAGTTTATTAACATCTTTCTTGAATTGTGTGCACCAGAACTGGACACAGTATTCCAGCGGTGGTTGCAGTGCCAAATACAGAGGTAAAATGACCTCTCTACTCCTACTCAAGATTCCCCTGTTTTTGCATCCAAGGATCCCATTAGCCCTTTTGGCCAGTGTCACAGCAGGAGTTCATGTTTAGCTGATTATCCAGCACCACCCCCAAACCTTTTTCAGAGTCACCGCTTCCTAGGATAGAGTCCTCCACCCTGTAAGTATGGCCTAAATTCTTTGTTCCCAGATGTACTGATTTATATTTAGCTATATCAAAAGGCATATTGTTTGTTTGCGACCAGTTTGCCAGGTGATGAAGATCGCTCAGTCTTTATGACCTGTCCTCTTTGTTATTTACCACTCCCACAATTTTTGTGTCATCTCCAAACTTTTT
This sequence comes from Chelonia mydas, assembly GCF_015237465.2. Taxonomy (NCBI): domain Eukaryota; kingdom Metazoa; phylum Chordata; order Testudines; family Cheloniidae; genus Chelonia; species Chelonia mydas. The sequence goes on from NC_057855.1 coordinate 41,499,023, forward strand.
CAGTAATGATTTTATGTTTTCTTCCAGGTCATTAATAAAATGTTAAATAGCATAGGACCAAGAACAGATCCCTGCAGGGCCCCATTAGAAAAATACCCACTTGATGATGATTCTTCATTTACAATTAAGCTTTGAGACCTATAAGTTAGTCAGCTTTTAATCCATTTAGTGTGTGCCATGTTAAATTTTATATCATTCTAGTTTTTTAATGAACATGTTGAGTGGTACCAAGTCAAACACCTTACAGGAGTCTAAATATATTACGTCAACACTATTATTTTTATCAACCAAAGTTGTAATCTCATCAAAAAAAAAGTATGAAGTTGGTCGGACAGGAAACGTTTTCCATAAACCCATGTTGATTTGTAATAATTATATTGCCATCCTTTAATTCTTTATTATTCAACTCCTGTATCATTCTCTCTGTTATCTTGTCCAGCATTGATGCCCAGATTGACAGGCCTATAATTACTCAAATCATCCCATTTAACCTTTTTAAATATTGACACAATATTAGCTTTCTTCCAGTCTTCTGGGACTTCCCCAGCATTCCAAGCCAGCTCTTCTAAAACTCTTGGATACAAGTTATCTGGACCTGCTGATTTAAAAATGTCTAACTTTAGTAGTTGCTGTTAAACATCCTCCTGAGAACACACTTTCTATTCAACTGGTATCAAATAGACTGACCTATAAAGCTAAGTGGGAAAGGATTTCTGTGTGGGCATTTCATCAGCATCCTTTTCCCCCAACACCCTTTGCAGCAGTATTTTATTGTTTGTTAGTCCAGAAACAAAGGGCCATATAACAGCGATATCTGCACATCACTCTCTTTATCCAGGGCCACACAATATTTTCTCATCCTACAGTAGCTAGATTCCTTAAGAGCCTTATTCATGTTTTCCCCCAATTTGGGAGCCATGTCCCTCTTGGAACTTCAATATAGTATTAAGTGTTGATGGCTCCCTTTTTGAGCCCTTAGCAAGCTGTACCCTATACCATGTATCACAGAAGACTGCTTTTTAGTAACCATTGTATCAGCTCAAAGGATAGGGAAAACAGGCCCTTCCATTGAGTCTGTCTTAAACAGTTTTTCATAAGGATAACGGTACTCTCAGGCTTCATCACAAGTTCCTGACCAAAGTTCTTATCAGAGTTCCATATGAACCAGTTTATTCATCTCCCAGTTTTCTTTCCTAAGCCTCAGTCAAACCCAGGGAAAGCTAAACTTCATACTTTTGGTGTAGTAAGGGCATTGTCTAGCTAGAAATGCGTTAGATTTCCTTTTGTTTAAATGGCTGGTAAATAAGCTGTGCTGAATGGAATGTATATTCCTGTTTTTGTGTCTTTTTGTAGCTTAAGGTTTTGCCTAGAGGGATTCTCTATGTTTTGTATCTGGTTACCCTGTAAGGTATTTACCATCCTGATTTTACAGAGGTGATTCTTTTACTTTTTCTTTAATTAATTAAAATTCTTCTTTTAAGATCCTGATTGCTTTTTCATTGTTCTTAAGATCCAAGGATTTGGGTCTGTATTCACCTATGCAAATTGGTGAGGATTTTTATGAAGCCTTCCCCAGGAAAGGGGGTGTATGGCTTGGGGGGATATTTTGGAGGGAAGACGTCTCCAAGTGAGCTCTTTCCCTGTTCTTTGTTTAACACGCTTGGTGGTGGCAGCATAGGGTTCAAGGACAAGGCGAAGTTTGTATCTTGAGGAAGTTTTTAACCTAAGATGGTAAGAATAAGCTTAGGGGGTCTTTCATGCAGGTCCCCACATCTGTACCCTAGAGTTCAGAGTGGGGAAGGAACCTTGACACTTACCAAGAGCGGAATACATGTGGACAATCACTTGAACGAGAAAGAATGGAGATTCTTTAAGATTTGTTACTCACGTGGATTCCAAGGCCAACCGTCCTTCCCTGCAACTACAGAGTCCTGCTCCTCTGGGATTCTGGATTGTCAAAGGAGCTGAGGGATGGTTGGGCCCGTTCCACCCTTTATACCTCTGGGCAGGCATACACAAAGACATATAAGGTGTAGGCACAGCTTCAGGCTGTATGGGGTGTGTGTGCCCCAAGAGGGGAATCCATTTGGACAACACCTCTCAAAGAACCATAGTTACTATCAGATCAGTAACGATGCTTTCTCAGCTCTTCCGTTTCTTCTCTAATATCTCCCAACTCATCGACATAAAGAGAAGAGAGAAAGGAAGAAAAAATCTAGTTACAGGAGAATGAAGAGGGAGGGCACATCTGTACGGATACCTCCAAGCCAGCTCACAGCTAAAAGGCTCTGTAGCTGGTAGGCAAGAATTACAGGGAGCCAGCAGGAATAAACCATCTTCCACACCAAACCTTCCACTCAGGGGCTCTGAACCATCTCATTGGCAGGGACACAGTAATGTCCCTGAGGCTCGACTTCATCTCTCTGACTTCTCTACCTACCTGAGAGCTTGTCACTCAAGCAGGCTCTCTGAAATCTGTAGTCCACGTCCTGGCCAATTCCATAGCCCTCATGGCTGTCAGTGTTGTGAAGACCTTCTATCTTTGGGCCTCTACAGTTTCGGCCTGTGCAGATTGGCTGCCAGTCCTTTGACCCATTGCTTACAACAGCCACTGACTCTGTTTACTGTCATTGGCTAGTATGAAAGGCAGTGTACATGCGACAAGGGAAAATTGCCCACCAGTAATTCTATTTGTCAAAGTCCTTTCTTCTCCCTTTCTGCATCGTCCCTGACTCCTACCCACTCTGACTTGTCCCCCTTCTATCCACACACAAATCAGTCAGACTCAGGTCAGCAAGCACTGAGAACCTAGAATCCTGCTTGGGGGTGTGGGAAGCAGTCAAAGACAGAGTCCTGCTGTCACTTGGGTTCAGGCCCTGTCATTTTGAAATGTGGATGCAGCTCAAGCAACTGACCCAAGTCAGAAGGTCTGTGTAGTGCAGTATTGATGCTTTAGCAAGGTCCAGCAATTGTAAACCCAGGCTTACAATGCAGTGTGGGCTGTCAAGCGTGGGCTTGGAAACACCAAGTCCACAAGCCCCGGTCCCAGAGACCTGGGCTTAGTGTGCAGTGGAGATGTACTCTTAAGAGGAGTCTCTCAGAGATTTTACTTTGATGTGAGTCGCCACTTTGCTACGGAAGCCCATATTGGCAAAGAAGTGGGCATATTGATGCTCAGACATTCAGTTTGACTGACCTTTTGCATCCTTGCTTCTGGTAGGTGGAGCCGTAATGCTGCCTGTAGTTGGTGCTGCTGGATAAATGGAAAACAAACCGAATGTCAATGAGCTATTTTTCTACTGTAGAATAAGCAGTTAGCCCACAGTTCCGTTTGATACTGTCTGTATTTACTGTATGTATTTTGGCAAACAAATGCAGGGTTGGAAGTGGAACAGCTGGAGGGTTAAATAAAAGTTCACGTGTGTCATTTCAGACAGTAATTGTATACTAAGCTTAATTTCATTTGAAAAAATATGTATTGGGCCAGATGACCTGTGAAGAGCTATCTCACTGTATCTTTTCCTGCTTCATGTCCATTGCATACATGTTTTGTGATGGATTTTCAGGTTCCGCCAGTGTTGTGAAGACGCATATTTGATTCTGCGAAGACATGGAAATCTATTTATCACACTCTTTGCACTGATGTTAACTGCAGGGCTTCCAGAGCTAACCTCTGTCAAGGATATCCAATATCTCAAGGTAAAAACCAGAACTACAGCTCAGTATGACTTAGCATTTCTTCTGTACATGAATTTATGATCACACAGCAAATGCATTTCCTTACTTTTGTAAGCCCTTTCCCTAGTATTCCATTCCATATAATAGAGCTTTCTTCAAGTGGTATCTAGTACTGAGGCACAGACCCATTTCCCTCAACTATTTTGTATGTAAGATACTGGAATGACTAGTTACTGTTTCTCAAGGGATCTGTGATGCTTCCTGGGGGTACCATGGGTTTTGAGGAACCTCCTTACCACCAGGCCTTAACCTGAGGAATGCTTGTGTATGCCTGCTGTGGTCAGTTCCCCAACTCCAGCAGTCTCTGGCAACACAAGCACTGCCTTCCAGGCCTCCATTAACCCCACTCTCCTTTACTGGTTAATGATAATGACTCCAACCCCTGAGGCCCCTGAGCGGCCCCATGGAGTTCACAGCCCAGGATCCACTAGACACTCACAGAACTCCCAAATTCTCTGCTCCCAAAGGAACAGTACAACCAGCTTATCAGTTACATCTTAGACCATGGCTCTGCTTACCATATAATACTTAGATATTTTTATAGTAAAAACAAGAAGTTTATTTAAAAAAGAATATATTCAAGAAGCTAGTAGAATATATAAAATATACGAACATATACAATAAAATAATAATATACTTTCTAGAGCCTAAACTTAACTAACAGGACATTCCGATGCCTCTCAAAGGTTAGTTCACCCAAATTTTCTCTCCCAGTATCAAACAGCCAGACAGGCTGTGATCCTCCATTCAAAAGACAAGTGTGCTGGCAGCTTGTCGTCTCAGCAAAGGATAAGTGGGTGCATCTCTGCACCTCCAGATACAGTTCCAATGATTCATTGTCTTCACTTGTAAAGTGGATAACCTCCACTGCTTGTTTTTTCCTATCTAGAATCTCCCCAGGAGACATTACTATCATTTGATTTGCATTTTTCTCAGAGTGTACATAGGTGTTCATTATGAAGCACACAGTACACAATTTACGTATTGTCAGACAGGTAGATAAGCATCTCCTACCTGAAAGGAACTTGTTTAAAACATTCTGGTGACCAGTCCCAAGGCACAGATCTTAAGAACATAATTTGCAGTATACATACATAACTGCTTACATATTGTTCATACATACATTTTGCGATGATTATGGGGACTAGTGTGACACAGGCTTTCAATAGAAACCTTACATGACACTCTTTGGCAAATTAGTATGTGGATACCAGACTCGGGGGATCTCTGTGACTCTTATGAACCCCTGTGCCCTCTGCCAGTTGGCACCAAGAGGTCAGATTCTGACCCTCCGGGGTGCTGATCTCATTAAGATCAGTGGGAATTAAAGGTGCTTGAATACCCTAAGAAGTTTTTTTTTATGACCTTACAGATTGGTTGATGAAGATAGTGCTGTAAAGAAAAAGGTTTTTCTTAATTTCTGAGTCAAAATAAAGAAATCGTTTTAAAAGTATCTTATCATCTAGGTAGGTAGTTCACGTTCATATGAGAGGGCTAGTGGAATGCTTTTCAAAACAGAAGAGTACAGCATGTTGCAAATTGCATCACTCAGGTAAAAGTACATTTTTCATACCAGCTTTTCCTGGCTGTCACTTTTTTACATTCTCCGACAGTTCATTTCTTTTTTGCCAACATTGAGTTGCCATCTGCCTGTATGTCACTCACAACTTTTAGTTACTGAACTGCAAATTAGTGCCATGTTCTTCTTTAGCCATTGTTTTGTTGCTTTAACAGCAAACACTGGCCAAAGTTGGTTAGTTTCTCAAAAATACCTGTGATTTCCTCTTTTTTCTTTCTAATTGTATCATTTAAGTCCAGAAAATATCACTGTATATTGATAAATGAATAATAGATTTTAAAGGTATAGTAGAGAAGGAAGAATGTGATTTAGAAAAATTAAAAATGCTGGGGGGCTGGACATAACTGGATTTTAAATTCCCAACAATACCTTTTTGTTTCCTTTTTGTTTTTAGGACTCTCTTGCCTTAGGGAAGAGTGAGGAAGAAGCGCTAAAACAATTTAAGCAAAAGTTTGATGAAGCGCTCCGGGAAAGTTGGACTACTAAAGTGAACTGGATGGCTCACACTGTTCGAAAAGATTACAGATCCTAGGTGGCTTTTAGATTTGCACTAAACTGAATATTACTCTGACAATAAGTGTTTAAAAAGGGAACTGTAGGCTTGACCAACAAAATGTATTTCAAAACAGAAAAAAGGAAGTGGCCTGAATAATTGCTGATTCTTTTGCACTCTGCTTCTGAATGCTTGATCCCAAGACTTTCTGAACAAATAATAAATATCCTGGATAATCAGTTCCTGCTGACTTTGCACGCTGAGAGCTACTAGATACTTTCTTTCTTTTTTTTTTCTTTTTTTAATTATTTGGTACTTTAAGAAAGTGTAAATATTTGTTTTTGTATGTTGGTCTAATGTACTCGACACACTCGGGAGGCTTGGAGACCTCTTATGAAACTGCTCATTGTTTTAAAATTGGGGCTTAAAAGAAGGGTGGAAGTTTTTGATATCTTAATTCTAAACATACTGTATATATTTTTTCATATGAAATCTGCCATACTTGCATAAATGCATTAATTAATTCTACTGTAAAGAGTAGCCACAGTTATTGTACTACAGGGAGGTGCTTAAAGTCTTGTACTGCTGCTGAAAGAACAGTATCTAGATATTTGTAAGATTTCTAATGGGAGTTCTTCAAAAGCACTTAGTGTTGGCCTAACTTTGCTCCCACTGACTTCACTGGGAGCAATTAGGCCACGGTTGAACGCTTTTGAAAATCCCTCCGAAAAGGTGTATTGTCTTCAATTCAATCTGTTTTTTAACTCTTTGCAAAAAGCAAAGTTATTTCATCTGTCTGCAAAGAGTTGCTTGACTCAGTCTTCCATTTAAGTTCATAACACTGATGCACACACAAACCCACTGTGTAAAGTATGTACAGTATATGGAAAATTTTACTTAAATATAATACAAATACTGATTAACAGAGCATATGTACCAAAATAATAAGGAAATTGTACCACCAGGTCGGTACTTAAGATTTTATAAAAAATAAAGTCCATACTTAAAATTCAACATGTTGTAAAACACCAGTGAGGAGTCATAAATCTGTTCTTACTGTATTTATTAAAAGCCTGCAGTAATATTACTTTTCCAGGATATTTGTGTTCAGTTTAAGGTGGTTGCTAAAGAAACTGGATTTGTTTTAATTTATTTAGTGAGGTATCAGTTTTTTAGGTGCCTTCATGGAGAGCAATTGTGATACGTGCAATAGAAACTGCTGTTTTAAAGGTGTAACACGTACTGTTTCTGAACATTAGCAAGATGGAACTTAACTACTGTTTGTTCTCCAAAGACCACTGGTAGCTCTCAATTTGTGTTGACATTTGAAAGAGAATTAAATATATATTTACCTTTTGGACTAAACAATTGTTTTACACAGGAATTTCATTAAAGATTATTTTACTTTGTTCATAGAGTGAATTATTTTGTCCTCTTTAAAGACCGAACACCAAATCTAAGCCAGTTAGAAGTACAGCATTTTGTACTTGGTTACCAAAAGTAGACAGGAAATTAAAACAATTGATATGTTAGCATATTAACACAACAGGCTTTCCAGAAACATCAGTAGCAGCAAAGAACATGGAACATACCCAACAGTCAGGGCAAAACAACATTTCAGTCCTTTCATATCTGACAAAAGAGAAGACCAACCATGTGCCATATCATCCCTCTGCTTTTATGAGCAGACAGGAAGAAGGAAGAAGAAAAACTACTCCAATGGCCACAAATCTGCCTTCACCGTAAAGGGAGACATATCATCAGCCTCTACCAATTCACTGCCTAAAAATTAACATCTATAACCATTGCTCAGTTGAGTCAGCAGAACCATTGCTGGACATGTTTAATTTTGCTATACAACAAGGCAAATTACCCAGATTACTCAGGGCTAATGTAGGTCTGATAGGTAGAGGCCTGCATTAGAGATCATGTGGAGCCATACTGCAGTACCTCTGGGAGGGACTGACCTTCAGGGAAGTGCAATCTCTCCGAAAACTCCCGAGAGCACAGTGGGGAATGCACATATTGCATTATTCCTGTCTGGTGCAAAAGGATTGCAGGGCCATGACAGGAGGAATGATAGCCCACTGGTTAGGGCACTAGCCTAGGATTTGGGAAGCCATTGAATTTCCTGGTCCACCATAGACTTCTTGAGTGACCTTGCGCAAATAACTAATTCTCTCTCTTCTTCAATTCCCCATCTGTAAAATGTGGATAACACTTACCTACCTCACAGGGGGTTTGTGAGCATATGTACATTAAAGATTGTGAGGCACTCAGATACTACTAATGGAGGGTATATAAGTACCTGAGGTAGATAAATAGCCCCATCTGTTCCCTGCTTCCTTTTGGTGCAACTAGCATCCCAGGGAACACTAGACCTTGTACTGGCGCTTGTATTGGAGCATCCTTGCACCTCCCTGCCTTCATGATTATCGTTTATTTTCCCCATATTTGTTGTTGGCAATGAATGAGCCAGAAAACTCTAGAATCTGAGAGGCAAATTGGAGTTGTTTTCGTGGCTAGCGGTTAGAAAAATCATCTCTTTCAATTTGTAAACTGAGCCATCTTGGTCGGGAAATTATTGAGATGCAACCATGAAATTTTGGGGTACTGGTTTTCCAGAGTCAGAGAAGAACCACACTTTAAGTAGTATGTATTTGAGTGATTGAGGTAAATTTTTCACACTATACAAGGTCCCTTCTTTAAAATAAATAAATAAAGACCCAATACACTGTGCAGTGAACTGGAGCCAAAGGCTGCAGCAAGGTTCCTGAATTCCTCAGCAGCCTGGAGACTTTTGTGACAGCTTCATTTAAATTTAAAAATGGAGTGTCTTAATTAACTAAATAATAATGATAAATTAGTTTCCCCTATTTATGTTCATAAATTGAATTTTAGGCTGTCCTTCAAGTTTCAGTTTGTAATGCGCTGCACGTTTTTTGCTGAGAAAACACACCTGCTTTGGAGAAGGTGGCAAGAGAGACAGAAATTATGGGGATCTAAAGAGATTTTGGAGATTTTGTCATCTAGGTAGGAACTCTTGGGCCCTTGACATAGGGGAGGCTAGTGGGATCAGTAGCTGGATAGTTCCGCTAAAATCATCAGCAGAGAAGTAATTAGCTACGTTGACATTTTAAATAGTCGTTTGTTAGGTGTTGGTGTAAACATCCCATTGAGGTAAATGGCCATTCACCCCACTGACAGCTGTTGTTTTAGGCTGATTGCAGCCTCCAGTAGACATCACGGCATCAGATTACACTTGTTTGACCAAAAGAAAAGGAGTACTTGTGGCACCTTAGAGACTAACCAATTTATTTGAGCATAAGCTTTCGTGAGCTACAGCTCACTTCATCGGATTTTCCTCAATGATGAGGACTAAGAATATAAGAACGATCATATTGGGTCAGACGTGGGTCCATCTAGCCCAGTATCATGTCTTCTGACAGTGGTCAGATGCTTCAGAGGGAATGAACAGAACAGGGCCGTTTTCGAGTGATCCATCCCCTGTCCTCCAGTCCCAGTTTCTGGCACTCAGAGGCTAGGGACACCCAGAACATGGGGTTGCATCCCTGACCATCTTGTCGAATAGCCATAGATGGACCTCTCGTCCATGAATTCATCTAATTCTTCTTTGAACACAGTTATACTTTTGGCCTTCACCGCATCCCCAGCAATGAGTTCTACAAGTTGATTGTGCATTGTGTGAAGTACTTTCTTATGTTTGTTTTTAAACCTTCTGCCTTTTAATTTCATTGGGTGACCGCCGTTTCTTGTGTTATGTGAAGGAGTAAACACTTTCTTATTCACCTTCTCTGCACCATTCATGATTTTATAAATCTCTATCCTATCCCCCTGTAGTAGTCTCTTTTCCAAGCTGAACAGTCTGTCCTATTAATTTCTTGTCATATGGAAGCTATTCCATACCCGTACTCATTTTTCTTGCCTTTCTCTATACTTTTTCCAATTCTAATATCTTTTTTGAGGCGACCAGAACCGAATGCAGTATTCAACATGTGGATGTACCCTGGATTTATATAGTTGCATTATGATATTTTCGTCTTATCTATCCCTTTTCTAATAGTTCCTAACATGCTGTTAGCTTTTTTGACTGCTGAAGCACACTGAGCTGTTTTCAGAGGACTATCCAGAATGACTCCAAGAGCACTTTGAGTGGTAATGACTAATTTAGATCCCCATAATTTTGTATGTAGAGTTGGGATTATGTTTTCCACTGTGCATTAGTTTTCATTTATCAACATTGAATTTCATTTGCCTTTTTGTTGCCCAGCTTTGGAAGATCCATTTGTAGTCTTCACAGTCAGCTGTGAACTTAACTATCTTGAGTAATTTTGTATTATCTGCCAACTTTGCCACCTCACTGTTTACCCCATTTTCCAGATCATTTATGAATATGTTGAACAGCACTGGTCCCAGTACAGATCCTTGAGGGACCCTGCTATTTATCTTTCTCCACTGTGAAAGCTGATAATTTATTCCTACCCTTTGTTCCCTACCTTTTAAGCAGTTACTGATCCATGAGAAGACCTTCCCTCTTACACCTTGACTTAGGAGCCTTTGGTGGGGAACCTTGTCAAAGGCTTTCTGAAAGTGCAAGTACACTGTATCACCCTGGTGCACATGTTTGTTGACACCCTCAAATAATTATTATAGATAGGTGACTAGACATAGTTATCAGGTGAATGAAGAGCTTAGATTGTATAGTTTAAATCTACAGCAAGACCTAAATTCCACTGCTGTCAAATACATGGAATCCTGACTACAAATTATAGACTGAAACATCTTCTGATTCATGAAGTTTCACATTATTTTAAGTAGATGTTGAGGAGGGTAATTGTAATAAGTTACCCTGTTATGCACCGTTTGCTGTTTAAAAAAATATTCCCCTTTGTTAAAGCAGTCCCTTTAGCTGCAGTCTCTCGTGTTTGTAGAAGAGAAGATACACCTAGACACCCAGACCTAAGATAAATAAGCTGTAACAGCACCCTTTTCCAGAGCATAAATTGTAAATTGTTTTGTCATCTCCTCTCTTGTTTGACTTCATAATTGTGTGGTAGGTATGCTGCTCCCTAAAGGTGCTTCATCTGCTGTATGTTCCTTCCCTCTCTTCCTGCACTATCACTGCTTGAAGGTGGCAGATGTTCACAACTGTCCATCTAGGTATTTGCTTGTTAAGTGCCAGCTCATATTTGTGTTCCAAGGGAGGCAGCTTCCCTTTCACTCCCTCACAGCTGTGTATATTTATGTTGATTTCATAACTCTTACCGCATATCATTTTTAAACAGTCTGAATTGATTCAGATCATCTAATATGACTATTCATAATATAACCTGATCCTATTATTTGGTTTGTTGGAACTATTGAAATCAGATAATTAGCTAGTAGAGACTTAGTTATTATAGTGTCAGACTATGATGATTTTATTCCTTTTCAGTAAAACAAAGATGTGATTTCAAATGTCATTCTTAATGTGTGCAATCAGTATTCCGATTATCAATCTTTTTTAATATACTGTATTAATCTAACACTATCACCTGTCTTTAATACTAAAGATGAAATTATATGTTCATACATGTCAACCTTTTTTGTAATCTTTAAAACAATTCACCTTGAGTAGTGGTGCTGGGAGGTGAGTAATGATCTCGGAAAATGAAATTCTCTAGTTAGAGATCATGGTAGAGCATCAGTACAAGCTGCCCTACTGTACCCGAAAACTGACCTAAAAGGACCCCTGCTAGGGATAAGGATACCTATTATAGTAGCAACTGTGAACCCCAATCCAGGCAAAATAGTAAAGAAAATAGCTTCTCCCCCAAGATTTTACAAGGCTGGTAGTCTCCATGCCTACTTGCTTGTTTGGGTTTTTTAAAGAAAATATACACATGCTCTCTAGTGATTTTTCTGTGAATAAGAGCAGAGGCTGAGTTTTTTTCCAAAGCTGCCATAGGCAACACAACTCCCTTTAGTGTCAGTGGAAGCTGTGGAATTAAATCCCCCCACCCCAACCAAAATTTGTAACCAGGAGAGCAAAAAATGAACCATGAACATTTAAACAGGAAATAAAATTGAATCTTTCACATTTTGTCTGATAACTTTTCACGAGCCACCTTAAGGCTTCTGTCAGGGTAAATGGACTGAGATGTTTGTCTATGATCTGAGGTACCTGCACTTAAAAATCTGCATGTTGCATTTTTCATGAGATGAGTTACAACACTGACATAGGCACACAGAGGCTTCAGCTTTATTAAAGAATATTGTTTTTTTCAAATAAGTACAATAGCCGTTACTGGCTGCTATTAATAACATACATACAAGGGATAGCCTATATGTCTGAATCTCCCACACACTGAGTTCTCAAAACTGCCCCTATTTAGTAAGTGTTTAAAGTCATTTCTTTATAAGGGTAAGATTTAGAACCATTCTGTTTCTTTTCCCGTTCTAAGGTGGTTAGCAAACCACTCTGCACCTGGCTAGGAAAGCAAGGCATTTTGTATCTGCAAGCTGCAATTCAGTACCATGATCATACAAACTGTATCATTGACAATGTCTTCAGGCACAAAAGCAAAGGTGCATTCGGGTACATTTTTTGTGCTCTAATAATACAAAGAAAGCTGTTCTTCGAGATGCTCCCTGCAGATCAGCATGTTATGTCTTAGAATAATCTTCTGTGTTTAGGGGGATAACAAAAGGGTTGATCAGAGATGAACTTTTACTGCTTGGGCATATAATTGAACTTCTCTTCGGATATGGGCTCCTTACGCCTACAGCCATCTGCCACATTTGATCACTCAGAGTAGAATTTTGCTCAGATGCCCATTTTACACAACTAAAGCTAATCCTATCAAGTGCTTGAATGCTCTAAACTCCCAAGGACCATGGTAGCAATGCAGACTCTCTTACAGGTGCAGGATCGAGCCTTAACTGCTAATGGGAGCATCTGAGATGGAAGATGGCTATCCTAGTATGACATGGGCAGCTAGGCCCCATCTGTAATTTGTTTCACTTCAATAGAACAGATACACAGTGTTTGGCAAAACAGCACCTCTGCTCTGATTAGCCACACGTGGGATACTTTAAACACCATTTCTTTGTCTTTCTGCAATATAAATTTTGAATGCCACATCCAGTCAATTCTACAATTTCAAAGAGTGTTGGGGACAGCAGGGGGCAGAACCCTATCTGGGGGCAGAGAAGGGCAAAACCTTAAGGGGAAACATGGGAGATGTAGGAAGCGCCCCTGCCCTCTGTTTAGCAGAACCACAGCTTCAAGCACCTTTACAATTGTCTGTACGTCAAACTAATGGCACCTTCTTATTCTTTGTTGGTAGAGCTCCTAGTGCAGAGGGATCCTGGTCCATGACTGGGGCTGGTAGCTGCTGCAGTAATAACCGGCTCTAGCCTCTCTGCCTATCCTCCTAATAGAGTTAGTATGTTGACACACTGAATGACTCATCTCCGTGACAGAAAGGAGACAATGGAGGGTGCACACAGCCCCTGCCATTGCGGGGTGAAAGAGTGGGGAGGAGTTGGGAGACCCTTGTATGGGCAGAGGAGGGGATAGCACCTGCTTTGAGGGATAAGGGGAATGGGGGTGTGCACAGCTGCTGGCATGAGGGGGAAGAGTGGGGAATGATAACCTGGGAGATCATACACCCTGTCTGCCGCTAGGGGGCAGGGAATGGACAGACAGAGCCCCAGGCATGGGAAGATGGTGAGAGAAGCTACAGAGAGTCCCTGAACTAGAGGGTATGGGAAGATGGCTTGTGGGGAAATGGAGGGATGTAAGGATTCCTGTGGATAAATAGAAGACTTGAGACACTAAGGCTGTCTGTCTGATTTCACATACATGCTCATGCAGTTTAAAAATAAATTTAAAAAACTGTTTAATATGCCAGATCAGTAATAAAAAAACCTCTGAACAGCCCTCCACCTTACCAACAAATATAATACAAGCCAAAATTCTTCATTCACTGTCCAGATCTGCATCTAGGATCCCGCACTACTACTGCTGCAGCTGATTAACCTGTTTTGTAGAGAGTGGCATGGAGAATGCTATGCATTTTAAGAGGATGCTGTTATGGAGCAAACATGGGTCCTAGTAGGCCTAAAAAGCTTTCAGCTCACACACTTATAAACTGCTTTACATATGAAGAGCTCACAATATTTAGGTTATTCAATGTGCAGCTGGTATATGTAGCAAGCATGCAATGCAATTTTAGACCCCAGTCCTGCTTTCAGATCCATGCCGACTCCAAGCTGAGCCTATATGGATCCAAGTGTAGGGCTGGAGTTTTAATGTTTTGGAGCTTCAACATCTTGCATAAACAAGGAATCTACTGTGAGTCTTTGATCACCCCTATATCCATGATGGCCTTTGGGGAATACAGTACCGCAGCAGGCGTCTCCTCGGTCATAGTGATCCAATAAGCTGTGGGCAATGAAACTGCTTTCTGAGTGCAGTGTCTCACACTTCCGGCAGATGAGGATTTCACATTTCGGACACATTTTCCCCGAGTGTGGCTGCCTTAGAGAACACATTTCCTCCCTTGGGGGCTTCATTTTTTTGGAACCTTTCCTGTGTAAACATCTCTTCTTGTCCTCAAAAACCCGATTCCTCCCCTGAGGGCTGGAATAGAAGGAAAACAGTGACAAATTTAACCTATAAAGTTTTGATAGCAAAATGAGGTTAGCAGAAGCTGTTAATGCCCAATTTTTAACCCGCCCCCCCCCCCCCCAAGGTTTTCTCTGTGGCACAGAGAAACCTGTTGTTTCTAAACAACAGGTGCCATATTTAAACACCATTGAAGAATATGTAAGGAATAAGCAGAGTCTGGTGCTTACAATATGATACAGGTCACAGACCTTGCTTTTTCAAAGCTGGAATTTGTGAGGATTTTATCTGCTTGTTTTAAAATTGTAAAACAAACCTGTCTTGAATGCCCTCTTTCAGTGAAAGTTACTGCAGGTATCTTGAAAGAGGCTTTAATTTAGAACAGCAGTTTCGCTTTGGCACTACACACAGCCACACATATGCACTTTCCATGGAGCTGATCCTGCAATGAGTCCCATGTGCCCATGTGCAGACTTCCATAGGGCTCGGTGCAGGGGTCTGCCCGTGCAGAGATCATTGCAGGCATCAGGCCCTAGTTAGTAAAACAAAGTCCAAATATATCCTACAAAGTGCCCATTTGCATTTGTGAACTCACATGCAGCTTCAACGACTAGCAGGAAAACATGACAATGCTCTGTCCTTCAACAGAGACAACTGGAAAAGCTTAAAAGGGACACTGCTAGCACTCACAAAAATGAATACTAATGACCTGAGTATAACAGTGTCCTTCCGCTGAGTTGAATGCTAACTGAGGTCTCAATCCTGCAAGCACTTACATGAATAGTCCCCAAACAGTGTTTGCGGGATCGGGGCCTATCGGTACTTCTATGTACCGAGACAGTAGGATCCTTAGAAATACATTCAATTCATGTGAGGACTGGCTCTGTTATGTCAGCTTGTTGGTGTAGTAAAATACCAAGAGAGTGGGCAGCTAGAACAGTACTGCTTTTTATAACAAATTTGGAAAAATCTCTATTCCATTTTCAACTGTCCTCACTTTCAGATTAGTTTGAGGCCTCCTTGTCTTGGAAAGCATGATTTTCCTGTTTTTATCATATTGAAATTGAATTCTTACCCCGTTCAGTCCCCAGAACAAGCTCCCGAGAAGAGAGCAAATGTAACCCACAAAATCTGTCCATGTTCCATCACAACTCATGTCTCAGGGTCCAGTTCTGCTAGTGTAACCCTACTGCCATTAATAGAGTTATTCCATATTTTGTCCAGTGTAATCTAGAACAGAGTTTGGCTCTCAGTGTCATTTCTGGCTAGTTTATTTTAATCTGTGCCAAGCATGTAACAAGTTGATGTGGCTATCAAGCCTAATGTACTAATTGCTGACACTTACATGCTCTTCTTGCTAAGATCATAATTTCCTGGGTCTAATGACCAAAGACAGACTACTTTTAGCAGAGCTGCAAAGAAAGCAGCTTTGGACTATGGGTTGGGCAAGGACATTTTTTCAAGTTAATTTGTTAGCAATCCACAATAATTTCTGCACTGTGCATGCCCTCAGTTTAATCTCACCTAAGGGGGACCTGGAGTGACATGAATGACACTAAGAAAGGTAATAGGTAATAACAATGAACATTCCAATGGGGCTAACAAGTATGTAAAAAAGCAGTTAATCATTTTTGTCACTGAAGTGATCAGAAAGGAGTCTGAGCATACGCAAGGAGCAAGTCTGCTGAGTAAAGAGGCATCAGTTTTACATGATCATATTTCAGAGGGAAGAACTGAAGTTTAAGCCCACAACTCAAAATGTGGTATCATACACACACCTCACCACACTTGCAACTTTCCAGTACCTATAAAGTTGTGTGTTGATTTCAGCTCTACCTATATATTGCTACCATATCATGTCTTCTCTCTAGGGTGACCAGATAGCAACTGTGAAAAAACGGCACTGGGGTGGGAGGTAATAGGCGCCTATATAAGAAAAACTCCCAAAAAACTGGACTGTCCCTTTAAAAATGGGACATCTGGTCCCCCTACTTCTGCCGTGATTCCAGGATACAATACCAGTGCAAACACTGATTCACCAGCTTAGTAATGTTAGTGCTGGAAGTGATTTCCGGGGCTGTCACAACTCATTGTTGACAAGTATTGTACAAGGGTACCTACAAGTAAATGTGGGCACTGGGAAACAAACCCACATAAGTCATTCAATCTTTCTATACCTCAGTTTCCCCGTTTGTAAAAGCAGATCACAGGGTTGTTTGTAAAGCTTTTTGTGGGCTTTGGTTAGAAGATGCTTTAGAAGTGAAAAGTATTATGTATAAGTAACGGCCTCTAGTTAAAGATTATGCTATGGGACCCTGCACTGTGTCTAGTACAGCTGCTTATCATGAGTCATTGAGCATTCAGCCTCAGACCTACTTACAGTTTACTCTTGGAAGGCCCAGAGAAGAAATTCAGTGCAGAAAACCTTTTCTTAAACAGACGCTCTCTCTTTTTCCTTCCATGTTTCATATCACCTACGCTGTCATCTTTACTCTCCCTCTTTGCCTTCTGCCAGCTCATCTTAACTATAACAGCAACAATAAAACAAATGAGAGCAGGAGATGGCAGGTTCACAAATCTATGCTGCTATCACAAAACAACATGAGTAACAACGTACAATTGAATTATATAGACAAGTTTCTGTACTAACCTGTAGATGTTCCAGGAATGCAGCAGGTTTTGTGGAGTTCAGACAGCAGGCACTTTCCATCAGATGGAGCAAACACCTGCTTTGGAAAATCCTAAGGGAAGAAGAAGGGGTAAGTATGGCTATTCTTACTTAACTAAGCTATGGATAATAGGCATGGCTGTTAAGTAAGATAAATGTCTCCGTTCTAGGTGCTACCATGTACTATTAAACTAATTTCCAAAGAAATAGAAAGATGCTCACTTGATAAAAGCAAATAATAGGAGATAATAAAACAATCCTGTACAGAGAAGGGGAACAGCAAACTGATTTCTTGAGATGGAACTAACATAAAGCAACAGGCAGGGAAGGCACTTGGCCACTGCTTGAAAATAATTTCTTCTTTTTCCTGATAAAATATTTGATTAATCTTAATTTCCGCATTGTGCTGCTTCGTCTCCAAGCACTATCCCTGTGGCCTCTGTGATTAAATTAGTCTCTCTGCTCTACATTTGATATTCAGTAATTGCATTCACTTTTGGTTGATTGACTCACGTAGTAGGTTTGACTTGCTCCAAATTGCTGGGAAGCAGCTTCGGCCCATCCTGCCCATATGTTGTAGTTTGAAGTATTTCCCAATAATTGTTTTCTAAAATAAATCACACAACCCTAATTTTTAGGAATAAATGCAAAGGAGGTAGCATTCTATTGAGTTAGCGAGTGATCAGAAAATCCATCATGGCTGAGCTATGTATTTTCCTTAACTTTAGCCTTTGTATCCTCACATACAATAGTCCGCAGCCCAGATCCTACAACAAGCTCCATGCCAGCACAGAGGTCTCTTGTGTACAGCTCTCCTTGCAGAATCAGGACCAATCTAGCTCTCACTTTTATTAATTCAGTTATAATTGTTTACCAAGAACACACTATGACATGTGTGAATGTGGAAAGTAGGAAGAACTCAGGAGTAGCAGAGCCACTCAGCCGTTAACCCCACTCTTGCGCTCAGTAGGCAGCTGCCCACATTTTTTAGCAGAGCAGAGGGAAGTCCCTCCCTTTCTGTGATTAATCTAGGGCATGGTGTGTTTTCTCTGTGCAGAGTGAACAGAGGTAAGCTGCGATGAAAGAGGTTGTGAATATCTCATTGAAATGCACAAGGAAACATTCTCTAAAAAAAGTGCCCCAACATCAAGGAGAGAAGAAAGTTGCAGGTGTCAGACATTTACAGACCTCACAGGTCTCTCTGTAGTTTTTAATGCTTTCCACAACCTACTTCAAATTCAAGGCCTGCCTGATAAAAAAAAAAGACGTGTTTTTCTGTAGTAGGGATACAGCAGTCTCAATTTGAAGCTTCCCTATTAAACCAGCTTTGAAGAGTAGACCATAATCTCCACCTAAGTGGCAGCAGCTGGAGAGGCAGGAATTTCCTCTACCTCTCAGTGGTGAGTTCAGAGCCCTGCAGATGAAGCTATTTTACTATTAATGCTGAAGTTAGGTAGCTTATTCGTTTTTCTCTTTAAACAGGAGTTGGAAGATCAGTGTAACATTAAGGTTATCAATGTAAATGTATGGGAAAGTAGGTAATGAAAAGCGAAGGTACTCAAAATGGACCTGTTCAATGGGCTTTAGAAGTCAGTGGAAAGACTCCCAGTTCCAAAGACTTTGGTCAGGCCCTATATATGGATTTTTTACAGGACTGGGCCCAGTAAGATTAAGTTGCCCATATTCTCTTTACTATCTGTACTCATTAGTCTAATGTAGCTAGTCCTTATAATAGAACTATTCTTGTCCTTACAGTTATGTATGGGATTATGTGCTGTGCTGAGCTTCTGTATGACTGAGCACTTATCTCTTTTCTTCCACCCCATTTATATTTCAGGGTCTTTTGCTTTCCATTGCTTTTAACACTCTAATTAATTGTCTGTGTGTTCTTACTGATGGCGTTCCTAATACACCGAAATAATGGCCAAGTATTCTTGGTTACCTCAGAGGCTCCCTCACACACACACACACACAAATCTCCAAAATATCATTGTTAAAACAAAATTAAAAGCAATTAGAGCTCAGCACTTCAGCCTGCAAAGTGTCTCTAATATCTGGATCCTACTTAAAAAAAGCTAGGAGAAGACTAATAGTCTTCAGGTGGAACAACTACAGATTTTTGGGGACACAGACACAAAACAGCATTTCCAAGTAATTAAATGCTATAATTCTGTATTAGCTCTAAGTAATGGCAAGAAAGGCACGGTACCTTCAGAGCCTTGGAATGCTGTTTGATGATTGATACTTAGTGATTCCATCTGAAGGCTTTCTTCATAATTCCTGATATAGCTGCTTTGTTGGTTAAAGAGTGCTATCAAGGGGGAATTAAGGTTAGGGGGAATTAAGGACATCCAGCTCTGAACAGATGTATAATATTGCCTAAGGCCAAGTGACATGGACCAAATTGACAACTCTCTTCCATCTCTAGCTATTCTGGAGCAAAATGCCCCAGTGAACGGCTCTCTACTAGCACTACAAGACATGAGTGTGTGTAAAGACTCCTCTCTCAGAGTGTATTTTATTAGACTGGTACCTTTGTTTCTACTTGTGTAGCCTGTGTGCTGCAAGTATGTCCATTAGTAAGTGGCCTTGACACTGCCATGTTTGTGCACGTGGCCTCAGCCCAGGAAAGAAATATTTATTTATCAGTTTAAAAACATTCCCAGACCAGTTTTATCGCTGCTGTTACCTAAGTATGATTTTACCCCAGCTTGGGAAGACTGTCAGGATAGGAAGACAGAAGACTACCCTACAGACACAGCCCTTTTGCTTTTCCTCATGTATTCTCAGTAGGACTCAGAGGCCCTCAACAAGGTAGGAGCCCCACTGTGTTAGAAATTGCATGTATCCGTAGTGAGAGAGCATCACTGGTCCCAAATAGCAATTCAAAGGGTAAGAAACAGGAAAGTATCCTCATCCCACTGAGGGACAGAGTGATGAAATTGCTTGCCCAGCATCACAGGAACTCCCCCTTAACTGCACAATCATCCTTCCTCTCTAATCTAATACAAGACTTTATTTGAAACATATTGCAAAAAATCATCAAATAAGCTATTTGAACCACTCTTCTCATATACTTTCAGCCACCACAGGGTGTCTCTGCATCTCTTCCTAGAAAGACAAAAGCCTCTGATAGCCTGGCCCAGAGTAGCCAGGAATACCCCACCTTTGGACAGATGGCATGGGGGAAGGTAATATCTTTTATTGGACCAACTTCTATCTATTAGTGAGAGAGAGAAGCTTTTGAGCTACACCAAGCTCTTCCACCTTGGAACACATAGTTCCAACCCTTCCAGTGTATTTGACACAATTTATGTTTTAAAAGCTAACAAAAAACCATCACCCACTTCTCTGTGGATTTTCGTCAGCAACAGAGAACTATGTCTGGTTTGAGAATGCTGTTACAATAGGCTCTGCTTCTCAGTGGGCAGCGAGAATTTATTTCCTTTAGTGGCTGAAGATGCTTGAAACCTGAAGATGTTTTGACAGGGTAGCTGCTTGTGGTTCATGGAACAAGGATGATCAGGTAACTGAAATCTAATCATGCCTCTCCCTTCATGTGAACTGCGCCATGCATCTCAGAGCAGAACTGAGTTCTCAATGTCCGTATTTACCAATGTCTATATACCAATGTCTTTGACGAAGCAATCAGTGTAGTAGCTTTGCCGGGATAATGGAGCTAAGCATTGCGCCACACACCTTAGCAGATCTGTTCGAATGTCCTTAATATAGGTTTAAAGTAGTGTTTATTTGCAATGAAATGAAGCCAAAGGGCAAGCAAGTGATTTAGCAATTACCTGATACAGTCACCTCTGGACTTAATACCCACCTGCTGCTCCTGTGATCATTTTAGCTTGGGACTCTTATGGGTGGTTGTTTTCTCTTTTTAAGGAACATGCTTTGTAATATATAATATTAAGAAAATGGGTTAATTGCTTTGGATTAAAACATGAACCATTCTGGACCTACGTCCAAACTCCAATGCAAACCTGAGCCTGCTTGAAGCTTTTAGATTTGGAAAAGGTTGATTAGCTATTTTTCTGAATTGCTTTTCATTTTCTCTACATCCTGGTCTTCAAGTCAGTGCCCAGCGGGGATTTAAATACTGGGGCGTGGGGAAAAAGAGGCTGTGACTGTTGGGTGCATTGCTATATGGATCCCCTGGCTGCAATACATGTGTAACATTTGGGCTAGGAGGATTTCATCCCCTCAGCTTCCTGGTAGGTCCCATGTACAAAGCACTGCTATGAGAGCAGGATTTGGCACTTAGGATCTAAGCAAATATCAGATGACCCCAAAGCTGGGCTTTTTCATAGCACTCTATTTCCCTTCAATTGGGTTCTGGTGTGTTTTATGCTCCCCAATCTATTTCTTTAGCTAACTATTATGGGGCATATATTGTTCCACTCACCAGGAAACAGTGCGGGGTTACAAACTGGCAGGGTTTAGCAGAATATGTGGGTAGATGGATGGGTGAAGACCTCTACCTCTGCTCACTAACTTGACATGAAAATGAGCCTTCGTGAGGTCCTGCATCTGAAACGCTTTCTTTGTAACTCACCACTGTCACCAGACTAACAAGATGCTTCTCCATACTACCAGCCCATCCATCTCTGAGGTCTAGATTCTCAAATACTCCATTGTTTGTGCTGTTTAAAACTTTCCCTTATCCAGGCATAGATCTGTTCTGAGCCAGCTCCCACAAGAGTGAGTGGAAAGACTGGCTACCTGGAGTGTTGGATAACACACCAACTAAAACAAAAATTCATGTCATGGGGAGACAGTGCTGGATTTACATTGGTTAAATGATCTCTCTGCACCATTTCATCCCTTTATCTGATTGCAGAGTGACCTGGATTTAAATGTTTTGTTGTACTTTCTCTTCCAGAATGGGTTTCACTTGCATGGTCAGGAGGACAACCAAAGAGAGAAGCACTGACAAAGAGGAAAACACATTGGATTCAAGAAGGATTTTGGACTCCTCACAGTAGGGGGAGCAAAAAGAAGAAGGCATAAGAAATTGCACATGTGTGGAGGTAAGCAGACATTCTTCCCTGTATTTCAAGTGCTGCGAGTCCTCTGCAGTCTGGCTTCATTGCTGCACCTGATCAGAAAAAAAATTGGTCCATCTAGTCTGGCATCCTGTCTCCAGTCAGGGCCAATCTTGGATGGTTCAGAGACAAATGCAATATTGTATTGGGGGAATTTTCTTCCTGGCCTAGCTGATATTTATGCATGCTGTCCCTCTCTTAATCCAACAGTGTTCACTTGCCAATTGGATTTTACACTCATAATTTAACTACAGACATAGAACAGTAGTGCTTCCATTGTTTAAGGAAAAAGATATAAAGGATTCTTTAAAAAAATTCAAAGATGGAAATACTTTTAATTTCCATGCACTACACAGCTGAGAATAAATGCCCTATTATTAGATCTAGAGGAGTCAGGATGCAGACAGCTGGGGGAGGGAGGGTGAGTTCCATTTATATTAGTCACTCTAGGACTTTATTCTGCCCTGAATTACAGAGGGTGTGCATCTGTGGATTTCCTCTACTTCCTACTGTGTGATGTGAGGTGCAGGCATGCTCAGTAGCTTATGCCTACCACTCCTATCTCAGTAACAGTGCCTACAATACTAAGAGACTGGTTGCATCAGAAGCAGAGCTGGAAAGCCATCTTTGCTAGCTGCTGAGAGTGAGAGAAACAGCTGAACCTTAGGACATCCACAGACTGTCTGACCGAAAACAATGTGAGTATCCCTTGTCATAGGAGTTTAATGAAAATGAGCTGCAGTCTGAGAACGAAGGTTTAGTATGTCTGGAGGGAAGGAGTTTGGCTAAAGCAGCGTCAAAGCACTGTCCATCAGGTGTGGTGCTGAAACTCTGAATACTCAGCTGTGAATGGGCGTGTTTCTTACTTCACAAAGAAATGATAGCAGCATGGCTTTAAGCTGGCTGAGATCCCTTTTGAAGCAAGGCTGGGCTCGGGGATTGTGTATTGTGATTTGTCACAGATTCAGTTTCACATCTGTGAATATGTGTTTACAATTATATTCCCCTAAATGCTCGCTCTACGGAAGCGCAATACTGTGGCTGGAAAGTTCACTGCTGTTTCTGATATATGAAAAGTTGCTTTTTTGGGTTTTGGAGAAATGGCCAAGTAGTACGCTGTTGTTTTCAAAACCAAGTACAAATTAACTCTTACTATGAATGTATCTTTTTATGTTTAATTTTATGTGGTGTGTGGGTGCGGTGAAAGGCTGGCTACGTGAATAAGGCATCTGAAGCTACTTTAACATTGGTGTGGCTGGCTGTCACATGAAAACTACATGGCATCTGTGTGAATCAGTGTCAGACTCTGAGGAGCATTTGCTGGGTGTGAGACCTCTTTTGTGTATTTTAGAGATCCAAAGTTTGTGTAAGACACTGTCAAAGTCTAATCAGTCTGCTGTGGCTCTTAAACGATGGGAACTCTGCTATGGCTGGCTGTGCAGTTTTTCCAGTTGTTGGACAGCAGTGAAGAGAATTACTAACATGTTTCCAATTCAAAATAGTGCTGACACCAACCAGTCAAAATGCTGGGCCAAATCCTCAGGCAGTGTAAATCAGCACAGTTCTGTACATCACAATGGAACAATGCTGATTTATACCAGCTGAGGATCTGGACCTTTGTCCTCGCTATCTGGTGCAATATGATAATATATTAGATATAAAATAATTTCAACTCAATTGTATTCAGCATCCATCTGTTTCTGTGCAGCAGTAGATGACAGTAACCCATCACTTCAGAATTATTTTATTACACCTTTAAATAGCTGTCCATGTCTTTAGCTGTGGTTTAAATGGCAGCATTAATTTGCTCTTTTAGACAACAGTAAAACCTATGTAGTTAATAGTTACTCTGGAAAAACATTGGTGTAAATGAGAATCTGACCCATGTAGTTTAGATAACTAGATTCTGAAATGCATCCTTTGATAACAGCCTATAACAATCTACATGGGGAAAAGAAATGTGATGAAAGAGGGCATTTCAAACAAGAAGACAAAGGTATAACAAGATCCAGTGGCTGGACGTTGAAGCTGAACAGGTTTAGCCTCGAAATAAGGTGCAAATTTTTAACAATGATGGTAATTTACTGTTGTAACAGCTTACCTAGGGTTGTGGTGGATTCTCCATCACCAGCAATTTTTGAATCAAGATTGGATGTTTTTCTAAAGGATCTGCTCTAATTCAAACAGGGATTAATTCAGGGAAGTTCTATGACTTGTATTCTACTGATGGTCAGACCAAATTATCACAATTGTCCTATCTTGCCTTATAATCTATGAATCTATTAACATGATTGCATAAATGTTCATTTATGACCAGTCGGTGCAAACCAGCTGCAAACATCTCAGAAGTCTAAAAAAGTCAAATAATTCTAATCCTATATAACATAAGCAGGGGGGGAAACATAGGGCCAGATCCTCAGATGGATCCTACTGGTATAGAAGTGAATGGAGCTATGCTGATTATTGTAAATAAAAAGTTGTGTCCTATTGTAAACTATTTCAATACCAAATTTTTAAAAAATTACATCCAGAATCTCATTCTGAGATCTAGAATTTTTTTTCATTTGCTTATTCACCTATTAAAATATCAGAAAACAAGCTTTTATCTACAACATCCAGAATGTCTCCAAGCCAAGGAATTGCTTTCTGAAAAATGCCTTGGCTTAATGTGCACCCCTGAACTTCTCCAAATGGTTTGGAGTTTGCCAGCTCATTGTGTGCGATTGGTGCTGTTGCCTACTTGTGTCTATATCAGGAGTCAGAGGATGCTGTCAAATACTTTGACTGTATGTGAGCTGTTCTTCGATGATTAATGCAACAGTTCCCTGCTGCAGAATGATCATCTAAACTATTCAAACAAGAAACAGTTTTTCATACTATCTTTGGATTACTAGTGTGGATTCATAACACATTTTTTAATTAAAAACAGAAAGGTTGATTCAATATAAGTATGCCTGGGTCTTTTCTAGAAAAGCTTGCATAAGTTTCTTTGTTGATCTAGGGAAAAACGGAAACCTTTTTATTTTTTTTTTTGTTTTGTTTTTTGGTGGGATAATCTTTCAACACACTAATCGTACAAAACCAGGATAAATAAGCAACTTGCTATTATGCAGATATTGATGTATTCAGTTGATTTCTGTTTCTCTATTAAATGGATGTACAGAAAAGGAATTTAAAACTCCTTGATGAATGTCACCACTATCCAACTTTGAGTTGTTGATGAATGCCACAAGGTAAAAGTGTGTTAACTAACAACCTATAGCAACAACTAATGGTGTTCATCAACTTGCAACAGTTTATTGCTAGTGAACACCAAATACCAGGAAATGATTTCTTTTCATCTTGTTGTAGAGCACCATAAACATCCATAGCACTTCAGACACTTGTAAGAAGACAAAGAGATGGCTCCTGAGGGCTTGTCTTCACATACAGCTTTAGTGAAGATGCTACTATGCTGATGGGAGAGCTGCTCCCGTTGGTGCCGTTAATCCACCTCCCCAAGGGGGTAGCTCTGTCGATGGGAGAAGTTCTCTCAGCAACATAGCGATGGCTACACAGGGGGTTAGGTCAGTTATAACTACTGTGGATTTTTCACACCCTTGAGCAATGTAGTTAGACTGATATATGTCTAGTGTACAACTGGGTTCAGTGACTTCAGTAGAGCTATGCTGATTTACACCAGTTGGGAATCTGGCCTCATGTGAGATTACCGTCTGAGTGGTACAATACAAATGATAAAGAAGCAGGCTGAAAAGTGGGAGCAAACCTTATTGAGGAGAGGGTCAGTACTGAGAAGTTAATTGAAAGAAGCGGGTTTAAAAGGAGGGATTTGAAGGAAGAGCAGGACTCGCTTCTTGCTTGAGAAGAGGGGGATACTGTTCCAAGCATAAGGGTAAGAAGTGAACTGAGATTGGGCGGGGGGGAGGGGTTTGAGTGTTACCTCTTGGGGGTTGTTTCAAGTAGAAGGAGAAAATGATGATGGCATCAGGTATGTCTTTGATGCAACTCTGTTTATATACAAAGAATGAACAAACAGGAGGCAGTTTGTTTGCTCACAGTTCCAAGCCTCTCTCCAATGAGCACCCTGGCCAAAAAGCTCTCTCACAGTGTGACACTGCTGATGGGCTCATGGGTGAGGAGCTTGAAAAATTGCTGTACATTTCTCTGTTTTACTGTGGCAATTGGGAGAACAGCTTTGTTATGAGGGTTCTATGGGCTATTCTATATGTACATGAATAAATTATACCCAGAGGTGGTACTTTGAAGTGGACACTGAGAGAGAGACTGTTCTTTTTATGGTTGGACTGAGGAGAAACTGAGTCAGATGCATGTGTGGTGCCATGACCTGCTGCAGGGGGGCATCCCAGTCTGGCTGTCTTCTTATGCTCTCTCTCTTAGCTTTCTCTCAGGTTCATGTTACAAGGGCTTCTCTTGCTGTTTCCTGGGCTTTTCACTCATCTGGCTGTTTCTGACTCAAACATGCACATACAGCAGCAATAACAATCAGTCCCAAGACCCTGTGTTTGTGTTCAGTCAAGTCTTTTGGTGGTGGCTTCCAGCTATCACTAACCAAAAGGGCATTTAATTGCACACTCATTTAGCCTGAATGGAAGGCAGACAATGTGCCCAACAATTTCACTGAGCTTTGTGATCACCCATAGATCAAAGCCAAGCTTGCTAGATGTCTGTCACCCAACCTCCAGGAGAGAGCACTGGGTAAGAGAAAATGCAGGTGAACAGGGCCGGCCCACAACATTTTGGCTCTTGAGGCGGGGAGCTCAAATGACCCTTCGCTTGGGCCAAAACTTTGAAAGGTCTCAATTCTGCCTTCTTCCTGTTCTACTCCTCTCATGGTACTGCTCTGCTACCTACCCCAATAAAGGAGAGCTAACAACTTAAAATGCCTTGTTCAAAAATTTAAAGTAACACTTAACTTTCAAACGCCTGAACAGCAAATGTAACTTTTCTTGTCTGCATTGTAAACACTGGCATTTTTATCTTTTTGAATAATCAACCTTCTTGGTTGCAAAGATTTGAACTATTTCCTGCTGAAGGTCCACAGTCTGGGCAAGCTTATGCTCTATTGAGATGATTGCAAGGCCACCCAGCCTGTCCTGTGTCATTGGGGAGCTAAGATGTGTTTTTATTAACTTCAGCTTGGAGAAGCTGCGTTCTCCGCTGGCAACTGTTACAGGAAGCATTAGAAGTATGCGCAGAGAAACAAAAGCATTTGGAAAGAGGGTGGTCATCTTATTTGTGCACATATATTCCAGAACAGCCTTTGGAGTTGATCCAGCTGAAACGTATCTTGAAAGGGCTTTCAGTTCATCACCTAAATCACTCGCATCAATATTGCGCATGTCATCATGTGTCACCATGTGGTGACTGCAAGCTCTGGGGCCATTTGAAGAGCTGTATTATTTGAATGGGCTTAACTCCATCTGGCTTAGGAGCAGCTCCCTTTTCTATCTGCTCTTTTATCCAGGCAGTGGAGCCACTGAATGAACAGATTTGAAGAAGTGGATGTTGTAAAGCAGGTGGGTTCTGTAAAATATCATGTAACTTAATGGAACCGTGAAGAAGGGCTACCCGAGTGCTTGTGGAACTAGTACTGAGATGGAGAGACAGCACATCCAGAAAGAGGAACAAGGTGGTGACTGCCCCCTGCTCCGCCAATGATTTTTGAATTACTGTAGAAGCAAATGTATGTTATCCCTGTTGCTGTCCTGTGGATCCAACTCAACCCTGACTAGGAGACAGCAATTCTAGGAGTGAGAGAATATTGTCTTCAGGCCCAGTTGGTACTTGACTGTAGCATTCATGCAGGGTTCATGCACT
Source organism: Chelonia mydas (assembly GCF_015237465.2). Lineage (NCBI taxonomy): Eukaryota > Metazoa > Chordata > Testudines > Cheloniidae > Chelonia > Chelonia mydas. The sequence continues at coordinate 41,527,022 of NC_057855.1, forward strand.
TGGCAACATTCAGGGCACACCCGGAGTGTTGTGTAGGAGCAGTGCACACACGGCTCCTCTCAAGGGCATGAACCTTGGAATCTCGCCCAGATGACATGAACCGTGGGAAGCCTCCCAGGACTGGGCTCAAGGCCTGAGAGCAAGGAATGCGGTAGATAGAAATTGGTAAATAAGAATATTATACAAAGCCAGTGTATTCCTTTTATCTGTTGGAGTATGTAATGCGCGGGGGGAGAGAGAGAAATAAAGGAGAGGGTGGAAAAGCTGACAGGCAGACCAGGCCATCGGCAGACTAGCCTGCTTGCTTGCTTAAAGCCTTGTCCTGTCTTGTATTTGAACCGCAACACTTGACCTTCCTGAGACTCATCACAGTTGTCAATTAGCCCCAATTAACCGAGATTTTCTCCTTAATGTTGTGGTTGCTTTTCCTCTGGTGCCTGTATGAAGCCCGCTAAGCTCTTTTCACATAACCCATTGAACAAGCACAAGATGATGGCCACCTTAGAAAAGCTAACTACTCAGTTCAGGCAACCATATGTTTTCTGCACACAGTAGTAATTTACTGAGAGATCTGACTGTACATTTAAAACTGTTTTGTTATTTGCAATTACATCATCACTTCTGTACTGGATGAAATAATTAGAATGGACTTCATCACTCTAATATTCCTGTCCAAATAATTGGAAATATTTGAACAAGTTTCTCACTTTTTCCAGATGCAATATTTAAAGGAAAATATGTGGGAAAGAGGTGTCTTTTTTTTAGTCTCAACCAAACGAGGCAGAAATCTGGTTTACAGATTGTATGCTAATGAAAGCAACAGACTTACCTCTGCCAGAATCAAACAGAAGCATCACTGAGGCATCACTGAGTGAATTCTTCTGGAAAGCGTTGAGATTCTCTATGAGTATGTTTTGGGAGGTCAGAAGGGCATTATTTCAAGAAACATCTCTGAACTTTTAAATATAAATGGCACCTTTGAATGCATTCTAATGTGTTGCAGTATCTTATAAACGTAGGCCAGTTAGCCCAGTGGATTTATGCACTAACCCTGCATAGCTGTATAGCTGGGTTCAAATCTCTATATTGTCTTGAGCTAGGCCATGTCTACACTATGGTGCCGTGCTGTGGTCAGCACACAGGGAGAACACACACATGCAGCCAAACACCTAACAAACTCTAGATAATCTCCTTCTAACTGGCTAAAAGCCCCCATCTCACTGAATTACTGGGGTTTGCTTGTTTCGAAGCCTCTGTTTGCAGTGGGAATACAGCACTGTCTCACTAATGGAGAGTGCAGGCGTTTCATACAGCAGTAACCATGCATGTGCAAGGGGGAAAGTGACAAAGGAGAAGAAAATCCTAGTGATGCCAAATGCTGCAAACTGAAATAGGCAGGAATTGCTTCAAGAGGTAGGTGCATTTCAGCAGGCAGAGAGAAGGGTGGTAGCCACTTGGACGATGGTTCAAAGTAAGCACTGCAGCAGTGTGGAGCCTCAGCAGGGGAGCGTTTTGGCACAAATCACTGGGCAAGCAAGTGCCACAAAGGGAGCAAAGAAAGAGGGATCCCTAAGAGACCGAACCCCATATGAGCTCCGTTGTGCACAGAGGAGTCCATCCACTGTTACACCCCTCCACATGGTACAGCTTACTCCACTTGATGTGGGCTGTTGCAGAGAAGAGAGGATGAGGCCATAGCCCCGCTTCTTACCTACCCCTTCACGGCTTCAGAAAAACAAGTGAGGGGGCAGAGTGACTGCAACTATGTCTGGCAGGCCAGATTTTTAAGTGCTCAGCATCCCACAGTTCCCACTGTGATACTTGTGGCTTAATTTTCAAAAGAACTCAACATCCAGTGTACACCTAACATGCCGAACTCTTTGGAAAATCTCACCACTGATTTAGCTGTCTAAATGAGAGAGGAGCTATAGATGTGTAGGGAGCAGGGGGCATGACGACATAGCTCCTTAGGTCTCCCCACAACTCCTGTGCATCCACAAAAGGGCTAGGCAGGATCTGGTCCTGCAGAAGGACTCAGGGGGAAGCCAACAAAATCCAGAAAGACCAAATTGCCCTAGTATACATTGAAATTTTGAGTTGCACAGTGTGCATAAATTCCAGCTTTTTATATATACACAGACTCAGTAATGATTTCCTAGAAATAACTAATTAATTGTGCCTAGAACCACTTATTCTCTACTTCCAAAGGTTAATGGATAGAAATTCCATTTATTCACTTACATTCAAATACTAAAATAACTGTTCTTTATGACTCTGGCCTTAGACAGGGAAGGGCCTTAATTACAGCATGCTACAGCTGGGCAAAGGCAATGCTGTGTGCAAGTATTTGCCCTATCTGCTACCACAACCCATCTCTGTGTGCGATTTAATGCATGAAAAGACTGCAAACATGGACAAAAATCTTTTGCCCATAACATTTGAAGTTTCACAAATGTAGTTCTAGGGTTGGGTTTTTATTGCTGACTTCTGTCACAGACTCAGTTCAGAGTCTGGCTTAGCACAGAGGTCGGCACTGAACATTTCTGTTACCTCTCTGTGGGATAAAGAGGTCAAAAAAGTAGTAGTTAAAAATGTGTGGGTTTTTTTTTTTTAAGTGCTGTTTGGAGGCTGGTCTGTGGGAAAGCTTCCTGCATTTGCTGCTAGATTGGCTGCGGTGTTATACCAATAAAATAAAAACCAGCAGGATCTTATCAAAGGGGATACGGCAAAATGCCACATTTATTGTGAATACAGAAAGAATCATAATAAGCAGTTAGTTATAGCTATAACATTCCATTCAATTTCATATTTATTCACACATTCATTCATACACACACATACACACACACACATACACGTTCTGCAAGGTTGTTATCATAGTTACCAGCCTTAGAGTTGCTCATGCCAAGCCACTGGCCAGGTGGCCTGGACATGAGGAGGGAGCAGGGCCTCGTCAGATGCACATCTGATGCTCCTGGAAGTTGGTTTGCAGAATCAGACCCCAAAGTTCTCACTTTCTAGAATCCATTTTTATAGGAATTTCTTCCTATGCCAGTCTATGGGAATTGCTTCATCATGCTGTTGCTGAATCAATCAGCAGATGGCACATTCCTGATGGCTCCGTGCTGCCAGATGTTATCTTGTTCTTCGGTTCTCCCATCCGAGGCTGTTGGGTGGATTCCAGTCTGCCCTCTGGAGGTCCTCTGGTTATTTCCACTTGACGCCTTCTTCGGCCGATCGACACTGGATTCTTAGGCTGGCACCTCCCTGATCATTCATTTATTATCCACACTAAGCATCCATCCACATACATCCTCTATCTCTATTTTAATCACAATTGTTAACAAAGCGAGATAAATACAAAAAAAGGGCAGGGAGTCTTTGTGTGCTGTTTCTGTTGTTAAAAAGTATCACTTTGAGTCTCTCTCTGTGTGAGTAGTTGTTGTTACAAAGTATTGCTTTGAGAACAGACTCTGTTTTTTGATGTACTAACACAATTAGCAGCTTGCAAGTTTCACACAGAGCGGGAGAGAAACAGTAAAAACAAGAGACCAAAAACCAAGAGACCTCTTAATTAGTAATGCCCTGGAATTTAAACTATGGGGAATCAAACTCGTTTATGATTTTAATACAGAACTTCTTTAATATGATCCAACATAATAATCTGTGGGATTTTCTTTCTCTCCTTCGAATACTTTGGCAGCATCCAGCCCCGGCACTTTACAAAGTCACAAACAAGTCTGGGGGTGGGGGACCAAAGGGGAAATCCCACTCGAGGCCAGGATTTAGACAGACACACACAGAAAGCAAACTAATCACCTAAACCTGTAAGGTGCTGAAAACCTACTGGCACTGACTTCAGTTAGCATTGACAGTGCTGAGCACCTCAATGGAGGTAGCTCAACATCTTTCAAGATGAGGTCTAATGTAGTATAAGTCTCCTACAGACACAAAGTACACGGACCTACCCATTGTTAAAAGGTGGAAAGAATAATACACGAGTACGTATCAAGAACTAGAAATACTAGTGAATAAACACAACTATGACGTAGCTGGCATCACAGAGACTTGGTGGGATAATACAAATTACTGGAATAGTCATATAGAACTATTCCAGTCAGTTGTATTATCCCACCAAGTCTGTGTGATGCCAACTCTGTCAGAGTGCAGCTTGCTCAGAAAGGACAGGCAGGGAAAAAAGGGCGGGCATTGCCTTGTATATCAAAGATGTATACACTTGCACTGAGGTTGGAAACAGGAGACAGAATTGTTGAAAGTCTCTGATAACAGGGGCAAAAAACAAGGGTGATGTCATGGTATGGGCCTACTACAGACCACCTAACCAGGAAGAAGGGATGAATGAGGTTTTTTTTAAACAACTAACAAAATCATCCAAAGCACAGGACTTGGTGGTGATGAGGGATTGCAGCTACCCAGACATCAGTTGGGAAAATAATACAGCATGGCACAGACTATTCAACAAGTTTTTGGAATGCACTGGAGACAATATTTTTATTTTAGAAGGTGGAGAAAGCAACTAGGTGAGAGACTGTTCTAGATTTGACTTTAACAAAATGGAAGGAACTGACTGAGAATTTGAAAGTGGAAGGCAGCTTGGGTGAAAGTGGTCATGAAATGATATTGTTCATGATTCTGAAGAATGGTAGGAGAGAAAACAGCAGAATAAACATAATGGATTTCAAGAGAGTAGACTTTACAAAACTCAAAGTTAGAAAGTAAGATCCAATGGGAAGCAAGTCTAAGGGGAAAAACAGTTTTGAGAGAATTGGCAATTTTTCAAAGAGACATTATTAAGGACATAAAAGCAAACTATCCCACTGTGTAGGAAAGATAGGAAGTATGGCAAGAGACCATTGTGGCTTATTCAGGAGATCTTCAATCATCTGAAACTCAAAAAAGAGTGGACACTAGGTCAAAAAAGTGGACACTAGGTCAAATTACAAAGGATGAATATTAAAAGAACAAAACCAGCATGTGGGGACAAAATTTGAAAGGCCAAGGTGCAAAATGAGATTAAACTAGCTAGAGTCATAAAGAGTAACAAGAAATATATACAAACAACTATATTAGAAGCAAGAGGAAGACAAAAGACAGTGTAGGCCCATTATTCAATCTGGAGGGGCAATAATGAAAAATGTGGAAATGGCAGACATGCACAATGACTCTTTTGTTTCAGCTTTCACCAAGAATACTCAAAGGGCTAACTGAGGAGATATCTGAGCCATTAGCCATTTTCAAAAAACTCATGGAAGATGGGAGAGGTTCCAGAGAACTGGAAGAGAGCAAATGTAGTGCCAATCTATAAAAAAGGGAATAAGGACAACTTGGAGAATTACAAACCAGGCAGCTTTCAGTACCCAGAAAGATAATGGAGCAAACAATCAACTTGCAAACACCTAGAAGATAATAAGGTGGTAAGTAACAGTCAGCATGGATTTATCAAGAACAAATCATGTCAAACCAACCTAACAGCTTCCTTTGGCAGAATAACAACTCTTGTGGCTAGGGACAAAGCGGTAATGTGGTATATCTTGACTTTTGTAAGGCTTTGAATACTGTCTCACATAACCGTCTCATCCACAAATGGGAAATATAGCCTACTTGGCACTACTATACATGGGTTCACAACTGGTTGGAAAACCATTCCCAGAGAGTAGTTATCAATGGTTTGCAGTCAAGCTGGAAGGACATATTGAATGCAGTCCCTCAGGAATCAGTCCTGGGTCCAGTTCTGTTCAATATCTTCTTAAATGATTTAGATTGGGGTACCCAACCTACGACCTGTGGGCTGTACACAGCCCACCAGAGCATTTCATAAGGCCCACAGTCTACTTCAACACAGTATATTAATGGCCAGTTCATTAGCACTTTATCATTGTGTTTACATCATTTTAGTTTACACAAGTGCGTAAATAGACAATAGTGTACATAGATTGTTTCTGTCTAAATAATACAAAACAAGCTGAACTTAAAGTCACCTATATTGATTTATATTTTAAATCTTATTAAAATAGGTAGAATCTGTTTGGTCCACAGAAGTTTGTGCTTTGGTTTATTTGGCCCTCCTATATAGTAAGGTTGGGCACCACTGATTTAGATAACGGTATGGAGAGTACATTTATAAAGTTTGCAGACGATACCAAGCTGGGAGAGGTTGCAAGTGCTTTGGAGGATAGGATTAAAATTCAAAATGATCTGGACAAACTGGAGAAATGGTCTGAACTAAATAGGATGAAGTTCAATAAGGACAAATGCAAAGTACTCCACTTAGGAAGGAACAATCAGTTTCACACACAAAAATGGGAAATGACTGCCTAGGAAGGAGCACTGTAAAAGGGGATCTGGGGTCCATAGTGAATCACAAGCTAAACATGAGTCCCCAGTGTGACCCTGTTTCAAAAAAAGCGAATATCATTCTGGGACATATTAGCAGAAGTATTGAAAGCAAGCATGAAGAAGTAATTCTTCCTCTCTACTCTGTTTTGATAAAGCCTCAGTTGGAATATTGTGTCCAGTTCTGGGCACCACATTTCAGGAAAGATGTGGACAAACTCAAATATCCAGAGGAGAGCAACAAAAATGATAAAAGATTTAGAAAACATGGCCTATGAGGAAAGATTGAAAAAATGGGTCTGTTTAGTCTGGAGAAGATAAGACTGAGAGGGGAACATAAGTCTAACAGTTTCTACCATTCTGGTAGCTTTTTTGACTACTGTTGCACATTGAGCAGATGTTCTCAGAGGACTATCCACAACGACTCCAAGATCTCTTTCGTGAGTGATAATAGAAAGTTTGGACCTCATCATTTTGTGTGTATTGTTAGGATTATGCCTTCCAGTGTGCACTACTTTGCATTTATCGACACTGAATTTCATCTGCCATTTTGTTGCCCAGTCACCCAGTTTTAGAACATCCCTTTGCAAGTCTCCACAGTCAGTTTTGGACTTAACTATCTTGAGTAATTTTGTATAATTTACAACGTTTGCCACCTCACTGTTTACTCCTATTTCCAGATAATTTATGAATATGTTGAACAGCACAGGTCCCAGGACAGACCCTTGGGGGACCCCACCATTTACCTCTTTCCATTGTGAAAACCAACCATTTATTCATACCATTTGTTTCCTATTTTTAACCAGTTACTGATCCATAAGAGGACATTTCCTCTTATCCCATGACTATGACTGCTTACTTTGCTTAAGAGCCTTTGATATGGGACCTCATCAAAGACCTTATGAAAGTGCAAGTGATATTCTGGATCACTCTTGCCCACATGCTTGTTTACCCCCGCATATAATTCGAACAGATTGGTGAGGCATGATTTCCCTTTAGAAAAGCCACGTTAATTCTTCCCCTACATATCACATGCATCTATGTGTCTGATAATTCTGTTCTTTCTATTGTTTCAACCAGTTTGCCTGGTACTTAAGGTAGGTTTACCGATCTGTAATTTCCAGGATTGCCTCTGGAGCCTTTTTTGAAAATTGGCATTACATTAGCTGCCTTCCAGTCATCTGGTACAGAGGCTGATTTAAGCAATAGGTTAGCAGTTATGCAATTTCATATGTGAGTTCCTTCAGAACCCTTGGTGAATAACAGTTGGTCCTGGTGGCTCGTTACTGTTTAATTTATCAATTTGTTCTAAAACCTCCTCTATTGACATCTCCTCTAAAAAGAATGACTCAGGTATTGGAATCTCTCACATCCTCTGCAGTAAAGATTGATGCTAAGAATTCATTTGGCTTCTCCGCAACAGCCTCTTCCTCCTTGAGTGCTCCTTTAGCACCTTGATCGTCCAGTGGCCCCACTGGTTGTTTGACAGGCTTCCTGCTTCTAATGTACTTACATGTTTGCTGTTAGTTTTAGTCTTTTTGCTAGTTGCTCTTCAAATTTGTTGGCCTGCCTAATTATAATTTTACACTATTAAATAGGGATGATTGTAGTGTTGAAAGAAAAATTTAAATATTCTCAGTGGGAGTGGCATACTCTACACTGAGGAGCAAATCTACTCCAGATTCATCCAAGATCAGCATCCTGCTTATAATAGCATTCAAACCCATTTGTAGGCAAGACTAACACAATAAGATGTTTAATGATTAGAAAGTGAAGTTTTACTCCATATTTAAGGACTTACCTACTGTATCTTAATGTTGACGTTAGCAGAGACAGAAAACATAAACTTTTAGCTGTACATAACTGGTTTATCCAGGCTGGTTTTAAAGGTGAAAAGTAGCCATCAGCCATGAATTCTCTTGGAAGACTATTGTACAGCTATCAGGTTTCACTCCCAGTACATTTTAAGGGGTTTTGCCATAGCTATGGTTTCTTCAGTATTCCACCCACTTATATATTGAAAAGACTCATGCAAGAAGTCTTATTGTTTCCAAATGTTAGGAACTAATAGAAAAGGGATAGGTAAGACAAAAATATCATTATGCCCCCGTATAATGATATTTTTGTCTTACCTATCCCTTTTCTATTAGTTCCTAACATTTGGATGCATGGTGCACCCATATCTTGAAAACTGCATGCAGTTCTGATCATTCTTTCTCAGAAAAGATATTAGAATTGGAAAAAATATGGAGAACGGCAGGAAAAATTATTAGTGGTATGAAACAGCTTCCATATAAAGAGAGACTAAAAAGACTGGGACTGTTCAGTTAAGAAAAGGCATGATTATGAGGGGATATGACAGAGGTCTACAAAGTCCTGACTGGAGTGGAGAAAGTGACTAGGAAGTGTTATTTACCCCTTCACATAACACATGAACCACATGTCACCTAATGAAATTAATAGGCAGCAGTTTTAAAACAAATATAAGTAAGTACTTCACACAATGCACAGACAACCTATGGAACCTGTTGCCAGGAGATGCTGTGAAGACCAAAACTATAATTGGGTTAAAAAAAGAATTAGACAAGTTCATAGAGGATAGATCCATCAATGGCTGTTAGCCAGGATGGCAGGGATGCACCCCCATGCTCTGGGTGTCCCAAAGCCTCTGAATGACAGAAGCTGGGAGTGGATGGCAGAATGGATCACCCAAATATTTCCCTTTCCTGTTCATTCCCTCTGAAGCATCTGGCGCAAGCCACTGTTAAAAGACAGGATATTGGGCTACATTGACCACTGGTGGACCCAGTATGGCTATTCTTATGTACTATAAGTTAGTTTTGATCATTTGAAAACAGCAAGCAATAGTAAAGCAGCACAGAGTCTGCTTTATGACTAGCATTCGGTGGAAGAAAGCAGAGTTCAAATTAGATAATTTTGACCTGGTGAAGAGTTTATGAGGAATCTAGCAATGAAGATTAAAGATTCCATGACACTTTTATTAAAAAGTTAGCAGTTTTCCCTGGAGACTTTGGCCAAAACTACCTTCCTTCACTGTGCAGTGGTCCGTTCACAGGTTAAAGAAACTATTTCCTAACTCTCTCTTTTATTTAGCACTTTTCATCCCTATATTTCAAAGTGGTGTACAAAGGAAGTAAGTATCATTAGCTGGCTACAACGCCAAACCCAAAGGGATATGGATGTGTTTCAGTAAATTTGTACACTATGATATGTACACAAATGTACACAAGTCCTTAAAGGGTCTTTGAGAAAAAGATTTACATAAAGGGAAATAGTTATTTCTATTATTCTCCTTTTGTACCTCTTGGAAGCTGATTTTGCATGTTGCTTATAGAACATTATACATAAGTGGCAAAGATCTTGGTGTAATGATTTCATGATCTCTAACAATGTTTCTAAGATTCATGTCAGGAAAAAAGATCAGATAAATTAGGGACTCTTACACTCCAGACACTGGTAGAGAAATATTGTAAGCAGAGGCTGATATTAACAATTTCTTGTGTGAGTGGGAGCAAAGGTGGGAGTGTAGACACATAACTCACTGCAACATGCCAGCACCAAGTTTCTTTTGATAGCTACATAGGCCGATCATCGAACAGAATCTGTGCCAGAAGTGTTTCCCAGACAGTGAGTCACTGATTGACTGTGACATTCATTATTTTCATAGCGGCGTCTTGTTATCCTGCAGATGGTGTACCTTAGAAATTGCCTTTCATTGTAACTTGCAGATGGTAACTTGTCCTTATTCAGAGCTTTGGTAAACCTGGGTTCTAAGAGTCCCAACTTCTTCTGAGATTGCTTGATTACAGTTCTTAAATGCTCTCCAGCCATCACGCTTTAGCTACAGCCTCTGAGTGATGGAACATTATCAGAATAATTCCTCATGAAAGTTGCATCCTCTGCTTTGATATTTTTGTGGTTGCACTGAACAACGAATCTGTGTAGAGGCTGTAATCCTCCATTCTGAGCCTCTAGAACTTCTGTTAATATGTTACAGCTGGCAGTGGTGACAGTATAAACAGAAGTGCTGTGGTTCTCTGTCAGACAGAGCCCGGGAAAATCTTTCACTCTTAGCTGCTATTTCACTCATTTGGTCAAAACTGAATAGTAATTCTTCTTGGGTGTCTCCCAAGAGAAAATGCAATAGTTAATTCCACTCCTTAGTATGGTATGAGGCTGGTTGTGGGGTACAGAGTTAGAAGTATATTCAGTTGTGGTCCAGGCAATGGTGAGATTGGGGTGAGAGCCTAGTCTATTCCACAAGCCAGGGATACTTCTGAAATTTCAGACAAGTACTTGCTCTCTGCTGTCCTTCCCAGTCCTCCAAGCCTGGAATCAGTTTTTAGTGATTGTCAGATTGGATCAGAAACTGGGGCCCATTTTGTCCAATATCCTGTTTCTGATAGTGGCCAGCACAAGAGTCTTCAAAGTAGGATGCAAGAACCCCACAGTAGGCAGATGTGGGATCATCTGTCCTCCAGTAAGTTCTTGTCTTAACCCCTAATTGTTAGAAATTGGCTTAAGCCTTGAAGCATGAGGTTTCTATCCCTTCCAAAATATTTTTCATTAAATATTTAAACCCTGGATATTTGTGTTATGCATATAAATATCCAGTCCTTCTTGGAATCGAAGTTCTTGGCCTCAGCAACATCCTGTATCAGAGAGTTCCACCGTTAAGTGTTGAGTGAAAAAATATTTATTTTTATCCTTTTTTGAATTTGCCACCTTTCAGTCTCATTGAATGTTCCCTTGGTGACCTGTCCCAATGCTAACCCCAGGGGCCTGAGTAGGTTTCTGATAAGATGAGAGAATATGGCTTGAAGCCTTCATCGAGGGTAAAAACTGGGAGCTTCAAGAAGTGTGGCTGCAGGAATTTAAAAGCTGAACCCAATAGCATAAGTACTGAATGCTTGTTTAATGTCATCAGCATCATTGTTATAATAATGAAATGTAGCTTAATGAAATGTAGGTTCCCTTCTCCTGTGGCGAGGACCTCTGGCAGTCTGGGTTGGTCATCTAGTTATGTGTGTTATGCATGTCCATTACCTTGACTTCCATGGGGCTCCATCTGGGTGCAAAGTCTCTCCATGGAAATTGGTGCAGAACTGAAGCCTAGAGAAACCAGAACCCAGCTGAGTTTCTCAGGGTGATTTCTTGTGGATTGGGATTTGGGATAAAAGCTTTGAATATATGGTCTGCTTCACTGAGGCACATGTTTTGTATAGGCTGATATCCTGTGCAAACAGTGAACAAAGCATGATGCTTCAGAGGAAACCTTAAATGTTGTCCATAGCCCATTGTGTCCCCATATCTTTTCTCTTCTCCGGCTCACTAGTAACTTCAGTTTTCTTTTTTAAGGGCAATACTTCCGTGTGTGTGTGTGTGTTTGCATCAGGCAGAGCTCACTGATTGATCTAATGAATCTCAGAATATATTTGTAGCTTCTTGCCTGGACACTCCCAGCCAACATACAAACATGCACTGAGTGTCTGTGTGTTGAGTAGCCCTGGGTCAGCAACTCTGACCCTAGCAACCTGCTTGTTACACCACTGCCATAATTATTACTGGCCCAGTGACCCCAGAGCTGTCTGCCTGAAATATCCAGCCCTCTCCTGGACTACACAGAGAAATAATAAGGTTCCTTTGCACCTTTAAAGAGTCAAAAGCACATTACAGCTTATTACTCTAACTGGGGTAAATACAGCCTTCCCTTCAAGCACAGCACTGAGTTGGCTTATTATAAAAATAAACCAAGTTTATTAACAAAAGGACGTAGCTTAAGTGATACCAAATAGAACAAATACAGTTAGAAAGGGTTACAAACAAAAGTAAAAATACGCTTTCTAATGGCAAAGACTTACCTTCAGCAACTTGCAATCTTTGTTCAAGGCAGTTTTCTCACCAGTCTTCTATTCCCAAAGGCCTCAACCCTCCTGGTTGAAGGAACTATCTTTCTCAGCCTGCAAGAGCTCTGGGCCTTTGTATCCGTCAAGTGATGGAGGCCAACATGATTTCTTCTCTTTCCTTATATCTCCCAAACTTACTATTTTGTCTCCAGAGTCTAGGTAACTTCATGCTGTTCTTTTCTTCCTGTGGACTTACCGTCCCCCTGCAGTTCGTGTGTAAATGGAGCTTCTATTGTTTTTGGTCACACCTTACTTAATTTTACTGGAGATGCGTAGATAGCTGCCTTCCCTCCTGTATGAGAGGGAACCTGTTTCTCTTCCTTTGTCTGGTAACAGACTCTAAAGCACAATATCAGTGAGTATTCAAAATTTCTCATATAGTGTTAATCCCTATATTTGATAGTGATATGAAATGCCAATGTGTTATTAGCTTTCATAAAAGACTTGAATTGACACACTTTTTATAATACAGTAACATTGTCTGCAAGCAGTTGATTCAATTGCTTATCATTGAGGTTCAGACCCCAGAAGAGGCTATTTTCCACACTCGCTAGGTTGATGGCTTTGTTTATCTTTTAAGTAAATGTACCTTCATTGTCTCTGCCTGAGGATCAGGCTGGTCAGACAAACAAATACACGTTCCTTTGTCTAGGACAGACTGGGTTTAGGCACTGCTTGCCAAACATATTTTAAGACCATAGTTCTAATATAGAGCCATAACTCTCTGTGCACTCCTTGTACTTTCATTACCCAAGAATATTAATGACCAGTCAATTAGTAGTTTTCCAATGATATATGACATGCCACCTTTTGGATCTCTATCATGACAACAGTGTTGGTGTAGTGAGTGTGTCAGGCTTGACAAGTTGCTGACAGAGACAAGTGAACCATCAATGGTTCCTTTCTGTCACAGACACACATTAACCCACAGCTGCATTGCACAACATGCAGTCTCACTGATACCAAATGAATTGCATGGGGATGCAAGTTGGTGCCAAATTTGGCCCCATATCTTCAAATCAGACCAGTGGGAAAAGTTATAGATCACTCCAAAGGGTGGGATTGGAGGGGGAAAACTCCCCAAGGACTGTGGATTCTCAGTGGATCAGTAGCTACTGGACCTCTATTGATTTAGAGGGCCCTTTTGGGCATCAGGAATCCCTGTTTAGCTCCGACAGGCATTGGTGTGTGGAGCTCTTCAGGAATAAAAAAGATTTATCTCAATGAGTTTGTCCCTTACTTAGCACAGAAAAAGAAGAGAGTTTTTTTCTCTCTCACACACACATGCTAATGGATTCTATAAACCTGCAGGGTGTTATATTTATAAATACAAATGGACTCAGTAAAGAGCTGCTCTTAGCTATCTTAAAACTCTGAAGTTTCCTATAATTTAAAAGATTAAAAAGAGCAATACATTTAATCTCCTGGAGGTTACATGTTAAGATGTAAATGTACCATTTAAAATGTGTGAGATCCCACGGTGAGAATATATTCAGTGCTTAAACCAACACCTATGCCTAACAGCATGCAGATATCTTCAGATTGTCACAGTTTTTAATGATGGGTGCTTTGTGCAAATGTGTACAGACAAGTAGCAATTAAGACACTTCTGGGCTGCTCTGCAAGAGCTGTTCAACATATGGACACTGTGACTCAAAGCAGGTTCCACTTGATTACTGAGTGTTTTGCTGTATCCTTGGAAATAAAATCTTGAGTGTTTTTTTTTTCTTCTAGAATATCTTTAGCAAAAGGAGTGTTCATTTGACCATCTCTGAATGGTTAATCAGAAAAGTGACTAAATTTGTGAAAACAAATGTGCATGTTTAGGGCCTGATCTAAACTCCACTAAAGTCAATGGCCATTGTTTCATTAACTTCAGTGGGGTTTGGATCAGGTTCTTATAGCAGTGATCCCTAATCAACACCTCTTTAAGATGGTTAATTGCATTTCCAGTATGGATCAAATTGAGTCATCTGCTTCATATTAGATGCCCAATGCAGCCATAGCCCCAAAACACTTATGTTTGGAGAGAACCACATTACCAACTTTAATGGCAGGAAACTTTAACAAATATTTTAGATTACTGAAGCATCTCTCTGACATTATGGGCCAGGTCCTCAAATGGGTGTAAATCTGAGTTGCTTTATTGACTGCACTGGAGCTACATCAGTTTACACCAGCGGGGAGTCTGGGCTGCTGTAATAAGAACTCTGAAGAACTATTATTATTTAAACTCTAATGTTAAAGAAGGGAGAAGGGGGTTCAAGGATTACATATTGTATATATCCAGCACCCTCCTCCTCCACCAGGCTTCCATGAGCTAAAAGTGAGGTCGGAATTTGATTTGTAAGTGGCTGGGATTCTGAGAAGGAAGCCACTTAGAAAGAACCAGTGGAGTGAATGTTGGGAGAGGGTGTCTAGGATGCAAGACAGGTGCGAAGATCCTGTATGACAGGCGAAATCAGTGTAATAATTCTATGTAGCTTTGAGGAGAAGACCACAACAGAGAGAGAGAGAGGTCTGGCAAAGCAGGGGCAGGTAGTTGAGAGGGAGGCTTATCTGATGATTTTATCAAGTTACTTGCTTTCCCATTGTAGTTCATTCCAAATTACATTATACTGTCTTGGCAGGTGTCACCAGGTGGCACTGTTACACGTAATCTTCCAAGTTCTTTTCTGCAGAGTGTGAGCAAATGTTTAGTCTTGGGAAGACATGCTGAGTTGTTAGTTTTGTCATGCAAAGTTCTGTGTTGAGGCAATGACCCTTGGGGAGGGAGCTGTGTGACAGCTGGAGAATTTGTTCTCTGTCTAGGTCTCTGATCAGTCTCAGGTCTTGAGCTGGAGTTGCTCTCTGGGAAGTGGGCACTGGTATTAGGCTGAGATTCTGAGAAGAAAGGATTGCTCATATGCTATCTGACCAGCTGTGTTCCTGGACTGAGGTATGTGCGTAAATAAAACAAATTACACACAAAATATACTCAGACTCCATATCATGAATTTCTCCTCCCATGGGAAGTTGACTTGGCCCTGGTCTACACTACGAGTTTAGGTCAAATTTAGCAGTGTTAGGTCGATTTAACTCTGCACCTGTCCACATGACCAAGCCTGTTTTGTCTATTTAAAGGGCTCTTAAAATTGATTTCTGTACTCCCCAGCGAGGGGAGTAACACTAAAATCGACCTCGCTAGGTCGAATTTGGGGTTGTGTGGACGCAATTCGATGGTATTGGCCTCCGGGAGCTATCCCAGAGTGCTCCATTGTGACCGCTCTGGACAGCACTCTCAACTCAGATGCACTGGCCAGGTAGACAGGAAAAGTCCCAGGAACTTTTAAATTTCATTTCCTGTTTGGCCAGCATGGCAAGCTGATTAGCACAGGTGACCATGCAGAGCTCATCAGCACAGGTGACCATGAAGTCCCAGAATCGCAAAAGAGCTCCAGCATGGACCGAACAGGAGGTACTGGATCTGATCGCTGTATGGGGAGAAGCATCTGTGCAGGCAGAACTCCGTTCCGAAAGAAGAAATGCCAATATTTTTTCCAAATCTCCAAGGGCATGATGGACAGAGGCTACAACAGGGACACATAACAGTGCCGCGTGAAAGTTAAGGAGCTGAGGCAAGCCTACCAAAAAACAAAGATGCAAACGGTCGCTCCAGTCAGAGCCCCATACATGCGACTTCTATGATGAGCTGCATGCAATTCTAGGGGGAGCCCCTACCACTTCCCCACCACTGTCCATGGACACCTGCAAAGGGGGAGTCTCACGCAACAGAGATGAGGATTTTGGGGACTAGGAGGAGGATAGTGCACAACAGGAAAGCAGAGAAACCTTTCTTCCCGACAGCCAGGAACTGTTTATCACCCTGGAGCCTATACCCTCCCAAGGTGGGTTTCTGGACCATGAAGCCGGAGAAGGCACCTCTGGTGAGCGTACCTTTTGTAACTATAATATAGGGTTTAAAAGCAAATGTTTTAATGATTAATTTCTCCTGAAGACTTGGGATGCATTCGTGGCCAGTATAGCTTCTGGAAAAGTCTGCTAACATGTCTGGGGTGGAGCAGAAATCCTCCAAGGACATCTCCATGAAGCTCTCCTGGAGGTACTCTCTCTGTTAGCCTCAGGAGATGATATCATTCATGGTCACCTGGTTGAAATATGGGAAATTTGTTTACGGGGACATTCAGAGATGCTCAATCCTGCTGGGCTGTTTGCCTTTGGCAGAAAAAAAATCTTTTCCACTGTTAGCCAGGCGGTGTGGGGAGGCCCGTTCATGCTGAGCTGTTCGCGTTTGGTGGACAGGGATCTTCCCTGATACTAGCCATGCAGTGGGGGTGGGGCGGGCGGGGGGGTGAAGCGATCATTCCAGAGAATTGGGTGGGGGGAGGGTTGCGTTGTGCTGCACATTCACCCTAAAACCACAGCCCCTCCTTTTAAATGGCCAACCCAACTGGCTTTGCTTGGTATGGGAAAGGAGGGCACTGCTGTTTGAAACCGGTCCCATATGTTATGAAGGTTGAAGAAACCGAAACCCTTTGACTTACCATGGCTGCCTGCAAGCCGAATTCTGTTGCCCAGTCGAGCGTGTGTGATGTCTCTCACCAAACTGGCAGGCACTCAATATAAGAGGCAAAATGCGACCTTGTACCAAAAGCACATGTGCTATGTAATATGAATCGCTTGATTCAGTGTGAAATAGTCTTTCCTTTGTTCTCTAAAATATATCTTTTTAAATACTACTCTCCCTTTTTTTCCTCCCACAGCTGAAAATGTTTCCACGCTCCCCCTGTCATCTCCATCCCAGAGGCTAGCACAGATTAGAAGGCGAAAAAAACACACTTGTGATGAAAGGTTCTCAGAGCTCATGCAGTCCTCCCACACTGAAAAAGCTCAGCAGAATGCGTGGAGGCAAACAATGGCAGAGTCCAGGAAAGCGTTAAATGAACGCAATGAGAGGAGGCAGGAGCGCGATGAAAGGAGGCAGAAGACGATGCTGAGTCTAATGGGGGAGCAAACTGACATGCTCAGGCATCTGGTGGAGCTGCAGGAAAGGCAGCAGGAGCAGAGACCGCCACTGCAGCCCCTGTATAACCACCTGCCCTCCTCCCCAATTTCCATATCCTCCTCACCCAGATGCCCAAGAATGTGGGGGGGGAGGGAGGCTATGGGCACCCAGCCACTCCACCCCAGAGGATTGCCCAAGTAACAGAAGGCTCGCAATCAATAAGTTTTGAACTGTAGTGTGGCCTTGTCCTTCCTGCCTCCCCTCATCCACCACCCCACCCGGTACTTCCCTTCTCACCCACCCCTGCTGGACTACCTTGCTAATTTTCCCCCTATTTGTGTGATGAATTAATAAAGAATGCATGATTTTAAAACAATAACGACTTTTTTGCCTCTGAAAGTGGTGATCAAAGGGGGGAGTTGCTTGGCTTACAGGGAAGCAGAGTCAACTAAGGGGGCGGGTTTTCATCAAGGAGAAACAAACAGAACTGTCACACCATAGCCTGGCCAGTTATGAAACTGGTTTTCAAAGCTTCTCTGATGCGCAGAGCGCTCAGCTGTGCTCTTCTAATCACCCTGGTGTCTGGCTGCACGTAATTGGCCACCAGACGATTTGCTTCAACCTCCCACCCCACCATAAACGTCTCCCCTTTACTCTCACAGATATTGTAGAGCACACAGTAAATAGCAATAACAATGGGAATATTGGTTTCGCTGAGGTCTAACCGAGTCAGTAAACTGTGTCAGCGAGCTTTTAAACGTCCAAATGCACATTCTACCACCATTCTGCACTTGCTCATCCTATAGTTGAACTGCTCCTTACTGCTGTCCAGGGTGCCTGTGTATGGCTTCATAAACCATGGCATTAAGGGGTAGGCTGGGTCCCCAAGAATAACTGTAGGCATTTCAACATCCCCAATGGTAATTTTCTGGTCTGGGAAGTAAGTTCCTTCTTGCTGCTGTTCAAACAGACCAGAGCTCCTGAAGATGCGAGCGTCATGCACTTTTTCCGGTTATCCCATGTTGATGTGGGTTAAAAGTCCCAAGTGATTCACCAGTGCTTGCAGCACCATTGAAAAGTACCTCTTGCGGTTTACATACTGGCTGCCAAGGTGGTCCAGTCCCAAGATAGGGATATGCATTCGTCTATCGCCCCACCACAGTTAGGGAACCTCATTGCAGCAAAGCCATCCACTATGACCTGCACATTTCCAAGAGTCACTACCCTTGATGGCAGCAGCTCAGTGATTGCGTTGGCTACTTGGATCACAGCAGCCCCCACAGTAGATTTGCCCACTCCAAATTGATTCCCCACTGATCAGTAGCTGTTTGGTGTTGCAAGCTTCCAGAGGGCTATCACCACTTGCTTCTCAACTGTGAGGGCTGCTCTCATCTTGGTATTCTTGCGCTTCAGGGCAGGGGAAAGCAAGTCACAAAGTTCCATGAAAGTGCCCTTACGCATGCGAAAGTTTCACAGCCACTGGGAATCATACTGCAACACTATGCCATCCCACCAGTCTGTGCTTGTTTCCTGGGCCCAGAACTGGCATTCCACTGCATGAACCTGCCCCATTACCACCATGATGTTCAAATTGCCAGGGCCCGTGCTTTGAGAGAAGTCTGTGTCCATGTCCTCATCACTATCGTGATCGCACTGACCTCGCCTGCTTTTTCAGATTCTGCACACGCTGCAGGATAATGTGCAAGGTGTTTGCAATGCTCACAACAGCAGCGGTGAGCTGAGTCAGCTCCATGCTTGCCGTGGTATGGCGTCTGCGGGAGAGCAAGGTTGCAGCAGAAGTGGTGGATGACGACGGATGCCATGAGAATAGCTATTTATACAAAACAATGAGAGGACCTGCAAGGTGGATTCATGGCACCAGGAGAGCAGAGTTGCAGCAGAAGCGGTGGATGATGATGATGGTTAGCAGTCCTACTGCACCGTCTACTGACAGCAGTATGGCATCTCCACGGAAAAAAGGCGCGAAACGATTGTCTGCTGTTGCTTTCATGGAAGGAGGGGCGACTGACGACATGTACCCAAAACCACCCACGACAATGTTTTTGCCCCATTGGGAGCTCAACCCAGAATTCCAATGGGCAGCGGAGACCGCGGGAACTGTGGGATAGCTACCCACAGTGCAATGCTCCAAAAGTTGACGCTAGCCACGGTAGTGAGGACGCACTCCGCCGACTTAATGTGCTTACTGTGGACATATGCAATCGGCTGTATAAAATCGATTTCTAAAAATCGACTTCTATAAGATCAACCTAATTTCGTAGTGTAGACGTACCCTTGGAAAGCCCCAGACATCAGCCTCTTCCCTCTGCAGAGCAGTAGCATGTGTCAGAATGGGACACTGGTACCAGAAGAAGGGACAATGATACATTTATTTTTATTTGAAAGTTCCAATGAACGCCCAAGGTTTAAAACTTCTAGAAATGAGTGTGAAAGCTTGCCTTCTGTAAATGCCTGTGGCTGAGATTTAAAAGAATTTATAGGGAGAAATAAAGGATGATTTTAACTGAAAAGAGTTTTAATAGCCAGACTAAACCAAATTAAAATTGTTCTGCCAGTTCCATGGCCACTAAAATGTGCAATCTCAGCATGATACAAAGGGAAACCCACATATCTTTGCATTGTTTAAATGGTGACTATGGATCAAGGGAGACTTAAAACCTTGTAGGGGAATTTTTGCAACCCCAGGGATTGTGAATATTTTTCTGATTTTGATGGTTTAAAATTAAAAAAGACCTTCTGATCAGGAAATAATGACTGATGGATATGTTCTCAGAAGATGGCACTTCCTGGTTTAAATTTAATAAATAGGCATAAATGGGTAAAAATCCACATAATCCTCTTCTGTTCCAGTGATCATCCCAGAGCGTAATGAATGTCTTTCCTTCCCTGGTGTTTTCCAATTTGGTTCACAAAACAGAGTTACTCTGGGGTTATTTCTTCTAAATGCTTTAAAGATTGACCTTTTAAAAGAAGTTTAAGAATTCCTCCCACTTCCTGAAAATGTCTTCTCTCAAGGATGCCAAAGTACTTTGAAATAAAACAGTATGTGGAAAGCCCTTAAATGCTGTTATGCTGAGAAGGGGGAGGGTTGCCTCAAGCTGGTGTGGTGGTTCATCACTCTTCTTGCACCTGGAACCATGGTAGGCTCTTTGCAGAACTTATGGTTAACATAGGGCAAATGAAAAACAAAGTGGTTGGAGAAGAGAGGCCAAGGGTTATAATAACAAAAGCTGAAATAACCATCAGAATATCCTTCCCATCTAGTTAAGGTACTGGATTCGGACTCAAGACATCCAAGTTCATTTCCAAACTTTGTCAAAGACTTCCTGTGTGACGTTGGCCAAGTCCTTTAAACTATCTGTAACTTGGTTCCCTATCATTTAAGTGGGAACAATACTATTTCCTTTGTACATCTTATCTATTTAGATTGTAAACTTTTCCAGGCAGGGACCATCTCTTATTGTGTGTCTGTACAGTGCCTAGCGTAGTACAAACTAACTTATGATAATTGTGGTTGCTGAGACAGTTAAGCACTCATCTTGGTTCGACTTAATCTGACATTTTTACTCTCTCATCTCTCTCATACATGGGTACAACACAGTATAACCTCTCCAAGTTGGCCCATGGGCCCTACCAAATTCACTGTCCATTTTGGTCAATTTCACAGTCAGAGGATTTAAAAAATTGTAAACTTCATGATTTCAGCTATTTAAATCTGAAATTTCAGAGTGTTGTAATTGTAGGGGTTCTAGCCCAAAAAGGAGTTTTGGAGGGGGTCACAAGGTTATTGTAGGGGGTGTTGGGGTTCTGCTACCCTTACTTCTGCACTGCTGCAGATGGCAGCGCTGCCTTCAGAGCTGGACAGTGGAGAGTGGTGGCTGCTGGCCGGGAGCCCAGCTTTGAAGGCAGAGCTGCCGCCAGCAGAAGTAAGAATGGCATGTTATAGTATTGCCACCCTTCCTTCTGTGCTGCTGGCTGCAGAGCTGGGCCCCCACTAGCCGCCATTCTCTTCCTTCCCAGCTCTGAAGGCAGCACAGAAGTAAGGGTGGCAATACCACGATCCACCTAAAATAACCTTGCAACCCCGTTGCAGGTCCCTCTTGGGTCAGGACCCCCAGTTTGAGAAATGCTGGTCTCCCCTGTGAAATCTGTGTAGTATAGGGAAAAGTACACAAAAGACCAGATTTCACGGGGGTAGACAAGATTTCACGGTCCATGATGCATTTTTCATGGCTGTGAATTTGGTAGGGTCCTTCCCATGGGGATAGTTTCCATCGCAGATGGTCACAGACCCTTTTCCAAGGACAAAGAGAAGAGACGGTATAGTGAGTTTAGGGATTTGATGACTACTCGAACCACATTTGATTTGCATGTGAATCCAGCTGCTCTGGAACTGTTCAGATTCTGACCTTCCCCAGAGATATTTGTCTCACTCACCTGTGAGCACTGATTGGTTGGTTTAAAACATCAATGTTGTAAACATCTCAACCAGTTTCCTGTGAAGCCTGCACTTTGGTTACCGGGGCAGAAAGTCTGAGGGGAGGAAAAAAAATCTCTCACTGAGTGAGAGTTTCCCTGTGACTGAAAGTAACCTTGTTAAAGCTAATTCTCAACTGTGTAAAGCCAATCTGTCTCAAGGAATGCCATGTCTGGCTCTTCTGTGGCTGCTCCCACAGTACAGTGCCTAGAAACTGAACATCTGGAAGCTTAGAAAAGCGCCATGGGAAGCGTTAATAGGGAACACTGTATAGTCCGATTTGAACCAGTTGCAAACCAAACCAGCAGGGGAAAAGAAGGGGCTGTGTGTGTGCCCAGTCCAGAAAAGGCCATGGAGTGGGCTGAGCTGGAGTTGGTGTAATTTATATTGCTTGAGAAAATGACAATTGATAAGCAGATAACTTGTATGAAATCAGACTTCTTTGGAGGAAAAACAAATCCTCTCCTACTTCCTATTTCTTAGTGACTGTTTCCACAGCAACCCATTATGAGGTGATAACAGGCTTATGAGTTGCTGTTGAATGGGCGTTACCTCCCCCACCCCCGCCAAGGTGTGTGGTTCTCTGCATGCCTCAGAGCTCTGCTCTGTCTGGACTCCCTCTTCTCCATTTGTAGGAGACTAAGTGATTTCGGCCAGTAGATCCATGATATAAAGGACAAATGGCCATTTTTCCAATCTGGAGGGGAAACATGTTGGTCATTAGGACTACTGTGACCTTACGGGAGAATGATTGACTGAAATGGAAGACTCTAGCATAAGGGAGACCTCCATCTCATATGCCAGGTTAGGGAAATATCGGCATGAATCGCCAGTTTTCTTCTCAGTACAGACTGGGCTTCAAATAAGTATCTTCTTAGTTTTGGGAATGGGGAGTGCTGGACTCATGCCTGTGTAATTGTGTCTAATTGAGGAACACAGGTATTGCCAGACTGGATCAGACCCAAGGTCCGACTAGTCCAATATTCTGTCTCCAACAGTGACCAACACCAGATTCTACAAAGGAAGGTGTAAGAACCCCATAGTAGGCAGATGGAGAATAATGTGCCCCCCCCATTAGGTCTCCTTCCCATTCTACTAGAGATTGGTTTACACCCTAAAGCGTAAGATTTAATATCCTTTTCACAAAATTTGTGATCATTAGTTATGATGTTCTGGATACCCATATAAATGTCCAGTCCCTTTCTGAATTTTGGTAAGTTCTTGGTCTCTATTTGCTATAACAGTGAGTTCCACAGTTTAATTACACTTTGTGTGGAAAAAGTATTTCCTTGTATTGGTTTTCAATTTCCCACCATTTAATTTCACTGACTGTCCCCTTGAGTTTTTTGGGTTATGATATGGGGCTAACAGAAGCTCCTGATCTATCTTCTCTCTTGTTCATTATTTTATATACTTTTATCATGTCTCCTCTTACCCTTCCATTTATATTGATTGTTAGGAATTTTGAAAAAAAAAGATCATTTCAGAGAACAGCTGTAGGATAGAAGTGCGTGCATACAAGGCACATGTCATTTTTGATTGCTTGAGAGAGAGAGCTGCATAAGACTGGGTTTATTTGGAGGTAACATAGTTGTTATTTCTATTAGGTTTAGTAGTCTTTTATTACATGCTTGTGCTTTTATTTTATAATATATTGTAAATGTACTATCTTTAATAGCAGTGTTGTTCCTTCACCAGTGGTCGGAGGTGTTAATTTGTAATGTCAAAGTAATATTGCTATCTTTTTGGAGATTATTAAATAAAAGCATTTTAAGAACGAACTGTGTTCCCGGTGCCATTACGGACAGAGCCAAATCTTGCTCACTGTGATTGCACAATTAGTTCCATTGAAACCAACAGGAGTGGTTGTGTGAATAAGATGATCTTTGGCTCATGCTGTTCACTTCAGCTGGACTTGAAGCTATGTACCTAAAGCTTATGCTGCTCTGATAGAGAAATGGGAAGATTGTGGATGTTTATTTAAAAACATTTGGTGATTTTCTCCTTTCACAGCAATTATAAGATCTAAAGGTCATGTTTAATGTTTCCATATGACAAGATCGAATTACAATAAAAAGAATAAAGCCAAGGCATGAGTAATTTGGCTGCAGTAATCACCTATAAAAGTGAAATAGTCTTCACACATCTCCACCTGTTGGTAATAAAGCATGTTCTTCTGAAGGCAATTATTTTGTTATCCTTCCGTCCTCATTAAAATTAATTTTTAAAATAAATTGTTCATTCATTGATGTGCAAATGCCTTCTTAAATGGTGAAGTAGAGTCCAGCCTATGTGGTGGAATTAATGTGTTGTTGATTATGACTTAAAGTAAACATTCAGATTTTCCTGTAGAAGAGACTAACAATTGTGAGTAGGAATGCTGTGTACCGAGCAACTAGTATGTCTAACATACATCGTAAAGCAATTGTGTGGTCTAGTAGCCAGGACGCTGGTGAGGGTGTCAGGAGACCTGGGTTCTGTTCCTATCTCTGCCACTGGCCAGCTGTGTGATCCTGCATGATAGACTGCTCTCTCTTTTCCCTCCCAGTCTCTCTCTCTCTGTCTTGTCTGTTTAGATTGAAAGCTTTTTGGAGCAAGGACTGTCTTGTATTTGTACAGCTCCTAACACAATGGCATCCTAAACTCAGTCGGGCCAATAGGCACTACTGTAATGCAAATGACAATAATGGACGCATCACTATGGTAGACAGCAGGACTTGCTTACTTGTTCACTATATTCAATAGTTGAGGGTCAACACTGCCCTTGGTGTTGTACAAGACTCAAACTAGTAAGTTACTAAAGAGGTTGTCTTTGTCCTACACGTAGAACTCAATCCTGTAGCCCTTACTTGTATGAGCAGCTACATCTGAAGTGGCCTTCAAGACCATATAAAATCACACATGACATCCAAGATGTCCGTTGTTTAGCAGGAGTTCAGAGACTCTCTGTGTCTGTGAAAGAGTTGCAGAGATATTTTCTAATTGCAAAGGGGTATCCTATAAATCTGCAGGTAAGAGGAGGAAGGCTGGTCTTGTGGCTAAAGCACCAGTCAGGTGTAACAGGATGGTCTGTCCCCTTCAAGGGCAGCAGAGGGACTGAGGCCAGCCAGCCCTGTTTCAAGGCATGGTGGCCCCTTTAAGAACAGGCAGTTCTGGGAGAGTGCTGCCTCAGCCATGTGACTACCTGCTGAGGATTATAAAGCAGCCCTCTTGGCTCAGTCACATGGAGCCTGGCATCTGGAGAGACCTGCAGGAGTCTCTCCTATGGCTGAACCAGGACAGTGGTGGCCTGGGGAAGTCTGCCAGGGTCCAAGCATAGCCCCAGGATGGAGGGCTCAGAGACCCTGCAGTCTATTCTTGCTGACTACTCTTGTGATTTCTCCCTCTGTCCCCCATGAGTGACAGGATTTTGGCTGGAGCCAGACCTGCAATGATTCAAAAAGCTCCAGCCTGCTAGCAAATTTAAGTTCTGCTGGATTGGGGTGAACCTGTCTTTCCTCACTTATCCACCTCCATGGTAACCAATCAAGGCTGCTGCAGGAAGCAGGCATTACCCCTATCCCCTCCCCTCAGTAGCCTGGCAGCATTCCCATCAAAAGGGAGAAGGGAGCAGAAAGAGTCCAGCAGCTCTGTTCCCTCCTCCCTGCCTGTGAGCAACAGGGGGTGGATGGTTCCTCTGAGGGTGAACAAAACCCTGCCTCCCGCAGTCAAGCAGGGAGTGAGGGGATGTGTCTGCAGCCCCCCAGGCCTGGAAGAGGGGAGGGAAGAACCCCAGGAGAAAAAAGGAAATGGGAGCAGAGCTGAGGAGACAGGAGTGATTTAGAGGTTAGGAAACAGAATTAATTGATGGACAGGGACAGGCAGAAGTGGGGGTCAGAGCTCCTGCAGCAGGGTCCAGAATTACTATACCCAACCCATTTGGGACAGTGGGCAACACCAATTCTCATGCACTGGAGATGGGTATGGGGAGTGCAAAAATCATAGACAAACCAAACCCACTCCACAACATAGCTTTAAAAAAAAGAAAAAAAAAAGCTCATGATTTTTCAGACTGACTCATGATTTGTGAACTTTTGACGTTGTCATGAGAGGAGGAGTCTGAGCCCAGGGACTGAGGCTAGTAACAGGCTTAGGGGAAGGTCTCCCCAGAGAGGCCAGGGGTTGGGGTGGAAATAGCAGAGTTCCCTTGCTCAGAGGGAGAGCCAAGAGAGACAGGACCTGAAGCAGAAAGGATGTGAGCCTGAAAGGGCCAAAGGAACTGTGTTTACAGGGTGAGCACCTGAAAAATTAGACCCCAAGAAGGGAAATGTTATGTTTATGTTTAAAATTCCTGAATTGATGTGAGTGGATTGGAGTGGAGAGCCAACCAAGAGGGAAACTGTTGCAGGTGGTCTCCTGGGCCATGCCAGAGGGTGGCAAGCTCTGTGACTGCACCCTGCATTATCCAGCTTTGCTACAGGCTTCTTATATGACCCTGGGCAAATCATTTAATCCCTCTGTGGCTCATTTCCCCCTCTGCAAAACTGGAATAATGATACATCCCTTCCTCACAGGTTGTTTTGTGGATACATCCATAAATGCCTAGGAGGAGCTAAAATTATAGTGGTGGGCCGTTTAAGTTCTCGGGGAAGAATCTACAATGGCTGTCCTTTACTCTTGCCTGGCATTTCACCATTAAATATTGTCTGCTGGCAATGGAGCTGTCACTAACAAATAATATTGTGCTTGGTATTGGCAATGCACTTTGCAAATTACAAGAATTGTTTAATTTCATGAAAGGTCTGGATTTTGTGTGGAATTTGAATGACAACAGAAGCATTTTGAGGCATAAAATGTCTCAAGTTTTGAAGTTTGAAAACATAAAAGGACAGATTATGGGAGTGAAATATGCAAACTTCCTCATGTTTCAGTGGGAATCCAGCCATTTTATGAAGAGTTGAATTTTATGGCTACAAAATGGACTAGAATAAAAAACTGGGGGTTTTTTTCTGCCAAACTTATGGGTGGAAATATTCATCATATTCACATATCACTCCACTTTTGCTTATATAGACAAAAAAACACAGAGGCAGCCACTGCTTTTTCCCTAGAAAAGGATAAGAAACTGCTTTTAAAGATCTTACTTTGCTGGGTGTACAAATAAAAAGAGGGAAGGAAAGTAAATAACAAAGAGTGGTGAAAATTAAATGGAACAAGGCTGGCATTGGTGGAACAACTGTGGTAGATCTGCATCTTGTTACTGTGTGCCTACACATGCAAAAAGTATCTTGAGCTAAACACTTGATATTGGATCTTTGTCCTAAGAAAGATCTATCAACAATTTTCCAAGCTCGCAGCCAACCCTATGCTTCAGCAATCTGAGTGACCAGGGTGCTACAATGAGCACTCTGTCACAGGGACCATGACTTCAAAACCAAGTTAATCCCAACCAGTTTCTCAACTGTTTTTGCTGGCTATTTCTCCTCCACATACATGTAGTTAGTTATCTTTAGCAGAGTGGCCACTGGAATGACTCACTATATATATTACAGTTCTTGGTATTTTGTTACCAAGTAGATTTTACTGTAGAAAAAATAAACTGAGGGACAACCGGCAATTCCATGCAGTTTTTCAAAAACTGTTTGTTATGGTATTGTGGCCACTACCCATAAGCATTTGAGTCTGATTCTCCTCTCTCAGCAGTTTTATACCTGTGTAATTCAATTGACTTCAGCATAACTACTCCTGATTTACCCCTGTGTAAGTAAGAGGAGAATCAGACCCTCTGTGTTATGTCTGGCACCTGCTTTCCCCCTTTGGTTTTCTGAAATAGAAAATTTGAATATTTGCACCACACCAAGTACTGCAGCTGTCACTAGCTGTAAAACCTGTTAGAATATGCACAGGAGTACATAGCCTAATTCCTGGATTTTACTGGACCAATAAAACTTGTTGTACGATGCAAATGGCTTCCTCTGGTATTTCTTTACATCAACTCTGAATACCACCCACAAATTCTGATCATGGTTTTGTTAACCCAATGTTAGCAATTCTCAACTCATTTATTTCTCACGCTTCCTTTCCATGCAGTAGAAAACATATTGTGCTCAGTTCTGCCCCCTGTTGTCTGCACACAGCTCCTATCGACCATGTAGGGATTTGCACAAATGTATCTCAGGGTAGACGCCCACTCAGCGAGCTCAGTTTGTAGTTACAAAAGGGAGAGTATCCCCATTCTCTTCCAATTTTCTCCATTTCCCAGAGTCTTTATACGGAGTAACTGGTTATTTTCTATAGCATCAATTTTTCCCATAAAACATGGCAGCTGTCCTATTTCCAGAGATCTGCTGATATGGTAGATGATGCTAGTCCACAAATATACTTTAGTAGAGTAAGGCGCTACTATGAGTTGATGATGATGTTGGCAGACCAAAATACTCATGTTAATTTCATCTCTATTTAATAGTCAGGGAGAAAAAAAAATCAAAGTCTGGCAAAAGAAAACATCCAAAAGCATCAGACAAAATACTCCATCTTTATTTTGAAAAACAGAAAAATTTAAAGCAGGAACAAATGATTAAATTCTAATCCCATACATTCAAACCAGGAAAGGCTTAGATGATTAGCAACTTTTCTGAACATGACAGGTGTTGACAGCTTAGTCTTTTTTTATTGCCTCAGTTTTCTTTGTATGCAGAGAGAGAACTTACACTACAGAAAGCGTTAATGTCTTCACACTTTCTTACATTTTTAACCACATAATATATGTAAAACCATTACTAGATGAGTCATTGCTTTCACAAGGTTAGTGTGTCTGTTTATAGATCTCTCTGTGTGTGTAATTTCAATATTTGCATGAAAGGAAAAACAGATCTGCCTTGAGCTGGTATTGGTGTTTATTCAGTATTACAGTCACTCTTAGGGGCACGGAAGTGCTAGGTCCTGTACAAACACAGAGTAGGAGAGACATCCTGGCCCACTGAACTAACAATCTAAATAGACAAGACAGACAAAAGGTTAGAGAGAGAGAAAATAATATCTCCATGTTATAGATGGGGAAACGATTTTGCCTAGCAATGAATTTGGAGTCGTATTATTCAGTATTTGGACACGTACCAAGTATTCACAAAGTATTGTGAATTTTGGCTTGAATAATTATAAGAATATATTGCTCACTATCCTGATTCTTAATATTTTCCCACCAATAGCAAACAACCCATAAGATTAAATGTATTTGGCCAGCCTATTTGGCAAACACTTCAGAATAATGAATATGTTAAAATAAATTTGCTTTGTGAGAGATTAAAGTACCAAACAAGGTGCTAATTTCCTAACAAACATTATTCACAATGAATAATTCAAACAGCTCTGATGTTTCCTCATTATATTGATCAATTTTATGTGTGGTGTGGAATGAAAAATTTAGAGGAAATGCAGATATGTCATGAGTCTTCCTTTGTATCCTTTAACTAATTCAGTAATTTAAAAATAATTTAATTTAATTCAACAGCATGATCTTCCTATATAAATCTTTCACCAAATTAGTGGCATCTGAAATCTACATAATCCTCCCTACTTCAGATCATTCAGCATTTTATCTACAAATGCTGTCTGCTTTAGATAACATGCAGTTTTCTAAAATAAGGGTACCTTACCCCAGGTTTCCAACATCTCACTGCACAGTACACACTGGGCAATAAAAATTATCCATCTATAGCTTGTTTAAGTTTTCCTTACTAAGAACTGTGCCATGTAAATTAATTAGAGTAGGGCTGCTGCCTGGTTAACTGAGCACCTGATATACTGAAATTGTAATTTATGGGTTCTGCCTGTAGATAGTGGTGCACTGAACCATCATCAGTTTGCACAATTTTTTCCAGTGGATGGGCTATAGGGAGAATGCCATTATTTGGAAACCAATTTGCAAGCAGCTACGTGTATTTTTGCTGGCTTCTTTCTCCTTCCTCTATTTCTTGTTTCTGCATCTTGCAGTAATTGCATAGACTTCAGTAAGGTACAAAACTTTCTAACAATGTTCCCAAGGTTTTTTTTAAATTCTGGGTCACGTCCTTAGCTGGTGTCTGTTGGTATAGCTCTAAAGTTGAAGGAGCTGTCAATTTATACCAGCTGAGGATTTGGACCTCAGTGTTTGAACTTTGCAATTTTTCTAGAATACTTTTTTTTTTTAAAGCAAACCTCCAGGGTATTTTAACACGGGCAAGTTGGCAGGTCAGGAGATCATTTAGTAGGATCTGAAACTTATTTTAAATGATGTATAATATATCTAAGTTGCGGATGCTGAGATAAGTAATGCAGATCAATGAATAAAGTGGTAAGAAATAACAACACTTTTCAGAATGTCTGTGTGTGGGAAAGTAAATCCCAAATGACCTTTAAAAGCTATCAGCAAAAGCGGGTGGGAAGGGGAAGACGAATAATGCAAGCACACAGCTTATTAAACTTTCCTCATCCATTTTCTTTCACACTGAAGCTAAATGTTCACCAACTAATGTGATTCCATACAGGACTACTGAGTAAACGGTACACTGTTGGAATTACTATTTATTTGCAGGAAGACTCAAAACACTTTAAGTATGTGGAACTTGAACTGCTTACTGAAGTCTTTTCAATAGGACAAGGTGTTAGGAGGTTTTCATGTGGTATGTGCCTGTTCTAAATGTTACTTGTCCGCCTTATATGTACAGTTTCTCCCTCAGACAAAATATTCAGTTTCATCCCAGGGTAGAACAAACAAATATTTGGTGCCAGTTTGTTCCTACTGTTCTCTTATAACCATTCAGAGCATGCTGAATGACTGAACACAGAACAATAAAACCAAGCACAACCCAGGATGCCTTATGAATGTTGAATGGTCCTCTGCTAATTCAGAGCTGGCTTGTGCTACCTGGCCTCAAGCTGAATGGTGCCTTCCTCTATAGAAGACCCATTGATATCATTGAGGCATGAGTTACTGTACAATATAATAGTACCAGATTCTGCCACTAAGCCGCTTTTTTCAGAGATTTTTCTCATCTGCTAGACGCAAGTATTAAAACAGTACTTCTTTTGTAACATGCTGTGTTTGAGTTTGACTTTGATTTCACAGTGATATAAGTTAGGAGTAACTCCACTTAAGTCATTAGAGTGATACTGGTGTAAAATCAGTGTAAAAGGGAATAAGATGAAGATCCCACGTCCACAACAAACTCTTCAGGGAAAACTCACCATGCAGAAGGCACAAAGAGGCCAAGTTAAACAGTAATCATCTTATAAGATTTGTAGACCTAACATCTGTGGTGGTAGTCTGAGGCCTTAGATTTTGTTCTTCTTTGACATAATTAATTTACAAGCAAATTAACATATGGAAGATACAATAAAGGAAAGAATCACAGATATATATTTGTCATTCATATTCTGGTATGTGCACTTCATTCCACTGTTTAACATAAAACATGTTCTATGCAAACCTGGTTAAACGAACAAACTCCTGGAAAATCAACAAAAAAGAGAATTGGTAGAATTGATCCTGCTACTTTATTTTTAGTTCAATCCAGGGCACCTAAGTATAGCTGGATTCTCTGGACTTTGTATATGCTGAAAGAGTACAGTCAGAAAGTGTTATTTTTCACCTATACATTTTATTAATCTAATTATGATAAAGATGAATAACTAAACAAAAAGACTCTTTCATCTGAAACACAATTATGCATATAGGCAAACCCTAAAGTAATGCATGCTGGAGGAAATCATTTGAATTACTCATGCCCCTTCTAAATGAACTGTATCAACTCAAGGAAAAAGTCCTTCAGGCCAAACTGAAGTGTTGCTCATCAGAAAGCAGAAACATGCCAAAGAACAGGTCAGGACATTTGATGAGAATACAAGTTTGGTTGATAAAGGTGGTGTTGTTGATGTAATATACTTACTTATACTATACTTCCGTAAGGCATTTGACTTCGTGCCATACAACATTTTGTTCAAAAAACTGGAAAGATATAAAATTAACATGGTACACGTTAAATGGTTTAAAAGCTGGCTAACTGAT
This sequence comes from Chelonia mydas, assembly GCF_015237465.2. NCBI lineage: Eukaryota > Metazoa > Chordata > Testudines > Cheloniidae > Chelonia > Chelonia mydas. Next base: position 41,558,830 of record NC_057855.1, read on the forward strand.
AGGTCTCAAAATGCAGTTGTAAATGTTGACTCATCATTGAGTTGGCAGCATTTCTAGTGGGGTCCCACAGGGATTGGTTCTTGGCTCAATGCTATTTAACACTTTTATCAATGACCTGGAAGACAACATAAAATAATCACTGATGAAATTTGCAGTTGAGCCAAAAATTGGGGAATGGTAAATAATGAGAAAGACAGGTCACCGATAGTGTGACCAGGATTGCTTGGTTAGCTGGGGGCAAGCAAAAAAAATGTGTTGTAATATGGCTAAATGTATACATTTGGGAACGAAGAACGTGGGCCACATAGGCCACACTTACAGGATGGGAATACTATCCCGGGAAGCAGTAACTGAAAAAGATTTGGGGGTCATGGTGGAATATGAGTTCCCAGTGTGACGCTGTGGCCAAGATGGCTAATGTGATCTTTGGTGTCACTCTGCTGTGACAGAATGCTGACAGTCAGCCACTGACCCAGCACTCAGGTCATTTAGGCACTAACTAGTTCCCCCAGAGAAGCCCTGATTGAGGAGCAGATGATTTAATTACCTAATCAGACTCTGGGCTGATGGGCCAAAGGGAAGCTAAATCTCTGGCTGGTGAGATCTCTGGAGAAAGGGCTGGGGATCAAAGGACACTGTGGTTAGAAGTGCTGTAACAGGGATTGTGACCGTGGCTTGGCTGTGAAAACATCAATAAAACTCAGAGGTGTTGACAAGCAAGAGGTGTCCAAGGCTGTTTGCGAAGGACCCCAGGGCAGGAGAGGACCTGCCTTGTTACAGATACATAAACAATGGGATCTTGAGTAGAAAGGTTATTTTACCTCTGTATTTGGCACAGGTACAACTGCTGCTGGAATACTGTGCCCAGTTCTGGTGTCCACAATTAGAGAAGGATGTTGATAAATTGGAGAGAGTTCAGAGAAGAGTCATGAGAATGATTAAAGGATTAGAAAACTTGCCTTTACAGTGATAAAACCAAGAGCTCAATCTGTTTAGCTTAACAAAGAGAAATGTAAGGGGTGACTTGACTACAATCTATAAATACCTACCTGGGGAACAAATATTTCATAATGAGACCCTCAATCTAGCAGAGAAAGGTATAACATGATCCAATGGCTAGAACTGACAATTCAGATGGGAAATAAGATGTAAATTTTTGACAGTGAGGGTAATTAACCATTGGAACAATTTACCAAGGGCTGTGTTGGGTTTTCCATCACTGACAATTTTTAAGTCAAATTTGGATGTGTTTTGTTTTTTCTAAAAGATCTGCTCTAGGCATTATTCTGGGGAAGTTCTGTGTGTTACACAGGAGGTCAGATCTGATGATCCCAATGGTCCCTTCTGGCCTTAGAATCTATGAATTGTCTCCACTTTCCATCAAAGGCATACTGCCCACTTTGTGAAAGTGATGTGATGTCTTGGGATCTAATTTGACTCCTCACTAAGTCTAGACGTCCAGGTAGCATCAGTTTCTAAAAATGCCTTCTCACCACCAGCTTGCTAAGAAACTTTGTCACTTCTTCCCGGATGAGGACTTGGCCACATTGATCCCCTCATTTATCACCTGCAGGCTAGATTACTGTAACTGATTGTATCTGAAGCTGAATTTGAAGATGCACAGGCTACAGCTGGTAGACAATGTGGCCGCCTGCCTTTCCAGGGCTTAGGCCATTAGTGAGCACATCATCGCTATGCTCAAATCCATCTACTGACTCGCAGTCAGATTCTGATGACAGTTTAAGGTCTTGGTCCTAACTTTCAAAGCAACTAATGGATCAAGCCCGAGCCACATCAAAGGCTGAATTTCCATCTGTGAACCATTGTGACAGCTGAGCTCCTCTGAAATAATGCCGATGTCAAAGCCCAGGATGAAGCATGGGAGAGCTGGGGACAAAGCATTCTTGGTCAAGCGGTTCTGGCTATGGAACAGTCTTCCAGAGGAGGTCAGGCAAATCCAGACTCTTGTCATTCTGAGGAAACGTTCTGAGCAAAACCTTCCCTTTGAAAGAATAGAATCGTAGGACTGGAAGGGACCTTGAGATGTCATCTGATTCTAGTCCAGTCCCCTGCACTCATGGCAGGACTAAACATTATCAAGACCATCTCTGACAGGTGGTTGTCCAACCTGCTCTTAAAAATCTCCAATGATGCAGATTCCACAACTTCCCTAGACAATTTATTCCAGTGCTTAACCACCCTGACAGGACGTTTTCCCTAATGTCCAACCTAAACCGCAATTTGCTTGCTGCAATATTAACCCATTGATTCTTGTCCTATTCTCAGCAGTTAAGGAGAACAATTTTTCTCCCTCTTCCTTGTAACAACTTTTTATGTACTTGAAAATTGGTATCATGTCCCCTCGTTCAGTCTTTGCTTCTCCAGACTAAACAAACCCAATTTTTTCAATCTTCCCTCATAGGTCATGATTTCTAGACCTTTAATCATTTTTGTTGCTCTTCTCTGGATTTTCTCCAATTTGTCCACATCTGTCCCAAAAATGTGGCGCCCAGAATTGCACACAGTATTCCAGTTGAGGCCTAATCAGCGCAGAATAGAGAGGAAGAATTACTTCTCATGTCTTGCTTGCAACACTCCTGCTAATACATCACAGAATGAGGTTTGCTTCTTCTTTTTTTTTTGCAATAGTGTTACACTGTTCATTCGTATTTATAATCTTACTTCAACTGTGTGAGACTCACACTATGAACACTCTTTTTATTCCCAAACTCATGCTGCTCCACCCCAAAAAGCTACCCTAAAACCAACCAAACAAAAAACTCTTCCCAAAGTGTGTTTTTACCCTGAATAGGGACACGTGCCAGAAAGTCCATTAAGCCCATTAAGGACTTGGCTATTATTACGGATTTTTATGTGGAAGATGCTCAGATACTCCAGTGATGGGTGGCAGTATAAAACCCATATATATATATATGGAATAGAATGGAAAATATTAGAATATTTGAATACTATTATGTAAATGAAAGCTATGCCCTCACCTGGAATATTATATTCATTCTGGTCATTCCATCTCCTAAAGGATATAGCAGATATAAAAGGAATTCAAAAACAGGTGACAAGAATTATACAGGACATGAAAACCCTTCAGATGGGAAGACCTAGAACAGCTTCTCCAAGAGAAAGGTATATAACAATGAGTGGTATTGAGAAAATAGATTGGCACCTTTTAGTCACTCTCTCCTAATACAAGAACAAAGGGACATTCAGTGAAATTGATATTTGGCAAATTCAAAACTGACAAAAGGAAACAATTTTTCAAATAACTCAGTGCTAGTGTGAGGGGTTTCTTGACACAAGGTATCCTTGAATTGAAGAGTTCAGCAGGATTCAAAAAGATTAGACATTTATATAGATAACAAGAATATCAGAGGTAAAATAGTAAATATTTTTCAAAGACTGTTGCCAAGGGGATTTAGGCTCCTAAGTGGCTTAGGCACTTTTCAAAATTTTGCCTTATGTTTATAATAATGCTTACTGGGTGTAAAAGCCTTGTCTTGCAGTAGCACATTTCTGGAGACCATATTTGGCCTAATCTTCTGAACTACTCTATCAGAAAAAAACACTGAGTTAAATAGGGAGGCGCATTGGGCAACATTAATGCACCTTTGTATTTCTGTTTTTTATAATCTTAACAGTCATGTAAATTGCTACCGCCCTTCTTATTCTTTAATGAATCAAATAATGTTGCTGGCTGGTTAGTCAAAACATAGCCTGCAAAGCACAGAGAGAGCAGCACTGGGATTCTGATCACAGGACCTACAAGAAGCTGAGAGAAGGATTTATTTTTTACTTTGCTCATTTCCTCCACCCCCCACCCACCCCCTCACCCCAGCATGTTCTGTGGCGGTGATGATTCACCTGCAAAACTACTGAAGCATTTGGTTTTGCAATATATTATTTCTATCCATTCTTTGTTCTTGTCTACTCTTGCTGTGATTTGGCATCTACTTAATGATACCTGTTCATTTTTATCTGGTTCTGTAAATTATATTGTACTTACCAGCCTAACCAATGATTATTCTGTGAGTGAGTGAACCAGCTATTTTAATTTTTTTTCTACTCAGTAAGTATCGTTACAGGTCTGGTCTATTGTAGTGGCTTCAGTTGACATTTTCATATTTCTCTCCCCTTCTATTCCCCACCATTGGACTGTAAGAAAGAAACAAGGAAATTAACTGTTGTGATTTAAAAAGATGCCGTTTGAGCTCACTCCTACAAGGTGTTGCACATTCTGTTCCTGATCCAGCAAAGCAACTTTAAGCATGTGAGCAATCCCATGGACTCTGGTGGGCCTATCATGTGCTTAAAGTTAAGCATGTGCTTAAATGCTTTGCGGGATCATGTAAGAGTGGTCAGCACCTTGTAGGATCAAGTCCTTTTCCAGTAGGAACTTCTTGGATTCTAATGGAATGTGGCACAGGAAATCAACACCTTACAGTGCTATAATTGTTTTCTTAAAATGGGGCTGTTGCACAGTAATTTATTTTGTTTTTCTGTACCCATGAAAATAAATACACATGAGAGAACTCTGAATTTCAGTGATATCACTCTTTAAGTACAGTTCCTCAAGGTATTTTTCATAAGCAAAGTTCCAGCACCAAATTACCCTGTCTTTTATTTCCAGAAAAGTGAAAAAATCTTATGGAAAAATCCTGTAGATTTTAATAGAAAATGCTAACCGTTCTACATGTGCAATCATGTAGTTAGATAAATGACACCATTAACTATTTCCAGATGCAAAGTTGCCTCTGTAAAATTGAAGGACACACACACATGAAAAGACATTTCCGCTAAATACATTCTCCTTTACACCTGGAAACCTCAGTAACCTGCTCTTTTATTTCAGCCGTAGTCTCCCAAACAAGATTCAAAAGGCTGAACATTTTCTTGTTTTAAATTGTACTGTAAATGACCAAAATCATCTTCAAACACCCCTTTCACATATATATAATTTAAAGCAAAGTATTGAAAAGAAGAAAAGGAAAAGAATGATCAATTATTAAAATGCACAAAATGAACCTCTGTTCATATGCCTTAAACATATCTTGGGCCTACAGAGACACAATGTTTTTGTGTAAATATTTCTCTGGTTTTTTTTCAATACAGCTAAATTAGTCTTTTGAGCAAGGGGTTGTTAATATCACGCAATCTTACACTCATAAAATGATATTTACTCTGAAAGATCCCAAAATACCTTACATATTATATTATGGCAGTATCTGGTAGTGATTCCATAGTTAGTGTTGCATTCTAAAATGGAGTATAAATTCCTATTTTCTCTAAAAGTAGTTGGACATTTGTGGTGAAATTTTGGACAGGATTGTTTTAATGCCTTTTGAATTTCCTATGAAGTTTTTGTTAGTTTCTTCCTTCACAATTCTTTGAAATATGGCTTTGGTTGAAGTTTTCCTCTGGCAGACCTATTTTCATTGTTGACAAATAAGTCTTTAAAAAAAAATCTACACAAAACTTGGTAGAGAGTTGGATCCACAATATATCTGACCCACACCAATAAAAGTAAGTATGAGAAGTTAAGCCACTTATACGCATCCTCTTCTCCTTCACTCACAAGTACACACCTCCCCATTACAACAACTACTGTACACCACAGCCTATCTGTTGCGACCTTAACTCTGCTTCTCTTTGGTCCTTTTTGCATACATCCCTTTACCAGGGGTTGTTTTTTAATACTAACACAAGTAATTGTGGCTGTTTGGTGGAATAATTGGTTGTGTTAGGAGGGGGTGATTTGGAAAAGGCTTGTGTACAGATGGATGGTTAAATGGGGTAATGAAAAGTTAGCATCCATACAGGGGCAGCATTAAGGTTGCTGTATGTGATCTGTAGTGGAATGTAATTGGGGAAGGGGTAAAGTGTGTGCCTGTGGGTGAAGGAGAAAACGATGCATGGCTTTCTTCTATTTCCTTGATTTTGTGGGTGTGTAGCAACCCTACCTGCTTCACAGCAAAAGTTTTTTTCTCATGTATAATTGTTCCAATCACCACTGAAAAGTACCTACCTCTAGGGTCAAATGTAACAGCTGATTTTTAAAGCAACACCACATGACTATTTAGGAAACTAAGCAACAGATCCTGGTCAGCTGACTTTATTAGGAGCAGAGTCAGGCCTAAAGTAGAGAATTTTGTATACGGCTGAAATTGCAGGAGGAATTTAGAAAGGGATACTGTAATTTCTGAGATTGTAGTTTGGCCAGGATGTTCAAGTTAACATGCTTTCTTAATATTTTCAAAATGTACTATTGATTCTTTAATGATCAGTAGAAGTTCAGAGGAGTTTAGTTTTACAACTCAACCAAATGAAGTCACTTCCAACATTATATTGCCTCTTAACTCTCTGCCAGAGCAACAACAGGGAAAAACACCTCCTCCTGAATCACCACTACTCCTTGCAGTATTGGGGTTTTCCTTGCTGCTCTCCCATTCACATACTGCCCAGACTCAACATGGCTTAACTTGTGAGACCTGAGAAGATCACTGCAGTCGAAAGAGGTAAGTCTTCGCCCTAGTACCTACACCTGTAAAAGACCTGATATAACATCTAATAATATCTGATAATGACACATTATGTAACTTTTTCTAGTATAGGGGCTCTTCCCACCTCTAAACTAATTAGCAGCATTTCCAGGAAGTGACCTGCTTTGTGAGTTCGCTTTGTGTGTGACATCTTTTTCTTAAGAAGTATCATGCTTGGTCTGTCTTTGGGGAGAACTGACTAAACATTAAAATATCAAAATGAGCACAGATGAAGCAATCTTGATAGGCTGGAGTGAATTAAGTCCTATATTAGTTAGCAAAGATCAAGGCAGCACAGTCAGACCTGTTGCAGTTACAAAAGAAGAAAGCTGGTGTTAAATTGTGGGCTCATTAAGGCTGAAAGGCACGGTCGGGTGATCTTCCTGCATCAGATATTTTGTAACTTATTTATTTTGATCTATAAAATATGTTTAAAAAGCACAGCTCCAAGATCTACATCTGTTACGTACATTAAAAATGCAGGGCCAAATTTGTTGAAAGTGTAAATGGACTACACTCTGATTTCAAGGGGTAGGTGTAATTTTGGCCAGTTCTTCTGGTTGCATCCGTGCATTTACCACTTCACTATAGAGCAGTGGTTTTACAGTATTCCAGTTTCAGTCAGGGATCCAGACATATGATTCTACCAATATTTCATTTAAAAATAAACTTGATGGTAGGGACTCTGAGCCCAACGTTGCAGCTGCAGGATTCAATGGCAAGGCTTCCATTGACTATAGCTGCAGTAAGTTTTTGCTCCATGTTCTGTGAAGTTCTGGTGCATTTGTCACTGTGTGAGGTTATCAATGACAAGAGGATTGAAGATTTTGTTAAGTGTGTCTGAATTAAATTAAATTCAAGTGAAACCTGAATAAGATGGTCCTGTGATTAGGGCACTAGGCTGGGACTTGAGAGATCTCAGTTCATTGCTCTATTCTGCCAGAAATTTCCAATGTAACTAGAACTGGCTGGAAAACTGAATTTTAGTTCTTAGAACATTTTTCATTTTCAGAAATCTTTCATCCCAAATTGGGACAAAAAGCCAAAAACTCCAAAATGTTCACAGAACTGAAATCCTGCAGTATTTTGTTGCAGAAACCCTGAAATATGGTGTTTCTGAAATGAGATATGCTCCCTGGGATCATCATCAGCTGCCAGCCTGGCAGACTGCAGCAGACCAGGGACCCTGGAAGTCCAGGCGGACTGAAATTGGCATGATTCTTGCCCCTTTCACTGCTGCCCACCACTGAATAGAAGTGATGAAACTAACCAGACCTTTGTTAATTTGAATGCCACCTCCCAAGCCCTGAGGCTCCTGGCTCAGTGGGCTGTCAGGCATCCAAGCAGGGGAGCTGGCAGGAACCCAGGCAGGCAGCTTTTAAAATCTGAGTGACAGGCAGGGTTCCATCAAACTCCTGCCTGGGTGCCATGGGAAAATCATATACATTGAATCAATTCCATTGTTCAATTTCAACAAATCAGTGAATTTCAACAACAAAAAAGATTTTGGAATTTTTCCAAGCAGCTCTGTGTGTGACCTTGGGCAAGTCACTTAGGCCAAGGTTTTTAAAGGTATTTAGGCACTCAAACTGATTTGGCAGCTGATGGGATTTTGGCTCCTAAGTGCCTAAATCTCTTTTGAAAATGAAATTTATGCTGCTAAATCAGTTAGGCATTGCAATTCTGAGTGCAGCAATGCCTAAATACCTTTAAAAATCTGGACCTCAACTTCCATCTGTAAAATGGGGACAATAATCCTTCCCTACATCACAGGGTGTTCTGGTGATAAACACATTGAGAATGGCAAGGCCTTCAAATAGTGTGGAAATGGGGCCATATAAATAGCTTAGATAGTAGATACAATTATTCAGTGAAGGTCAGGTAGTCATATTGTTATACAAAATCAGTGTGTAACATCAGGTTTTAGTGCCTTGCTGTAAGAGTTCTCTGAAGAATATTACTTTGTGCATTGCAGTATGTCTGATACATACCCTCTCACTAGATCAGGGGTGGGCACACTTTTTAGCCTGAGGGCCACATCTGGGTATGGAAATTGTATGGCGGGCCATGAATGCTCTCAAAATTGGGGTTTTGGTGCAGGAGGGGGTGAGGGCGCTGGCTGGGGGTGGGGCTCTGGGGTGGGGCCAGAAATCAGGAGTTCAGGGTGCAGGAGGGGTCTCTGGGCTGGGGTTGGAGTGTGGGAGGGGGGTGAAGGCTCTGTCTGAAGGTGCAGGCTCTGGGGTGGGCCTGGGATGAGGGGTTTGGGGTGTAGTAGGGTGCTCCAGGCTGGGACTGAGGGGTTCAGAGGGCAGGAAGGGGATCTGGGCTGGGGCAGGGGGTTGGAGTGCAGGATGGGGTGAGGGTTCTGGCTGGGAGTGCGGGCTTTGGAGTGGACCAGGGGTTTGGGGTGCAGGAGGGTGCTCTGGACTGGGATCAAGGGGTTCAGAGGGCAGGAGGGTGATCAGGGTTGGTACTGGAGGTTGGGGCCCGGGTGGGGGTCAGAGGTGCAGGCTCCAGGTGGTGCTTACCTCAAGCAGCTCCTGAAAGCAGCGGCATGTCCTTCCTCCAGCCCCTACGCAGAGGCACGGCCAGGTGACTCTGTGTGCTGCCCCGTCCTTGGGCGCCATGCCTGCAGCTCCCATTGGCCACAGTTCCCAGCCAATGGGAGCTGCGGGGGCGGCGCTTGGGGTGGGGGCAGCAAGCAGAGTCCTCTGGCTGCCCCTACACGTAGGAGCCAGAGGGGGGAGATGCTGCTGCTTCTCGGAGCCGCGTGGAGTGCCCCCTGACCCTGCTCCCCAGCTGGAGTGCAGGAGCGGGCAAGCCTCAGATCCTGCTCCCCAGCAGGAGCTCGAAGGCCAGATAAAATCGGCTGGCGGGCTGGATGTGGCCCGCGGGCCATAGTTTGCTCACCCCTGCACTAGATATAGCTTTTAATACACAGTTGAAAAAACAGAAATTAATACAAGTGAACAGTCATTGTTTTTAAGCAGCACTGCATTTGTGTGCATTAAAATGTCTGATGTTAGTTTTATCAACAATAATTATAATAAATAAGGTATTTTTATAAGTTTTTTTTAAAAGTACCTCTTTCTGATCCCTATAGCATAGGAAGCTAAATAGGGTGATTTCCCACTATCAGGCAGGGAAATGCACCGGGCTATGAACTGAGGAAATGTGGATCACATGTGGTTAGTTGTTTTCTATAAAGAAAACCCAGTTGATGTAACAGATATTATCTTTTCTGCTTATGAATCATTTTGAGGTTTCACTTATATGTGTGAATCATATGTCACTTATTTCACTTCGCAAGTCAGCTCTGATTCCACTTATGACTTATATTTGTTCACCTCTTTTTTTAATCATGCCACAGGTGGTTACAGAGGGTTTTCTCCCACATGGGTTTCATGGAAAATGAAGACAGATAAGATGGAGTATTCTTTTTTCAATTTGGGTAACATGTTGTTGAAGCCGAACTTAGAGCTAAATCCTGATTGCCTTACTCGCGTGAGTAGAATCATTGGCTGAGACACGCAATTCCCATTGAAACTAATAGAAGCTGTGTGCCTAAATGCCTTTCGTGGTTTGAAAATCTCAGCCATTAGCTTCAAAAGGTCTATTCAGACTAATAAAATGAGTGGGATTTGGCACTTACTAAAGCCATGATCCAAAGTTGATGGGAGTCTTTCCATTGACTTTAATGGTCTTTCTGTCAGCCAGCGCCTGATCCAGAAATAATAACTTCAGTCAAACTTGTTTTAGTAGTGAAAACAGAGCAAACAGAATGAATAACTTTCCATCCTGTTAATAACATGGAGAATATAAAATGGAGAATACAAATACTTAGGTGTGTTTTAGGACATTCTGGATAAGTATTGCTTTGAAGTGTTCTTGCTCTAAGAATATTTATTAATTTGCAAATCAATAACTAGAGCAACTGGGCCTGATCTCAACTGGAGTAGTCTGTACTCAGCACCGCTGGAAATCAGCCCCCTTGTTCCCACCTGTCAGTCCTCCCCATTACAAGATGGATCTGTTGTCTTGTTAGTTTTCCTGTCAGAAACTCTTCTAACTTTCATGTGGAACAAATATCATAGGAATGAATAGGGTCTTATCTAGAGCCCATTAAAGTTAATGTGAATCCTGAATGGGCATTGGACCAGACTCTAAAAGATAGGAAATGCTGTTGATGTTTTATTAATAATTATTATTATTATTCCCTTCAAAACTGATTATACCACCATACCAGTAAGGTGTCTGGATGTAGCAGGCTGAATCCTGAGACCGACCTCTCATTGCCCAGCATTAGGCAAAAAGCCCTGTATCTGCCAGATTCGGTCACTTCCTTGGTCTGATGGACTGGAATGTTTTGTCTCATTAGAATCTACTATTTGTATTGTGGTAGCACCTGGGTTGGCTCCCATCAGGATCAGGGCCACACTGCTTTGGATGGTGTACAAATATAGGAAGTCCTTATCCCTGCCCCCAGGGATTTATGGTCTATGAGTCTGACCCAGGTCCTGCAACTACTTGTTCACATGTCTAACTTTACACATTTGAATAAAATTCAGTGGGAATTCTTACATGCCCAAAGTTACTTACAGGAAATATTTGCAGGATTGAGGCCTAAGAAAGGCATTTATAGTCTAAGAGTCCTCCAGGTAGAAGGAAATACAAACTCCTTGACTTAAATAAAGCCAGAACAGTAGCTGTCTGCCACAGCCTATACTCTTCTATGTAACAAGTAATTCTCTTTCTGCAGCTATCTACCCTCTTCCATTATCTAGCCACAGGAAAAAATAACCCACATCATTATTCTTTTAGGATAATTGAAGGCTACAGCTTTATTGTAGCTCAACATAATCCAAGCAATACCCTTTTAAAGAGTTTTTCACAACTCACAAAGAAATTATGACAAAAAAGCCCACCTGCTCTAAACAGTAGTTGTGCAGAGTTACCACTGCCCCCTTGTTACCACTGCCAGAGTTACCACTGTCCCTAAACCAGTTTCTCAAAGGTGGAAGGAATCTACTTTATCTTGAGTGTCCCTATAGAGTCAAATGTATGTCCATCCCCTACAATCCCGATATTATAACACTTTTATTGTGAATTCTTTAAATCAGGACTGCCAGCTCGTACCACTGGGGGTGTAGAAAATGTTATTAATGCCTGAGAAACGAATCCCACATTCTTCTAGTTAGAAATGAGCCTTTAGGGAAGCAGAGGTCTGAATCTAAATCGTCATAGTGGGCTAAGCAAGACCCAGATCAAAAACTTTGCCATCAATTACTGGCATTTAGAATAGACCTCTGCACTTAGGGCTCATCTCTGATTTAAATACAGTACTCCTGGGCTTATAACTTCTTGTAAATTCTTCAGTTTGGATTTTACTCCCACATTTGGCCCTTTGTACAGTTGGTCAAGAGATATAAAAAGGGGACAAAAGTGAAAGGTAACATAGAGGTAACAGGGGTGAAAGTAACATAGAGGACTTACCGGTACAGGGGCCGACTCCAGCCCCCAGAAGGGGTGGGGCCTCGGGCGGAAGGGGCGGTGCTGGGGGGGTCAGCTGCGTGGCCCGCACAGCCCGGGGCTCCAGTGGCAATTTAAAGGGCCTGGGGTCCGACCACTGCTGCGTTAGCGGCAGCAGCGGCCAGAGCCCTGGGCCCTTTTAAATCTCCGGTCCCAGGGCAGCTGCTCCTTTTGCCCCCCACCCCACCGTCGGCAGCCGGGAGGGGCAAAAGGGGCAATGACGTTAAAGCACTGTGGCGACGCTTTAATGTCACTGCCCCTTTTGTGCCCTCCCCTGCCAGCGGCGGCCCTGCCGGTAGGGACCTGGCAGGGCCACCGATGCGGGGGGGAGGGGCGCAAAAGGGGCAGCACTTTAAAGTCAGCTGCGTACAGGTCAGGACAGGTGGCCACTTTTTATTGGTACACCATACCGGCCCATACCCAGCTTACTTTCACCCCTAGACACCCTTTTACCAACCCTCATGGAAGAAACCCCAAGACCAATGTTGCAAAAACATCTCCCCATTGAGTAATGGCTCTGTTCAGTAATCTGAGATTTTTGCCAGTCAGGAGTTTTATAAAGAGGTCTTAGAGCCCTCAAAGGTCCAGCATCTGATTCTAATGAGCAGAACACAATGAGCAGAACACCCCTGCTTAGCTTGATTGACTTCAGTGGGACTCCCCACGGGCATCAGGGTTTGTTTATACAGGACTGATTGCAGAATCAAGCCTAAAAGGTGAAACACTTTGGGGGACAGAGAAATCTCAATTACTTGAAATCAAACTAGCACTGGCTCCTACGGAGGCATCTCCTGCTAGATATTGCTGATGCCTTCCCAAGGCAGCATTCAACAGCTTCTCACATTAGTCACTTCTGCCAAAGGGGAAAATGTACATTTCATCTCATAGATCCTTCTTTTAAAATGTTTATAAACTATCGAGATTTTGCAGATGGTCTGTGGCACTGAAAAGGAACATGTGAGGAAGATCTAAAGGTTTATCTTTATTTTGCAGGGAGTCAAGGTTGCAATAAATAATTCCTTCCTCAAATTATAAGAAAAGAACTTTAGAATCAGTGGAACATCCCTACAGGATATAGTTTAATAGAAAATGATAGCTTTGTTATAGAACCATCTATAGGATTTAGTAGAGAATTGTATCTTTTCTATAGAACTCTATGGAGTAATTCAGAAACCTGCAGAAAAGTGACCCCTGTGCATTCGGTTCCTCTGATGGAAGGAATTGTAGAAGTTCAAATATTATGGCAGCTGGTCTTGGAATGGCATTGTGGGGCTCTACTGGGCCTGCTCAAGGTATCCACTGATAGCCTAATCCAATGGCAGACCCTGCCCACTGAAATTCAGTCAGCTGGAGAATAAATTTTAAAAACAGCTATGGCCCAAAGATATTGGGAATTTTTCTCCCTATCTGACAATTCTATTCTGGAGATTAGCTAGCAACAGCAAGAAAGGTGATTTGGCCCTAAAAGAGAGACAAGACAGCTGAGATTTTCAAAGGAGTCCAGAGGTTTTAACCACACATAACTGTACTGAAACATGTGTGGCTAAACCCTCTGCACTCCTTAGAAAGCTCAACCTGCATTCTTTAAAAAAATTTAGAACAGCAGTTGGGGGGAGGTTTCCTGCCTTGATCAATGGAAAGGCCCTTAGTACTCAATAATAAGCTGATAAGCTCCAGTTGCCCTGCCCCCTGTCTTCCTGACACCCCAATCCTTTAAATTTAAAACCCAATCCAGAGGGTGAGCCCATCTTTTCATCTCAATGTGTAAATGGTATAGAATTTAAAAACTTGCTAGCTAACTTTAGAGGAACACCTGATTTTATAGACTACTTAATATATGTTACCCATCAGAGAGTACAGTATACAAAATCTTCCCTCTAGCTAGGCCAGCATAACATGTCCATCAGCAAGTATCACTCATCACCTCTGTATTTGTATAATTTTAAGGATTTTATATTTATTAAGTTTTACTGCATTCAGTGAACACATTAGTTGTGTGCAAACACAATAATGCCAGAGTTGTGGATTGTCAGGTCATTAATCTCCATTCTGAGCTCAGACCATCAGCCACATGAGAGTGAGTCATTCTCCACAAACCTCCTGTTGCTTGTAATGTTCAAGCAAGTTAGAAAAGCCGTGAGGTAAGGGAGTCAGGCCAGAGGAGGCAGAGTGTTCTTGGCTGCTTAAAAAGTACTTGTGAAAGGAGAAAATGAGTGGTACTGTTGGGACTTTTGAGTTTGGGGGAAGTGTTCTATGGTTAGAATTTGATGTGCATGAATTAATATCCCTAGAGTCTAGTTCCATGACATGTTAAATCCTAGTAAACTGGCCAAGTTGGGGATTTTTTTAATCCACTGCAGTGTCGCTTTCCGTTTTATAATAAATTCTCTCTGTTGCCTAGGCAACTGTGTACTGCAACATATATTTCCTCCACTATCTCATTTATCTGAATGCTACAGTATGTCATGTGTCAGAGTTCACAATCGTGTAAAAACGGACTGCAGATTCACAAAGACTTGTTCCCTTTGGCACAGCTGCTATTGATTGGAGTGGAAGAAGGATCAGGCCTTTATTTTGTGAACTTGGGGGAATGAATGAGAACTGTGTCAATAAATTAAACTTAGGATCAAAACTGAAACATGACATTGTAAATCTCACAAATTTCTGATGAAACATTTCTGATAATAATGTAATTGTAAACACAGAATTCCTGCGTGGTTTTTAGCAAAGTGCCTAAACATCTTAACCCATCGTGTTTCTCTGTTATGGAATTCCCTTCAACTTCACAAACCTAACATACAGTGTCAAGACGAATCTGGCTTTTTAAAATTAGCTACAATCCCTGGAGTTCTTTCGGAAACAAGACAGAGGGCATGTCTGCACTACACTGTTTTAACTATGTCATATCCCAGGAGTATAGCTTCAGCCTAACCCGACAGAAGGTTTCTTTCTGTGGTGTAAGAACACTACCTCCCCAAATGACGGTAACAACATCAGTGGAAGTGTTTGTCTCTTTATATAGCTGCATCTACATTAGTGATTAAGGTTGGCATAGCTACATCAGTCAGGGTACAGTTTCTTCACTCCCCTAATGCAGGGTTGGATTAAAACCTTTAGAGGCCCTAAGCACTGAAAAGATTGTGGTCGCCCCCCATATGTAATTCAAAATAAAAACAATACTATACCGTAAAATAAAATTTTATTTTTCGAAATGACACAAAACTTACATGTATGTTGAAATTAAAATAGCTTCTTTCTAGATTTTCTGATTGCAAAATTCTGGATAAGTTCATTGACTCGACAAAGCATGTCTGCTTCCATACACAGTAGGGAAAGTGAATCAAGTCTGTCCTGACACATTGTTGTTCTCTGAGGGTTTTTTATTCTTTTCAGCTGAGAAAAAGAGCGTTCTGCGGAGCAGTTAGTAATCATCAATATTAGAAAAATCCGTAGTGCAATCTCTACATTTGGAAATACACATTGTATTCCGTCTTTCAGTATTGTGTCATGAAGATCAATGTGACTGAATTTCATTTTTCCTGTTTCAATAAACTTTGCGGGCATATAACAGTGGAACTGCCGTACTTCTCCCCAGAGATTCATGTTCAAGTCAACAGGGTATGAGTCAACTAGTTTTTGGGAACTTTGTGAATATTGTTCGTCAGATAAGTCCATATCATTTACTTCTTTGTACACTTCACCTCTCCTCTTCATATGAGCTTCAAGTGTATCAATTATAGCATAATAAGTAGATACGCAAAATTTGTCTCTAGGATTCAATGCTGATTCTGCTGCGCTGCTATCATTTGCTTGTTTTTTCCTGATTCGCTTGTGGGACTGGGCTTCTTTGTAGTTATTATCAGGCAAGATATCTTTTGATATGTCTTCAAATCTTTCGAAATCATTCCTCAAAGTGTGTAAGTAGTCTGCTAATGATTGACAGAGGTCTGCACATATTTTCAAATCCAATTCTTTTTCTTGGAGAGCTTGACTTGTGTGGTGACAGAGTTGTAAAATTTCATTCCACCTGGTCAACATGAATACAAACTCTAGTTCTTGCATCTTGTTTGCACTGTTTTCTGCCTCTTGTATAGTTTCTCCCTTTTGTGATTGGTCTTCAGCTATACTTAGACGAATACATCAATAATAAAACATAAATTTATTGCAATACATGACAGGATCTGATTTCCTCGCATTATTTCGATCTACGTTAGTAGGACGCCCCCAGGGTTTAGGTGGGGTAAGTAACAAAAAGAGAACAGAAAAACGGGGGAAGAGTATGTAGTTGAGTGTAAGAAAGTTGAGTGTAATGTTCAAGCAAGTAAGAAAAGCCGTGAGGTAAGGGAGTCAGGCCAGAGGAGGCAGAGTGTTCTTGGCTGCTTAAAAAGTACTTGTGAAAGGAGAAAATGAGTGGTACCGTTTGGACTTTTGAGTTTGGGGGAAGTGTTCTAACAAAGTTCTGATTTTTCCCATGATGACTATTTCCATGCTTTTTTTGAAATATCAAATATCAATTTTTTTCCAAGAACAATCTCATTTTTTTTGGTGCCCCCTGCTTTGCTGGTGCTCTAAGCACGTGCTTAATCTGTCTGTTGGGTAATCCAGCCCTGCCCGAATGGATGTAGCCATGTTGATCTAACTTTTGAGCGTAAATTTAGCCAGAGTGAGGGCTCAGATTTCTAGGCAGTTGTAATCACACCTTTGGGTGTATGCAACGTATTTTGTACGGTTTCAACTAAGGACATATTTATACCTGAGGGATGGAATTTTTAAAAGGTATCTAAACTCCTAGGCTCCTTTTGAAAATCAGAGCAGCTGAAATCCCATTGAGTTCAATGGAAGTGCATGATTTATATGTAAAACAGTTAAGATGTACTACTGGCAAGTAACGGCAAAGTCTTGGACGTGGAGAAACTAAGATATAATGGGGAATGCTGGTGGCCATTCCCGAGATGGTTTGAGAGGAACTTTGAGTAGGGCCATCAGTGAACACCTCAAGATAGAGGGGCTGAGGAGAAGCATCTGAGATGGTAAGTTCTGATGTTTTTGTTTTGCACACGTAACACACAAATCTCAGACCAACTGATTTGGCATCTGACCCTGAATTGCCATCTGAACAGCTCCATCAGAAAATGTTGCAAAGCAAATATCTGAGTTGGAGTATTGATTTATATGCCACGTTGTTTTGAGATGACCTGAATCCCTGCTTTTGCAAATGATTGTAGTAAAGAGGAACAAAAGAGCCAAAAGTCAGTATGGTGAATATGTCTGTAAAAGAATACTGCCTCACTTTACTTTTTCTAACAGAAATGGTGTAAGTCAGTGTAGATTATTTTAGACAGACATTAACTATTTGATTATTTTTTTACAAACAAAAGAATTGTTTTTATGTTAATTTAATTTGGAAGGGTTATTAATATTGCTAATTAAGAACTGCCATTATCTTTTTTGAAATAACTAAATTGGTTAAATAAAATCCAGTGACAGGAAGAAAACTTACTAACTATAACATGGTTATGTTTCGAGATGAGGTTAAGAGAATCCTTGTGTACAAAATATATTAACTCTAGGGGGAAAAGGAGCAAATACTTGACACGTAATAAAGGGCACTTGCAAACGGTGGTTTTGTTGTATTCAGTTCTCTGAACATGCAATTGGTATATATAAGATTTTGTGTGATAACAATATTCTATACTTCCATATTTTTGCTGGGGACCAAAGGGGAAAGGTGGTTGTTTCCTAAAGAAATTATTTACTCATAACTGTTTAAAAGCTGTGTAACTACCACCTAAATAAGTAAATACTGAGCTGTTTAGGATAAAATGTCCAGTTTGGGTATCTCTGGTCAAGTGACTAGTGAGAATTTAAACTTCACAAGTCTCTGGTAATCAGCATCTAATTTTGATAAGATTGGTAATTACCCAGTAAAATTAGCTGGTGCTAGAGTAGGCTACCAGTTTTAGCACCTGTTACAAAATATGGAGCCAAGATATAAGAGTGTTCTTGTTCTTGCTGATTTTTGACTGGAGATGGAAGAGAACACAATGAACTCCTTCTCTTTGATTCCCACAGCTTCTTTTTGATATTTAAAAAGTTTTTTTTCAAAGTCTGTGTCTTTTTACCCACACAAGAAAGCATGCTCTGTGGTTCAGTAGTGTCAGGCCCAAAAGCCAAATACAGACATGTTTTCAAAATCTGGATCCTAAACTGGACCCTCCAAAAATGTGCAGAAGGATAATTGGAGCCCACAAAATATCACAAAACAGGTTCACACCCACAGTCACAATCCCTTCCAGCTTCTTCTTTGCTCCAGGGAATGGTGCTATAGTTATTTATTGATCCTAGCAGCAAATGATGACACCAGTTTAGCTAGGCTAGGCACAAGTTAGAGGAATTTAGAGCCCAGGCTCCATCTGTCCCCTGACTCTCCCTACCCACTTGCTGCCAGCTTACTACTCTGTGCCCAGATCCGAGGTCTGGTGGGAGTAATGGGAGTTGCTACTCCTTTTCACAGGTATGTAGTCTGAGTCTATGGGCTGGTCTACACTACGTCATTAGATCGACATTCCCCGCATTTGGTCGAATTTATAATGTGCTTGTCTACACTACAGAGCCCTTC
The DNA here is from genome assembly GCF_015237465.2 of Chelonia mydas. Taxonomy (NCBI): domain Eukaryota; kingdom Metazoa; phylum Chordata; order Testudines; family Cheloniidae; genus Chelonia; species Chelonia mydas. Next base: position 41,577,532 of record NC_057855.1, read on the forward strand.
CCACCGACCTAAAGGGCTTTTAAAATCAACGCCTGAACTCCACCTCAACGAGAGAAGTAGCGCTAGATTCGACCTTCCTGGGTCGAATTAGGGGTAGTGTAGACACAGCACAGTGTATTTCAACTTGTTTGGCCTCCGGGAGGTGTCCCACAGTGCTTCAATGTGTCCGCTCTGGACAGCACTTTCAAGTCCACTTCACTTCAGCCAGGTAAGCAGGACAAGCCCTGGTAACTTTTGAATTTCATTTCCTGTTTGATCAGCATGGAGAGCTCACCACCACAGCTGACCATGGCTGCCCAGGTACACAAAGGCGCTCCAGTGTGGAGCATGCAGGAGATCTGATTGCTGGATCTGATTGCTATGTGGGGAGAAGAGTCTGTGCAGGCAGCTCTCTGAACCAGCTGAAGAAATGCTGACATCTATGCCAAAATCGCACAGGGCGTGGAGGAAAAACACTACACCAGGCACACACAGCAGTGCCGTGTGAAAATAAAGGAGCTCAGGCAAGCATACCAGAAGACAAAGGAGGTGAATAGTCACTCTGGTGCTGAACCACAGACAGGCTACTTCTATGAGTAGCTGCATCTGATTCTAGGCAGGGACCCCAACACTCTCTGTGGATACCTCCCAGGGGACTGAGGCAGTTATGGGCAATAACAAGGAGGACCCTGTTGATGATGATGAGGAGGAGGAGGAGGAGAATGCGCAGCAGGCAAGTGGAGGATCCATTCTCCCCGACAGCCAGGACCTCTTCCTAACTCTGGAGCCAGTCCCCTCCCAGGACCCACTGGTGTGGGACTGTGATAGCAGGGAAGGCACCTCTGGTGAATGCACACTTGTAATAACACTACAGGAGTTAAATGCAATTGTGGTTAATGTTTAATTTGAGGTAAATAATTGGGCTACGGTGGCGGCCAGTGCAGCCACGCAAAGCGTGCTCCCCGAAAAACCCTGTTTCTGTGCCAAGAGTTTCCACACTAAAAAATTTCCCCAGATGTGCCCTCACACCACCTACCCTTTCGTCTGTTCTTACCATGCCTACCTGCAAACCGAAATCTGCTGCCCAGAGCTCTGCCATGTATTGTACCTAACTCGCAGGATCTTCTTTTAAAACACAAAATTTGGCCAAGTACCTCAAGGAATGTATTTACTGCTGTGAATTGTTTCATTCACTGCAACAGTTAACTTTTTGTTTTCAACATTGTATGCTTTTCCTTGCAGCTGCAACATTTTCTCTGGGCGCTTCCTCCACTCCAGCACAAAGGCTGTCCCAGATTAGAAGGTGAAAAAAGCAGACAAGGGAAGACATGTTCTGTGATTTGATGCATTCCTCCAAGGTTGACAGGGCCCAGCTGCATACATGGAGGCTCACACTCTCAGAGAGCATGCTCATTGACCAAGAGGGAGGAAAGCAAGCAGGGAACAAGAGCATAACACGCAAGAGGAGATGTTGTGGCTTATGGGGGAGCAAACAGACATGTTGAGGCATCTGGTTGAGGTGCAGGAAAGGCAGCTAGACCTTAGAGTCCCACTGCACCCAATGATGAACCAGCTGCCCTCCTCATCAAGTTCCATATCCTCCTCTCCCAGATGTCCTAGAATGCAAGGGGGATGGGAGGGGAGCTCCATTATCCTTGAACTCAACTCTAGGAGATGGTTCATGGAGCAGAAAGCTCTCATTCCCACAGATTTGATTGCTAGACAGTGCAATTGTAATAAGCTGTGTCCTTGCACCTTCCCCACTGTGTTATCAGGCCCTTAGACCCTGGTTATTTTTGCTATTCATTGCTGTCCCTGTTCAGTGTTTGGTAACATAATAAAAATGCATGAATTGAGTACAAGAGGCTCTTTAGTCACTGTGCACACTATGGTTGATGGGAATTTAGTTTACAGGGCAGTACATGCGAAAAGGGGGGCAGGTTCGTAAGGAATAACACAGAGAACTGTCACATCAGTGTTGGCTCATTCATGAAACTGGTTTTCAAAGTCTCTCGGAGACGCAGTGCACTTCAATGTGCTCTTCTTATTGCCCTGGTGTCTGGCTGCTTATAATTGGCAGCCAGGTGATCTGCCTCAACCCCTCCACCCCACCAGAAACTTTTTCCCCTTACTTTCACAGATATTATGTAGAACACAGCAAGCAGCAACAACAATAGGAATATTGCTTTTGCTGAGGTCTAACCTAGTGAGTAAACTGCGCCAGCACCCCTTTAGACATCCAAAGGCACATTCTACCACCATTCTGCACTTGCTTAGCCTATGATTGAACTGCTTCTTACTGCTGTCCAGGCTGCCTGTGTACAGCTTCATGAGCCATGGGAGCAAGGGGTAGGCTGAGTTTCCAAGGATAACTATTGGCATTTCAACATCACCAATGGTAATTTTCTGGTCTGGGAAGAAAGTTCCTTCTTCCAGCTTTCAGAAGAGACTGGAGTTCCTAAAGATGCACGCATCATGTACCTTTCCAGACCATCGCATGTTGAAGTCGGTGAAATGGCCCCTGTGATCCACTAGTGCTTGCAACACCATTGAGAAGTAGCCCTTCTAGTTTATGTACTCTTTGGCAAGGTGGTCTGGTCCAAGATAGGGATGTGCGTTCCACCTATCGTCCCACCACAGTTAGGGAACCCCATCGCGGCAAAGCCATCCACTATGTCCTGTACATTTCCCAGAGTCACTACCTTTCTTAGCAGAAGTGAATTGATTGCCCTGGCTACGTGGATCACAGCTGCCCCCACAGTTGATTTACTCACTCCAAACTGATTCCCATCTGACCGGTAGCAATCTGGCATTTCAAGCTTCCACAGGGCTATCGCCACTCACTTCTCAATGGTCAGAGCAGGTCTCATTTTGGTATTTCCGCACTTCAGGGCTGGGGAAAGCAATTCACAAAGTTCCATGAAAGTGGCCTTATGCATTTGAAAGTTCTGCAGCCACTGCTCCTCATCCCATACCTGCATCATGATGCGGTCCCACCAGTCTATGCTTGTTCCCCTGGCTCAGAAGCAGCGTTCCACTGCGTCAGCTCGGCTGCTGCTGCTGCCAGTATGTGTGAATTGCTCCGTTCCATGGCTTCCAGCACAGCCATGGTATTTGAGTGGTATCACATTCTTCCATGCGGCTGCTCCTGGCTAGGCTCTGCAAATACCACAGGACGATGCATGAGGTGTTTGTGACGCTTCCAACAACAGCGTACAGCTGAGCGGCGTCCATGCTTGCTCTGCTATGGCATGTGCATGAGTAACCCAGGCTGAGGCTGGAAAATGATTGTTTGCCATTTCTTTCAGGGAGGGATGGAGGTAGGAGCCAAGTGCATCATGGGAGGCTGACGATATGTACCCAAAACACCTCACAAAAATGTTTTTGTCCCATCAGGCATTGGGAGCCTAACCCAGAATTCCAATTGGCAGCAAAAACCTTGGGCTATCTGCCCACAGTGCATCACTCCGTGAGTCGATGCTACCCATGGTAGTGGGGATGCACTCTGCCGAAGGAATGTGTACAGTGGGGACATACACCATTGATTTTATAAAATCGGAGGCTACCGGTCGACTTTAATAAATTCAACCTAATTTCATAGTGTAGACAAGCCGTATCCCTTAGACACCAATTCAACCTAGCCTTAAGCATGTGCTTAAGTCAACTCCCTTTCATCTGAACAAACCAGACCCCAAGCAGGGCTGTTGTGATTGGATGAGCAAAAAGGTATGGAGCCTGCATAAAAGGGCCTGGAAGAGGGAGAATATAGAACAGAGCACTACAGAGGTGCCTCTGCCACAAGAAAGCACCTGGGTGATGAACAACCATCTTCCACATAGACCTGAGCTGGCTTTAACCTAGCTAGCTCTGGAACTGGAGCAGTGAGCCATGGCAACACGGGCTAGCCACCTGAATAATTGCCCACAGTTCCATGCGAGCTTGTACAGTGCAGACTACTGTGGCTTTTCTGCTCTGGTACCTCAGTTAGCTAAATTAACACTAGCTCAGGTATGTCTACATGAGCTGTAGTCACACCACATGGATTGTAGGATAGACATATCTTGAAGCACATGCCTAAGTCTAAGCATTGATGTAAGTGCTTGGCTCAGTCGTGATGGACTGCTGAATTGGGGCCTCAGTGATCATTCCAGTGTAAAAAAATTAGAGGTTTAGTTTAAAAAAAAATGAATACATTTGTGTGTCTGATAAATGTGTGGAAATCACAGCCTGTCAGTGCTGTGCTCATGAAATATCTGATCGCTTTTGCAAAGTCTTCATTCATCTTTGATACAATTACCTTGTGTCTCCCAAGAAGGGCTAGTCTTTTTGCTCTGGTATTTACGAGAAATGTGGGGACAGTGTCTGCTGCAGTTATCTTGACTGTGTTTTCAGTGTGTTATCACTTTGTTCTCAGCTATTTACTGCAATGACATTCACTCTATTAGGTTATATGTTTCCTTACAAAATCTAGTCTTGGGGATTTTGTGCTATATTCCACCTTTGTCTCAGTTCTCAAACAGTTTTATCTCCTTCCCCATTTCCAGGTCTGTAATTCAAGTAGCTGGTAGAAAATGAAGGCTTTGCATTATCCAAACTTGATTTGGTTTGCTGGGAGTTTTTTTTAAAGTTGGATAAAGGATACCATCTACTTATAAATTGAAATTCTCTTTATTCCATTTTTTGGAGAAAAGCCAGTTCTGACTGGAAAGTTCCCTGTTCAAATTTTATTTTTCCTCGTGTGTGAAGTTGCCTTAATTGATGGTGTGGTGGGTGGAATTGTACTCACTGTGACTGTGTGTGATGACTGCACCTTTAAGGTCTGGAACTTTTTATGTGATAGAGTTCAAAAACCATGTCAGTTGACAGTGGGGCTGGATTATGGCATGGACATATGGGTCCTCAGATCCCAGAGTGTGACTATATCAGAATTTCAGCTTACAAAAAATACTAGCCCTGATGGCTGTGAAGAAAATCTTAGAAGTGGAAGCAATGCAGTGATGCCTGCCTGAGTCTGCAGACAGCCTGACACAATCGCTCTGAGAAGAGTGAGCTGCTCCATTCTTCTGAATAGGGGGCTTTATTCCAAGTCCAGAGATGAAAGTAAGCCGGTACGGCGTAAGCCGACCATACTGGCAAGGGCAGCTTCTCCAGGCCGGCAATTTAAAAGGGCCCTGGGCTCCCAGCAGTGGCCAGAGCCCCTGGCCCTTTAAATCGCAGCCAGAGCCCTGGGGCTCCCGGCCGCTGCCACAGCTGCAGCCAGAGCCCTGGGCCCTTTAAATCGCTGCTGGAGCCCTGGTGTACTGGCTGCCATTTAAAGGCCCCAGGGATTTTAAGACCCCACCCCTTCTGTCTGAGGCCCTGCCCCTTCCTGGTGAGTGCTCCCCTCCCCCACCCTTGCTCAGGACCCTGGCCCTGCGTACTGGTATTATTTCTCCCAATATGGTAATACTGTGGAAGTTCATTAGTGTTCGTTGCAACATGTAGCAAGTCAGGAGTATTATGAAATCATGTAAGCTAATAGCCATCGGATTGCAGTCTTCTACACGGGTGACAGTCACCTCTTTGAGTGCTGAAGGCATCTAATGGAACATTGAAAAAAGGTGGGGTTTTTTTATATGTCTCCATTAGAATAGTCAAAATTCCTTAACACCACAGGAAGCTCTATTTTTGCCCCCTTACTGGGAGGGACCTTCACCATTCCTATGATATCTTGGGGTGTTGAGAAGACATCATCAAAACCACAGATTTCTTCCCTGATATGTAAGTCCACTGGTCTCAATGATCTAAATTCTCTTTTCACTCATATCAGTTTTAAAATGGTGTAACCCTTTTGACTTCAGTAGTTACTCCTGATTTACACTGGCATATATGATATCAGAAGCAAGTCCAGTGAAGTTAAACCACAGATGAATTTGGACCATTCAAAGTGGATTAGATAACTAGTGCAGGAAGATCATCAAACACACATACTGTACTGAGGACTGCTGCAACAGCCACTGTGACCATGGTTGATGGCACGATACCAGGCATTGTAGAATGAAGTTCCCAGATCTGGATCAATCAGAAAATCCAAAATCTCTGGGGTCAGCCCTACGGGTAAAGCCTGGTAGGGTCGAGGCATGAATACTTTCACCTTTTGATGGAGAGTGTGAGAATAACATATGTAGGCCTGTTTTTTGTCTATCCTGGTGACGTGGCCGGAGAGCATGCAAACGCCTCTTTCGAATGTAGTGAGCAATTGGAGGAAGGCCAGATCTCTCTGAGATTATAGCATTTTGCACAACATGGAACCTCTTTACGTTCAGGATTTGTCACCGGCAACACGTTTGGAATGCTTCTAATGACTCCAAGTCTGCCTGTAGGAGGGGCCAGGTTTCTGACATGTTTAGCAGTACAGGCAGTACACAGGTTTGATAGGTCCTGAACTTTGTCTCAGTGCAAAGATGTTTTTGCATTCATAGCTGACACATGAAGTTCATTCAGGAGGATGTCCAGTTTACTGTGACCTCTTGAAGTCTGCTTGCAGCCTAGGTAGATGAACTTGTCAATGTTCTTCTTAATGCTTGACCCCACCTGCACTGAGGTTTCTGGTGGCCCAGCTCTGAGGTTCTGGACTATGGTCTTCTGTCGTGAGATGTACAATCCCATAGTGTGGCTGGTGTTTTGGAAAACTTGAAGGACAGGATTGAAGTTCTCTGGTTTCTCCACAAGCAAGGCAGTGTCATCACCATAGTCTTGGTCAGAGAACACTTCTTGACCAACCTTGGTTCCAATGTGTGGAGCAGCAAGTCCTAATATCCAGTCAATAGCTTGACAGAATAGTGCCTGAGTGAGAATCACCCCTGTCATACACTTGAGGTTGTGTAGAAATGCGATGAAAGCCATGGACTAGCATGCACTCTCGCACTGGTACTGCTTCATATGGCATATGTTGACAACAAAGCAACTTTTGATTTGGTTGACAAGTCAGCCCTTTGGCTCATGCTGCAAGATGTTGGCGTCCCAGTGATCTTCACACTGGTACCAGTGCAAGTGTGTGCTTTGGTACAGGAAGATGGGCAACTAGAATTCATGGTTAGGTGCAATTAGTTAGTAATTGTGGTGTGCTACAAAGCCCATAATTGAATGTTGCTACCTCAAACTAAGGAGAGTTCATATTATCTAATGAACAATACCATGGCCGAATCTGTATCTACAAGACAAATTGCCATTGACATCTATTTCTTCTAACCTTTATCAGAAAAGAGCACAATAAAATCCTTGTATTAAAGTGAGAACACAAAGCCAATCTTTCTGGCCATTGAATCTGGTCAATTGGAAGTTGATGACTGGCTTCTTTCCAAAAAGATCGGGCTGAGTCAGTCTCTGCTTTGAAGGGATTTCATAGCTTGTCGTCTTAAGTCATTACACCTAGTTATGAAGAAGCAGTTTCTTGGTGTTTTCAGACACTTTTGTGCCAAGATACAGATAGCTAAAATAAGGTGTTCCTTTGTCTGCTGTATATCCATAACTATATATATGTACTCTATTTAACATACAGAATATCAATTCTATACTAATGTTAAATTTGTACGGTTAAGAACACAAAAGACAGGAAATGAGCAACTCAAAGTTGGGCACAATCTTAATTCTGACCCCTTTGTTTATCTGTGTCAAAACATTGTCCTGTAAAGAACAGATACTAACTAAACTACCTACTTAGATGGCATATAGGTTTATGCCAACAAATTTTCAGTATTTCTTTTTCATGTTAAATTTCTTTTTATCCAAGTGCAAGCCAAGTTTGAAGAAAATAACTCCAGTTATTTTAAAGGGCTGAATAGAGCTGCTCGAAAAAGCTTTTGTCCAAATGTGGCCTTTGTGAAAAGTTTTTCTTTGTTTTTTTAAATAAACAATTGTTTATCATAGAAATTTTCCTTTTTTCACAAAATGTTCTACAATATTTGTTTCCAGTTAATAATTTTAGTAAACTGTTTTTCTTACTAGAAACCAGGATTTTGGTAAAAAATATAATGGAAAATATTATACAAAATGGATAATGGGCCCATTATAAATCCTGTGAAAGGGAAACAACCTCAAAATGACTTGTAAAAATTAACTGGTTTTTTTCCTACTAACTCCACTTGTGAATGAGTTAAATCTGCAAGCTGAAACTTTGTCCTTCTGTTTTCAGATTTATTCAAAGCTAGTGTGAATGTATGGCTATGTAAGATCATTTCAATCTTTTAGCCTATCTCAGAAGAGGGTGTGTCTAATGTTGGAGATGAAACAAAGTTTGAAAATGCTTCCATCTCAGGACAGTCTCAAACTTGGCTAAGACCATTCAGTTTTAAACTATAATCATTTTATACTGAACTCATTTTCTATAAACTTCACTTGGTTTGTAAATCCAAATTTACAATAATTTGGAGAATTAAAATCAAGCCAAGTCTGAAGCCTATATGTGCTTGATTCCAACTTGCTGAATGCATTAAGTGATAAATATAACAGTAAGAAGAGAGACCATATTTTAAGACCTAAGCAGAGGGAGCCAGAGTTAAAATGTGTTTCTTCTCTGACAAGAAACCCTGTTAAACTGGCACATTCTCACTGATTTCCATATTAAATTGCTCAGTTTGCAATTTAAAAGAAAATTCTACCTCCTAGTTCCACAAATTAATGTGGTGCTCCAACTGTCAAGTTCTTTCCAACTCATCCATCACATCAATAATAAAGATTCTGGTAGGCTCTTCCAATCCACCTGTGAAACCCTGTTATCTTCAGATTATCTGTGGCACCTGTACAACCTAATTTGAGGCTAGTAAGGTTACCCAGGTGTTGCTTAGGGCACTATTTGGCTTGCAGAGTTTTTATTCTAGGTGAAGCTGGTAAATCCACCTATTTTGGGGTTGCCTAAGTCTTTCCACTAGTTGTACTTAATATAACTTGATTTTACCTTCTTCAGAAAATACAAAACAACAAAAAATCAGCACTGCCCCCACAACATAGGAAATTACATACAAATAACCATCTTAAAAGAAAGTTATAAAGTCAAGAAGTCCAAAGTTCGGAAATGCCAATTTACGGTTGCCTGTGAAACCCTAACTGTGACCCTTATGTTTATGTATTATGATATAGTTTTTAATTACATAATAACATGCTATTTTCCCATAGGGTCCCTGCCTCATTCAGTGTACAGGATGGAGGCACAAGAGGGCAGAACTAAGATTCTACAGACAACTGTAAATCTGGCATTTCCTAACTTTAGAGTGCTTGACTTTGTAACCTGAATAACTTTCTTTTAGCATATTTTTATACATAATTACTTCTAACTTAGTGAAGTTTTATTTGGAAAAGGAAATGAACGAGGAAGTCTCTCCAGAGGATTGTAAGGACATAATGCTAGCCATTACGAGCAGTACAAATTGCCCATCTTGAAGAGAAGGGAAAGCAGTGGATGTATTGTTTCTTGACTTTAGCAAAGCTTTTGACACGGTCTCCCACAGTATTCTTGTCAGCAAGTTAAAGAAGTATGGGCTGGATGAATGCACTATAAGGTGGGTAGAAAGTTGGCTAGATTGTCGGGCTCAACGGGTAGTGATCAATGGCTCCTTGTCTAGTTGTCAGCTGGTGTCAAGTGGAGTGCCCCAGGGGTCGGTCCTGGGGCCGGTTTTGTTCGATATCTTCATAAATGATCTGGAGGATGGTGTGGATTGCACTCTCAGCAAATTTGCGGATGATACTAAACTGGGAGGAGTGGTAGATACGCTGGAGGGCAGGGATAGGATACAGAGGGACCTAGACAAATTGGAGGATCGGGCCAAAAGAAACCTGATGAGGTTCAATAAGGATAAGTGCAGGGTCCTGCACTTAGGACGGAAGAACCCAATGCACCGCTACAGACTAGGGACTGAATGGCTAGGCAGCAGTTCTGCGGAAAAGGACCTAGGCGTTACAGTGGACGAGAAGCTGGATATGAGTCAGCAGTGTGCCCTTGTTGCCAAGAAGGCCAATGGCATTTTGGGATGTATAAGTAGGGGCATAGTGAGCAGATCGAGGGACGTGATCGTTCCCCTCTATTCTACATTGGTGAGGCCTCATCTGGAGTACTGTGTCCAGTTCTGGGCCCCACACTACAAGAAGGATGTGAATAAATTGGAGAGAGTCCAGCGAAGGGCAACAAAAATGATTAGGGGTCTGGAACACATGACTTATGAGGAGAGGCTGAGGGAACTGGGAATGTTTAGTCTACGGAAGAGAAGAATGAGGGGGGATTTGATAGCTGCTTTCAACTACCTGAGAGGTGGTTCCAGAAAGGATGGTTCTAGACTATTCTCAATGGTAGAAGAGGACAGGACAAGGAGTAATGGTCTCAAGTTGCAGTGGGGGAGGTTTAGGTTGGATATTAGGAAAAACTTTTTCACTAGGAGGGTGGTGAAACACTGGAATGCGTTACCTAGGGAGGTGGTAGAATCTCCTTCCTTGGAAGTTTTTAAGGTCAGGCTTGACAAAGCCCTGGCTGGGATGATTTGATTGGGGATTGATCCTGCTTTGAGCAGGGGGTTGGACTAGATGATCTCCTGAGGTCCCTTCCAACCCTGATATTCTATGATTCTATGATTCTATGAATGCTGGTGAAAAATTATGATTAGATATTTTCACACACCAGTCCTGCAAAACAAAATGGACACCAAATTAAAAGCAAAAGCAAGAGTGAATGCCATGGGATAGGAGAGTAACCGTCATCTTTTTTGGAAATTATCCCAAATTAAAGCCTTCCGGTGTTTAAACTCTGGGACTGAGTCTCTGGGACTGACTTTGTGTTGTTTGTGCAGTGCCTATTACAATGAGGTCCTTATTCTTCTTTGGATCCATAAGCAGTACTCTAATAAAAATAATAATGACATCGGAAAATTAATGCCATCATTGTTTAAGTGAGATAGCCCCCGAATTCCATGTGCGTGGTGTTAAGGAATTGTGCTGATTTTGCTGCATTTGAACAAAGGTTGTTTCACCTTTTGGGGACTGCAATTAATGTGGCTCTGATCCTGCCATGAACTCCACATGGATAGACCCCTATTAAAGTAAAAGGGGGTCTGTACAGACATAAGCTGGGGCCTAACTATTAAATCTCTATGGTTGCAAAAATAAATACTGCCTATAGAAATGTGGTTGATGATAATAAAGAGAAAATGAATAATTTACTGCTTTTATCAGAACAGCAACTGAAGGGTCTGAGGCAAGACGAGCCAAATAGGATGAAATTATTTAAAAAAATAATTGGTCTAACTTCTGTAAAAACAATAGGCCAGATCCGCTGCTGGTGTAAATTGGCATAGTTCTGTAGATTTCACTGGAGCTCTGCTGATTTATGCCAGCTGAGGATCTGGCCCAGTTCGGTATAGCTACTGTAACTCAGGGCTAGTCTACACTGGCAACACTAAAGCACTGCCGCGGCAGCCCTTTAACATGGCTTGTGCAGTCATGGCAAAGCGCTGGGAGAGAGCTCTCCCAGCGCTCGAAACAAACCATCTCCACAAGAGGCGTAGCTCCCAGTGCACTGTTTACACTGGTGCTTTACAGCGCTGAAACTTGCTGCTCTCGGGGGGGTTCATACGCCTGAGCGAGAAAGTCATAGTGCTGTAAATTGCCAAAGTAGACAAGCCCTCAGACACTTTACTGCCTCAGCTCTGCTGTATTTGTTAACTTTTGTGTTCCTCATCCTTTCTTTTAATATATATGAAAGAAAATAATGTATACCATCAGCAAGTCTGGTTATCTTTTATCTAAAGTTACTACCATAGGGAGAATGAAAGGAAGGACGGCCCAGTGGTTAGGGGACTAGCCTGGACTTGGGTTCAATTCCCTTCTCCACCACATGCTTCCTGTGTGACCTTGGGCAAGTCACTTAGATTTTCTGAGCCTCGGTTTCCCCATATGTAAAATGGGGAATCTCACACTGCCCCACCTCACAGGGGAACTGTGAGGATAAATACATTCAAGAGCATAAGGTGCTCAGGTACTATGCTCATAGGTCTACAGAGAAAGCAAAATTCCTGAACACTGCCACTCAGTTCCTAGTGTAAACTTAATCAAAGTATCTGTCTTATTATTTACAACGATTTTTAGGACAAATATGTGTACAGACAAATTTATTGTTATGGAGTCAGTATATTTACCGTTTTTACCCTCCCTCTTTGGACCAGATAAAGAAAATGAAACAGAACTTCTCCCTTTGTATCTCATGAGCAAAAGTGTGTGTGTCAGAGAGCTTTCTAAGCATCTGATGGATGACCTCCCTTAATGCTTGAACTGTTCCTTCAACCAAAGCTGAATTGGAAATCTCAATGAAATGTGGATGTTGCCAATTGTTCTTTTTTAATTGGAGGCACAGCTCGGTATAACCCCCTTGGGGTTTAAAGAGGATGGCCAGAGAGCATGATCCCTTTAAAACCTTCTCCTGAGGCGAAGGAAGTGCTGTTGTGGCAGGGGCATTGAGAGAGGGAGAGCAATGGGGACTCCAGATAAGAAGGTCTACAGCAAGCAGGCCCTCACGTAGTAAAGCAACAAGAACCAGCCATAACCCTGGAAGGAACAGAACAGCCGACCAGAGATGCCCCAGAACAGGAGCCAGCATGAGCACCGTGCCAGGGAGGAATCACCCAGGAAAGACAAACCAGAGCCAGACACAGTATCACTGTCACCCAGAGCTGTCTGGGGCCTTGAGTACTGGGGCTTGTGACTTTGCATTGGGAATAAGGAAGGAGGCTATAGTAGCTAAGTGGGAAGGTTGTCATTCTGTGTGGGTTTGCAGAGAGCGGCAGAAGAGGGCACTAGAAGGGTTTGTTAAAGAAAGTTCACTGGCAGCAAAGACAAGCAGGAGTACCCAAGACTCACTTATGGACTGGAGCTCTGCCCAGGATTCCTGAACTCTGAGTATAGATGTATTGCTCAGTGTCTGCCCTTTCATATTGTGGGACCACTGGCCTGTGGGTCCTTTCTCTGTTTTACTGCTCCCCCTGTCTTCCTCTGTTGTTTTTCTCCATTCATCCTTCTGTAAATAAATATTTCCCTTTCCTATAATGATTGTAGTGTGTGTGTGTGTGTGTGTGTTTAGTCTAGGGGCGTTGGAACAGGTGCACTTGGGGTGGAAGGGAGTTTCCCAACTGCGTTCCTGCGGGCACCTAAGAGCAGACTCCATCTTGGCCACAAGGGCTCTGTAGTTACATCCATTTAACTTCTAAAAATAAATGGTAAATTGCTTTAGAAACAAAGCAGAATGGTTTCATATTAAGCTATGTAGAATGAGAAATTAGAGTCACAACTTTACCTTGGTGTCTACATTTACAGCATGTAACAGAAGACTAGTACATCTCTGTTTCCACTAAAATTATTCTACCAAATTGGTAGAATGTTCTTTAAATGCTTTAAATTAGACACAGAACCAAAGTGTTCTCTTTGTCAATGGGGTTGCATGTGTGTTATTGAGACAAAATTCTGCATTCTGTAGAATGTACATCATTTATATTATGGAAAGAATTACCTACTAATTTGGTAGAATGCCTGAAGTCTATCAAAGCCTATACCGTGTATTGAGATATCAAGTGATAAATCTATTTATCATACACCTGTGACTACCTCATCTGTCCTTAATCCATCCCATCCTGGATTTTTACTTTAACATTCCAATCACTGGGCAGCTTTGATCAGATACCATTTTTTTAAATTCAACCTGCCAAAGATTTGTTTCTTCCTTGTCCCTCAGCATTTTAAATTTCCCTCCCCAAAAAAATCAATCTAGCTCAAGATCTGGGATGGGCAATATTCAGCATTGTATTAATAACAGCTTTTCAGCTGATTGCTTCTCTTTACCTAAAAATGTAATGAATTTAGGATCTGAAATGAGAGCTTCATCCCACATACCCAGCATCTTGATAGGACTCAACATTTTTTTCTAGCCATAAAGAGGAATGAGACATTTGACTTCAAAAATTGTGACATTTTATGTATTAAAAAAAAAACCTCTTGTAAACATAAATCCTCAGCTGTTATATAACTCAGGGTGCTGACATGTATCACAAAAAATTGCTTTGGCTGACTAATACCTCACAGAAATGATTTCCTTGCTAAATGAAGCAGCCCCGGCTGGTCAGTATAATTGCCGCCCAACACTGAATAGCAGCAGTGGAGCTGACCAATCTGAGCTGTTTCATTTAGCAAGGAAGCCTTGAGGGTCACAACTCTAAGGTGGCCCTTCACATGAGTGGTTGGGGAGCTGGCAGGAAAGCAGGCAAGTTTTGAAACCTGCCTATATTCCATTGGAAGATTGGTTGAAATTGACACAAAACATTTTGCATTTGATAAATCAGGATTTTACAGTGTAAAAATGTTCCGCTGGAAATTTCCCGACCAACTCTAATAAAGAGAACACCTCCTGCTTGCCAGTCTTTGGAGTGTAGGAGCTCTGGAATGATGTGAGGAACATGCTGTGAGTGCTTCCAGTCCTTTTGGCTGAATTAACCTGTACAGGGGACAATGTGGTCCCTGAACATACAACTGAACCCTAATTCCAACCAAATAAGAAGGCATCAATGAGACTGGTGAGAAGACTATGATATAGCAAATTAGGGAGTGCTTCTGATTTATGGAAATTCATTTTAAGCACAGATAGGGACGCAAAAGTGCCTTGTAAATATTGGTCAGAAAATGTGTATAGAACTGAGCACCCAGCTTTTTAGCCAAACTTGGGTGCTTTCATTTTGGGGTCCTACAAAGATTGGAATGCAGAAGCATGGTCAGAAATTGAGACTGGGTGCAGTGTGGGGTGCGGGTAGCAACCCTACCCAGCTTGTCCTGGAAGATTATGTCTCCTTTATAGGTTACCCTTATTAGCCAAAGCAGGTGGCTGGTTTAAATACTACCTCTTTCCGTGTATAAGCATTCTGTAGCCTCAGAGATTTTACAAAATATAGCAAGGGGATGACTGCGTTGTTGTGTTTTTAAACTAGCAAATGGGTATCACACAATTTTTCCACATAAATTGCCTAGTTGGGTTGATGGGAAAAGGGTCATTTCCTCCAGAGCCATGATGATATTTTACAATTTCAACTGCAGGATCCCAGAACATCCTCCCAAAATGCTATCCATACAGTGTGTGTTGTTTGAATCAGTTGAACATTATGGTCCAGATTCTGATCTTCGTTATACCAGTGTAAATTCAGAGTACCCCCACTGATTTTATTGGAGTTGCTATGATTTGAGGCTGGTGAAATGAGTTCACAATCTGGCCTTTTGTGTTCATGGCAACTGATGGGAATTTTACAAGGATGTGCTATTTATCATATGACTCAAGCCCTTTCCTTTCAATCAAAGCTTGATAAATGATTTATCAGAATAAAAGAAGTGTAATATGCAGCATTAATCTCAGTAAGTGAACAATGATCTTTCTGAGGGGCTCTTGGACTTGACCAAATGACAAATCAATACTGAGGGTGCATTTGAGGAATCAACACATCTCTATTAAATACAAGGTGTTGTGGCAGTTTTCTGATAGGGAAGTAATTCCAGTAACATTAATCAAGCCCTGGTAGAAAGGAGTGATTCAGAGAGACACTGTGCTCCCTCAGGCTGTCGTTGTGGGGGAGGCATTAAGAGTCTAGGAGTGGAATTTATGTGGGGGGGGTGGTGGTGGTTCCAATTCAAATGTTCAGGGATTTCCTTGGCAGTTATAGGAAGGTTTTATTTCCCTTGCAGGAGGAATTGATGGGGAACCTTCAGAAAAGGTAGAGAGTCATAGGTTTGATGTGTGGGCTTGGGGAATGGCTGCTTGAAATCATTAGGAGCTGTCAGGCGAGTGGGATGATTTGCCTGCTGAAGTTCAATCACCAGGACAGATTGGATCTGTCAGATCATCTTAAGGAAATGTTTTTTAAAAGCAATTTTGAGGATGACCACGGTGGTTTTGTCTGTAAGGTGGGATATATGGGTTCTATTTCTAGCTCTGCCACATTTTGTAATCTGTGCTCTTGGGCAAACGATTTAAGCCAGGTCTGTTGCTCTGGGGCGGCAGTTGGTGTTTGATACTAGGGTGACCAGACAGAAAGTGTGAAAAACTGGGACATGGGGTGGGAGGTAATAGGCACCTATATGAGAAAAAGTCCTGAATATCGGGACAGTCCCTATAAAATAGGACATCTGGTCACCCTATTGGATACTGTCCAGGATGGGCGGGTTAAGTACTACAGTGTCCCTCAGAGATCCTCCCCCTTGCCATAAACTATCCTCAGCCTAAATTTCCTCCCATCCCTTTCTCCCTCTGCTGTTATTTGTCCTCTTTTTTGATGGCTCTCCTTGCTTCGCTCACTCTCAACCTCGCTCTGATTCACGAGGGTGGTTATACATTCACAGCACTGAGTAGAGGGGCCAGGTTCTCAACCGCATCTCCCCTCAGCAGCTCAAAGATATGGGGAGGAGCCATGCTGAGTGAGCACATCAGCTCTCTTCCTGCTCACTCCATCAACTAATTTAGATCAGTGGCTGGAGGAGGGAATGAGCTCTGAAACTGCTCCCTGCCCCCAAAGCTCTGTCTGCTGGTGATTGGCCACACTGCTGAGCTGGGCTGTAACCTAAGTAAATAGGCCTAGCTGCAGGGCAAAATCCTCCCAACCTGAAAGAAAAGGAGAAACGAAGGTCTATGGCTTGACATTGCCTAGCTACCTTAAGGCCCCGGAAGGGGCTGATAGTGAAGCAAAGTATAACAGTGGAAGAGAACTGGATGGTGGGGGTAGTCAGAATGAGAATGATGAGCAGAGAGTGAAGAATGAGAGTAAGGGTTGCTGGTGGGGAGCATCTGAAGTGGGTGAGGCAGGATGGGGAGTGACTAATGACAGATGAGGATGTGCCCGGAGAGTGGGATCATGGGTGGTTGGTAGTAAAGAGGCAGGAAGGAGACAGGGATGGGGAAGCTCAGAAATTAAGAGAAGGTAACACAGAGCAAGAGAAGGGAGGGACTATTCTAAATCACTGTTAGAAAACGGGGCTTAGGGCACACAGCCCATGAAAACATTGAAGGAAAAGAAGTGGAGAGGATGGGAGGAAAGAGAACCAAAACAGCCAAGGGAGACCTAGCATGTCATGTATTTTCTCTCACTTTATACACAGCTAATACTTATAAGAGTCTGAATCACTGCCCTCCCCAGTGCACTGATTGCAATCAGATTGCCTGGATTGAGGATTTATGCGCCCTGGGGCCAGATTTACAGAACTAGGCGTGCCCACGTTTTGCTCTTTATATGGCAAATCCATCCGTTTTATAAGGAGTTGAATCTACTGTTTCAGTTCATCTGGTTGTGCCACCACTGCAAGGTGGTTTAGGTCTGGTCTACGCTACAAGGATAGGTCGAATTTAGCCACTTTAGGTTGATTTTATAAGCAATGCGGCTACACAACCAACCCCGTTCCACCAACCTAAAGGGCTCTTAATATTGACTGCTGTACTCCTCCCCGACGAGGGAAGTAGAGCTAAAACCGACTTTCCTGGGTCGAATTTGGGGTAGTGCAGATGCAGCTCTGTGCAAATCGATGGTATTGGCCTCTGGGAGCTATCCCAGAGTGCTCCAATGTGACTGCTCTGGAAAGCACTTTCAACTCCGATGCACTAGCCAGGTACACAGGAAAAGCCCCGGGAACTTTTGAATTTCATTTCCTGTTTGGTCAGCGTGGCGAGCTCAGCAGAAGAGGTGACCATGCAGTCCCAGAATCGCAAGCGAGCTCCAGCATGGAGCGAACTGGAGACACTGGATTTGATTGCTGTATGGGGAGAAGAATCTCTGCAGGCAGAACTCCAATCCAGCAGAAGAAATACTGATATATATGCCAAAATCGCACAGGGCACGGTGGACCGAGACTACACCAGGGACACACAGCAGTGCCACATGAAAATTAAGGAGCTCAGGCAAGCCTACCAAAAGACAAAGGAGGCAAATGGTCACTCTGGGTCAGAGGCCCATAAATGCCGCTTCTATGATCAGCTGCATGGCATTCTAGGGGGGGAACCCTACCACTACCCCACCACTTCCACCTGCAAGGAGGAAGCCTCACGCAACACAGAGGAGGATTCTGTGGATGAGGAAGAGGAGGAGGAGGAGGAGAATGCGCAGCAGGCAAGTGGAGAATCTGTTCTCCCCGGCAGCCAGGACCTTTTCATCACCCTGGAGCCAATACCTTCCCAAGGCGTATTGTTCCCAGATCCTGAAGGCGGAGAAGTCACCTCTGGTGAGTGCACATTTGTAACTACATTACAGGGGTTAAAAGCAATTGTGTTTAATGTTTGATTTGCCCTGAACAATTGAGATGCATTCGCGGCCAGTACAGCTACTGGAAAAGTCTGTTAACGTGTCTAGGGATGGAGTGGGAATCCGCAAGGGACATCCCCATGAAGCTCTCCTGGAGGTACTCTGAAAGCCTTTGCAGAAGGTTTCTGGGAAGGGCTGCCTTATTTCGTCCTCCATGGTAGGACACTTTACCACGCCAAGCCAGTAGCAAGTAGTCTGGATTCACTGCAGCACAAAGCATGGCAGTGAATGGTCCTGGGTTTTGGTCGCATTCAAGCAACATTCAGTCTATATCTCTCTGTGTTAGCCTCAGGAGAGTGATATCATTCATGGTCACCTGGTTGAAATAGGGGAATTTTTGTAAGGGGACAGTAATCCCCTCTGTTTGGTGATCCCCGGCACATTAGACCCCGGTCATGATCGGCTGTTTGCGCTTGGCTAAAAAGGATCATCCCGGAGAATAGCCACGCAGGGGCGAGGAGGGGTGTGCTGCACATCCACCCCAAAACCTGCAGCCCCTCCTTTTAAATGGCAACCACAGGTCCTCCTTTTAAATGGCAAAACCAACCGGCATTGGTTGCTATGGGAAAGGCGGGTGCTGCAGTTTGAAACTATTCCCACATATTATGAATGCGGAAGAGCCAATCCCGCAAACCCTTTGGCTTACCATGGCTGCCTGGAAACCGAATTCTGTTGCCCAGCCGTGTGTGATGTGTCACCATACCGGCAGGTGCTCAATATAAAAGGCAAAATGTGACCTTGTACCTAAAACACATGTGCTGTCTGCTGTGAATTGCTTAATTCACTGTGAAACGGTCTCCCTTTTGTTCACAGAAATGTATCTTCTTAAATTCTACTCTCCCTTTGTTCCCCCTTGCAGCTGCAAATGTTTCTGTGCTCCCTGTATCAACTCCGTCCCTGAGGTTATCGCAGATTAGAAGGCAAAAAAAACGCACTTGCGATGACATGTTTTCAGAGTTCATGCAGTCCTCCCGCACTGATAGGGCACAGCTGAATGCATGGAGGCATTCAGTGGCAGAGGCCAGGAAAGCATACAGTGAGTGTGATCAGAACATGCAGGAGGAGATGCTGAGGCTAATGGGGGAGCAAACAGACATGATGAGGTGTCTGGTAGAGCTCCAGGAAAGGCAACTAGAGTACAGCGCCCCACTGCATCCATTGTGTAACGGCCTGCCCTCCTCCCCAAGTTCCATACCCGCCTCACCCAGAAGCCCAAGAACGCGGGGCAGGAGGCTCCAGGCACCCAGCCACTCAACTTCAGTGGATGGCCCAAGCAACAGAAGGCTGTCATTCCAACAGCTTTGATTTGTAGTGTGGCTACAATAAGCAATGTGGCCTTGTCCTTCCCTCCTCCCCCACCCCACCCGGGCTACCTTTTACTAATCAGCATTGTCAGTGATCTCAATTTTTTTTAAATAAATAAAGAATGAATGAATGGATGGATTCAAAACAATTGGGACTTTACTTCTTTTGCCAGCTGTGGTCGAAGGGCGGGGCGGGGGGGAGTGGGATTGGCTTACAAGGAAGTACATTCACCAAAGGGGGTGGCTTTGCGTCAAGGACAAACACACAGAACTGTCACACCGTAGCCTGGTCGGTCATGAAACTGTTTTTCAAAGCCTCTCTGATGTGCAGCACGCCTAGCTGTGCTTTTCTAATTGCCCTGGTGTCTGGCTGTTCATAATTGGCTGCCAGGCGATTTGCCTCAACCTCCCACTTACTCTCTCAGATATTATGGAGCACATAGCAAGGAGCAATAACAATGGGAATATAAGTTGTGCTGAGGTCTAACCTACTCAGCAAACCACGCCAGCACCCTTTTAAATGTCCAAAGGCACGTTCTACCACCATTCTGCACTTGCTCAGCCTATAGTTGAACTGCTCCTTACTGTTGTCCAGGCTGCCTGTGTACGGCTTCATGAGCCATGGGAGCAAGAGGTAGGCTGGGTCCCCAAGGATAATTATTGGCATTTCAACATCCCCAGTGGTAATTTTCTGGTCTGGGAAGAAAGTCCCTTCTTCCAGCTTTTCGAACAGCCCGGAGTTCCAAAAGATGCGAGTGTCATGCACCTTTCCCAACCATCCCACTTTGATGTCAGTGATGCCCTTGTGATCCACCAGTGCTTGCAGCACCATTGAGAAGTACCCCTTGCGGTTTATGTACTGTCTGGCAAGGTAGTCCAGTGCCAAGATAGGAATATGCGTTCCATCTATTGCCCCACCACAATTAGGGAACCCCATTGCAACAAAGCCATCCACTGTGACCTACACATTTCCCAGAGTCACTACCCTTGTTTGTAGAAAGGTATTGATTGCCTTGGCTACTTGGATCACAGCAGCCCCCACGGTAGATTTGCCCATTCCGAATTGATTCCCCACTGACCGATAGCAGTCAGGCATTGCAAGCTTTCACAGGGCTATTGCCACTCGTTTCTCAACTCTTAGGGCAGGTCTCATCTTGGTATTCCTGTGCTTCAGGGTGGGGGAAAGCAACTCACAAAGTTCCAGGAAAGTGGCCTTATGCATGCAAAAGTTTTGCAGCCACTAGGAATCATCCCATACCTGCAACACTATGCCGTTCCACCAGTTTGTGCTTGTTTGCCGGGCCCAGAATTGGCGTTCCACTGTATCAACCTGCCCCAATGCCAACATGATATCCCAGTTGCCACATCCCATGCTTTCAGGAACGTCTGTGTCCATGTCCTCCTCACAATCATCCTTGTGCTGGCGGCTCCTAGCCAGGCTCTGCACATACTGCAGGATAATGGCTGAGGTGTTTACAACGCTCACAAAAGCAGTGCGCAGCTGATCAGGCTCCATGCTTGCCATGCTATGGCATCTGCATGGGTAACCCAGGAAAAAAGGTGTGAAACGACTGTTTGCCATTGATTTCAGGGAGGGAGGGAGGGAAGACTGATGACGTACTCAAAACCACCCGTGACAGTGTTTTTGCCCCATCAGGCATAGGGAGCTTAACCCAAAATTCCAGTGGGCAGCGGGGACTGTGGGATAGCTACCCACAGTACACCATTCTGTGACTCATTGCTAGCCATGGTATTGAGGACGCACTCCACCGACTTAATGCACTTAGTGGGTACATGCACAATTGACTGTATAAAATCGCAAAAAGAAAAGGAGTACTTGTGGCACCTTAGAGACTAACCAATTTGTTTGAGCATAAGCTTTCGTGAGCTACAGCTCACTTCATCGGCTCGAAAGCTCATGCTCAAATAAATTTGTTAGTCTCTAAGCTGCCACAAGTACTCCTTTTCTTTTTGCGAATACAGACTAACATGGCCTGTATAAAATCGGTTACTAAAGATCAGCTTCTATAAAATCGACCTAATTTTGTAATGTAGACATGCCCTTAGAGACCAGCTTCAAGTCTTTTTTTTAAGCCATTGTAAGGAAGTTAGGCCCTACCTACACATGCTTGCTGGAGCACATGTTCAGAACTGTTGCTGTGGTTTGTTTGATGCCTAGTTCTGCAGTTGACAAACAAATGGACTTAGCCTCGTTGCCAGGGGAGAGTTTTCTAAAATTTTAGTGTTTCTGCCTAACCCCTCAGAGGATCTTTGCTAGACTGTATCTTGCATTGCAAGCAGGGCACACTATAGCTAATGAAAACATGGAAATGAATTGCACAGAAGCTAACTGGAGTGCTTGGTAAGATGCCCATTATGCATTGTTCCATGGATACTCTGAGCAGTATTTCCTCCTCCCTGACTTCCACTGCTCAGCCAGGGAAGAAAGATGATTGATAGCTAATCGAAGGGCCTATCCAAGACACACAGGATTCCTGTTTACTCCAGTAGATATGCCTGAATCAGAATGTTTAATGGGGAAAATGAGGGGAATATCAGAACTAACCCGGAAGGGCACAATTTTCAAACTTGGTCCCCCAAAGTCAGGCACCTGGTGCCTAAGTACAGAGTTAAGTGCCTAACTTTGGACACCTGCACTAACTGACAATCAATGGAAGGCTAGAAAACTCTGCTTTTTATCTCTGCGTATACACATCTTGGACTGGTAGCAAAGTGAAGGTGCGAATGAATGAAATTCAATGCATGTTCAATTATTTTCTTTGCTTCTGGTTAGGTCAGCCCCAGTTCCCACCCAAGGTGCCGGAGGTTCCACAATTTCCGGGGCAGGAGGGCCTCCACCCCCCACCAATGTGACCAGTAATAGAAGACTGCAACAGACACAAGCTCAGGTCGATGAGGTGAGCTGCACACAACAGGGGCACTGATGAGATTTTATTTTTTAAGATGATTAAATGACTGTTTGCCCAGTTAAAGATCCTGTCGCCTTTATTCAATTGAAGTCAGGGGGTCTATGGAATGAGATTTATGTGAGATAAGGTTTTTAATAGGCAGATTGCAGAAGAGCTCATTCATAATCTTTATACCCCTAACAACTCTGCTCACAAAACAAGTATGACTTAGATGTTAGCTCTGTCATTGTTTGCAAATAGCCAATATAAATATAAATCCTTTCTGGGATTATAAAGACATAGGCCCTGCCCCTGCAAGCTATTCCTTATGGGAAGGAACCTGTGTCTGAAAGCCTGGATTGGTTTCCAGGGTCAGGCTGTAGTTAGCAATAAGGGCTTTATTTAATTTATTTGGTTACTATTAAAAATGAAATTCAGGCAAAGACAAACAGTTGAGCAAGTCCACAGAGCAACAGCTCCAAGAAGTCGCCAGCTACTTTTTGAATGATAGTTCCGTATGAGACCTAGTTCCAGCATGGATTCCCTCTTCATTGGGATAATTCCCCTTAACAATCTTACTCCTCGTTATGGATCCACAGGATCAGTGCTATGACCCCTCACTTTGGAACAGCCTCTGGGAGGACTCCTTCAGTGAGCCAGACCTCCTACGGGCCTCACTGTTCGTTAAGAGTAAGTCACATGGCTTCACTACCTCCGTAGCCTCGACCTCTGGGCCTTCAGCAGTCCTGCTTCCCACCATGAATCCCCTTTCAGCGAGTCCCACTGAGGCGGACTCCTGAGAGACACTTGTAAATCTTAGGGAGCAGTGCATCTCCGACAGCATCTTCAGTGACCTTCATGCAGTGTTGTCAAAACAGAAAGGTTTATTAGTCAACAGGAACCCAGCATAGAAAGCCCTTGGTTAGCATAGAGAAAAGAAAGTGGCTCTGGGCTAATCAGAGTGGACCATTCTCCTTAAAGTGGTATGTCCCCACTGGCTTCTGCTCTGAGTCTGTACCCTCTTGTTCAAGTTAACCAGGCCAATCCTACCTGGCCCCTCTTCAGTCCTTTGTTCTCCAATTGGTTAAACACAGCTGGCTTCCTACAGAGGAGGGAGGGGGGAAGTGGGAGTGGACCATCCATGGTCATTAGTTGCTAGGTAGCAAATGTCCCAAAGTTTGGCTTTGCCATTGTCTTCATGGATTCCCAAATGATATGGGCCAAACTCAAGACACCTAGGTGCCATTGACACCTTTGTCATAGCTGCCCAAGGGTAAATAACCTTTTCCCATGATTCATACAAAATATTACAGAAAATTCTCACTCAGTCACACTCATCATGCCAACATTCATTTACCACCATATTCACTGAACTAGTGAAGCTAATCCTGGGTGCAACCCATCGAGCTAATCTTGGGGTTTGATCATGGATAAGCTGCTGACTTGCCAGTTATGTAGTGCAGACTTTAGATGTGTGTATTAAGTACAGTACGTAGAAGACTTCCTAGGCCATGCTCCATTACCTAACCGAACACCACATAGTTAGGAACAACTAGTTGTAGAGAACTCTATCTTGCTCTCTGTGGATCCTTAATGCCAATTCAGATGTACAAACACCAAAAAATATCCATTCAACTGGTGTTGGGATTGTCCCCAAATGCACCTCACAAGTATAGGAAAGACGTTTACAGAAATCATCCAACCTGAGCTTCTCATTATACATACAATTAATGTTATATTTTAGACAGAGTTTTCCTCCTTTAGAACCTTCTTCGGCTTCATGTCCTGGATGCTCCTTTGCTGATATTTGGGGCAGATCAGAATAGCGTCCAGCTACAGAAAAGCCTAGGCTCAATTCTTCTCTCCTACTGGTTTTACAACAGTGTAATTATATTTACCTTAATGGAGTGACTTCTCATTCTCACTGTGGAAAGTGAGAAGAGAATCAGGACCACTGTGTCCCAGCCTTTGGTAGAACCCTGCCTCAGTTAGAATAATAAAATAAACTTCTCTACCTAAATAGACTGCATCATAAGGGTGCTGTGAGCATTTACATTGCTCAGAATCAAAGCAAATGACCCTACTTGGGAAGTGAAATATGATTAGTTTATTGCTTAAAAGGAGCTACTTCAAACGCATGAATGGGGTTCTTCAAGCAGGAGAATGGAAATGGCTTCCAATAATAGACTGGCCAAACCAAAAGCCTAGAACTCTCCAAAATTCTGAAGACCTGGTTCTGAACTTTGTGGCCTGAGACACACTTTAGTTCTGATATGTTTAACTCAGGCCTACTGGAGTCAGCTTCGTAGTGAAGAGGAGTTTGAATGGAGAGAGAGAATCAGGCTAATTGTCAGGGAAGTCACTACCTGGTGAGTCTGGTAAGTGGACAGCAGGTGACCATCAATCCCAGGGCACACTTGAAATGTCCAGATTCACTTCCATGGCTAGTTCAGACTTGGGATAGAAGTTGCTGTAGGTTGGTAGTCCAGAGAAGACATTTAAGGGAGCAGGCAGAACTCACGTTTTATGTGGTGGGGGAGCTCAGCCAACTGTTAAATCACAGGCTGACTAGAATCAAGGAGGCAAAACTCTACTGGGATTTTCAAGATAGGATATATGTATCAAGCCAGATCCCTTGAATTTAATGGAACTGTGTTGATTTCCACAGCTGAGGATCTGACTCATCATGCTTTACTTTTATCTTGCCCTCTTACTGCAGTCTTTTCCTAGGAAATGTTTTTGTTTCAATGTGTCTTGTGGTAAAGCATCCGATGAAGTGAGCTGTAGCTCACAAAAGCTTATGCTCAAATAAATTTGTTAGTCTCTAAGGTGGCACAAGTCCTCCTTTTCTTTTTGCGGATACAGACTAACACGGCTGCTACTCTGAGACCGTCCTTTAGGTGGCACCAAATACTTGCACTATGGAAATCCAGCAGAGAAGCTATGGTTTTACTATAGTGCCATTTCATTTCACAAGGACAGGAACAAAACTTTACTTGCGAGTAGACGTGAAATCTCACACTGACTTCAGTGAGGCCAGGATTTCATACTGAGAACCTAATTCTGCTCCCACTGGAAGATAATGGGAGTTTTGCGTTTGACTTCAATGAGAGCAGGATGGGACCCACTATCTTTTGTTTTCTCTTGTACATAAATACAAGATGCATCTTATAACTAAGCCAGCATGTAGGGTTTCACTGTTTTTACTGTGTCCAAAGTGTGTGTTTGACTCTTGATTTTTACTGCTAATTATTATTATTCTGAACAGATTGAATTAGATTAAGTACAATTGACATCGTCTGCAGTATTAATAATTTATAAGGAATTGCAGGCCAGTCTCACATTTACTGCTGCCATACGTGGGCACAACTTTATTGACTTAAACAGAAACTGTGCCTATGTAAGACGTTGATGAAGTTGGATCAGGATTTCTATTTTTAAGCATTAATTGGCTAAAAATGCCCAATCAATGTAAATATATTTCAATATGTATAAAATAACTGAATTACTATGCCTTTCCCAGTACCTACTGTGTGTCTTTTCCAATCTATGCTCTTTTGGGCATCAGGCCCATACTGGTCTCCATGGTGAAATTAACAAAGACTAGAGTTTTTCTATCCCACATGTTCTCCCTACCTGCAATACCAAACAGGATTTCAGACTACAATCTGAAGAAGGAAGATCACCTTGTCTGCGAAGGAGGTTGTGGTAGCTCCTATTAGAAACTCTTATCAAGCCTACTTCTATAGTTATGATAGGGCAACTATGTTGTTAAGTCATCAGCAGTGAAAATACTTTTGGGCTTGTGTTCCTAACCAGCACTATGAGCTACCATGTAATGCAAATGTGTTGGTGCCTGCCCCGTGATAGGTATGTCAGCCAGTTTCCTGTAACAATAGCTGCTTTGCTAACTGGGTTAAAGCACCAGTGCATGCATGTTCCTCAAAAAACTTCATGGAAATAACTAGAGTACATTTTAATGTCTTAGTATTTTATAGTCTTAAGGACACTTGAGCTCAGCATGATTATGTGCACCTTACTATCTACCTAGGGCTCCTAGGATAAGTTTGAGTAGCTCTGTTATAGAGGAATTGTCTATATAATAGCAAGCCATAATTTTTACCTTGATAGCAAAGGGACCCTTCCCATTTGCCATGAGATTTCAGTCCTATGAATACAGCCTTCCCATGTATGGAGTCTGCTAACTGAGGGTTATCTTTTCAGGTGGTGGACATCATGCGAGTGAATGTAGACAAGGTTCTAGAAAGAGACCAAAAGCTTTCAGAGCTTGACAACCGGGCAGATGCATTACAAGCTGGTGCCTCACAGTTTGAAACTAGTGCAGCTAAATTGAAGAGAAAATACTGGTGGAAAAACTGCAAGGTAAAGAGGATAGGTATCTCTTGTTAAATCTGTTAAATGTTAATTGTTTACTTTCACTTTGCTTTAATGAGCCCTTGTAACAGTACGTTGGCTTTAAATGACCCTTTTTCTTAATGCTGAAAAGTAAGATATGTTACTCTTTAAACCAGTAGGATAGTCTTTGTAAGCTATAGTGACTTTGAATAGAGAAAGACTTTACCTACACTATCTTTGTGCTATCTGAAATTTGAATCATAATTATGAGGCTTCAGCCAATTTCTGGAGACAAGAATGAGCGAACGTAGGAATTACAACACAGAATCAATCCAGTGATCCATCTAGCCCAGTATCCTGCCTCTGAAACTGGCGAGCACTGGCAGCTTTGGAAGAAGGCACAAGAAACCCTGCAATAGGCAGCTATGGAATTAGCTTTCCCAAGGGGAAGTTTCTTTCTAATTTCCCCCAAATAATTAGAAGTTCACTTCTATACTGAAGCTTGAGCAATTATATCCCTTTCAAAGCTCTTGTTAAGTTCAATAGTTACTATGTAAACTCCAGCCAACTTTTGGATTTCACAGACTCTCTAGAATGTTTTGTAAAAGTTGGGGGTATCATAAAAGTTTTTAGATTTTTTTTTTGCAAGAAGTTCCCACCCCACCCTCATCTCACATAATTCAAACCCAACTGTTTCTTTGGGGAAAAATTTTTATTTTAAAAATCTAAGTGTGAGAACATGTGACACGAAAACTGAAGAAATTGATACACATGCAAAAACCTCAGCCCCAACATAATAAAAATACACTTGAAAACATGCACAAAGCCAGTATCAGCATAGCATATATGAAGAGTGGGGTGGAAAAGCCTTTTTCTCCTTGTGGGTGTTGATGAACCTCTTTCTCCTTCATGGAGGTAAGCTTCTGGAGGTAGAAGACGACGACGACCCAGAGCCTCCTCAGGCCACCATGGGAAATGAAGGAAGAAGAGAATCTCTTCAGAAGGGCCAGATTAAGGCTAAGCAAAGACTGAATTCACCAAAATCTTGCCCCTACCCCTCAACAGACTCATCCTCTCCCTGGAACAAGGAAGACCCCTCTTCCTTCCCATCCTGAAACCACCTACTCCTCCACTCCAGTATCATCATTTCCAGCCCCCTGCCTCAACCCTCCTTCTCCCTGTCCCCATGCCAAACACCCATCCATATGCCTCCCCAGTGCAAATCCCAACCCAGTTGCCTGGTTTCATTTCTGTCTCCCCTAGAAACCTGTGGTGCTACTGGCAATTCACCTCCTTCTCAAGTAAGACCAGCTGTCTCCAGGGCTGGATCCTGACCCCCTATCCTGACCCCCCAGGTCCTCCCTGCTTCCCCTGAAAAGAAAGTAAAGTGAAGAAAGCTTCCAGACTTCAGGAGCCAGAGGAGGAGTAGAAGGAGAGGAGAAGTGGCCAGTACCAATTGTTGGCTCTTCCTTCCTGTCACACATTAGGGCCCATCTTGACTCTCACAAAGTGTGTGCTTTTCAATCACGTTAGCTAATCAGATTATCTTACCATGATTAAAAGCCCTGTTGAGATCCTGGTGAATACATCTGAAGCCATATTAGCTGGCCACGTTATAACTTAGGCTACAACACAGCCAGCGAACACAGCTTCAAACGTGTTCGACGGTATCTTAACAGATGCTCTCTCTCAGATTGTCTCGGTTCTAGGAAATGCTACATTAGGGACCTATAAAAATTGATTACAGGGTGTCTGTGCAATGATTAAGAACACTGGGACAGAGTGAACAGCCCACCTAAAGATAAAACCAGGAGCGACCTTTTACAATGCAAAGACCTCATTTTTCTTTCTTTAACTCTCTTTATAGATGATGATCATCCTTGGTGTAGTATGTGCAGTCATTCTTATTGTAATTATAAGTAAGTAATTCATTTTTTATGTACAATATAAACAGCTCTGTGATTTCCAATGTCCTCATGCGAAGGAAATAAAACATTTAGGAAGATAGTCTGACTCTGAATATTCCCTTCAAGTGTCCTGCTGTTATAAGGAAATATACTATGAATTTCACTGAACATTAATTGACTGTGGGTTGGAAACATCCAAGTTTTAATGGCACCCACTCTGTTATACTACATAGTTTCTCCCAGTTTAAATATCACCATTTCAGGATTAGGTAAACTTTTATGCAATCTCAAAGAGCTTCAGTCCTACTCTCATTAAAATCCATGACACAAATCCTATTTACTTTAGTGGGAGAAGACTCAGTCGTGTAAATTAGCTCACTGTTATAGAATCTGGACAGCAGGCCAAATTTTAAGTTATGTAGGGGTGCTTAATGTGATTTTTCAAAAGTGCCAGTCAATAGTAGTTAAGCATGTAGGTGCTTTTGAAAATCTCATGAGGTGACTATCTGCATCTTTAGATATCTAAAACCTGGCCCAAAGCTGCCTTGAGTTCTCAGTGACACAAGGAGTGTCTTGAATTCTGCATATCTATATATACCTGGAAATAGAATATGAACAATGGGTCACAATCGTATAGGCGGCAAAGCAGGGATATCATAATAACAGGACTCTGTGTTCAGATTTCATACATAGATAGAGACATTAGTATCAGAAAGGAAGGATTGCAAAGTCTTTTCTTTTTTAATATATATATTTAATATAATATATTAATTTATATTAACCCTAATGTCTCTATCTGTGTATGAAATCTGAACACAGAGTCCTGTTATTATATATATATATATAACTCTATGTGTTAGCAACAGCTGTTATGAATGAAGTTGTTTCTTTTATGTAACTTTAATATGGCATTAGATATTAAAACTGGGGGTTTGTTCAGTCAGACAATACTGCTAGTAATCTAAAAGAGATTTAACAGCAAATTGTGTTATAGGCATGTACTAATACCTTCTTCTCAGATTACCTACTTCACCTTCAGTCTGTGTATGTTTGCTTCTGTTATACTTACAAATGATCAGTAAACATGAGTTAGGTGCATGATGTAACGTGTGAGTTATATAAAAGCTGGCACCAATGTGACCCAGAATGATTTTGCGTTTCGTAATTCTGAAGCTACAAGAATGGAAATGGTAGCACAGGTAGTGGAGGCTTAGCCATGCCATGTATGTGCCCACTGGTTTCAGTGGGTTTGTACTCGACACACTTAAGCCCTGCCTCTGCAACCTCAACTACATTGCTATTTATACTCACGCTAGCTCAGCGAGAGCTAACACAAGTATATGTACGTGAGCATGAGAATCACACCCCTAGCTTGTAGTGTAGACATAGGCTATGATTTGAGGTTGTTTATATAATTGTTAGGCCTAGTGGAATACTTGAGAGAATCAGTGCTTTAAGGCTCAGGGTCATACATTTTTTCATAAATACTTCTTTGCACTCCAGGTTGTTGTTGTTTCCATTCTGGTACCGCTTAGAAGTCCCAACTTACTTTAGGACCCCACTGTGCTAGGCACTGTACATACACATAGTGAGAGACAGTCCAAGCCCCAAAGAGATAACAATCTAAATCAGTGGTTCTCAACTCTGGTCCACCGTTTGTTCAGGGAAAGCCCCTGGCAGGCTGGGCTGGTTTGTTTACCTGCCGCGTCCGCAGGTTCGGCCGATTGCGGCTCCCACTGGCCGTGGTTCACTGCTCCAGACCAATGGGGGCTGCAAGAAGGGCTGCCAGCACATCCCTCAGCCTATGCTGCTTTCTGCAGCCCCCATTGGCCTCGAGCAGTGAACCGCGGCCAGTGGGAGCCGTGATCGGCCAAACCTGTGGACACAGCAGGTAAACAAACCGACCCAGCACACCAGGGGCTTTCCCTGAACAAGCGGTGGAGCAGAGTTGAGAACCACTGATCTAAATAGACAAATCAGATGAGGGGTGGGAGAAAGGAAAATATTATTCCCATTTCACAGATTGAGTACTGAGAGGCAGAGAAATTAGGCCCTGATTCAAGACAGCATCCCTTTCAGCACAGCACTTTAAGCATCTACTTAAATCCCATTGAAGTCCATGGGATTTAAGCACTGACTTAAAGTTAAGTGTGTTCTTAAGTGCTGTCCTGAATAGGGACCTAAGTGTCTTCTCTGGTGCTTAAAACACAGTGTCTGGTGCAGTCACATCCATTTCACTGGGCTAAATGTTGCTGTGTAGTGAGAGCTTTATCAGGCTATGATTGAAATCAGTTGGAGTTCTGCCCTTGATTTGTATGAGGACAGGATCATACCTTCGATGATTAACCCAGCACATTTATCCTGCAGCTCAGACCACCACCCTTTCCAGAGCTGCCCATTCCCAGACACTGCGATACCAAAATACAAGTTGTTATTGTAATAACACCACAGTGTGCTCCTTAGGCAGGGTTGTGCTAATGTGCTTGCCTGTTTTCTGACTGGATATGCTCTCTGACTGAAGTCCAATATTAACTATATGATAACATCTGTTGTTTTCTTTTTCCTTCTTTCCTTCCTAGTTTATTTCTGCACTTGAAAAGGCAACGAGGGGAAGGCTTGGCATGGCTTGGTTCATCTTTTCTGATATTCTCTTATTGAACTCTGCTTTTTAATTCCTGGTGTCTTGGGGAATTTTGCCTGTTATAATCCGTAAGCATTCAGTGTAGTGTGTTTGGTATTATACTGTTTCCACATGAAACTGTACCAGCTAAATACTGCCAAGTAATTCCATGTATTGTCTTATCATTGTGTCTTAAAATGCATCCACAATGACCTTCAGAAACTGTAATATATGAAAAGCATCCTACACTTTTCAGAATCATAAGAGAACAGTTATAGGGAAAGTCCTTTACTTTAAAAGGACACTGTCATGTAGTTTAGGCCCAAAATTAAGATTTTTATTAAATAGTAGGGCCAAAATCGTCAAACTTGACGGCCTAAATTAGGCTTCAAAATCCATATCTAAACACACAAATAAATGTGGCCTGATTCATCTAGAGCACCTGCTAATTCTGTTTTAGTCAATGGGAGCTGCAGATGTTTAATGAATCTGAATGTCAAATTATTTGTATTTAGGTGTCTAAATATGGACTCTGGAGCCTAATTTTAGGCACCCAGGTTTGAAACTATTTGGTCTAGGTTTTGTACAACTACAGGAATGCTTTCCTGGATTTAAACTTTCCATTTGGTTGTTTCCTATACAAACCCTGTGGCAGCATGGTAGTGTATGAGAACCAGAAGGAGAACTGGATGAGAAGCAAGAATGACACTGACAAGAAAACAATCATAAATAACCAAAAAAAACCTTAGATTGTTAATAAGCCAAGATGGCAGCCCTCAGATTTATGGTTAATGTATGGCACTTGAACCCCAGTTCTGCAAACACTTATGCCCATGTTTAACTTTAAGCACATGAGTAATCTTACTGAAGTCAGGGGGCTCTGCACAGTTACAGGGATATGCCCATATGCATCAATTTGCAGGATTGGGGTGCCTTTTTTCATGGAATCTCACCAAATGAACCATTTGAAAATCAATCAATGGGAGATTGTGGGTGTGAATTGTGGCAGGGAGGACCCATGAAAGAACAGTTCTTTTATAAAGTGGTCCATGGAATGAAAATGTCACAGAACTGCTATCTGAGGCACTGTTATTAGTAACACAAGTAAGGCAATCTATACAGTCTTAAACTGACAGCATCCCCTTTTTAAAAGGGCTCTGTTGAGATATTTTTTATACTTTTTTAAAACTCACTGTTTGTATTCTCAAAAAAAAAAAAAAAAGGAGGACTTGTGGTACCTTAGAGACTAACAAATTTATTTGAGCATAAGCTTTCATGAGCTACAGCTCACTTCATCGGATGCATGAGCTGTAGCTCACGAAAGCTTATGCTAAAAAAAAATGTGTTAGTCTCTAAGGCCACAAGTCCTCCTTTTCTTTTTGCGAATACAGACTAACACGGCTGCTACTCTGAAACCTGTTTATATTCTGTTTACAATGGCCCTTGTTGCTTATGGAAGTTTGAAACTGAAATAGATTTTCATTTCAAATTTTTTCCCATTGTCCACACACACACACACACACACACTGGTCTGTTGTTATAGGGTTGCTCACAAGCAGTGAGCTTCTGGCTTTGTATTAGGATTTTTTAAGCACTGAATAATTTGTTTAGAAGAAGGAGGGATTACTATCCAGAGAGAATGATATTGGTTTTTGTTTTCAAACAAATGTAACAAATACAAATAAAGATGTGTCAAATTTGGAGCCTAATGATCCTGACAGGATCCACGTAGAGTGATAATTGATAACTTTTCCGCAGGATTTTGAAAGGGTAACTGTTGGCATAAATACCAGAAGAAGTATTTGGTTTTTGGTTTTTATCTTTGGCTGCCATAGACAAAATTTGTAAATGTATCGATACACCTGTAAATATTCTCATTGTAAACCATCATTAAATATGGTGTTAGAGAAAACCCAAAACAGACAGTTAAGCCAATCAGTATATATACACTAACGTGACATTGTAATGGACGTACATACAAATTGTGCTTAAGCAGAATTCTGAAGAGAAAATAAGCAATGGCTAGTTGAAAGGCTCTAGTTACTTTATTTTTTGCTGTCTATTTATTGCTTTATTTTTACATGTTCCATATGACAAAGAAATAGCAGATCCCCACAGCCTTAATGAAATGGAAATGTCATTTTGAAAGCTACTAATGTATTACTGGGCATAATGATATGTCCTGCTTACTTCAATCTTGTGAGGGAATAAATGCACAAACTCCAAAAGCTCATTGACTAGGGATAGAACGTTTGTTTACTCTAAAGTAATTAAGGGCCTGATCTTGTGAGGTGCTGAGTGCCATTCCCATTGACTTGGCAGCCTGCAGGATAGGGGACTTGCAGAAAAAGGCTAAGCAGTCCAACTTGAAAACTTTTTTTAACCAGCAAAACAATTGTCTGGCTCTTGTAAAAAAATAACTGCCACTCTAACATTTAGTAGTACATTACTCCCTATGTAAACTGATTTATTTCCATGAGACTGCTAAAAGCTTGTATAGAGGAGGGAAATTTGCACTAGTGTAATTATGTCTATGTAGCTATACGAGCGAAAACCGCTAATGCGGCCACACTGCCTTGGTGCAACACATGGCTTGCACTGGTGCAGAACATCTACACTGAAGGTAACTAAATAGGGGCAACCCCCCATCCTGAATACACAGGCCTAACTTACTGCTCACTGTGAGTAAGGAGAGCAGAATTAGCCTCTCTAGGTTCTCAATTAGGGGTACTCATACCCTGGAGAATGCAGAGGTCTTCCCTGGGGTACATCAGTTCATCTAGATATTTGCCTAGTTTTACAGCAGGCTATATTAAAAGCACTTGTGATGTCAGTACAATCTAAAATTTCATATGCACAATGACTTGTTTATACTGCTCTCTATATAAGGCTATGATTTTGGTATGAGTATTTTTATTAAAAGTCATGGATGGGATGCAGGCAATAAATAAAATCACAGAAACGTACACAGAGCTGGCGTTTGGGGATAGCAAGCAGGGCAACTGCCCAGAGCCCCTTGCCACAGGGGGCCTTGCAAAGCTAAATTATGGGCAGCGGGCCTCGAGCTTTGGCTTCACAAGTGAAAAACAGACTCATGTGTCACTCTGAAATGTAAGTACAATATTTATATCCCAATCGATATATTTTATAATTATATGGTAAAAATGAGAAGGTAACAATTTTCCAGTAATAGTGTGGCAGTGACACTTCTGAATTTTTATGTCTGAATCTGTAAGCAAGTAGTTTTTAAGTGAGGTGAAACTTGGGGTATGCAAGACAAATCAGCCTCCTGAAAGGGGTATTGTAGCCTGGAAAGGTTGAGAACCACTACTCTAGGGAAAGCTGTAGATCTAAAGGTTAACAAATCCCAGCTAGGGACAGAACCAAAGTAGGAACTTTAGGGGAGGGTGGAGAAGGGGAGCTGGGTAGCTCAGGCACATTGCAAGATCCAACTAGAAAATCCTGACTGACATGTATTTCCAGGATTGCAGAATGTGCACTTGCTCTCCTTTGGGCCTTGTGTGGAGGTGCCCTGTATCTCCTAAGTAGTGTACTGTAATGTATACTACTTAGGAGATACATTACAGTATCCATTACTTAGGCTACATCTCTTAGGAGATACATTACTTGCTAGAGCTCAGAGCTTATCTACAAGGGGAGAAATTAACCAATTTAGCTATTTTGGAATGACATCTATAGCTATTCACGTATAAATGAGCTATTCTGGAATAACGCCCCCCAGGTAGACCATCTGTTCCAGAAGAAAAGTGATTTATTCCAAAATAATTACTTAGCTTTGAAAGTGGAGTAATTATTCTGGAATAAAGTCATTTTTTATTTTGGATTAGAGTGAACCCCTGGGCAGATACTCTGGAATAACTATGCCGATCAGTTTCCTCACATGGAGAAGCCCTCAGCAAATAATTCACAGTGAACAGTTTATCCACAAAATGTCTCTTCTTGTGTCTTGCAAAATGCCTGCAAACAGTTAAAAATGTCCTCACCTTTGGTAATTAAATATATTAAATGAATGTTTTTAACTCTATGGATTCATCATGAATAAGTCACTTGTGACTATTTGACCCTTGCTATTTGTGCTGTACTGGCTAGTTGTGATTGGTAAGATAAGTCACACAGTAATGTTTCTATTCCATGACCTGGATGAGTGAGCAAGTACCTCCTTCCCTGCCCAGCTCATCTTCACAGCTTACAGAAAGGAACTGCTGAATGGCTTCCAAATTGGGGGGGGGGGGGGAGGGTGAAGTTGCTCAGTCAGTGGTAACATAGAATTGTGCAATGCTGTATTCTTCTGCATTGTGGAACCCTGTAGCTGTAGCATGGTGCAGGTTACAACCTATGGAGCTATAAAACAGAAAACCCACCGCACCCACCAAATCACAGTTGCACATCTCATTAGTGTTGGAGCCATGATTTATTTATTTTTTCTACTCACCATGTCTTTAAAAAAAAGGAAATTTAAATTTAACATATAAGTCAACCCAGAACTACAGCTGCCTATGTGAACGTCCAATAAGTGTTATGTATGAGCAAGGATGAATTATTGCTGGTTAGAGTGTAAAGGGCCCAGTTATGATTGCTCTAGCACAGTGGTTCTCAAAGTTTTGTACTGGTGACCCCTTTCACATAGTAAGCCTCTGAGTGTCACCCCCCCTCCCTTATAAATTAAAAACACTTTTTAAATATATTTAACACCATTATAAATGCTGGAGGCAAAGCGGGGTTTGGGATGGAGGCTGACAGCTCTCGACCCCCCGTGTAATAACCTCACAACCTCCAGTTTGAGAACCCCTGCTCTAGCACATATGTGCATGGGTGGGGCTGGTAAAAGGATTCATGGGGAGCTTCTCCCACAACCACACCCCAGCAATTCCACATAGGAGGCAGCCATAATTTGGCTGTTTGTGAGGGCCACCGCCTCGGGGATTGAACTGGTGACCTCCAGTTCTGAATGCATCCGATGAAGTGAGCTGTAGCTCACGAAAGCTTATGCTCAAATAAATTGGTTAGTCTCTAAGGTGCCACAAGTCCTCCTTTTCTTTTTACGGATACAGACCAACACGGCTGCTACTCTGAGTTCTGAAAGTATGAGTCTGTACAGTTTGAGCTAAAGAGTCAGGCTCTGTATCCGACCATTGTACCAAACCCTCATCTTCTGGGGGTCAGGCAGCGGGGGACTTGTAACACATGCTGACCCTGACCATTGGATTACACATACACAACACGGAAGAGCAACTGGCACTGTTAGCAGGGTACACCACACCAAAGGGAGGATGGCTGGAGAGGGGTGTATCCAGGGACCCTTCCCTTACTACCATGCACCTGTTACAGCAGCTCTGTCCCTATTCCACAGCTGTTACAGGGGGTGCCATTGAGGCTGTTCCAGTTATTACCCCAGTGGTAGTATTTGCTCCTGTTCTGCACAGACATAATATTTCCAAGGATCCCTGCTTGGACATTTCACTTTCTCCCCTTCTAACACAGCTCACCTTGCATTATTTTGGCACTAAAATATAATATATGGTGTGTAAAATGTGAGTGACTTAACATTGCACTGGGAACCCAAATCTTTGCACTTCCTCACTTGTCTATCTAAATATGTTGCTGTAACATCGGTGTCTTCACTTAATAATATTAGGCAAGGGTACTTTCAACACATTGTAAGTGGCATAATTAAAAAAAATCTTGTAAAGATCCTAACTATAGCCCTGGCCCCACAGGACTAAGACCTATTTAAAGACACTGTTTAATCATTTTTAAAGCCAGCATTTTTAATTCCTTGGGATCTTGTATAACGTTAATCCTATAGCAGTTCAAGGCTGATGAGGTCTTTTCTAAGCATGCAGAGCTCTTGGCACTTTTTTTCTTTTTTTCAACCGAGGTCTGGAATGAGTGATTAAAATACCTACAATGAGTGAACAACACTGTAATAATTACAGTAGGAAAGAAATATAAAAATTAAAGTCCAGTACATGTCTAGCTTGACAGCCAGGGGAATTCCCACAAACCTATCAGCAGTCCAGCTCTGTCCTCAAGATGTGCCGTCACTTGCATGATAGAATTTGTATTGAGCTCAAATTGCAATTTCTTTTTTCAGTGCCATCATTTTAGGGCAAGATTGTGGTGTTAAGCCGCTGTCCTTATTTGGGTGACAGGTAAGTAGGGGCTATGAAATGGTGATCTTTCCCAGAAGTATATCTGCTATGGCAGGCAGAAAGGCTCCAGGAACTCTTTGGAAATATTGGCTTCAGTGGCCCCTTCTTCACCGTTTTACAGGGTGAATTGGCCTCTGTTCCACCCACGTGCTAACCTAGTGCTTCTAATCAATGAGAGAGGTGTGTGCGTAAAGCCCCACCCTCTCCCTTACTCCCCTCTTTGAGAATCTAGGTCCACCCTCTGCATTAGGAGCTCTATCTTACCAGTTGCTAGGCACACTGGCTCTATCCAATATTAAGCCTGTGATTCCACATGTCCTTGTGCACAGCCATTTCTCCTATCACCTGTACAGGGGTATAGGGCTTTAATCCAATGCCCATTGAAGTCAGTGGAAAAATTCCCACTGAGTTTAGTAGCCATTGGCTCAGGCCATACAGAGGAAGTGGAAGCTCCTTGTACTTTCCCTCCCTTTGTCACCACACAGAACTGGGCACAGTGCAACCCTAACTGTATTCAATTTAAAATCCAATAGTTTAACTAGCTCTGTACAGAAAAATAATTGCCAGTATTCTTCAAAGACTGTTCCCTACATAGGCACTGCACTAGAATTTGTAAAGGAACAAACCAACAACACTCAGAAATCATTCTTTCCTCCAAATTGCCTTTCCCAGAAACACTTCCCGTTCCATTTCAAGAAAGGTTCTTTCTACAACTAATTTCCTGTCTATAATTCATGAAAGCAGTTCTTCGCTGGGGCACTTAGTGGCTTTCTTTCTCAGCTGTGAACCTGTGGACTCCCTACCTTAAACATACACAGATCTAAGCCTCCTAAGGAGCTTATTTTTTTTTTCTGTTGTGTTAACGTTGAAAAGCTACATCTTACAATAAAATGGAAAACCTAAAAAAAACGGTGGCAGTCTAGTTACATGCAGTTTTGCTGGAGTAGACACTTGGTTATTCAACAATGAGTCACTTCTGCAGTAACCTCATTCTGTCATGACTTTATCACATGCACTTGCTTGCAAAAGCAACAAAGCCAAATGCTGCACTCTTTTAAAACATGAAAACATTCTCATGGCTAATTCATGATTCTCAAGTAAAATAATGAAGCCTTTGTAGGTTCAATAAGTGTAACCGAGTAATGAGGCCTTCAAAGGAAAAACACTTCAGAGGATATTAAAAATAATTATGAAGAAGTCTGCTCACCCTTTAGCTTTTACCCCATTTTCCTGCTTCCCTGCTACCCACGCTCTCCATTAGGATAACAACATGTCCTGTTTTTAGGGGCTTTGTCTTATCGAGGACCCTATTATCCCCACATAGAACCCTATTACCCCCCACCTTGTCCCAATTTTTCACACTTGCTATCTGGCCACCCTCACCCAAATACTCTTCGTTCCCCATCTTCTTCAAAAGGCAACAAAGGTCGTTCAAATTTCTGCTTTTGGAGCATATTGTGTAGGGGCAGATTTGCAAGAGTGCGTTGGCCTAGCTTCACTCCCATTGCAAAGGAGTTCCCTGAATGGGTTTTTCACCATTCACTTCAGTGAATGCAGGGTTGGGCCCACGCAGAACCCTTTAGAAAACTCCACCCATAATGCCTTCAAGTCTTCAAACTGGTTTCTTATTGGTCCTAGGAGTTGGATAAAGGGCAGAATATGGTCCTGCACCTTTATTTGACAGGGAAAAATGGAACAGGCATGATGCTCCCTGTGGACTGATGGTTATCCAGCCACTTTTTTTAAACCATTCAACACATCTTGAATTGTTACATGGTCATTTTAATTGGCCTTTTAGTGCCTCAAATAGCAGACCAATCATCAACATTGACAGAAGAGGGAGTAAACCGCACAATGATGACACAGTAATGATAGCACAATAAGGGCAAGGTACTAAACTAGGACGAGCTGTGAACGTCAATGACATGAGTAAAATAAAGCAAGTAGAATTAAAAAATACTGAAGGTTATTGAATGATTTTGTAGCTGACTATACATCAGTGCACCTCACCTACATAAATACACGGTTCTTGCTACATGATTTAAGTCTGAGTCACATAAAATGGTTTGGTGTATAATATAGTGAGCACCATTTAAAACAGCCATTAGTGCAAATAGGAGATGAATTTACCTCCTCAGCATTTGCCATTTAAAGCATAGGGAATAAGACATATTGCAGTAAAGTGAAATATTGCAGTGTGATAATTGTCTTTTTTTTTTAAAAGCTACCCATTTTGTGTCTAGAAAGCGAAGCCATGCATGTGCTGTTTGAATTCCAGCAATGCCCTAAGGCCCCAATGAAGATCAGGGCTCCATTGTGGTCGGTGCTATACAAACACATATGAAAAGTCTCTGCCTCAAAAAGTTTACAAAACCTTAGTCTGCCAGGAACAGGAATCTGTTTTAGTTATAGAAGAATTATTTTTTTAACCAGTAGGTTAAACAATGGTTTCTGCTCCACCTTCTACACTTTTTTCCATTGCTAGTTTATGCCAATTTACCTCGATCAATCCATAGACCAAAGTTGGGGGAGGGGATGCTGATGGAGGAGAGTGGAAAAAAAGTGCCTAGAATTAATTAATACCCCCAACATGCATATATGATCCCTTGTTTTCTAACATGTGTGGTGAAAAGAACTTGAAAGAGTTAAGAGCCTGTAATATTTTAATCCATCTTCTGAAGTTAGTTTTGTCAGCCAATAAATTGCATGTTTTTCTAAAAGAGAAACCAGTAACAACACCTGATGTAATCTTCTGTCTATGATCAATAGGATATCTTGGATTTAATGGACCCAGGAATTTACAGATTCACAGCATATCATTGCTTCCGGTGCTTTGGCTATTAATTATAGTATTGATCTGAAAGGATACAGCAGTTTTTTTCATTTGTCACTGTATTGTTGGCTTGGTCTGAGGGTTTAGCTGTAGGTTGTTATTAAGATGGTCCTGCCAAGTGTACAGGGAGACACTATGATATTTCAAATAATTAAGTACAAACTTGTATGGTGTTCTAGGGAAATTCAGGGTTCAAGGTAGAGGGATAAGCATAGTGAGTTTACATTTAGCTGTTGTTTTTTTTAAACCAAAGGTCTGTTATGAAAGAGCTTGGTAGGCATAAAAAAAATCCAAATATTTAGTTTCAAAACCCTATGTGTTTGTGAAAAACATATTGCTGTAGTAAGACAGATATGATAAGCCTGACATGTTCTTGTATGAGTTCTCTTCCTCCCCCCACCCTTCCCCAATAAATAAGAGGATTAAAAATAACAAAGAAAATATGGAAGTGCCTGAGAAATCAGCACAAATTTGCATAATAAAAATCTGACTCATATTTTGGGGTGACAATTCCTGTGATGCCACCAATTGATTTTCAAAATGAACCACACCCACACAGGAATATTTTGTCTAGAAAATTATCTTAAGAATTTTGCCTTACTGAAAGGATAGACCCTAACACCTGTCATTTAACCTGTGACTTGAACAATCCTCTTATCTGTGGCAAAAAGATTTCCCAAGAGAAAGCAATAAATTCCGTAGAATCTAAGTTTTTGTTTAACAATACACTAAGTCTTTAGCCTTTATGGTCATAAAAATCACTTTCCAAATAAGAAATAGCAGATGTAGAGGGGCTGTGCTGCAAGCTGTCCCCAACCCTTGCTTAGGTTGATAACAATGAATTTATAATAAACTCCCTTTTTTTTTTTCCCTTTAGAATTAGTGTCTGTTCTATTTGGCATAGTGTATACAAAACTACCCAGGTTTAATGCAGTGTTCATCAAGAAAGCAAACTTTATGGCCAGCTAAATAGTATTATTTGATGCTTTTCATTTATGATCAAATGTATATAGAAGACCCAATCCTGCAAGGTGGGGAACATCACCTGACCACCCTTCTGCACCCATTGAGTTCAGGGTGAGTAGAGGACTCATTAGTTCATAGACAGATCCAGAATGAGCCACACAGAAGACCTGATTGAGAAAAGTACCCCTGTTCAGGAAAGCACTTAAATATGAGCTGAAAATAAAGCACATGTTTAAGTGCCTGCCTGGATCAAGGTGAGAAGGACGTATGTGTACAATGGAGTTTAAACAAAATAATTAATTATGAATTGCATTGTGCTATTGTACTTCAATATTGCTACTTCAATAGCACCCAACCCTATATTAGCTGAATGCTAATAATCACAAAGAATTTGTTTCCATATTAATAAATGTTGTTCCCCACCTAATCCATCAACCTCATGTGAGATAGAGTCCTATAGTCCCTGTAATCTTGGCAGGACAGAAAGAATATTGCCTATTACATTGCAATTGAACAGATTGCTTATGTAACTTTCTTAACCACTTAAAACTGATTTATTCTACAGCCTCTGTGATATGCTTTTCCTGTTATAGTTATTTTTCCTTGTTCCCACTGACTTACTGGCGAGTAATTTACATGACCACTTACCAATGTAATGTTTGATTTGGCCCATAGTATTTTTCATCTGTGAAATATATCATCTCACACCAATATTGTGTGTGTTATGTATTGAAAATGTGCAGCTTTTTCTGTTAGACTACCATTCTAAAAGTGCAAAAGAAAAGAAGGCAGCAGTGCTGTTTGGAAAATTTTTCTGTTCAATGCCAACATAGGGCCAACTTCTGTAGTGCACTGTGGCCCCTTTGCACCACTCCAGCATACAAAGGGACGTATAAAAAGCGTGAATCTATTACCCAGGGAATACCTTCAACAGTTCTAGTGTAAGGGGAATGCCAGGAATATGCCAGCAGTGTAATGGATATGGTCGGAGCATGCTATACTTTGGCTAGTCTCATTTGCTATAACAGCCTCCATTTCAAGCCATTACAATTTAGAGCAGCCTCAAATTGTGTCAGTGGTCTCCAGTACCTGGCCTATTGTTGCAATTATTTTCCCTTTTTGTATTTTTTAAGCTTGTCAGCACATCTGAATAGTTTAGAGTAGTTTTGCCCTGCTGAATCATAAAGGCTCAGTGTAGACATTGGTGTCCCTGCAACATATATCCTGCATTTCAAGTTGAACGCTATTAGCACCAAAGTCCAGTCATCTTTGCACAGGAAATATTTATCATCTCCTTCCCCACATCCTCCCCAAGAGATACTAAGGGAAATTTCAGAATAGAAATATTACGTGATAAATTAAGCTCAAGTCTCTCTTTCTGGATGATCAGAAGAGAAAGAAATAGGCTTTGTATTTTAGACAGGTAATGAAAAAGTTAATGTGTCTCTTACCATCCAGCTTCTCTATAAATGTTCTAGTTTTTCTAAAAGGTTTTGTTGTATTGAATGTTGGGTTTGATAAATAAAGAAGCAATTTCCACTAGACACAGATTCATACAGTAAGCCACCCCCCAGTGCTGCCTGTGGGACACTGACTTACCATAAAGATCAGGGCTGTCTGTGGCTGAAAATATTCCCTGGAAAAGTGTATATTCACTTGGTCAAATTCTACCCTTGGATGTGCTCAAAAAAGCCCTGTGGATGGCAATAAAAGCTCCGCAAGCACATCCAGTGGCCCATTGTCTTTTCTGTCCCAATATTATGATCAGATTAGAGTCAAATTTGGGGCTGGTGCAAGCAGCTGTATCCCCACCTACTTCAAAGAATTTGTACTGACGTCAACAATTGCTTTGTGTACTAAGTTATACCTGCTTAGGCCAGGTCTGTCTTTGAACCAAGATCTCTCTGCACATGTAGAGTGTGATCCTTTGCCTTCTAAAGTAATTGGAGAAGCTCCCATTTATTTTAGTGGTGAAGGAACAGGACTACAATACCCATTAAAGTCAATAGAGGTTTCATATGCATTACAAGCCTGATCTTGAACTGTTGAGGCTGGTTACAAGACTCCTGTTGATGCCAGCGATACTGTATCAGGAGTGGGATAGAGCGAAGAGGACTCTTCTTGTATAGTTTAGTGATCTGTTTAAGTCACCAGTTGACAGGCCAGCACTCCTTAAACACAGATGAAAAGTAATAGGAGATTAAAAACACCTTTCTATCTCTCCCCACTTAATCCATAGAGTGCTGTTTTCCCTAACTAGTAGAATAACAGAAATAAGCATTCAGTTGCCATGTCTAGGAGAAACTGGTGCCTAAACTCCAGACCTAACCTTTAACTTTATTTCTTAAAGGCCCCCACAGTAATGTTAATTCTTTTGTAGTGCAGGTCAGAAAGGATCTCTGTGCTCTGAGTGGCATCACTTACTTTGTATACTGTACTGTACTGAGCAAACAATTGTTTGTGCCGCTAAGAAACATTTGTCATGTCTTATCATAGCTATTTTGAAAAACTGTTGTAGAGACCAATAATTTTTCTTCGATTGCTTTACCTGCAGGTCAGTGAAACTCCATTTCTGACTGAGAAATTATGCATGCAGACACTTTTGTTTATTTTGTTTTGGATGCTAAATTAGTGACATCGTTTACAAAGTTTGATATGACTACTTTTTGTGTATAGTGATTTTTGAAGTGGTAAATATATTTTCCAAGAGTACTGTATACATTTGTAACATGTAGGTTTGTGCCAATAAATTTTTGTTTAAGATGTTTGTGTATGTTTTATATGCACTATACAGTTGACATTGCAGTCCCTGCCTTTTCCTTTGATTTAAAGGATTCTTGGAATGCTGAAAGTAAGGATCTGAACATTCACATTGGAT
Source organism: Chelonia mydas (assembly GCF_015237465.2). NCBI lineage: Eukaryota > Metazoa > Chordata > Testudines > Cheloniidae > Chelonia > Chelonia mydas. The sequence continues at coordinate 41,621,789 of NC_057855.1, forward strand.
TTTGATTTATAGAATCTAATAGGGAAAGCTCTACTGCATAAATACCAATGTAGCAAACTGTGTGTGCAACCATATTTGGGGTGAAGAGAGATTGGAGGTAGTGACACAACCACCAGACATTGTGGGCCAGGGAGAGCTGGGGGGAGAATACACTAATCTTGCAGCCACATGTATATATTATTTATTGCCCTTTCAATTGCAAAAACTTCTTTTAACACAGTGCATAGTTAGCCAGTGGATCTTATGACCACAAAATATTATTGAGGCCAAGAGTTGAGCAGGATTCAGAAAGGACTGGACATTTATATAAAAGAAACATTCCCTGGGCATAGGTTAAACCACACTGTCTATTTCAGAATTTCTTGTACCTTCCACTGAAGCAGCTGATACTGGCCATTGTACAGGATACGAGACTGGATGGACCACTGATCTGATCCAGGCTGGCAATTCCTATATTCCTCATTACTTGTTTAGTATCTGAACTCTTTGAAGGAGAAAGCAACAACAGGATAGTAAACAAAGGAAAAAATGGGTGGGCATATGTCCCCCCCTTTCCTACTCCTCCCAGGGATTGCACCTACATTTTAAGTCATGGCACAGTATATAAACATCACAATACCTCCTGCATAGTTCTGTTCCATCATTCATAGTGATGGGCACAACGCGCCATTACAGCTGGTTGAAATGTTTTGACCAAACCTTTTTTCAGAGGAAAAAAAAGCAGATTACGTGAAACCAAACTTTTAGTGAATTTGTGTCAAAATCACTTAATTTTTTTTCAGTGATAATAAAAAAACCTGAAAAAAAGCCAAAACATTCTTTTGACATTTTCAGAATGAAATATTTTGATTTTTTTTGTTTGAAATGACTTTTAATAATTTAATAATTTCCTTTCATTTTATTAAAAACTATCAAAAGCATTTTTAAAATGCTGAAATCAGACACATCATTTTACCCACAATGACTTTTTTAATTGCCCACTATGTGAAAAAAATCCATTATTCACCCAGCAAGTCTCCTTATATTTTCACCAACAAATCAGTTTAAAGTTTGCATTTGTAACAGGGGGAAAAAAGCAGACAATGCCAAGATGTATCCTGGAAAGAATATACTTTATTTTAAAACTTGATTTTCACAGGAAAAGGTAGAATATCTAGCAATGAATATGGAGCAATACGGAGGGGAAAGCTCAAAGGGAAGCATTAAAAAAGGCAACTCAGGAAATGAATAAATGTATGTGCGCTGGAGTATGAGTGACTGTATGGGACAAACTATGTCAAATGGTGGCTTTTGTTTGATGAGCACGCTGGACTAACGGTTAAAAGAGAATGACTACGGGTCAGATTGCTGGTGTGACTAGGTGCAGCCCCACTGAAATCAGCTGCTATGCCTAATTAAACCACAGGTAATTTGTCCCTATGGCTCATTTTCCCCTCACAAAGAACCCTATCAAACTATAAAATAAAACGTTTAAAGCACAGATGGGTTATATAGGGAGGAAATTCAAGTTAAGTTTATGGGCTTAGTAAAAGCATCTCCTATACAGGTCATATGTAAGTTGTATGCTGTTCAGCTAGCAGCTTTGGTATTACATGTGGAAGTCTAGAGAAAGGAAAGAAATGGTGGAAACCACCCACCTGGAGAAGGATGCATATACTAGTTCCAACTGGATTCTTCAGGCACCAACAGACAAAGCAAGGGTTTTTGGATACATAGCCCAGGTTTAAACTGGCTTATGACCCTCTTCCTGATCCAGCAAATGGACAGGACCCCTGGTCCACAGCAGGCCCCAATCCTTAGGGTAGGGTTGGAAGGACTGGGCCTGCCAGAATCCATGTTAGGGTTGGGGTTAACTCTGGTAAGCTTATTAGCATGCGTGCTGGTTCTTTTATTGTTTTTAATATGTGTTCTCTGTAATGCTCTTTACCTTCAGAATAAAATAGGCTTGCATAGGAAGTACTGCATGGTAACTTAGAACTGTTGACAATCACTCTGTTATCAGTTTCGGAAGAGAAAGCAAGCAGGTGGGCTGGGGCAACCTGTCTGTGCCAGGAAATACAGAATGAAGACGGGGAACTGTGTGGCTTGGAATATGCCGGTCAGAAGGGAGAGAGATATAGGTCTTCCCCGAGAAAGGCAACAGCTGGGGAACTGGAAGCCAAGAGTGGGTGCCCTTGTTGAACAACTGAGGGGAAATTCAAGTTCAGTTGCCCTAAACTGTGATGAGATCCATTCGTCTTGGGTGTCACTCACACATGTCAAAATGGAAAGAGACCCCATAAGTAGGTGGATTCCTGAGTTAATATGCGAAAGAAAGCGAGTGAACAAAATACTTCTGAATGGTGGTGACTAAGCCACGATTTTAAAAAGGTGCCGAACACCATACAAATGGGCAGAGGTAGCAATGTTATCGCCAACAGCTGCAGTCTGAAATGAGAAACCATGCAGCCTCAGGACCTTCGGTAAGGTGTGTGCAGAGACAACTCTGGATGGTGACGACTGTTGACACAAATACTTCTACTTTCCTAGAGCTCTCAAACAGCTACCAAGAACATTCACAGAGCCCAGCCTAACAGCACAGGAGCATTTCTCAGTGCATGGCACAGATGGCTATCATCAAAAGTGTTTATCTGCCACAGCAATTATGAATAGACGGTATGCATGATAAGAACACTTTAGTATGGGGCTTACGTGTGCTTTGTAGAGCAGCTCTCAGGCAAATACTGCCCTACTGCAGAAATCATCCCAGAACCCATTCTATTTCTATCTCAGCATCTGAACCGGCTAACCCTCACTTAGCAGCTAATAACTGCCAGTGTTGCTGAATCACCCTGACAAATGCAGATATACTTGACTTCATCATCTTCCTTTTGGAGACTGCCATATTACAGAACCAGGTAGATGTTCTCTGCTGAATGGAGTCACCAGATAACAAAATTTCTAGAAAAAAGAACAGGAGTACTTGTGGCACCTTAGAGACTAACAAATTTATTAGAGCATAAGCTTTCGTGGGCTACAGCCCACTTCATCGGATGCATAGAATGGAACATACAGGAAGACGCTATATGTATATATACATACAGAGAAGGTGGAAGTTGCCATACAAACTGTAAGAGGCTAACTAATTAAGATGAGCTATTATCAGCAGGAGAAAAAAACTTTTGTAGTGATAATTAAGATGGCCCATTTAGACAGTTGAGGAGAAGGTGTGAGGATACTTAACATAGGGAAATAGATTCAATATGCGTAATGACTCAGCCACTCCCAGTCGCTATTCAAACCCAAGTTAATGGTATCTAGTTTGCATATTAATTCAAGCTCAGTAGTTTCTCATTGGAGTCTGTTTTTGAAGCTTTTCTGTTGCAAAATTGCGACTCTTAAATCTTTTACTGAGTGGCCAGAGAGGTTGAAGTGTTCTCCTACCAGTTTTTGAATGTTACGGTTCCTGATGTCAGATTTGTGTCCATTCTTTTGCGTAGAGACTGTTTGGTTTGGCCAATGTACATGGAAGAGGGGCATTGCTGGCACATGATGGCATATATCACATTGGTAGATGTGTAGGTGAATGAGCCCCTGATGGCGTGGCTAATGTGATTAGGTCCTATGATGGTGTCACTTGAATAAATATGTGGACAGAGTTGGCATCGGGCTTTGTTGCAAGGATAGGTTCCTGGGTTAGTGTTTTTGTTGTGTGGTGTGTGATTGCTGGAAGGTATTTGCTTCAGGTTGGGGGGCTGTCTGTAAGCGAGGACTGATCTGTCTCCCAAGATCTGTGAGAGTGAGGGATCATTTTTCAGGATAGGTTGTAAATCTTTGATGATGCACTGGAGAGGTTTTATTTGGGGGCTGAAGGTGACAGCTAGTGGCGTTCTGTAATTTTCTTTGTTGGGCCTGTCCTGTAGTAGGTGACTTCTGGGTACTCTTCTGGCTTTGTCAATCTGTTTTTTCACTTCAGCAGATGGGTATTGTAGTTTTAAGAATGCTTGAGAGAGATCCTGTAGGTGTTTGTCTCTGTCTGAGGGATTGGAGCAAATGCAGTTGTATCTTAAAGCTTGGCTGTAGACAATGGATTGTGTGGCGTGTCCTGGATGGAAGCTGGAGGCATGTAGGTAAGTATAGTGATCAGTAGGTTTCCGGTATAGGGTGGTGGTGATGTGACCATCGCTTATTAGCACAGTAGTGTCCAGGAAATGGACCGCTTGTGAGGATTGGTCTAGGCTGAGGTTGATGGTGGGATGGAAATTATTGAATTCCACCATGATTTCAACCCTAACCCTAAGTTTTTTTCTCCTGCTGATAATAGCTCATCTTAATTAGTTAGCCTCTTACAGTTTGTATGACAACTTCCACCTTCTCTGTAAGATATATATATCTTCTTACTATATGTTCCATTCTATGCATCCAATGAAGGGGGCTGTAGCCCACGAAAACTTATGCTCTAATAAATTTGCTAGTCTCTAAGGTGCCAAAAGTACTCCTGTTCTCTTTGCGGATACAGACTAACAGGGCTGCTACTCTGAAACCTGTCAAAAATTTCTAGAGATTATCTTATAATTGAAAGGATGCTATTGTTACTAGATAACATATTGTACAACTCCATATTATTTACCGTATTACCTCTTGTGTGTGTTACTTAGCATTGCAGGCTCCACAGTTACGCTTAGGTAGTTTGAAGTCACATATAGTAACAATTTATAGTATTTTCTCTATTTTATTTGGTCTGATTTAATATTCCATTCTCACACAGTTGTAGGTTTATCGGCCAAAATAGTCATTGGTGCAATCACAATTAGACTCATGGGTTACATCAAGGATGTATTTGCCCGTTTTCCCTTGTTGTCTTTTCTACTGAAACAAGTCATATTGATTTCTCATACATCTTTCCTGTTGACAGCTGGGCTGCCTAAGCTTTTATCTAGGGCAGACAATCAGCTAGCAGTCTCTTTTCAGATTACTGTAGTTTGTTTTCCTCAAAAATCTCCAGGTCTGGATATTTTTCAAAGGATTTTGATGTATAGGAGGCAAAAACAAAAACATGGTCAATATTGAGCATTTCTTCTGGATGATTGTTCAGTCCTTTCCCTTCACTTTAACTGCAAAAGCTAATAAGAAACGTGAACCAGCTGTACTCTTATTTTTAATGGCTAGTGTCATTGCCTAGGTGATGCATAATGTAGCAGCAAAAACAATGAGGAGTCCTTGTGGCACCTTAGAGACTAACAAATTTATTTGGGCATAAGCTTTTGTGGGCTAGAACCCACTTCATCAGATGCATGGAGTGGAAAATACAGAAGCAGGTATAAATACATGAAAAGATGTGAGTTGCCTTACCAAGTGTGAGGTCAGTCAATTAACAGCACGATACCAAAGGAGGAAAAATAACTTTTGAAGTGGTAATGAGAGTGGCCTATTTCAGACAGTTGACAAGAAGGTGTGAGTAACAGTAGGGGAAAATTAGTATTGGGGAAATTAGGTTTAGATTTTCTAATGATCCAACCACTCCCAGTCTTTATTCAGGCTTAATCTGATGGTGTCCAGTTTGCAAATTAATTCCAGTTCTGCAGTTTCACGTTGGAGTCTGTTTTTGAAGTTTTTTTTTTGAAGAATTGCCACTTTTAGGTCTGTTATTGAGTAGCCAAGGAGATTGAAGTGTTCTCCTACTGATTTTTGAATGTTATGGTTCCTGATGTCAGATTTGTATCCATTTATTCTTTTGCGTAGAGACTGTCCAGTTTGGCCAATGTACATGGCAGAGGGACATTGCTGGCACATGATGGCATATATCACATTGGTAGATGTGCAGATGAACGAGCCCCTGATGGTGTGGCTGATGTGGTTAAGTCCTATGATGGTGTCCCTTGAATAGATATGTGGACAGAGTTGGCACCAGTGTTTGTTGCAGGGTTTGGTTCCTGGGTTGATGTTTTTGTTGTGTGGTGTGTTGTTGCTGGTGAGTATTTGCTTCAGGTTGGGGGGCTGTCTGTAAGCGAGGACTGGCCTGTCGCCCAGGGTCTGTGAGAGTGAGGGATCGTCCTTCAGGATAGATTGTAGATCCTTGATAATGCGCTGGAGAGGTTTCAGTTGGGGGCTGTAGGTGACGGCTAGTGGCGTTCTGTTACTTTCAAATTAACCATTTCAAATTAACCTGCTTCACAAATGAGGGCTTTATCTTGTCTTTAAAACCAAACAGGAGTCTAGGAAGGAGGGAGGGAGAGGGTAGATGACTGCAGAAATTTCCAAACTCCTTTCAAACAGCCACTTCCCAGCTAAATAACAGAGGATCAATCTGAAAGCTATATGGGCCAATGGAAAAGGAACAGCAATTTAGTTTTAGAGGGAGATGTATAGTTGCAAGTGATCTAATTTTGAGTACACAAGGTATGTGTACCCTCTTGTGGACAAGTGAATAATTTCAAAAACAAAGCTGGCCGGTAAATAATTCTCTTCTGTGCTATTGTAAAGTTAGAGCCAAATTCTACCCCATTTGCATAGGAGATACTGTTTTAAATTGTACACCAATTCTTTTTGTAAGAGCTTATTTCACAAAGGACACAAGTGCTGTGATAGAGTGATAGTTTTAAATTACAGCCCACCTGAACCAGATTCAAAATAGCACCCGACAGATTAAGGGCTCCTAATTTGGTTACTGATTCCACGAGCCAGTCCATTGCAGGCAGTGAGTTGTGTACCTGAGACTTTCTGATCCTTCCTTTGTGTTCCTCAGTCACTTCAGTACAGTCTTCAAATCCCTCAGGTTGTTGTAGGTTGCCAGTTCTCTCTGGACTCCTCCAATACTTTCTCAGCCTTCTCTAATCCCTTGTTTGCTTTGTCCCACCCCCTATGTTCCCTCATGTTGAATCAAATTTCTGTTTTATGTCATTCTGCTGGTTAGTGCTATTATCTCCCGAGCATTTGCTTTCCCTACATCTCCCACATTTTCTCCAGACCACAGTCATGACCTCCTCACTCTCCCAGGGCTCGCTCTCCTATGTGACAGCATTTCTCCTCCTATATTCTCTGTTTCTATGCCCAAAATTTCTCAGATTAGATCTACTTGCCTGTATTCATTAGCTCACTTTGTTAAAGGAGCATTGCAGGTGAATAGGCTACAAGTATAACCACCCCTTCCCTTTAAAAATAAAGTTATGACTTTAAATTTCTTGTATCTGATGTGGCACCCTTTATTCTTTTATGGTCATCAGAACCCTGCAAGAATGAACTACAGAGATACATGTTTGTCCTGCCAGAATAAGAGTGATACATGAATGCATCCATTTTATGAATGGACAGTGACTCATAACATCATGAGTCATATGTAAGATGTTGCCTGTGGCTTCCTGGGACATAAATGCCCCAGTATCACCTGCTTTAATGATAATGACCTTACCATTCAGAGAGAATTACCCAGCCCAGTTGTGGATGAAACTTGTGTCCAACTCAAAGACACACCATGCCTCCCCTTCAACATATGATTTAACAACCCACTATAAATAAGCAGAAACTGAAGGGTGGAACAGAAAGTTAGTGTTCTTCAAACAAATCAGAAGGGTATTCTCAGACTTCATTTAACCTGTTTTAAGACTATTGTTTAACAAATAAATACGAACAATTTACTCTCTGCACCCACATCAGCTTTCATCTTTTTTTCCCCCTCACAGTTTAATCCTAATCTTAATCCTCTGTAAGAGCAACAAGTAGCAAAGTAGAACACTGCTGATCAGCTGCCCTGTTGTATTAACACACGAACTGGCAACTCTACCATGTCTTTAAAAAGTAAAAATTTAAAATCTACAAAAAGCACGGGTGCTGATAAATGCCCATGATGGCATTATGTAGAAATGTGACCTACTGGCCAGGCAGGGGCCTTTAGCTCAGGAGATATGGGTTTTATTCTCCACTTACTCCTTGTCATACCTTGGATAAATTACTAATGACCTGATTTTCAAAGTTGCTCAGCATCCACAAAAAAGCCATCTTTACCCCACACCATTCCACTTCTGCACTCAGCACAGGACTGGTCCAACTGAGAACTGGAATCATGAAGTCCTACAACAGGAAGAGAGAAAGGGTTTAGACAGTAACGAGCACAGAGCTGTTTGCTGGCATTCTGAAAGCCTTGTGCTGCCATAACTGTGTAGGTTATAAGATGGTGGAAACAGAGTACAGCTTAATATCCCTGTTCAAGAATGTACTTATTTATAAACAAATTACCTTAGAATACAGTATCCTATCTCTCTCAACTAGGGAGACCAGATAGCCTGATTTTATAGGGACAGTCCCAATATTCAGGGCTTTGTCTTATAGAGGCACCTATTACTCCCATCCTCTGTCCCCATTTTTCACACTTGCTTTCTGATCACCCTACTCTCAACAAGGAATTGACCTGCTACCGGCATTCAAATTACCTGGCTGTGAGGAAGCCTTTACAGAAAGCAAATGCTGAGACATGCATATTGTTTGTTTGTATTGGACTGCTGGCATGTGCTTTTCATGGGCCAACACCTTAACCCAACTTGAAAATTTAAGCTTAATCAGGCTATGGGAGTGCACTCTTTATGTGGTGTATGTCACCAGGATGTCTGACCCTAGTGCTCCATGAGCTGCTCTTGTTGTTCAGGTGGAATTTAAGATATCAGTATAATTATCTAAGTAGCTTAAGGAAACTGCTTATTTGAGAGCCCACCTCCCTCTCTATTTATATTGCCACAGCTGTGATCAGTAGGTGCCCAAGCTGACCCCTGCTTGGTATAAAAGAGATAGGCACTCAGCCTGAAGGGTCCTGAGCTATGGAACGTGCCACCTTCCTTTAGTCCAAAACAGCCCAAACTTTGCTGACATTCAGGGCATGCTATAAGGCCCATCTCTTTGTATAGGGAGGAAGGAATAAGCTCAAGGACTGATCCTTAAGGGAGTAGAGGTATTGTTGGGAATTTATTTGGTTGTGATCCAACATATTCTTTAGGTTGGAGGTGGGAAGCAATTGCTGGCTTTGTTTTTGAATTGATTTTATTTTTAATTTGCGGCAGAAACACCTGGAGCCCAGAATAGGTGCACCCACTGAAAGGAAGAAATACAAACATTTAAAACTAGATACATGTGTTGAAATTTACACCTCCCTTTCATATGCTATCCCACCTTGACTAGTAACCACTTCTCTGTGTGACACTCAAATAGCAGGCTGTAGCCACTTTCTCCTCACAGCTCCTTCTGCTAAAAGAAAGGTGCCAGTCCAGGTTCCAGAACATTCTCTGACCCTCGCCACAACTTCCCTCAAACTCCCTTACTCATAACTCTTAAGTGTTTCTTGTGAAAGTCTGTATATTGTTGTTTGGTCTCTCAGCAATGAGTATTGTATGGGGACATTAAACTTCTACACTGCCCATTCATTAACCAGAGACTAGGGATATTTTGACATGTTTTTTCTCAAAGTAAGGATTGAAAATCAGTCGATGAGATTAATATTGAAGAACATCCTACTTTTAAATTAGCCCTATTGAACTACATAATTAACAATGCACACTAAAAGCCACAATTTGTGTAATTATTTGATGCCAATTAGTAATAGTGAATGAAAGACTGTCGCTGCCACAGAGAGAGTGAGAGAGACAACAAAGTGAATATACCTGGTGCTAAATTAAGAGGCCACTGGTTGCTTCTCAGATGACTGAGGCTTTGGAAGCGAAGACTGCCTCTACTCCACTGGTTACTATATTTTCCCCACAGTATTAAATAAAAGGACTAAGAAATTTGCTGGTACCCAAAAGCCATCAACATCTTACAACGAGTACATAACTGAAATCTTTCTGCAGTGCTGAATGAAGCCAGCAACAGCTACCAGATTATAAACAACAATATCCAGCTAATAATGACAGCGCAAGGCCGGAAAAACAAAATAAAGCATGGTAAATTACCAGCCAAGGGAAGAGTACAAAGAGGCTTGACTTTCAAAAAAAGGCTATTAAAATGTTCTTCAGGGATACAGGAAAAATATTCCAAAACCTATCAGCTTCCACTCTCTACCCACAAATGAATAATGAGGAGTGCAAAGCTTGTATAATTGGCTCTAGAAGCAATATCTTATTGCTCCAATTTTCTGCAAGGTAAGATTATTGTTCCCTGCGTCTGAGCTCTCTAATGAGCCTCAGATAGCTAATATTATTCATATTAACCTGCCTCTTTTTTCCTTACACTTCCTTTCTTAAAGAAAGTAGGCTTTGTCTGGTTGGTTGTAGTGGTAACATTTAACTCTGACACTCCAATATTATGAACAGAGGGTATCATTATGCTGTTAATCCATGTAGAGTGTCTTGCAAAGTCAATAATATTTTCTAAAAAATTATTACAAAACCTATTGATTTAAAAAAATAGTGGGTGAATTTGTTTCTCATTGAGGTGAGCATCCAATAGCTCTGCCCCTGTGAACAATGAAAAATTCCCTTGTAGGGTTTTCCCATACAACTCCAGGAGTGAACCTCTGAGCCTAGTTTGGGGCCTGATCCAAATCCTTTGAAATCAGTGGGTGTTTTCCCCTTGTTTCCATCAAAATGTGGCTCTGGTCTTTAATGCAGTGGATAAACAGAGTCAATTGTGAGCAAATCAGAGAGTTTTAAAATGTGCTTGGCTCATCAGAAATTCTGTTTGGCTGGGTGCAACTGTATTTATTAATTTAAGACATTTTAAATTGGCTTAGATTATGTGTGACTTCTGTGATGCCTGAAAAGCTTATTAAAATCCATGTTTTGTTTTATATCAGTGCCTATCAAGCATATCACTCTCCTGTAATAGCTGGATTCTCTGTGGAAACCTGAAGGATGAATGATTTTGTCACAAATACAACAAAACTCAGCCAGTCAAAATATTAATTCACTCCTACTGAAAACAATATCAAAACTCCGCTTAATTTTAGAAGGAACTGAATTCAGATTGCAGCCTGCTTGAACTACCAATGAAAAACTAATTCAGAGAGCAGAACAATACTAAATCAGAAACTGAATTTAAGATGGATTACTCTGCAGCAGAGTCCCCCTTCATAACTGTAGAAGCAGCTCTTCATGATTTTAAAACCAGGTGTTTTCCCCCCGAAAGTATAAATTGATCTATATTTAGCATTCATAGTAGATTGCTACTGATTGTCTGATTTCAGTTATTACATATCCTATAATGAGAGGTGTGGGTGTGTCAAAAAAGACTAACCAACCTACAACTCACCAACAGTTTATTAGTAGTAGAGATTCTGTTATCAGTTTAAAATTGAAAACAAATGTTGAAGATTTTTGATTGGTGCTTTTGGGACGGGGGGAGGAAACACCGAGGGGAAAAAAATCAGAAATTGGCAAAGTTCCTTTTAAGGGCCTTTCAGTAGAATTCAATTTTTTTCGTGCTCACTGTTTTAGACTGCTTTGCTGGGGGGGATCAAAGCTGGTGGGCATAACAGCCACTCTTCATTTAGGACAAATGTATGAAGCTATTAATGTCCCTTATGGAATAAGATTGCTGAAACAATAGGAGCCAGCACTCAAAACACAGGCCACATGAAAAGCTGGTGAGGAACCTGAGATATGGGGATAGAGGGGTTTTACTGGGGGCTGGATGGAAACACATGGAACTGTGTGTGTGTTTGAGAGAGAGAAAAAAGCAGCCAAAAGCACCAGAGAAGTAAGGACACATCAGAGACAGCTAGAGAAGCATTTGTAGTATAACCCTGAGGAAAAAGCTGAGAGAGAGACCTTTGGGGCAGATCGCTGCCTGGAAAAGGGCTTTGAACTGTGACCAAAGAAGCTGTCCTCTGGTGGTTGATTCCTGTGATGTTCAGGGAAACAGGCCTTTTTGTACATTTTCTATGAATAAACAGGATTGAATCACAGAAGTACCTGAGTCCATCATCAGTTTCTCCCTCTAAGGAAAATAATACACAATGTCCCTAATATCAGCTAACCACGCAGGTAAAAAGAGGTAACAAGCCTTTATTACTCCCTGCTCACACTTTCCACAGTTGACTTTGTGGTCATGGGTTTTTTGATGCAGTTACACACAACATAGGAATGTAGAATGCAAACAAGAAATGTAACAATATAACATGTGAGTTTGTTACTTAATCCTGCCTACTGATCTCCATCCTTCTCCCTTGGGTTTATTACCTTCATTTACTGTATCACATCTGAATTTAAGCCCCAAGTCTGCAAACACTGAAGTATGTATATATCTTTACTCATGTGCATTCTTATTTACTTCACTAGGACTAAACAAGAGAGTAAATTGCTCATGTGCTTATATGTTTGCAGGTATGGTGGGAATCCAAATTATTCTTGCAAGGATTTCTGCTTCTGCATATTAGCTTACACGGAAAAGGATAATGATTTTTTTTTTAACTGCCAGTCTGATAAGCTCAATCTTTATTCTTTCTGTCCTTACATCATCACCAGTAATGAAGTCTGTAGCTATTGGCTATTTAGGTGATAAGTCATGAGTCAAAATGGACTCCAATTTACCCTTTCATAGGTGTATTAGCTCTTTGGTGCTGGCAGCAAACACCTGTTTTAGTCTGTAAATAAACATCGCTTGAAGACACACAGGCATGTTATATTGAGTAAAAAGGGTACACTTCAAGTTTTTTCTGACCATAATTATTTTACCCGTCTGCCAGTCAGGGTTGGCAACAACCAGGGCCAGGTTCAGTATCTAGGGATTCCTTTTCAACAATACAACACAAACCAGCTTGAGCCCCCACCCAGTGACCTGGGACAATTACATACCACCCCCTGGGCACCTCTAAGAGGCAATACTTCCCCTCTCGCAAGCACAGCATCTGAGTGTAGCAAAAAAACCTTTAATAAAAGGAGGGAAATAATGCAGCATTAATTTGGGGAAACACTGCAAACACGGTATATAAACATAAACCATGAGTAAAAGACCTACCACCAAGTAAGTTGGACAGTGTCCTTTTCCGCTCAGATTCTTAAGTCCAGTAACCCAAAAGTCCCTTTAACGTGTCCGTCCCTCCTCTGCACCCCACTCGCAGTTGCTGTCCTTAGACGTTGCAGGCCCAGAGTTCAGAGGTGCACCTCCAGAGTTCAGCTCCCACCCTGGGTGAAGGGGGAGGGAGTAAGGAGGCACCTTACTCACTCCACTGCTCTGGTATTCATTCACCCCCACTCTCTGCAGGGCTCTGCTCCGACACTCTTGGTCAGCTGCGCTGCTGGCCGCGCCTCTCCACCAGTTGCCCTGCTGGCCGTTTGCCAAGCCTCTCCACCAGCTGCCCTGCTGGCCACCAAGATGTGTTCAGGGCCCCCCACTTAACATAGCTCTTAGTGATTTCAGCTGTTAGCGGGGAACTTCACTGCTGGTGCACACTAGGCAGTTTCTTGAATCAGAGACACTGTACCAAAGCAGATCTAATATTTAGATGTAGGTATCAGTGAGTTCACCTCTGCCGTGTGTAACAAGACTCTCAGTTGAGTCTAAATTAGCTGTTATTACACAGTGAAAAGAGGCAGGGCTAAAAAGTGTCTGGGGCCTTTAGGCAAAGCCCACACCACCAGGTACAAATACCTGTCTTGGGCAAGGGATGGTGAGGGTTCCTTTGAGGATCCCTCAGCTACTGACATAGACCCTTGCATATCTGATTCTAGTAGGGCAGCTGGGATACCTTCCACCTGTATGTCTCCACTGTCCAATAACCTAGATGTATCATCACAGAGCGGTCTCACTGATGGCACGGTGTGTGAGCAACGGGCCTAAATACTTCTGACATGGGGTTTAGGGCTGAAGAAATGGCGCTCTCCCTTGGTTCAGCTGATTGAGACCAAAATCTCATCTCCATTCTAGGATACATCATGGTAGTATATTCCTCCTCAGACTCACTCTCAGATGTGCTGAGTAGGGGTAGGTTAGCTGCAGGGGGCCCACCGTCTATGTTGGATGGTGGCTTTGGTCTAGCAAGTTTGCTCTGCCCAGTTGCCATGTTGTGGTCCACTTCGTAAGGGGCGCCTACCAACTCCCCCACAAGAGTAAAAGGTTTCTATGTACTGTCTTTATTTGCCCTGTCCCCACTTCGGGTTTAATCTTATAGACCAGCAGATCTCCCATTTTCCCACCACCAAGTAAGGTATTGCTTTCCATCTGTCGGCTATCTTGTGTTTGCCAGCAATACTCAAATTTTGCAGCAGAACTCTATCCCCCAGCTGGAGCTCCTCCGAACGACCCTGGCATCATTCCGATGAGTGTTACTGTCTGAGTTTTTCTGAGCTGCAGACGTAGCTAAGTGATAAGCATCCTGCAGCTTTTCTTTTAGTCAGGATACATACAACTGATGAGTCTCATGGCTATCTCCATCCTCTGATACACCAAAGCACAAGTCTATGGGTAATCTTGGTTCTCACTCAAACATAAAGAGATATGGGGTGACTCCCGTAGCATCGTTCTTTGTAGCGTTGTAGGGATGCACCAAAAACGCAACATGCTGGCTCCAGGTTGCCTTCTGCTCTGGCCGTACTGTCCCCAACATATCTAACAGAGCTCGATTAAACCTCTCTGGCTGAAGATCACATTGAGTGTGGTAAGGTGTTGTCCTAGACTTTTTAATTCCTGCTATCCTCAGCACCTCCTTCAGAAGGTGACTCTCAAAATCTTGCCCCTGGTCGGAGTGTATCCGAGCTGGGAACCCATACACTGAAAAATATTTTTCCCACAATTCTTGAGCGACGGTGGTGGCCCTCTGGTCATGTGTGGGATATGCCTGCACATACCATGTAAAATGGTCAGTCACTACTAAAATGTTCCCGACGTTCCTCTTGTTCACTTCTAAAGACAAGAAGTCAATGCATACCAGCTCCAAAGGTTTGCTGGTGGTGATGTCCTTCAGACATGCAGCTCTAGGGGGCAGAGTCTTCCTTTGAACACATTGAGCGCATGTCTCACATTTCCTGTGAACGTCTTCAGCCATCCAGGGCCAATAGAACCTACTATGAATAAGTTCCAGGGTCTTCTCCATTCCTAAATGTCCAAAGTAATCATTCAGGGCCCTCATGGCCAGGGCTCTGTACTCTTTTGGAAGCACTAGTTGCATTTGTTGCTTTTCTAAAGGGTCAGTGGTAATTCGGTGCAGCACTCCCTAAATCAGTCTTAGTTTGTTCCATTCTTTCAATAGTAGTTTACCCTCAGCGTTAGGTGGGATAATAGCAGCTGGGCTTCGCCTCTCCTTTTTAGCAAGTAGTGTATCATGAATTTCAATATCTTGCAGCTGGGCTTCCTGCCAGTCAGCCGCATTGAGCATCGGCAATGGAGATTGGTCCAACACGATATAGTTCATTGAGGCAGAAGGCACACTTTCAGGGGGCAGGCCCAGAGCTTCTGCAGCACACCCATAAAGCCTCTCATGGGCCTCTGGCTCTCGACGACTCACACGGCAAATAGCTCTCACTCCATCCATAGGTATCATAGCAACTTCCGATGCCTGCAGATGCCGAGATAATGCATCTGCATCTACATTGTTTCTCCCTCATCGGTACTGAATGCTGAACTCGTAACTAGCCAGGGTGGCCACCCATCACTGCCCTGTAGCATCCAACTTAGCACATGTTAACTCATAAGTCAGTCGATTGTTGTCTGTCCACACTTGAAACTGAGCACCATACAAGTAGTCTCAAAATTTCTCAGTGATGGACCATTTCAAGGCCAAGAACTCCCACAATGCCTGTTCTTGCCTCTCTGGTCATAGGTTTGAAGTCTACTGCTCTGCCCTCAAGTGACCAACTGTCAACACCACCCTTTAAATTCCTTGGGAATTTTGAAAGTCCCCTTCCTGTTTGCTCGGCAATGAGTGCAGTGGTCTCAGCGCATCTTTCCAGGTGACCTTGGCTGCGCCACGCACCAGGCAACCCCTGGCCTGGAGCAATGCCGAGCTGCAAGACCTCATCAGCATTTGGGGAGGGGAGGCTGTCCAGTCCCAGCTGTGCTCCAGCTGTAGAAATTATGAAACCTACGGACAGATATCACGATGAATGATAGAAATGGGCCATGACAGGGACACAATGCAGTCCAGGGTCAAAGTGAAGGAGCTGCAGAATGCCTACCACAAGGCGTGGGAGGCAAACCGCCACTCTGGTGCTGTGCCCATGAGCTGCCGGTTCTGCAAAGAGCGGGACACAATACTCGGTAGCGACCCACCTCCACTGCGAAGAGCCCCGTGGATACTTAGGAGGCTCGTGTACCAGTCGAGATTGGACCAAGCGAGGAGGAAGAAATCTTGGACAAGGATGTGGAGGAGGACGGGGACCCAGAGGCAGAGGCAGAGGACGACTCAGTGTTCAGACATGTATGCAGCCAGTAGCTCTTCTCTACCCCAGAGGTGGCTAGCCAGTCACAGTGGTTGGCGCTTGGCAAAGCGGGAACAGGAGAGTAGGCCTCTGGCAAGTGGCTTTGATGTTGGGAATCGCTGAAGCAAGTTGTTGGGGGAAGAAGGGTTGCAGAAGGATGGCTAGTTTTCTGTGCACTGAGCTTGCAGGGAGGGATTTGCAGAAGGCAGGCTTGTGTCTGTGTGATGCCCATACCACCACATGCCTAGTCAGAGTGGCAGAACATGGTGTTGATAGACGCCCACACTTCACGTGAATCTGCCTCAGAGATCTCCACGAAACTCATATGGAGATACTGGGCAATCCGCTGTCGCAGGTTCTTTGGCAGAGCTGCTTTGTTTCTTGCCCCATTAAGGGTAACTTTCCCGCATCACTCTACCATCACTGGAGGTGACCATAGCTGCACACAGGTGAGCTGTGTAAGGGCCAGGGCGTAAGCTGCAGTCTTGGAGAAGACCCTCCCTTGATGCCCTGATCACCCTCCGCAGCGAGATATCTTCCATAATGAACACAGCTTGTGGAAAATGTGGGGATGGTAATGATTTTAATGCCCCCCCTACAGTGCTGTCTCTCCCCAAGAGCCACGTGCCCAGTGTACAGTACTATCCTGGAACACTGAATTCCCATGCCCCAGTGGCTGCTCATCATTTTGGGGGTCTTGTGGCTCAGTGTGCTTATCTTGGGTCGGCCAGTTAGTGATAAGTATGTGAATAGTGGTTGTGTTTTAAACCACTGATACAGTGGTCTGTGTGTTGCAAACAATAGTGCTTCCGTAAAATGTTGCATTTTGGCTTCACAGATATGGCCTCGGGAGCCCAGCCTCTCACTGTGTTATCGCCATCTGAACGGCTGCACAGGAGTAGGAAGTGGACACAAAAAAGTAGAGGACCTTCTGCGTGATGTCATCCTGCACGCTGTGGCAGAAAAACAAGAATTGAAGGAGTGGCAGGACAGCGAGAAGAGGGAATGAAAGGAGAACGCAGTGCACCAGAATGAAGCCACGGATCGGCTCTTAAACGTAATGGAGCACCAAGTGGACATGTTCCAGGTGCTCCTAGTACTGCAAACCGAGCAGCTCTGCGTCCGCCTTCCCCTGCAGCTGCTATTGCAAAACTCTTTCCCATGGGCCCCCAAGATACCAACACAACCTTGTCAACATCCTTGCTCCAGTCAATACCTGCTGCATTCTACACCTGCCCTGTCACAGTCCAGCCTTGCGGACTCCCAGTACCCACTGCGCTCAACACCTGTTCCTCTGCAGTTTAGCCCTGTTGAAGTACAATACCCACTGCACTATACTTCAAAGGACAAGGTTGCATATGATACCTGGACATACTCAAATTTTTAACCATTCCGGGACCCCACCTCCTCCTGGGGCCCTTCCTTCCACCATCCCACACAGTGCTGATGTGTTTTTTTGTTTGCGTCTCTCCTCCAGTTGTTGTTTTTTAATAAAAGAATTGTTTTGGTTTTAAAGCAATCTTTATTCCATTAACTGAAAGCAAATATAGCCCTGCAATGCAACAGGCAATTTTCTTAAACCTTCACAGTGCATCATCCACACCAATCACAATCACCTCCTAGCATTACAAGCACTGCACTCTTGAGCATAGCAACAAATATTAGTGGCTTTCAGCTTCAAATTGCTGCCTCAAGGCATTCCTGATCCTTATGGCCCCATGCTGCACCCCTCTAATAGCCCTGGTCTCTGGCTGTTCAAATTCAGCCTCTAGGCGCTGAGACTCAATGGTCCAGCCCTAAGTGAAGCTTTCACCCTTCCCTTCACAAATATTATGGCGAGTACAGCACGCAGCTATAACCATAGGAATACTGCCATCGGCCAGGTCCAGCCTCCCATATAGGCAGCGCCAGCAGGCCTTTAAATGGCCAAAAGCACACTCAACAGTTATTCTGCACTTGCTCTGCCTGTTGTTGAACTGCTCCTTGCTGTTATCAAAGTGCCCCGCGTATGGATTCATAAGCCACGGCATTAAGAGGTAGGCAGGGTCTCCCAGGATCACAGTGGGCATTTCAACTTCCCCTACGGTGATCTACTGGCCAGGAAGAAAGTCCCTGCTTGCAGCTTCCTGAACAGGCCAGTGTTCTGAAAGATGCGTGTGTCATGCACCTTTCTGGACCAGCCTGCATTAATGTCCGTGAGACGCCCATGGTGATCCACAAGTCCCTAGAGAACCATTGAGAAATACCCCTTCTGATTAATGTACTCTGTGGCTAGGTGGTCTGGCGCCAGAATTGGAATATGCGTGCTATCTATTGCCCCTCTGCAGTTAGGGAAGCCCATTTGTGCAAAACCATCCACATAGTCACGCAAGTTGCCCAAAGTCACAGTCTTTGACAACAGCATGCAATTAATGGCCCTGCACACTTCCGTCAACATGAGTCCAGTAGTCGACTTTCCCATTCTGAACTGGTTAGCAATCGATCGGTCACAGTCTGGAGTAGCCAGTTTCGACAGTGCAATCCCCACATGCTTCTCCAACTGCACGGCAGCTCTCATTTTTGTGTCCTTGCGCTGCAGGGCTGGGCGAGCTCATCACACAGTCCCTTGAAAGTGGCTTTCCTCACCTGAAAGTTCTGCAGCCACTGCTCGTCATCCCAGACATGCATGATGATGTGATCCCACCACTCACTGCTTGTTTCCTGAGCCCAAAAGCAGTGAGATCAATGTCAGACACCTCTTGTCTTTGTAGTTTAAGGAATAACTCCACTGCCACTCATGATGTGTTAGTGAGAACGAGCAGCATATTTATCAACAGTGCAGGATCCATTCCTACAGACTGAAGAGCCAGAGCCATTCCTACACAAACCGTTGAAAGATGGTGCCAAATGCAGACAGAAGCACAGGGATTTCTGGGATGCAAAGCAATGCATCACAGGGCATTGGGACAGGACTCAGGATGCCCTGAGACCCGCTCCACCTTCCCACAACACTTAGAAGCAAAAGAGGAAGATATGCTCTGTGGGATAGCTGCCCAGAGTGCACTGCTCTGAAAGCCGATGCAAGTGCTGCAAGTCTGAACACACTATTGCGCAGGCAGCTGACAGTGTGAACACACAACAGTGGTTTCCCTTCAGCGCTCCCTGAGTGGCGATGTAACTACCGGTGAAGAAACTCTGCCAGTGTAGACATACCCTAATAAGAAGGGTTACCAAAAGCTGTAGTTCTGTTTACTCAGGTTAAATAAAAGCTTAGTGATTTTCAAAGTCCAGAGGGCAGAGGTGTTCAGTGCAGTTGTGAAGAGATATGCAGGGCCCTGAAAAAAGAGGAAGAGCAGCCAGGATCACCCTGTGTTCACAGTCACAGAGACAAAGCTTTGGGGAGTAACAGGCCTGTTCGAGACATCCAGAGACACTAATGTTGAAGAAAATGTGTGCTCGGGAAAGGGCAGGTTGTGACACATGGTGATGCATGCCAGATAAGAACATAGGCCCTAAACCTGCAATGCATGCTGATGGACTGCTGTGCCCAGGTGGAGGTTCACTAACTTTAGTGAGATTTTGTGGGCACAGGGGTCTGCCTTTCAGGATTGTGGGGCCCTAGATAAAACTTCAAGCAGGATGTGATATAGAACTTTGACAAGTCTTATGAGAGGAAAAATTGCTTGGGGATGGTGTAAATGTGTGATAATTAAATAATAAATTTCATAAAGTGGAAAACTTTGAGATGAACATATGCTAAACACACTAAAAATGAGAGGTTGATTTTGGCCTCCAGAGTAACTTGTTCTGGTGCCAATAATAAACTAGCTCCTGATTTTAAAGGAGCAGAACTCTTTAATATTCTTATAGTAATGTTAACTCACCGCATTGTACACATACAGTATTTCTCTTTTTTCTTTTAAATATTTATTGAAATGTACAAGAAACACCATGTAAAACAATACCCTGCTTTTAACCTTAAAACGCAGAAAAGACAGAGCCGTAAACAAAATTATCTGTTTCTTGGTTGGGTTCTTTAAAAGTTAGGCAGGTCCCTGCACAGCCCCTGGGGAAGGGTGGGGCACAGGGCTCCACCTGCTGCACCTCCAGGTTCCTCCCCCGAAGCTCCCATTGGCCGCGGTTTCCCGTTCCCGGCCAATGGGAGCTGCAGGGGGCGGTGCCTGGAAGCAAGGGCAAGGCACCAAGCCCTCTCCCCCACCCCCCGGCCGTGGTGCCGGCCGCTTCAGAGAGCGGCACCAAGGGGGGCAATCCCGCGGGCGGGATCCAAAGCCCTGAGGGACTGGATCTGGCCCACGCCCGTAGGTTGCCCACCCCGGTCTAGGATGATGTACCTGGTCCCACCTCACCGCAGGGGGCTGGGCTAAATGCCCTCTCCCGGTCCCTTCCAGGTCTCCATTTCTATGATTTAAAAGTCTCAGCTAGGATGGGGCTAGGCCCCGTACAACCAGCTGGTAACGGGCAGCCCTTGCCCCAAAGGGCAGCCTTGTCTTCACTGCTAAAAGTGTTTTTTTTTTTAAACCCCCTCAAGGTAAGCGAACATGCACGTGCTACCCCACGGTAGGAACAGGGGGCTGACCAGGTGCTCTCGTTTCACCAGGTCAGCCCTGGCCGGGAGGGGGGAGGGCTGGTCACCTCGTGGTTGACTGCAAGATAAAGAGTCTGACATACGTTAAAATGTCACGTCTACGCCGGTTTTTCCCCGGGGACCACTCCTACCCAGTGCCCACCCCCCCGCCAAAACAGGGCGAGGGGAGACTGAGGCCCCCAGCAGCGAAGGACCCTGCCCTGGTCGGCCACTAACGGAGCCTTCCGGCTCCGGTCCTGGCAGCCGTTGGGACGGAGCCCCGCCCCTCCGGCCAGCCCAGGCGGAGCCTCGTCTCTTCTGACGCACGCATCGATTCCGTCCCGCCTGCCCTCGGCGGCCCCCGTTGACGTCAGCCACAGTGTCAGGTGGGGCGGAGTCTCACTGCGTTTCTAGCCGTGATGCAGTCGCTACCCTAGTCAGCCGTTGCTGACGGCTGTGTAGTCTCCTGCCGAGCCCGGAGCTGGCGAGCCCAGTGGAGGGGTGAGTATTTTGGCCCTGCGGCAGACCGTCGCTCCAGAATGGGGGGCTGTTACTCCGAAAACGCCCGTGCCTGATTTGTAGTGAAACATGGAGTCACACGTGAGGCTTATGTAAAATGAACGACGTCTGCTGGAGCCAATGGGGTGGCAGGTGCCCCCCTGCCGCATGCAGAGGCGGTGCCTCCCCGGCCAATCGGAGGCGCGGGGAGGTGTCTTAGTCACGTTTCTGAGTGTATGAAGTCGGGGCTTTGCTGGGTCAGTGGCGTTGTGAGGAGCCGGGGCGCCTGGTGAGTGACGGACGGTGGGTCCCGTCACCCCCCGTTATGTAACCGTGCCCACGAGTTAGGGGGAGTATCCCGTTCTCTGCGCCTGAGGCGAGGCGGGCCGGGGCGCGGGCGGGCGGGCCTGTCAGGGGGTGCGGTACGGACCGGGGGGTCGGCTGCTGCGCGGCCCCGAGCACAGGGAGCCCCCTGCCCTGTATCTGAGTGGGGGGGGGCTGATTGAGGGAAGTTGGGGCGAGCGGATTGGGGTTCCGGGGGGGCGGGGCGAGGACGGTTATGGAATTGGGGGTGAGCGGATTTGGGTGTGGGGGGATGGGTGAGGGCAGTTATGAGATTGGGGTGCCGGGGGGATAGGCAGGGTTGATTATGGGATTGGGGCGAGGGGATTGGGGGCTGGGCGGGGCCGGTTATGAGATTGGGTGTGCAGGAGGCTGGCGGGGCCGTTTACGGGATTGGGGGCAAACGGATTGAGGATGCGGTCAGCTGGGCTGGGGGCTGGGTGAATGAGGGGAGAATGGGAAGGTGGGTTTGCAGTGGGTGCATGGTAGTGTTAGGGAGGTAGAGATGTGTATATAAGGAGGTGTTAGTTGTCTATACAGAGGGGTGTGCACTGAATGTCCCTATTTCCCTCTGATGTATGGCTCTTATCTAGTTCCTCTTCCATGGTGAGTGGAAAGTAATTGCTCTGGCACTGCAATGAGGCTAAGATCCTCCCTGTACTGTGAGAGGTGAGTTCCCAGCTAGACTGTGGCACTGCAGGTGGTTATAATCCTTGGAGTCTGGCATTAGGAGGCAGGATGATGGGACAGAGGCATTGTTTAATCACATTTAGGGCTTCACTTGCACTTAAACTGATGGTAAATGTGACCTTAACATCTAGCTGTTGCTGACTTTCTTTGTTAAGCTCTGCTGTGTCCTGTTAAGTGTGTTATACTGGATTCTGCTTTTCCAATAGGAGTATTATACAATATTGTAGCTGAGTTGTATGTTGTAGGTGGCATTTATATATGTTAATGATCATAAATGCTTTTAAATGTGCGTAATATTAGATGAATGATAAATAGCAATTCAGAATGCAAATTAGATAGAGATTTGCATGCATACACTGAAGATTTAGCAGCCCACAAGTTAAATTCTATTTGTTAAAATGTGGAGACAAAAGATTGTACTAACTAGCTGAATCTCCATTACGGAATTAAATAAACCATATATGAGGCAAGAACATGCTTTGTTTTATGTTGCTTTTTATGCATGTAAGCAAACTGTCTCAAAGCTATGAGATGTTATTACTTACCTTAAATGCACATACACTGTCTCTGTAAAACCATACTAATGGCTAAACTTCACTTAATGTAACTATATGGACAAAACTGGTATTAATTTCTTTTAATAACGTTTAATTGGCAGTTAGTAATACATTGAATAAATTATAATTTGAGAGAATTTAGCGACAATGTGGTCCTGCCAACAACAGGATCTCTAAAAGATGGCTTTATGGCAGTGGTTTTCAAACTTTTTTTCTGGGGATCCAGTTGAAGAAAATTGTTGATGCACACGACCCAACGGAACTGGGGATGAGGGGCTCAGGGCTGGGGATGAGGATTGGGGTGTGGGGGTGAGGGCTGCAGCGTGGGGCCAGTAATGAGGGTTTCAGCGTGTGGGAGGGGGTTCTGGGCTGGAGCAGGGGGTTGGGGTGTGGGAGGGGGTCAGGGATCTAGGTGCAGGCTCTGGGGTGGAGCTTGGGATGAGTTTGGGGGATCCAGGTTTGGGGGTGGCTCAGGGCTGCAGTAGGGGGTTGGGGTGCAGACTTATCTCTGGTGGCTCCTGGTCAGTGTTGCAGCGGGGGTACTAAAGCAGGCTTCCTGCCTGTCCTGGCATGCAGACCTTGATGCGCCCCGGAAGTAGCCAGCAGCAGGTCCGGCTCCTAGGCGGAGGCGTGCAAGCAGCTTCCCATGACTCTCGCCCACAGGCACCACGCCACCCCCCACCCCCCCGCCCCAGTTCCTGGCCAGTGGGAGTGCGGAGCCGGTGCTCGGTGTGGGGACAGCGCGCGGAGCCCCGTGGCCCCCCTGCCTAGAAGCCGGACCCACTGCTGGCCGCTTCCTGGGCACAATGTAGTGTCGAAACAGGTAGGCATTAGCCTGCCTTAGCTGGGCAGCACTGCCAACGGGACTTCTAATGTCCCAGTCGGCGGCGCTGACCAGAGCGACCCAAAATTTGAAAAATGCTGCTTTATGGTATATTCTAACTTGGACACCAAGACAGAGTATTTGGGACTTTAATAACGGTTTTCAGCTGAGAGACTAGATTAGCAGGATTTTAAAGAACTATATTTTTTTTAATTGTCTTAAGACCTGTGCTAGAAAAGTGACTTTGTAAAATAGATATGTAAAGTTCTAAACTCCACAACCTTACATATTTAATTGCTTGATTATTTTTCATAAAAAATGGTCATACACCTTTACATTATACTTACATTGTCATTATTTAGTAGATTACATAGGGAAATAGAAAATGTTTTTAATACTGGAATAAAATGGAAGGTTTATTTAAAGTGAACACCATCAACTAAAATACCACATTTCTCTTTCTTCTGCTATTGTTTCAAGATTACTATTATTGAAAGTTGAGAGGAAAAAGTTATTTTGTTTTTTATGTTGCTCATTTGACAGCTCTCTGTGCACGTGTGTATGTATATAGATAGGCCCACACAGACAACAGGGAAACGATAAAAGTGACTTTCATATAGCAAGTAAGGAAAGAACATAAAGAAAAAGAAAAACCAAACCAATGATTCTAAAATCAAATTTGGCATGGAGTCAGGAGTAGTACCTGAGGCTGTTAAATACATTTTTAAAACTGACAAGATTTCAAGTTGTCAGTGTTCCTTTAGCCATCGAGACTGTTTATGACATACCTGTTTAGTTAACATTTCTCAATACTACTAGTACCTCTGGGAATTGGCTTCCATCTCTCAGGGATGAGGAAAATAAATGCAGAAGATGCTAATATGATAGTAAATGCTCAGATGGCAACCACTGAGAGATCCAAATCCTTATCTATATGTGTAGTAGCCATACTAAGGCTTAATACATGGCATAGCAGTGTCAAATTAAGGTCCTGTTCCTGAAAAGACTTACACATGTGCTAAATTTTATGCACTCAGGCCCTGAGTCTGCACCATTACAGATTTTAGCCTGGTTATGGAATATGGCAGGTGTGGCCAAACCATGGCTTGTGAGCCACATGCAACACTTTTACAGATAAAATGTGGCTCGTGGAGCTCCCACTACCCCCGCCCCCATTTTCCGCCTACCAGACTGGGGTGAGGTTGTGGGATTAGGGGATTCGGCCAGAGACAACTGATGCCTGCTGGGGGGCACAATTTAAAGGTTCTACACAGCTTGAGTTATGCCCTCCCAGGCATACCTTCCCTCTTACCCTCAGCAGCCCCTGCCTGCAATTCCCAGATGTTAGTTCCACCTTGAGAAGCAACAGCAAAAGCAGCAGTTCTCCCTGCAACTCCCAGCTCTTTGCTACTGCCTCTCTCCAGTTTGCTGGATCTAGCAGCTGCATGCGGTGGGGAGAGGGGGGCAGTGGCACCATGTGATGGAGCAGGGCCAGCAAACCCTGGCAAAAATCTAGGGGGCACATGACCCGCACATGTTCCCCATAAGCCACCTCTGGCTTCTGCCCAGCAGGGAGAATAGCTCAGGGCTTCAGCCTCGCAGCGTGTACCTGCCAGGGCTCAGGGCTTCAGCAGGAGTTGGACTGAAGCCCTGAGCCAAGGCAGGCATGCCCTTGCTGGGCCAAAGGTCTGATGATTGTCGTATGTGGCTCAGAGGGTCGGTAAGCTTGGCCATCCCTGGAATATGGCTAACAGCTGTCTGCCTTACGGTGTGTTGTAACTAGGTCCTTTGCCACAGATGGATTTGTAGTGTAAGTGAACCGCACAGGAACATTATTTATTAGTTTCAAAGAGAAGGTGGGGGTGTTCTACCACTACTAGTTATATCATATTTTTTTACCACCATTGTGTTGTAATGCTATATGTCAAGTGACCTTGAGCTACTAACACATTTACAGTAGTTGGAGCAGTTTGAGTGGTTTGCCATTGTTTAAAAAAAATTCCTATGCTTATAACTATGCATGCAACATATATTAAAGACAGTTTTGTAAGTGCTAAGGAGCTAGGTATTTTTGATCTTTTCTTTTTAAACAGATGTACCATTCAGTATGATTTCTCCTGTTTATGAATAGCGGCTGTCTCTGCTGAAATCAGTAAACTAGTTTTTCATCACTCTGTATTTTTATTTATTTAGGTATTTGAGGCCACTTTATTGTTTTCTCTATAGATCTAGAATTATTTTTATCTGCAAGAAAATGAAGTTAATGAGAAACCACATCAGAATACCACCCAAATACTGCAGTACAGCTTTTTAAAAAGAATACATAAGTAAAAATCTAGAGATGATAGTGGTGCAGGACTGAATACCGCTGCAGGTTACAGTAACATTTGGAAACTTTGAGTACTTTTGACAATGTTTGCTATTTACTTGGATGGAAACATTTCTGTCTTAAACTCTAGAAAGGAAATATTGCCATCAATACTGAATTAAGAACTTCTGTTGTGAAATCCAATGTATTCTATGACATTAAGCTCTTTTATTTGAGGTGTGAGTCAGGGTTTTGCAGGATCTGAAGTAGGGAAACTTTGGTTTTGTAAAAAGAAAAGGAGTACTTGTGGCACCTTAGAGACGAACAAATTTATTCGAACATGAGCTTTTGTGAGCTACAGCTCAGTGCATCCGATGAAGTGAGCTGTAGCTCACGAGAGCTTATTGCTCAAATAAATTTGGTAGTCTCTAAGGTGCCACAAGTACTCCTTTTCTTTTTAGTCTATTAGTAATTCATTTGAATTGACAGTAGTTTCACTGTGCTCATAATTGCCCATTTTAAAAGGGAACAGCATGTTCTCTTTAATGCATTGTGTAATACTGGGCACAAGCTTCTTTACTGACAATGCTTGGTTACCTAGCACTTATGATACATAGTAACAAAACAGCTGTTATGTTTGAAGTTTTGTGCCTCCGTTTTGATTCTAAGTTTTATGAATCCATTCTGAGTGTCTGTAGGTTACCAAGATTTCCAACTGGGTTCTGTGGGGGAGTGCTGAGGATCATTTCTATATTTGCCCTTTGTTTCTTTTCCCATTCTATCGTTTCGGTTTCTTATCACCTTTTCTTTGTCATTCTTAGGCCATGTCTACATAAGCAAATTTACATAGCTGTATCGAGGAAGTGTGCTGCTGTAAAATTGCTTGCGTAGCTACTCTATGCCGATTGGAGAGAGCCCTGCTGTCAACATAATTAAACCACCTCCTACTAGTGGCATAGCTATGTCGGTGGGAGAGCATTTCCTGCTGACATAGCGCTGTTCACAGTGGCACCTCTGTTGGTGTAACTTCTGTTGCTTCGAAGGGGTGATTTTTTTTTTTTCCCCACATTCCTGAGCGACATAAGTTATACTGACAAACGTACTAGTGTAGAGGTAGGTCAAGACACAGAAACTAAGGCTATTTCCTCCAGATCCTAGCCTCATCCATTTCAGTTCCTCCCCCTCCCCCGGGGTCCTGCAGCTTGTAAAGCATTTTTTTACTAATCATTTTCTTTTGGTTACAGTAAAGCTCTTTACACAATCCGCTGAAAAAATAAAATTTAGTAAGCTCATTTAATCTTACACATTTTCGTTACTTGCTAGCTGTTTTGAGTGCTGTGGCTGTTGACATTGTGCCTGACTACATTGTGCTCTTAAACTGACATAAGGGCTGGATGAATACATTGATTGGGTCAACAGTATGGAGTCCATGTACTAGTTAGTCTAAATATGTAATTATACAGTTTGTAAAATCGGTATTTACTCACTTTGTTTCAGGAGCTCACTGTGTCAAGGGTTACTTAAGTAGCATGATTCATTGACTGTCTAGACAGTCACCAGGAATCAGGTGGCCTTTACATGCTAAAAATCCTTATGCAGGCATTGTGGATGCACTTTATACACTTTGGTTTAACAATTTATGTAGTTAAATTACTTTTGTTACTAGTAATATGAGAAGTCAGGTGGTTCTTCAAATATGCGTTGCTGTGGATCTGTAGGTGTGCATATGCCCTCAGGCATTCAAGCTCGGAATCTTTTGCATAGCCAACTTTCAGAAACCAGTTTCCCCTGCTTCCAGGAGGTAGGGGTGGAGATTGTAACTAACAAATGGGTGCTGAATATTTTTTTTTTTCTTGTCTTCTACCTGACGCCCCCCCCCACCCAATCTTCCTTCTTCTGCAACCCATCTCACAAGAGCCTTTTGACAAAAAAGTGGCCTCTTTGTTTTTTTATGACAGGTGTCAGAGTAGCAGCCATGTTAGTCTGTATTCGCAAAAAGAAAAGGAGTACTTGTGGCACCTTAGAGACTAACCAATTTGAGCATAAGCTTTCGTGAGCTCCAACATCCGATGAAGTGAGCTGTAGCTCACAAAAGCTTATGCTCAAATAAATTTGTTAGTCTCTAAGTGCCA
The DNA here is from genome assembly GCF_015237465.2 of Chelonia mydas. Classification (NCBI taxonomy): domain Eukaryota; kingdom Metazoa; phylum Chordata; order Testudines; family Cheloniidae; genus Chelonia; species Chelonia mydas. Next base: position 41,650,016 of record NC_057855.1, read on the forward strand.
CAAGTACTCCTTTTCTTTTTGTTTTCTATAGCTCCTAGGTGGAAAATTCTTCAAGAATACAGGGGCAAGAGTTTCTACTCCCATTATTTCTTCATTCTGAATAAGGGGGATCTTCATCCCAGCCAAAAACTGAGGCATTTCCTGATCCTAAACCATGGCATTTCCCTACTCTGTGTTGCTGGGAAAATTCTTCCATGGGTCATATTGAATAGAATTAACACCCATCTTGTGGAACCCATTCTCTCCCAAGTTTCAGTATAGAAAGATATCCGTCTGGATGGGACACTGTAGACATGATCTTTACAGCCCATAAGCTTCAGGAAAAGTGCCGAGAGCAAAACCATGGTCCTTGTTTGGTATTTTTTTGACTCAGCTAAAGCTTTTGACTCTGTAAATCATGAGGGACTCTAGAAATGCATCCTGCAAAGGTGTTTTTCTTATTTTAATTTTTAATTTTTGGTCATTCAGCCTTTTACCTGATGGGGGTGCTGTCCAGAGTTGTGGAAAATGGAAAGATATCAGACTCATTTCTGGTCACCAGTGGCACCGAACAAGGTTGTGTATTGGTTGACATGCTTTTTTTCCATCATTTTTTTTCAACTATGCTAATGGATGCATTTCATGCCATTGACAGAGGGGAATTTATCCAGTTCTGCAGTTCAATCCGCAACACTTGAGCTTGCATAAAAGTGGCAGAATTACTTCTTAAGGAGCTTTTATTTGCTGATGACCGAGCTGGTTGCTCAGTTGATTGATGACATTCAATTTATAACTGATCATTTCACTCATGCAGTCAATTGTATTCGTTTCACAATCAGTCTAAAGACAACTGAAGAATTTACCAACCTGTGCTGGGGGATGCACACATCTACCCAGTTAAGGTCAGCAGTGCTTTCTCAGGTCTGTGGAGAATTTTTTCTGCCTAGGGAGTATGCTGTGTCAGAATGCCGCAGTTAAGGATGAGATTACTCATTGCACAGCCAGGGGCAGCTCTGCATTTGGAATGTTGTCACACCATGTATGGAATGCTATGGGTGTCAAAATAAGCACGAAGCTGGATGTTTGTTAGGCAGTTGTACTTGCAATGCTTCTATATGGTTGTGAGACATGAACAACAAATGGATGCTACATTAGGAAACTTGTTCTGTTCCATATGAGCTATCTTTGGTCAGTTTGCATGGTCAGGTGGTGGGATAAGATCCCAATATCGAAATCCTTCATCACAGTCAGCTATCTGGCATTCAAATGTGCTCATAAAAACTCAGCTGTACTGGTCTGGGCTCCTAGTTCACATGGCTGACTTGAAAATACCTACAGCTATGTTTTATGGTCAGCTAAAGCAAGGCACTCATTCTTTATGGTAGTCAGTACAAATGATATCAAGTCACACTGAAGTCAAACTTGAAAGCATGTCAGATTGCCTCCAGCAACTGGGAAGCAATAGCCCACAGCAGAGCAAGGTTGCAGCAGATTTGTCATGTCATTAACCACTCAAACTTGAGGAGAATGAACAGTGCCTCCATAGCCTTGGCTTCAAGATCTGGTAATGCTTGCCTCCATCATACCATCACTTCAGACTCAGGATTGGCTTGTAACTTTTTCAGTTTGCGTTCCACGTTGCCATCAACCAAGCTTGAGGTAGTACCTTTTACTTTTATGGTATGGCCTAATGATTATCCGTAAGGCTGCGATTCTGTCATAGAGGTCGCGGAAGTCACAGATTCCATTCTTAGCCCTCTGCTGTTTCACCATTTTATTAATGGCCTGGAAGAAGACAAACTAATGACTAATAAAGTTCCCAGATGACACACAATTGGAGGAGTGGTAAATTATGAAGAAGACATGTCACTAATATAGAGTGATCTGAATTGCTCAGTAAGCTGGGCACAGACAAACAATATGCATTTTAATATGGCCAAATATATGCACCTAGGAACAATGAATGTAGGCCATATTTACACAATGAGGGACACTGTCCTGGGAAGCAATGACTCTGAATTTTTTTGGAGGTCATAATGAATAATCAGCTGAACATGAGCTCTCAGCTTGTGGCCAAAAGGGCTTATGTGCAACCTTGGATGCATAAGCAGGAATCCATAAGTAGGATTAGAGAGGTTATTTTACCTCTGTATTTGCAACTGCTAGGGCTGCTGCTGGAATACCATGTCCAGTTCTGGTGTCCCAAATTCAAGAAGGATATTGATAAATTGGAGAGGGTTCAGAGAAGAGGATTAATGATTAAAGGATTAGAAAACATGCCTTGTAGTGATACTCTCAAGGAGTTCAGTCTATTTACCTTAACAAAGAGAAGGTTAAGGGGTGACTTGATCAGTTTATAAGTATCTACATAGGGAACAAATACTTAATAATGAGCACTTTAGTCTAGCAGAGAAATGTATAACATGATCCAATGACTTGAAGTTGAATCTAGACAAATTCAGATTAGAAATAAGGCATACATTTTTAACCATGAGGGTCACTGACCATTGGAACAACTTATCAAGGGTTGTGGTGGATTAATTCTCCTCTCTGACAATTTTAAAATCAAAATTAGATCTTTTTTCTAAAAGATGAGCTCTAGGGTCCCGTCCCCCCCGCCCCCCCGGAAAGGTCTATGGCCTGTGTTGTACAGGAGGTCATACTAGATGATCACCTTGGAATCTATGAATAACCTTACCCTGAATAAAAATAAATGAATGAACAAAAATGCTGTTTTGACTTAAATGGTTTATAGTGAAAAGTACAAAATCTACTGAATGAGTAACCTTAGAGTTACAAGTATATAGCCTAATGTTTGAGGGCAAGGGACTATAACTTAGGTAGTGAAGATGTACCCTATGTTAAAGCGCTGTCGCAGCACCAGCGACTGTGTAGTTGCGGCACCAGCGACTGTGTGTGTGTGTGTGTGTGGGGGGGGAAAAACTACCTCCGCGAGGGGAATAGCTGCCAGCACTGGTGCACTGTCTACACTGCCACTTTACAGTGCTGAAACTTTCTCGCTCAGGGGTATGAACCCCCCCCCCCCGTGAGTGATGCAAGTTTCAGCACTGTAACGTGGCAGTGTACACAAGGCCTTAGCATGGGACGTATGTGGAGACTATCTTTGGCCTCTGTGGAAGTGTGCCTGTGAACAGCAGGGCTGGCCCTAGACGTTTTGGCGCATGGCAAAGCAGAGAGGGTTGGGCCTGGGTTGCTCCAATTCCTGCCGCTTCGTGATTGCAGGGTGGGCTCAACCCCGCACTCATGGGCCGGCGGGAAGTGGAGTGACCCAGCCCGCTCTGCTCCCCTGGCTCCCAGCCTTCGGACTTGGGGGGGAACCGCCCCCCAGCACTCACAGGAGGCTCAGCTGGGAGCCGGTGGAGTGGAGCAGGCTGGGGCTGGGTCGCTCCACTTCCTGCCGCCCCGTAAGTGTAGGGTGCACCTGACCCCTGCTGCAGCCCCCTGGGATGTAGCTCAGGGGAAGGGATGCAGCAGGGGTGGGGCTTTGGGGAAGAGGCGGGGTGGGGATCGGGCTGGCTGCTGGAGCAGCACACAGCTGCGTAGGGCACCAGGAAATTTGGGGCAGTTTGGTGTCCCAAATTTCCTGGTGCCTGATGCAGCTGAATAGTTTGCATATCGGTAAGAACGACCGTGGTGAACAGGTTGCAACAAGCTTGTTAGTCATGGGCAAACTTCTCTGTGCAGTGCTATTCCTAAGAGAAAAAAGGGAACAGAGGAAAATGTTGAATGTAGAGGTGATGACTAGGATCTAAACCTATTGTTAAAGGGGAATAAGAAGGCTCGAGAGGGGGAGGGAGAGAGCTATTGGAGGGTGTTGGGAAGCCTTGAATAATCAGACCTATTGTGGAGGTGAGCAGTGATGGTGAAGGAGGAGCAAGAGAATGGTGCTAACTATGTAAGAGGAGTGGGATAAGCACTGCTTATTGTTGGCTAGGGGAGGGAACATGGTCCTGCTGGATGATAAAGGTTGAAGTGAAGTAGTGGGAATAACTAGGTGCTGTGGGGAGGTGGAAGTCAAACTCTGCTTCAGCTGGATTAGGTGCTGCAGGATTGATCACAGGTAACTCAGGAGGTGGGTTTTGGACTCAAGGACTCAGCTGCTGAGGTTTGAGGCCCCCTACTCCCTTGAGTTCCACCAGAACATAGTTGAAGGAACTTTACATTTCCATTCTACTGTCCTGACAGCAGCATGCTGATAGTGAGTGGCTTCTGCTGAGACCTCCTCTTTCATGGTCGTAGATCATGTTTCCCAAGAATAGCTACTGCAGTTGTGAATGCACAGCAGTGTGTCAGAGCAAGGGGCTAGTAATGGCCACAATGGGTGCCAAACATTATGTATGTACTGTGTACTTTTACTCCATTGGATTATTTAGCTGAATGCAGTTCAACAGTTATCTGAAAAGTTTTTCTCTTGCAAAGACTCTAGTTCAAGGTTCTGAGTGTGTCTTGCAAGAGTTGACTATTTCTCAAACACCGGTAGAGTAAGAAATGCAACTTTTTTCCTTGCTTCAGGGTGTTTGATCTCAATTTTTATTGTAGGAATACAGATTCTTTAACTTGGATCTTGGCAGGTAAGCAATTACATAAATGCATTAGAAATAGATTTTTCGAACATATGTATTTAAATCTGTGTCTGTCCTGTTGACTTAGGATCTAAAACAGGTGCGAGGCATTTTTGGCTTTTTCAAATTCACAAAGGAAAACAAATCAGTAACTCTTCATGTACAGTTTAAGAAAACAATACTGTAGTTTTATTTTCAGATTTCAGTTGTTGCTAAGCTAAGGAATTTTCCCCATTTCCTCTGGTTTACCTTTGAATCAGTAATATGTAATGAATATAACTGCTCTCTAACTTTACAATTCATGTTTTCTGTCATGTATGACTAGGCTTTTATTCCACTAATTACGTGGACTTATTAAATAGGCAGGGTTTTAAAGTCTTCTTCTATAGTTTATTTATAAAACTATATTGGGTTTGTTGTTTTTGCAGGAGAGTATTAACTACAGTTTCAGACCTTGATTTGGAAAGATCATAATTAGCACATTCATTAAGGTGAGTGTCTTACTTATGCTCTCCCCCAAGAAATGATCTGAAGTGTGTATCTTCTGCTTTCTTGCTTACTCTGAATTTATATCGTGTGTGTGTGTAGTAGATGTTGCTTTGGAGCTGTTACTTATTTATATAGAAAGCTTTTTAACAAATAGGAACTGCGAGAGAGAGAGAGCGGTAAAAGTCATGAAGCACATGGAAATGAGCTGGCTTCTGTTTCCTTTCTAGAAAGTGGAAGCCCTCTAGTGTTACATCTTAATACTAGTTGCATAACAAGATGCAGCAAATCTAGCAATAAAGTGATTTTCTGTTATTTCCAATATTTTGGGTTTTCCTTTCAGAGGTTTTAAGGAATTCCAATGCCAAAGGTGATTTTGGGAACCGTGAATGTAGATGCTAATTTGCATGAGTCTATGGGATTGTGGCTCAGGAGAAAATGGGCACAACTCTGCTCCCAAGGCTTGATGTCATAGGGCATAGTATGCTTTTATGGAGAGATTCTAGTTTCTAGTCACTTCAGTGCTAGTTTAGATGTTGATTATCTATACCTAAATAGTGTTTGACACACAGATTTCATCACAGAGCCTTCCCTATGCAGAGAACTGTTGTGATAGTTAAAAGGTTACTTTAAGTATAATTTTTTTAGTTTATCTGTGAACAGTCCAGTGATGCCTATATAATGTATAAATCAAAATAATATAGCTGCTTACTGAATTAATACTGTCCTAGATAGGAAATTAGAACTGAATTATAAATAGGACTTCTGATTTTCAGGCTTTGTTTCACTTTTGGAAGTTTATTTTTTTTGGCATATTTTCAGTTTTATGAAGATATCCAAAAATGAGGGCTGGGGTGGGTGAGGGGCTTTCTTTTTGTATATACCCCCTAGTACTGTTTCAAACATAACTATGTTAAAGTGCACGACTGGATATTGGCAGGGTTTACATATACCAATTAATGAGCAGCACATAATGCACTTCAGAAATTGTACCCCTATATTCTGCAGTACTGCCCCATGTAGGCAGGGCTTTAAATACAAGCCAGGAAGCAGAGACATTGCCTATATGTAGGGCCCTACCAAGTTCATGGTCGCTTTTGGTCAATTTCACGGTCATAGGCTTTTAAAAATCATGAATTTCACAGTTTCAGATACTTAAATGTGAAATTGCGTGGTATAACTGGGCGGGTCCCAACCCAAAAGGGGGTTGGCAGGGAGTCGTGGTATTGTCATCCTTACTTGTGCGCTGTTTCTGGCAGTAGCACTGCCTTCAGAGCTGGGCGGCTGGAGATCGGCGGCTGCTGGCTGGGCACCTGACTCTGAAGGAGCACCGCTGCCAACAGCAGTGCGGAAGTGAGGGTGGCATGGTATGGGGGGGTTCTCACTTTTTTGGGGGGCAGGGCTAGCCTTATATGTGAGCGACCGCCCACCCAAGGTGCCATGGGGGGGGACTTCCCCAGGTTGCCCCCCACCCCCCCCTGCACACACAGAGCAAGACCAAGGCACCTTTAACTCCCAAGCACTGGGCCTCTCTACTCGGAGCCAGGGAGGGGCAAGGCTGGGGGCGTCCTGGACGAGGGCTCCTATCATATGTTGGGATCTAGCTGCTGGTCCTGGACAGGCTGGTGAGGGATGGGACATCCTCTTCACCTGCAGGGGCATCTTCCCCCCTGGGGCCAGGTCAGACCCACCTCCGGGAACCTCCCCCAGCTGTAGAAACCTCTGCAGCTGCTGACTGGGAGCCCAGCTCTTAAGGCAGTGCCACTGCCAGCAGCAGTGCAAAAATAAGGATGGTATGGTATTGCTACTTTTACTGCTGCGGCGTTGCCTTCAGAGCTGGGGTCTCAGCCAGCAGCCACCAAGCTCTGAAGGCAGCACAAAAGTGAAGGTGGCAATACTGTGACACCCCCTGTACAATAGCCTTGAGACCCCCCCCAAACCCTTTTGGGTTGGGACCCCCAGTTTGAGAAATGCTAGTCTCCCCTGTGAAATCTGTATAATATAGGGTATAAGTACAACAAAGACCAGATTTCACAGTCCATGATGTGTTTTTCACACCTGTGAATTTGGTAGGGCCCTACCTCTTTAAATTGCACTGGGAAAGGGATGAAATCACCATGAGTAACCATTTCCTGTGGTTTTTCCAGTGTTCATTAGATAAACACAGATTTATTTATTTTTATTGGGGGGGCGGGTTACTGATCACTTGTTTAAAACCTAAAATCAGAAGCCCAAATCACAGCTGAGTTATTTAACAATTGCTTTATTTTCCTCTAAAAAGTAGGAAAACATTACTTCAGAAGATGAAAGCTTAGTGCATGCACAGACTGAAGAAAAACTAAATTTTGATAAGGCTCCATTGTACATTTTTGAGAGGGCAGTTCCTTATAGATCAGTTCAAGGAGTGCTTTCCATATGTAAGAAGTTGACACAGGTAAACAAGGTTGATGTTGCAGGGCTGGGATGTGTGTGATGAAACAAGAATTATTGGATGCAGTGTTCTGAAAGACTTTGAAGATGATGCAGTGAATAAGGGAAGATAGTGGAGAGCTTCAAATAAGGAGTGATGTCGTCAGGGCAATAAGCAAGGAAGATGATCTTAGAAGCTTCATTTTATGTAGGCTGGAGAGGGACAATGTATTAGAGAAGCTGGAAGGGAGGAGATGGGTACCTGTACATGCGTTTTGGCTAGTTTTATAACATTGCTGAGCATGTAGAATCAGAATTCTAAGTATTTTGGTAATTAAAGAAGCTTACTGTATTCATCAGTCGTATCACATACATACCTAATTATCCTTCTGATCATTTGATCTTTATCTGTTGCTACAAAAACCTTAAATAGTTAAGTTTTTAAAACTGACAGTTTACTATTCTGTTTTTAATACTACAGGTTTGACTTCTGTTCTCTTTAAAAGGGGGATCTGGCTTGGATCCTGTGATACAGGTGTGTCACCTAAATCAGGTTGTTGGCTCTTCTCTAATATTTGAAGACTTTCTATTTTATGTTCTGTACAACATGCATAACTCAATCTCAAAAGACATTATTTGGTCTGAATGTTCTCTTTAGCTCAACATTCCTTTCATACTGATGGAACTAGATTTCCTCTCAGAGAAGAGCTCCTCTTAGGGTGTCATATTTGAATGCTTTACTTTTCTCTTCTCAGCCACAATTCGAAGCAGAAGACAGTCTCTTTGGGGAAGCAATTAGCCAAATCCCATCATGCTAAAATATACAATAAGGGAGGCCAAACATTGATGGAATTAATCTGTTCACAAGATTACCTGCTATGTAACCTATAACTATAACATAAGACATTCTCTAATACTCTTTTTTAAAATCATTAATGTTATACTTAAAAAATTTCTGTAGTCTTTTAGAACCAAAAAATAAAAAGGGTCCATCCTGTATTCCTTGCACATCCAAAGCTCACATTGACTCATGTCACATGTTGCAGAATGGAACATTGTGAATAAGTTTTTTTTCCTTAAGTCTGGCCAACATTGTAGTGTACTTTAACAAACAGCAGCTGTAAAGACACGGCATTTTATTATGAGACTTACTGACATATGCCGTTTTCCAGCATATTTAACGAAAGGTTCTAGTGCTAGTCCTTTTTTTATTAAACCATTAGTCTTGGGTATTCAAATGCAATTTTTTTTTTTCAGTCTAAGTATTTTGAAAATGATTTAGATGTTTGTCGCATTTAAAATACTGTTTGTTTTAATTTATTCTGCTACTTGTGACGGCCATGTACTGATTATACTTTCCAACATAGCTGGATGTTTTGGGTTCAACAGGAAATCTGGCAAAAACCCCCCCCACAGGTTTCACACAATTTAGAGTCTTACTTTCCCTAAGATGTGCTGAATCGGATTTTAATGTACACCAAACCAGGACTTGAAAAATCCCCTTGCTAGTGGGAGGCTTTTACTGATGAATATGAAGGCTTAAGACGTCCATTTCTGTAGAATTTAACCTTTCGTTTAAAACAACAAAAGACGTGAATGCCCCATATGGTTGTAAAGATAACCTTTCAAAGGGGATTGAAAACTAAAGAATGGGTGTTGACTTTGTCCATAAACAGGCAGCTCCAGTGCTTTTGCTTCTTAGGCTATGTCTACACTACACAGCTTTTAGTGACATGGCTTTGTCGCTACAGCCATGCCACTAAAAGTCACGCAGTGCAGCTGCTGTTTGTCGGCTTTCCTGCCAACAAAAAACTTCCAACCCCAAGGAGCAGCATTTGCGTTGGCGGCAGGAGAGGGCTCCTGCTGACATAGTGCTGTTCACACTGGCGTTTGTTGGCAGCAAAACTTTTGTCTTTCAGGGTTTGTGGGTTTTCTTTTCTTTTTTTAAACACCTCTGAAAGACAAAAGTTTTGACATTCAGTTGCGAGTGTAGACATAGCCTTAGTTGAATGTATGTTAGCCTTAGAATGAATATCTTTTCATTAATATTACTGCTGTTGTGAGCCTTTGTGGGCAATGGTTAAACTGACAAGAATTGTACAAATTTTGTATTGCTGCAGAGCATTAGGAGAGGAGAAGAAACACAACTTTTTTCCAGCGTTTGTTATTTCAGGAAACTGTAGGTTTTGAATTGCAGGCCTCCTAGCCTGACGCCGACAAGAAATATGGACAGCGAAAATCATTAGGCCAGAAATTTGAAATCCGAGTATCTGAATTTGGACTCCTAAGCAAGTAGCCTAGTTTTTCCAAAGTTGCTGAATACACACAGCTCCTGTTGACTTGGGTGTGTGGTGGTGGTGGTAAAGGCCACAATAGGTGGTTCTTAATTTGGAGGAGACATTTTTTTAGCCTGTGCAGACTTAGAGTCCTGCCATGCTACTGCTAAACCAGAACTCTACATACTGTTTAGGTGTGTTCTATCTAGTTTAAAGATATTTGTATTTTGAAACTTTAAATAATTTTGCTGAAATCCAAGTGTATGAAAATGTCCGTATGCTTCCTTTGCTGGATGAGAATTCCTTCTTTGCCAAGGGGTTATCTGTATAGGGTTGGCATAACTGTGAGCAATATGTGGTATTTTTTGTTCTCAAAACTATAAGAAAAGGACATTGTTGGGGGGGCCCTGGTATTTCTTTTATATTTTATAGTTTTAGAGGTGTCCAGACTCTAATGGATGAGGATGATCAAGAGGAGTGCATGTGGGAAATTCTGGACCTAGGTACTTCATGCTTTTTGATGCTAGCTGGGAGGGAACCTGATAACACTTATGCCAACCTTGATTTAAAAAGCAGGTAAGGAATGTGTGTAATTGTTCTGATTCATTTGAGTAGAAAGTTAAATTTTAAATAGTTTATTCAGAAAGCTATTTTTGTTCCAACTGTGTTTTAACTTATCTTTAATTTCCAGAAATGTAAATATGTAAGTTGTGTGAATTAGGCTTTACTCACTTCCTTAAAAGACTGAATTTTCAAGCATTAGGGTTTCTCAGTGTAGATTGCAGCATCTGCTTATTGGTCTGGATATTGCTGAGAATTTTTTTTATTGCTGTGAATTTTTAATGAATTCTGGTATTAAACTCTTCATTAAGCAAGTAGTAAGCTTATGCTCAGGGCGACTTGAAGAAGACTAGATGTGGGGGAAAAAAAACATACTAAGGAAATAAAGGTTCCTGGATTACTGTAAGTCTGCCAAATACTGCTCTGCATTTTCCTTGTGCTGAGGTCTGAGAACACAAGTATTTTGCTGTGTCTTAGCTGGAAAGAATGTCACAATTAGGATAATCTGCTAACTCTTAGCCCTTAAATAAGTTTTAAAACTCAACTGTTTGTATAGTTTTTTTACAGATGCACAGGCAACTTGTAGATTAATACTAAAGTGACTTCTCACTTTTGATGGCTATTGTCAAGTTAGCATTCTTTTGCTACCAAGTATGAGGAAGTATTTAAGCATTGCCTGCTTGCCCAGGGAGCCTGTGTTCAATGTAAATTTTCACACCTAATTCTTTATTCAAATAGCACGGAATGGTCAAATCATTGCCAGTTGTTTGCCATATAACAATTCCAAAACAATACCAGTTGGCAAAGCAGCCCTCTAAAAGAGGACTTCTGGAAACATTTCACATTAATGAAAATTACAGTAGCAAACCCTAAAATCTATACTGTCAGGAATGATCTCTCTGATATCTGTACTCATGTATGCGGTATGACAGGACCGTCCTGGTAAAAACATTATCATAAGGTGTTTAGAAAATAAGGCAAAATCTTCATACTTAGATTTATAGAGAGTTGATTGTGTTCACTGAGGTACATCACTAGTACTTCTGTGGTTTGGGGGAATTGAAATTTGCTTTTCCTTTTTGCCATATGAAGATCCAGAATGTATATGTTGGCACTTTGCCAATAGCTCTGGGTGTGGGGGCTTCAAAAATATTAACAAGAAAGTGGTTGTATCAAGGCATCCCATAGTACTCATCCCATAGTACGAAACCAATCACTCTTCACAATGTTAGGCTGTTACACACCAAAATGAACATTGCTCAAATTAGTAATGCAATGGCGATACAACTCAAATTGCATCAACTCCTCAGTACTAAGCCAATCACTCTGTGCTGATAACAAAATCACACTGTGTAATTCCAATGCTGTAGTCACACTTCATGCGGTAACTTAAGTGTACTGACTCAAGATATCTGTTATAGTGAAGACAAGCCCTCTGGTAGACTTCTCTAGTTACTGGTTTCCTTCCTACCTTCTACTCTCTGGAAGGACTTATGTAAAATAAATAGTGATGGAATGATTTACCATAAGAGGAACCTGGACTGGTTTGCTCTTCGTGACCCAAAGGCGTGACTATAGATAAGTCTGGCTTACCTTCTCTAAGTAGCTGACCTGATTTTACACCAGCAGTAAGCTGCCCTGTAACAGAGATTGAGGTAAATGCATCTTCCAGTTCTTTAGATTTCAACCCTTCCTCCCAGTATAGTTTCCATGTTAAGGTTGGAGGCCTACAAAAGATCTCTTTACACTTTGGGAGCCTTGAAATGTGGTGTTTTTTTTGTTTTGTTTTTTCTCTCTTCTCCTCCCCCCCTCCTCCCCCCCCACTCTAAAGGTGTGATTGGGTGCCTAACTCACATTGAGTTCAGTGGGAGCTAGATGGCTAAATACCTTTTGTGAATTCCATTCAAAGTTTTTTAAGTTGGCTTATCCTGGCTGCTGTGGTTCTTGATTTCCAGACCCATGTATGCCAATACTAAACTGGTGTCTACATGAGGTTGTTATACAGAAAGGCTTTTCCTGTTGGAAGACTTTTTCCCTCTGCAGCTTCTCAGAGAAGTCCTTATTTAAACCATCTTGTAAGCTTTTTGTCTTTTAATTACCATAGTGCATAAAGGGACTTTGCCTCCTTTGTACCTTGGAAACCAAGCCCAAATTCCAGGACATCAGTGACCGAAGAGGACTTAAATCTTATTTGTCAGAAGTCTTCATTAAATTATTATATACTAGTTTTTTCCAAGGACACTTTTGGACATTGTGGGAAAGGTCTTAAAAATGGATCCCATGGAAGCTGCGTATGTCACTAAACCAATTCCTTTAGATTTTTGTTGTGTTGAATGACCAAGTAAACGAATGAAACTGGCCCATAATGAACCTAGCATGACAAGGTTGTAAAATGATCTTGTGGCCAGGTCTTATTTGCTGAGACATACAGGGCAAAACTTTTACTAGTAATTATTGCCTTAGGCAAATTACTGTAAACAAATTTTGATTTTTCTAGCAGCAGTACAGCTTTAGATGTCATGATCCTAAATGCTGGAAGGACAAATGGTATAGTGAATTAGGTCGACGTTACGTATTGGACCGTTCCTTAAATCTGGTGCTTGGTTTATATTATAGGCTCCCACCCACTTAGAGTGTCTGTTCGCTAGAGGTGAATTGTCTAGTCTCTTTGATGCTAGGTAACCAACAGAAGATATTTTATTATATGTCAAATGCTACTGGGAGTTTCATCTAGGAGCAAACTTCAATGTGACTGAGACTTTGAACAGATTTTTTTTTTTTCTTTAGTAACTTACTTAAAGACCATCGGTCTGAAATGAAGGAAGAGAAATTCCCCTATCCTGTAACATTTTTCTTGCCACACTATAGACCAATGCAAAGCTCCTCTTCTTCTTTTTCCTGGTGTTTCAGTTTAAGTAACTTTAGGGAGACACAAGTAGCTGCTTATTTTGGCTCAGGAAACTGCTGAAGTAAACTGTAGTTCAGAATTTGTGCTACTATAACAGCTCTCCATCTATTGATCTGTCTGTCATATGAATGAACAGCCTTGAGCCTATCAGCTCAGTCATGATTGGTGGATCTGAATTGCATAAATTCACTGTGCTGGTAGAAAAATACTGCCTTGTGTTACTTGCAAAAGGCTGTTTGGGTTTCCAGAAAATATTCTAGCTGTAAGAAAATATTTATAGTTATCAGTAGTGACGGCTAAAATAAATGCCCCTAAAAACACTTCCTCTTCCAACTAAAAACAGATCTCTTGTGCACATCTTTGGCTGAATGAGAAGAAGAGTGGTATTTGCTTCTGAAAACTCGAAATAAATGTAAATGTCTGGAAAACCAAAAATTAGGAGGGTAAGAAAATAGTTTCAATTGTTTTTTGGGGAAAAACGGTAGGAGAATTTTTAAGTTAAAACTACCTGACTGTAGGTTTGTTCGTTTTTCTTTTGCGTGTTAAAAAGCAAGGCACTAGTGGTAGTACTGGCAAAACTTAAACTTTTTCATGCTGTTGTACTCAACAATCTGAAAACCGTCAGATTGGAATTGCAAACAAATAGTAGGTAGTGTTTATGTGTGTTAATGGTAAAAATGCCAAACACTGAATCGCCCATATTTTAGGTAAGAATAAAAATAATTTGCATTGTCAAGTATTACATTAATGTTGTTCAGCGCACATTAATCTTGGAAAAGTGCAAATGACTGCTAAGCATATTCTTATGGAACAAGTGTTGCTGTCTGTGGATCAGAGAAATCTAATTTCCTGACCTTGTTTCGCCTATGTGTTTTTCTGGTGTTTAGTTTGCTACTTAAGGATGACTGCTATTTGGTGCTTTTTACCTTTTGATGGCAAGTCCTTAATATGTTTGTTATTGCTTTAATACTGTTTAATGTTGGTTTTTAAAATTTGAAACTGCTTTAATGGCAGTTATTTTTCTTTCTTTTTTAGAGGTATAATTTCCAAAGCACTACTTAACACTTTTGATTCTACTTAATCTTAAAAGGTCAGTTTAAAAAATTCACTTCTGTCTGGATTTTTTTTTTCCTTTTGACACTTAGGATTATTGTAACTGAAAGAAATGAGAGAATTCTTTTTCTCTAGGTTATCCTCAACATGCACTAAATACATAGTCAATTCACTGCTTCCACTGGATAGTCAGTCTCCTCTGTTTGTGAGTCTCTCATGCAGCAACAGAGGAAAGAATTTTTTAAAATAGGAAAATGAGATTAATATAGTTCATTGTGTTAAGTCTTCAGCAGAAGTAGTAAGATACAGTTCCAGCCAGTAAGCATGACAGAAATGATATAGACTAAGAAATGATTAATATTGAAATTTTTGAAAAGGCTGTCGTCTAATAAAAATTTCACTTTATTTCAACTTCCTTTTCCCCTGTGAATTTTATGCCAAAATGAATATTTGTTATAACATTGTTAGCCTTGAATTAACTACGGAAATGTATTGGTGTGTAAAATGTTTAAAGGTGTCAAATTCTGGGATAAAAATATTAATAACGAAACTCTTGAAACTAAAGCTTAATATTAGAGCTACTTCATTATTTCAGTTTTGATTGGCCAATAACGGAACTTTAATATTGATCAAACTGAAAAAAATTGATTAAAACAAATTGTATTTCAGCATAGTTTACTTTTTCCCCCTCCCACTCCCTCCCCTTTAGGATTTTGGATTCACACTTCAAGACTGGCAATCTTGTATGCAGAGCACAAACATGAATATGGCTTGACTAAGTGTTCAGTGGACTGTATTAAGATCAGGGGGTTCTCCTCTAGCACTGAGGAGCAGAACCCACAACAGCTTGAAATCGGTGGAAATATTTCTCGGCAGTCAGACTCATCAAAGCAGCAATACAAAATGAGTGGATATTCTGAATTTGCAATCAACCATAGTCAAATGATTGCTGAGGAGACTGGTGTTCAAACCAAGCCTGAACGACATCCAGATACTTGTCAGGAGGACATTGAGATGAGCAGTGGATCAAGTGGTAACGACTTCAGTGGAAAGTATATGAATGAAAACTACTCTAGTGGCCATGATTCTCATGGCAATGAATCTGATGAAAATGGGAAAGATACAGCAATGCTTGTGGAGTCTTTAGATTGTCATAAAAGGTGATTTGCTGATTTTTTTTTTTTTTTTTTTCCCCCACTCATGTTTTTAAGATTCTAAAATCTAACCATCTTTCATGTTAATAAATGCAATATAATCTGTGTTGGGCTGTGTTCCTATGCTTAATGCTTTTTCCATTCCATGCTGATTTATTTATTCATTCATTAATGGCTCATACCATAATAGGGAGGTGACAGATTGCATCTACATAGTTACTTTCTTCTACTTGAAGAGAATAATACTATGGTGAAATACTTTTGAAAGTAGAGCCATATGAGAACATACAAGGAGGAAAATATAGCAAAAATCCTGCTGGAAGTGCAGCAAAGAAGTTTGTCTTCATATTTTCTGCTAAGGCAAATAAAATAGATCAGTGAGGTAAGGCTTTTAACTGCTTTGTTTTCACCATCTCAGAATCTCCGAATCTTATTATTGATTAAAAACAGTAGTCCGATTTAAATTAAAGTGGTCAAATTGTGAGTTCAGAACAGAACTTCAGTTTAAAATGAAATTTAGAATGTGTCTTTCCCATGAATAACTCTTGTTTACCAAGTTGAAGCATTAATAATACCTTGTGGCTTTCTTTTTAAGTCCTGAGTATTATTATTTGAGGAGACTGGGGAAGAAAACCATGGAGCGGTGATATACGTCATACCTTTTTTTATGACGGTCTGTTAATGACACCGCTGCTGGACACTCTCTACCATTATTAGTCTACTCTGTAGTGATTGATTTAGTGGACACACCAATCTACCATAGAATTACATCTTTTTAAGCACACATAACATTTACACACAAGCTAGTTTGGCTGAAGCTGCTCAATTGGCATTATCCCAGTTTCATTGGTGTAAAGTTGATCTGTTAATTAAAAGTAACAAATAGAAAATGGAGATCTCAAGCTAAACAAAACTTATATTTGACTTTAACATCACTGAGGTTGTTCTTTTTTCAGCTCAAATGCATTTAGCCTGATGATTGCAGACTCTGAACATAATCCATCTACCAGTGGATGCAGGTAAATAACTATTGTGCATTTTAAAATAAGTTGTTTTTTTTTTTTTTGTTTAAAACAATGACGGAATAAAGCTATTTGAGGTAATTATTATGAACAAAAAATGAATTAATTTAAAATTTGGTAAATCTAGTTCAGGATCTCTTGCCCCGTGGTTGTGACCCAAAAATAGGTCGCAAGAATATGTCAAAGGTCACGTGGGAGGCCCTAGTTCAGGGTTGGGTTCTCCACCCAGGGCAGTTGGAAGACCCGGGGTTGTGGGATTGCAGAGCCTGTCCTGTACTCACCTCACAGCGATGGCTCCAGTCCCACAGGGCTGGCTGGATTTAGTTCCCTGCCCTGGGCGTCTGTGACCTAGTGCATGTGGTTTCAGTGCTGCTCAAGTTTGGCCCAACTGTCTCCCCCCCACCCCCGTTATGAGGGGGGGTGGCCGGCTGGGCTAAATTTGGGTGAGTATTGCTGCAACCCCATGTGCCAGGTTTCAACTCCATTCACACAAATTTGGCCCCATCAGCCCATCTGTCAGGTGGACTGGGCCAAACCTGAGCGAAGCTGTGACTCTGGAGGTCGCAACAAACAAAACCGGGAGACTAGCTCAGCCAGTCCCATGTAACAGGAGCCACCTCAAAGGTACTTAGTGTATCAGATGTTGTGGGCAAAAAATATTTAGTAAGACAGGTGTTTTTGCACTAGAGCTATTTACTGGGTTGTGACAGGCCATCAAGTTTACAAATGGGTCATTAGCCCAAAAAGGTTGAGAACCCCGATTTAGCTAATGTAGCAAATCCTAGTGTCTTTGAAGCTAAATACTTCTACAAATCTGTTTAGTATAATTTTAGAACTAGTCTAATAACATGATAAATGTCAAAAGGCTTTGGTTTTATAGAAGGTATGGTATCCGTTTAAATATCAGCGTAACTTTTGTTTTAATTTTATAGCAGTGAGCAATCCACTAAAGCCAAAACACAACAGGAATTGAGGAAAACATTGCAGGAACTGAAAGCACGCCTTCCTCCTGAAAAAAGAATCAAAGGAAAATCTAGTGTGCTGGCAACATTGAAATATGCACTTAAAAGCATTAAACAAGTTAAAGGTAACATAAGCTCCAGAACTAGTATCCGAATGTGGATCTCTTTATAAAGTCAAGTTCATAATAAATGAAAGATCGTAAAACTAATGTAGTTGTAGCATTTTAATAATTTGGGTTTGTGACTCTGCCAAAAAAGGCCGAGGGGGACTGGGCTGGGTTAGCACTTACAGTAACTATTTTTTTCGATATTAAAAATAAAAAACCTAGTAAAATGTAGAGTGAGACTCTATTTTATTTTAAAATACATTTTTGGTATTTAGTTAGCCATTCACTTACAATTTGTGTGGTATATTGATTATAGACAATATTCAGCAATGCCTTCTATCAAAGGATTGCCAAGTACTTCACAGATTGTAATGAACTAAGCTACCCAACACCTTATGAGCTACATAAACTTCCCCAGATTACAGATGAAGAAACTGAAACAGGCAGTAGTTAAATGCTTTTTCTCATGGTGGAAGTGGGAATAGAACCTAGATACCATGTTCTGTACTTAACCACAAGCACGTGCTTTCTGTCCAGTCAGTGTTAGCAGGCTCGATGTTAACTGGTCACATTTTGAAATGTGAATATAAAAAATTGCCTTAATATTCTTATGTAGCCAATGAAGAATATTACCAGTTACTGATGATTAATGAAAGCCATCCTTCTGGTCTTGATGTGTCATCCCATACAGTGGAGGAAGTTGAGAACATTACTTCAGAATACATCATGAAAAATGCAGTAAGTATGCTGACCCATTACTGCTGTGTGTATGTAATTGGTGGGTGTGGTTGGAATTCTTAACTGTAACCGTTCTTTAAAAAAACAAACAAAACAAAAATTGGGCATAATGGATTAATGCCTTATTGCCAGCAGCTTTTATGGTTTTGTTGCTGGTATTGGACACTGCATTCTGAAGAATTTGCCCTGTGATGGGAAAGAATTGATCATGCTGGATATTGCAACTAAACAGTTATCCCATATGCTATATAAGTAAAAACACCTGAAAAGAATGCAAAATACTTAATCCCAAATGGTGGGTTATCAGTCCCTGACTGCTATTTTATCATCTCTTACAAAGCATCCGCTCCAGAAATGAGGGTTTTGATCCTGGCATATACTTATGAGTCTGATGATTAAATTATCTTGGGCAGAAGTTCACTCTGGAACTTAAAGTGTGGTGGTAAATACTAAACTGCTTTGGCTTATGTGTAGAGAAGTAGTGCCTCACAGACCAGGAAGCTAATGTATCTGGTGAGACTGCACCTAGGTTACCATGTTCGGTTTTGGACACTTTCAGTACAGGAACGTTGACTACAAATTGTAGAAAATTCAAATAAGAATTTAGGAGGACAGAATTAAAACAGTGACTCTTCAAACAGCCTGGGGCCTGGTCTACGCTACAGTGTTAGGTCGATGTAAGGCTGCTTACATCAACCCGATTAGATCAGTGTATACACTACAGCCTTGCCCGCCTATGTATGTGCCCTACTACACAGACGACATAACTCCACCTCCACAAGAGTCATAGGGCTTATGTTGGTGTAGTTATGAGTAACTTGCATCTGTTGGTTGTCATTGTTGTCAATTTCATGGCTCTGCTTCCCTGCCAGGAACAGGGCAGCCACACAGGACACCACACATGGATCTTTCCGGCAGGAACCTGACTGCCCCTGCAGGCTCCTGGCTCCCCCCGCCAGAAGCCTAGCTGCCCCCTCTGGGTTCTCTGCTCCGCACTGGGAGCACGGCTGCCCCTAGAGGGGAGCTCTGCACCCGGAGTCCTGGCCACACTGCCACTGTTAATTCGGTGGAAGCTCCTGGTGAGGATGCGCACCACTGACAAGAAGAAGAATAGTGGGCACCTGACATTGGCCACTGTCGGTAGACAGGGTGCTGGGCTGAATGGACCTTTGGTCTGACCCAGTATGGCCATTCTTATGTTCTTAGTGTGGACATGAAGTACTGCAGTAATTACTGTAAGACAGCATAACATAGGTCGACTTAAGTTTACAGTGTAGATATGCCCTGGGAGTTTTCCTTACTATTTGGACTATTTCATGGGCTTGGAAGCACCTGCTAACATCAGGGCAGATGTCATCCCTGTCCTAGACTTCTTGCAGAATCTGGGATAGATGAGGTGCCTGACTGAGTTGGGAGACTCCAGGCAAGCCCTTCATTGGGGATAAACCAGGAGATGCTGGGTTGGCAGGAGAGGGAGGAAACCCCCTTCCCCAGCTTCTCTGTTTCTTTCCTAGGATTTTCTGAGGAAGGTACATTCCGTACCCCTTCCGAAGAAGCTGAGGTGGAGGCTGTGGGCCTGGAGGGACCACCCCACTGTAATAACCAAAAAGAGTAGGGGTAAGAGGCAGACATGGTTTGAAGGGATTGGGCTCTCCTGTAGGGGAGAGTTAGGAATGAGAGGCAGCGGAGGAGCTGAAAGAAAAATGTTCCTCACCACTATCTCAAGAACTGAGATCAGGGAGAGGTATGTGCTGGAGAGGCAGCAGGGATGCTCTGATCTGACCCCTTTGAGAATGCAAGAGTTGAGTGGCCAACGCTCTATACTGTGGGGGGGCCAGCATTTACCTCTAGCTGCCTTCCAGAGTGCACAACAGAGGGCTTTGACCTCTCTTTATGTGGGCCTTTGTAGTCCATACAGGTGGCAGCTGATTGCCCTGGGTTTGTGAGGGTCTAACAGCAATGAGGGAGAAAAAATGTTCTTTAAGTTCATGTTTTAAGGCATAAGCCAACCACTACTTGATGGGGGTTAGAGGAAGAAACTTCCCTTGTGCATCAGTGATTCCATAATTGTCTACTACAGAATTCTTCATCGCCTTCTGAAGTATTTCATTTGGCTATTATCAGGATACCGGTCTAGATATCCCTTTTGGTCTGATCAGGAAAGGCTATTTCTGTGTTCCTGTGAATAGTTAAAGGAGTATAAATAGCAGATGAGATGGTATTAAGGGGAAAAAATGTAGGCTGAATGTCAAACGTTCATTCACACTGAGATCTATTCGACTGTAGAGGTTTCCAGCAGCAGAGATCAAACTTTTGTTCTCAAGATGTATGAAACAGAACTGGACAAAGGTATTGATGCACGTGCTGTATAGAACAATCCATGTATTTCAACAAGATAGACATCACTAGGCCATCTAATAGATTTCCGTTTATTAACTTTTGTGTTAACCACTTGTCCTTAAATTAGTGTACTAAATTACTAAGCACTGGGCACATTCATTTGGCGGTAGATGAATGTATTGATTTGTGTCATCTTTAAGGCACTTAAATAATTTAATTTTTATAAATGCAAAATATGCCTGTGATATTAACATTTATGAAGGGGGAACTGTAGTGACCAAGTCCAGCTGTCTCTGTATCCAAAGTAACTTCTGCATTATGATAGTCAAGTCCGTATAGTAAGATTCTACAACCAACTGCTAAAACTACATCAAAGTACATGTTAAAACCATCTCCTAAAGTGTTTATACCAGCTACATGTACTCTTCAGGCAGTTAAAAGAATTTGTCTTGAGATTTGATGTCTCATACAGTACACTTGGTTTAATCATTTCTTATTAGTTAAAAATAGGCAAGATGAATAATACTTAACATCAAATTAGCTTGAACTTCCAAATACCATTTTTAAACCACTGTATATCAGAGAGAAGATTAAAAATGTTCTCTTAATTGTCTAAAATGTTGAGATTTTGTTATTGCTTAGGACATGTTTGCTGTAGCTGTTTCCCTGATTACTGGGAAAGTCTTGTACATCTCTGATCAAGCTGCCTCTATTCTCCGCTGTAAGAGGGATTTCTTTAAAAATGCCAAATTTGTGGAGTTCTTGGCACCTCAGGATGTCAGTGTTTTCTACAGCTCCACAACCCCTTACAGATTGCCATCATGGAGTATTTGTAATGGAGTTGGTAAGTACTCTCAGCATTGAATACATCTGTTTTTCAGTAACATGAACATTTTGGAATACAAAACTTTAAACTGTTTATTGCAACTTGTTATGAAATCCATTTAATGTTTTTTAGAGTATTCCACACGAGACTGCATGGAGGAGAAATCATTTTTCTGTCGCATCAGGTAAGACCAAATATTAAAATTAGACTTGAAGTATTATATACTGAGACCATGCATATCAAAAAGTACTCCGTCATTACGAGTTCCGGGTAGGATGTGATTTCTTAATTCACTGTCTTTTTCCTGATCTGAAAGCAAGGCAAATCATAGATAACCAGAGGCCATGCATAACTTACATTTTAGAGATTGTTATAGAAAGTAACTGCAAAGCAGTTTCAGGAAATTGCATCTCATTTGTTAATGCAGTGTAGTTGAGGCTGTCTATCCCAGGATATTGGAGACAACGAGGGGGGGAGGGAATATCTTTTTTTTTTTTTTTTTTTTTTTTTTTATTGGACAAGCTTTTGTGTCTCTCTCCAACAGAAGTTGGTCCAGTAAAAGGTATTCCCTCACCCTCCCCATGTTTCCGTTATTAATCAGTTTGGAATTTGACCTTTGCACTTAGGTACAAATGAAACTGATCTTGTTAAGTTTTCCATCATTGAAGGGTTCCATCATTTCATTTAATTCAGTGGATTCTTGTGCATTCCACTCAGTCCATCTCTGCTCAGTCCTTCTTTGATCCTGATGAAGGGCAGTTCAACACGCATTATTAATTTATTACATTAGTGTCTTAAGAACCCCATTGTGATTGTTACTTGTCTGTATGGTACCTGAGTATGATCCCTGTACCAGAGAGTTTACAGCCTTGATGAAACAGAAATGAAGTGGATGTGGGATAAAAGGATAAGACATCAATCTGCCAAAGAACTTAGAAGCCCCAACTCCTTGACAAATGGCTAGTTCTGCCACCCCCATGCAGATGAAACACAGCAGTTCAGAACACTGCTGTTTTCGGGCTTTTCTCCTCAGTTTTTTCTTTTAAGTAGTGAGCTCCTTCCATTTTTTCTACTTTCTGGGCACTCACTTAGAGGACAGGTGTTCTCCCTCCTCCCACCATGGGGACTACTCTCTTAGCTGCTCCCTTCATGCTTCCTACCTCCTTACCCCTCTTACCTTCTCCCCCCACCCCCCAAAGGAAAAAAATAGGACGGTCAAGGAAGCAGAAGGCCAGATACAAAACATATTTCATTTATGCTGAATACCTGCAGTCTGTTGCAGAAGAAGAATTATGCCAGCTGTGTGTCTGGCACAGGAAGCCTCGTTCTGCCAGGGCAGGGAGCATTCATGATGTAACATAGCATGGTCTCTGTCAGAATGAAAGCTGGCATCCAGGGCAGAAGCCTTGTGCTAGCTCTGATCTATTCAGTCTAGACCATAACTACCTTAAAACTCTTGAAGTCTTTGGAAGAGACTGCAGCCAGTTAAAGATGCCAGGATTCCAGTCATCTATTTGACTTCATGAAATGGGTCCTTTCGTACCTGATGTAAGCGGGGGAATAGTCCCGCTATTGTGGGGAACTTTCCTGGCTTCTGCACTACCCTGGTGAAGTGGGCTAGCGAAAGGATTTGAGTCCTCGCTCCCACTTCCTTTACCTAGTGGTCTCCCTGCCCTTGAGGACTCCCCTTCCGCTCTCCTGTCTGGCAGAGTCCTCGTAACCCCAACAAGGCTGGGCCCAGGATTCCTGGGGGGCTCGACCCCCAACCCTGCTGTGGTCACCTAGGACAAGGGCTAGGGTGTCCCCACTCTGGGGTACTCTCTCTGCAATAGGCACTTCTCTGACCCACTGACCATTACATACAATTTAAAGCAAATGCTAGCTATTTAATCAACAATTAACCTTTCTCATTTTCCCTTATTCTTTTTTAAAATTAAAGGAAACACATCAACCCGCTCTATGGCAGGGAACATCACAAACAATGTCTCTGGAATGTCAGGGCAGTTCAGTCTGTTCCTTGTAAGTCCCAGGCCGCCTTCTCAGGCCCTGGCTGTGCTGTAGGAATGCTGGGGGTTGGACACTTGCTCTGGTGGTGGCCACACGCTCTCAGGCTCTAAGTGGTAGGATCCTTCTTCCCAGTGTCACCCCCGCCCTGTCGGGGTTACAATCCAAGCCTGGCCTGCAGAGCCTCTTGGCTGAGGCGTCTCCCTGTGCTGGGCCCGCTGCCCAGGGTCCCCCTCGCTCTCCCCAGCTGCTCACCGCACTCAGCTCTGGACTGCTCCAGCCCCAGCTCCACCACTCTGTCTCAGTGCTGCTGCTGCTGCTCTGCCTCCAGCTCCCTGGGCTGCTTCTTTGGCCCCTCTGCCTCTGGTTGCTACAGATCTGCTCTGCAGGCTGCTTCTGTGACTCTGCTCTCAGCACTGACCTGCTTCGTGGGCTGCTTTTCTGGCCCCTCTGGCTCTGGTTGCTGCAGCTGTGCTCCCAGGGCAAGTCTACTCTCTCTGGGCTGTGCCTCTGGCTTTGGGGCTGCAGCTCTGCTCCCAGGACAGGGTCTGCTCTCTCTGGGCTGCTTTTCTGGTCCCTCTGGATCTGGCACAGCTCTTCTCCCCAGCTCAGCTTGGGCCCCTGCTTTCTCCTTAGCTCGGCCCCACTCTGTCTGACACAGGTAATTCCAGCTCACACAGAGGACAGGACCTCCCTGGCCTCCTGACTCCCTGATTAGCCTGCTTGCCCTGTCATTCAGGCTGACCTGGAGCATTGGCCTCTCCCCATTGTTCCTGGGGACTGTCAGTCTCAGGGTCCTGATTTCCCATAGACGCTTCCCCTTTTAGTACTGGGAACGAGCCAACCAAAACACCCCCACTGAATGTTAGTAAGGGGGCATTCTGCCATTACCTGTCCATGGGGAAAACAGTCCTCTGTCCAGGGCTGAAATTTCGAAAGGTGATTAGGGGTGTTAGCAGCACAACTTCTGTTGACACTTAAGAAAATTGTGTGGTCACGTTCCCTAATCACCTTTGAAAATATTCAACCCAGGCCTTTAAGAGGACTAGACTCCTTCCTTCAGGTTGTGGTCCCCAGACATAGGATAGAGCACACTTCCTCTTTAAGAGCGCGAACGAAGTGAACGCTTCTTTCATGAGCCAAAATGGAAAAGAAGCTGTGTAAAAGCCTCAGGAAGCCAGCAAAAATCTAAGATACTTTAAACAGCTAAGTGTCACAAAAGGAGATTTAGGAGGCCTCATATCTCCTTGTTTCCCAAGGAATAGAGAACTATTGCTGTTGGAGGCCGAAGAATTTGACTATGACCAATAGGAATAGGCTTTTCTGGATCCCGGCCTCCTCAGTTGAAACATTAGAGTTGTGTGTTTCAGACTCTGCTTTCCTCAAGGAAGTTCAGCATTGTGAATTTTATTCCAGGTCTTGAAGATCGTTCTGATGCGGGGGAAAGAAAATGAGACCCTCAGAATCCATTATACATTTTCTATAAGATGGTTTCACTGTGAGATCTAGTTATCAAAACATCGAAGTTTCAGGTTTAGGAGGGGTTCTGAAGCTGAGCATGTTGTCTTCAGTAATATCAAACACTCACATCAGTAGATCCTGGAAGGATTGACAAGCTGGCCAAACAACCTAAATACACTGTTCCTCCTGTGGAGGTTAAGTCTTGTGCAATAGGTACTGTCCGGACTGTCCCTACCCTCCAAGGCCATTTCTCTCTGTAGAGTCCTAATTTCTGTATTGAAACATATTTCTGGTCAAAATCCATTTTTATGGAAGAACCAGGTAGTATTTATTAACCAACACAACATTGTTTTCAGGAATGCCTCTAGCATTCATTTTTTGGAGTGAATTTCTTTTTTCTTTCTTTCTTTTATTTATTTAAAATTTAAAAAAAAATACTCTTAGGATTTGTGATTCTCCCACTCATGTTGGAATCAAGTGCATTCATAAGAGAAATTACAGAACATGTGAGCTGTCAAGAGGCTGGTTGTTTACCTCAAAAGAACCAGTCCCAAATCATCAGAAAATCATATTTTATTTCGTTCTGTCTCATATGGCTGAGGAAAGTCTTCAGTCCTCTACTTCCAGATGTAGCAGATGCTGTATTACAGATCTGTACAAGGCATAAATTGAATCAGTTTTAGTAGGGATTCTCTTCCATTCCACCAGATAAGTAGCAAGTCTTGAGCAGAGAGATCCTCAATATCCATTAGAAAGAGGTCCAGGAGAGAAGTTTGGGCCTCCATTTCTACATTCACAGGGCACTGCAAGATTGATTTCCAGGCATCTCTGATGCATGCTTCAGCCACAGAGTTGGTCCAAGTAACTCTCCTTGTTAGGTGGCAGGGCAGGGCTCATTCTTTTTGCAGCCTACATTTTTTCTTTCCCTCACTATTTCACTTTTCTTTGATAGTTAAAGCTGAGCGATTGGAAAATTTAACAGCTAATTTTCCACACAATTAACGTTCTCTTTAAGAACTGTACTTATTATTACTGTGGAAGAATTCTTCTGGCCAGTTGGATTGCTTACCACCACAGAAGTACACACCTGATCTGCATAAAATGAAAACAACCCTGTAGTGAGAATTAGTAGAGATGGCATGTAAAGAGGGGAAATTAACAGATAAGAAGTTTTCTGTTAAAGTGTCTTCAAGCACAGAACATAATAAATTTGTATATTTTTATTTGCCTGACAGGTTCTTTGAGCCTTTAGAGGGTTCCTTTTCTCTAGCTCTTCTCAAGCATGAGGAATAGAAACTTGCTAACATTGAATATAGCTAGATAGTTCCATATGTCAACTAAAATATTCCCTGAAGAGCTGTCATTTTTGTCTCCGATAATACTTCAAAAGTACACAAATAACAGTTTTGTTATGTTGTACTTATGAACTTCTGATTTTATTGGTGCTGAGCTAGAAAAACTACTTTGAGTACTCGAGGTTTTTGTGGGGGGTTTTACTAAGTGAAGGTCATATTAGCATACAGCCACTGTGTAAATATAAAATTGATTCCTTTTTGAAGGAAAGACCAGGATTAAGGCAAGAGAGAGACTCAGTTATTATAGAGTGACCAAGTTCAGAATGAATGATGTTCACGTGACTTAATGTGAACATCAAGTATCAGAGGGGTAGCCGTGTTAGTCTGTATCCACAAAAACAACGAGGAGTCCTGTGGCACCTTAAAGACTAACAGATTTATTTGGGCATAAGCTTTCGTGGGCAAAAAAACCTGCACTTCAGATGCATTGAGTGAAAATTACAGTTGCAGGCATAAATATACTGACACATGAAGAGAAAGGAATTACCTTACAAGTGGAGAACTAGTGTTAACAAGGCCAGTTCAGTCAGGGTGGATGTGGTCAACTCCCAATAATTGACAAGGAGATGTCAATACCAAGAAAGGGAAAATTTGCTTTTGTAGTGAGCCAGCCAGTCCCTATTCAAGCCCAAAATAATGGTGTTAAATTTGCAAATGAATTGTAGCTTTGCAGTTTCTCTGTCTGTTTTTGAAGTTTTTTGTTGAAGGATGGCTACTTTTTAAATTTGTTGAATGTCCAGGGAGATTGAAGTGTTCTCCTACTGGCTTTTGTATGTTACCATTCCTGATGTCTGATTTGTGCCCATTTATTATTTTACATAGGGACTGTCCAGTTTGGCCAGTGTACATGGCAGAGGGGCATTGCTGGCACATGATGGCATATATCACATTAGATGTGCAGGTGAATGAGCCCCTGATGGTGTGGCTGATGCGGATGGGTCCTCATGCCCAAATAATCTGTTAGTCTTTAAGGTGCCACCGGACTCCTTGTTGTTAATGTGAAAATCATTACAAAAAACAGTGTTGGGTTTTTTATATAAGATGACAGAATAACTTACTCTCATTACAGTTAATGTTCAAAGGCCCTAGTCAGGATTAGGTCTCCCTCTAGGTACTCTCCAAGAAGACCATGAGATGGGATTTTTCCAAAGTTCTTAAGGGAATTAGATGCCCAACTCTCGTAAGCACTTTTGAAAATTCTGTCCATGAGCTATTGCACTGAAGACCTCACTGAAGGCTAAATTGTGTGCAAAACAAATAATTAATTAGTCTTTCTTTTCATTATTAGTGCAGGAAAAGAACATGAATGCATCTGCTACCACCCATTTCGTATAACTCCTTACCTTATCAAAATACAAGATACTGAGAATGCAGAAGATCAGCTTTGCTGTGTGTTGCTTGCAGAAAAGGTGCACTCTGGCTATGAAGGTAATAACACTAAGATGCAGTGATTTTTTTTTTATCTGTAAAAACCAAAAGGTCTGCTTTATTAAAATAACAAACATTCAGTTGTTTTATGAAATTGCATGTAATTTTTTTAGGAAAAATTACCTTGTCTGGTAAGAACTGTCTTGAGGTAACTAGATCAGGGTTGCCACCCATTTTTCGTGTTATAAACATGAGTATTTAAGGGGGAAGGTACTCAAACTTTTATTTGTGGGTTTTCACATCCTTTCGTGAACAGCAATATAGGGCTTTCACAGCCAAGTCATGATTGTGTTGTTTTTTTTAAAAATAACTATAAATGCAGCAGTTGAGGTAATTGCTGAAGCTCATTTGGAGTCCTTGGATAGAATCCTGGCCCCACTGAAGTCAAATGGAAGTCTTGCCATTGACTTCATTAGTGTCAGGATTTCATTCTTAATATGTATCCTCAATTGCCTGCAGAGGGTTGGGATGTGGAGAGAAAGATGACATCAGCATTGTTCCTGAAAAGGAACATAAACAGCAGAGAAAATAATTGCAAAATGAAATATCAGTTTTCTGATTATGGTTAAGAGAAACCTCTTTGTACATATTTTGCATGAGGATGTATTTATTCACATGGCGTGAGATTTGTCTCCTTACAGGAGGACCACAGAGCCCTTTGTGGTAGGGAAGGCCTATAAATGCGCAAGTGTGCTGATGCCCAAATAAGGATTTCCTTGTACGTTGAGTATGTGTAATCATAAGGCAGGTGTGCACCTAACTGAAGTTATGGCAACACTATCAGGATTCATTTTATGTTTTGCCATACTAGTTTTTCAGAAAAAACATATAGGCCCCACATTTTCAGTCATGTACTTTTAATTTTAATCACAATGGTCTTAAAAGCAACATCAGAACTGCAATGTGTAACTGTTAACCTTGAGCCAAGTCATAAAACCATCCTAAAATGAAAATAGTCTTCTTGGGTAGACGTTTTCTATAGGCATGTTAAGAATCTGATTCTGCTTGTAAGAGCCATTCTGCTTGAAACAAATCACACTAGCCTCAAAGGTCAGATCCTGGTCCCTGCTGCATCTGCATTGTACCAGCACACCAACACAAAGCAGCTGGTTTAGTCAGATACTTAGACTTCCCAGTGTAGAGGGATCCCTGAGTGATGTAAAGTTAGAATATCTGCCTTTATGCTCCCTCTTGTAGTCCCTATTATGCCAGGCTTTTTGGGTCCATTTCCAGAGTGCAGCTGCAGTCTGGCAGTTCCCAGATGCCACAGTGGCCCCTTCAGGTGATTGCAAGTGGGTGAAAGTAATACGAGCTTTGGGGCTATCCTCACCTGTGTTGGGAGCCAAACCAGGCCCAGGATCAGGTCGTGGCATATTAAAGCAATGTACATTGTATTTTGGTCTCAGTACCCTCTTGGGTCCTGTGTGAGGTGAAGCTCAGCCACACCCAAGGAGTGAATCCAGATATCAAGAAACACAACAATTTTGAGTTTGTATCCAACACATTCATCTTGGAGGTAAAATATTGCTATAAATTGTAATATATGGGTGATCAGGACTGCGCTCTGTCATTAGGAGGGTGCAAATGGATGTGAGCCAGTTAGTAACACTGAAGACAGCTGTCTGTTGAGTTAAAATTTATTCCATGCTGACAGAAAGATCCAGGTATTCTAAAGCAATGTATGCATATGAAAAGTGCTTTCAAGCTATTTTTTTTTTTTCTTTTTTTTTCCCAGCACCCAGAATTCCTCCGGACAAGAGAATTTTTACAACTACGCACACACCAAGTTGTTTGTTCCAGGATATAGATGAAAGGTGAACAACTGAAACTATTTTTTTGTTTTTATCTGTCCTCCACAAAATATCCAATAGCTACGCAGCAGTTTTAGCCCTTAACTAACTTCCATGTTTTAGGAAACAAGCAGATATCTTACATTGCTGTCAAATATATTATTTATGTATGTGTTTTGTGATACATTAAAAAAAGAAAAGGAGGACTTGTGGCACCTTAGAGACTAACCAGTTTATTTGAGCATGAGCTTTCGTGAGCTACAGCTCACTTCATCGGATGCATACTGTGGAAATCGCAGAAGACATTATATACACAGACACCATGAAACAATACCTCCTCCCACCCCACTCTCCTGCTGGTAATAGCTTATCTAAAGTGATCATCAAGTTGGGCCATTTCCAGCACAAATCCAGGTTTTCTCACCCTCCGCCCTCCCACAAACAAACTCACTCTCTTGCTGGTAATAGCCCATCCAAAGTGACCACTGTCTTCACAATGCGTATGATAATCAAGGTGGGCCATTTCCTGCAGAAATCCAGGTTCTCTCACCCCCCTCCAAAAACCACACACACAAACTCACTCTCCTGCTGGTAATAGCCTATCCAAAGTGACCACTCTCCTTACAACCTGCATGAAAATCAAAGTGGGCCATTTCCAGCACAAATCCAGGTTTTCTCACCCCCCCCCCCCCCCCACACACACACACAAACTCACTCTCCTGCTGGCAATAGCTCATCCAAACTGACCACTCTCCCCACACTGTTTTTGGAGGGGGGTGAGGGGGTGAGAGAACCTGGATTTCTGCAGGAAATGGCCCACCTTGATTATCATACGCATTGTGAAGACAGTGGTCACTTTGGATGGGCTATTACCAGCAAGAGAGTGAGTTTGTTTGTGGGAGGGCGGAGGGTGAGAGAACCTGGATTTGTGCTGGAAATGGCCCAACTTGATGATCACTTTAGATAAGCTATTACCAGCAGGAGAGTGGGGTGGGAGGAGGTATTGTTTCATGGTGTCTGTGTATATAATGTCTTCTGCGATTTCCACAGTATGCATCCGATGAAGTGAGCTGTAGCTCATGAAAGCTCATGCTCAAATAAATTGGTTAGTCTCTAAGGTGCCACAGGTCCTCCTTTTCTTTTTGTGAATACAGACTAACACGGCTGTTACTCTGAAACCTGTCATTAAAAAAAGTCCTGGCATACTAAGGACTACAAGAGGGAGCATAAAGGCAGGTAGATATAGATACTCTCTCTCTCTCTCACTCTGTGTCTCATTCTTAAAATAATGAATTTAACCAAGAAAAACCAAAAATCCCCGAACTTTAACTGACCTATATCTATTATACGAAATCCATAGTGTGAATTCACGTTAAACAGCTAATTTTAAGTGACTTTTCTTGCAGTTGAAAATGGAAAACATACTTGCCAGCTAATAAACTGCCCACTAGTAGTCAATCGCTCTACCAACCTATGCTGACATGGGGCGATGTTGTCTCTGCAGAAGAGTGCTTTTAAAACCACAAAACATTACGTATTAAGTAAAAGGGGTCAAAGAATTAAAGTTAGAGAACATTTTAATAAATAACTGTATGCTACACGCATTCCCTGCTGGCACAATTTCACAGTGGACACACACTATCCAATTAGATAGCAATCCATTCTCTTCTATAGTTTTACTGAGTCCTTGAGGGCAAACACTGCAGAGGAATCAGATGATTTTCCTGTGTTGCAGCATTTATTGCAGTTGAAATTGAGATCTCTGTAGTTGTTTCTGGTGTGTCTGATTCTGAAAAACCTGCTTTGAGCAGTATGAAAAGTTGAACTGGTGAAATTTGAAGAACGTAGAATCTGCTTAGAGTAATTATCCACATTCCAGGGGTGAAGCCAAATAAGGCATCAAGCCCCCAGATTGGAGGTTGTGACTTTACCTGAAAAATATATGGCACACATGAAGCATCAGCAACTATGGTGGAGACTAAGTAAATCTCTTTACCTGGAGAGAGACTTGCATGTTTTATGTACAATATAAACTAATAACGAGACGTCCAATAACTAGGCTTAATCAATTTATTAACCAGATTATTAGAGTTTAATACAGAAAGGAAAAGTACATATATGACCAACCCCTGTGGTAAACAGCAGTTGCAGTGATCAAACTGTCTCAAAATTCTGTGCTTACTCCTTTTGTATTTATACCTACTGGGAGGCATTTCACAATTTTGCCCTTTTTCACTTTACCTAGTACATCGTATATATTTTCTTTGACATGTTTTTTTTTGATTGCATAACACCTTTCCCTTTATACTTACAGTTGCTACACTAACCACTTCCCATATTTTAATAAATACCTTTTACTTATAAGAACTGATTTTCCAGTACTACTGTGCAGGCAAACTGGTAGTGCATAAGAAAGCAATTTACGTTCCTGGTTAATAGCTCTGTTTCTGAGAGCTCAGATTTTAGATAGCTCTGTTTCTGAGAGCTTAGGTTTAGTAAAATTTTGTCTTATATGGTAGCTGTCATTGCAACACCAGTGCTGTGGTTTCACAAGCTGTATTTATTCACTTTGTCTTTGACTGACTTAGCTGCAAAGTTATATTGATTTCAGTTTAGGCAGTAGTCCCATCTCAAAGCACTCTGGTTCTGAACTACTGCTGTGAATTATTTTGAGTTTGAACTTAGTTTGGTCAGCAGTGTTAAGTGCTGTGCACAGACTTTATCACATTATGCCATAGTGGCTCTGACAAACACATAGGTCAAAGAGCTCTGATCTTTCTGCTGAGGTGGTCTGTGGGAGAAAAATCTTCCTCAGGTGGGATGAGATACTTTTCCAGAGAAGCTACCTAATATAAATTTTTGGGACACAGATTGTTCAGTATTCTGGTTTGTGGATCTTATAAAATGTGAAGCATTAGCTACTTTGTGGGATTTCCATTTCCATGTTATCTTTAAGGTGCAGAAGTGAGTGTAATTTGACTTTATGAGCAGGTACTTGCTGGAGAGAGGGGTTTTGCTGTATCCTTTTTGGTGTTTATCACCTCAGATGTGTCTAAAGGAAATAATTTTATTGTTGAGTACTGCTTAAATGTCAGTTGGCCCTCCTCTTTTCCTCAAATTCCTCCTCCGCAGGGCATGCACTTGTTTATTTCCATTTGGACTTCTTGGATTTTTTGGCTTGGCTGCCATTTTACCTGAAGACTGAAACACATCTATGTGTTTGCCCTTCCTAAATTTGCTAGCTCCCTGGTACCTGTGAGTATAGGTGCTGACCCCATTCTGGTTTGTGGATCTTATCAAATGTGAAGCATTAGCTACTTTGTGGGATTTCCATTTACATGTTATCTGGAGCACCCACAGGAAAAAAAAAAATTAGAGGGTGCTTGGCAGCCAGCTCCCCTTCTCCCCTCCCCGAAGTGCCTCTCACCTGCTGGGAAGGAGTGGGGAGGGGGCACACCTCGGGGGAGGGGCAAGGAAGAGGCAGGGTGAGAGCTTGAGGTGAGGCCTGGGCCTGAGTGAGGGTTAAGCACTTAAAAGCCAACAACTGTGCTTGTGAGGCTAAGCCTGGGAAAAGAGCTGGACTCATGATGCCTCTTCAAGAAGAACTTTTCCAAAAGTGCATTTCCAGGAGTTAAATTTAAAAGGAGTGGGAATGACTATAGGAAGAAGATCATCTTCTTATTTCCTTGGCCCTGGGTACAGCACTCCCCCCTCCTTCGTGGATGATGTTCTGAGGTCTTCCGTCCTCTATTAGTCTAATTTAACCAATGGACATTTTTGAACTCTGGTACTCCACATTGTAGAGCAGAGTAGGGCTGCTGCAGCACAATGAACTTAGGATGGTTTTAAGACTGTTACAATAAGTTCCGCAGCCCACATAGCTGATACATTTTTATTAATTTTAGGACCATTGGCATTTTCCAAACTGCAAGTGAGATGAATGTTTAGGAAGACATGCATGTGTATGCAGTTTATTATCACAGTCTCTCAGGAGTCAAGTAGACTATGTAAAACAATACCTCAACTTTAGAGATTCAGTTTAAGAGTGTAGAATTAAATATTTATAATAGAGATCCTGCTGTCAACTGAAAGTTGTTCATAATGTAACACTGAAACTATGAACAGACTTGTACAAGGTAAGTAAAGCTTTCATGATGACCAGCGTCTGTTTAGGGTTGCAGAATCAGAATTTGTCTTAATTATGCAAGTAGATCTGCATATTCAATGTGTTGGGTAAAAAGTAGACCCTTCCCTGTAATTAACTGTCACTCCTACCATATGTTACAATTACATGATGCTCAATAGCCATGTTATCTTTAAATATGAACTTTAATATACTGACCAATATGTGCTTCTCTTGGGTCTAATTTAATTCCTGCATAAAATCTTTAACTCACAGTAAAGGTTGATAGTGTATAATAAACGTCTCCTACCAGTTACATCAGTGTTACAGTTTAGATATTGGGGGTGGGGGGGGGTGTTAGTTAATGACCAGATAAGGTATCTTCTAGACATATTCTGTTTCCTTAATACTTCATACTTTCTATTAACAATATACACATTTGAATCCAAGTAAATTTCATAATAACCTTAGCTCTTAACCATCCATTCAATTTTTAGAAATGCTGTTAATCAGCTCATGGTGGAGATATTGTATGTGGAAATAGATAATGATACTAATAGTTCTGATTATGTGGAATGTACTTGACAATACTTTATTAGTTGTTAATATGTATCTTGAAATTCAGATTAAAAATTCATGCCTGATGACTTCTTGCTTAATGGTAGCCAAACTTGCATGTTTCTTCATAACTAAATTAGTGGTAAGAGTTCAAGTTACTAAGATGAGTAGGGCAGGTGTTGCACTCCAACACACCACATAAGGTAATGTTAGCTAGATTTTTTTAAATTTTTATTTGAAAGCTAGCTGAGTGTGTCTTCCACCTGCCTACTTTCAGGAAAATGAAACCAATTTCACCCCCATCTCTTTCAACCTGGTCATGGGATATTGAAGTCTACCCAAAATGAGAAGTCATTGAGAGTAGATTGAAACCTTCATAATACACTTCCTCTCCTTATGTGCTTGTAGCCTTGAAGTACTTTAAATATCCACATTAACTGTCATAATTAGCATACTCATTTAAAATGAGCAGGCAGCTCACCTCTGAGAGGTTATCATTTCAGGCTGTCTGTAAACTCAGGAAGACATTGCTTGATCAGTTATGCTCAGGTCATGTTTTTTTCTGCAGCACAATAGCTACAGACCTGTTCTTAAATGAATGCTGAGATTTGGGAATAGTTGAGGTCTGTCTGTGTGCTCCAGCCCCTATCCCAAGGAGGTGCACTTCATGCTTTTGGAAACGCTGACTGAACATGTTGGAGGGGAGTTCTCCTATGGACTGTCAGAAGTACACTGCTGAAAGCAGTGCCTGTCCTGTAATGCTTCTAGGCTCCATGGGAGCAAGGACCATGCTTCCCTAGAGTTTGTTCTCTGCTTGTCAGGCACTTTGTCTCTGACAAAAATGCAGATGTCTGAAATCCCAGATGTCAACTCTTGATGTCTACAAAGGTAGTTGTTTTTGTATCTTGCCAATAACTTCTTATCCGTCAACTTCTTCGGCATAAGTAGGAATGCTGCGAGTAGTACTAAGATGTTTTTCAAGGCACATGTGGGAATTAGGCACCTAGTTGCCAATTGTGCTTTGAAAATCTCCCTAATATGCATATTTTAACTAGTCTATAAATGAGTTTTTGTTGCATTAACGTAAAAGCTTTCTTCATTGGAACAAAGTCATTGGTAAGTTACGGTGGACTAATAAAATTTTAGACCAGCTTCTAACATTTTAAGTCTTCCTTAATTCCTTTTAAATACCTAAACTACCAGGCTGACTATGTGGCAACTCTTCAGAAAGTTAAACCTTTAATCTGAGAGGAAGAGTGGACTTCTAGTTAAGGTACCAGACTAGTTCAGGAGATCAGTTCCTGGTTTTGTCACAGACATCTGGTATGACCTCTCTGTCTCAGCTCCCAATCTGTAGATTGCGGATACAGCCCTATTTCAGAGGGGTTTTGTGAGAACAAACTCATTAATATTCATGAATGTTAGGGAGGTACTCAGATACTCTGGTGGTAGGTGCCATAGGTAAGTGCTATAAAAATGAATGCAATCTTCTCCAAAGGGTTGTCACATGTTACTATGGAACTGATACGAACGCTTCCCCAATGCAATTCTACATAACTTTTTTTTAATTTAAAAAATAAAAAGCTAAAGTTTGGAAAAGAGAGTTTCAAATGAAATATTTCAAAATAGGATTTTTTGTGCATTTACTCTACTTGACTTTCTTTTTCTTTTTTAAACCTTTTTTTCAGAGCTGTACCTCTTTTGGGATACCTACCTCAGGATTTAATAGGAACCCCTGTTTTATTGCATCTTCACCCAAGTGACAGACCTCTAATGCTAGCAATTCACAAAAAAAGTATGTTATCTCTTACATTGGCAAATAGGGTAGATTTGTCTAAGAACTCTACAAAATACAAGTTAGAATTCAGAGACCTTAAAACTTTCAAGGAACTAAAGGGGAGACAAGCTGGTAGGTTGTATAGAATTAGTCAATTTTCTGATTTGTTTTGAAAGCAAAGAAAAACTAAACTATACATTTTCATTTGGTTTACAGCTGAACATTTAACACAAGTCAACAACAAAACAGGAGAATTATTATTAAAGTTCTTGCTCCTTAGGGTAAAATCTGACTCTTGTAGACAAAATGGCCATAATAAGTAAATATGTTAGCCATTTATCAGAAAGATAGTTGTCTCAAGATCACACTCATACATAGTCATTTTTGAGTGATCTTTTTTCTTTGATTAATGAATTGACAGGAAAGAGAATACGAGCCTCTTGGTCAGTGTCAACTCTTTTTGCATAAATTTTGAAAATGGAACAATTTTTCAGTTATTTTTTCTGGGGACATTTTTCTTGGTGCAGTTAGTGTTGCTATGATGGCATCAAGTATTTTTTTTATGTACAAAATGCATTTACAAAAATATATATATTTAGGTCTTCTATCTAGTGAATAATTTTATGTTGGAGAACAAAAATTCAGTATTGCAAATAGTCTGATTTCATTAAAATGTGTTTGTAGATGTTGGTATGGGCAAGGAATATAATTTAAATGTTTATAAATTTAAATGTGTTCAGTGAAGGTTGGTTTCCTCTGGTGGCCAAACACTTGTAATTTTCCCTTCGATGTGAAATTACCCCGAGTTTGGTTACTGGATAAACCTTATGTCTGCCATAAATATATACATATTCAATTTTTTTGTTGTGAAACTATTGTAAACATTGAATAAAAACATATCAAATATAATTTCCACATGAAATATGGAATATAAAACTGACATTTTTTCTAAAACTTGCATTATAGTACTTCAATATGGTGGACAGCCTTTTGACTATTCACCAATCAGGTTCTGCACTAGAAATGGGGAATACATAACTATGGACACCAGCTGGTCTAGTTTCATTAATCCTTGGAGCCGAAAAGTCTCATTTATAATTGGAAGACACAAAGTTAGGACGTAAGTAGACAAGTTATTAGATTCTCATATTTATTAATGAGGGTGGGGGGTTCAAGTTTGTATAGCAGCTCTTTTTAAATTAGTGGAAGAGAGCTGTACAAAAATGACCAACTCAGACTGCTTTTTTTATCTTGGTATTTGGGTTTTGTGATTGTAAGTGTATATTATAATACATTAAATGCTTTTAACAAATTTGTAAGTGCTGCAGGTTTTTCCAATATTGTCAAGAGTTACTTCAGAATGGAGAAGCCATGTTCAGAGTAAGGTTGCACATTTTATCAGATTCAAAGTTTTTTTTTAGATGCAATAGAATAGGAACAAGAGCCTATTTAATATATATGAGAGATTAATTAAAGTTGTGTTTTACATGCATTTGGAATATTTTGGGTATGATAATTTTTACAGTGGTCCCTTAAATGAAGATGTATTTGCTGCTCCCACCTACACAGAAGATAAAATCCTTCATCCTAGCATTCAGGAAATCACAGAACAAATATACCGGCTGTTGTTACAGGTAAGGTCTGGGGTTTTATATGGTGCTGGGGTCTTGGGTACTTAATGGCCCCCATTACTGCAGTACCGAGAGTCTTTTATCTTTAATACATTCGTCTTCATAACATCCCTTTGCGGTATCAGTGTATTAACCCTATTTTACAGATGTCATTTGTTTAATTATCTAATTCTCTACTGTGTAACACATTCCTTTACACAAATTTACAATCAAAAACTTAACGCCCTTATGATCCCATCTGCATTTTACACCAGGAATCTCACAACCTACGCCAACAAATGTACCCAGCCTTTTATTCTCCCCATTCAATAGTTTAAATGATTACAGTTTACTTTTTAAGTACAAAGTTATACTTTAGTACAATAGTTATACCCCCCCCCCCATCACCATAGCAGCGGTAACGAGAATTAATTGCATTACAGTCCATTCTCCCAATTCAGACAAAATGGCCTGTTCAGCATCATAATGAGGAGATCAAAATAACACTTTTCTTTTGGGTGGAAAATGATCTTCCTGTATGACAAATTAGGACAGAGGTCCCCAAACTGTGGGGTGTGCCCTCTGGGGGGAGGCGGGACATGGAAGAACATTTCAGGGGCACAGCTGGGGGCTGGGCCAGCTCCCATGGGTGAGTGGGGAGGGAGCGCCACCCAACTTTGCTCCTGGTCCCCAGTCCTGCACCCAGGGCCCCGGCTGCCAGCCCCAGCTCTGGGAGGGATGGGGGAGTGCAGACAAGTAAGGAGGGGCACGAGGTAAAAAGTTTGGGGATCACTGGATTCGGGCCACATAAATTCATATACTCCACTAATGTGCTCCAAATCAAACAACACCTGCAGTTCCCCAAGTATCCAACAGATACTGGCACTATTCCATGCATAAGACTGTCAATATATTACACAGGGGTAGAGTTAAAGTTAATTATTTAATCTTAATGACAGTTTTCCAGACTGCAAGACACTTAATTATTTAAAACTACAATTTGCTTTTAATATCCCATGATGGAGTGAGTTATAGCTTTATCCTTAATTTTGGGGGGTTTTTTGTCTGATAATGGTTAGGTTTTTAAACTGTTACAAAGTTGAATTCTTTATTTGGCTGAGGGTGTTATCTTTTAAACTTCTTTATTTGGAATTTTAAGAAGCTACACAATAGTCCCACTCAGTCTAACAATAAACACATTAATAGACAGTATTTTATCTTTATCAAAAGTGATATAGGTATATTTGACCAGGTAGAAA
This sequence comes from Chelonia mydas, assembly GCF_015237465.2. Taxonomy (NCBI): domain Eukaryota; kingdom Metazoa; phylum Chordata; order Testudines; family Cheloniidae; genus Chelonia; species Chelonia mydas. Next base: position 41,688,785 of record NC_057855.1, read on the forward strand.
TACTGTCAGTGTTGCATTCAAAATCATGCTGTGGTTTAACTTGCTATGATTTCTTCATTGGAAGTCAAATATACTATCCTTATTAAAGTATATTTCAAACTACCCCAACCCTGCAATGAACTCTGCTTTGTGCAGAGTCCTATTGACTACTTTGGGGTGTATCCCTGTCTGGGGTCTTAAGAAAGCATGCAGCTATAGTATCTTGCTAGTTTTTCTCATTCTGAATTATCAGTATGTGCTTAACTTTTGTTAAAGTTGATGGCTAATATTTGCAGCCTGTACACAACAGTGGATCTAGTGGCTATGGAAGCTTGGGTAGCAATGGATCACATGAGCATTTAATGAGTGTAGCATCATCCAGTGACAGCAATGGGAACAACAATGAGGAGACGCTAAAGGACAAGCATGTAAGTTTTAAATTTTATTTTTTAAATGAAGTCTTTTTGGTACAAAACTCGCTATAATTGAAAATGATTTTTACTGTTACTGTGGTTTCAAATTCTGGGCTGGGACCAAGGCTATTGCTGCATTGTGGCTCTGGCCAGGTCCCTCCAGCAGAAATGTTGGGGAGATGGTTGGTCCTGTTTGAGAGGAACTCCTATCCAGGACCAAAAACAGTGGTGGATTAGCCAGTGGGCCAATGGGGCCTGTGCCCACGGACCCTGGAAAAATGAGCGCCAACCTGTTCCATCTGCCCTCCCGGCGCTCCTGCTGGGGAGCAGAGTTGGGGCACAGGGGCTTGCCCCACTCCGTCCACCTGGTGCTCCTGCCAGGGAGTCGGGGAAGCCTCTGACCCTGCTCCCTGGCAGGAGCACCGGGCAGGCAGGGGAAGCCCCCATACCCTCACCCCATTTCCCCAGCAGGAGCAGGGAGGAGACAGGGGCCTGCAGGTGGAAGGGGTGGAGCAGGGCCCCTACTTGCTCTGGCCCAGGGCCCCACAAAAGCTTAATCTGCCTCTAAGCGGGGACATAGCTTTATTAGTTTTGCGCAACATTTTTTTTCTTAATTTTGTAAGGGAAGAGCTAGTTGGGTGGCTTATCTGTTTATGGATGGAAGAAATGAGGGGAGGAAATCTTTGTATTTGTCTTCTTCCTGTGAGGGTTGTGAGACATTCTACAGAAGAGCAGTGAACTTGTATCATGTGTGGATGGCCTAAATTGAGGAAATAACCCCCACTCCATTGCAAGTGTGAGACAGTTGTCTAGGAGTGGAGTAGTTTGGCTCTTTGAATGATTGTCCATATGGTTTCCACTCATGTACATGGGAAAAGATTCTTTTTGAATAGCAGTGTCCTTTGAGGCTGTGCCTGGGCCTTGAGATTGGCTTCCTTTGCCAACAAGAAAGACTGATGATATTGCCCTATCCCTAGTTAGAGCTTAGCAAATAGTTGGTGGGTTTTTGTTTTTTTTAGTTCAGGGGTTGAATCAAAAGTATGAAAACAACTCATTTCAGTTCAAACTAAAACTGAATTTTTAGTTTTTCTTGCCAAAATAACAAAACCAAACCCCTGTGTTTTGGGTTGAGTACAGCATTTTTGTTCAGTCTGAAATTTTTTTATCATTTTAATTTTTCATTTTGGGTTGTTTTGGGATACTTTTACCTATAGATCTTTTTATTAGCTAAATTTCATAATGAACTGATATTTTGAAATGACAAGTTGAAATGTGTTGTTTTGACCTTTTTGACTCTCTTCCATTTTTCCATTCACTGAATTGGACCTGAATTCACAAATAGTCTTGATGCCGCCCCCTCCCTCCCCCCCCCCCCCCCCCCCCCCCCCCCCCCAAAAGAGGAATGGTCCTGGGCCTTTTTGCTGGCCAGGGCAGATGATGTTTTTGGTGCCCACCTGGAGAAACTGAGCCAAAAAACCCACCTATCTGACTGGTACAGGGTCCTTTGGAAGACGATGCCCAGGGCGACTGCTCTGGTTGCCTGGACCTAGAAGCATTTTTTGGGCAATTTAGCATTCACTGAAAAATTTCGCCCAGCTCTAGTATTTGTGTTGGGCTGGCCTTCAAATCTGGACTGCAGAAGTTTGCAGATTCTTCTGAAAAATATTTTTAAAATTTTATTTAATATAACTTCTTAGTGATACTGCTGTTGTGTTACAACTCCTGTGGGCTTTCGAGTATGTCGTTGTCTTTGTTTTCTACCGATCAGTACAAATATTGTGTGCAGGAAAAAGTATCTTAGCGTTCACTAAAACCTTATTTAAAGACTTCTACCTTCCCCATCTTGATTTAAAGAATTTTTTTTCTAAACATCCACATCAGAAATACAGCTTTTTGTTGAAACTATTCTAGCAAGTCCAGAGGCAGGGTCAGAATGATACATTTTGTGGGGATAGACTAAGAATTTTTAATTAATGCTTTTTAAAAAGGCAGGCAGATCTCTTTTGAAGTGCTATATTAAGCATTTTTTTTCCAGAGACCATAAATGGGACTGCGTCTGTTGTGTAGAATATTCTTTTTCTAATCTTCCTCTGCCAGCTCAGTTGCTAGTTTTAAATGGCCCAATATTTTGGGAAAAAGTGTTTTGTTCTTGGTAGTTTGTGGTCCCCTAGCTAACACTGGAAGAATTAAATGCAGTCTGAGATGCGACACTGCCAACTACAGTGTGTAGTAAAATTATGTAAGTCTTTGCGTTGCTTTCTCAGTCAAGGAAAAAAATCGTAGTCACCAGTCCTTTCAGTATTTGTACACAGCCCGTGGAAACAACCTTCCTAGCTCAGGTCAACAGGTTAGGTTTGTGAGGCTTGCACTAGCACTCTAAAAATAGCTGTGTGGACAGCAAAGCTCTTTGAAGTTGCGACTCAGGCTGGAGCTTGGGTTCTGAAGCCTAGGGAGTTCCTTGAGGACCCAATATGTATGAATAAGCCAAAATTTTCTAGTGACTACTTTCTCTTCACACACCCCTTGACACTTTTCAGGTGACATGTCAAGATGCGCATACGGCCAGAAATGAAGGGCAACATGTTTTCACTGGTAGAAGAGTGAAGCTGGAACATACAAAAAAGTTTTTTGGAGGTAAAACAGCATGAGTGTGCTTTTTTTCCCCCCCTGTAAAACAGCAGAATTTCAGATTTTTTGTTCACAAGTCAGCTGTGTTAAAGTAACTAAATACAGTTTCCAGGCCAAATATAACTGTCAGACTATAATACTAACTGGGAAACAACAGCACGTTCCTTTTATTTGGTACTTTTTGTGTTTATGGATGTGAGTTCAGTGTTTGAGAATTGTATCTAATATCTTTTTGGAATTTTCCAGTTAATTGAATATTTTTGTGATAGCTATTAAGTCTTTGAAAGTTGTCCAAGTGTGTTCTAAGATAACTATTTGGATTATGCTATGTTATTTAATTATTATTCTCTGTCTCTCTCCTTGCATATTTGTTCTGTTTCTGTAAGTAGTAAATTCCTTCAAGCAGGGACTTTATTTTGTACTGCAACATTGTTGGTACATAATATAGGTGCAGTTGTAAGAAGATGTATAGTGAGAACTTTCCTGGATCCTGTCTTCATTGCACACTATTCTCTTTAGCCTTACTGGGGAGTATTCCACCAACCCATCAGATAATTGCATTTTTTAGTGGGTATTAGATCATGTCAGCATAGATATTGTAACAAATGCCTCGGCCCAGCAATTCTGGTGTGACTCAAAGAAAATATCATGAGGCACATGAATTGAGCTCAGTTTTTAAAGTGAAAAGCTAAATTTAGGAAGGGACAAAAGGTTACAAAAACAACTAAAATATTTTCTTTCTGCTTGTAACTCCAAAAATTAATAGATACTTTCAACTTGTTATCACTCATTTAAAATTTGGACATACAAAGAGTTTGGCTATTCCCCTGGTTCCATTATACTGTACATCCACCATAGTAGTCCTCAGACCCCATAAATTCTGTGTTGATTATGCTGACTTACAATATATTCAGTAATTATTTATTTTATATGGTTATTTTGTACATGGGCATTGTAATGCAAATTAAATTTCAAGTTAAAACTATAAGGACTATTGGTTTTCCGCTAAATGTGAAAAACATTTATGCAGTATTCTGTTGCAAGTGACTTGCACAAACATTTTATTGCAATATTTACTGGTTTTACTATATTTTAATGAAGGATAACTTCTGAGTCATTGAGGGAAGACATAAATTAGGGATTTACATCTGCCTTATTTTAAGAGTTATGGAGGGTTAACTTGTAATAAGCATAAATCTTTATACAGAAAAAACAAATTGTTCCAGTGTTCGGATGGAAGATATAACTGAAAAGGATACTGTAGCCATTGCTGCTCATAAGAATGTGATTACAGAGGAACTGGCTTGGAAAGAACAACCTGTGTATTCCTATCAACAGATTAGTTGTTTAGACAGTGTCATCAGGTAGGCTTCCATCCAATGTGTATTGTTAGTGTGTAAACTGTTTTTAACCCCTAAGTTTACAACATTTTTATTTAACTTTGTTAAACACTTATTATATAGGTACTTGGAGAGTTGCAGCATACCTGGCACAGTAAAGAGAAAATGTGAACCTTCATCAAATGCTGCTTCACTGAGTTCTGATGATCAGAAGCAGAAAACAGCTGATAATGCCATAAAGCCATCAGGAGGTAAAAATTAATTTTTAAAATTAGGATTTAACAAAAACGTCAATTCTGTGCAGAACATTCTCAAATATAGGTTTTTTTTTTTTTTTGGGGTGGAGGGGGAAAATGCCCATGTTAGATTTTGACAGTCTCATGTCTAACAAGACAATTCAGAGTAACAGCTGTGTTAGTCTGTATTCGCAAAAAGAAAGGGAGTACTTGAGGCACCTTAGAGACTAACCAATTTATTTAAGCATAAGCTTTCGTGAGCTACATGCTCAAATAAATTGGTTAGTCTCTAAGGTGCCACAAGTACTCCTTTTCTTTTAACAAGACAATGTGGTAGTGAAATCAACATTCCAAATAACTCTAGCTGAGGGTAACTTCTGCACTGTCAAAGACAATTCTTGAAATTTCTTAGTTTCATTATCTGTGTACACTGAACAATCACATTAGTATTAGATTTTTAAAAAGCTACATAAAATTGTGAAAATTCATGAATGTTTGCAGTTTTTGTAGTTTGCTAATCTGTTTTTGGTTAAGATTCCCTTAATTGGCGAGTTTCTGAAGGCCTTGACAGCTAATCACAATAGAAATAGCAATAATCTTATTTTGGTTTTGACATTTGAACAGCTGTGATTTTTTTATGGTAATCACACAAGTGCATTGAGCATATTAATATACATAATATAAGTTTCCTGGGGGTCAAAGCTAAAGCAAATCAATTAAGAGGCAAGCATTGGATATGACAAGTTATAAGTAATTATACAATTTTAAAGTAACCAAAGATATGTTGTACTTTTGATGGCTATTGCATCTCCAAGAACTAGATATAAGATTGGCATAATTGTTGGAAAAGGGAGGGAGGGAATAGAAAAGGGAGGCAGAAGGACTACATAAATAGGCATGACAAATTTGATTTTTATTTTTTATAATTTTGACAGATATTTGTTTTTAAGCATTTGTTTTGATTTTTATCTTTTTTTTTTTTAAATGTTCATAATTGTTGGAAGTTATGAGGGGGGTCAAACAATTATTTATTTAATGATGGTAGACATTCTGAGATTCAAAAAGCTAAAGCTTTATAACCATTAAAACACAAATTGTCAACATCACATGTCAAAATATATCCTTAAATCAAATACTAAGTTCTCAAGCAGCATTCTTCTTACTTCGCGTATCTGTAAATTTCAGCTGTTATCGATGGAAATACTTTTCTATATGTGTGTGTTAGAGGATAATAGTATGTTGTCTTGAAAGTTGAGGTGATACGATATAAACACGTTGGCCCTTGCTGAACTATTGGGAATGAACAGAATCTGAATAACTTCGCTGTCTTCTCAAAAGCAATTCAGTCTTTGGCATTTTATGACTCAGGCGATTGATTTTTTTTTTTCATTAGCTTATTTCATGTTTCATCTAATGAAGTTTTATTAACTTTTTTTCTTCTAAAGAAAGAGTGCTGTTGAAAACTCGTATAGATCCTGCTGTGTTGAAGACATCTGATAAATCAAATGGTCCTCCGGTAGTTGGTGCTCACTTAACCTCTTTGGCTTTACCTGGGAAACCAGAAAGTGTTATATCCTTCACCAGTCAGTGCAGCTACAGTAGCACCATAGTTCATGTTGGGGACAAAAAAACACAACCTGAATTAGGTACAGTACTTACTGTTGAAATGAATAGCTTAATTTAAGACATTTTACCACTGGTTGACAATGGAATAGCTAGTTACAATGGGAATGATGTAAGTTTTTTGTTGCTACAGAATACTTATGGACAGACATCTTATTTTAGAGTTACAGTGCTTTTATCATAAAGTCTTAATTTTAAAGTTGGCAGAATATTTTGCCTCATTTGCCTTAAATATTTTTTCACTTTTGTTCTAGAAATGATAGAAGATGGTCCTAGTGGAACAGAACTCTTAGTTAGTCAACTTCTTGTCCCTCCATCCAACACTATACATGTAAACCAGGAAAAAGAGCCATTTAAGAAACTGGGACTTACAAAGGAAATCCTTGCAGTGCATACACAAAAAGAAGAGCAGAGCTTTTTGAATAAATTCAAAGAAATCAAAAGATTCAAGATTTTTCAATCCTGCTGCAATTACTACGTACAAGATAGACCCATAGGACGTCCTGGTGAACGTGGTAAGGCAATAGTTGTTGTCTTTTTGAATTATTTTTTTTTAACTATTAAAATGATCTGTGAACAGGAAAACACATGTCTTAGATGTTGCAGGTTCAGAAGCTATTGTTAAACCATGGATCGCTTTAAGGGTTGTACAAATGCAATTTTTCAATTTTCTTTGCGTAAAGTTAGGCTTCAGGGTTCAGTGAACCCTGGATATGAAATCCTGCCCCTTCCAGGAAGCCCAGAATGGAATGGAGAAGGGACACTGATCTGTAGGGCACAGTGGTAGGAGGAATTATATATAAAATAGGCATGGATAGTTGTATCTTTTGTATTGGTAACTGGCATCCATTACAAATGGAAGATTCTTTGCATTTGTATTTAAAGAATCTGTAGCTGGGTGGCCAAACTTACTGGCTTCCAAGCCGCATACAACAATCTTCAGAAGTTTTTTGAAAGGTGGGGCACACCTGCCAGGAGCTGGGGCTTTGGTCTTCAGCCCCACTCCTGCTGAAGCCCTGAGCCCTAGCAGGTGCGCCCGCAAGGCTGAAGCCCCAAGACACCCTTTTTCCCCCTCCCCCCTGCCCTCTCTGCTGGACAGAAGCCCCAACCCCACTGCAAGGCAGAGGCCCTGAGCTCTTTCCCCGCCCCCCAAGTCTGGTAGGCAGAGAATGGGGAGACGTCAGGGGCTTGCAAGCTGCACTTTAACAATAAAAGAGCTGCATGTGGCTCATGAGCCTCAGTTTGGCCGCTGTTGATCTATAGCATAAAGCATAAAATTGGTAAGTCCTTTAAAAGTGAGATGTTATGCTATACCTGTGATGGGATGTATAAATCCCACACAGATGAGGAAGGCCTCAGAGTCCAGATGGTGGGGCTAGCCCTGTCTTTCCAGCCCTGTCAATCGTGGGTGATAATGAGGAGGCTTTTAAACTGCAGTCACCTGTGGGGGAAGAGCAGGATTGCCCTAAGCAGCAGACTGCAGGAGTGACTCCTGAAGCTGTGGACGGAACCCCTAGCCAGGATACCTTCACCCTGACCTAGAGGAGAGTATAGCAGACCTCAGAGCCTGACTCAGAGGCCCAGCCAGAGCAATCTCCCCAAAACCCACTACTTTGGTGCTGGATCGCTGGTAGCACTATAGACTTGCCAAACACACCCCCTTACTGCAGCTGCAGGGAGGAATTATCCCTGAACATCTTTGGGGTTGGGACTTTCATCTGGAGAGACTTAAGAAGGCCCACAAAGGACAGAGCACTCCCTCTCCCCACTTGCAAATAGTAAGGAACCACGCAATGTAGATAACTGGGCATGGTTAGGTTCTCCCACCCTCGCAGTAGGGAACCACCAAGGATTCTGTTACTAGGTCCTTAAAACATAAATCAACAAAACATACAGTCGAACCTCAGAGTTACGAGGAATGGAGATTGTTCGTAACTCAGAAATGTTTGTAACTCTGAACGAACCGTTGTTTCAAAAGTTTTACAACTGAATGTTGATTTAATACAGCTTTGAAACTTTACTATGCAGAAGAAAAATACTGCTTTTAACCATCTTAATTTTAATGAAACAAGCACAGAAACAGTTTCCTTACTATGTCAGATCTTTTTTTAAACTTTTTCCCTTTATATTTTTTTAGTAGTTTACATTTAACACAGTACTGTACTCTATTTGCTTTTTTTGTCTCTGCTGCCTGATTGTGCGCTTCCAGTTCCAAATGAGGCTTGTGGTTGACTGGTCAGTTAGTAACTCTGGTGTTTGTAGCTCTGAGGTTCTACTGTACTACAAGTTGCCATGACAAATGAGGACAAAATATTTCATCAATGAATATCTTGTTTGAAAGTTAGCAACTGAGAATCAAATCCATAAAAGTAATGTTTAAACTTATGTATGGAATTGTTCTTCACTTCTACAGTGTATATGATCAATATTTTAACGGAAGATTCAAATTCTGTTAACCTCTTTATGGCAGGATGTGAACTTCTACAAATTGTGCGCTAGTGCATTTTACATTAATATTAAAAACAAAGGGGCAGTCTCATCCCAAGTTTTGGAACTGATGGATAAATTCACTTATAAGTAATTTTGTGATGGTGATGAATGAAAATGATCATGAAAAGATGGTCATATTATGGGGTAGGGAACTAATGTATTGAACTGATTTTAGATCAGCAGTGTCAAACTCAGTCTGAGAGGGCAGAATTCCATTTTTAATTATGGCTCATGTATCATGGTGGCTATTGACATCTACATACTGTGCACAGTCCACAGCAAGGTGTTTAACACCACTGATAATTGGGAAACTTTCTTCCCTGCCTTCTGGCAAGTGTGCACCAGAATTGAGATTTTCAAATATGTGAAATTTATGAATTTGTTTCATCTATCAATCCAGTTGACTACTGACACCAGTTTAGTTCGTAACAAAAAGAAATTTTTAGTGTAGTCTTCCACATAAAATAAAGCAATACTCTCTTCTACATAAGATCTTTTTCCTCAAAAAAAAAAGGGGGGGGGGAGAAAAAGGGGGGGACCCCAAACTCCACCCCCCCTTCTCCTAATTTTGCTACATCTTTTGTTTTGGATTTATTCCCTCTTTTGTCTGCACCTCTTTTGCTTGCTTGAGTCTTTATAGTTTCTTCCTAAATTAAAGGCGTGCATGTCAGTGATCCTCTAAAAGAGGGCTAGAATTGCCTTTCTGTAGTTGCTGTTTTTATTGGCCAGAGAGAATTCTAGAGGTACTCGCTCCTCAAAAACTGAAGTCACTGCATCAAAACTGTTGGCCAAAGAGGCGAAGGACTACATTTTGGGCACAAAATGCACAGCTTTTTCCCCCTCCTCTTGATTTTCCTCTCTCTGCAATTGTGCTAATACAGCTGCTCCTGCCAAGTTTCTGCGCCAGAGGTGGAAGAGTGAACCTGACTCCCCCCTAGTTAGTTCCATTCTTGTTGGAATAGAGCAACAGACACAATTTTCAGCAGCTTCTGAGGATGACTTGAAGGGGACACTTCACAATTTGATGTAATTATTTCCCCACTGTGTTCCAGGTGCTCGTGGGCAAAGAAATGGTACTTCTGGAATAAATCAGTCCTGGAGGAAAAGTGGAAAGAACAGGAAATCAAAACCAAAACGAATTAAACCACAGGAATCCTCTGACAGTACAACTTCTGGACCCAATCCCCCTCATCAGTTCCCTCTGCAAGGTCTAAATAGTACAGCTTGGTCACCATCAGATACTTCTCAAGCTAGCCATTCAGCCATGTCTTTCCCTGCTACTATGCCTGCATATCCACTCCCAGTTTTTTCAGCAGCGGGAACTGTGCCACCAGGTCCTGAGGCTTGCCTTTCTGGTTTCAGTGATTTACCAGACTCTAGAAATAATTGTCCTATGCAGCCATCGCAGTTCTCTGCACCTCTTGTAACGCCAGTGGTAGCACTTGTGCTCCCCAACTACATGTACCCTCAAATTAACAATAATTTATCCCAGACACTTTACAATGGCCAGCCTAGCTTTTCTGCTGATCCTACTTTTTCTTCACAGTCAGTGTTTTCAACACAGCCGCCATTAGCTGCCCCAAATCCTTTCCCTCAACAGACATTCTTTCCAACACAACCATTCCATTATAATACACTAGCAGAAAGCAAAAAGACTCCTGCCATGGAATCACGAAATGATCCATCCCGTTCCTCCACGCCGCAGTCTCTTGGGCCTCAAGATCACACCTCACCACCTTTGTTCCAGTCAAGGTGCAGTTCTCCTCTACAGCTAAACCTTCTGCAGTTAGAAGAAACCCCCCAAAGTGCTGAAAGTGGAGCTGCTGCTGGTTTACATGGCGCTTTAATTGAAAGAGGAGCCACAGACAAACCCATAACTGATGACAGCAGTAGAAAAGGATCCTCTCCTGTAAGTATTTGCATATAGTTTCCAGAAAAAAATACATCTTTACACTTTGAACATACCTATTCTTCATAGTCCATGTGCAGAAAGTACAATACATTTGGCAAATGAAATGAGGAAATGAATTAATATATGTAGCTTTCCACCATTGTAGCTTTTCCTTGGTCTACTTGGTATAGTAAAATTGTACAGACCATCAGTCAGTTTCCCCTTTACCTCACGTTCCTTAAATTTCAAGGATCAACATGTGGGTGTTGATTTTGTTGAATTTAAACTCAGAAAATCTGAGGATCTCTGTTGGAATAATGTTTGCTATACAAGATTTAACAGCACTGAGGTAGGCTAATAGTGAGATGATTTGGACCCCTGTTAACCCTTAACTTATGTAGTATGTGGGGGTGTGTGTGTGCACATGTGCAAGCACATACCCAAGATATGTATACTGTTGTGTACTTATGAATCATTAAATATTATGCAGTTAATTGTAGTAAATGACATTAGCAGTATTAACCTATATGGAATCCCTAAAAATAGTTATTGGGCATTTGGATTTTCTGATGTAGTTGATGCCAAATACATTGATGCTAATGCATATGCCCTGGAATTCCTATCTCCAAAATGTTCGGACCTTGCCATCGCCCAGTGTTTTATTTTCAACACTAAGAATCTCTGATGCATTTTACTTTAGCGTTCATTGGGAAATCCCAATCTCTAAAGCAAAGGAGTTAACCAATATGTACAACTTTTTTACTTCATAGAATTGTCTTACAGTGGCGTTTGTGTGTTTTAAATTATGCTCTGTGGAGCTATAGCCATTTTTCTTGGCATATTAAGCAAGATCCAGATACCCCTGTGTCGTTGGGGGGAGAGAGCGCACAATGAATGCCATGTGATTTTTATAAGCCTTAACTAGTTTTAGCTGAGCATGCAATATTCTCCTCCTAAAGGTTAATTAGATTAAAACCACTAAAAAAAAAATAGACTAATCCATATTTAGGGTTGGTCAAAATTTTCTGAATTTAGATCTTTGGATGATTTTTTTAACTATTCTACCCACAATGGATCATAAAGCTTATTATTTTAAGGGGGTTGCTTTCAAGTAGTAAGACAAATAGTCCGGATTCATTTCTAAAGTACAAGATGTGCTTACTAGATGTTTTTCCTGTATCAAGTTTTCAACCAATGATTTAATGTAATAGGTGCACCTCTAGAGAATACTGCGTGAGAAACTTGAGAGGAAAAAGTTAATTGTTGACAAATACAAAGCATTGTACTTTGGAAGGAATAATTTGTATTACTCATGCTCATGGTTGGGTTTGAAAGTAACTAACTACATGGAAAATGACCTAATACCACTGAACAGCTCAATGGAAACTTCTGTTCAGTGTGCAGTGGTAGTCAAAAGCAAACAAATGTTAGAATGTACAAAGAATGGGATGACAAATAATACTGAAAATGTCATTGTCTGAGCCAATGGAATGACCTCATGTGGCGTTCTCAAATGATCAATCATGAGCACCCTATTTGAGGGAGAGAGAGAGCGAGCAGAAGTAGAAGAGTCCAAGAGATAACTATATGGAGAAGGATTGATAAAATAGGGACTGTTTGGAAAAGAGACCAATAAAAAGGGAGATGGCATGAAGAAGGTAAATTGTGTGCTTTCATTTATCCATTCTCCTAATACAAAAAAAGGGGACATTAACAAAAATGAAAGGCAACAAATTAAAAATGACAAAAGGAAATACTTGTTCTTCGAGTGATTGCTCATGTGTATTCCACAATAGATGTGCGTGCTTGCCATGTGCACCAGTGCCAGAAGTTTTTCCCCTAGAAGTACCTATAGGGGGGAGTGCCACCTGGAGTGGCACCTACCTGGTGCAGTATAAGGGGAGCTGTGTCCCCCCCCCCCCAGTTCCTTCTTGCTGCCAGTGAAGGTGTGTCAGAACTGCTCTGCTCCAGCTTTGCTGTAGCTCATCCCAAGAACTGTTCCTTCATTCAGTGTTTGTTAGTACCTGTAGGTAGTTAGCCATTCAGTTAGTTTAGTTAGTCATTGAGCCCGGGAATAGGACATGCCCCGGGGTTTAAGTCATACGGCTCTTGTAGGCATTCTATGCCAAGTAGTGATCTGCACGCAGACTGTTTGCGCTGTTTGGGAGAAACCCATATCGGTGAAAGGTGCAAGATTTGCAAGTCTGTTTAAGCCTCGGCTGAGTGCGCAAGGGGCCGGCTGATTTCACTCAATGGCTTTCCAATCGGATCACTTCATGCATCCGCTCCTGCTACGAGCTGCAAGGTGTCCCCCGCCACCCATTGTGAGGGTACATTCGACTTGGGCGCAGGCCTTGTCGGCTGCCTTTGTGGCCCACGTCCCCATCCAGGACATTTGTAGGGCCACCACATGGTTGTGGTCTTCGGTTCACATGTTCACCTCGCACTATGCGATCATCCCCCCACAAACCAGGGATGACGCCGGGTGCAGCAGGGCTGTCCTCCGTCGTGGGAACTTGTGAACTCCTACCCACCTCCCAACATAGCTTGGAATCACCTATTGTGGAATACACATGAGCAATCACTCGAAGAAGAAAAGACCGTTACCTTTTCCGTTACTGGTGTTCGAGATGTGTTGCTCATGTCTATTCCACATACCACCTTCCTTCCCCTCTGTCAGAGTTGTCTGGCAAGAAGGAACTGAGGGTGGAGGGAGCGCGCAGCTCCCCTTATACTGTGCCAGCAGGCGCCAATCCATGGGTCGTGGGGGGCGCTCACCCCTACGGGTACTGCTAGGGGAAGAACTTCCAGCACCAGTGGACGTGGCGAGCATGCACACCTATTGTGGAATAGACATGAACAACACATCTCTAAGAACACCAGTAATGGAAAAGGTAACCATCTTTTTATATACCTGATTAACCTACGGAGTTCTCTTACCAGTAAATATTGAGGCTGACAGTGTAATATGATTTTAAAAAAATCCAGATTAATTAGCTGAGGATATCTAGTTAAATTAGATAAGATTTTTTTAAAATTAGCATAAAAGTTAATATTAATCCTATTTTAATACATAAATCAACTGCTAACTCTCAAACATTGGAAACTTCCCCACTGGGCAGTTTATTCTATAGTTGTCTGTAGCAGGTTTTCTTGCATCTTTTTTTGAAGCATCTAATGCTGTCCGTTTTCAGAGACTCTGTTGGACTAGATAGATCACTGGTCTGAACAATTCATATGTGTAACTTTTCTTAGAACTCTCTCTCAATCTCCGTCAAATTCTTCATCTAACATTATCTTAATTGTGTTACGGTGCATTTCTTAAAGAAGAAAAATTCTGAACTCGATTGACTTGAAACGGGGACTGATGTACGAATTACATTTTTGATATCTTGCACTTTGGCAAGATGATAGAGTGAAAAATTCAATTTTCATAAACAAGCTATTTCTGTGTTTTTATGCTAGTCATGAAAATTAAACTTACACTCCCACCCGGAAATGTAGAACTTTCAGTATCATCTGCTATATTTGAGCTAATTTTCCATTTTTAATATATTCTGTTCAGTCAAAAGCTTGAATCTCCAAGTATCTTTGACCTATATTGCAGCAAAACCTTTACAATAGAACTGTTAGGCAGCTTTTCAGTTATACCTGCTCTGAGATGTAGATGTTGAGGTAGAAAATGTTTCCTAGTGTTTGACTTAACCACGAACTGTTCATCTTGTTGACGCTTTCACTGTAAATTTTTACTGCTTGTCTGAGCTTCCTAAAGTGTTCGGTCCATATTTTTTTCGTAAACCTTCAAAACATAATTTTATTGTACCTGCTGCGAAATTTTTTACTGTGAGTTCTTTTCAACATGAAAGAAAGCTAGGTAGAACTTTCTATACAGCTCTGTCTTTGCTGTTAGAATTAGTCCGTACAAATGTCACCTCTTTTGCTAACTCCTCTGCCCAACCTCAATTTTTAGTCACCCCACTAAACTTTGGGCTGGTCTACACACAGGTTTCATGCCCAAAGAAACACCCATATAGTTATGGCATGCGTCCGTTTTGGATCCAACTGTAGATGCACATGTACCTCATGCCTGCAAGACTGGATTTTTTTTACTAGCAGTGTCCATAGCTGTACATGTGCCCTGTTCTGCCTCATGCTGCTATATGAGGACTTAAAAGGTGGCATGGCCTCTACCCTCCCTCGGTTCCCTTTTACCACCAGTGGCAGTAAGACTTACCCTAGCTGATGTGTGAGCTGCTAGACATTAGATCCAAGCTTCAGATAACCCTCGTAAAGTACAAGCCACAACTGAGGACTTGCTCTTTGATGGCTCAGAATTGTTCATTGAAAGGACTGACCATGTCCTCCCCTTGCCGAAAGATCCTACAGTGACTTTATGCTTCTGGGGATCTGTGCTCTCTCCACCCTTTTGAAAGACTTCCTGCCCTCAGCTTGCATATCAGCAGAGGCAGCATCTACAGTTTTACAATAGAGACAGAATGTGATGCAAAGGAGCATCTGAAGTACAGTAGAGGACAACAGCTATCTCAACCCTGACTCTAAACTCTGCTGCACCGACACATCCTCAGAATCGATGAGGTGTTGAAGAGTAGCACCAGAACCAGTCCACAGAACATGACTTTCTTCCCCATCCCTCTTTATGAATCCATCTCACAGGAAACTATTGGAAACAGAAATGGCCTTATCTAGGAGTTGTAGAAGAGGTTCCCCAGGAACATGGGAAGAGGCTTCAAACTCCTGGTACTTCATCCTGTCCTAGATTTGAGGATACTCAACAAATAAGTTAGGCATATATATTTTATTTAAGACATATATATAGTCTTAAGTTACGCTTGCTTCCATTGCTTCACGCTCAAGACTGGTTCATGGCTCTCGACTTGCAGGATCCTTCCACATCTCCATCCATCTGGCCCACTAGAAATACATAAGGTTCACAGTGGGTCCCAACCATTATCAGTACAGGATTCTGCCTTTTGGACTCTCCATAGCATCAAGAGTGTTCACTGAGTGCCTGGCTGTAGAGATGGCACATCTAAGAAACCAGGAATCCCCACCTAGGCAACTGGCTGATAAGAGGCAGGTCCCAGGAAAAGATTGAAACAGCCCTAGATCACATTCTTTCCCAGTTTTCCCACTTGGGACTCCTGGTGACCTACAAGAAATTGTCCTTTTCCGTTGGTAGAGTTAATAGCTCTAATCAACTCCAGATCAGCAAAGGGGTCTGCTGCAGGACAGGTTCTGGTCTCTTTAGTTGATTAGTGCATGATGTGTGGTCAGATTGACAATAGCACGTACATGCCTTGAACTTTTAGGCCATATGTCGGCATTTGTATATCTGACACTTAATCTGTGGACTCCACAACAGTGGTCAAGGACCACCTACTCCTATCCAAGCATCATATGAGCAGATGAGTTATAGTTTTGTCCTCATGTCCTACAGGACCGCATGTGGTGGGTAGATCCACTGAACATGAGTGAATGCTCTTTTCAGTTCCTCCCCAATGATTATGCTAGTTACAGATATCCAGAACAGGCTGGGGCACCCAATAGAACCACCTTCAGATGCAAGGCTCATGGTGTCAGAATCATCTGAAGCTCTACATGAATTTCTTGGAACTAAGGGCTGTCAGGCTAGCCTGTGTAGCTTTCCTGCCTGTTCTTCAGACTCTGTGGTGCAGACAAATGGCACATTGGCAGAGCACTATAAATAGTGGCAGTGGACTATATAAACAAACCAGGAGGCCCTCAATCATCCTATCTCTTTTTGGAAGCTATGAAGTTCTGGGAATGGCGTCATCAGCATGGGACAATCTTGGTAGCTCAAAATCGTCTGGGAGTCAGCAATGACCTGGCGCTCTTTTTGAGCTGGAACTTAACTAGTCTTGAGTGGTCACTGTAGAAATCCATTCTTGACAGGATATTCTGCCAGTGTGAGACCCCCTACCGTAGACCTCTTTGCACAGTCAACCGTGTCAAATATAGGGACTTCTGTTTCAGAGGGGTTGTGAACCCAGCCTCCCTTGTAGAAGCCTTTCTTCATTTGGTCTCAAGAACTCCTATGTTTTCTCACTGATTTCCCCACTCCCCTCCCCCCCCCCGATCCGCAGGACAATATCCAAGATACGATGGGACAAGGCTATAGTTATGGTAGCCCTTATTGGCTGAAGCACCTTTAGCTGCTGGATCTCGTGCATGTGTCCAGCCAGCCTCCCAGTATGCCCAGACATACTGTCTCAGAATCTGAGTCAAATACTTCACTCAGGCCCACAGTCATTGCACCTAATTGCCTGGACGTTGATTGGATGAGTAGGACTGACAGACTACTCCTTATAGGTTCAGGAGATTGTTTTACGAAGCCAAAAGACCTCCAGAAAGAGGACTAATGCCTCAAAGTTGAAAAGATTCCCCCTACCTCTCCCCCCAATCTCTGCTCTGATAGTCATTTTCAGTCTTCTGACTCTAGTGTCAAGGTTTCTCAAGAGCCTTCTTCATCCCTGCTCTCTAATTAGAGTCCCAACTCCCCACATGAGACCTTCACATTGTTTTCCTGCAACTTATGGAACCTCCATTCAAACTTCTCTCACAGTGATTGTTATACCACCTCACCATCAAGACTTTCACTCCTGGCCATCACATCAGCATGGAAAGTCAGTTAGCTCCAAGCGCTTATGACCAAAACATCCTTCAACAGGGACAAAATGGTGGTGAAATTACACCTTAAGTTCCTCCCTAAAGTGATCTCAGAACTCCACCTGAACCAGTTTGACCTTACTGCTTTTCTCCCTGAAATTGCGTTCTTTGCTGGAAAAAAGAAGCGTCCTACTTGGGATGTTTGCAGGGCCTGCTTTGTTATCTCAACAAGACACAGCCTTTCAGACTCTCTCCCCCCTCCTCCGCATGGCTATATCCAGCGTGTTGAAAGGTCAAGCCTAGAAATGTCAATACACTGTGTATTTCCACCTGCTATCAGTTGGCTAGCAAGCCTTTTCCTCTGGACATTAATGCACACTCCACCAGGGCACAGGCAGCAGCTTCCTATTGCTTCAGGAACATGCCAGTCCTTGATCTGTAGGGCAGATGCCTGGAGTAACCCACTAACTGTTGTCAAGCATTATGCACTTGACATGGCTGCCCAGGCAGATGCCAAGTTCAGACTAGCAGTACTTCAGTCTCTGCTTGACTGATATAGACACGACTCTCCCTCACACTGTCCAGGTACTGCTGCCAGTAGATACTGCTTGCTGGCCACCTTGAGTGGAGTTCCACACTGTCACATACTCAGAACGGTTGCTTACCTTACAGTCACAGGCTTTTTGAGATGTAGTCAATGTGGATCCTATGACCTGTCCCCTGTTTCCACTTTTAGCACTCCTCAGCAGTATAGGCCTTGAATTGCAAGAGAACTGAAGGAGTGTTGTGGCCACTCTTCCCTTATACAGATGTACAAGGAGGTACAGAGGTGCGTGGCTCCAGCACAAATGGCTTGTGTGCCTCTGGTCTTGTGCACAAAGGGTGCATGTGCACTTATAGTGGGATCAACACTTCCTACAGTGTTGAGGAGCCCCGATTAGAAAAAAAAATACTGTTACTGTACTATAAAAAAGTAGAGTTATTGGTCCAATCCCCTAGAGTGCACTAATTATAAACCAATATAAAGATGCTTATACACATGTAGCTTCTTCCCCTAGGGAACTGTGTGTAGATAAGCCTTATCTTTTTTCCCTTTTACAGCAATGGTGATAGCTATTGTAGCAAATGTCACTTTTTTTTGAGTTGTTGCAATAGGGACGATTCCTGGTCTTTCCTGTCCCAGTAGAATCTAGATGCTGCAGAAGAAGTCAGATGGCTCCAGCAGAGTGACATACATTAATACTGTACCTTTGACAAACTATTTCCTTACATTGAAGAGCAATGTTTAAGCTTTAACTTGTGTTGAAAAAGAATATGTAGTTGAAATCTAAATGAGTTATTTGACTAAAAGATTACCTGACAAACCTATTAACCCACTTCCTTCTACCTCCTTAATTAATTATCAGTCAGACTACCTGTGTGTAGTGCAGCTGGTCCTTTCTCTATGAAAAGGTACTTTTACTTACTTTTATGTAAAGAACTGAATTCAGTCTGTCCCATATATTTAACATAAATATTAGTGAATAAATGGTCATGATTTCCTTTTCCCCTTCCTCTCACCCAGATTGATTCTCCAGTGGGAGCTCAAAATAGTGATGCTCTCTCTATGTACAGTGATTTACTTCATATTTTACTTCAAGAGGATGCATGTTCAGGCACTGGCTCAGCTTCATCAGGAAGTGGCGTATCAGCAGCTGCCGAGTCGCTGGGATCTGGATCCAACGGCTGTGGCATGTCAGGGAGCAGAACAGGTGACGTTTACTGGTTGAATATAATTATGCCTTGTGAAACATTAAGAGCGGGATTGTGAGCTATTACAGATATCACTTTGACCCCAAGTGCTTTACAGTAAAATCACTTTTTTTTTAAATCTAATTTACAGTCAATCTTATGATATTTAAAAATTTCATATAGCTTTATTTGTCTCGGACTGCTGTAATAGCCTGTTGAAAATGGAGAAACGTTGACTTCTGTTTAAATGTTTTTCTTTGGGCTGCATTTGGAACAACTAACATATGCTATCTTAGTTGTAGAGAGGCTGTGAGGCCAGGTAGGAAGATGTTTGAGGTAATTGTGACAGATCAATAGATGTGTTTTGTTTTCTTTTTTCCTTCATTTTCTATTTAACAGGACTAATTTAAACTGAAAAGTATTTGTTTCTTTAATCAAAACTAAAGATCTTAGAAGCTTTTTTTAATTATAATTCTAGGTAACATTGTTGTGTGTTCAGATAATAGTGTGATAGGGTTCCTTTCTTAGCTGCAGTCTTTTCTGGGTAATTGCCCAAAGGAAGATGAATATGTATTCTAGTTACCTTTTTTTTTTTTTTATTCCAAATTTTCTACTCCATGTTCGGCAGCAACAGCTATTGAGGGAATCTTCCCTCTGTGGGATGTAGGAGGTTAACACAGATGACCTACTCAGAGACTTTTAAGGGGATTCTCTCTTGTACACCTCCATCAGGCATTTTGATTGGCTAAAAGGGTTTGCCTGGGAAGAAAGGGAAGAAAGTATGGTTCAAAAAGTGTACTTAAATGGAACATTTGACATTTATTATAAAAGCCACTTTTTTTATTTTTAAAGGCAGTAGTGAGACAAGTCATACCAGCAAATATTTTGGAAGCATCGACTCCTCAGAAAATAATCATAATACAAAAAAGAACGCTGAAATGGAAAACAGTGAACATTTCATTAAATATGTCCTTCAGGATCCTATCTGGTTACTGATGGCAAATACAGATGACGCTGTTATGATGACTTACCAGATACCATCCCGGTAACTCTGAGTACTTTTATTCCTGTATGAGCTGCAGAGGTGCTAAGGGGGAGAAGAGATGAATTGCTATTTCAGTAAAGATTATCTGACTCTGAATGGACTAAGCCGTTATGTCATTCTGCTTTTCAAGCTTGGTCTCTTTTTAGTGTGTTTTCTATTTACTAGCCTGAAAGATGGATGTATTTGATAGCTATAGAAACAAGGATAAGTCCAATTCAGTAGGATTAATATGGTCCTAAACTATGGTGTTGGCTGAGGATGTTGTTGTACAGTTACTGACTGACAGTCGTATACGTACAAATCCTTTTAGTCTGACTAGTTACACCTCTATCAGTTGGAGTGCATGGTGATTGTAGTATGCAAATCGCTGTACTCTTGCTATTTCACTGAAAACCTCCACATTCAAATGCTTGCCTCCTGTCTAAATCCTTTCCCTTACCCTATAAACACACACATCCCCTGCTCTTCACAAAGCCCCACTCTCTGCACCTTAGGAAGGATAAGGACCCACAAGCAGTGAGTAAACCCTTAATTTAAAACACTTGATTTGGATTCTCCTCCTTTATCTGTCTTTCAGTAACTGCAGTTTTGATAAGGTAGGTGTGTGAAAAGAGAAGCCTGTTGTCTCCTGTGAAGAGCGAAAAGAGGTTGGACTTTGACCTCTTAAGATTTATAAAGCCTGGGGTGGTGGTTAACTTTAGTGTTCCCTATTAATGTGATATAAATATAGACTTGGTGTATGTCTACACTACAAATGCAACTGTGGCACAGCTGCGCCAGGAGTGTAGACCTTACTACAGCAACAGAGGGCGTTTTTTCTGTCACTGTAGTAAATCCACTCCCTTAAGAGGCGGTAGCTAGGCTGACGGAACAAGTCTTTGGTCAACCTGACTGTGTCTATAGTGGGGGTTAGGTCGACCTAACTCCATTGCACAGAGCATGACATTTTTCACAGCCGTAAGTGATATAACTAGTTTGAGCTAAGTTTTAGTTGTAGACCAAGTCTTAGAGTTTCTGAGTAGGAACAGTTGCAAAAAGTATATTCCAGTGAACAGTGTCTAATAACCAGAGATTTAAACCCACCAGCATAGAGGCTGATATGAAAGACAGTGGAAGTGTGACACCTAAGTGAGAAGCCAATCTATTCCTATTCCTGCTAGCAGGAAAGGAGAAGGTACTGGGATTCCTACCAGGGTGCTGTCCTTTGACTCTGCTTTGGGGTTTCATCTTCCATATCAGCACCTGACTAGTAAATGTTGTTGAAATTTTAATTCAACACCCCAGAACCAAATTCCCCACCCCCTCTGACTCCTGGAAAGGAGGGACGTTTTCTGTCTCTCTGTCACTTGTAATTCTAGAGTTGCCTGACTGTGCGGCCTATTGTAGAGGAACAGGTCTCCTTTTTTCTGTTCTAACCCCTATCAGAAATCCAGACTCTTTTGAGCTCTCCTCTCTAGTAAATACCTCTGGTGCCTGTATCTGCCCTAGCTCTGAGCTTTCTTAAGCAGCAGCAGAGTGCAACTGACAACGTTCTTGTCAGTTTCACAGATGCTGCCAGCAGGTTTCTGAAGAGTCACTCTGAAAACAGATAGTCTGTTTTCCCTGCTGCACTTCAGGAAAGCAGTGAGCTATCAGCAGAGGCACAGGAGTGGTCTGTCTGCAAACTTGGGAAGATGCTGACACAACCATAACATCTTTCAGACTTTTGGTTGTAAGTTTAAGGTAGATTTGGGGTTGGGGATGGGGGGGCTTAAAATGTTAGCTTTCCACAAGATATTTGTATGCACAAGCCAGATAAAAATTAGACTTCAGGTCCTTAAAACTGTGCAGTTCAATTTCTAAATACATTTATTTTAGAAATTCGGAAATGGTTTTAAAAGAGGACAAACAAAAACTAAAGCAAATGCAAAAATTCCAGCCAAAGTTTACAGAAGAACAAAAGAGAGAGCTTATTGAAGTTCATCCATGGATCCAGAAGGGTGGACTTCCAAAAGCAGTTGCTAATTCAGTAAGTTTAAATGGATTAATACTACTCTTTATTATGTAAGTCTTCATTTGTTGTTGAGACTCATTTTTATAGTTGTTGCAGAGAAAACTTGATCAACTACATTGAGAGACAGTTTAATTCCAATTTTTAGGGTAACTTCTTCCCATGCTATGGGGAATGACAGTCCAGAACATGTTTGCAGGGTGGTTGTTGCTGTGTTGGTCCTAAAGAGACATGGTGGGTGAGGTAATATCTCTTATTGTACTAACTTCTGATGGTTAAAGAGAAGCTTTTGAGCTACACAGAGCTCTTCTTTAGGGCCTGAAGCTCAAAAGCTTGTCTCTTCCACTGACAGAAGTTGGTCCAATAAAAGATTATCCAGGTCATGACTGACAACACAGTAGCCATGTTTTACATCCGACAGCAATCTATCCCCTTTTTTTGCCAAGAAGTTTTTTGTCTCTGGAACTGATGCATTTACCACCACATTATCCTAGCCACCTTACGCCTGGCAAGCTTGCATAAGTTTTTAGTGGACCATGTGCCGTTCCCCTCTGTTATCTGGACCGGTGATCTGCTAGGTCACCCCAATCCTTGACTCTGGGAGCCAGCCTTACCGTGCTATGCTGTGAGAACCCCCACTCCTGGGCTGTTTACACACAGCCTCTAGCATGTAAGCTGCTCCTTGGATTGTGCAACCGAATAACACTAGCCAATATCTCCAGACCCAGACACAAGGGTAGGAACCTCCGTCTTCCAGAGTCCAGTTATGCCTGCTGGACGCTGCAAGCTTATATGTTTGTCAGTTTAACAAAGAAATTGATATGTACCAGGCTTGTTAATCCACGGGGAGTCTCTCTAACACACTTCAAACCAAACACACTGCTTCAGGTAGAACAGGGGCAGGCAAACTTTTTTTTTTTTTTTTTTGGCTTGAGGGCCACATCGGGTTTCCAAAATTATATGGAGGGCCGGTTAGGGGAGCCTATGACTCCCCAAACAGCCAGGCGTGGCCTGGCCCCCACCCCCCATCCAACCCTCCCCTGCTTGTTGCCTCCTGACAGCCCCCGAGGGACTCCTGCCCCATCCACCACCACCCCCATCCCTGATCGCCCCTGGACCTCCACCTTAACAACCCCCCACCGCTCCATCCAACCCCTCCTCTCATTCCCAACTGGTTCTCTTCCCCACGCCCCCCCCGGACCCCTGCCGCATCCAACCACCCTTTCTCCCTGACCGCCCCCAGAACTCCTGCCCCTGCTGCCCCATCCAACCCCCCCTCCTTCCTGACTGGTCCCCCGGACTCCTGCACCTATTCAACCCCCCTGACCCCTGTCCACACCCCCGCCCCCTGACCACCACTCTCAACTCCCCTGCCCTCTATCCAACCCCCCCCCCCCCCCCGCCCCCTTACCGTGCTGCCTGGAGCACCGGTGGCTGGCGGCGCAGCCGTGCCGCCCAGAGCACCAGGGCATGCAGTCGTGCCACCCAGCTGGAGCCAGCCACTCCACTGCGCAGCACAGAGTACCGGGTCAGGCTATAGCTCTGCAGCTGCGCTGCCCGGCAAGAGCTCGCAGCTCTGCCGCCCAGAGCATTGTGCTAGTGACGCAGTGAGCTGAGGCTGTGGGGGAAGGGGAACAGCGGGGGAGGGGGAGCAGCAGGGGGTGGGGCCAGGGGCTAACTTCCCGGGCCAGGGGCTCAGGGGTTGGGCAGGAGGGGGCCGTAGTTTACCCACCTCTGAGGTAGAATAAACAGATTTATTAACTACAAAGATAGATTTTAAGTGTTTAAAAGTCAAAGCACAATAAGTCGGATTTGGTCAAATGAAATAAAAGCAAAACGCATTCTAAGCTGATCTTAACATTTTCAGTGCCCTTACAAACTTAGATGCTTCTCACCGCAGGCTGGGTGGTTGCCCTTCAGCCAGGCTCTCCCCTTTGATCAGCGCTTCAGTCGCGTGGTGGTGGTGTCTGTAGATGTAGGTGGAAGAGAGAGGAAGAGCATGGCAAACGACTCTTTTGTCATGTTCTTTCTTCCCTCTTGGCTTTTCCACGCCCCCGCCCCCCCTTCAGAGGCAGGTGAGCATTATCTCATTGCAGTCCTGAACTGACCAAAGGAAAGGAGGTGACTCACCCAAGAGTCCAACAGATCCTTTGTTGCTGCCTAGGCCGGTGTCCTTTATTCCTGAGGCTGGGCTGGGTTTGGTTTGTCCCATACATGCCCTGATGAGGTGTGAACTACCCCTCTGCTCTTGGAGTTTTTGCCTGGGCCTATTTTAAGCTATGATGACCCATTTTCAGCCTCATAACTATATACATGAAATTACAACGTATAACATCACTTGCATAATGACAGGTTTCAGAGTAGCATCCGTGTTAGTCTGTATTCGCAAAAAGAAAAGGAGGACTTGTGGCACCTTAGAGACTAACCAATTTATTTGAGCATAAGCTTTCGTGAGCTACAGCTTATGCTCAGATAAATTAGTTAGTCTCTAAGGTGCCACAAGTACTCCTTTTCTTATAACATCACTGTAACAACAATGCTCAGTGCATCATGAGCCTTCCAAAGACACCTGACGTGACAAACTTTGCATTGGATACCACACAATCATATTATAAGGATGAACATGGGGGTGCAGGGGGTTCCCTTGAGGCACAGAGTATCACAGACCACCTCTGCAGATGACCACAAATGGACTGTCCAAGATTCCATCATATAGAACAGGTTCTCAAACTGGGGGTCGTGAGTCATGAGGTTATTACGTGAGGGGTCATGAGCTGTCAGCCTCCACCCCCAAGCCCTTCTTTGCCTCCAGCATTTATAATAGTTTTTAATTTATTGGGGAGGGGGTTCATACTCACAGGCTTGCTGTGTGAAAGTTTGAGAACTACTGATATAGAACATTGATGTGCACAAAATAATTCTTCCTTTGACCTTATCTGCATCTACATCAGAGGTTAGGTCAGCTTAACTAATTTTTCACACCCCTACATGCAATGGCATATTATCCATGGGGCCGTTGCCTAGGTGCCCCGGCAAAATGGGCACCTCACCCCCAGCAGACAAGCGGCAGGGTTGGGGGCCAGAGCCTCTCCAGCTGTGCTGGGAGTCTGCCCACAGCAGCTGCCTGAGAGAGAGCCTGGCTGGGAAGAGACAGCAGCCTGCTCCCTGCCCAGGCTCGGCTTCTGGGGAAACGGCTGAGTGAGCTGGAGCTCCCTCTTTCCCCCCAACATGTTCGGCCCCTGTCCTCAGAAGCCGAGCCTGGGCAGGGAGCAGGCTGCTGCCCCTTCCCAGCCAGGCTCTGTCCCTGGTGGCAGCTGGTGCACAGAGAGCATGCTGGGGAGCGGGGCTCTGACTCGCTGGGCTCCGGCTTGCTAGGCCCCTGTCCCAGAAGCCGAGTCGGGGAAGGAAGCGGGCTGCTGTTACTGTCCCCCACCTCCCAGCCAGGCTCTCTCCCAGGCAGCTGGCTGTGCTGCACAGAGCAGCCACTGAGCAGCTCCATCCTGCTCCCTGCCTGAGCCTGGCCGCCAGGAAGGGCAGGAGGTAGCTAAATGTGCTGACAGGGGCAGCTGGAGAACAGAGCAGGTAACATGGGGGGCAGGGAGGAGACATGTAGGAAGGTCACGCGTCCTCCCCTTTAATTGGTTCTCTTCTCCACGCCCCCCTCCCCCCGGCTTCCCGCCAGTATGGGGAGGCATGAGTCAGCCCAGATAGCTCTAGGCAAGCAGGGTGTGAGAAGCCCCAGTGCCCCAAACCCCATCCCCCCACAGAAGCACAGGGCGGCAGGGGAAGCCGCAGCACCCAGTCCCGTGCTGCAGCCCAGGTGCTGGAGGAGCTCTGGCTCCCTACTGCTGCCTCAGGACTGGGTGAGCACTCGCTCCCCGCTGCAGCCCTAGGGACCTGGTGGGAGGAGGAAGGGGCAGAGCTTCTCTGGGCTTGGGGCTGCAGTGGTTGGGGGGGCAGAAAAGAGCAAATGGGGGCTGCAGTGGGGGTTGAAATGGGCTGGGACAGTGTGTGGAAGAGGGGTTGGGGGAAGGGGCAGAACAGGGGCGGGGCTATAGGCAGAAGGTGTGGGGAAAGGGCCCCACACTTGCTCTGGCCCAGGGCCCCACGAAATCTTAATCCACCTCTGCCTACGTGCCACAGCTATGTCGACCCAACTTTTAAGTATTGGTTCACTTAGTGAGAGATCCTCATAAAGCATTATTGTATTTCTTTTGAAGGAGTGTATTTACTGTGAGGACAACACACGAAGCTGTTTTTATACACCATATGATGAAGAAATCCATGAAATGGAGCTTAATGAAATGATTGAAGCCAGTGAAGAAAACAACTTGGCTACCCTGAGTCAAATCAGTGAAGAACAAACCTAATATTTGGCACTATTTAAAAAAGCAGCTGCTTTAAATTACTATGATGCATCAGCATGTCTTAAGGTTTTAAAACTTGTTTCTAGTCAAATGAATCTGGTTTATAAAACAAATGGATTTTTTGTTCTAGAAAAGTCATTTGTGAATTAATCTCTTTGAATGGGGCAATCCCTTATCTTTCCAGTACACTGTTGAGGACAGTGCAGTTTTAGAAACAAAAATCTTTATATATTTAAAAAAAAAAAGACTCTCACTTAAATGCCTAAAGCTTTTCTATAAATTGTAGAAGCTTTCATGAAAGCCTATAGATCTGGTAATCAGGTTAATGAGTGCTGTAAAATACCTAGTTTAATTGTTTTCTTCAACTATCCACTTAGTAATGATGCAGCATTAAATTGAGTTTACATTTTGAGATCACTGTTAATTACTGAATTACTCCACTATATTGAAGAAAAATGTTGATACTCTGCAGGTATTTTGATTCACAATTCGCATCCTTTCTCCAATTAGTTGATCCCATCTTCTTTGTTCCCATTCATGTCATTTAAATACTGGGAATATTTTAATAGCATATTACTAACGTCAATATCTGTTCATAAAATTTTTAGGTCACAGATTAAAATTGTGAATGTATGGGAGAACATGAAGGAGAGCCATGAACTTTGTAATGTTTTGTTTTCATGATCATTGAAATGCTGTGAACTATTCATTACACTGACAAATTCTCAACTAATATTTATCTAGTATATGTTCAAAAACTTGAACTGCAGAAAAGAACACTGCCTCTCTACCACTGCTTGTTTGTTAAAGATTGGTATAAGTTTGTGTACCCTTCTTTCTAGTTTGTTCCTTCATTAAGCTGGCCACCAGTCTTTCAGTTCTGGCTAAATAAACATTAAACATGCATGTGTTCAGAGGGTTAGAGACTTCTCTCAAAGTCAAAATAGTTATTATACACAGAAAAGGTTTTTAGAACAGTACTCATTTCATTATATTTGGTTACTGAGTGATCTTCAGCTATGTGGGTAGAATCCTTTGATGTCAAGAAGTTTACTTGTAGTACCTCTGGAATAGTATGGATCTGGATATTCGTGCATTAGGTGCAGAAGCTGTTCTTTTATACTGCTTGGCAATGAGAAGAGGACAAAAAAGGGTGGATTTGCCAATAAGTGTTGAGATAAAGAACACTTAAGCTTAGAATACTTCTGGATGGCAGTACTGAGTCTGAAGGGTAGCAGGGGGAAATGTATAAAGAGATTCAGCTGCAGTCAAATTAAAACATTAGTTTCAATGTGTCTTCACTTAATGTGTTTACAATTACTACAACTGTATTTCTGGTGTTTCATCTTTATAGCTTAAAGGAAGAACTTACGAAACTCATAGAATCACAACTTACTAGTGACCATTTCACTTTAATGTTGTATGAAACACTCACCAGCAAGAGCTCGTACTCCCATTGTTTTTAATAGTGAAAAGATAAAACTTAAATCTGTATAAATATTAACTCAAACAGGAAACCCAGTTTAATTTTTCAGTGTTTATAAAGTCCAATGTACTAGATGTTTTGTGCAGAAATTAAGCCGTGCAGATATACCAGCATATTGCGCATATGCCATTATTACATGCAGAAATATATTATTTTAATTGGACCAGAGTGATTGAGAAATAAAGCTTTAAGAGTGCAATCAAAGTGTACAAACAACTTGCAGGGACTTCTCAACCACTTTGTAATTTTTTTTCACCATTAGCATGCTTTTCTGGCTAATTTTTTTTAACGAATGTCTTGTAACTAACTTAGTGAAAGGGAGGGAAGAGGTGTATTTAAAGCATTTTGTGGATGTTTATACAAAAACTTACCCTTGCATTTTTTTAAAGTGTGTGCATTTACAAGGTAGTAGTTAAAATATTTCCCTGTAACTTTAAAATGACAAATCTCCACTTCTAGGGAGGTTGGGAAAAATTATAATTTATGTTGTAATATGATGTGACATAACCTTTTGTCAACAATGTTTTCTGTACACAGTGCAATATATTTTGGTTTTGTCACTTGTGACTAATCTTTGACTTTTTGCATTTTAGAAAACTGATAAATAAAACAGATATATTTTTAGTTGCCTTTTTATTTATTGACCTTTTATAGCTGGGGGTAACTATATGCCAGTTATACCTAACACATGTAAACTACTGTTTCAAACGTGAAGATTATACAAACTACTAATAGCTTACTGTACCAAAGCAGATAAAATTAAATCTTTGCTAATGTCTCAGAATAGTAAACTTAGTGTTCAAAATGGAAAATGCAACCTTTGCATGCTGAAAATGTTGGTTTAGTGGTTCTGGGACTCTGGACAAAGTGACTGGCAGGGGAAGCACCCCTGACTTCAGTATGTTTGAATGTGAATTAATGGGCGTTAGCTGTTCAAAAACACCAGAAGGTGACGTTCTCTTGCTTGTTTTTTGTTAAATGTCAACTAGACTACTATCATTACTTGTTCTCTCGCCCTCCTCTAAATCCTTGTAATGAGCAGGTGAGGAGACCAGAATTCCAGTTTCACCCCCTGAAACTCAGTCATGTTTAATCACTATTAGACATACCTACCTTTGTAGTGTTAGTAATGCTGTAAAGTATTAAAACCCAGTGCTTCAAGCTAATTTACTTTCCGTGTGTGTGTGTTTCTATAAGTTTGAACTTTAGCTCATGAAAATAATTGTTTATAATCCATTTCTAACTACATTTTTGCATTCTTGTGCTCTCACACAATGCTGCAATGTTTGAGTTGGGAATGCTACTTTTTAAAAAAAAAAGTTTCCATTGGAGTGAAAATAGTTCTGTTGGCTTTAGATTTGATTAAAAGCTTTTATAAAACCTAAATTTTGGGCCTACCACAGGAAAACAAATTAAAAACTATTAGGCTCAGTTTTTTAGAATTGTAGATCTATTTTTCACAATTACCACAACTGCATGCCAAATTCTAAGCCTTAATAATAGAGGTGCTACAAAAGGCTCTATGAAAGGGGTAGACATATAAGGTTTTTCATAGAACCTTAAAGCAAAGGGTAGTTCCGCATTGACCAAAACGGAGTGTGTATTTGTCTACTGTATAAGGGAATTCTGAAGTCCTATAGTTCTTCAAAAGAAACCCATTGTATCAGGGAGAATTAATATGGTTTCCAAAAGCCACACAAAGGTAAAAGTCAATTTAAAAAAAAAAAAAAGTGCAATTTGGTTTATCTGCTTGAAAGGGTGGGGTTTAGGGGTCAATTGTGCTAGATTGAGCTCAGTGCTTTCTTTTAAAGTAAATTGAGCTTTCCTCGTAATAAATAAATAAAAATTAATTGTGGAGACCAAAGTTAGCTTATCCAGAATTAGTACAGTCCATACAGCAGCAGTGCAGGATTCCCCAGGTTACCCCATTTAGTCAGGGACTTGCTTAGGTGTGAGGATAAATTGGCCTACTTTGATGTCTTCCCTGAAACCGACAAACCGATGTGCCAATTGTGGTGATGGCTTTTGTATTGTGGGCATTTGTGGACTGAGATTACCATCTTTCACACAGGTTGCTGAACAGTAGCCAGATTGATGGTAACTTTGACAGGTTCTTTGGGTAACAGTCACAGGCCTTTTTATCAGATGTATAAAAATTCTCTATAATTGGGAAGAGAGAGTAGTGATTTGTATTGTGGAAATGTGAAAAGTCAGATACCATATTAAAACAGAGATCCAGGACACATTAAAGCAAGTAAAGTCATCCAGGAATGAAAATATGAAATTATATTTTACCCAGATATTTTCAAAATCAAAATTTTCCGGACGCAGTAGAGACTGAAATATTTGTACTAGGCTATGAAGCCAAAGAATAGTAACTTGCACACACTGAGCATGTGTGCAAAACTTGTGCTCAATTTCAGTTAGTCGCTAATCCTTTCCTGTTTTTTCCATAGACTTTACCGCAAGTGTGTTTGGTGACTGTTAACTTGTTAGTAATTATTACTGTCCACGGAATGTGGAATAACCCATCTTTTTTACCCGGAGTGTTGTTCTGACAGTGCACGCTGCTGCTCCTGCAACCCGACCGTTTCTTTGTGACTGCAAGACAGAACTCAGTGTATCTGAAAAGCAGTAGTTGTGATGTGGACACTGCTGGATTTGGAACATGAAGAAAATATCCTTTAAGACAACTCGTCACAGAGCTATTTGTGACTGAGATTTAGAAAAGGGAAATAGAAGCAAGGAATCCTGGGTTCTGTTTTGTCTGCCACTGGCACAATATGACTTCAAACACTTTGGTGCTTTGCCCACTCTGTCCCCTCTGTTAGATTAATACTGACAATTTACCTTCCTGGTGTGTTGAGATGGAATTGCTGCTGGAAAAGTGCCATTTAAGGATCAGAAAGCAGGCACTATATATGAAGTTCAAACTGTAACTTTCAGAAAAGGCCTTTTTTAATTTGAAATGGTGGTCTCTGCTAGATCAGGGACAGAAAAAGGACACATGGTAGTCAGAGAATTTAAGCATGCCCTTAAGTGCTTTGCTGAACAGGGACGGATTTAAGTCCCACTGAAGTCTGTGTTAAGTGTTTGTAGAATCAGGGCCTAAATTTGCAAACTTACTCCTTTGGAGCCAGAAAATTATTACTGTTCTCTGACCAAAGCACTAACTTGGCAATGTACCTTTTTACAAATTCAGGTTTCAGAGTAGCAGCCGTGTTAGTCTGTATTCACAAAAAGAAAAGGAGGACTTGTGGCACCTTAGAGACTAACCAATTTATCTGAGCATAAGCTTTCGTGAGCTACAGCTCACTTCATCGGATGCATTAGTGGAAAATACACTGAATGCATCCGATGAAGTGAGCTGTAGCTCACGAAAGTTTATGCTAAATAAATTGGTTAGTCTCTAAGGTGCCACAAGTACTCCTTTTCTTTTTACAAATTCAGACTTTGCAAAATGCCTTAAAATGTTGACGTGTATACCAACCTTTATTAGCATCAAATCATCCACAGAATTGCAAACTGCATAGGAGTCACTTATAATTAAAATAAATACACAAATGTACAGTGGAAGAATGAGGAAAATGCACTACAAGCTGCATAATTTGCAAGTAGGTAGCAAAGGGGAAGAGTACAAATGTTTAAAGAAGCAACAATGCAATCAAATACGAAGATTTCTCAAGAAGCATTACTTTCCTGAATACATAATATAGTTAAACTTAATATACCTTTTCCTTTATATTGGCTGCTTTCCAGTATTATCTCTGCTTCTGATGCTATATCTGCAGTTTTATATACTAGAGTGTATTGATTCTTAGAAAAGTTGGTGTATGTTGCCCAGAGAGTACATTATCTGGTACTCCTAGAACAAAGACCATGGGTAAGACCCAGAAAAAGATGGTGCAAAACACTGAAGGAGGACAAATTTTGGAGTGAGCTTGGAAGACACACTCAACAGGAATGCTTGGAGACAAAGAACAGAAGCTGCCCACCCTGACTGACAGGTGAAGAAGAATTCTTACAGAAGTGTGGATTGTGTTGTGTGAGAGGTGGGTGTACGTCAAAAGAAGTACATCTGGCATGTTCTCCTCTGACAGCATTAAAGATGGGTGGTTTTCTTTACATTGTAAACTATTGGGAATAATTTAAGCTGCAGACTACAGCAATAGCCTGTTTGGAATATTTCTCTCTGTGGCCTATAGATGTCACTGTTCACACACATTTGGATTTGCTGGAGGCTGTTTTGCTCTTGTTTCATTTGTTCTTCTTTTTCTACAGCTGCTTCTTTTGTATTACCTGATTTAGTACTGCTGGATTTGGGGGGGTTACTTTTCTTTTTTGTGCATTTAGAGCTAGATTCTCCTCATAGATGCATGGCCTGAATTTAAAATAAGGAGTTCAAATGAAATATTACTTTAATTGAACATGGAAATGTTGATTCAATTCATGTTTCCACGTTCCAAATAGAAATTTATTTTTGTCTGCCCCACGCTTCAAACTACTTCAAAACAGAACAGTTTTAGCCAACAGATAACTGCTGTGGATTGGAGGACTTCAACTCTGGCTGCTAAATATTAGGAAGACGTTCATATTCAGTAATACCATTTGCCCATTTTCTGTGTGTGCCGTTGCCAAATTGGTCTGTTCTGGGTGAGACAGCTAAATGGGATGGGCTCCACCTCTTCAACAGTAGCATTCAACAGCATGCCACATCATACCTAGCTTTCAGAAAATATCCTGTATGCAACAGTGTATCCAGCACTTACCAATGTAGCCTCAAAAATACCTTCGATCTGCTGCTGAAGGAGATAATCGTTGAATAGTTTACCCCTCCACCCTGCTGGGGTTGTGGCACTGGACAGCATTTCCACTGGGAATGCACAGGGTGTATGAGAACAACTTGCCAGTGCCCCTGGCTTTGAATACTGTCTGGTTTTTACTTTAATGGAGTTAGTGAGAAAGACTTAACTTAAACAGTAGTTTGTAAAACTGAGCCATTAGTCACTTGTATTTATCATGGCACTTGTTAAAGGAACTGAAGTGTAGAATGGTCATTCCTGCCACTCACTGAAGGAAGAGTTGATGTGATTGAATTCATCCTCCCTATTAACTTTTTGTTTTAAGACTCCAGGTGTAACCAATGGCTTACAAAAGATGAGCGCACTAGTTCCACCTCTATTAACAGTACAGAGCTTTCCAAGCATTTTACAGTCCATGCTGTCCAACATGCATCTGTTAGCTGCAAAATAACTCTGGAGGGAGAAGGTTTAACAATTTAGGGCAATCAGAGGGAGCCGCTTACGTGGCAAGTCATCAGGCTGCTGATTCTAGTCCAATGATCTCTTACATTTGAGGAAGAATAAATGTTTCTCAGTGCTGAATCAGCCTGACTAAGCAGGTAGTGTATCCTTGTTTTTGATGCACTGCATGCAGCAGGCATAACACAAGTCCTATGAATCACTGAATAGCGTGAAGGATTCAGAAGTGAGACCATTTTTAGGGACCTGCTGCCAGTGAGACCAGACTCTGTCCACCAGAGGGACCTTTAGATCAGGTTGACACTATCACTTTGGTATAACTTGCATTGCTCAGGTTGTGAATAAGCCACCCTCCTGAGCAATGTTAGTTACACAAGCCTAAGCACCAGCATAGTGGACAGCATTATGTTGGCGGGAGAGCTACTCCTGCTGACATAGCTACCACCTCTTGCAGACATGGATTTATTATATTGATAGGCTCTCTCCTGTTTGGCATAAAGTGTCTTCACCATATGCTCTACGGTGGTGCAGCTGGGCCAATGTAGCACTTCTAGTATAGACTAGCCCTTAGTGTTGTGTTGCATTAAGGTCTTGTTACTCTTCAGCAAAGCGTCAGGCAGTGTTTGCCTTCAGCTGGGGCACAAAGTACTTTATGCTTTGACATGTTTGTATGGTTAGGGTAGCAAGTAGAACAAAGAAGTGGGCGGGGGGGAATTCCCTGACACATCTAGTAACCACAGAGCACACTTTTCTCTATTTTCTTCATTGTGTGTTTTTAATACAGTAACTAGTATGCACAAGTATGAGTACTCCTGTTTCTTTACGCTGGCTCATGTTAATGATTAAATTATTTTTGGTGTTACTACTGAACCAACTTAAAAATCATACTTCTGACCCAAAAAAACCCCTGGCCTTTTTTTGTTTGTTTGTTTTGGGTACAATGCTTTGCCAAATGTACAAAAATGTACCTCAGTCCCTGGAAAAATCATGGAGCAGGTCCTCAAGAAATCCGTTTTGAAGCACTTCAAAGAGAAGAAAGTGATCAGGAACAGTCAGCATGGATTCACCAAGGGCAAGTCGTGCCTGACTAACCTAATTGCCTTCTGTGATGAGATAGCTGGCTCTGTGGATGAGAGGAAAGCAGTGCACGTGTTATTCCTTGACTTTAGCAAAGCTTGTGACATGGTCTCCCACAGTATTCTTTCCAGCAAATTAAAGAAGTATGGGCTGGATGAATAGACTACAAGGTGGATAGAAAGCTGGCTAGATCGCCAGGCTCAATGGGTAGTGATCAATGGCTCCATGTCTAGTTGGCAGACAGTATCAAGCGGAGTGCCCAAGGGTCGGTCCTGGGGCTGGTTTTTGTCAATGTCTTCGTAAATGATCTGGAGGATGGTGTGGATTGCACCCTCAGCAAGTTTGCAGATACGAAACTGAGAGGAGAGGTAGATATGCTGGAGGGTGGGGACAGGATACAGAGGGACATAGACCAATTAGAGGATTGGGTCAAAAGAAATCTGATGAGGTTCAACAAGGACAAGTGCAGAGTCCTGCACTTAAGACAGAAGAATCCCATGCACCACTACAGACTATGGACCGAGCGGCTAGGCAGCAGTTCTGCAGGAAAGGACCTAGGGGTTACAGTGGACGAGAAGTTGGATGTGGGTCAACAGTGTGCCATTGTTGCCAAGAAGGCCAATGGCATTTTGGGCTGTATAAGTAGGAGCATTGCCAGCAGATCGAGGGATGTGATCATTCCCCTCTATTTGGCATTGGTGAGGCCTCATCTGGAGTAGTGTGTCCAGTTTTGGGCCCAACACTACAAGAAGGATGTGGAAAAATTGAAGAGTCCAGCGGAGGGCAACAAAAATGATTAGAGGGCTGGAGAACATGACTTTTATGAGGAGAGGCTGAGGGAACTGGGATTATTTAGTTTGCAGAAGAGAAGAAGGAGGGGGGATTTGATAGCTGCTTTTGACTACCTGAAAGGGGGTTCCAAAGAGGATGGATCTAGACTGTTCTCAGTGGTAACAGGTGACAGAACAAGGAGTAATGGTCTCAAGTTGCAGTGGGGGAGGTTTAGGTTGGATATTAGGAAAAACTTTTTCACTAAGAGGGCGGTGAAGCACTGGAATGGGTTACCTAGGGAGGTGGTGTCAGGTTTGACAAAACCTTGTCTTGGATTTAGTTGGGGATTGGTCCTGCTTTGAGCAGGGGGTTGGATTAGATGACCTCCTGAGGTCCCTTCCAACCCTGTGATTCTATGATCAGTTTTGGAGTGTCTGAGCAACCAGAGTAGTATGAGGTGAATGATATCCTAGCAGAAGGAATGGAGAGAGATGAGAGCACAAGGGGAAAGAAAGCAAATAGCATAAATGAGGAATTGCTACCTTGCCTTGCTAAACTGAGATTCAAACTACCTATGCTGATTACCCCCCATCCACTTCCCTGGCATATCAAGAAGAGCATACTAGTATCAGAGGAAAGGCAGGGCAAGGCTTCTTTTTTGAAATTAGAGCTGGTCAAAAAATCCCTACTGCTTTACATCATAGGGAAACTGAAATGTTTTCTTTCCCCTAAAACCTCAATAAAATTTGATTATAAATAAAACTGAAATTTAAAATAAAAAAAAAAAATTTCAAACAATATTTTTACCACAAACTAAAAAATTAATTACAATTTGTTTTTGTTTTTTTCCAGACAAAAAGCCAGAAGCCTTTGATCAATTGTTTTGGTTGTGGTTTAAAAAAAAAAAAAAAAGTTGTAACCTAGTTGTGGATCCAGAGGAATGACCATGATTACTAACTCCATTAGTTCTTACAGAAAGACTTAGTCTTTGCATTTTCTCAGACACAAAGGAAAAAATATGTATTTTCAGCCTAGATTAACTTTATTTTGTCATATCTAAATTAAAACTAATGAGTGGGACCCTCCTTCAAGGTTATGTCATGGTATCATCTCGCCCTGACGATACCCCTCTGGGGGAGGGGACCCTAATTATTAGAGAGAGACAGGTAATAGTAATGGGGGATTAGAAATATAGATAGTTGGGTTTGTGATGATAGGCAATTCACCATATGGTTCTGCCAACTGGTAGCAAAGGTTGCGGACCTCTTGACACAACTAGAAAGACTTAAATGAGGTGCGGGGATGGAGCTGGTGGTCATGGTACATATAGGTAGCCATGACTTAGTGAAAGGAAGGAGAACCTGGAAGCCAAGTTTCAGCTGCTGGGTGAGAGATTAAAGTCCGGGACCTCTGTTGTAGCATTTTTGTGACCACTTAGGGAGAAGTGCAGGATCTCAATGCTTGGATGAGATGATGCTGTTGGGAAGAGAAACGTGGAATATCAGGTTGGAAGGGACCTTAGCAGGTCATCTAGTCCAACCCCCTGCTCAAAGCAGGACCAATCCCCAATTTTTGCCCCAAATCCCTGAATGGCACCTTCAAGGATTGAACTCACAACCCTGGATTTAGCAGGCCAATGCTCAAACCACTGAGCTATCCCTCCTGCCAAAGAGGGGTTTAGGTATATTAGGAACTGGGAAACCTTTTGGGAAAGGAGGAGCCTACACAGGAAGGATGGGCTCCACTTCAACCAAAATAGAACCAAAGTGACAGTGTGTAATATTACAAAGGTCATGGAGGAGTTCTTAAACTAAGGACTGGGGGAAAGCCGACAGATGTGGAGGAGCATATAATTTGGACAGATACATCCCTCAGGGGAGGATTTATTAAAGGGGATTCTCTATATCTTAGTAAAGAGGAGAGGACAAATGCTCATAAAGTACAGATCAGAACTGAAGAGAAACAATTAAATGAAAAACAGCCCCACTCAATTACATCACATAATGGCAGACAACTAACTATTGACAAATTTTATAAGTGTTTGTATACAAATGCTAGAAGTCCAAATACTAAGATGGGTGAACTTGAGCACGTGGTATTGAATGAAGATATTGATATAACAGGCTTCATAGAAACTTGGTGAAACTATGACAATCAATGGGACACAATAATACTAGGGTTCAAAATATATAGGAATGACAGAGTAGGCTTGCTGGTGAAGGAATGGCACTATATGTGAAAGACAGCAAAGAGTCAAATATAGTAAAA
The DNA here is from genome assembly GCF_015237465.2 of Chelonia mydas. Classification (NCBI taxonomy): domain Eukaryota; kingdom Metazoa; phylum Chordata; order Testudines; family Cheloniidae; genus Chelonia; species Chelonia mydas. Next base: position 41,726,029 of record NC_057855.1, read on the forward strand.
ATCTTAAATGAATCAAACTGTACCATAGAGTCTCTGTGGATACATATTCCCTGCTTGACTACTAAGAGTATAACAGTAGAAATATACTACCGACCACCTGACTGGGACTGTGATGGTGATTATGAAACGCTCAGGGAGATTAGAGGCTACAAAAACAGAAAAACCAGCAATAATGGGGGATTTCAACTATCCCCATACTGACTGGGTATGTTACCTCAGGATGGGATACAGAGATAAAAAAACGTCTAGACGCCATTAATAACTGCTTCTTGGAGTAGCTTGTCCTGGAATCCACGTGGGGAGAGGCAATTCTTGATTTAGTACCTCTTAAGCCTGCTAAATAATCAGTGGGGCCACTGAATGGTCAAGGTGCAAAAGGAGCACTCAAGGAAGATAAGGCCATTGCAGAGAAGCTAATGAATTTCTCTGGCTCCAGCTTCCAGCCGTTAGTTCTTGTTCTGCCTTTCTCCGTTAGATTAGAGCCCTTTAGTACCTGGTATTTTTTCCCTGCAAAGATATTTATATGCAGTAATTGTCACCTCTCAATCTTTTTTTGATAAGCTAAACAGCTGGAGCTCTTTAAGTCTCTCCCTGTAAAGCATTTTCTTCAGTGCTTGAATCATTTCAGTAGCTCTTTTCTGCACCCTCTCCAGTTTTTCCACATTCTCTTTAAAACGTGCACACCAGACTCTACACAGTATTCCAGGGTCAGTCTCACCAATGATGTATATAGAGGTACAGTCACAGAGAATGAATGAGTGTCTTTTTTTCTACTGTGTCCAAGCCCTGCCCATGGAGCACACAGCCTATTTGGCTTACATTTAAAGGTAAATGAATTCAGTGGGCCCAACTACTTGGGCAAGGACTATCTGTGTAAGGGTTTTTGGGCTCAGGCACTCCATAGCAGACCATGTATAAATAGTATATGGAACCATTGTTCAGGTGCAGGAAAGCAAGGTCAGATTCTCAGGGGAAGGAAGACCTTGTAATTAAGGTACTGGCCTGACACTCACTGGAGGTGGGGGGGGGGGGATTGATCTCAGATATGCAACTTCAGCTACGAGAATAGCGTAGCTGCAGTCGACGTATCTTAGATCGACTTAGAATCACTTACTTCGCATCCTCACAGTGTGGGATCGACGGCTGCCGCTCCCCCGTCAACTCTGCTTCTGCCTCTCGCCGTGGTGGAGTTCCGGAGTCAACAGCAGAGTGATCGGGGATCGATTTATTGCGTCTACACTAGACGTGATAGATCGATCACTACCCGCCGATCCAGTGGGTAGTGTAGACATGGCCTTAGGAGGTCTTGGTTCAATACCTGGCTCTGCTGAATGTGTCCTATGCAACCTTGCGCAAGGTCTTAGTGCCTCAGGTCCCCATCTGGACAGAGGGAATAATTGTTATTTTTCTGACACCCTTTGTCTGTTTAGATGTTATGGGACTGTCTTTTGCGGGTGTTGAACAGCACCTAGCACGATGAGGCCCCATTTTCACTGGGGCCTCTAGGCATGACTGTAATACCAACCATGAGTAACAGAAAGGCTTCCTGAAAGAAGTGAGTTTTGAGGGAGAATTTGAAGGAGAAAAAATATTTCAGATGTCAGGATTGAGTTCCAATAGTTCCTGTATTTTTTTTCATAGAAGGCACTCTGGCTAAAAAATAAACCATGCATATAAAATCAATTATAAGGGTTTATATTCCTTATCAGAACACTTTTAATATCTTTAAAAATCTTAATCCTTGATATTGTTGGACTAACTTCTGGGAAGCTTGAAATGAAATCTGTTTGGATTTGTCTTTTTCTCCTGGCTGTTTGTGTTCATCCTGGTCTGTTTGTCTAGGGCTGCTTATGAGTACTGGCCTGCTGACTTTTGATTTTTTTTTAATTCCTTTGTTTTATTTTTAATTAAGAGAATTAAAGCATCTGTTTGGAGGGGAAAACTGGAGAATTACACACATTGGCTAATGTAAATAAGGAAAAGGTAGGTCAAATTTAGAATATAATAACCTTGATTGTGAACCTTTAAGTGATGGCTAAGTTCTACATCCTACCCAAGATACAGTTGCTCAAAAGTATTTGATGGTATTGCCACTATGTTTATAAGAATGTTTGACTCATTAATCATGAGCACTATCATGCCTAGCTCATTAATCATCAGCACTATCCTGCTCTACCAGGGGCCAATTCTTCCCTGCAACAGGTGTGAGTAACTAACATACACTGGAAGGGGGAGAGAGAATGAGTCCATCCTTATCTAAGCCTTCAACTGCATATCAAACAACAGATCCTCTTTTTGTGGGCTGCTTCTCTTTCCTTTTACAATGGGGTGCGGTGTCAGATCAGAGAGCGTGTTTATATTACTTTGGAGTGGAAAAGAATAAAGGCAGTTTCTGTGAGTGGACTTGAAAAGGGCTGCATTGATTTTTTTTGTTTTTTTTTTTGTTTTCCCCCTTCCATCAGAGCTGCTGGAAACCTCCTTCCCTCCCCAATGCTCACCTCTTCCTGCCTTTGTCAGGAAAGTGTTACATCTGACACCTTTCCAGTAAGGTACAGAAATGCAAATTTAGAAATCCAGCAACACATAATCAGAGGATGTAAACTTTCTGTGAACCTAATTTGTGGATTTAAAAAAATCCCCTATTTTAGCACATTTCTAAAATGCTTTTGACACTTTTTGGGACTAATTGTATTGCTTGGGCCTAGCTGATTTTTCTTAGAACTAAAACACTGTTGAGAATTATGAACAGACAAGTAGATTTCCCTCCCTCCAGGAAGGGCGGAGTACACACACTTGGTTTCTGTTAATATTATTTATACCCAGGCGTTCTGGTTTTATTAAAAGAGCAGACGCCCTTAGTTAACATACCTAAAACTAAAACCTCCTCCCGCTGTTTGTGTATTTCATTGTGGACACAGCTTCTCCACTAACACAATCTAAGAAGCACACTGGGGACTTGCATGGCTATGGAGCTAGTATGTCACTCCCTCAGTGCCGCTAAAAACAAATATGCAGCAACAATCACTAGAGTATTCAGGTTTCAGAGTAGCAGCCGTGTTAGTCTGTATCTGCAAAAAGAAAAAAGGAGTACTTGTGGTACCTTAGAGACTAACAAATTTATTTGAGCATAAGCTTTCATGAGCTCCAAGGTGCCACAAGTACTCCTTTTTTCTTTTTTAGAGTATTCAGTTATATTATTCGACAGTTACAAAAAGCCATCAATCCACTGCTGTAACATTCCGGAGTGGGCTAAATATGCACCAGGCAGTGCTTTCTCTCTTCAGCTGCAGCAAAATGCAGAAGGTAGGGCATATGGGTGTGAGAGATAAATACAGTGGGTATATATAGCTAGGGAATCACAGTATTTACCATCTAGCTTCCCTTCTCCAAGGCTTTATAAAGGAAAGCCTTCTACCCTCGATCTACAGTGTCATTTACAAAGGGGGGTGGAGAATGACTATTGCTAGCCACAAAATCCACTGCTGAACCGAAGCTGGCATTTTTCATGTTGTCTCTTGGCCGTGTTTCCATCGTGGAAGTGTCAGGATTTGCACTTTGCTTTCACAGGGGCATCAGAAGAGCCCTAACCAAGAGTCTCTTTCATCTCATGGAAATGAAACCAAGCTGAGCTGCTGCTGCTGCACTTCCCACAGACTCGGAACACTTCCCCTGCTGCCGGGGAATCTCCGCACAAGCTGTACACTTGGAGGAGCTTGAGGACAACCACTGCCAGAGCGGCTTGTTGGATGTGTGTGATCGATGGTGAAAATGCTCTGAGACGGATTAACGCACAGGACTTCACCAAGTGTCTCGTGATGACTTAAATCTCTAAACTCAGGCAAGTGCATGCAACCTAAGCTCAATTATGTCTTATGCTTGCTTTAAGCTGCAGGGGGCGCTATGCACACCACTTCACTGCCTTAGAGCAGGTTAGCTTTCGGTCTTCCCTTTCCTACCCATCCTGAGAAAGATTAGTGCAGGTCTCCCTTTCTGTGCCCTGCTGGCTGGTGATTCCTGGCCTCGGGCTTTAAAATGCTGAACGTTTTTGTTGGTGATGGGTTGAGGAAACAGCCTGTGGTTTTACCTTCCCCTTGAGAAAATCTTATAAGTAAACTGTTTGCTAGAGGCTAAAAGTAGGGCCAAATGTTTTTAATGTTGCAGGATAATACACATTTATCTTTATAATGCATTGTTATCAGTACTAGTGAGCAGAGGCTGAGAGTAAAATTTTCAAAATGAATGTATTACTGGAGGGCAATGGCTTTTTTTTTTTAAGCAAATCTGGGATTGCATTCACTCTGTGAAATGCCAGTTTCCAGGAGATGTCATTTTGTGCTTTGGGTGTTACTTTTAGTTGAACTGTCCATGCCACTGCTTCCATTTACACATCAAAACACCACCCTCCCTCCCTAAAGCAGAAAGGTCTTTACAGGCAGTGCTCTCACCTCCCTTTTGAGGAGCATTGCCCTTCTTGCTAGTTCAAAGGCAGGCGAGAATTTTAGCACAACTGGGGAAAACAAACAACTCTGTACCCAGCTGTGAATGAAAAAACACCCACATCAGATAATTTAAAGAAAGTTACAAAGCAGAGGTCTACCAATAATTTAGATATCTGATTTTATTGTTCCATAGGGTCGTTAACAAAGGAAAGTTACATGTCTTAGTCCCCATGTACTTATTTTGCTTCCTCTCCTAGCTGGTTCTATGCTCAAATACCTCCATGTACTAAGGAAGCAACTTCACAATACTTTTCCTGTAACGATGACAGCTCTGTGAAAGGTAATATCACAGCATAAATAGCCTATATCTTCCAAAAATAGGAACATTGAGGTGTATGACCTTGTATACAGGAATGTTGATGCTCCAGAAGTCACTGGAAGTATTTCCTTTTTGAAGAAAATTTTCAATTCTATTTCACACACTTCTTTTCAACACCTGTCATTCCCCAGCAGAAAAAATGTACAGGTAAAGTCAAGCCACAAGTAAAGCATCTGCCTAGTACTTAAGTTATAATTACAGCTTTACAAAAAGAGACTTACTTGGGGAAATCAAGTTAAGAGCAGTTTCTTTAGAATGGCATTCATGTAACCATGCCTAGGAAGTTTAGTGTCCTAAAGTCAAACAACAACACAACTACATTGCTCCCTTCAATAATAGCCTAAGCATTTTTCAGTATTAAACAAAAGAAACATTCAAATTCCAATACTTGAGCTAACAATGCTTAGTACAAGAACTAAGTGCTAAATTACCAGCAGTGTGTCCACAACAGATACAAATTTAACAGCAAACAGTATGGAACTGGATTTTTAATTTTAAAGTGGTTAGAAGTGTATCACACTCCAAAATACATGCAATCCTTTGTGAATTCAATATTTTTTTATTAAAAAGATTAAAAATAAAACATTTGACACCCTAATATACATAAAGTCACAATAAACTCAGATGTGCTAAAAGCAAAATGTGCATAAAACACTCATTTCTAAAAGGCACCCTGCCACCAATATTTTCAATGTTTGTCTAATTCCAACTGATCTCTAGTTTACTCTTCCTTCACTGAAGGCAAGATTCTAGACCACTAAATAATAAAAATTCTAACCACACCAATCCCTTTCAGGGATCTTTACTATCACTATAACTCTTAAAATTGTGCATGCACACTTAAGTCCTATACCTCTCATTGAGTTAACCACCAAGATATAAAATGTACAAGGGCTTTTTCTTAATAGAAAAAGGGAGTGATATTTGGGCCATTTATAAGGGCCAAGAGAAAGAGACAAGGCTGTGAAATACTGCTGTGCATCCACCAAAGAGCTTTGCTACAAAAAAATCTCTTTTCCTCCCTACCCACCCTCACACCCCAAACTCTCCTAAACAATCCAATTGTTACAAAACATCTCACACACAAATAGATGAAATGTTAACACATTTAACAATTAACCTGTCAGGGTCTGACAGTGTAAGAGTGCCATCTATGCAGTCCCGATATACAGTAATGTTAGACACACAAATGCACCCTCTGAAAGCCCCTGTCCATTCCAATGGCTGTAAGGAGAACACAGTGCTCAAGTATTCTCCCATTATTAGGTAGATCTTTGTTGATTCCTGTATAGTTTCTTTATTTACCAAGGTCTCCACATAGATTTGGAAAAGCTAGGTGAAGGCATGTTGTGTGTCCTGGAGCTGTCCAGTCCAGCTGGGGAGGCCGGGCTTTGCTCAGCCTCTGTCTCTTCCAGATCTGAGCAGGTCTCTTCACTGGAGGAAGGGGAAAGAAGAGCTGAAGGGGGGCTGGCCAGGCTCAGAGCAGCAGGGGACACCCCCGTTGGCTGGGAGAGCCCCTCACTGCCAGGCCAGGGGCTGATGGAGGGTTCTGACAAAACATCCGCGATCAAGTCCTGGAAACTGCCTTCGTTGAGTGGCATGGACTCCAGCAGGTGGTTCAGCAGCTCGGCAGCGACGGTGGAATCAATCCCCGGGCAGTTGGAGACGAAGGTATGAACTTCATGCATGCACTGAATGTACCCGGCTGCAAACCGCTCGCTAGCCTCCCGGTGCAGCTTGTCACTTTCTGCAGCAGCCGCAGCAGCAACACCCATAGGGAAACACACATAGCTGGAGTCAAAGGGGGGGGGGGAGCCCCTTCCCTCCCCCCAGCACCCCTGTTCTCTGGCCATGCCAACCCCTCCCCCTTCACAGCACGGCTGGCACGTCACTTCTCGGGATGCTGCAGCCCCCTCGTCAGAGGGAAGCTGCCCCCCCCCCCCCCGCATCTCCCGTGCCCGAGGGGGACTCACCGAGAGACCGGCTCTGCAGCACGCCCTGCACCCGCTTCACCGTCAGCTCCAGCACCTCGGCGTTCTCCATCTTCGCCTGAAACTGCCCGCCGGGGCGCGGCGAGAGAGGACAGCGATCAGCCCCGCGCCAGGGCCCCCCGGCTCCCGGCGCGGCGCCCCCGCTCCCGCGCCCTTGCCGCAGCCCTACCTCCGTGTCGGCCAGGATGAGCCGCAGCTCCTGCAGGCTCTCGTTAATCCGCGCTCGCCGCTTCTTCTCCACCAGCGGCTTCCTGGCCTAGGGAAGGAGAAGGGGAAACACACATTGCACCGACTGCCGCATGCCCCCTGAGGCCAGGCCGCGGCTCCAGTGCCCCCTCCGGGGGTCCTGCAGCCCCTACCCCCCTCCGGGGGTCCTGCAGCCTCTACCCCCCTTCCCCCCCGGGGGTCCTGCCTGGGACCCCTTCGGGTCCGGCTCACCTTCCTGTCCCCCCCTCTCGCGTCACAGAAATCCTCCTCCTCCCGGCTGGGCCGGCTCTTGCTGGGCCGAGAGGACGGGGCCATGGCAGAGCGCGGCGCAGACACCACGGGCTGGGGGGGAGGATGGGGGAGGGGCGCAGGAGGCAGCAGCTGGCAAGCGGTGCACAGGGGCGGCCTTCTGCACCAGCCGGCCCGCGAGCGTCCCCACGGCCCTCTCCCCCGCCCCCTCCTGGCGCCGCCACTCCCCGGCCCTACTTATAGCCTCTGATTTGCATGTCAATGAGCCCATTGGTCACGCCGAGCCGGGAGAAGCTTCAGCGTTAGGCAAACTGACCAATGAGAGACGGGCGCTTTGTCTATCCAGGGGCGCTCTGAGCCTCCGCCAGTGCAGCGGGAGGGGGGTGAGAGGGCTGGGGTAGGGCAGGATGCCCCAGGCTGGATGGTGTTGGTTGGGGTCCTTCCCTGCCTGTTTTTTTTTTTTTTTTTTTTTGTCTCCTGTGTACTGGGACTCACTTAGCCGTGTTTGTCTCGGTGTATTGGGAACACACAGAGAGTCCGGCTGTACCCAGGGTTCAATCTCAACTCTAGGGGAGTGGTGCTGGGCTGTAATCCCCGCCCAGGGCTCTAAGGGAGGCTCAGACGTGTGATAAGGGATGGGAACACTGGCACCAATTCACATGTTTCATGGGGGAGGGGGCAATTTCCAGTTCCCACCCCATCTACATGGACCTCCGGTCTCCCTGGGCCAGGGATTCTTCCCTCTCTTACCTGAACACTGCATGATCTGGTGCTGCCAGGAGTCAAGTTCTTGGTAGACTCCTCTGTGCTCCACCCAACTGGAATAGACTCCTGATGCAACACCCTTTGGCCCCGATGCCCGTCTGTCTGGACAGAGCAGAGAGTGACCGGGCCACGTTTGAGTGATGATGTGACCTCGTGCCCCAGGTTGCAATCCCACTCCCTGAAATTTGCCCCACCCACCGTTCCATCTGGCCAGAAAGGTGACCCAGTCAACTTAATGGGATTGGCACCATGCAGCTCCAGCAATGCTCCAGACCAGACCAGTAGCAGCTGTACTGATTTAGTATGGGACCACTGTTTAAAAATGGGCCATTGGGGGCCTTCCCAGGTCTGAAGTCTATGGAACTTTGAGCAAATGCAAAAACATGGGGGGGGGGGGGAAGCATTACTCCCCCATGTCCAGTAATTGGCACCATTAGCTGAGAAATGTAGAAAGTAGGACAGTGAAAAGTTTATGTGCACCACTTTCCATGTGTACCTTTTGGACAGTGTAGTATCTATGATATATGTTACACTCACTGCTTCACATATGTAGGGCTAATACCTGATACTCCACTCTAAATAAAGTGAAACATGTTTTTTTGTTTCTTTGGAGGACTAACTTCTGTCTTGAGGTATTTGTATGTAATGCCCAAATAAATCAGTCTAAGGGCAGAATTCAGGCCTTCCTATTTAAGTAGGAGAAGTTGAATAACTTCACAAGAGAAAAGATGAGATTTCAAAGGACCCCCTTATTACATTTCTTTCCTTTTGAGGTATCTCTCTGGAGAAGGGGCAGCCTGCATGAGTTATGGAGGAGACAAAGTAAATAGAAAGGAAAACTTTTTTTTTTGTATATAGTGTCAAATATGCATTCAGCAAATTCTGAGGAACATGGAAATATGTTCTGAAATTCTAATTTCCTCTTCATTTTGGGAAAATTAAGAAAGTAATAAAAATAATTCTCTAAATCTTTGATTCTTTTACAGTGTTTATTGGGGAAACAAGGAGTGGTCAATAAAATACCACAGTACAATCCCTGTGAAAGACCGAAACACAGATCTACTGTTACTGCAGATTATTGTCTATTATTTATAGGGGTTTTTACTATCCTTGGCACTAACATAGAGTATCAGAATCCCATAAAAGACTTGCCACTGTTATCAGCAAATCTTCCAGGATATACCATGAACGTCTAACAGTTATCATTTTCTAGAATTCATCCTACATCCCCAAAGGCGATGTTGTTCTTTTAAGTACTTGAATTATTTAGCAATTAGCATGAACCAGTGTGTGTGTGCTTCAACAATCAGACTGATCATCAAGATAGAAATTGAAACCCTATAAAGAATCACGATCCAATGTATTTGCAACACGATGAAAACTTCCTCCCTTCCTTGTTGGATTTTGTTGCCTCTTCTGTTCCTTAACCTAAAGAATGAAATAGTCTGGCTTTGTGAATGTAACTTGATGCTGATGACAGTTGGCAGCTGCAGTCCCCTCAACAGACTGAATCAAATAAAAGCATTAGGTCTTGTCCCCAAGGAGAGCGACAGGTGTTCGCTCTCCCTTCTTTGTTTCCTTCTTTTTTTTCCTTGTTGGTAATGTATGTCATATTTTGACTCGCCAAGATAATGAGACGCATCTCCTGTGTGTGTAATCAACATCAGAGCCAGGCACAGATAGACAAATGCATAGATATATGCAAGTATATGTATCTGCCTGCCTCTGTGTACGTGTTCTGCATAACTCTCTTCATTTCTGCTCTGTACTACTAGTGTTATCTTGCCATAAACCACCCCCACAGTGCATTTTTAGGGTTTTCATGCTACTTTCATTGTTGAGTTCATGAATGCTGCTAGCACATGCTATTTTTGTAAGCATGCCAAAAGGGGAAGGAGTGCTCATACAATGCATGGCATATACACTCCCTTTGAGAAAGGCATAATTGCAGATAATGCTGTAAATACCCACTAACGTTTCTCACTTACATCCCTGATCACTTTTTCTTTGTGGCTGTATTTATTATAAGCACTCACTTGTTTCCTACAGGGAGACATATGTTCATACTTGTGTGTGTTAGTGTGTGCATATGGCTCTTCCTTGTATTGGTCATCATTCACAGTTTGGCACAGTTGACTTGTTCCATATAGTCTATTGCATACTGTCCTACTCATTGAAAAAGAACATGATAGCTCCTACGCAGTGTTGTTGTAGCCATGTTGGTCCCAGGGTATTAAACAAGGTGAGTGAGGTAATATCTTTTATTGGACCAATGTATATTGTGAGAGAGACAAATTTTCATGCTTATATAGATCTGTTCCATCTTGTATTTAGTGGTGACGCTCTAAGGAAGTTTCACAGACATGAAGAAGAGCTCGGTGTAATCTCCAAAGTTCATCTCTCTCACCAACAGAAGTTGGTCCAATAAAACCTCACGCACCTTGTCTCTGTGATTGCCCTTAGTCAGATTTATTATTACATTTAATGACAATGATACTTAAAGACCACTTTTCATCTTCAAAATGCTTTACAAACATTAATGCTCACAATAGCCATATAACATAGGAATTATCCACATTTCACACATATGGAAGTTGGGGCTATAAGGTTAAGTAATCTGCTCAAGGCCATAAGCAGAAGTCAGTATCAATTTAAGAGCTTCTGGTTCCAGATGTACAGTTAGGCTACTCTTTCTCAAGTTGTGGTTCACAATAGATTTTTTTTAATGCATGTATTTTCATGAGTATATTTATTTTTGTTGTTCTACTTCTGGTCAACTCTCCTCTTCCTCTACCAGTGAAAATCAGGCTTTGCCAAAGTGCTCAGTGTTGGCCTAATTGACTCCAGGTGGAGCAGAATTAGGCCAGTTCTGAGCACTTGGGAAAATCTTATCTGAATCATCTATGAGAACTTTGGTGCACATCAGGCTAAATCAATCCTTGTTGTAGTTCCACTCTACCGTGTGCACACGTGCATTGAGTTCAAACAGGATTAGTCTGATTTTGACACAATTAGTGCAGAGTGTTCACAAATGTCATTTTGGGCCAGGACAGACACAGTTTATGCTTATAAACACAGCTGACTGGCAATTTTATAGTACTTCCCATTTTAGTTGTATTTAAGATAATAGGAAAAAAAGGTAATCAGCAAGGAGGAATGGTACAAAATAACCATGGATACGAAATACGGTAAAGTAATTAATTACTACAGTTTCCCTGGGTAGATTTTAATTTTGATACAAAGTGAGCACGGTGTAGTAAGTAGAAGAAATGTATAAATCATATAATCTAAAGCATTTAATTTGTAACAAATAAGGAATCCAAAAGGACACTACAAGCAGGTTTTTCTTTCAACAACATTTAGCTTTTCTTAACATTTGTAATCTGCTATATTAAAATATTAAGTGACTGTTTCACCTATCACTTATTTCAGTGACATTATACCTGATTTACATCATTGTGAGAGCAGTCTCAGTCCCCAACTTTGTCAGTACAAATAATTTACGGTCTGTTTCTACTCTCACTTAAACTGGTATAATTCAGAAATCACTCCAGTGAAGGCAACGAAGTTGCACTGACATAAAACCAGCATAAAACCAAAATCAGGCCCTTAGTGCTGATCTATTAAACTAATCTGAAAAATTCCTAGCTAATGGGATGCTCCGTGTCTGAAGGATCACCAAAGAAACTCCTGAATTCTACTCTTGATTCTGACACAGACTTTTGCTTCTGCCTCTGGCAAGCCACTTTACCTCTCAGTTTTGCCTTCTGTAAAATGGGGATGGGATAGCACTAACCTTACTTGTAGGGCTGCTGTGATACTCAACTAATTTGGAAATGATTTTTATAATGAAAAACACTGAAAAAGTGCTGAGTATAATTTCTCATTCTTTCTCACATCTGCACATTTAGGAGCAATGAGAAATAGCAAGTTCAGAGTGAAAAGTCTGATTTCCAGGGTGCTTGAGAAATCAAGAAACCTAAGATAGACAAGTGAGACAGCTTTTTTTTTCAATAGCTCTGTCACGCTTTCCACAATTGCAGCAGCACAAAAGTTTTGCATGTCCAACTAATTGGAAGTTGCACCCCAGAGGACCAGAGAAGCTGTGGAGAAAAGGAGAGGAGATACTAGCAAAATCGGAAGAGAAGATATGAGACAAACCAAAAAACATGGAGAGAGATTTGTTTAATCTATTTCTGATTTACGGCCTGGTCCAGAGCCCATTGAAGTTGGTGGGGGTATTATATTGACTTCAGTGGGCTTTAGAGCAGGCCCTTATTGACATCCATTTATCTACATCCAGTCGGCGTGGAAATTCTAATGATATCAATGGAGATTCCATGCTTGGAATGATTGTAAAGTATATGCTCTTTAGTGAATGAGCAATAAAACAAATAAATGAGCCAATCTGAAATCTTTTAAGAACCCTCAATACAACTGATAATAGTTTAATATTACCTTACATTTTAATTTAATTTTACAGTTGACTTGAACTGATGATAACATTGCACTGAAGTGGCACCTTTTCTGGAGTGGAGCCTTCTGTAACCTCTAAGAAAAGTTACAGGTAAGACAATAGCTGTACCAGTTGTCAAATGCTGGAGCTGATTTTGCTGTACATTAAATATAGAGAGAGAAATACAAGAGTATTACTGTACTTGTCAGTTGGCACTATATGGAAGTTTTTGCAGGATACCTGCTTCTTCTATAGGAAAAATGTGACATTCTTGTGCCACTTTAAATGGTAGAACAATTCAAATCAGGTAGAACAATTCAAGATAACCTCATACATTTGAATGTGAGCATCGACTTGAATCAAATGGAAGAAGACTTCCTCAACACCACTTCTAACTCCTTTCTCTTAGGTGGGAAATTCTGGAGGAAATTGTAGTACACAGTCCATTTATTATCTATCGAAATTCTTTGCAGGCTGTTTAATACACCAGATATTACAGCTGGTGGATGGATGGCTAAGTTTACAAGCTTACCACTTCTCTCTCCCATATGGAATGTCAGATCTTCCCAAAAGCATGGAATTATCACCTACTAGAGCTTGTAGCCCACAAAGATGTAAACCTTAATACTACTGCAGTTAAGGGAGAAGCTCCTTGTAGCTAAGCGAGACAGGCTGTGATTTGGGAGCATTTTTAGCGGCATGTGCATTTTTATACAAATTCAAACATGACTACTTATACAGAATATACTTGTATATAAAATATATAATTATTGTTTTCAATTATTTTAAAATAATGTATTGTAGTCAATGACCCCTGGCATCAAGACACCTTTATGTAAGGCTCATCCTACTGCCACTGTCATGGAGCCAATGGTATTAATACTACAGACTAAGGGGTAAGGATAAGCGATAGCTCATGGAGAAGTACATGATTCCATTGGATACCCACATGTCTCATGTACATTTTTAGGCATGAAGTGCAGTTGAAGGGGCTCTAACCACTGGAAAAATGTATGCCTGATATTAATGCACCTTTTGAGGCATGGATGGGGCACAGTCTGAACCTTCAGGGGGTAACCAAAATTCTTCATTAATAATATCAGCATAGCACAGGGCAAAACAATGATGCATGTAAACTGTAAACTCCTCAGGAGGTAGTTTTTTTAATAGGTTGCAACACTGCAAAATCCAGTGGTTTTTGGAAGCGAGTATTGTACAGTCATATAGGCGTTAAGACATGTCACCGTTGTGAATATGATTAGCACAGGTTAGTAACATTCATGCTGGATAGTATAAATTGTGGTAAATGTTAAGTTGATGCTCAGTTGCTCCCTAGACATCATTTTACTGTCACTCAGTTGACCTTTATGCTAACACGTAAAAACTGTGCAGGTGGTAGAGATTCCAGACCTTTCACCTCTGGCATTTGGTGTTTAAAAGATGGCTCCCAACACAAATGAAATGAGCATTATGGCCTCAGCCTCATTTCCACTGAAGAGTAGTCCAAATCACTAAACCATCTAGTGTGGAGCAGCCTAAGAACATGGAATAACAGAGGGTTGTAGGGTATGAAAAATGTGCATTAGAAGAGCTGTATGGAGAAGCTTGCGGTCCCTCCCAGGCTGATACTGGGTCTTTCTAGTGCTATCAGTCCCTCCACTTTCAGCAGTGTGAACATTAACCCTAACTGATATAAATTTCCCTGCTTTCCATTCAGCTACTCTTTGAGTTTTTTCCATTCGTTTTTACAAACCGGATTGGCTGAGTGTTTTTGGTGTGGGCTGTGGGGTCCTCTGACCTTTTCAAAGCCACAAAGGTTGCCCCACCCATCTCATTTGCTTGGATACAGTTTTAGCAGCAATCACGGTGTTCCCCAGATGGTACACAGAAGTCTCAATAATGAGTGGCATTCAAAAGACTGTCCTGTCCATTGACAGGAAGTCCTGAGATTGTGTTCATTTTTTTTTTATCGTTGATCAGAGATTGGTTTTACCAACGAATGTCCGAACAATCCTTATTCTCTGGCATTTCAAAGGGACACCTGATGTTATAAAAAAACAGCAAAAGCCTTAAATACAGCAGGAAATGATAGTGCCTGAGCACTCGGGGAAAGTAACTTAGCACAGGGGTTCTCAACCTTTTTCTTTCTGAGGCCCCCCAACATGCTATAAAAATTCCACGGCCCAGCTGTGCCACAATAACTGTTTTCTGCATATAAAAGCTAGGGGTGGTGTTAGGGGATATCAAGATATCATGTCCAGGGCCCCACGCCATAGGGAGCAACACAAAGCTAAGTAGCTCAGGCTTCAGTTTCCCCCCGCATGGTGGGACTTTGGCTTTCTGCCCTGGGCCCTAGCGAGTCTAATGCCAGCCATGCTTGGTGGACCCACTGAAACCTGCTCGCGGACCCCCAGGGGGCCCCGGACTCCTTGTTCAGACCCACTGACTTAGCATACTACAACTATGTTTTAAGTTCTAACCCTCATCAAAAAGTGCCTGTTTGGGATCTCGGAATCCTGCAGAAATCTTTGTTAAGCCAGTCATGCTCCATTGGTTGTCTTGTTTGCCAGAGTGCACAAAACAGGGAGTGAGTAAGGGGGAAAAGTGGAAAGCAGAAGGAAGGGGGGTGATGTGCTTGAGCAGCACCTGAGGAGTTGGGAAGATAATGAGGGTGTTTAGGAAGCTGCTGGCTGGAATGCTGAGGCCAAATGTTCCAAGGCACTTGTGAGTGACATTCAGTTGCAGGAACAGTTTATTCTGTTTGTGCGATCAAATGTCTTCCCAGTATAAGGCTTCACAATATTTAGAATATTCGCCTAGACTGGTGAAATATTTGATTACCCTTTACTTAATTCCAGCAACTCTTGGCTCTTTATCATGCTAAACAAGTTCAATTCAATGAATTAAGGAGGAAGTGGTTTAAAAAACTTTTGTGCGGAGCTAGATTCTCCTGTTCCTTATCCAAACTGACCCAGTCAACTGAGACTCACCAGCACCCAGAGGCTGCTGTTTTGGCAGATGAGACAAGGGATCAATATCCCTCAAGCACTCATACCAGACAGTTAGAATCATAGAATATCAGCATTGGAAGGGACCTCAGGAGGCCATCTAGTCCAACCCCCTGCTCAAAGCAGGACTAATCCGCCCACAAAATCACCCAGCCAGCGCTTTGTCAAGCCTGACCTCTAAGGAAGGAGATTCCACCACCTCCCTACAGGGTGGCATGGGAGAAAGCAATAAGATGCCGCCAGGAGCAATGAAGGCTGACATCAACGGTAGAGCAAGTTTGGTAAGGGCTGATATCTCAATACCATTTATGAAATGACAGGCTGGGAATCATAGAATCTCAGGGTTGGAAGGGACCTCAGGAGGTCATCTAATCCAACCCCCTGCTCAAAGCAGGGCCAATCCCCAATTTTTGCCCCCGATCCCTAAATGGCCCCCTCAAGGATTGAACTCACAACCATGGGTTTAGCAGGCCAATGCTCAAAACACTGAGCTACCCCTCATCCATGAGTTATTCTGACCCACTTGCAGGATCTGTGATTGAAAAGGTCACTATGGGTACTATTTTCAGAAGGGCTCAAGTAGCTTTTGAAAAGAGCTCGGTATGTGACTACTGAGCTTTTATTTTATTTTTTAAAAAATTGACTGTAAGTGTCACAATGGGAGCTGCTGGGTGCTGAGCACTTTGGAAAATTTAGTCCTTTGGTGCCTTAATAGGAGTTTTAGCTCTTCTGACAATCTGATTCCAGTTGTGGGTGCTGAGCACTCCAAAATCTGGCTCAATGTCTCCCTACTCCTGTTCACAATATGGCAGTTGGCCCCATATCCCTGCAAAAGCAGATCAGAATAGGATTTTGCTTTCACTAATGCAAGCTATTACACAACCCACCCTGCAGGTATTTCACTATAGCAGCACTTAACCTAGCTGGTTAACAAAGACAATGGTAGGACTCTGTCTGCAACAGCTAGTTAATCAAATCCGTCTGTTCATTTTTGAGCTCACTTATTGCTAAATTGGTGGGTGATCTGTAAATTATTTCCACTTTGGGGAGGGTAAATAATCAGCTAAGATTTATTTTTTCTTTCTGTGGATCATCCAAGATGTCAGTTTAACCCCTATTCCAGTGTACTATCTGATAGAAATACAGATTACCTGGCAATTGATTACTTCAGGGTTTTGCATGTGTGAAGTGCCAGATTCTTTCTGAGCTAGCAGGGTATGAATTAATGGCAACTATTTACCCTGTTATGTCTGCCAGTATATTGTCAAAGGTTGCCTTGAGGCCTAGATATTTGGAGATCTCTACGGGACACAGTAATCCAGCTTTGGAGAGAAACCAATGCTGCAGTTTAGTTAGGGCAATGGGGTGTGATTGTGAGAAGGGCATTTAAGTCCTCTGTAAAGGAGTTGAAATTGAGGAACTCTGGACAGCCTCAGATTGTAGAGATTGGAAATTCATTTGAGCCAAACCTGGCCTAATTACAGAAAATATACGTATAGTTCAGGCTTTCCATTAACAGTAGCTATTTACATTTCCCTTGGGAATTAGTCTTGGAGGTAGTGCTCTTGATACTATGGAGGAAATGGAGGAGGTCCTCTCATTTTGGTTGGGGAAACATGTCTTCTGGGGTAAAATATGTGAAGTATGGATAGGTCTCTGTCTGTAATAACAATTAATTCTCCCAAATGAAAACTTTAATATCCAGTTAAGGCACAACCCAGTCACACAAACCTGTAAGGGCACCAAAAAATAAAAAAAGTCTCTGTCAAGGACTTTTTTGTTATGTTTCTACAGTGCCAACCACAATGGGGTCCTGCTTCATGATTGGGGTCACCTGGCATTACCGCAATACAAATAAATAATAAAGTTAACGGGTAACCTGTAACGATGATTAATATCTGTTACTGATAGACTCTGAACTTCTATGAGGAAGTCCCCTTCCATCTCTAACAGATAAAGAAACACTACAAACAGCACCGTAATTTACCTCACACTGTTATGCTAAACACTATGACCTCATACTTGGCCTACCAACACATGCCAGATCACATACTTAGTGCACAGATGTTATCATTGCTGAGGTCATAATTAAGGTTTGCTATAATACTGTGAGTTAAATTACTGTAACTCTGTTCTTTTTCTGCCTGTGACTTAAAATATGGTCTTTGAAATATATTATAAATTGAATAACTTGACAGTGTTTATGAACAAACTGTATTTTTAAAATAAACCCTTACATATAGTATATTTAGTCTTCAGATTTGGCTTGATTTTAAATCTTAATGAGATCTACTAAACAAGCCAAGCTTGATGGTAATGCATGCAAATTGTACAAAATAATATCCATGCCTAATGGTACAATGCTAATGAAATATCACTGTTCAATACTGCACTTGTTTTTAATCACCTCACAAACAATAGGAAAAAATCCTTCCCTCCCCTGCCCCTGGGTAGATCTATAAAGTTCTGCATTGAATTTATAGTATTCAAATTGATAGGGAAGAGGCTTGTCCTCTGCAAACTATGGCAGATTCAGCATTTAAGTGGCTAAGTTAGATTCTCTTACACTCATTTGTTAAGACTCCCTTAGATTTCCTTACATGTACACATTCCCTTATTTCACTTTTCACAGTAGAAAAATGTGCCCAGCCAGAACACTGAGATGCTAATTTAAAATACCACTGTTGCCAGTATAGACTGCCAATTAATATTCCCTAAATATTAAAGAACAACTTTCATCCTGTACTAATAACTGCCCTCACTCTCAGTGCCTGAGAAAAAGATGAGCTTTACAATACGATTGATGTTTATCAAATCATTTAGATCTACTTATGCTCACACAGTGATTGAATGTAAGGGAGGCTAAGTTGGTGTTAAGCTGGAGGCTAAGCATGCTGAAGAGCTAGAAGGTATAAAATAGATTAGGGAATGGCCTATTTTAATTAAACCCCACCTTCCTGCTGGTTGCTTTTCTTGTTATCCTCCTTTTTTTTTTTACCCCTTGGCATGTGAGTCACACCAGCTTTGCCTGTTAGATGAGGATTCAGAGATCCAAGTTCACAAGTGATGTGTAAATTAGATGTTGGTAAATGGATGAGTCTCTATGCAAGCCAGCCTAAGGGAGTCCAGAGAGAGGGATGTATGTGTATCATACTTGTTGGGGTGCATGTAACATGTTGGGAATGAGGTAAATTATGAATTCTAGTTTGCATAGATTCATCTCTGAGACCTCCTCACAATTTTTCAAATGGACATACTGCAATTCGAGTAAAAAACTACCTCATATGTAATGTGAGATGATGAAGAATATCAGCTGAGTTATGACTGTTGCGTACCATAATTTGATATTATCACAGCTCTAATGTGTGGTGGTGGTTGTCAGCTACAGAAGAGATGGGAAAAAAGGATTTTCCACTGGGTCTCCTTGAGTCTGACAATCTGCCTTGAAAGTAGCCTACATCTGTTATTTCAGGGGGCGGGGGGAAGAAATATAATGCATATAATTAGTTGCTGTATGGAGGTGGGGAGAATGCCTCTGGGTGTCAGAAATGTTCTGAATGCAGAGACTTGAAAAATATCCCACATTACATCTGGAATGTTAGATCTCAGGTGCTCTCCATCTCTCACGGCCACATCCTGCCCTATAAGTAGAGCCGTCAGCTGATCATACCAAATAGGAAAACTTTCTTTAGCATTCAGACATATTGCCATGTTGTGTATACTGGAGGGGCTGTTCTCTGGATCCATGGCAACTTGGTGGTTATGAACACATGGCCCTTATTAGTGTTTGCTATTTGATGATGTTATTGCAGCACTAAACTTGGATGCCTCTGCTCCAGTCCTGAAGCAGTTCTTTCTCTTTTGTAAGTTGATTTGTCAGCCTTTGTCTGATATCCATCCCATCAGTTCTTTCCACATTTCTGGAAAGGGTCATTGCATTACAACTTCAGTCACACCTCCACACATATGATGTAATTGATGAATTCCAGTCTGGCTTCAAGAAGGAGCCCTTTTGAAGATTTGCAATGATCTCTTGATGCAGGCGGGCTCCGGCATATGTTCTATATTAATGCTCCTTAATCTGTCTGCTGGTTTTGACACCATAGACCATGGTGTCTTTTTGCAATATTTAGAGCAGATGGTGTGGCTGTCTGGAGTTGGTCTAGCTTGATTCAAATCATAGCTGCTAATTTGCTAGCTACACATTCCATTCCTCTAAACACTTTTCTGTCTGCCGCAGGACTCTGTTATGGGAGCCTTGCATTTTAGTGACCATATACTCCATCTTGCTTCAATAATTTGCTGGTATGGACTGATTTATCATTGCTAAGCTGATGACACTCACCTCTAGCTTTTCTGGGAGGTTTCTCTATCTCCTGTTGTACATTTTCCACTTTCCACCTCAGAAACAGTGTCTCCAGCCAAGGAGGGGATTGGACATAAGAACATAAAAATGGCCATATTGGATCAGACCTATGGTCCATCTAGCTCAGTGTCCTGTCTTCCAACAGTGGCTGATGCCAGATGCTTCAAAAGGAATGAACAGAACAGGGAAATTATCAAGTGATCCATCCCGTGTCGCCCAGTCTCAGCATCTGGCAGTCAGAGTTTTAGGGATACCCAGAGCATGGGGTCACATCTCTGACCATCTTGGCCAGTAGCCACTGATGGACCTATCTTCCATGAACTTACCTAATTCTTTTTTGAATCCATTATAGTTTTGTCCTTCACAACATCCCCTGGCAATGAGTTCTACAAGTTGACTGTGTGTTGCATGAAGAAGTACTTCCTTTTGTTTATTTTAAACTTGATGCCTATTAATTTCATTGGGTGACCCCTGGCTCTTGTGTTATGTGAAGGGATAAATAACACTTCCTTATTCACTTTCTCCACATTCATGATTTTATAGACCGCTCTCATACCACCACTTAGTCGTCTCTTTTCCAAGCTGAATAGATACCTCTGTTCATAGATACCTCTGTGGTGCAGCAAAGTCCCCAGTGATTATCTTGAAGGATTTGGTGATGATTGATGCATGGTATTCCAAACTGCTGCCAAGGAGAAATAAGGGACTGAGCTCAGGACCTGAATTCAGATCCTCCCCTCCCCCGAATTCAGATCCTATCCTTTATAACTATAAAATACAGACTATATTGGTACTATTGTACTATCTTACTGAAGTTCAGTGCTGATCATCAATTAATTTTCGGAGTGTGAATTCTTGCTAAGAGACTCAGTTTTCATTAGCTCCCTTTGCTTATCTGTGGAGTTGCCTTTCTAGCTGTTAGGTTTTACAGCAGTCCCATTTATTTCTGAGACTGCATTAAAAATGTGGGTAGTATCTTGATCCAGTTCTCTGATTTGAAAGTTTACATTAGCCAAACCCTTCTTTTATGATCTGAAAAAATCACTAAACTTTGGCCCATGCTCCACTGTCTGATATAGAAATGCCATACCCAATTATTAAACCAGAAGACTTTATGATTGTACACTCATCTGTGTATCAATATACTGTTAGCAAAATTATGGTTCTCCATAGTACAAGAATGACAAGTATACCCTGTCACGGTGTATTTTAACAGTATAGTGCTACAAATAGTAGCAGTGCAATATATAAATAAAAAGGAAGCTCATTAGAACTCTAATGGGCTTCAGGTTCATATGTAACAGCTGACGCAGAGGGGAGTTAGATTTCAAATTTCAATTCGGCAACTGCAGTTTAATAGCTCTTAAAGAAACTGAGGGACTGTAATCAGAAGAAAAGATGTAGAAATCTGAAGTACAAACAAATACACTAGAAAAGACAGTAAGTGATAAAAACAGTCAGTGAAAATTGTATATTATCCAAAAGGGACCAGATTTTTATCTCATTGAGACCAGTGTAAATCTAGAATTATGTCGTTAATTCAAACGGGGTTTGTCTGGATTTATTCTGGTGTAAATCAGAGCAGAATCTGGCCCTAGATGTCTGCTTCACAGAATCTGTACCAAATATTGTGAAGTTTAACTCATGAAAGACCAGTTGAATTCTGAGATCGATTCTCCTAAAATCAGGGTAAATCCAGAGTAACTTCACTGAAGTCAATGGCGCGTCCCTGGTATGAGAGGAGAACCAGATCCAGTTCTAAACCTGGCTGAGAACAGCAGTGAGTGAAAGTTGTTACTGAATGCTCTTCAGTAGCCCGGGTAAATGCTTAGCGTGTTGTCGGGAGATCATTCTACAGACAGGCAACTGAGGCAGAAGACCAGTGGTAGAGGCTGGAACAAAACACAGTTCCCCTGACACCATCCATTGGATTACACAGCCTACAAAATGAGTTGGCGCTCTTAGTCCAAAAGACAAGGTTCCACGTCGCAAGACCACTGTAACCCCAGATGGTACCCTTGTCGGAAGTCTCAGCAGACAGACAAGTATTGAATAAGGCATTGAGGCTGATTTTACCCTCTAACCTTTCTAAGTGGTCCTTCCATATCTGGGTTGTGCCTGTTCTGTAGATTAAAAAGGAATTCTGTTCCTCGGGCTTTCAAGCCAACATACATGAGTAGTACATTCACTACGCATTTTTGAGAGACTAAAAGATAAATAAAATCCAAGCTTCCTTTATAAAGATGTTATTTTAATATTGGGAATTGGTACAAATAACTTGAGTTTTGTTTTCATGGTTTATACAGTCACTGGTAGAGTTGTACAAATAACCCATTTTTCTGGTTTGGTGGCATACATTTGTTTGCAGTTGACCTGTAATTAAAACATAACAGGTTTGTTTGGGGTTTTTTGGTGGTTGTTTTGTGAAATGAATAAGTTGCAACAAATTAGTTTGGAGGTCAAATGAAATGTTTTGTTTACCCAAAATTTTGTTTAATTTTCAAGGTTTTTTTACATTTTACAACAAAAAATAACTTTCAATTGAAAAGTTGAAATGTTTAATTTAGCAAATGTCAAAATGAAGTATCTCAACTCAGAATTTTGTTATTTGTTCTTACTGAAACAATTTGGCAATTTTAACAGAAATTCTCGTAATGTTTTGACTAATCCAAATCTGAATTTTTGGTGGGAAAAAAGGTTTTTTGTACAAATGTTTTTTTTGCCCAATGGTAGTTACCTATACTTGGGAATGAAAATCCATCGTCTATCAAATACTTGGAAATAATGTAATTAATTTGTCTATATTTGTACAGATTTATATAATTCACTTCCAAAATGAATTAAGCTAAACTGAATTAAGGCCATTTTACTTCTGAATGAGAGGATACACTCAAATTTAATGCAAGTTTAATTAATCGACTTTAAAGTCACACCTTTAGTTAATTTGGATTCATTTTCCTGAATGTCCCCATGTAGACAAGCACTAAAACTACAGCTATTTTAGATTTTAGGAAGTTTGTTCATATGACCACTATACCTGCATTTTGTCATTTTTGAGGTAGTCAAATACTTTCTATCATTACATTTGCTGCCTGTAATTCATCATACAAGCAATAGCACCATAATAAAAGCCAACAGACAATATGGTTGCATTACTAAGCTTTGACATGGGAGCATTTGGCACTTGGCCATACTCTCGTTGAGGCTCAGCCATTCTTACACTGAGGCTGTAGATCTAGCAGCTGATTTTTTGGGTGTCTTTCTTCAGTTCTCACATTCTCCTTTTTAATTTTTCATCTTCCTTTCTCCTGTACCATCATCTGTCGATTAAAATTATATACTTGTACCTTCAACCATCACCACTGTTGCTGCTACACTTAAGGGTAAGAGCCTGTTCCGTTGGAAGGGTCTGTTTCTTTTCCCCTGGAAATCAATGGGAGATTTGCCATTAGTGCCAATGGCCCAGAGTATGACACCCTTGTTTACAATGAATAATATTTTACCACATGATCCGTCCTACTGAATTCAGTGGGATTACATATGGACTCAAATACCATTCAGTGTAATTAAGGGTGAGTGGCAGAATCAGACCACATAGGAACAGGATTGAGTCCTTACCTCTATTCACAGTAGCTTGTAATTGTCTTGAAATATATACAAGAAATATATACATATTGAAAATAACTCTTGTGATGATGATTTCTAAGCACAGGAATTACCTTGGTGATTTTTACTTTACACTGAATTAAAGATTATGAAGGAGAGAGAGAGAAAATTACCAGTGAAACGATAAAAACACAGGAATTAAAAATTGTGCGTTTTTTTTAAATCTAAGATTATATCAGATAGTCTTCTCTATTCTGCCCTGGCAGGGAGGCAGAATGAATGAGATTATAGGTATTTTCCATCTATAACATGTATTGAATAATTAATTATTATTTCTATTAAAGACTGCCACAATGTGCTGGACACCGAACAAACACATAGTGAGAGACAGTCCTTGGTCCAAAGAGTTTGCAATGAATAAGACAGATGAAAGGCGGGAGAGAGAAAAGAGGTGCAGAGAAGTGAAGTGATATGTCCAAGGTCATAGAGCAGGTGAGTAGCAGAGCTAGGAATAGAATCTAGGTCTTCTGGGTCCCAATCAAGTTCACTATCCACTAGATCACACTGCTTTTCTTGAGAATACTAAATGAAACAGTAAAACTACAGCTGTGTTCTCCATGCCTGTGAGTCCCTCCCTTCTTTAGATTTTAAAATACAAAAAGTACCTGTACACAAGCTCTGTGTACTCTGACAATTAGTCATAACTCACAATCCATAAAGAAACACCACCTACCAGCATGTGTACAGAAGTTGTCTACAAAATTTTTCTTCGGGCTAAAATTTGGCTTCACTCAGCTGTTTTGTTGGTGTTGCAATCATTTCATTAAAATAAACTTGGCTGGAGTTTTGTTTGTTAGCGTGTCCAGGAGATAATCTTGACATGATTTCAGGACTTTGTTATGCTCTAGCAAATAAAATGGACTAGTCTTTAAGAGAAAATTAGATGCAGCCCTTTGGAAGAAAGCATGTATCAGAGGAAATGGTTTTGTGTCCCCACAATGAAGCTCGTGTAGGCAGCTACTATTTATTAAAATCCCAGCATGTCAACTTCTTCTGCACATGGCACTTTCCCCTTGAAGCATAGCGGATGTATCAAATGTTTGTCCTAGCAGCCCAGACATCATATGGTTTATTATACTTGCTATATTTACCTTCCAAGCCATTTCAGATGTGTGAAGCATACTGCAGCTGTTGCAGTGTGACATAATATAAATATAAAGCAGGTGTTAACTAGCATCCTGTATCGCATATGTCAAATATAAGTTATATAGTTATAATAACAGTCTAATATAATACTGTTATTCAGTGACTTAGGCCAGGCCACAATGTATTTTTGCAGATATTATGGTCATATAAATGTACATTGCCATACAGTGATGTTTTCCTGCAAGTCATTCTCAGAACTACAGATGAGCCCAACCTGAAAAAAACTGGGATCTGCATCCGGACTTTAAACATCCGAGGTTAAGGTTTTAAAGCAATCTAGGAACTTTGGACACATCTGCCATTAACTTTAAGATGTCTTTGGGGAAGTTCTATGGCTGGTGTTATGCAGGAGATCAGACTACGTGATCATAATGGTCCCTTCTGGCCTTGGAATCTAACAAACTATAAATCCCCTGGGTTGCTTTGAAACTCTCTACCTGGGCTATCTGGAGTTGTTTCGATCAGGTTGATCTGTAAATTGAGCACAAACCATAGGAACTTTACCTAGTTCATGGTAATATTTTGATCTTCTGTCCTCACTAATCCTAACACATACATTGATCGGTCAACCACTGAAACATATCAGTAAACAACTGTGGCTGAGAAAGATGGTGACCGTAAATGGAAACAATCCTGTGCTCCCACCTCCCATAACTCGCTATGCTGCCATTCTCACTAAGACACTCTTTGTCTCTGACATCTTGGTGCAAAACTCCATGTATTTAAGAGCAGTTAATAAATCCATTTGAAAGAGAGTAGGGTTTTGTGAAGAATGAATCTGCACTGATTACCAGATCGAAATCCCAAATCCCTTGAATTTTGAGGGTGGGGAGTGTTAAAAATTCAAACCAGTTCCGGAATTCAATTTTGCTAATGGTCACTATTGGCCAGATTTTTAGAGAAGCTCAGCAGGCTGTGGGAGATGGCACATAACCCAAGATGGCAATAGTTAAAAGACAATAGAAAGTCACCACGTTACAGCAAAGACCTGCATACTGTGGGTGCTTGCTGGAAAGGGCTATATTAAGAGTTAAGTGATTACTATCCTAGGCTGAAGCAGCAGGAAGTCTGGGGGTGCCAGGGAAGAAGGAAAGGGGGAAGAGAGCACTTGTGTGTAACAAAACATGGTGCTCTGATATAGGTTACACCTCATGAGCCCCTGGACAAATTGGCAATAGGAGGTGGATTGGGAAATTACCATAAATCAAATGCAGTGCAGTTCTGGGAGGTGAAAAAAATGTCTGGGCTAAGCCAGTCTTTCAACACATTGCACAAGAGCACACATCTATTAAAGGTGCTGTGAAGTAAAGATGGTTCTTCCGAGTGGCCTCTGTGTATTCATGCTTGTGGAGCCACCCCCCTTCTTACGGAGTGTGGCACTATCCAGAGAAGCCAGGCCCACAGGGACTGCGTGACAGATCCATCATGGCACTGAACTTTCACAGTGGAGAAGCTGAACTCTTATGAAAAAATTGGCCCTAAGTTTCACAGTGGGATCTACTGTGTTCCAAGCACTGGAAATTGGCCTCACTTGTGGACACTGAGCCTTTGGGGATCTGGCCTTGTCTATCATGGACAGAGCCAAAAACCCGCATCAGAACCCCCTGACCTGTGAGGGAGCGTGTGCTAAATTCCTATCTAAATCCAAACTCCACAGGTTGGGCTCATCTCTGGTTTAGGTAGGGCCAAACCTTCAGTTACTTACTCATTCCTTAGTCCTTCCTCACTTGGGTAAAGTCTCATTTATCCAGTACCATTTTACCCAGACCTGACACAGCGCTGGCTGAGTCAGGCGTAGGTAAAAACTGAAGGCAAAGCTTCAAGAGGAAAAGGAATGGGCTGCTTGTGAAAACTTCTCCCCAGTTGTTCCATTAGCTGTGGTTTTATAGCCCTGCAGAACAGGTGCCAGCAGTTAAACTCCACAGATCTCCAGGGCCATCTGTACAGAGGCCCCATGTCTGCATGCTGCAGTCTCTTCCCCTTCCATAGGGCTGCACTGATAGGATTTCTGCAGTCGCTATCTACCTCAGGGACCTTCCCTGTAGAAGGGAGACCATGGAATCTAAATACAGGTCCTGGCCATATTATGTCTCCTCCTTGAACTCCTTGGGGATAGAAGAGCTGGGATAAAGCATGTTGCCCTAGTCCTGGACTACCCAGGCCTTGCCAACCCACCCTCTCCTCACTCACAGATCTCCAGAGCTGCAGAGGAGTGACAATAAGAGCTGGTCTCCCCTCCACATCCCTCCCTTCAGGAGCCAAGAGGAGTTTTTGGCTTCAGTAGGGGGTGCAGCTCATACCATATTTTTATGCGGGGGGAGGAGAGAGTGGAAAGAGCTCAGAAGCTGAGAGGGTTTTGTTCCCTTCTGCCTCTCTGTGGGGAAATAATGGTTTGTCTCTTCCCTCCCTCTTTTCTTGCCCCCGCCCTTCAAGGCCTGGGAGAGAGGGGAAGAGCCCCTAGACCAGCCCTCCACTTACACCTGGAAGATGGGGGTGGATGAAAGGCCCCTGGAAATGCCCCTCCCCCCCAGGCCTGGGCATGAGGGAATGAAGAACCTTCATGACTGCAGGAGGACCAGAGATGCCCTGGGGGCAAGCTGTGGGGCGGGAATGATATGAGGTTGGGGGAAGCAGAACAGTAATTGGTTTGGGGATGGAACACAGAATTGATTTAAGGCTGTGTGGGGGGAGGTTGCAGAGCTGTTATTTGGGGCTGGGGCACAAAAGTAGTTGGTGTGAGGCTGAGGGCCATATAGGGCCTCTGTTGCTTAGTATAGGAAAATGGCTGAATAGGCCAGGATCGTGTGTATTTCAGTTATGTGAGCTTGGGGCATCTTGGTTAACATATAGTTCAGTTTTTGAGTGTGGGGGAAATCAAGTGCTATTGTCCCTGTTGGGACAAGAGATTGACACCAAATGTGCCGGGGTTGCTCTGACCGAGACCACAGTCAGGCACAATTAGATAAGACGGAGGAGATGCTCCTACCTATTGCCGGGAACGTCTTTCGGGATAAAGACTCTGTAAGGGTCCTAGGTACCACTGACCCGTCTCTAAAGAGCTAAGAAGCTACAAAACAGTGTGTGGGCGGTGCAGAGCTGAAGGGGCTTCGAGGGGATGGGTAGTGCAGAGGGGCTGTCCATAAATTATGTAATGTATGAGGGAGTGGGTGGGTCCTTAATTTTGCATGTTTGTTTCATTGTTACAAGAGGCGGTGGGTCTTGAAAATCTCCAACAAATATGTTATGTAATTTATGGACAGCCCCAGAGCTGAGGTGGCGAGGGCTAAAGCCAAAGAG
The DNA here is from genome assembly GCF_015237465.2 of Chelonia mydas. Lineage (NCBI taxonomy): Eukaryota > Metazoa > Chordata > Testudines > Cheloniidae > Chelonia > Chelonia mydas. Next base: position 41,753,998 of record NC_057855.1, read on the forward strand.
AGCAGCAGCCCATCTAAGGACCTTGGACGTGGGCCTCCGCAGCCAGCTATCAAAGCTGAAATCACTGCAGCTGGCTCAGGAGGTAGAGCCCCCAGCACATTCTAGGCAGCACTGACCTACCTACCAGAATCCTTGGGCCTCCACCCACCCAGGACTACAAACTGTGACTGAGGAGCTGAGGAGAGGGAAGTGGCTAGAACATATCAGCCTGAGGAGGACTGAGGTTGTGACTGTAAAGGGATGGGAATCTTATTAACTGCTATCTTTCCCAAGTCCATTCTGTTGTTCCCCTTTTCCTTCAATAACATTATCTCTTTTGAAAATCTATCCCTTAGAGCATGCCCAGAAGGGCTGGGAACAAATGCTGCCACCTAGACGCTGCTATGACATTGCACCTTAGCTGTGACCTGGAGAGCTGTGCAGTCACTATTGACTGAGGACGAACAAGCATTTTGGTGGTGGTTTTTGCCAGCTTGATTCACATTCAAACTCTTTCTGAGATTCATCTGGTGTGAAGCTGCCAGTTGCCTGCTGATTCTAGTTTGGTTTGGGTCGGGTCATGTACAGACATGCTAACGAAGGGATTGCTTCTTTGCTATCTGTGCTCAAAGGAATGCAATGTCTCCTTTACAATGTGTACATACCATACTTTACCATGTGGAGGTGCCAGATGCAAAAAACCACTGCCATTTTGGTCTAATTTTAGAGCTGGGGAGGAACATAAATAAGAATTGATGGTTCAAAGAGCATTGGAGGAGGGAAAAGTGGTGGATTTTCCATGATAATCCATTTGACTATTTTCTGAAAATTCAAGCCTTCCCAGTCTAAACAGCATGAGCTACTGGGGAAAGAGGGGAAGGGGAACTTCCAGGAAACAAGTTTCAGAATCTTAAGAATAGTTTTATTTTTCCACAGGTAATTCTAATAATATCCATAAGCTTAAAACAAAATCTCTCCTAACTAAACAATATTTTTCTCTATTGCACGTGTGTATGCTGGTTTATTATTCTAGGGTTCCCAGCAGTGCTGGGTTGCTAGAATTGTTATCCCAGTCAAATCTGGTGTGTACAAAGAATGCAGGATTAGGCCTTTAAAGGGTGATGTGTGATTGATTCATGTATTTTCTTATGCTCTATTTGTTTCTCTTACAATGTGGCTGTTTTCATGTTTTATTGCCATGTGTCTAGCTATCTCTTTTGGTATGTTTTTGCCTCATTACTGTTTATATTAAAAGTACAGTAAAGCTTTCAAAAAAGCAAACAAGAGAATGCATATATTAATCTCCTCCCTCACCTGACCATCCGCTCTTGCAATGTCCCTTGAAGCTACTGAATATTGCCTGAGATATTTGTTGAATTTAAGAGTATAGGCATCAGCCTTGGGCATCCCATTAACATTCCTTGAAATGTACATGAAACAGCAGCAGAGTAGGGAGTGTGTGTGGAGGATCAGTTATGAGGCAGTTAACTTGCTTTGTGCAAAGCCAGGTACAGAGACATGGATGCTGACTTCTAAGGGCTTGATTCATTTGCAGATGTTCTGAGCCTTTGTGGTAGGGAAGGTAACCAGAACTTGGTTTACTTATAGCCTGCTGATTCAGCAAGGACTTTGCAATACTGAGAAAACTAATTTAAAGCAATTAAAGTTTTATGCTGCACCACCAAGCTTTGGAAAACTGCATGGGCAACAGATGCTGAGGAAGTGTACGAATGAACTCCTCTTTTTGTTCACAGATGAGTTCTATGGAATTATTTAACTTCCATCTGCAATCATATGGTCTCTGCAGTGACCCCAGTTGCTGCATGGGCATGGTAGGCTTTTCAGCCTCTTTTCCAAAACATTCAGATTGTTTTAAAAAATGCAGGTCAGAATCTCAGCTGGTAGAAACTGGCGTAGCACTGCTGAAGTCAATGGAGCTATGCTTATCTGTACTAGCTGGTGACAGGGCTTTGCCTGCCCAACTTTACTGCCTGAAGCCATTCCCCCATCCATCAAAAGGTTTCATATCTTTTCTGGCCATTCAACTTTTCTTCTGCTTTCTCCTTCAAAGCCCTTCCTTGGCTGACAGACTTGTCCGTTCCTAATGTCACTCCTTGTGGACAAGGTTAGACTACCCCCGTTGTCAGGTAGTAGCAGTCGCTAAACAGCACCTAAAACTCAGATGTTTATGGGAGCCTGCATGCTCCTGCTCACTCCTCTTCTGGCCTGTCTCTGGCATTATGGGTAAAATCCTTCCCTGCCCATCTAAGGGGAGCAGACATGTTGTTGCTTTAGTGCTTTTACATGATTTTGCTGGAACGAATGTGAAGCTCAATCTCTCTGGATGCGGACTGAGATGCTGGAGCTCTCAGACTCCCAAATTGAATGACACAGCCAGTGCTGCTTTCCGTCCCCACGCAGGGTCCCCCTATGTCCTGGCTTGCACTCGGCTGTCATGTCATTGCTTCTGACTGCACAACCAGGGCCCCAAGTGTCCTCTGCAAAGCTGCCCTCCTGACCAGGGCAGGTTTCCAGCATCATGGCTGGCAGGAACATGTATGTAATGTACTTTGCAGCACCTCTGAGCAGGAGCAAAGTCCAAGCTTGGCTAGTGTTTACTGAGAACCAGATGGAGAGCTAGACATGTCCCTGTAGAAAAGCGGCAGCACATTGGCTGGCTGACTCATTCAGCAGTATGGACTGGTGTTTTGGGGGAGAAGCAGTTACAAGCTGGTGGGGTAGATCAGCACCAGATGAGCAGTCCTTTGCTCAGTGATGGGCTTTATTCTTGAGGTGCATTGATTACAATAAGAGAGACGAATGACAGCAGGTTCGTAATACCTAGAAAACAAGCAGCCCATCTTATAATCCAGTTTTTAAGGACTAGAGCTCCTCCAGATTCTTAGCACCCAGCCCTCTTCAGACTAGAAAGTAGTTGGCTTTCTAAACTATCCTGTATTAACTGTCACAGCTTCCCTAGGCTCTCTCCCCGCCTTACACAGCAGCACAGAGAGCAGGATTCAGCCAGCCCATGTATTCTATTTTCCAAAAAGCTTGCAAATTTTACGCTCTTCAGAGTAGAAACAGTCCCTTCCTCGTTGTTTGTAGAGCATCTTGAGCAATGTTGCATCCAGCTCTGGGTGCTACTGTGTCACAAATGAATATTTTTCAAATAGCAACCGTACTACAGCGTGTGTGTGTGTGTGGCACTGTATTTGAGCCTTGCTTCTGATACCCTCTGGTACGATCAGCTAAATGGACCTATCAGCTGTCTGGAGAAACGTCTGTCCCTCCTGAGGAATTCTGGGGAACTGGCTGAGTGAAGCCCTCCATTATACCTGCCGGGAGCTGGGTTAAGGTGACCAAATGTCCCGATTTTATAGGGACAGTCCCGATATTTGGGGCTTTTTAAAGTATGGGCTCCTATTACCCCCCCACCCGCATCCCGATTTTTCACAGTTGCTATCTGGTCACCCTAAGCTGGTTGCAGTTCCAGACTCTGTGCTGGATGAAAGGTGCGAGACTTGTTAATTTCTCCCAGAGGGATTGGGGTTAAAGCTCTATGGTTGTGAAGCGGAAGGTCTATGGAAGTACTTTAAGCTTGATCCTGAGGGGGACTGAGTTCCTGTATTTCCCACTGAAGCCAGTGTGTCTCTCTGACCCTGAGCCCTTTGTCAGTGAGCTGAGCCCAACAGTGAGGAATATGTGGTAGACATTATATAGTTATCAGAGACACTGAGACATGGATCTTGGTCACACTTTGTACCCTGCATCTAGCACAAGGGGGGCTTGCCCAGCCCATCCTGCAGCCATATTCCAAGCCTCTGCCAGTAACTAAGTAATTCCTGTCTATTGAAAGAGCTCCTTTCTCTGTATAGGGCCTGTTTGTGAATGACAGTCATTTTTCAGCTCTGAGATCACACATGGCGAAAGCAGTTTTGTGTGTCTGTCTCACTTGCTAGCTGACATTAGTTTTGATAAGCTACTATCTTATGGGAAATTAGTGTAAGCCCCAGGGAGGCAGGATTCAAAGTTCTAACAGCCTTGCTGCAGCTGTCAAGGGTGGAACAGCAAACAAACAAAGAAAAAAACCAACAACCCAAAATCAAATGAGAGAGAATCATCCTGCCATCCCAGCCTCCTGTTTGTATTTAATTCCCAAAAAGCTCACAGAATTGAGCAACATTTTTAGTCACTATAACCCAAGATGGCAATAGTTAACAGAAAGTCACCACGTTACAGCAAAGACCTGCATACTGTGGGTGCTTGCTGGAAAGGGCTATATTAAGAGTTAAGTGATTACTATCCTAGGCTGAAGCAGCAGGAAGGCTGGGGGTGCCAGGGAAGAAGGAAAGGGGGAAGAGAGCACTTGTGTGTAACAAAACATGGTACTCTGATATAGGTTACACCTCATGAGCCCCTGGACAAATTGGCAATGGGAGGTGGATTGGGAAATTACCATAAATCAAATGCAGTGCAGTTCTGGGAAGTGAAAAAAATGTCTGGGCTAAGCCAGTCTTTCAACACATTGCACAAGAGCACACATCTATCAAAGGTCCTGTGAAGTAAAGATGGTTCTTCCGAGTGGCCTCTGTGTATTCATGCTTGTGGAGTCACCCCCCTTCTCACAGAGTATGGAACTATGCCCACAGAGACTGCGTGACAGGTCCATCATGGCACTGAATTTTCACAGTGGAGAAGCAGCCACAGCTCCCCTGAAGCTTCCATCTTTCTAGTCTGCTGGCTGTGGGCTGAAGGATCTACACTCCATACCCCGAGAGCTTTTTCTGGTTTGTGATTAAACACTCCCTGTTAAACGGTTGGTCTGGTTTCAAATTTTATTTAGCTGAGGTAGTTCCTGTGCTGTTTAGATTCCGAGCCTGCCGCTGTCTTGGTTCTGGGGCATCATGTCTCATCCAAAAGGCCCAGAGAAAAAGCCCAGATTTTCATGGTGTATCTCATGTCCCTCCGTCTTCTCAAGAGTTGGTGGCACATAACCATTAAACCGTTTGCAGAGCTCATGTAGCTGTGGGGAAGTAGTGTGGTCTAGTAGTAAAGAGCATTGAGAGACAGGAGAACTAGTTCTGGTCCCAACTCTATCCCTGACTTTCCAGAAGACCTTGGGTGACCTTTCTCTGTGCCTCAGTTTCCCTGTCCTTGAGATGAGGATGATGGTTTTATTCATCTTTGAAATCTACAGCTGAAACTAGACAAGTGCAAAGTATTATTAATGTGGATAGGACTAAAGAAAGAGGTTAGGTAGGTCTTAAAAAATCTTCATTGACTGGTTTTAGCCTACTCTGAATCATCTCTACTCCCCCTTTTCTCCTCTAGCAATGGCTTCCTCTGAGTAGCTCCATGAATACTTACCATTGGTGCTGTAAGAGCCCTCACTGCTATGCCTTCAGTCTAAATCCACTTTCCTCTCTTTGCCTCATCAATTCTCCACCTCATGTATGATTTCACATTTTCTGTTCCACTCTTATCTATGCCCTTTTAATTCTGTCTCCTTCTGCTGCCATGTGATTTAATTCTGTAACTGTCTTATGCATAGTAAGGTCAAATGATTGGGGATGTATTGTTCATGAAAGACCCTGTAGAAAATAAAACTGGATTCTATGGTTGGGAGTCTTTGCACTGTATAAGTGCCTATCATGGAGTACAATGATTAGGGGACAGTGCTGTTTAAACTAAGTACCTATAGGAAAGATATATACTGAGGAAAAATTTCCTAGCATTTGCAATTCTCTGCCCCAAATAAATCCATGTTGCTGAAGTTCAAGGATAGAAGACAATTATTTGGATTGTAATGGGGATCTCATAAATGTAATCATAGTGTTTTAGGCTCACATGCACAGAGCTGAACTGATTGTTAAATTAAAAAGTGTATTTCCGCTTTCCTTCATGGCATTTTGGAATGGGTGAGTTCTGCCTTTTTGTTTTAGGTGCTTATATGTCTCCCATCCCTGAAATATTTGAGCACCTCCCAAGTATTTAAAAATAGAAACAAGTTTCTCTCCTTCTTCCTTTCCAGCCCATAAGAGAGAGAGCGAGAGAAGTATCTTGATTAGTTTAGGGTATGTAACGGGCTGTGTTATGTGTCTGTTGAGGGAAGGCTAAGCCAAAGAACTGATTTCTGTATGCAGTTGTGAGTAGAGCTGAGCAAAATTGGTTTGGAGTTTTTTTTGATTCCACAGCAGAACAGAAAAATGAAAAATCAAAAAATTTTTGTTTCAGGTTGATCCCAAACCATTTTTTTTTGGGTGTCTTGTAATCTTTTTCTTGGTTTAAAAGAAATCTAGCTAAATTTCCAAACAAATGTTTCAATATGAAAAGCTGAAACATTTTATTTTGAAAATGTCAACATAAAATGTTTTAACTTAAAACAAAAATCATTATTTTTTGACTGGAACTATTTGCCAGATTCAACCCGAATTCACAAAGAGTTTGTTGACCTGAAACTGCATTTTTTGACGAATATATGAGTTGTCTGAAAATTTTTGCCCCGTACCAGTTGTGAATGAGTCATTCTAGGAAGGGTTACCACCTCAGAGGCATTTTCGGGGCCATGGCTCTGTATTCCATCGAACCAAATTCCTGGGAACAAAAGGGGATGAGGTTTAGTGGACCTTTAGTGTTTTTTCTTTTGTATTTCTCGGCTTCTGTGGGGCTTATTTCAGTTTTATGGGGTGAAAACCACCTTCCCCTATAGCAGCTTGCTAGGGGAACCCAGGTGCAGTGACTTACTTTCAGCAGGCCATACTTCATTCCCATGAGCAACCCTGGGGCCCTAAATGATTTCAGTTCCACCTGCCTGAGAGACTCTCTCTATCTTTGTGGATACTGTGACTCTAGCAGCCATTTGATGCACATGAGCTAAGACCCCCTAATAAAACTTGAGGGGGTAGGTGGCATCCTGATCTCCGTGAGAGGTCCATGGTTCTGGAACTTGCTTCCCACCTTTGTTCACCAGAACCCAGGTTTGATTCCTTTAAATGCTGCAAAGTACTTTGGCTTTTCCTGCTGGTGAGGAGACTGTGAGATAAAAGAGGGTCCTGGCTGATTCTGTAAGGGAAGGCAAAATGGAAGTCATGCTGGGATTGTGGGAAAGTCTGGGTCTGAGAAAGCTTGTTTAAAGCTTTATTTAATATAATAGACTAAATTCTATACTTTTAAATACATATAGGGTATGGAGAGCTTGTGAGACTGCTGTGAAAGTCTGTATAAATTTACAGTAAAAGGGAAAGGGTTAGCACTTTACTAGGGTGCTACTAAGTCACTAAAATGCCATATTATAGCATTTGTGAAGAGGTAACAAGCTGAGTTCCTGGAGTTCCCCCACTATAAAGAATTTTACAACTGTATCATTTAGCCCTGTAGTGCAGGGAGAGGATGTATGTGTGTGTAAGGGACTGTTGCCCCCTTACTAACATTCAGTGTGGATGTTTTGGTTGGCTAGCTCCCAGTACTAAAAGGGGAAGGCTCTATGGGAAACCAGGACCCTGAGACTGATAGACCCCAGGAACAATGGGGAGAGGCCAATGCTCCAGGTCAGCCTGAATGACAGGGCGGGCAGGCTAATCAGAGATTCAGGAGGCCAGGGAGGTCCCGTCCTCCATGGAGCTGGAATTGTCTGGGTCAGACAGAGTGGGGCTGAGCTAAGGAGAAAGCAGGGGCCCAAGCTGAGCTGGGGAATAGAGCTGTGCCAGATCCAGAGGGACCAGAAAAGCAGCCCAGAGAGAGCAGACCCTGTCCTGGGAGCAGAGCTGCAGCCCCAAAGCCAGAGGCACAGCCCAGAGAGAGCAGACTTGCCCTGGGAGCAGAGCTGCAGCAACCAGAGCCAGAGGGGCCAGAAAAGCAGGCCAGGAAGCAGGTCAGTGCTGGGAGCAGAGTCACAGAAGCAGCCTGCAGAGCAGACCTGTCCTGGGAGCAGAGCTGTAGCAACCAGAGCCAGAGGGGCCAGAAAAGCAGCCCACAAAGCAGGTCAGTGCTGGGAGCAGAGTCAAGGGAGCAGCCTGCAGAGCAGACCTGTCCTGGGAGCAGAGCTGCAGCAACCGGATCCAGAGGGACCAGAAAAGCAGCCCAGAGAGAGCAGACCCTGTCCTGGGAGCAGAGCTGCAGCCCCAAAGCCAGAGGCACAGCCCAGAGAGAGCAGACTTGCCCTGGGAGCAGAGCTGCAGCAACCAGAGCCAGAGGGGCCAGAAAAGCAGGCCAGGAAGCAGGTCAGTGCTGGGAGCAGAGTCACAGAAGCAGCCTGCAGAGCAGACCTGTCCTGGGAGCAGAGCTGTAGCAACCAGAGCCAGAGGGGCCAGAAAAGCAGCCCACAAAGCAGGTCAGTGCTGGGAGCAGAGTCAAGGGAGCAGCCTGCAGAGCAGACCTGTCCTGGGAGCAGAGCTGCAGCAACCGGATCCAGAGGGACCAGAAAAGCAGCCCAGAGAGAGCAGACCCTGTCCTGGGAGCAGAGCTGCAGCCCCAAAGCCAGAGGCACAGCCCAGAGAGAGCAGACTTGCCCTGGGAGGAGAGCTGCAGCAACCAAAGCCAGAGGGGCCAGAAAAGCAGGCCAGGAAGCAGGTCAGTGCTGGGAGCAGAGTCAAGGGAGCGGCCTGCAGAGCAGACCTGTCCTGGGAGCAGAGCTGTAGCAACCAGAGCCCGAGGGGCCAGAGAAGCGGGCCAGAGAAGCAGCCCAGGGAGCTGGAGGCAGAGCAGCAGCAGCAGCAGTGCTGAGGCAGAGTGGTGGAGGTGGGGCTGGAGCAGTCTGGAGCTGGGTGCAGTGAGCAGCTGGGGAGAGCGAAGGGGACCCTGGGCAGCGGGCCCAGCACAGGGAGACGCCTCAGCCAAGATGCTCTGCAGGCCAGGCTTGGATCGTAACCCCGACAGGGCGGGGGCGACACTGGGGAGAAGGGTCCTACCACTTAGAGCCTGAGAGCGTGTGGCCACCACCAAAGCAAGTGTCCAACCCACAGCATCCCTACAGCACAGCCAGGGCCTGAGAAGAAGGCCTGGGACTTACAAGGAACAGACTGTGAACTGCCCTGACATTCCAGAGACACTGTTTGTGATGTTCCCTGCCACAGAGCGCGTTGATGTTTCCTTTAACCTTTCCCATTTTTCCTTATTCTTTTTAAAATTAATTGCTGATTAAATAACTTGCATTTGCTTTAAATTGTATGTAATGGTCAGTGGGTCAGAGAAGTGCCCAGGGCAGAGAGAGTACCCCGGAGTGGGGACACCCTAGCCCCTGTCCTAGGTTACCCCAGCAGGGTTGGGGGTCGAGCCCCCCTGGAATCCTGGGCCCAGCCTTGTTGGGGTTACGAGGACTCTGCCAGACAGGAGCGTGGAAGGGGAGTCCTCAAGGGCAGGGAGGCCACTGGGTAAAGGAAGTGGGAGCGAGGACTCAAATCCTTTCGCTAGCCCACTTCACCGGGGTAGTGCAGAAGCCAGGAAAGTTCCCCACAATAGTGGGACTATTCCCCCGTTTACATGTGCGCACACATGTGAAATGGGGATGGTATAACGGAGTGCTGTCATGACAAACCACAGGAAAAGTAAAATTATGCTACGATTAAAATACCAAGCGCAGATCTCTGAGGTGGGTCCCCTCAGAGTTTTTTCTGACTAATGTTCGTCTCAGGGGTGAGGGGACTCAAGGAGGTGGAGGGTATGGCCTCCAAAATGCATGGCTCTCAGGGATCCACTGGGAAAGGCAGAGCTAACTGTTCAGTAGAGTTGCTTCTCCTTGGTATTGCCCATTCCCTGCCCCCAAACCATCTCTCCATTAAGAGCTGGGCTGTCACTTGCTCCCCTCACCACATGGGAGTTGTTACTAGGAATAGCTCTTGTATGAGCATGCACTTGGCAGTGAGGAGAGCATGATATTGGTAACAGCTGCTCGCTAGAGTGTTGAGTCCCCAGAATCATGGAGCTCTGACCCCTGGCGTGGGGGGTTCCATTCCAGAGACTACCAAGAGGAGAGAGGAACGGGCACAATAGGCACTGCCCCCAACTGTCTCTTACAGGTATTTGGGCAGTTCATCAAGTATAGACCAGGAAAGTTCCCCAATCTTGTAAGGTCACTCCAAGCTCCCACAACATTTTCAGACACTCAAATTTCTGTGGCTCTGTTGCTGTGGGCTTTGAAGTCTGGCCACCTGGTCATGGTGGAATTCCAGTGCAGGACATTTTGTTGGGTCATGTTTGTCATGCCACATTTGGCTAAGCCATTCTAATTGTCCCAGACATTTTTTCACACTACAGGATATACACTGGGATTCATTATACCCAACTCCAGGTCTCACACAAACCACTGGAGACATCACATCATGATGAACAGTCATATTCTGATACATCCATGACCAAATTTCACAGACAAAATGTCATGTGTTTCACTAGGAGATGGTTTAAGGCTAAGCCTGGCTCTCACCATGGGTAGACCAACAACATAAGTGAAATGTGGAGAGGGTACAAATGCAGGACTAGCCTATGCTCATATATTATCAGTGTTTATGGGATAGCTCAGAATGCAGGAACAAACTTTGGTTTAGGTCCCCAAAGCAGCGTTGTTTCTATTAAACCAAAAGACTAAAAATGAAATGACTATGAACATATACATGGTATAATGGGAGATATATGTATGTGTGCAGCTATACAGTGAACAAAAGCTATTTTTTTTAAATTTTAGCCTCCTTCCCCCAAATTAGGCATGATGGTTAAATGTTCAAAATCGGCCCCTTCCTTTGTGCACCAGTAGTTATTGTTTTACAAGTCCAATCACTTGTGACTGCAGAGGATTTAGATGTCTCACTACTTGTCTTGTAGAAGTGGTCAGGTTGGTGTGTGTCTATGTTCTATTCTTTGTAAGAATTTGCATATGCAAAATTGTAGGTGAAAAATATGGAGGATGAAAATTTGGCTTTTAACTAGTTTGTTCATTTTACGTTTTTGGCCAAAGCAGAGCCCAGCAGGAGATAGACTCTTGTAGTGTCTTTCAGCCTCACCTGTTCCAGCCCATTAAAGTGGAGCTTGGACTGGTTGCACTGGCGATACCATCTGGCCATTCCTGGCCAGAAAGATGGCTATTCCCGTGTGAAGCCTTGAGAGTATGAAGTGAAAGAAAATATAGGGATCGTCAGGCCTCCCAGAGGGTTGAGTATGTGTATGTTTTGAGACAAGACCATATAGTAGGAAGCATACAGGGTCATGGGTTCAGTGCGATACATGTACTTCCTGGGTACCTGTTAAAAGATCGGATCTTGTTCCATTTGAAGGCAATGCAATTGACTTCAGTGCAAGCTGGACTGGGCCCACTGATCATTTTGATGGGATGTCCTCCCCACACTTACCCTAAAAGTGTTAAGGCAGGCCAGAACGGCTGATTAGCCTATTAGGCAGCAAGTTGGGGGAAATTAAGACTATGAAAGAAGTCTTAATTAGAAGAAGCTCACCTGTGCAGGAATAGGTGGGGCCTATATAAGCTAGGAAGCTAACAAAAGAGGGGGCTTCTGGGAAAGGCTGCAGACACTCCCTGGGAGGAAGGAGCAGTGAAGCTGGCAGATCCAGAGAAGGAAGGGAGAGCCAGAGGACTAGGAAAGGGCTCAGGGACATGTAGCAAGAGTGGAAGAGGCCTTGGCTGTTGATTAGAGGGTCCCTGAGCTGGAATCCGGAGTACAGGGTGGGCCCTGGTTCCCCAACCAGCCATTGGGGAAGTGGCACCGGTGGAGCAGTGAATAGGAAGACTGGGAGACAAGACTTTTTCCCTCGGAAGGGGAAACCGCAATAATGACTTAGCTGAAGGGTCTGCAGATCCAGATAATGCGGCCAGGAGGATGTGCTATCCATGTGACGAGTGGATCAACCTGTCACAATCATACACATAGAATTGCTACCTGTTTGGATTTGTCCTGCTGCACCCAAAGCATTGCATAAATATGTGATGATATTGCATTACAGCTACATGGGTCTGGACCAAACCCCAGCTCCGAACACCTGCAAGAACAGCTGCATAGGAAAGTCTGAATCCAGACCCAAACTTCGCAGCTGGTGCCTATCTTTTAAGGTCCAGTTCACAAAAGCTCTCCTATTCAGGACAGCACATCAACACATACTTAGACCTCATTTAAATCAGTGGGACATAAGCTCACGCCTAAATTTAAGCACATGTCTTAGTACTGTCCTAAAATGAGCCAAACTAAAACCTTGGCTCTGAAAACTCCCAAACTTTAGGGAAATTTGGATCCAACTGTGGCTCAGTCTCATCTTGAAACACAACATTGCAATGTAACCTCACTATTGCTGTAATGAAATAGCACCATGTTAGGGCACAACAAGCAGCATAAATCCACGACATGCCATCAGAGCTCTGCAATGCACTCAGGGGATTCTTTACTAACCTAAGTCAGCTTATGACTGTACTTTATCTGACAAGCTTAATCAGTATCTTACAGGATGTGGGATGTATGTGTCAAAATAGGGCGTCTCCATCGAAATAGGAGGTAGATGGAAACATTGATACTGATGGCTTAGCGTCAGTGGAGCTGCACTGTTGATGGCTGCTGCTGTAATATGGGCACTAATTTTTCTAGCATAGGCACACCCACTGTGTGATTTTGGACAAGTCACTTAACCTCTCTGAGCCTTAGTTCCCCATGTGTAAAATGGGGATAAGAGTAGGGTGACCAGATGTCCCCTTTTTAAAGGGACAGTCTCGTTTTGGGGGACTTTTTCTTATATAGGTGCTTATTATCCCCCACCCCCTGTCCTGTTTTTTCACAGTTGCTATCTGATCACCTTAGATAAGAGTACGCAATACACTTTGGGATCCTCAGCTGAAAGGGCTAGTTATGTACAAAGTAGATGATTAATACTGTTGTTGTAATATATTAAGCTTTATATAGTTAAATGATTTGAAATAAATGTAGAGTCATTTTGCTACACACAAATAATATACACCTGTATGTGGCAAACTATTGTAAATCATTTGCCTTCCTTTAAGGAACATCCCCTTTATTTCAAATGAGTATCCTGCAAGAGATTCTTCTAGCTCCAGTTCTCATTGGGTTTCAGTGTGCCAAGTTTTCCACTCCTACTTCCTATTTAAAAAAAAAATGTTTCTCTCTTCTATTGCTAATCTTTTTCAGTTACAATAACTTTAGGTGTTACTCATAACAGTAGTGGATATACAGTTTTCAGATAAAAGTTTGGTTTTTTTTTAAATTGATGGTATCAAAATCTATTATCAATATTTTCATGACATTAGAATATTCAGTTTAAATAATATTTTTAGTTAAATATCCCCTTGTGATGTTGTGAACCCAAACTACTACATCAGAAAGTGAAACTGACTAGAAACAAAAGGGAAACTGACCAGCTTTGACCCTGATCCTGTATATGCATCTGCTATCCTGGACGCCTACACCACATGGAGCCCCTGGGACTTGACACCAAGGGACTGCAGTAGTGGATCTTGATGCAGGATTGGGGCCTTATTCCAAGCTCTCTGAAGTGTACAAATATAAACAATAAGCTGTACAGATGCTTAATATTCTTTCACTTCTAATAACTTGGGGTGGTATTAGTAATAATAGTAAGGAATTTTCATTGCCTATGTTTATCTTATATTGATATTGTCTCCGCTGGATGAATGGATCTGCTCTAATTCCCATTCTACTCAGTCGGAGTCTTTCCATTGACTTCAGTAGGAGCTGGACTGGGCCATGTTATCTATATTCCGAGCCATTGGTGAGGTTACCTTTCATCTGGAAGGCTTGTTCCAGAATGGAGAAGCAATGACAAGTGATAAATTTAGGAAGAAATTTAGGCCACTGATAGAGTTGTACAATTCAATGTTTCTAAAGGAGTTGCTTCAGAAACCACAGTTTCAGCATTGTGCCTGCATTCTATAATGGACCCTCTTTTCATGTAAGCCAGTTGTTACTCCTGCCATCCCTGTGCTACCATTTCTAATGGCTTTTCAAGAGGGCTGGATAAAAGGGGAGAGCTTCACAGAGATGCTAAAACCCAAGGTGATGACTTTCACTCTTTCGACACATCATCAAACAGATCAGTCTGCATAATTAGTCCCCTGTTGGGGAGGGGGTGTCATTAATTAGTATGCAGAGTGTTTGTTTAAGAGATCCCTTGCTCTTTTAACTGTAAAGAAGTTTTAACTGCCTTTGACTTGAAAAACTGTGACCAAATGTTGTCTGCAAGTTGAGCAGATTCCTCCCAGACTTATTGGTAGGATTTGCAGGGAATCTTACCTTCTGGTCTTTATATCCTGTCTGGAATTTGCTCACTAGTATAACCTAAAGAATTTGTCAAGGTTGATGGGCGCAACATCTGACCTTTTTACAATCTCATATGTTAACAAAATTCATTTAATTCTTCAGATTTGCGCATGTGTGCAGCGAGCTGCTTTTTCTTTACAACAAAAAGAACAACAAAAACTAACAGCCAAGTACCTAGAAACAACCTTACAAGAACAGATCATTGTGCATGCCCAATGGAGAGAAGAAAAGTAGACAGGGAAACTTCAGTGTTGAACTTTCAAATACTTATTTATACTTTTTTTTAAAAAAATGTAGATACAAAGCACCAGACAATATATTTTTGTTAATAAACAGAAGCCACTATCTACTTGGCTCTTTATAAAACACTGTCTCTTCAAGTGAACATGTTATAGCCTAGTTTTAACAGGTAATACAGAGAACGCTGATTAAATGTATATTAATATTAAAAATTTGAAAACCAAGCTTTTAGAATGAATGTTGCATTTCCAGAAGGCTAGAGCTAAATTCTCCTTTTTGTTACTTCCACTGCACTGAAGTAATGGGTGTAGCCTGTCCTCTTTCCTTCAAGGACATGATCTCAGTAGCTTAAGTGAGATCTGAAAGAAATGTCGGCAGAAACCAAAATGCAAAAGACAGTATTTCCTTAGTTCTGTTTTATTAATTAGATGTTAATTATTTTAATAACATAAGAAAATAAGAAAGTTATATAATTAATGTACACTAAAAGCCCAAAAGAGGTTCTATACAATAACTTATATGTATTAAATAAATACAAAATAATAGCAGCCTTCTATAATGCAGGCTACGTTTAGGTTTACTTCGGCTTGAAGTACCCTGGTCTTTAGTACACCTACCGGAACAGATTTGCTCCACAGGTGTTTTAAAGAGGCATATCTATAAGATACATATAGAAGTGTCTAAGATTAGAAGGGAAAATATAAAATACATTTTACCATGGTCTCCACATATCTAATGATCCCATACTAGGGTTATTATGAGAAAAATTTGGCCGTAGGATCTGGCTGGAAGGTGACACATCAGGCTGACTAAAGAGAGATAGTGGTTGTGGTTGAAATGAATTTTTCAAAGCTTGTTTTTCCTCCACAGGATAGAACTGGTCCTGAGATGGACTTGACCCTGAGGTATTCCCCTTATTGCAGATAGGGGATTTCTGCACTGTGTGGGCCTGGTGAGCTGGAGGCGAGGACCTTAAGGCTGCTTTGCAGGTCTCCTCGCTGGATCTGGGTAAGGATTTCAGGAGATGATTTAATAATCGTGCCCCAAGAGTCTTGTCCATCCATTCACAGGTCAGGAGGAGGTTGTGAACCTCATGCATACACTGAATATATCCAGTGCTGTACCTCTGCTGAGCTTCGAGACCCACTTTGGAATCTGCTGCATTAGAACAGGAGACAATTCAAGTCATTTAAGTGCACAGGGCTAGCAGTACATTACGTTTGACTAAACAAGCATTCAACAAGTTCATAATATAATGCCTCTTCTGGAAAATTCCTATAGAACTTAACTGAGAAAGATAGCCTTGGTTACTATATAACAGCTAGGGCTTGAAACCATCCTGTGTGATTCCATAACAGGGTTAGCATTCTAGTCTGGATTCTATAGGATAGTTTAAAAATTCTACAGAAAGAATATAACTCTCTCTTGAATTCTATAGGTTTTAAATTAAATTGCTATAAAGCCCCTATTGATTTAACCCCCAATCAGTTCTTTAGGGCTTTTCCATAAGGATCATTGTGGTTGGAAAAATAAAATCAAGCAATAAAAAGTTGGTCACAACTTCATTCCAAAAAGCAGGGTACCACAATTCTGATTTCCTTGCTGTTATAAATTGTGGCACAAGGCTAAAACGAAAGAGAATATCATTGTTGGAAAAAAAACAAACTTAACCCATCTACTGAAAGGCATTGGCTTTAGATTCCCCTCTAGTGGCAAAGAGTAGAAACTAGAAGATATGCCAGTAATAGACATAGGTGTCATCAGGTTTGAAAGAGGTTTTTGCAAAAACCATTACTTGATTAAAAATGCAGCCCCCACCCAGGGTTGGAAATAAATTTGACATCTGAAAGATGCAGTGAATGAAAGAAAAATGCAAAACCAAGAAACTCACCCATGATCTTGTTGTTTTGGATATTCTGGAGATGCTTTACTGTCATTTCAAGGATATCTGCTTTTTCAAGTTTAGATTGCTATTTAAAAAAAAAAGGAGGTCAGTAAAGAAGAACTGTTTTGTATGATGCCGGGCTTGTTTTTTAGAAAATAAAGGGGGGTGAGGGGGAAGACATGAAAAACTCAACACTTACGTCCAAACAAAATGCACCAACGACTGCTTCCTTCAGTTGCTCCAAGCAGTTGTTAATCCTTTCCCTTCGCTTTCTCTCAATCAGAGGCTTTCTTAACTGAAAGGAAGATATTAAAAAAGAAAATAGGATTTATGAGGTGGAATGTCAAGGTTTTATCACAATAAAATCTGCTCCCACTGCAGTCACTGGCAGAACTCCCACTGGGGACAGTGTCGGGGACAGATTGGGCCCCTCATTTTTAATCCTTAAGAGCCACATTCTACATGTGGCATCAGAGGATCCAAGGGTGATGTGGTACAAAGTAGGAGAGACATTGTATGCTCTATAATCTCATTACCACTCTGCCAGTTTAACTCTTATGCATATTAAGCTTGAGTCTGCTCTCCTTATACTGGTGTACATTAGAAGTAATTCAACTGAAGTCAGCAGAGATATACCAATGTAAAACCAGTGTAAAGTAAGAGGAAAATGCAGCCCAGAGTGTTAAAAACACCCTGTAAACATCTTTATAATGAAAGGAATTATTTTTGGTCTATCATTTTTGCAGTTGTGAAGCACCATCTACAGTGAGTGTTGTCTAAATAATAGTCCACACGCTTATGTGCGGTATCCATACACCACACATGTCAGGGTAGGTGTAAATCTGTATATAAAATGACCTACCTTCCTTTCCTCTTTGGTGTTGGAAAGTTTCTGCACATTGCTGGCCATAGCCGTGGCAGTCATTATAATCCAGCTTGTCTGCCCCTAAATGCTGGGAAGCAAGGGGGAAAGAAAGCACTTGGGTAGCCGGCTGTTCCTTTTTCAGAAGGGTTCTTTGCTTCTCTTGCCTCTCCTCTGTAAGGCTGCCTGTATTTATAGCCCAGAATTAACATGTGAATAAGGGCATTCCTTGGCTGGACTTCTTTTCCCACATGAGGGGTCGAGACCAGAGGCTTGTGGCCATCAATCAAGGCTGACAGGTCACTGCTTCTTTTCAATGGCCAACTTGCCCCCACAAACAGCGACAGATGTCCAGCCTACAAAAGCTTTGCTTTGCAGAAAGCTTTTGTTAAGAAGAAGAGACTCAAAATGGGAGCACTGAGCAGATCACATGGCTCCTTGCTCAATTTACACAGATTCCCAGGGAGCAACAATAGGCTGTAACCAGTTGAGTTACACCTGGGAGAATTTCTTCTAAATTTCTGGGCTTTTTAATCTATTTTATTATCATATTGAACTGATTTCACTTTTTACTTGCAAGATATGAACCCCTCCTACTGTATATCCAAACGGAGGCTTTGAAACACAAAACAATCTCCACTGTTAGAAATAATAATGCATCCAGTGGTTATTTTATGTCTCTCACAAATATCCTAACAAGGCATCGTTACCTTAAAGTCAATAGACAATTGCCTTTATGGAAACTATGCATTTACATATATGAAAATCCCTCATGGAATAGTCCTACATTATGTAATATGAGTGAAACCAATAGCATTCAATAGAAGTGTAATCCAGCTGTATAAAAGTACTCTAAAAAGTTTATAAAACAGAAAATAATCCTTTCTATTTTTTAATCATCCTAGAATTTAATATTTCAACTATCTATAGACCTTTGTTGCTTTTCTACAGAACAGTTTGGGTTTCATGCCTATTAAATTCTACAGGATTTTTCCATAAGGGTATCTTTATTGACTACACTATTGAAAGTGTTTTTTCATCATCTGAAATACTAATGCAAAAGCATATGGCTGTTTAAGGAACACTTAGACATATCTCCTCACTATGTGTTTATATTTTACCTTTATACTTTTTTTTAAAGGAAAATCTCAGGGGGTTTTCATGAACAAGCTCTTCTTTTCTGATTGTTTTGCTAATAAGAAGGATTTGCTAGTATCCTGTCGAGTCTGATAGATTATCTCTTTTAAAGAGGTGTTGAATGTATCACTTTATTTTAGCAGACAGGAAAGTCTTGGGTAGCTTCAGAAGAACTAAAAGCCTCTCCCCCTTCTACTGTAAGGTCTTCCCATACCTCCCCAGCCACACATCTACAAAATGATGACACTGAGCACCAGGCTCCCCCAAGGGTGGGTGGGGGGGTCACAGACCCGTGAGAACAAAATACACGCTTCTTCTCTCTCTCATAAACAATACATGTGTGTATGATTTTATATATGTACATATACATACTGTACAGTCTATCTAGATACTCTGTTTACAGCTCTGCTCGTTGTGCATGTGCTTGTACTGGAGCTGTATCTACATACGTGTTGTGCTACCCGTGGAGGCTCTCGGTTTATCAAAATACAGCGAGGCTGTCAGAGTATTTCTTGATGAAAGGAGTGCCCTGCTTAATAAAGGACTGTGGTGACATCACTCTGTGGGAAAGTGGGACATTGTTATGCATTTTCTCTGATATACAAGAAAGGGTGTGTGTTGAGATGGGCACCAGGATGCATTTTTTAATACCAAATAAGGGTGACCACCTAACTCTGCAAGGGTAGGAGTGAAAGGTGGATTATACCAGGTAATCCCTATCAATAGAAAATGAAAGGGTGTTACACTGCCCCCTGATGAGATACTCCTGTTAGGTCCTCAGTACTGCCATCCCCAAGTATTCAAAATCATGAGCCAGGTCCCCCAAACCATGAGCATGTCTCTCTGATTTGAGGGCTTTCAGGGCTCACATTTTCAAGCTTTTCTCCATGGTCAGGAGAACTAAAAACTTACCTAACCAAAAAAAAAAAAAGAGCTGAGATTCTGACATAATTACATAACTCCAGGAGCTGGGGCTTTAAGAAGAACAACATATGTCATGAGACTTGCAGTTAGGGTGACCAGATGTCCCAATTTTATAGGGACAGCCCCGATTTTTGCATCTTCTTCTTATATAGGCTCCTATTATCCCCCATCTTGATTTTTCACACTTGCTGTTTGGTCACCCTACTTGCAATGAAACCGTAAGAGCTACACTGGAGGCTGGTGGATGGATAGCCGCTATAAGGTTCATTCTTGACCATCAGTTACAGTTTTTTAATATGATTAAGTCCCAGAAGGTCATGTACCCTCCTGCAATAGAGTGTATGTCTCCTAGGAAAGCCTGGCCCAGTGTCTGGGGAAGGGAAGGGATCTGCCCTGCCCCGCCTCCCCTCCCCTCCTGCTCCTGTGCTGGATGGGGAAGCATTGCAGAGCTGCTCAGGGTGTGGAGGTGGGGAACTCGTGTAAATGAAGTTGAAGGACATCAGGCTGCTCAGCTCCTATTCCAACCCCTTCACCCATACAGGGAGTGGGAGTTAACATTGACCTCATCCTGTACTGCCTTACCTGATTCCAGCAGGGAGAGCAGAAGGGACTGGACTCTCCTGATATTTTTATTAAAGATATAACCAGCTGCATCAGATTGGGAGGATGAGAGAGGGCTGCTGCCTCTCCCCTGTCCTCAACCTGACTGCCTTTGGAGGGGTTCTCTGCAATCTAGTGGGTCTCTTGTCATCTTTCCCTGGATGAGCTCTTTATCTGGTGATTTAAATGAGCTCCATTGATCTTTGGCCTTGTGGTCCCTGTAAGTCTTTTCCCTGTCTGACCATCAGACTCGTTCCTTGCTCCATCCCTTTCCCAGTGTTGTCCTCCTGTGCTGGATCCAAACCCCCAGAACTCAGGGGTGTTTCCAGTCCAGACCTGTTTCTGGCTCTTGCAACTTGAGTGCCTTTCTAATCATAAACACACTTCCAGTTGCTGACAGTGCATCAACAATTCCCTCATCCTTCCCCCGTCACTTTCATGCCATTGCCAGTGCAGAAGCACAGGGCTCTTGTACAAATAGCCCTGGCCTCCCATGCGTCTCCTGCGATCTGTCAGGTTTGAGGAGGGGCCCTATGGCACAACAAGGGGGAAACTAGAAGAGGATCTCCCCAGAGATTTCCTGTGGGAATCCAGGCTCAGTGAGGAGGATCAGGAGTGAGGGTTAGGGTTGCCTCATGTGGAACATTAACAGGAGAGTGAAAAGCTGTAGGACATGTCTGTCCCCTGTTCCCCTCCAGTGTCCCACACCCACTGTGATTGCACCTGTGCTTTCAGTGCTGTCACTCTGAATCTACTAGTTTCTGTGGCCTTTAATTACATTCCCAGGAGCAACCCTCCCAAGGAAGCGATTAAGGGGGCCATTTATTTTCAAAATCAAAACCTGATACTATCACAGCAGGGTTGCAGAGTACTCACGGACAGTGACAAAACAGATCTGAGAGAGGCGGAATTCTGCCTCTTCTCCCTTCTCACCCCTGCCCCTTGCTGCCCTCTTCTCCATGGCATGGGTCATCATACCCAATACTGTCAACCCCTGGCATTCAAACCTCTGGGGTCGGACTCCACAAAATCCCAAAATTGGCCTAACAATGATCTGTCTCCTTGTTTTTCACCTGCCTCTTGATATTGGAGCCTTTAGGGGGAAGTCTCCCCCTCCTGATCTACGTGGGATCATTTCAGGCGCAGAGCTAGATCTCAAATGCACACACAGAAATGCAGGCCTCCCTGCTGGCTGCTTGGAGGGGATTCCCTCACCCTCTCCTGTCCCCTGGGGAGCTGCCATTGTATCCAGCTCCATCCCCCTCCCTCTTAGCACTGTCTCATCCCACTGCCTGTCCTGCACAAGTTCCTGTGCCCCTTACAACCTCCCCACAGTCTCCTGTGCCCCATCAGCTCCCTGTATTTTCCCTCCCATTCCTGAGGGGTCAGAGCATGGAGTTGTCAGAGCATGGACTCATCAGATTCCTTGTACAATGTCATTGCCTGACATATTATGCCAAATTTTGACCTCGAATAATGGCTGATGTGAAATGCACACGTTTTACGTGATGGGAGTGAAATGGATGCAAGAAATGTTTACTATTCGTTATAGCAATAAGTCTGGAACAACCATTTTATAGTTACACAAAAACCCTAAACATTTTGATTAATGAAATAGGAGGAAAATCGGGTGGGGGAGGCATTTCAGGCATCCTAAAGAAAGTTCCCTGGATATGGGACATCCTATGAAAAACTGGGACTGTCCCAGAAAAATATAATTTCTTAACCTTTAATGGTGGCCATCATTTTTGCAGCTGCAGCCACAATGGGGCATGAGAATATGAATATTTGCACATTCAGCTATAACTTCTTACCTACATGTTTCTGTATATTGCTATCATTACTAGCTATATTTCAATATATCTCTTCCTTCAATTTGAAAATCTTTCCAACAGTGGTACCAGTCAGGAAGGCAAAGTCTTGAAAACTGATATACTGCTTCCTTGCAAGCAGGAAAGAGATGCTTGTAAAAGGACAGTTAGACTATGATAGGCAACACATGTAATCAGTGGTGCTATCCAAAGGTAAAACATGCTTAATCATGTGCTCGTACCCAAGTTTGGGTCAGAGACTAATGTGGGATTTTCAACAACACTTAGCATTGGCCTGACTCTGCTCCTGTTGAAGTCCATGTGAGTTTTACCAGGCTGCTTTTAGATCCAAATGATGGGTTTTGAATATGGAAATGGATTAGCCCACACATACTGCAGATGCAGTAAATGAGGCCCAAGGAAAAGGTCACCCTAAATGTTATCTGACCATTTGGGGCCATATCTGTTCCTCTTGTAACTCCTATGATGTATATGTTTTTCTGTTGGAGTGAGTTTGACCCATTGTTTTGTGCAGTGTGCTCTGAAGAGTGAGATCTAACATTTTAATCTCATATACCACAGCCTTTGCAAATGACTTATGTTTTTGGTAGGAGCATTTCAAAATTGGTTTGTAAGACAGCATTCAAAATGTCAATAAGGGCAGCTTTAGCTGTAAACAGTTCTTTGGCATTTCTCATTCAGGGCTCAGGTCTTTATTTTGGAATCAAAGAGCTGTGATGGTTAAAAAGTAACCCTTCATTCAGGGACATCTGTGCCTGGGATTGTCTGGGAAATATGCAGGCAAATGCAAATGTTGCTATAGTATTAAAGGAAGTATTTTGCAATTTTCTTTTTTACTTTTACATTGCACGCTGCCAGATCTGACTGAAAAGATAGATTCTCCAGACTAGGCAAAGCCTGTCTTTGCACCTCGCTTTCCCGAAAAGCAAGGGGCAGCTCAGCTTTGACTGCTCTTTTTTTGCTATTTGTCTACATTTCACACTCTTTCACAAGAAAACAACTTTTAACATCTGTTCCCGCACTTTTTAAGACAGAAAGAAAGGGTCTTGAAAATGGAAAAAGTGTGGCAGATGTTGGCAGGTTCCCTCCAAGGCAGATGTCTTGCTCTGAAAAAAGTTTCTTTAAGAATTCATGGCCACAGCCCCTCTTTGACTTAGGACACGCGACTGCCTAGCGAATGAAGGGACGTGGGAAAACTCTATAGAACAAAAGAGCTTATTCAAACAAACCTAATAGCCATGAACAATCTAATAAGCAGCAGAGAAATGGACAGCAAGTCTATAATGGCACAAGGGGAAGGTTTTTAACCCTTTCTGCTTTCCTGGGATAAAACAAGGGCCTGATCCAAAGCTCGTTGAAATCAGTGGAAAAACTCCCACTGACTTCTATGGGCTATGGATCAGGTACTAACTGAGAAATGAATTCCAGCGACAGCTCCCTTGCATGATGTGAGATGTTGTAATGTGTAGCCAAATGAGAGAATCATGGCTCAGTAAGGTGTTCTTTCTTTCTCTTCCATTTCAGGTATCATTCAGCTGCCATATATGACTCTCTGCTGGTCCATGTTCTGAGTCATCACCAGCTATCGAGAACTTGGTGCTGAGCAAGAAGTTGTCTTCTAGAAGACATTTCACAGAGTGGGTTTAGTTTGCGATTAGAACTGTAGATACACAGACATGAGCAGGGACAGGTCTCAGGAAAGAGCGTGTTTCCCTTTATGGTACACTGATATGTCAGAGGCTGTAAGTGTAAATTAAATACCTTGTGATCACTGTGTCCAATAGGCTGCCTGGGCCACCCACCTATCAGATTGCAGGGTGGGCTGGAGGAGTCCAAGCCATGAGGAAATCCAAGCATTCTTGTTGCTTCCATAGGTCATTGGATGTGCGATAATCAATGATGTCAGTGTCCAGATGGAGAAGCCTGGTGGTTATACTTAAGCAATAGTCTTAGTTTCCTATTAGAACAACAGCTCGTTCAAAAGTGGTCACTGTGGAGGGCTTGCTTTGCATAGTGTGGTGTTCGAGATGAAGCTATTGGTGATGAAGAACTTTTATTTCTCCAGAATAGTTCTATTTGAATGTTGTATCAGCTGCTTAGGTACGCTTTTCTCTACTTAACTGGGTTGTATGACTTACCCAAGGCGATATGGTGAGTGGTTGGTTTGGTGTGGATTCGAACCCTTCTCATTCACAGCCCTTTGCTGTAATCTCTGGAGCATAGTGCACCCCAGTGGCAATGTTTATTTTAAGTAAAGCACTGTGCAAGACTGCAGCATGCGAGTGTGTAGTCACAGAATGCTGTATTTCTGCTACTCGATAGAGACACTATTCCACATCTGATGTCTCATACAGACATGACGCTTTGCTTGTCAGACTAATCACAGACACTATACAATTCTGTACATGTCTGATCCATGTCACCACACATTCAACCACTCCTTCTATGTTCCCCAGAATCTGTTTGCAGAGTCTCAGGATGTTTCAGCTGGAATCAGTTCTGTGGTGTATGGGATGTTCCTGGCACCTGGCAAGGACTACTTCTTGATACCTGAGCAAAGTAATATCAGTGGAAGTCTGAAGACAGGGACTGGGCACAGGCTAGTAATTTTCCCCCAAAGATTTGCTGGTGACTTTTGGCAGCGGGCGGCGGGGGGAGAGAAACAGTTGTCAAACAGTATAAGACCCAGTGATCTCGTTATAGCATTTATAAAGTGATAGGAATGGAGTTTCTTTGCATTTGACAATCGCAGAGGGACATTATCCAGAGATCTGAGCACCCCAGTTGGAAACAGGAAGGTGTGAGTTCTAATTCTGGCTCTGACACAAGACTCTCACTATGGCCTTGGACAAATCACATAGGCCAACGTTTTCAGTCTCCAGTTCCGAAGCAAGGTACCTAAGCAAAGAGGCCTTATTTCCACAGATACTATGTGTTTACCACTTGCCTAAAAAATCGGGCTGCTTATTTTGGTATTTAAATATGAATTTAGGAGACTAACTTTAGACAAGTTTGAAAACATCGGCCTTAATTTCGCAGTCTCTGTATTCCCATCTGTAAAATGAGGATAATTAACAGGAGAGATATAAGGGATCATGTTTAAGTGCTAAGTATTATTAAAACATACCAATGTACATCTATTTCAAAAGTACTTGATCCAGTTCCCTCTTATTTCTGAGCATGAATGAAATTCTCAAACATATCCAGCTATTAAGGGCTTACAGTTAGACTCAATTACTTTCTCTGTGCACTCCTTTTCTCTTTCTGTATCTGAAGTTACACGTGTGCCCATCTCAGTGTAGCAACTACTGTATTCAAAGAGGGATTTGCATAGATAACATTGATAAATTATGTTGTATTAATTAGAGCAGGCATTGATTACTGAGAAGTTTCATTTAGTACAGACTTCTTCCGTAGGAATAGATCTTACAATCTTAGTATCATCATGCTTAACTGATTAGTTGCCCAAACATACTAACAGACTGAACTGGGACTGGTGTCATGGTGTGTTACATTTCATTTAACCCTTTTGGGAGGAGACAAGAGAGGTTCAAAACTAGGCTGTTTTAGCAGGTATCTCACTGTTCCAATGTGCATCCATAAGCTAGCTTGAACTGCCATGCCTTGCTACAAAGCAGTGAAGGGTTAAACCCTGGGAAGCTGATGAAGACTGAGGCAGGTGGCAGGCTGTCTTTGCACAAGGCTTATTCTGTTTGAATGCATGAAATCTGTCAGGGTAGTAAACACACCCGTAAATCAAAATTCTTAACAGAGCCCTAGCACGGTACTTCCAAGTGGATCCTCGGGGGATGTGTTTGCACAGAGTGAAAGGGCTTCTGTGCAGCACTAAGCAGATTTAAAGGGTGATCAAGCAGGCAGAGCGGGAGGATCTGAGCTATAGGGGTATGATAATATCTGGACAAACAAGAACACTAGGCCCCCTCAAAGCAAAATCATGTGAGAAGAGAAGTAATAAGAGGATCTTTCCTAAGCTATGAGCCTTTAGAGAGGAGGGAAAGTTTGGTTTGAGCAACTGGAAGTTTGAAGACTTCTTCCTACTTCTTCTTGTCAGGGTGTCACCCACTGGAGGAAAAAAGGGTGTGCTTTGACCTTGTGGTAGCTAACACATGCTAACCAAGACATGGTAAAAGCCTAATGAAGACAAGGCCTTAACTGAAGGATTTATTCATGCACTGGTGCTGGGCACAGCTCAGGAACCAAGAGGAGACCGCTTGTTCCTCCTGCTGCGGGCGGGGTTAGTATCTACAAGTTAGATACTACTCAATAAGAGAGACTGTCAAAGAAATCATAAAAACGTACACTGTAAATTAGAGCTGGTCCAAATTTTCTAGTTTAAAAATGAATAAGTAAATTGGTTAAGTAAAAATAGCTTTTTAGGGGAAACAAAAAATTCACAGAACAAATAATTTTAATGACTTTCAATGGAAAACTAATTTTTAATAATAAACCTTTTCTGCTTTCTGTTAAAAAACAAACAAAAACAAACCACAGAACCCAAATGTTGTTGTTGTTGTTATTACTCTTTTACCAAATACCTGAGAATGTTTTGGGTTTGGATTTTTGTTGTTGAAAATATGAAAAAAAAGTGGGAAATTTAGATAAAAATGGGAAGAAAATTCCCTGCAAAAAATACTTGGTATTTTACCCCAGCTTTGTAGATCACACGCTCAGAACACAGTGCCCATTCCAGCTGCACAAAGGTGCCTTAAGTAGACAGCTGAGAATTCCCCTTATGTAGAGGAAGCCCAGAGTGATGTAAAGCCAGTGTTTAGTCAGAACATGCCCTTCATCAAGTATCAGAGGGGTAGCCGTGTTAGTCTTTATCCACAAAAACAATGAGGAGTCCGGTGGCACCTTAAAGACTAACAGATTTATTTGGGCATAAGCTTTCATGGGTAAAGAACCCACTTCTGAAGAAGTTTTTTACCCTCGAAAGCTTATTCCCAAATAAATCTGTTCGTCTTTAAGGTGCCCTCAGACTCCTCATTGTCTTCATCAGAATGTGTCCTTGTGCCACTGCCTGTGTGCAAACTCCCTGTCAGAACACGCCATTGTCTGCATGTGGGCATTGGGAAAGTGATGCTGCCCTTGCCCTCTCCTGTCCTTTTCCCACTGTTTTGGGGTGTGTGTGTGTGTTTCATTTTGCCAAGTGCACTGAGAGGGGAGATATGTCAACAGCCAGATTCACTCTTTGCTCACCTGGGGTTCTGCAACAGATTAGAGTTTTGATAGATGAGGCTGAAGCCCCCCCCACCCCCGGCCAAAAATAATCCACCCCTTTCTGTTTGCCCCTGGGTGGGGGAGGGCATAAGCTCCAGCCCATTCCAAGACAACCTTGAGGCTGCTCTGAGTTTCACTTAAGTGAGTCTAGGGGCAAAAGATGGTGTAAAGCCTCCTTTGCCCCCCACCCCATTCTGAGCGCTGCTTCGGTGCACTCAAGGGTCTGTCCCACAGGTTTTTTTATGAATCTACTTGCGATTCACAATACTCACTAGAGGCTTGTGGAAAAAGCCAGCAGTAGCTGGTATGCACTAGCTACTCTGCACTAACTCCCTGTGTGGACACTCCTACTGTGTACTGAAAGTGCCTTTGTATGAATTAGCTTAATGCACTTTGGAAGTATATTTAGCTAAACTGACTTAGAGCACTCTCAGTGCACGGTAAGTGTCCAAACAGGGAGTTAGGGCGGAGTAGTTACATTCACACACTAACCTCCCTGTGTAGACAAGACCTAAAATACTGTTCGGAGATGTATCTCTCTTCAAACAAACTCTGACTTGTTATGTATATAATATATGAGTGCTGACAAAATTATTAAAAATGTTTATCTTAGAGAGAACATAAGAGCTGCCATACTGGGTCAGACCATGGTCCGTCTAGCCCTGTCTGTGGCCTGTACCAAAGTTTCAGGGGGAGGTAATAAAACAGGACAATTATGGAAGAGTCCACGAGCCCATCTTCTACTCCCAGCTTCTGGTAGTAAGAGGATTAGAGTAGCCCCGAGCATAAGGTTGCATCCCTGATCATCTTGTCTAATAGCCACTGATGGACCAGTCCTCCATGAACTTATCTTTTTGAACCCAGGTATAGTTTTGACCTTCATAACATCTTCTGGGAAGGAGTTCCACAGATTAGTTGTGCATTATGTCAAAAAGTACTTCCTTTTGTTTGTATTGAATCTGCTGCTCCTAATTTCACTGGGTGACCACTGGTTTTTGTACCGTGGAAAAGGGCAAATAACACTTCTCTATTCACTTTTACCACACCATTCATGATTTTATAGACCTCTATTATATCCCCCTCTAGCCATCTCTTTTCTAAGCTAAACAGCTCTAATCTTTTTAGTTTCTCCTCTTATGATGATTTTTTTTACCGCTGCTGTGCATTGAGCAGAAATTTTCATAGAACTATCCATGGTGACTCCAAAATCACTTTCTTGAGTGGTAACAGCTAAATTAGACCCAATCATTGTATATACATAGTTGAAGTTATTTTTTCCAATGTGAATTACTTTGCACTTGTTAATGTTGAATTTCATCGGCCATTTTGTTGCCCAGTCACCCAGTTTTGCAAAATCCCTCTTTGCAGTCTGCTTTGGACTTAACTATCTTGAATAACTTTGTATCATCTGCACATTTTGTCACTATACTGTTCACCCTCTTTTTCAGATCATTTTTGAATGTGTTGAGCAGCATTGGTCCTAGGACAGATCTTTGGGGGACCCTGCTATTCACCTCTCCCCATTGTGTAAACTGGTCATTGATACCTACCTTTCCCCCCTATTTTTCAGTCAGTTACTGATTTGTGAGAGGACCTTCCCTCTTATCCCATGACCGCTTACTTTGCATAAGAGTCTTGAGTGTGGGACCTTGTCAAAGGCTTTCTGAAAATCCAAGTACACTATATCCACTGGATCACTCTTGTCCACATGCTTGTAGACCCCTCAAAGAAATGAATGTATATAAATAGTATGGTCAATAAAGATGAACTGGATTATTTATCACTGTGAAATTAGGGTGAACAAGAAAGATACTACATAGAATCAGAATCATAGAATATCAGGGTTGGAAGGGACCTCAGGAGGTCATCTAGTCCAACCCCGCTGCTCGAAGCAGGACCAATCCCCAATTTTTCCCCAGATCCCTAAATGGCCCCCTCAAGGATTGAACTCACAACCCTGGGTTTAGCAGGCCAAAGCTCAAACCACTGAGCTATCCCTTCCCCCAAAGATGCATGTGTATCTTTGGCTGTAGGGAAAATGTTTGGGTCAAATCATACCCTTCCATGATCGTATCTGTGGGCGGGGACCCTGGAAGGTTTTCCTCATGGAGTTTCCTCCAACCTCCTCTGCTGAGTGTTGGGGTTTGGCCCTCTTCTGTACCCTCCAGACATAGCAGTGTGTGAAGCCCCCAAGCTCCACGGATCCTCTGACTTCAGTGGGTGTTGGATCAGGCATCTCAAATTCAAATGAGCTGGGTGGCTTTATCCCATTCACCGTTTGTCCAGATTCTGCAAATAGGAGGCAGTGTGCTAGAGTTCAGCACGTCTGCCAGTTTCTAAGCGATAGAGCCTCAGGAAAGGGACAGAGCCTGAGATTGGCGGTACAGGATGGGAAAGGGCACCATGCTGTCCCTCATTTCCATGAGCAGGAAATTCAGCCACAAACAGCCTAAGAAAAAAGGACCAAAGCAAACCCTTCTGGGTTTTTTGTATTTGTATTTCATCCAGCCTTTGTTCTGATGCATTTGGGCCACTCCCTGTGATTTGCTTCTCTTCTAGGCCTCACAAACCTATGTGAGTAATTCATTCCAGAGTTACACTGGAGGGAAATCTTACTCCCAATACTTGACATATGCAGAGCATGCCCTCTTGTGGGCTTACATTGATACTACATATCTGTAGAGGAATGCTATGATGGTCTCTGCTGATTTCCTCTAGTGGAGGAAATTGCCTTGTAAAATGACACTGGGCTGCCTCATTTGTAAACTGTATCCCTTGCACAGGATAGACTATGTTCTCCATACTAGGCTGTTATCATTCACATTATCATTAAAGAAAACAGATATAGAATTGCAGGTTATGACTATTATAGCTAGGGTTTCAGGAGTGCTGGCACTTTCTCAGAGAGACAGTATTACAAGTGCAACAGCAAACTGTCCTGATATGAAGGTGTGACAATCAGGGTGCAGACATCTCCGGGGGAGAATAAGTCATCTGAACCCCAAATAAGCGGTTGAATCCACTGATTGTCTATATGTCAAGTAAGATCTTTTATGAAAGCATGTAACGTTCTGAACTTGATGGTCATTAGGAGATATGTGTATAGGTTATGGTTACCAATGCATGCTTGTGTATATGTGTAGAACATTGTAATTGTAACGAGGTTGTAACTACACCATCACCTACCAGCAGCGTAGGGAAACAATCAGACAGGGAGGGGCACCTCGCAAGACAGTTGTTCACATGAAACTAACTCCAAACACCTAGCATCTCCCATTGGTGTAGGTACTCCTCCTCCCCAAGAGGTGGTAGCTAGGCTGACAGAAGAATTCTTCTGTTGACCGACCGCTGTCTACACTGTGGATTAGGTCGGCTTAACTATGTCCAGGGAGAGACAATGGTGGACAATTAAATACAGTTAATGGCAAGACATTGAAATTGAAAAGAAAACCCAGGTATTGGAAAGCTAAGGAGAAGGGCATTTCCCCACTTTTTGTAATCATGAATTATCATAGTCTAAGGCCTGGTCTATACTACATGGTTAGGGCGATGTAAGCTGCCTTGTGTTGACCTACCTGCGGAAGTGTCTTCACTTAAATTTCGCTCTCGCTGATGTAAGTACCTCTCTACTCCGATTTAATAACACCACTTCCCCGGGCGGTGTCGAGCCAAGGTTGATGTAATTAGGTTGATACAGTGTCAGTGTAGACACTGCATTGCTTACATCGACTCTTACTGGCTTACTAACTGTGGGAGCTGTCCCACAGTGCCACACACTGACAGTACAATCAACACAAGAGCTCCTTATGAGCATGCGCACTGCCAACACAAGGAGCCAAATGTGCATGCACACAAGCAATTTAATAACTGCACTGGCTGTGTGCTAACATAAGTTGGGCAGATCTAATTTTGTGGTGGTGAGATGGCCACTCAAAACGCTACAGGGGCACTGCTACACTGGAGCTCTTCAATGTAGACACTGGAGCTCTTCAATGTAGACACTTACTGCAGTAACGGGAGGGCTTCTCCCATTGGCGTAGGTACTCCAGCTCCCCAAGAGGTGGTAGCTAGGTTGACAGAAGAATTCTTCTGTTGACCTACTGCTATCTACAGGTCGGCTTAACTATGTCTCTCAAGCATTTGGATTTTTCACACCCCTGAGAAACCTAGCTATGCCAATGTAACTTTTCAGTGTAGACCAGCCTGGAGAGAGAGAAAAAAAAATACTGCAAAGCCTGTTAAAAGGGCATGGGTTTGAAGTGAAAGCTATCCAGAAATGGAAAGCCAGCATCTAAGCGGGGTGCTGTCCCTGCAGCACTGGATCTCTTCTATGACAGGAGGCATACTGGGAAACGGTTCAGAGCCAATAGTTAACTTGTATTAGAAAAGGGAATTTAGCTAATATAGAAGTGTAGAGCCAGAGGTTGCATCTTTATATTTATTTTCTGTGTAACTTGTTTTTTCTTACTATTTCACCTCTGAATCTGTGATTTTTCTTTCAAATAAACTTCTTACTTTTACCCTTAGCAGGTCTTTTTTGTGCAAACTGGATGGAGTGTGTGACCCCAAGTGACCAGGTAACTGGGGGCAGGTTTCACTCCTGTGGGGGTGGCGAACCAGAAGGGAAAAGTCTGTGTGTCTGGTAGTTGAGAATTAGGGCATTGGATTGGGGAGACCTGGGGGCAGAGGAGATACTGGGGTCACCCTGCAAGGAGTAACTAAGTGGGTGGATGCCAGGGTGAGACCTTTATACTTGTAGGCTGGCTACTAGTTTCAGAGTTCTAACCCATAGCAGCATAGCATTAAAGTACCCAAAGTTACAAGGCAGGCAGTGACGGAACCTCTTTCTGGTCAGTGTTCCCCAAAACGTCACAGAAGGAAAGGTAGGAAGAGTAGTAAGAGGCCAATATGGCACCATCAGGAGCTCTTTCATGATTTGAAAATCAAAAATAAATCCTACAAAAATAGAAAAATGGACAAATTGCTAAGGATGAGTACAAAAGAATATCACAAACACTCAGGGACAAAATCAGGAAGGCTAAGGCATGAAATGACTAACACCTAGCAAGGGGCATAAAAGGCTATAAGAAGAGGTTCTATAACTATGTTAGGAGCAAGAGAAAGATGAAGGAAAGTGTAGGTCCTCTCCTTAGCAGGGAGGGGAGTTAATAAAAGTTGACATGAAGAAGGCTGAGGTGTTCAATGCGTATTTTGCTTCAGTTTTCCCTAAAAAGGTAAATTGTGACCACATACTGAACATAATTAATAACAAGGGAAAGAAACACAAGCCAAAATAGGGAAAGAACAAGTTAAAGGATAATTAGATAGATTAAGTTAGATGTCTTCAGGTGGCAGGTCCCAATGAAAGGCACCTTAGTACCTAGGAACTAGTTGAAACAATCTCTGAACTGCCCCTGTTTATCTTTGAGAACTCTGGAAGAGGGGTCTGGTCACAGTGGACTGGAGAAGGGCAAACATATCACCTATCTTTTAAAAAGGAAATAAAGAGGACCCAAGGAATTATAGACCAGTCAGCCTAACTTTCATATCTGGAAACATACTGGAACAAATTATTAATCAATTTGTAAGCACCTAGAGAGTAATAGGGGTATAAGGAATAGCCAACATGAATTTGTCAAGAACAAAGCATGCCAAACCAATATAATTTCCTTCTTTGACAGGGTTACTGACCTACTGGATGGGGGTAAGTAGTAGATGTGATAGATCTTTATTTTAGTAAGGCTTTTGACACAGCCCTACTGGGTGGGGAGGGGCAAGGAGGATGTATCTAGTGTTGTCTTGCAAGGGTCTGTCCTCGGTCCAGTACTAGTAAATATTTTAATTAATGACTTAGATAATGGCATGAAGAGTATGCTTATAAAGTTTGTGGGTGACACCAAACTGGGAGGAGTTGCAAGGACTTAGGAGGACAGGACTGGAATTCAAACCAATCTTGACAAATTGGAAAATTGGTCTGAAATCAACAAGATGAAATTCAATAAAGACTACACGTAAGAATAAACAAATCAAATGGACAAATACAAAATGGGGAATAATTGGCCAGACAGTAGTACTGCTAAAGAGGATCTGGGGGTTATGGTAGATCATAAATTGAAAGCGAGTCAACAATGGGAAGCAGTTGGTAAAAAGGCTAATATCATTCTGGGGTATATCAACAGGAGTGTGCTATGTAAAACACAGGAGGTAATTGCCCTGCTCTACACGGCACTGGTGAAGCCTCAGCTGGAGTACTGTGTCCAGTTCTGGGCGTCACACTTTAAGAAAGATGTGGACAAATTGGAGGGTTCATAGACAGCAACAAAAATGATGAAAGGTTTAGCAAACCTGACCTATGAGGAAAGGTTAAAAAAACCTGGGCCTGTGTAGTCTTGAAAAAAGAAGACTGAGGAGGGACCTGATAAGTTTTCAAATATGTTAAGGGCTGTTATAAAGAGGATGGTGATCAGTTGTTCCTCATGTCCAGTAAAGGTAGGACAAGAAGTAATGGGCTTAATCTACAGCAAGGGAGATTTAGGTTAGATATTAGGAAAAACTTCCTTGCTATTAGCTGTGCAACTTGCTTCTAAGGGAGGTTGTTGAATCCCTGTCACTGGATCTTTTTAAGAATAGGCTCAATAATCACCTGCCAGGAATGGTCTAAGTATACTTGGTGAAAATAATAGATTTGTAGTCTGTTGTTATTAATGTAAGCAGTGTCAGGATGAGCTCCACCCTGACATCTGGTGGTGAGGTGTGGCAAGTTGTGAAAAAAAAAACTTCAGGGGCTGATCTCATTTGCATAGGCACACCCACCCCGCCTAGACTGAGGCCATAGCTGCCCAAATGGTCACTTCGGCTGCTGTGGGATCCCCAGTGTCTCTGTTATTGGGGCAGGAAGAATAAATTGTTATTACCCTGATTAGGGGAACTGTGCTTGGAACTGTACTTGGCCTTTTGCTATGATGGAGGGACTCACCATCAACTAAGTAGCATTCGCTAGGCAAGGGTCATGGGTTCCAAAACTGTGTGAATGGAGAGAGACTTGAGACAGGTATTAGTACCTGGTGGTGTGGGCCCCTTTGTGAGGGCCTGAAGCACCAATTGCACCTCTGTCTCTCTCCACTGTGGAATGTCAGAGCTAATTTTGGGTCTATTAAGAGTCTTGCTACAGGTACTGTGCTGCATTCACTTTGGCCTTATGGTGCACCAGCACTAAGGCCCCCACTACTATGAGCTGAAATCACTGAGAGCTAAAATCACTAAGAGCTGAAATCACTGAGCACTGTGTCAAGTAGTGGGGAGCCGGAAGATCTAGACTGCAGTGGTGCTGTTTGTGAGACGGTGAGCTGTGCAGAGCGGAGCCGTTCGTGAGACAGCGAGCTGTGCAGAGCTGTTTGTGAGACAGCGAGCTGTGCCGAGCAGAGCCGGTCGTGGTGGAGCGGAGCCGTCCGTGAGACAGCGGTGTGTTCGTGAGACGGCGAGCTGAGCAGAGCTGTTCGTGAGACGGTGAGCTGTGCAGAGCGGAGCCGTTCGTGAGACAGCGAGCTGAGCAGAGCTGTTCGTGAGACAGCGAGCTGTGCCGAGCAGAGCCGGTCATGGTGGAGCAGAGCCGTTCGTGAGACAGCGGCGTGTTCGTAAGACGGCGAGCTGAGCAGAGCTGTTCGTGAGACAGCGAGCTGTGCAGAGCGGAGCCGGTCGTGGTGGAGCGGAGCCGTTCGTGAGACAGCGGCGTGTTCGTGAGACGGCGAGCTGTGCAAAGCGGAGCCGGTCGTGGTGGAGCAGAGCCGTTCGTGAGACAGCGTAGCAGAGCAGAGCCCTGTGGGGCAGTCAGCTTCAGGACACGTAAGGTGCCCCTTACCCCTTTCCCCCACACACAGGCACATTTTAGCCAGACTGGGGGAGTAATGCTATGCAGATGAACTTTTGAACTCTGGGGCTGGACCTTTTGGACTTTGGGTGATTTGTGGATTGCTGGACTCGAGAGACGTTTGGGTGCTGGGACTCAAGAACCCGAGGGAAAGGGGCATGCCCCAATTTGCTTGGGGTGGTTTTTTTTGCTCATGGGTTGTGTTATGAATCCTGTTGGTGGTGTTTCCCCAACATAATGCCACATTGTTTCTCTCTGTTATTAAAAGGCTTTTTGCTACACTCAGACTATGTGCTTGCGAGAGGGGAAGTATTGCCTCTTGGAGGCGCCCAGGGGGGTGGTATATATTTGTCCCAGGTCACTGGGTGGGGGCTCGAGCCGGGTTGCATTGTGTTATTGGAATGGATCCCCTAGATATTGAACCCGGCCCTTGTTGCTGCCAGCTCTGATGGGCAGAAGGGTTACATTTTTGGGGGCTCGTCCGGGATCCCTGGGTCAGTACCCCTCGCAAGCACCTGTTGAGTGATCCACTACATTGGAAAACAATTTATATTTTTTTTTGTTTGTGCTTATATTTTGAGGAAATTACTGTTTGTATAATGGCTAATTTGTCAGGTTTGTTGGGCCCTGGCTCAGCAGCTTCTAGCTCAGAGGCTGCAGCCTCGGCTGATGATTGGACAAAAGCTCTGGGGCAAACATTGGAAAAGGTTGTGCTGTCCCATGCTGCGTCAAACTCTTGTCGTAAGTTAAGATTATTTGCTGGGGAGGAGGAGTTTGAACCCTGGTTAGAGCATACCACTGAAATGCTGCAAGAGTGGGCCGTACCAGATGCAGAAAAGCGAAGATGCCTCATAGAGAGCCTTGGCGGCCCAGCATTAGATGTGATTCGCACCCTGAAGCTCACTGACCCTGGGGTCAGTGTGAAGGACTGCCTAGAGGCCCTTGAACACAACTTTGGGAGCGTAGAGGACCCTGAAGACAGCTACTGTAAGTTCCTTAATTCCCGACAACAAAAGGGCGAAAAGGCTTCAGCCTACATACAGAGACTGGAGAGACTGCTTCAGAGAGCTGTCTTGAGGGAAGCAGTGACTGCTGAGCAGATGGATCGGACCAGACTGGCTCAAATTGTAAGAGGAACTCAGTATCAGAACCCGATTCTACTTCATCTCCAGCTAAGAAAACGACGGGAACATCCCCCAAGTTACTCCCAGCTGATAAAAGAGGTCAGAGAGGAGGAAGAAAGGCAGGCTTCCAGTGAATTTTGGGAAGCCCAAACATCGAATCCAGCCAGCACAACACCACTGCAAGCGGCCAGTGTACTGATGGTGAGCACCAGAGAGGAACTTGCCCAACAAATGCAGGTCCTGACGGAACGGATAGCTGAGCTGCAAAGTACCATTGACCAAGTTAAGACTTCCAGGAATAAGAAGCCTCAAACGGTGGCAATTGAGAAGCCCACACTTAGAGCCACCATCCCACCCAGGCGAAGGGGGAAATGTCAATTCTTCTGCTACCGATGTGGTCAGGATGGACACAGTGCTGCCAAGTGCCGTAATGAAGAAAACCCCTCCTTAGTGTATGGAAAGCTGAGGATCAGTTGGGAGAGATCCGGTAGCTGCCAGAGGGTCTGGGGACGGGGACCCCCCAGGTCTGCAGGATTTGAAGATTCCCCCAGAAAAGACTGTCCAGCTGGGATCCCCGCAGGACTGATAGGGCCTCGAGCAGAGGTCACGGTGAGGATTGAAGGGGTGGAGTGTAAAGCAG
Organism: Chelonia mydas; assembly: GCF_015237465.2. Lineage (NCBI taxonomy): Eukaryota > Metazoa > Chordata > Testudines > Cheloniidae > Chelonia > Chelonia mydas. The sequence goes on from NC_057855.1 coordinate 41,790,611, forward strand.
TGCTTGACACTGGATCTCAAGTGACTATTATATTTCAGTCATTCTACCAGCAGATGCTTAGGCACCTGCCTATACAGCCACTGACTGGCCTTGGCCTGTGTGGCCTCAGCATGGATGAATACCCCTACCAAGGGTATGTCATAGTGCACCTGAAATTCCCAGAGGAGGTTGCTGGGGTAAGAGAAGAGGTAGACACAGCTGCCTTAATATGCCCTGACCCTAAAGGGACCTCTGATATGTCTGTGCTGATAGGAACGAACTCCAGTCTCTTCAAGGTACTCGCGGATTACTGCAGAAGGCGGGCTGGGGACCAGTACCTGAATACCCTGATGATCCATACGCTTTGTGCTGAAGCCTATAGGAAAATTGAGAGCTCTAAAAGGGAGACATCTGAGCTACCGCTTGGGGCACTGAAGTACGCGGGCACGACCCCCTTAGTAGTGCCTGCAAGGACGGAGCAAAAAGTGCTTGTCATGAGTACCTGTCTAAAAGGCAGTAAACGGACGTTAGCAATGATAGAGCAGCCAATGGGAGGAGAGCTCCCTGAAGGAGTGCTGGTCCCCAGTGGAGTCATAACCCTACCTGCTGAAGCCCAGGAAAGGGTGACTATACTGATTGCTAATGAAACGAGTCGTGATGTTGTTGTGAGGCAAGGACAAAAGATAGCAGACCTCTTTGAGCCTGAGTCGATTGTAAAACCCCAGTGTGAAACTCAAGTTCCCACAATAAACCCAGCAAAGTTTGACTTTGGAGATTCACCAGTGTCCGAGGACTGAAAAGATCGCCTGAGGAAGAAACTTTGTGAAAGATCCAAGGTGTTCTCACTGCATGAGTGGGATGTGGGATGTGCAAAAGGAGTAGAGCACAATATCAGACTCCATGACTCTCGACCTTTCAGGGAGAGATCTAGGAAGATTGCTCTCTCTGAGATGGAAGATGTGCGACATCACCTTCAGGAGCTGGCTGCAAATGGCATCATTACAGAGTCCCGCAGCCCATACGCCTCACCCATTGTGGTAGTCCGTAAAAAGAATGGGAAAATTCGGATGTGTATTGACTACCGCACCCTAAACAGCCGTACTGTGGTCGACCAGTACACTATGCCTCGAGTGCAAGATGCCTTAGACTGTTTGCTGGAAAGCCAGTGGTTCTCTGTGTTGGATCTTCGAAGTGGATACTACCAGATCCCTCTGGGAGAAGATGATAAGGAGAAGACAGCCTTCATCTGCCCATTAGGGTTTTATCAGTTCGAACGCATGCCCCAAGGGATTTCTGAAGCACCTGCCACCTTTCAACGTCTCATGGAGAAAGTTGTGGGAGACATGAATTTACTGCAAGTGTTAGTTTATTTGGATGACCTGATTGTGTTTGAAAGAACCTTAGAGGAGCATGAAGAAAGACTTCTTAAAGTGCTTGATAGGTTGGAGGATTATGGTCTGAAGCTTTCAATTGACAAATGCCAGTTCTGCAGAACCTCAGTGAAGTATGTGGGTCACATCGTGTCCCAAGAGGGTGTGAGTACTGATCCTGATAAAATAGAAGCACTCACTACATGGCCACGTCCAAGTAACTACAGAGAACTCAAGACCTTTCTTGGATTTAGTGGCTACTACCGCAGATTTGTGAAAAACTATGCTACGATTGTAAAGCCTCTGAACGATCTCACCAGGGGACATCAGTCCAGCAAGAACAAATCTAAGTCCAAAAATAAGGGGAGGTCTCCAAAGCCCCCTGTGCAGAGACACTATGGCCCATTTGAACCATTTGGGCCACGGTGGGATGAGAGATGTGAAAGGGCTTTTCGAGAAATCATTACTTGCCTAACTCATGCTCCAGTCCTAGTTTTTGCTGACCCAAGCAAACCCTTTATCCTGCATACTGATGCCAGTTTGGAGGGTCTGGGAGCAGTCCTGTACCAGGAAGTGAAAGGCAAACGTAAACCTGTAGCCTTTGCCAGCCGAGGATTGTCTGATAGTAAAACTCGCTATCCCACCCACAAGCTGGAATTTTTGGCCCTGAAATGGGCCATCACTGAGAAATTTCGAGACTACTTGTATGGTGCTCAGTTCCAGGTGTGGACAGACAACAATCCACTGACTTATGTGTTAACAAGTGCTAAGCTGGATGCTACAGGGCAGAAATGGGTAGCCGCCTTGGCTAGCTATGAGTTCAGCATTCAGTACCGATCAGGAAGAAGCAATGTAGATGCAGATGCATTGTCCAGGCGTCCACAGGCTCCAGAAGTTGCTGTGATACCCACAGATGGAGTGAGAGCTATTTGCAGTGTAAGTCGCCGAGAGCCAGAGGCCCGTGAGAGCCTTCAGGGATGTGTTGCAGAAGCTTTGGGCCTGCCCCCTGAATGCATGCCTTCTGCTTCAGTGAACTATATTGCATTGGACCAATCTCCTTTGCCCATGCTCAATGCGGCGGACTGGCAAGAAGCCCAGCGGCAAGATATTGACATTCGTGATACACTACTTGCCAAAAGGGAGGGGCGAAGCCCAGCTGCAGTTGTCCCACCTAACCCGAAGGGTAAACTACTATTGAGAGAATAAACCAAACTAAAACTGATTCAGGGAGTGCTACACCGAATGACCACTGACCCTTTACAAAAACAACGAGCACAACTAGTGCTGCCAAAAAAGTACAGAGCCCTGGCCATGAGGGCTCTGCATAATGACTTTGGGCATTTAGGGATGGAGAGGACCCTGGAACTTATTCGTAGTAGGTTCTATTGGCCCCGAATGGCTGAAGATGTTCGCAGGAAATGTGAGACTTGCGCTCGATGTGTTCAAAGGAAAACTCTGCCCACGAGGGCTGCATATCTCAAGAACATCACCAGCAACAAACCTTTGGAATTGGTATGCATTGATTTCTTGTCTGTAGAGGTAGACAAGAGGAATGTTGGGAACATTCTAGTAGTGACTGACCATTTTACACGGTATGCACAGGCATATCCCACACGTGATCAAAGGGCCACGACCGTCGCTCGAGTATTGTGGGACAAATATTTCTCAGTCTATGGATTCCCGGCTCGGATACACTCTGATCAGGGGCGGGATTTTGAGAGTCACCTTCTGAAGGAGGTGCTGAAGATAGCAGGAATTAAAAAGTCTAGGACAACGCCTTATCACCCCCAAGGTGATCCTCAGCCAGAGAGGTTCAACCGAACCCTATTAGATATGTTGGGAACTTTGCGACCAGAGCAGAAGGCAACCTGGAGCCAGCATGTCGCATTTCTGGTGCATGCCTACAATGCCACAAAGAACGATGCTACGGGAGTCACCCCATATCTCTTGATGTTTGGGCGAGAACCAAGATTACCCATAGACTTGTGCTTTGGTGTATCAGAGGATGGAGATAGCTATGAAACTCACCAGCAATATGTATCCCGACTAAGGGAAAAGCTGCGGGATGCTTATCGCTTAGCTACCGCTGCAGCTCGAAAGAACGCAGACCGCAACAAACATCGATATGATGCTAGAGTGCGTTCGCAGGAGCTCCAGCTGGGGGACAGAGTCCTGCTGCGAAATTTGGGTATTGCTGGCAAACACAAGATAGCTGACAGATGAAAGGCAATACCTTACGTGGTAATGAAAAAGCTGGGAGATCTGCCGGTCTACAAGATCAAACCTAAAGACGGCCCAGGGCAAATAAAGACGGTGCATAAAAACCTTTTGCTCCCTGTGGGGGAATTGGTAAGCATCCCTTATGAGACGGGCCACGACAGGGCAGCCGGGCAAAACAGAGGTGCTAGACCCAAGCCGCCATCCAACACAGACAGCGGGCCCCCTGCAGCTAACTTACCCCTATTCTGCACATCTGAGAGTGAGTCTGAGGAGGAAGACACAACCCTGGTGTATCCTGGGATGGAGACAAGATTTCAGTCTCGATCAGCTGAACCAAACGAGAGTTTTCCCTCTTCCGCCCTAAACCCCATGGCGGAATTATTTAGGCCCCTTTCTGACACCCCGGTGCCGCTGATGAGACCCCCCTGTGATGACACACACAGGTTATTGGACAGTGGAGACACACAGGTAGAGGATGCCCTGGGCACCTTGAACCCTCCAGCGTTAGAACTAGGAGTGCAGGGGCCTACGCCAGTAGCCGAGGGACCCTCCAGGGAAGTCTCTCCATCCGTCACTCAAGAGGATGTTCCCCCTACCTCGGCAACAGAGAGTCTCAATAGACGAGACAGGGTGATAAGACCAGTGAAACGGTTAACTTATGATGCACCTGGGGTGACTAGTGAGGAGCCAATACATTTAGCACACAGGCTTGTGGAAGCTAAAGTGGGCTTCCTGAGGCCCTTTGGAGAAAACCAATAAGTTGGTATAAAGGGCGTGTGATTTGTCGGGACGACAAATTCTCGGCTGGGGGGAGGATGTAAGCAGTGTCAGGATGAGCTCCACCCTGACATCTGGTGGTGAGGTGTGGCAAGTTGTGAAAAAAAAAACTTCAGGGGCTGATCTCATTTGCATAGGCACACCCACCCCGCCTAGACTGAGGCCATAGCTGCCCAAATGGTCACTTCGGCTGCTGTGGGATCCCCAGTGTCTCTGTTATTGGGGCAGGAAGAATAAATTGTTATTACCCTGATTAGGGGGACTGTGCTTGGAACTGTACTTGGCCTTTTGCTATGATGGAGGGACTCACCATCAACTAAGTAGCATTCGCTAGGCAAGGGTCATGGGTTCCAAAACTGTGTGAATGGAGAGAGACTTGAGACAGGTATTAGTACCTGGTGGTGTGGGCCCCTTTGTGAGGGCCTGAAGCACCAATTGCACCTCTGTCTCTCTCCACTGTGGAATGTCAGAGCTAATTTTGGGTCTATTAAGAGTCTTGCTACAGGTACTGTGCTGCATTCACTTTGGCCTTATGGTGCACCAGCACTAAGGCCCCCACTACTATGAGCTGAAATCACTGAGAGCTAAAATCACTAAGAGCTGAAATCACTGAGCACTGTGTCAAGTAGTGGGGAGCCGGAAGATCTAGACTGCAGTGGTGCTGTTCGTGAGACGGTGAGCTGTGCAGAGCGGAGCCGTTCGTGAGACAGCGAGCTGTGCAGAGCTGTTTGTGAGACAGCGAGCTGTGCCGAGCAGAGCCGGTCGTGGTGGAGCGGAGCCGTCCGTGAGACAGCGGTGTGTTCGTGAGACGGCGAGCTGAGCAGAGCTGTTCGTGAGACGGTGAGCTGTGCAGAGCGGAGCCGTTCGTGAGACAGCGAGCTGAGCAGAGCTGTTCGTGAGACAGCGAGCTGTGCCGAGCAGAGCCGGTCATGGTGGAGCAGAGCCGTTCGTGAGACAGCGGCGTGTTCGTAAGACGGCGAGCTGAGCAGAGCTGTTCGTGAGACGGCGAGCTGTGCAGAGCGGAGCCGGTCGTGGTGGAGCGGAGCCGTTCGTGAGACAGCGGCGTGTTCGTGAGACGGCGAGCTGTGCAAAGCGGAGCCGGTCGTGGTGGAGCAGAGCCGTTCATGAGACAGCGTAGCAGAGCAGAGCCCTGTGGGGCAGTCAGCTTCAGGACACGTAAGGTGCCCCTTACCCCTTTCCCCCACACACAGGCACATTTTAGCCAGACTGGGGGAGTAATGCTATGCAGATGAACTTTTGAACTCTGGGGCTGGACCTTTTGGACTTTGGGTGATTTGTGGATTGCTGGACTCGAGAGACGTTTGGGTGCTGGGACTCAAGAACCCGAGGGAAAGGGGCATGCCCCAATTTGCTTGGGGTGGTTTTTTTTGCTCATGGGTTGTGTTATGAATCCTGTTGGTGGTGTTTCCCCAACATAATGCCACATTGTTTCTCTCTGTTATTAAAAGGCTTTTTGCTACACTCAGACTATGTGCTTGCGAGAGGGGAAGTATTGCCTCTTGGAGGCGCCCAGGGGGGTGGTATATATTTGTCCCAGGTCACTGGGTGGGGGCTCGAGCCGGGTTGCATTGTGTTATTGGAATGGATCCCCTAGATATTGAACCCGGCCCTTGTTGCTGCCAGCTCTGATGGGCAGAAGGGTTACATTAACAAAAACATTATGATTAATAATGTTTATAATGGTGGTACCTGCAGCCAGCTTGAGAATGGGGCCCCATTGTGCTGGCCACTGTAAAAACACAGAATAAAAGACAGTCTCGCCCTACCCCTGATAACTTATAGACAAGACAAACAAAGGATAGGAGAAAGAGAACATATTAGTAGAGTGATGGTTTGCAAACGTCATGCTAGGACCACAATTTTCATTTGTTTTATTTAAATCCTTTGGGTGTTTTTGAAGGAACTATGTTATTGGAAAGACTGAGGAAGGGAGAGGGCAGGAGAGAGCTTCACCTGTTACAATTAAAATAATTGATGCGTACAGTAGAAGATCTATATCTTAAAAAGAGCTGTAGAGCGTGTTCCACTTCTAAAATGTGCGGTATTACACAGGAAACCAGGCAGCCCAGTGGTTTACACAGAGGGTGAGTCACTTGCTACCTATGCCACTGTATTTGTTAATTGCAAAATGGCATTTTGTAACTTTATTCTTAAATAGTTTTTTTTCCAAAACAGAGTGGTGCACGTACAGTATTTTAGCTAGTATTCCACATCTGTAGGTATGTCAGTATAGGAGGCAGGTACTGAGGTCCTAGTTTTCAAATGTGTGGGCCTAATTTAGGACACCCATATCTGCAGTTGGATGTTCAAATGGTCACTTACGTATCCAAATACCCTGTCAGGTGCCCATGTGCTGATCAGAGCATCCAAATGCGGAACTGGGTGTCTTATTAGCATCCAAGTTTAAAAATGTGGCTTCCCTTTGTCACAGTTCAGGGCTGCTGCACCTGTAGTTCCCGCTCCATGATCGACCAAGTGTACCACCTCTGGGCTTCTGGTTCCTTAGCTGTCATCTTGCTTGGGTGGTGCCTCCAACATTCTTTCCCTCCTGACTGGGTTTTTTCCAGGCTGCACAGCTTCCTACCTACATCCTCAGAGATGGATAACGGTGTAATTGTCACAGTAAAGCTACCACACAGCTCTTTCTAAGCAAGCACATTTATTCTTAAGGTAAAAGCGTTACAGAGAAAACCTTAAAAACAATCAAAGAACCTACACAAATTCTAACAAGCTTTCTAGAGATTGTCCCCTTGACTCCAATGGGGATTCGAGCCCAGTGAACAGTCCTTCAAGCCCCACCCAAGGGTTTTTCATAACTTCTTTTGCTCAGAACCAGAACACAGACTGGGCCATGTCCTTCCACCCCTTCCCTTAGACAGAAGGACCTGTCTGTTTGCTGGATCAGAAAGAAGGCTCTGAGTCAGATTTAATGCAGACTGTTTAAACAGCATCCTTTCTTTGTCTGTTAGTCCTTGGAGAATCCAGATTGACTCAGTACATATGAGCCTTTCTCCAGGGGTGGGTAGCTCTCTGGGGGTGTTGCAACCTGATTGAATTTGCCTACCCTCCCCCTCCCCCACACACTGCTCTTAGTTCCTGGAAGGCTGTGATCCCTCTCCCCCATGGAATTACATACAATCCATGGCCCACAATGATACATACAGTCAATAAGGTTTGCCCAGGAAAATGCCATCTCTGTCATACCCTAGTCTAACATTGTCTATACAAATGAAAAGGTAAAGGTACCACCTGCACCAAGCAAGGCACTAAAACTTGTCACAAATTAGAAGAGAAGCGGACTTGGAATTGTACATCACTGCATCTTCAGAGAGAAGCACAATTGTGACAGTTTTGGGAACAGAGAAAGGGTTGAACAGCTCATGAAATAGTGCTCAGAACTGGATATGGGGGAATTCACAAACACTCACGGGTTGTGTCTATGTTGCTAACTCCCAGAAGCCCTGCAGAGTGGTGTTTGGTGTGTTTCTGAAGCTAATGTATGTTCACAAGCGATAACCAATAATGTTCAATAAGCTCTAAAGATCCCTCCACACAGAGGCGCTTGGCAGTGTGTGTCCAAAAGCAGAGGAATTCTGTATAGCAACCATGGGCCAGATTTTCAGCTGGTGTAAATCAGTATAATTGTAGCTGTGCTGATTTATGGCATCTGAGGATGTGGCCCAGTGCATGTTTTGGGACAGCTGTTCATACTCCGGTAGAACAAAGTGCAATTTTAGAATGTATAACCTAACCTCGGGCCAGATTGTGATAGCTTCACTTGCACTGAACAGTACTGTACTCCATGCATAGTCCCCTTGAAATTAGTGAGGCATTTGTGGGAAAAGGTGCAACTAAATCGAGTAAGAGTCTCATAATTCATAACTGGGGGCTCTGGCTACTAAAGAAAGTACCTCACACCATTCAAAGGAGCAGTACTTTCAACATTAAGAAGGAGAAGCATCAGAAAGTCTTCTACTATGGTACTCCTGGAAATGCAATTCCCTTAAGAGGACGCTAGACAGACTAATAGCTCAGCACACCTATATTGCACTGTTTGATGGAAAGTAGCTGCTGTTTTAGCAGATACTTCAATTTCTTCAGTTCTCAGGATCCAAAGCCACTTAGCATCAGTTGGTTACACCAATTTCAGGAATGGACTCCGGTTAAAAATAATTGTAATACCTATGCATTTGTAGTGTAATTTTCAGCTTTTAAAAATCCTGAAGTACTTTGGTGTGTGTGTGTGTGTGTGTGTGTGTGTGTGTGAGTGAGAGAGAGAGAGAGAGAGAGAGAGAGAGAGAATCACACACCTACCACCCTCAGCCCTTCGGATTGAGGAACATCTGCCTTTGCTGACATTGCTCAACAGTGACCTGTCTATCCAGTTGTATGGCAGAGCTCACAGGCCCTGGAGGAAGTCCCATCCCGTCCTCCTCACCCAGAAAGATGGTGGTTGCAACATGGGGGGTCTACTGACTGAGTTAAAGTAAACACTTTGTAAGTGGAGTCATGGTGTGTTTTCCCAGTCAGGAGGTAGGGGGAAAGGCCATGTGAAGTGGTTGAGTGAACTGAAGAGACCCTTGTGTGCTAAGCACACAGAATAAGAGAATATTATATATTGAAGGTTTAGGGGGAGTATTTAAAGCACTTCTTGGATGTTTCTTCATATGGTAACACAGCATTTACTTATCCTAACTTGGCAGCTCTAAACCTTCTCACGCGTCCCATGTGTGCACTATTGCCAGGTGCCATCTAGTAATGTACCTCACACATCCTGCAACTAATACTAATGGTTTTATACATTTAGCTTCACTTTTCCAGTGAGTCCTATGCACCTGTCCTATGACTCTACCTTCATCAGTGCAGCCAGGAGAATGTAATCAACATTCCCAAGGCCTTGGGCACATGCTAAATTTCCAATTCATTCTTGGTTTCTCAAGGTCTTGGGAAAATAGTTTCGGAGGATGAGTGATGCCTTTTAAAGTATGTGAGTAAGACACTGTACAGATTATACGTTACGTGAGACAAATGTATCCTGGCTTGGGCACATGCCAGTACTGTTTTCCTTTTTTAAATGTGTGTGTGTGTGTGTGTGTGTGTGTGTGTGTTGGTGCACTGCCTGATCCCAGAAACAGAATACGTTGTCTGCATGAAATACGCGATGCATTGGTCATCATGAATTCTGTGTTTTGTGGGGGAGTGCCTCTAACTGCGTACAGATGAAGGCCCTGTCCTCAGCCTCTCTACAGAGGATTCATCAGCTGTGCATAGAAGGGGGCCAGCAGTGCAATATGTTTAAAAAGCAGTGCGAATTAGAACCTTGTTTTTCCTCTTCTATAGAGCTTAGAATGGTGGAGCCCCAGAAAAACTAAAGAAATAGAAGCCCTTAGCTCATTTTCTCACAATTAACTTCAGTGGAATTACACCAGGAATTAATTTAGCCCAATGTCTTTCCTGGAAAGAAACAAGGTGACCTTTGAAATCCAGATACAGATTGGATTGTACATAAAAGAATCTCAACAATAGGTTCACATTCTGCTCTTCATAGTAGTTTTATGTCCATATTTTATGGATGGAAGAAAGGCAAAAGCACAAAGCTTGACATACTGGAACTTCATACCCATCTGCTTTTTTTGTGTTATACAAATACTGTCTGGCTTTTAGTTATTTCTCTCTCTTCATGCCTCCCAATATGCTTCCAGTTTATTTATTTTTAAAATTTGCTCACTTCTCCCAAATTTAGCTGCAAGACTTGTCATCACGTTGCATGGGGGGGGGGGGGGGAGGGGTAATTAAAATTGCTAAATTCTCTACTGATACTTACAGAGCAGAGTTTAATGAAGTCCCAACCCTTCAGGGCATCATGATGCTGACTTGAGAGAATTACACATAACTTCTTAGGGTGGCATAAAGTGATGATGAGATGGTCTCAGGCTAATGGACAATTTGCACAACCTTTTCAAAGACTGTCTGAAAAGGAAAAAGATTTAGAGAGTTTATTTATTTATTTTTATTAAAGCTTCATTATAAAAATGTTATTAAAAACCCTTAATGTAAAGGATTTTCCCCCAGCTTATTTTTAAAATTCGAAATTCTGGTCCTGTCTGGCCGGATTCTATGGATAATCGGAAGATGCCTCTTCCACTAAGAGCTGAGAGAGCTCCCAACACGTTTGAACCCTCCAAAGAGACTGCCAGCAAAACTAGCCAAGATCAGATTGGCATTCCTTGCATTTCTAAGGCCAAGCACATGCACAAACACATATGCTTTCACATGTGTACATGTCCAAAATTTTCTAAATTTAGACTTCTCAAATCAGATTGTCTCGTAATTAGGTGGCCTGATTTCCAGAAGTGCTGCGGGTTACGTTGATGGTGTACACATAGAAAAGTCTAGACAAAAATAATAAAAACACTTTTGCTGGAAGGTTGCAATGTAACACTACTTTATTTCTTAGAATCCAGAACAATAACACACAGTAAACAGAGAGATAAAGCTGCTCTTTCCTAATATAGAGAGGCACAATTCACTCCCCTTTACTATAGGCTGCCTGGCTGCAGCCTGACTTTTGCTAGGCCCAGCTTGCATGTTTCCTTATAGAGTGGCCGCTGCCATATCCCCAGAATATCGCACATTCCTGTACTTCTGGGAATGGGTGGGCCTGCCTCTGCCGCTGTGATCTCACATGCATGGTGCATGCGAGGTCACATTGGTGGAGGTGGAGCAGTGCGCCCTTCAAAATGGCATTCCCTGTTCATACTACGTCCAGTTTTGACTCAGTACCAGACAAGGGACAAAACCATAGAAAAATATTAAAACCGGATGAATGGCTTAAAACCAGATGAATGGCCAGTCTACCAGGGAGCCCCCTACCCTGCAAGTGGACTTAGGGGGGAAAAAAACTCCTGAAATTTAAAGTGATGGTTTACAGTTGTAACACATATGTTGTTACACCATACTGAACTGAATTCACTGGGAACAGCTGAAGGTTCACCACTTTTCAAAAAAAGGCCGTTTATTTATGTGCCTAAATTTGAAGTTAGGGGGTGATCTTTTTACATTTAAAAAAAGAAAAGAGCACAAGTGCAATTTGTTCTTTTTCCTTGGTAGTTTTCTTTGACAATAGCAACAAGAGAAAATCTGGGGTGCAAAAAAATTGTGAAGAGACCTTAAAATAGGTCATCCCTACAGTTTTTTTGCTGCATTCCCCAATATTTTGAAAATGTTTCAAAGAAAAGCTTTTGGGTTCCCCCTCCTCCCCCTTCCAAAGACCCAGTCGTCCCAAAGTTACAACTAGCGGGCTGCTGGCCTTTTAACTCAGCCATGCAGACAGAGTATTGTTATCAAATGGGTGTGGATTTCAAAGCTTAATTAGAACGATTTAAATAGGAAAATTATAAAGCTCAAGCAGTTCCTATTTTCCTTATTTATTTTTTAATGACCAAAAAAAGTTAATGCCACATCTGCATTATAGTGTAAACGTAGAGCTCAGATGACAGGAAATAAAAAAGACTAGAGTTCTTATAGTTGCATTAACTCTTGTCTACTACGTATACTGGGTTTAATTCTTCTTTCATTTAGTCCAGTTATATTGGTGTAATGACACTGAAGTAAATGGACTCACTCTTGATTTAGGGCCTACTTTTGACAGGAACCTCAACCTGGCCTCCCATTTTGCAGCCTCAGTTCTGCAGGTACAGATAAATGTAGGTGCACTTTTGTGCAAACAGAAATTATTGATAAACTTCATTTGCACCTGTAAAATATGTGTGAATGCAAAGCGTGAGGCTGCTTCTCAAAACAAGGCCTTTACACCAGTGTAACTGACAGCAGAATTCAAACAGTCTAGCTAATGCCACCAAGATGTGCACATAAAACCGAAGGAACTACATTACATTCCCTTTGTACCCTTGTCCTCCTTTGAGCCCCATTCCCACCACCATTTTGGGATCTGGAGATATATATGCTTTGACCATTTGATTGAATTAATGGTGCAACGCTTAATTATTTTGCCTTCTGTTGCCCAGAAACTGTATTCTGATAAGAGGGTTTAAAGAGTGTTATTTTTCAAAGAGAGTTCCATTATTTCATGCCTAAGGATTTGATAGAGAACTCTTCTAATTTTCAGTATAATAGATTCTCACGGAAATGGGTTCTACACTAATTTTTTTTAAAAGCCATTTTCTACAATATTATAAGGTTCATTAAAATGGCAAGTGCCACTAGGATGAAAAACTATTCTTGTTGCTATGCAGTGAATTAATTTATAACAGAATTTCAGGTATAATTCTGTTACCAGTTACTTTTCTTTTGTTGGCCAGTTTTATGTGCTGCGTATACTTCCAACAGTATTTCAATTTTATTTAATTCTGATTTGAAATCTAAAGTAGAATTGAATAAGTTATAGTATTCCAGGGAGCAAGGTTTTCCTCTTACTGGCAACAATGACGTTTATTTATGTTGTTATACTGTAAATAGTTGTTTTCCCCTTTCCAATGAATGGAAAGATAGCATGAAGTGTGACAATAGAGGTGTCTTCAAGAAAAATTTCCCTGGCTGGTGCTATGACATTGAAAAGAGATAAGAATAACCTCAGCAGCAGCCTGGAGTATGAAAGGGAAGAATCAATCAGATTCATGACCACTTGCAGAGCCCTGGCAATTCTGTTTAGTTGTTTCAGTCAGGGCCCGATCCAAAGCCCAGTGAAGACAATGGAAAGACTCCAAGCTTCTTTTTATTCCTGTCAGATAGCAGAGGATCTTCAGCACCAGTGAAGAATTTCATAGTCCAAAACTTTTTCACCAAATTGTTTTCCCCTAGTATAGCCATCAGGAAATACCAGGGTGAATTTTGGTCTCTGTGTGATATTATTATTATTTATTTATTTGTATTACTGCAGTTGTATTACTGTATTCTTAGTTATGGACCAGGACCCATAGTGCTAGGCACTGAACAAACCCAGAATAAAAAGACAGTCACTGACCCAAAGAGATTTCAGTAACTGATGCTTGCTGGGGCTCATGGTGTTTTTGAATTAAACTATAATATTGAATCTTATGATATTCTACATTATTCACTCTTGTACAGGAATCAAGCCGGTGAGAAGAACCAGATTATTTTCTCCTGGAAACTTTGAACAATCTGTAGTATGCTCAGTGGATTGATTGGTTGAGTTGATTAATTGGTTTGGGGAGTGAAGCTGCTGTGCATGTATTTGAATAGAGCACGGTTGTTAATCAGAGTCATTACATAGATATGGGCCTATGGTGGTAATGTCACCGATAGATATACCAGTTATATGATGGTGATATGGAATAAATGTATTTATTTCTGCCCTTGTGGTGCCATTCCTGCATTCTTTTCATGCCTTGGGGCTCAACTGTGTAAATTGTACTTGTGGGGTGAGCTCTTACTCATATAAATAGTCCCCATGAAATTAACGAAACTATGTCCATGAGCAAATGTTCACCATTCTGAGTGCAGTTTGCATAATCAAGCTCATTAATTGGAATTTTTAGTGCACAATGAATGCAGGCATGGGGCATGTGCGATAGCCTTCACAAGCATATACGCAGTGTAGATGTAGCCGGGTTGGTCCCAGGCTGTTAGAGAGACAAGGGGGTTAGGTAATATCTTGTATTGGACCAACTTCTGTTGGTGAGAGAGACAAGCTTTTGAGCTACACAGAGCTCTTCTTCAGGCCTGGGAAAGGTACTCCCAGCATCACAGCAAAATGCAAGGCGGAACATATTGTTTAGCATAAGTTAGCACGTATTGTAAGGGACCGTTCAAGGTAGAGTAGCCCGTTAACATCCTTATCCTGGGACCAACTCCAGCTACACTTCATATATGGTTTTGGAGCCTATCACATAGCCCCATGTCTACATGCATTGTGCACTAAAGATTCTGTGGTGTTTAGATGTTGCTTGTAATTATTAGAATTGGGAGCACTGGCTGTTGGGACAGGAAACAGGAAGGAGGCGGGAGGAATTGAGAGGCTGGGAGAGAGCTACAGAGGGTGCAGCAGCAGCTTGGTAAAAAGGTTTACACTTTGAAAATAAAGTCCTGTTGAAGCTTGTTAGTACCTTGCCTGGTTGATACAATATTTTGGCGACGAGGATGGATCTTCTGCCTCTGAACCCACTTGCACCCTTTCTGCAAAGCCCAGGTGAGTCTCCAATTGCTTTTACTACCTGAATCCATATGTTTGAGACTTACCTGCTTGCAATCAGTGCTACAGAGATTTCTGAAGTAAGAAAGCATGCTCTGCTAATCCACTGCCTTGGAGCAGAAGGGCAGTGTATATTTTACACTTTTCCCCTTGCAGATGATAAATATGAGACTGCATTCACTGCATTAAAGAATTTTTTTGTGCCAAAAGTGAATGTAGTAGCTAAACGCTACAGATTTCACCAGTGTGAGCAGAAACCAGGGGAAACTATAATGCAATATATTACTTCCCTGAGGAGTCTGATTGTAATTTGTGACTTTGGGAATATGGCAGATGAGATGATTAGAGACCAGCTCATTGAGAAAACAACCATGCTTCATGTAAGAGAACACTTACTTCTAGAACCACAATTTACGCTAGAAAAAGCAATAACCATTGCTACTCAGATTGAGTCAGCTACAGCTGAAGCCAAAATAATGAGTGTGGATACAGGAGGCACAGTCCAGGATGTGACTCCTTTGCAGAAAAGTTCACTACTTCTGCAGACACACAATCGCAAGAGGAAAACTAATGAAAAACCACCAAATCAGCAAATTCAAAATACAGTAAAAACATGCTTTCGCTGTGGATCCCCACAACACCTTGCAAGCTACACAGGATGTCCGACAAAAGTAGCTCAGTGCAATCATTGCAAAAAGATTGGACATTTTGCTAAAGTATGTCGCAGTAGCCAGTTCAATTAACAGGTGCATGCAGTTACAATACCAGATGTTACTGTGCTGAGCATGGACAAAATCACAACTGCACATATTCCAGAACAGATAAAGTGCACGGTAAATGTTTCCACCATACCCGCAGACAAACCACACTCTATTCAGCTAATGTTGGACACTGGCTCAGCAGTATCTATACTACCTGATTCCATCTATCTGCATTACTTTAAAGATGTGCCTCTTACTGAACCCAAACTTCACTTAGTGTGCTATTTGAAAAACCATATTCCACTACATGGCTGCCTACCAGTAATAGTTACTTTTGGTGATTGCTGTGTAACTGCAGAGTTCTACACTGTTAGTCTCTAAGGTGCCACAAGTCCTCCTTTTCTTTTTGTTGTCCACAAAGGCACTCCTATCCTTGGCAGAGATTTATTGGCGGCTTTAAATCTCAGGGTAGTTAATGGACGAATTGATCTTCCTCAGCAAAGCACTCTTGCAGTACACACACCAGTTTCAGCGTGGACCCAAAACCAGGTTGAGGAGAAACTCGGCTGTGCTTATGGGTTTCTGCATAAAGTTAAAATGTGGAATAATGTGATGCCCATATTACAGAAGTTACGGTGCTTACCATTTTCAGTCAGGGAAGCTGTTTCAGAGGAACTTAGAAAACTTGTTCAAAAGGACATTATTGAAGAGAGTGACCCCTCGGAATGGGTTTCACCTATAGTAGTGACGCAGAAGAAGGGTGGAGGCATTCGCCTTTGTGTGGACTTAAGGGAGCCAAATAAAGCTATTGTGATTGACAGCCATCCTCTTCCTCACATAGAAGAAGTATTTGCAGAACTCTGTGGAGCAAAGATGTTTTCTACTCTTGATTTGCAGAGTGCATACACCAGGTTATGTTGCATGAAGATAGCAGAGACCTCACAGCATTTATTACACATGAGGGACTATTTCATTTTAAACGTGTTCCATACAGGTCTCGCATAAGTCCCAAGTGCCTTCCAAAAAATGACGTCATTGATTCTGAAGAATCAACATGGAGTTCAGTGCTATCTGGATGATATTATTGTGTATGGAAATACTTCTGAGGAGCATGACAATAACCTGCAGTCTGTACTAAACTGCATCAGCACAGCAGGCCTCCAGCTCAATAGGTCCAAATGCAAATTTAGGCAAACTGAACTCTCCTTTCTGGGGCATACAATTTCACAGGCTGGACTAAAACCTGATTCAGATCATATCCTGGCAATTTAAAATGCTCCTCCTCCAACAGATTTGCAAACCTTATGTTCCTTCGTGGGTCTTACCTCCTGGTATGCAAAATTCATTCCCAATTATGCTTCTGTCATTGAACCATTATGGGAATTACTACGGAGACGTTCAGCCTTAGTGTGGACAACGGATGTACAAGCTAGTTTTGAAATGGTGAAAGACTTGATTGTACATAGTCCAGTACTTGCACTATTCAGTCCTGCTTTGCCCACAATTGTAACTACTGATGCTTCCGATTATGGACTTGGGGCTGTTCTCACAAAACTTCATGAGGACAACACAGAGAGGACTGTTGCATTTGCTTCAAGGACACTAAGTAATGTTGAGAGAAAATATTCTACAGTCGAAAAAGCAGCACTTGCTTGTGTCTGGGCTACTGAAAAAATGGAGAACTTACCTGTGCGGCCACATGTTCAAGTTGCGCACAAACCACAGCCCTTTGATGACGTTGCTCACCATGAAAGGACTGGGAAGAGCAGGATACCGTATTGCTCGATGGTCTGCAAGACTACTCTCTTTCAATTATGAACTGGAATATAAGCTTGGAAACCAAGATGTGGTCACTGATTGCCTTTCTTGCCTGCCTTTGCCTTCACCAGACGGTCCACCAGAGGATGAGGATGTAATGGTTGCGCTTATTACAAGCCCTCTTACTGCAGTTACAAGAGAACAATTTCAAGCTGCTTGTTCAGTGTGTCCAATTCAACAAAAACTATGGGATTTTCTGACAAAGAGATGGCCCAGTCACCCTAAAAACCTTGACCCAGTTTTGCTGCCTTATTTTAGACTTTGGGATTAACTTTCTTTGTTTGATGGCTGTGTGCTATGAGGTACACACCGGCACCTTGTACCAGAAGAATTACAGTCAAAACTCATACACCTGGCACACAATACTCATCAAGGAATTGTCCAAACCAAACAACTACTACGGGATCTGTATTGGTGGCCAGGGATGGATTCTCAAACTGAAGCACTCATAAAATTCTGTGTCACTTGCCAAATGCAAGGTAAGACAGCAGTGACATGTACCCCTCCATTACAGCCTGTTCCTCTTCCTGAATCTGCATGGGAAAAAGTGGCAACTGACATTGTAGGACCCTTTGATACTGCTCCAATTGACTGTCGTTATGCCATCACTTTAATAGACTGTTTCAGTAAATGGCCTGAGGTAGCGTTTACATTGCAAATCTCTTCTGCTACAGTAATTAACTTCCTCTCTTCAGTTTTTAGCAGGGAAGGTAACCCCAAAGAACTGGTTTCAGATAATGGTAGTCAATTTACTTCTCTGGAGTTTGAAACTTTTCTATCACAGAGGAACATTTTACACAGAAGGTCATCCCTATATTACCGTCAAGCCAATGGGGAAATCGAACAATTTAACAGAAGTTTGAAAGAGTTTGCAAATGGCTAAACTGGAAGGGCGATTGTGGATATCCTTCACTACTGATTTCTTGCAAGCATACCAGGCTACATGACATGCCACAACGCAAAGATCACCTGCAGAGTTACTGCATGGGAAACAGATGAATACTAAACTGAACATTGCTGGATTGTTAAAGGCACTACCTGATGCCCCAAATTAGGATGATGTGAGAAAAAGAATTGAACAGAACCAAGCAAAGTCTAAGGCTTTCACAGACAAATGGTGGGGTGCTAAGGAACCAAAGTTTGAGTGTGTTCCTTCGTTAGAATACAAAAACCTGGAATTTAACCAAAGGGGACCATAAATTCACAGCTCCTCTTAAAATCATAGAGAAGAAGGGACCTTACACCTACCGACTTTCTGATAGGCGGGTATGGAATGCTTCTTATCTTGCACCTGCCTATGCACCAAAAGGAGATTATGCCAACACCCAGTCTGCATTGGATGACTTCACCGTAGTACCAACACAACAAGACTTTGCTCTGGAACCGGGTCTTGAGAGACGGCCTGTCAGACCCAGATGACCACCTGTCTGGACTAGAGACTATGTTATGTAGTATCTCCAGTGTTTTCAGTGAAATATTTCTGCCAACAGTATAGTGTCTTGTTTCATATTTGTTCCTGTGGTTAGAACAATAATGTTTATTTTAATTGGGAGAGTTTCTTAAGAGAGGAGGGAATGTGGTGTTTAGATGTTGTTTGTAATTATTAGAATTACACTGGGTGCTGGGAGTCTGAAAGGACAGGAAACAGGAAGGAGGGGGGAGGAGTTGAGAGGCTGGGAGAGAGCTACAGAGGGTGCAGCAGCAGCTTGGTAAAGAGGTTTCCACTTTGAAAATAAAGTCCTTTTGAAGCTTGTTAGTACCTTGCCTGGTTGGTACAACAGATTCCTACTAAGGAGCTTGATTACACAAACTGCACTCATGGTGGTGAACATTTACTCATGCAGATAGTTTCATTAATGTCATGGGGATTATTCACATGAATAAAGTTTACAAAGCTGAGCCCCAAATGTAGGAACCTGCAGTGCTAGAACCTGGGACCAGGGGACCTGCTGATCTCTACATCACCCTAGGAGGCTTGTGTTGGGTTTCTGTGGAAGGACATTGTGAGGCTGGGCTTGGCAGGAAATACCTCTCACAAGGAGCTGAGTGGCAGCTCCTTGAAGCCCACTGATTGGCTGGCTCCAGTATTTAAGCCAGGAAGCCATGATGGGGAGCTGTCTGAGCAACAGTATAGACTGTCTGCCTCTGCTTCAGACCTTGTATGTGTGCAATCCCAGAATCTGGCGTCTGACCCTGCCTGATGCCTAACTCTTGGTTTGCCCTCTGGCCTGTCTCAGACTCTGACCTTCTGGTACCTGACTCGTCCTCTGACCACCCTCGTCCCAGTCCTGACACCAAGGCATGAAAAGAATACAGGAATAGGGCCACACAGGCAGAAATAAATACATTAAACGGGCCACTCTACCTTCAATGGTCCCTTACAATATGTGCTAACTGCTTGTGCTAAACAATCTGTTCCACCTTGTATTTTGCTGTGATGCTGGGAGTACCTTTCCCAGACCTGAAGAAGAGCTTTGTGTGGCTGGATAGATTGTCTCTCTCACCAACAGAAGTTGGCCCCAAAAAAGATATTGCCTCACCCACCTTGTTTCTCCAAAACCACATGGCAGACTATAGAACAATAAGATAAACCAATGAGCCAGATGATCAAATTCATTTAGGATTTGATTTTGCATTGTGCTAAGGGGAGATGGCACCAAGCTGAGAGGTTCCAAGTGGTGACATTCATATCACCTGCATAAAACCAAAGTAAGTGGGTGTAGCACCTAGTGGACAGGGAGAGAAATCCATCCATCCATAATCATTTCAACAGGAGTTCTGCTTCAGTAAAGACATCTGAATCAGGCCCATAGTTTGTAGCTGTTCAGGATGGAATCAAAACACTGTGTTTAATCACAGAATGATTCTGAGGTGAATCAAAGAATTTTGGCTCCTTAGTCCTCATTTATACCCTATGTTATAACTAAATAAAACAATTCGCAAGAGCAGGATGAAACAAAAGATAAATTTTCACCTGGGTAAAATGAAGGCCGTGGTGCTGTGAAAAGCTATAAAATCAGACCCCTCCACTCATACTAGCTATGCACAAGCATAAGTGACTGAACAAAATGCAAGGTTATGAAAAATCAAACTCGGAGGGAACAAGAAGAAAGGGTCAGTTACGCTTCGACATCGGACTTTTCTACATTAAGAACACTTGCAATGGTATTGTTAAATCAAGTTAATTATGCTAGCGCGAATCTCCAATTTAGAGAGGCTGCACAGGTGACAAATGGGGCTTAAACCAGTGAAGCTTAAATTGGTGGTATACGGAATTAAGTTACACTGATATAAACCCAAATTTACATTAGGGCAGCATGTTTACATTAAGCATTTGAACTGGTATAGATGCCCTCCTGTGAATTTCCTTAATATAGGCAAATCCTTAGACTCCCTCTAGCTTTTAGGGTGAGATCCTCACCCCATTCTGGCTTTTTTACACCAGGTAAAAGGGCTAGCCACTGCACAAAAAATTGGTGGTGTTTCCCCACCTCTCAGCAAAGATTTAAAGACAGATGCTGTAGCAATGTCTCATTACTAAGATTTAATTAGTTTTATAACATGAACTCCTGCACATTTATCACTTCAGTAATAGACAACTTACAGTATATACACTTCAATATATACAATTACAACTAAATAGCAATTGCCCAAAATACTGAACAAAATAAATTTTACAGTGCAGTATCTCGTGGGTTTTTAAAATAATTTTTATTCAATTACTAATTTGCAAACATTAAGTAATTCACAATGGATCTCTTGGTCATCCGTATGAATTAGTGAGTTTCCACTGTACTTTGATGTTTCTTTGTCTGTTGAATTTGATTTCTAATGCTAGGGGCTTGGGAAAAAGTGTGCTCAGTCTACTTGGCTACCCAAAAGTATGCTGCACAATGACTGTAATGACATAAGTAATGCAATACTTCCCATTTTTTTAAATGGTCCTTTATAAAGCAGTAGTGTCTTTATTTTCCATTATAAGGGTCTAAAAGTAAATTATCCTGCCTTGTGCCTGTCTCTAATACTTACTTGTTAGTACTATATATATTATCTGTTTAAACTTGAATGTTTTAGCATAATTATAAGCTAGCAAGTTTAAATCAAACATACACGCCCTTTCCACTTATGCTTTGAAAGCAATTACTTCCATCTCACAAGTAGGGCATACAAACTGCTAGCATGGAGCCACAGCTTTAGTTCTGTGACACATGGGGCTGGAAAAGCTTTGCAGACTGTCTCTAAAGTGAAGCCATGCTGGCCCACAATGTCACTGTACTGCTTCTCTCCACCCCATTTGTTGGATTCTCTTGTGTATGGAAGCGGTAAAACCAAAGTGAATTACGTGCTTTTTTGCTCTATGCTCCAGCTTCATTTCCACTATGACCATTCATACTCAACTCACCACTGATGATCCAGTCCTGAGAGGTGCCCAGTATACTCAGCACCTACTGAAGTGAGAGGGAACAACCTCACAGGTGGCACCCAGCACCTGACAGGATCTGACCCTTCCATTTGAAATGGAGCTCAGGCTATGGTGCAGGAAAGCATCTCTAGCCAGGACATGTGCTTAACTTTAAAGTAAATGGGATTAAAACATTAAGCACGTGCTAAAGTGCTGTCCTAAATAGGGATGATCTGAACTGTTTTCCTGAATCGGAGGCAGAATGCATGACTCTTCAATCAGGTTGATTCTCAAGTAGGAAGAAACACGTGGAAAAGACTGCTTTGCTAAGCACCTCACACATATTGTATGAAATCTTTCAACATCAAAACCAGTGTCAGAAATCTCTTGTCTTAATTAGCTCAATTACTAGGAAACACCATTGCTGCTGTTGAGAAGGCCAAAGGGAGGTTGAAATAGTTACTTATCTTTATTTTCCCACTTCTTGACCCACATTAATGTTTTCCTTGTTGTCAATTTCCATTGTTCAGAATACTTTTTTTATTTCTCTCAACATATACCAATAAAACCCAAGGAAATTTAACATTGGAATCAATGAAGAGAATGAGGGTTTGAGGAATGAAGAGAGGTAGTTGGTCAAAAGAAAAGATTGTATCCAAATAATACATAAAGGGATCAGAGCATAAATAACTATTTAAGGGTTCAAAAGATACAACTCTGACTGTGAAATAATAGAGAGTTGGTAGACAGGTAGAGGTACAGTTAGAACACAAGTGATAGCAAACAGAACTGAAAATATAACATGAGTAGAATGTAGTAGAACACAATGGCTCATCAGACCCTCAGCTGGTGTCAGACAGAAAACTCCACTGAACCCATTCAATGAATGGATAGATTTGTCTCAGAACTTTTGGTTATTTACCAGGCAGTGCTACGGGCAGAATTATGGTTGTTCAGGTTACTATAATTCTGCATTTACATTCTTGCTAATGTTTGTGGGGTATTATCTTAAGTGGACCCTGATTTTGAGGGCCAGATTCTCTCCTTCACCAAGATTTATAGTGGTGGAGAGAAGAGGGGAGAGCCACCAGAGATCTGACTATGGTGTCCTGATTCTCAAGGGGGCTATGCAAATACAGCAGGTGTGGAGATTATGTCAGAATGCTAACATGCAATTTTCATGTACTTTTGTTGGGGTTTCCCTGAGAACTTTTCCATTTGGTTCCCCAAGAGCTCAGCTTGACTCAGTAGTGGACTGTTAAACTGTATTATACTGTTCAGCCACTAGGTGACACTGTGTGAAAAATACCTTATTGGAACAAACCTCAGCCATACCTGGCAGAGCATTAAAGGATCATATAAGGAATACATCTGCTGTGTATAAGCAAGCTCTGTAGCCAGTCCCTATTTGGTACAGGAAAAGCACATGGTGTCATGAGAAAACAAAGAATAGAAATAGAAGGGAAACAGCAACAAAGGTTGCAAACAGAAGAAACAAAGCAACAAAGGCTGCAGGATCTCATCAACATGTCACTCTTCAATGCCCCAGCGAACTTCAGATTTGACAAAGCTTCACAGTGGATAGACAGGAATAATATTTTGTAAGATTTCACATTGCTTCTAAGCTCCACAAGAAAACTGACATTATACAGAGACCTTCTTTAATTTATGGTATGGGGAGGCAAGCAGAACATATCTTTAAATTCTTTGACTTTTACTGAAGACAGTCACAAAGGTGACTATGAAAGGGTTCTGGCTATGTTTAATGCATACTTCATATTACAGAGAAATGTGGTTTATGAAAGAGCATGTTTTCACCAAAGAATTCAAAAACCAGGGGGAAATGTTGATTGATTGATAAGAGCTTTGCATATGTTGGCTGAAAAGTGTATTGTCACCCTCAGTGCAGGTCCAACTGTGGTAGTAATCCCAATGTAGGTAAGGCCCTTGGGGTTGTGACATTTTAACCACTATGTTATCCTGACTTGCACTGAACAGCATAAGGTGACTTCAGTGATTAAAATGCTGATGGCCAGCGGAACTGCACTTGTACCCAAGGTGGGAAATTTCAGTGAAAAAAAAAGCTAGTTTAGACACAGCTCATGTTTAAGAAGCAGAGATGAACCTGAACCAGATCCCGAGCCGAACACCCAAGCACTTTGTGTATATGGCATGCATGTGTGATGCAGTTTATGGGATGTGTATCAGTTAGGTTCTATACTTACTGATATGGCAACCTGTACTAGTGTAATCAAAAGGACAAGACAATTCTTCACCCTGTGATCAAGGTCTTATGCCATGTTCAACTGTCATCAACATCCCTTCCTGATCAGACGGCAGATTGTGAAGTAGTGTGATGCCATCACTGGCATCTCTCCTTTCCTCGTTATGATTATTACTTTTTATTACAGTAATGCCAAGTGGCTCCAATCATGGTCAGGATCCCCTTATGCTTGATCCTGTTCAAATGTAAACTAAGGCAGTCTCTATCTAGCCCAAAGACCTTACAATCTAAAAATACGAGTGGGGTAGTTGGGGTATAATCAGATATCAACTTTAGTTCACAGATACAATTTTGTGTGGGTTAGGCATTCATTGCTTTTTGATGAAAAGTCTCTTATCATTCCTGATAATCTAAGGAAATATCTTTGTTACGTTTTCTTGTGTGGTTTGGACATTAAAATAGAAAGTCTCTCTCTCTTTTTTTTCCAGATTCTTCTCTCAAGGCTTGAACTCCACTTGGTCTGTCTTTAGTCTCCACCTCTAGTTTGTGGTCATTGTTGATGCTACATTGGGTGAAAGTCTGCCTTAGCTTTGTACCGTTTCATGGTAGTGAAGTAATCTGTTAGTGTGATACTTCTGTATGGGGTTCTGTAGCAGTCTAGGTTGTTGTTTTTCAATTGTTCATCCCAGCGATTCATACATTGGGTGTTTTAGGTATTAGCCTAGAGCAGCATTTTCAAAACCTCTGAAAGCTGAACCCCTTTAGGAAAATTACTTGCTGCAGGGGTCAGAAGGTTAGTGTTGCTGAATTCAAGGAGTGCTGATAAATAGGAGTGAATCAGGCTTTCAGTTGGATTTAATTTTTGATCCCTTAATGCATTACAGTGGAGGGTGTGTTAGCTGCATTGGGTGAGATGGCCCCAGGAGTTTAGTGGGATGATAGTGGGGTTTCTATGGGTTGAATAGGAGGAAATGTCACAGTTCTGCCCCTCCATTATTGCTGGAGTTTTGGGTACATGGAGTGTTTGTTTGCAGAACTCCAGATGTGAGATTTTGTTCCAAATGTTAAAACTGGCTTTTATGTTTGGGCCAGACTTCCCTCCCACATAGCGGAATGGGATAACTTGAATAACTTTAGCAGTAGTTTTACTGGAGGATTGTATCTATCTAGTGGTATCTCTATCACTGACAATTTTCAAATCAAGATTGGATGTTTTGGTAAAAGATGTGCTCTAGCAATTATTTTGCGGAAGTTCTATGGCCTATGTTATACAAGTCAGACTAGATGATCACAATGGTATCTTCTGGCCTTGGAATCTATGGTTTATTTATGGCACAGAAGGTTCAGAGAGCTTTTTCTTCAATCTGAATCTTCCTGATGCATTTATCTTGAGGCTCAGGTATGTATAATTTAGGTCATATTCCATTTCTATATCTCTGCAATAAGATTTTAGTGTTCAAGGGCATTTTTTTAAAAATATCATGGTTTGGGGGTCTTCAGGCTTCACCTGAGGCCCATGTACTCTAACAGGTGTAAGTTCCTGTCAAAATTATTGTATGTAAGTGATATGACCAGCTTATCAATATGCAGTATGCACTTTATCTCAAAGTAGTTTAGTGAGAATCCTGGGGTTGGAGAGTACTCCAAAAGGGTTGATACAGCAGGTTATTGATGTATGATAAGAGTCAACTGAGGTTAGATCTATGTTTTACTCCCCTTTCTTGCCTGAAGATTTTGGTTTGTATGTTGTTTATTTTTACTGTGCATTCATGGATTAGTACATGGGTTCAAATAAGTCAAATGTTTTCTCCCCAATTCCATTTTGTAGCAATCTAAAGGTAAGTCCTGGCTGCCAAATAAATTCAAAAGGTTTGTGGGATCTTTTTAAAAAAATCCATAAAGCACGATGCTGTCTTGCCCTGTGTTTTGTTTTTTATATGCTTGTTACCAAGAAACTATAAGGTAATGGTGTGGTTCACAGTTCATTTCTAAGACAGGAATCAAATTTTACTTTAATGGGTTACATTACTGCTGATCAGATAGTATATTATGGATATACTGAGGATGCTACAAAATAGTTTGCTGATGTTGCTACTAACCAGGACCACCCCAAAAGATGGAGGGGGGCAAAAGGGACAGTTTGCCCTGGGCTCTCCAACCCCTGTTGCCCCTGCTTCCCCTCCACCCCACGCCTCCCCTCTGTGTTTTTGCACTTTTTAAAAAAAAAAGGGTGGGTGGCTTCTGTTTCAGATTTTGCATCAAGCGCCCCCAAACCTCTGTGCAGCCTTGCTAACTCTGTCGCACCTGTAGCTGTTTGATTGGAGACTGTGTGTGTGTGGGGGGGGGAATGGTGTGTGGAGAACAGTGTGTGCTGTGGCTGGCAGGGGTAGGGGGGTGATGCTGTGGAGAACATGGTGCTGTGGCAGTGAGGAGGGAAATGGGAGCATGGGGGTGGTGCTGTGGGGGGCAGGGGGTCATGGGGGGAATGTGTACTGGGGGCACGGGCATGAGGGGGCAATGTGTGCTGGGAGACATGGGGGTGGTGCTGTGGCTGTGGGGGGTAAGAGGAAGTGCTGTGGCTGAGGAGGAAGTGTGTGCTGTGGCTGTGGCATGGGGGTGGTGCTGTGTGCTGTGGAGGGAATGGGTACAGTGTTGGAGAGCATGGGGGTGGTGCTGTGGCTATGGGGGGAATGGGTACAGTGTTGGGTTAGCGTGCGTTGGGGCTGGGGGGCATGGGAGTGGTGCTGTGGGGGTTAGTGTGTGTTGTGGCTGGCGGGTATGGGTGGTGCTGGGGGGGTTAGTGTGTGTTGGGGCCAGGGGGGCGGTGCTGGGGGGGTTAGTGTGTGTTGGGGATGGGGGGTGTGGGGGCAGTGCTGGGGGTTATGGGGGTGGTGCTGGGGGTGTAGGGGCAGTGCTGTGGGGGGGGGTTAGTGTGTGTTGGGGCCGGCAGGGGTGGGGACGGTGCTGTGGGGGGGGTTAGTGTGTGCTGGGGGTGGTGCTGTGGGGGGGTTAGTGTGTGTTGGGGCCGGGGCGGCGCTATGGGGAGGGTTAGTGTGTGTTGGGCCTGGGGGGGGCGTGGGGGCGGTGCTGGGGGGGGTTAGTGTGTGTTGTGGCTCACAGGTATGGGGTTGGTGCTGCAGGGATTAGTGTGTGTTGTGGCTGGGAGGTGTGGGGCGGTGCTGTGGGGGATTAGTGTATGCTGTGGCTGGGGGCGGTGCTGGGGGGGGTTAGTGTGTGTTGTGGCTCACAGGTATGGGGTTGGTGCTGCAGGGATTAGTGTGTGTTGTGGCTGGGAGGTGTGGGGCGGTGCTGTGGGGGATTAGTGTATGCTGTGGCTGGGGGTGGTGCTGGGGGGTTAGTGTGTGTTGGGGCTCGGGGTTATGCGGGTGGTGCTGGGGGGTTAGTGTGTGTTGGTGCTGGGGGGCGTAGGGGCGGTGCTGTGGGGTGGGTTAGTGTGTATTGGGGCCGAGGGGGGCGAGGGCGGTGCTGTGGGGTGGGTTAGTGTGTGTTGGGGCGGGTTAGTGTGTGTTGGGGCCGAGGGGGCGAGGGCGGTGCTGTGGGGTGGGTTAGTGTGTGTTGGGGCCGAGGGGGGCGAGGGCGGTGCTGTGGGGTGGGTTAGTGTGTGTTGGGGCCGAGGGGGGCTAAGGCGGTGCTGTGGGGTGGGTTAGTGTGTGTTGGGGCCGAGGGGGGCGAGGGCGGTGCTGTGGGGTGGGGTAGTGTGTGTTGGGGCCGAGGGGGGTGAGGGCGGTGCTGTGGGGTGGGGTAGTGTGTGTTGGGGCCGAGGGGGGTGAGGGCGGTGCTGTGGGGGGGGTAGTGTGTGTTGGGGCCGAGCGGGGTGAGGGCGGTGCTGTGGGAGGGGGTAGTGTGTGTTGGGGCCGAGGGGGTGTGGGGGGGTGCTGTGGGAGGGGGTAGTGTGTGTTGGGGCCAAGGGGGTGGGGGGTGCTGGGGGGGCGGTTAGTGTGTGTTGGGGCAAGGGTGTGTGGGGGCGGTGCTGGGGGGGCGGTTAGTGTGTGTTGGGGCGAGGGTGTGTGGGGGCGGTGCTATGGGGGGGTTAGTGTGTGTTGGGGCCGGGGGGCGTGGGGGGGTGCTGGGGGGGCGGTTAGTGTGTGTTGGGGCTGGAGGGCATGGGGGGTGCTGGGGGGGGCGGTTAGTGTGTGTTGGGGCGAGGGTGTGTGGGGGCGGTGCTATGGGGGGTTAGTGTGTGGGGCTGGGGGGGCGTGGGGGCGGTGCTGTGGGGGGGTTAGTGTGTGTTGGGGCTGGGGGGGCATGGGGGCGGTGCACTGGGGGGGGTTAGTGTGTGTTGGGGCTGGGGAGGCGTGGGGGCGGTGCTGTGGGGGGGTTAGTGTGTGTTGGGCTGGGGGGGCGTGGGGGCGGTGCTGTGGGGGGGGTTAGTGTGTGTTGGGGCCAGGGGGCGTCGGGGCGGTGCGGGGTTAGTGTGTGTTGGGCCTGGGGGGGCGTGGGGGCAGTGCAGAGGGGAGGCTAGTGTATGTTGGGGCTGGGGGCGGTGCTGTGGGGGTTAGTGTGTGTTGGGCCTGGGGGGGTGGGGGCAGTGCTGTGGGGGGGGTTTAGTGTGTGTTGGGCCTGGGGGGGCGTGGGGGCTGTGCTGGGGGGGGTTAATGTGTGTTGGGGGCATGGGAGCGGTGCTGGGGGGGTTAGTGTGGCGAGGGTATGTGGGGGCAGTGTGGGGGGGGGTTAGTGTGTGGTGGGGTCGGGGGGCGTGGGGACAGTGCTGGGGGGGGGTTAGTGTGTGGTGGGCCTGGGGGCGGTGCTGGAGGGGGGGTTAGTGTGTGGTGGGGCCGGGGGGCGTGGGGGCGGTGCTGTGGTGGGGCCGGGGGGGGTTAGTGTGTGGTGGGGCCGGGGGGCGTGGGGGCAGTGCTGGGGGGGGGGTTAGTGTGTGGTGGGCCTGGGGGCGGTGCTGGAGGGGGGGTTAGTGTGTGGTGGGGCCGGGGGGCGTGGGGGCGGTGCTGGGGGGATAGTGAGTCTCCTGTGCCTAAGGAAATTCGCGGGGGGGGAGCGGGTCCAAGGGTCGCTCTGGGCGAGGGGAGGCGAGCCGGGCAGGGCCGCTCCCAGCTGGGCTGGCGGGGCCCGTTCCGGTAGCCGCGGGCCGGGGCGAGCAGCAGAGCAGCCGCGGGGCGGGGAAGCTGGGAGCGGCCGCAGGAGCCCAGCCGGCGGTGGCGGCGCTCATCCCGCCGCGCCGCCGGGGGCAGCAGAGCGGCCGAGGCGGGGAGCTGGGCGCAGGCCGCCGCCGCCGCAGCTGCAGGGCGGGGAAGGGCCGCTGCGCAGCGCAGCACCGCGGGGCGAGCGAGAGACCGTCAGGCAGCGCCTCGCGTCGTGCGCCTCCTCCAGAGCCGCCAGGGTGGGAGCGGGCAGAGCCGGAGACGCTACCGACCCGCCGCCCGGCCGCGGACCCGACACCGAGAGGAGGGAAGCAGCTGCCGCCAGGCCCCGTCCGCGCAGCCGAGCGAAGGTACCGACACGCCGCCACCGCCTCTAGCTCCTCCGCCCCGGCTGGGCTCTGCCGCCGAGCGCGGGCCCGGGCCGGGAGAGGCGGCGGATTGGGGCTGTTGGAGGCCCTGAGGGAAGGAGTGTCTGGCGCCTCTCCCCCACCCCTTAGGCCCCGCGGAGCGGGGAGGCTGGTGCGGAGCCCTCCCCGGCTTAGGCCCCGCGGGGTTGGGGAAAGGGGGAGGCTCCTGTCGAGCTCTGCTCCTCCCCACCCTAGGCCCCGTGGTGGGGCGAGGGGGAGGCTGGTGTGAAGGTCTCTGTGGTCTTTTCCTTCCTGAGTATCTGAGTGAGGAACTTCCCCTGTGGGCAGAGCCAGGTGATTTGGGCACGGGCTCTCCTCTCTCCTCTGTAGGGGCAGGCCCAGTGAGCCAGTTCCGTGTCTTCAGTTTGAGGACAAAAACCGGGGGGAGGGTCTCCATGCCTCACTAGCTGCTGCTGTCTTGGCTTGATGTTGACACGCATTGTTTCCTCTTCAGATCTGGGGTTTGAACAAACTTCCTGTTACAAAACCAGTGGAGACAAAAATCTGCTTGTCAGTGTCTTGTGAGAAAATGATCTGTCTTAATGAGGCCAGGATATGCTTCACGTTTTTAGCTGCGGAGTATGAATTAATTAGGAGTATGAATTCTTGTCGAAATGAAGAGAAATTAGTGGTCTTGTTAGTGAGTTGATCTCCCAGCGCAGTAATGATGAGGAAAAAGAATAGCATAAGTGACTTTCACCTTTGCAAAAGTGCACCACACGGAGGCCCAGAGTAGGCCAATATACAAAAGATAAATGAGGCCTTTCAGTAGTTGGGCTGTTCTAATATGTACAGCTAACAAGCTCAGTGCCTTTTTTTTTTTTAGTTGCTTTGTACTGAAATAGTAAATAGTGAGGCTGAGCTCGGGAATGCTGCAAGGGCAGGTGATAGGAAGGGGCAAAGCCCCCTTGCATCTTGACACATTCGGTAAAATTTTTTCCCTGGTCTGATAGGACTGTTTGCTCCTTCCTGCTTGTGAAACTCTTAGTTGACTTCTTGGACACTGAGAAAGTAAATGAAAAATTAAGTGCCATGAAATGACAGTAGCTGCTTTCAACTACCTGAGAGGTGGTTCCAGAGAAGATGGTTCTAGACTATTCTCAGTGGTAGAATAGGACAGGACAAGGAGTAACGGTCTCAAGTTGCAGTGGGGGAGGTTTAGGTTGGATATTAGGAAAAACTTTCACTAGGAGGGTGGTGAAACACTGGAATGCGTTACCTAGGGAGGTGGTAGAATCTCCTTCCTTAGAAGTTTTTAAGGTCAGGCTTGACAAAGCCCTGGCTGGGATGATTTAATTGGGGATTGGTGCTGCTTTGAGCAGAGGGTTGGACTAGATGACCTCCTGAGGTCCCTTCCAACCCTGATATTCTATGATTCCTTGACAGCAAATTTCCATTAACAGTTTCAGTCAATACATTTAATTCTTACTTGCTTGTTTTATCACTTTGTAGTTGTATATCACTGTTGTATGCTGCAGAATTGCTGTTTTGGCTAGCCTGCAAAGCTGATATTATTCAGTAAAATTTAGGGAAATATGTGGTAATTTTTTTTTTAAGAGTTCATCCTCAAGTTGAATCCATGATTGAGGCTGATAATCACCTTTGCTTAGAATGCTCAGTCCCTTTCAAATTAACAGATTTGAATCTAGGACATTTCATTACAAATTTGTTTTAGATTTTAGCAGTCGTTAATGAGAGATTTTTAGCTTTTACTGGTGATATAGCTCTGTGTAAATCTTGAATTGCTTTGTATGTGTGGATTGGTTTTAGGCCTATTCTGAAGAGGATGAATGGGCACTAATGTTGTTTATATTTAATTTGTATAGTGCCTTTCATCCTGAAGGTTCCCCAAATGCTTTACAAACTTAACAAATTGATATACAAACTGTAACAGGGACCACTTCATCCATCACTGAAATGGAGCCACTTCTGGGATGTAAAACGGCTACTGTTTAACAACGCACAGCAACACTGCACAGCATTTTAGGATGGAACTGAAGAAGAATACTGTTTCCAAATGAAACCCCAGGGAGAATTTTAGGTAGGCAAACTAATTACCTAAGTTAGAATTTGGTTAGGACACCACAGTATTCATTTCTACTTCAGTTACATGCTTTTTTATATTTATTTATATCTTTATATTACAGGAGACTTTTGTGTGTGTGTGTGTGTGTGTGTGTATATATATATGTGTATATGTATAAAAATATTCCGATGTGACACAGTTTCCAGCACTAGGTCCTGATCCTATATAGTCGTAGTAGGATTCTATGCAGGAATAACTCTGGGTGTGAGAGTAACTTGGCAGGACTGAGCCTTTACTTTGCAAAGGGCTCCCCTAAAATCTAATGTGACCTAACATTTTTGTGAAAGGGAATTTTTTTCTCTAGTTTTGTCTAAGGGTACGTTTTGCCTTTTTTAACTAATTTTTATTTCTATGAAAAAATGGTAACCTACTTGCAAATTTATTTAAAACCTGTATTTTACCTTAAGAAAATGACATGAATTAATTAGCACAGCCAGTGTAAGGGAAAAGATTAAACTGTGACTTGGCCACTTTTCAATTTCCTTAAGGCAAGAGACATATCTTTTAAAAAATAATTACGTAAATGTGGATCTAAAAAGGAACTATTCCATTTACAACAAAATATGTGAAAATTATTAATATTTTTATTTGTCAAAAACTCCAGTGTAGGGTCCTATGTTTCCCTTACAGCAGTTTAGGGTATCATCAGGAAATGCATCTCTTTATAGCGTTTAGGTGTTTATGAGGTCCTAAACTGTTACAGAGGAAATGCAATATTCTGAGCTATTCACAGCCAAAAATATTCTTGAGTTCACTTTTAAATACAGAGAGTTTCTCATTTAACAGATGGGATCAAAACAATGTATATTTTCATTATAATACATAGTGATGCGTATTTATGCATGGCTTTTCTAGTTAAAGGGGTTAAACAAAATAATATTGTATAAATTAGAATAAGCAAAATAGTTATTCGTATCAGAAGTACCATTTGACAGTTTATTCAGTCTTCCTGTGTAATGGTACAAAACTTTTATCTTTAAAAATAAAAATCACAAAAAGATGTCCCACAGCCCTACTTGAGCTTGTAAGATTGTCTGTCATTGACTTGCTATTGTAAGAGAATTGTTTGTTACATTTAGTTCAGCAATAGTCTTGTGACATGAGAAGTAATTGAGCCTGTCAGCCAGCACATAGTTGTTTTAAGATTTTTGTGAATTATACTGTAATCTTGTTGGTTGCATTATGATAGTTTAGGATTTCTCTCATAGAAGATAAGTACCCCAGCATAAGATGAGATTGTATTTTATCTTAAATTTCTGGTAACATTATAAACTAGGCACAGACAACAGTGTATTCCAATGGGGTGTAAATATGTCAAGAAAACTCCACCTCTTGGAATTCCATGATTGCTATTGTAAAATGTTTATTCAGGAGGGGAATGACGCTGATCTTTCACATTGTCATAAAAGTTATTCTGTAGCTTCTCATTAGGTAACTGGTGCTAGTCAAACTAGACCTTAGTTTTATGGTGCTGTGTATTGTGCACTGTCTGTTTGGTTCTTCAAGTTCTTTTTGAAGGGCTAGAATTACTAGGCTGTAACCCCTCCCCACAGTTCATTTTGGATCATGAGAGTTTTTGGGGGTGGGGGAGGAGAAAGAGATGACTATTTATGTATAATAGAATTAGATGCAGAGCTGAATAACTTATGTTTTAAACATATTGAGAGCTTACAGCTAAACTTTTATTTAGGATCCTCTCTTTAAAACTTAGTAATCACTACAGTACACTTCTGGGTTTCATAAATTGTAGGTAAATTAAGAGAATTTTCTGCCATAAGTAGAATTCTGGTAATGACATTTTAATGTGATTAAGGTTAAAAGAGTGACTATTGAGAACACATTGTGATTGAACATATTTATTCTGAGGGTCTTTTCCAAGACTTCTCTGCTGTTTCTACAAACAAAAATAAGGTTTTATCATTGTCTGCACTACAACATTTATAGTAATAGTTGTAGAGAAGCCAATAACATTGTCAGCTGTGCTCAGATTCCAGAACTTTTATTTTGCATGGTATATGTACAAAGGAGAATCACATCTTGACTTTCAAATATAGAGTAGTTTAAAAAAAAATCTTGCAAATGTCTATAAGGAAATTGCAGAATGAATATGGACCATGTGATGTCATGTTTAATCACACTTCTCAGTAATTTACATTTTAATACCAGATATAATGGCAATCCTGACTACGGGATTTGCTATCCAGGAGTGAAAGCTTGGTTTGATTTTAGTGTGGGTGTCCTTTGTATCTAACTTGAATCCATAAAAACCCCTAATTTTCCCCTGCTGTATTATCTTCCACCATACATTGCTGTGGCTAAAACATATCTATGCATGCAAAGCTTGATATTTTTCTTAGATGCTCCAGAGCATGCACTATTTGAGTAAGAGAATTATTTTTGCAAATTACCTATTTGGTTAGGCACCTAACTCTCTGTGCACAATATTATGAATTTTTCTTTACATGTTTTAATTGCCCCCACTCTCTCTTCAAACCTCATAGTAACACTTACGTTGTACCTGTTGCATAGTAAGAGTTGTCTGTATGTTAATGAAACTAAGTTCTACTCTAATAGGAAGAAGGAGAGCACAATAAGAAACACACCAAAAATAAAGGTGAGTAGGGTGAAGCAGTATTGGCTTGCCTTAACAACCTTGGCCAATAGTTTAAAAAATGGGTGCTTAAAGTTAGCTTGCTAAATCTGTAGTTAGATACCTAAATAAATGGCCCAAATTTAAAAAGTTACTGAGAATCCAGTAACTTAAATTGGAGTAATTTGAGTTGGGTCCCTTTGTGTCTAAACAAATTTGCACTCGTTATATTACCTCATAATGAAATAACGTATTAACTTTTCACTTACTCAAATACCTTCTATAAAGAGATGAATTTAGGAATGAACCAAACAGGAAGCAGATACACATTCAGTGTGTACAGGAATAACCATGTTTATTCCTCAGAAATGATTGTGACTTTTTTTTAAAGAAACATCAATTCAGGAAGTAAGTTTCTTATTTTAAATAACTACTTTAACCTTCATTCAGACTCCACAGTTTTGAGTGTTTTAGCTAGTACCCTATGTGTTCACAGAGCATTATAAAAGTGTCCTGAGCTATAGGTTTTAAACATGTAAAAAAGTGTGTGTTTTTTGGATATAATTCAAACTTAGTTCCCTCTTGAAAACCTGTAAAAAGGGGAATGACAGTTTTTGGGGGGAAATACCTAACACTAGCTCACCTGTTCATGTAATGGTAACGTTATAATGCTTCCAATAAAATGTCGGCTTTGATGGTGAGTTATTTTTAAAAGCACATTGTGTTATGCTGTTTCCCCCCCCATAAAAGTCTCTGCTGAAAAGTTTAATTTAGCATTTTTAGCTGTTTCAGAAAACTGAAAAGTTATAATTGATGCAAAGATATTTAAACATATCAGTTGAGAGCAGTGGAACTCTGGGAACACAGTAGTAAGATATTTTTCTAAGTGTAAAAAAACTACCTTTTTTGGCTAGATTGAATTCTTAAAATTAATCTTAAAATGTTTTTGAGTGCATATTTTTCTTTACATGTTCTGTACACAAATTACTCCATATGTGAAATAAAGTGTAACTTTAGTGCTTTTGGTTACCGCCCTGTTGTATATCACTTTTTATCAGCATTGCTTACAAATATTACAGTAGTTCATTTTGTTACTAAAGGAAGTGTGACTAGTAGTTTGTTAGTTAACTAATGGAAAAACAGATTTCAAACTCTTAATAAAGGAGCGCAGTTAGGAAAGAGTAGAACGGAGACTCAGTAAAGGGCTTAAAATGTCTACTTTACCGGTGTGTTGAGAGGATGAATATTTGTGGGGGAATAATACATTTATTTCCATACAAGTTCATCCAGTTTCACATCTTCACAGATTTGTTTAATGGGCAGAAATGTAATTCTCTATTGATACCTATATTAAGGCAAATTATCAAAAGTGATAATTATGAAGATAAATATTCTTGGAA
Organism: Chelonia mydas; assembly: GCF_015237465.2. Taxonomy (NCBI): domain Eukaryota; kingdom Metazoa; phylum Chordata; order Testudines; family Cheloniidae; genus Chelonia; species Chelonia mydas. The sequence goes on from NC_057855.1 coordinate 41,825,894, forward strand.
ATGTAGAGCATGAAATCTCCAGTTGCCGTTGGTGAGTAGAAATCTTTCTCTGGCTAGTCGTGGGGCCTACACAATCAATTTAAATCTAACAAAATACATTTCTGCAGAACTTGTTTACACTTTTCAAAAGAAAAAAGTATTTTAGTCTTTATAACTATGGAGAACCTTTCAAATATAAAAGGATACTTTTCTGTTTTCCTGAGTCTTCAGTCATCTTCAGTATAGCTTTTTTCTTTACTAATTTGATCCAATAGCTCACCTGAGAATGCTTGCTACTTTCTATTGGTGAATGGATTTTTCAAGCCTTGGTCCTCCGGCTAGTAGGTTCTTTCTAGTATTCGTGTTTGGAAGTGCAGAGGAGACACAAAAATCCCCTCCCTCCCACTCACCATCCCCCCGCCAAAACCCCCTGAAATGGAACTATTAGTAAGATTTCATACAGTGATTATTATGCAGATATGAGTGCTGACAATACTTCAGTACATCCTGCTACGATGGAATCTCTGACTGTAGATGTGACTAAGCAGTTTCTATGTAGTTGATGCTGCAATTGTATATAGGAACTAAAATGCAATGACATAATCCGATGAAAACAACATGCACCCCTCCACATACTAGTTCTTTCCTTTTAAAGGAAGGTGTCAAAGCCTACAGTAAGGAAAAGCTTATAACCTGTTACAGCTTATAAAATATACCTGTATTTAATATCTGTGCCGTATGGAATATCATCTTTAATAAAATATGCTTCACTTACAGAATATAATTCAGATTTGTTTCCAAAATGTGGATGATTTTCTTTCTCTCTCAAGCAGAGATGACCCATGTCTTTTGATAGTGTGTGTGGGGGGTGGGGCAGGGCAGAGTGAGGGCAGCCAGCTTCAGCAGTGTTACTGAGCATGCTCAGTACAAGCCAAGCAGCGAATCTGGGGCGGGGTGGAGCACGTGACCCTGCATTTCGCCCCACACCACAGGCATCGCCTCTGCTTTTAAGTAAGGAATTAACATTGTCTTAAACTGAGTACAACACAAACTGGCACTGAGAAGCTTTTCAACACACCATACGAGTGAATTGCACTCTGAACCTGCAACACCTGCCATTCCAGTCCTAAACTTTTCTTGAGCAAAGCTTGGCAATAATTCAGAATTGTTTATGGGGAACTATAGGTAATATCCATAGGGGATATGATCAAGACTAACACATTTCGTACTTGACACACACAGATGCATTAAAATAACATTAAGGATGCCAAGGCAAGCACTCAGAAGTTAGCAAATGGCAAAAGTGGTGTTGCCTGTACAGTCTTAATTCAACCCCCCTTGTGCTTATTCAGCCTGAAACAGTCTCTAGTGAAAACAAAGTCTTACAGCTAACCTTCACTATAATATAATAAAACTTGGTTTCCAGTGTTGAAAATTGCCTATCCAATAATTGCAATAGCAGATTTCAAATGACGTGATAGAACAGAAGACGTTTGGAGATGCAGCTAACAAAAATGCTGCTAGTTTTTCATGTTGATCTGTCTGGAACGTTGAAGCTGATCAAAATATCTTTCTGTGGTAGGGTGGTTGTTGGAAATGAAGGCTGAGATTAATATTTTAGATTGAAGGTTTGTAGATTAGGTAGTGGATGTAACTTTCTGGTTCTGTCAATTCTCCTCAGTTTTGCGAGCGTTCAAATAAGGTGTAAGATTCCTCTAAACTTGCACTTTCATGTGGCATTCCACATGTGCTGCCTCACCTTAGCAAGAGCGTCATGCAAAATCCTCATTAGTGCAATATTGTCTCTGCTCTTACCCAAGCTTATTTTTAGTGGCAGAAACAGAATGAAATTTACAGTCAAACAAGAAATTGGTGGACCAAACTGAAATTAAAGCTCCATGGTTCTGTTTCCTGATGATTTTTAAATGCATAGACACCTTTCTAAATGTATAGGCAATACATGTCTGTCTTACATTTAGTCCTAACTATTTAGATAACTTGTCCTATCACACAATTATCTGCAAGTTCCATTCTAAACAAGACATGTTTAATAAAACTAATGGCTACCATTGTATTTAACTATCTTCCTTTTCATGAGTTACCTTTTCCTCAAATTACAATGGAAACTGTCAGTCAGATATGGAATTTCTTTTATAACTGTAGGAAGAATAAACTATTAATTGCATACTACGTAAGTATTTGCATAGATACAATTCCATCATGAAATCTGTAAGAAGAATAGAATAAGGCTTGTGAAATTCTTTAAAAATGGGTTTTGAGAAGAGATTTCTAGAATGTATTTTGAGGCATACTGTGCAAATTGTCAGATGAAAGCTCTTTTAGTGACTTGAGAGAACTGAGGTAAGCCTTCAGGGACAGAGATGGTGGCGAGTGAAGAATGATAGCGATTGTTGGACTCAAGATCCTAAATTTGTACCTTTCAAACACAGGACTGATCTATCGCTCCTACTGACCTAAAACTTGAAGTACCTTCTTAAAAATATGATAGAACTTTGTAAACAGCTGTTGCTCTAAAAATTATTCAGATTTATAGTCTCTTAGAAAAGCACTACATTGAAACATCAATATCCACTATTGTAGAGTTGTGGTAAGAGCTGCCCAGGGAGCCCGGGCTGCTGTGAGGAGTCCTGGAGCCTCCACCTGCCCAGTGCAGGGTGCCCTGGGAGTGGCAGGAACACGGACTGAGGGCTGCTGTCCAGCACCACACCCCCTGCCCAGGGCAGTTGGAGGGTCCAGGGCTCCGGACAGCGGCCTGGGCTCGCTGGGCAGCTCTTGTAACAGCCTAGGATGACCATATGTCCCGTTTTTAAGCCCTTCCCTGGATGTCCCAACTTTTTTGGCAAACTGGGAATTTATACCATTTGCTCTTGCCAATGGATCATCAGTTGGCAAGAGCTAACAGGACTAAAGGCCAGTTTTGCCAAAAAGGGGCTTGGAGGGGCAAGTGGTGGGGCTTGGGCCAGCCCTGCCCCACGCAGCGCAGGAGCAGGGTGGGAGGACCTTGTGGGAAGAGAGCAGCCAGGGTGGCAGGCCTCAGGGACAGAGTTCCAGCACTCCTGCAAGGGCCCCCAAATTGGCCGCGGTCCCTGTCTGTTAATCTGCCACTGCTAATTTCTTGTCTCTGATGCAGGTCATATCTACACTGCGAATTTGCCAGCATGCCTATGTCAGTCAGGCATATGATAGATGTGATTTGTTACTGAGATAGCTGTGCCGGCAAAAGCCCTTAGTAGTTGCCATTATACTGGCAAAGTGCAGTTACTGGTATAGCTATACCAGCAAAGCGCTCCACTAGTGGCATAGTACTGACTTGGCCATAGAGAGGGAAGCTGAATGCCTCTTACCATACTGTAGATTGTGGTATTGTTGAAGCATCCATGGCTGTGGCTCCAAGAAAGCTCCTTGCTCCAGGGGACTGACAAGCTTTCTAAAAAGGCACTGGTGATAGTTCTCATATCAGTAAAAGCAATATAATCTCCTTACTCCCCCAAACAAAGCCAAAGCTAATGCAAAAAAAAGTTAACTAATTACATTGCAGATATGTAATACTCTCTACTTCTTTTCCTTTTTGAATGTTGATGTTAAATAAATCATCTCGTTAGAGGGAGACCATTAGGCTTTAAAAAATGAGTTAATAGTTTTTCTATATCTGTCCCAGTCCCCCAACTTTTGTTGTTTCACACCATTTTCCTGCTTTAATATTTTTCTCTTCTGTGTAGCTGAGTAAAAGCTCCATGCAAAATGGGGAAAACTTTCTTAATACACAGTACTGACTGATGGGATTTACAAACCCCCACGCTGAGGCTGAGGCAGGGGAAGGGCTGGAGCAGTACTGGGCTTGGAAAGCCTGCCTGTTGGATAATGCCAACTATGCACCGGTGGAGAAGATCCGTGTAAAGCGTGCTTCAACAGCACCAGACAATGGAAGAAGGAGAGAGGGCATTTCCTGGAGGAGCACCATTCTTCAGCAACAGGTGAAGAAGCTTCTACCAAGGGGATCCAGCTATGAGTCCCATTCCCCCCCCCCCCATATCCCAAGATGCTCCCCAAGAGGCAGGGAGGACCACAGGCAAGGGGCACAAGAGGGCTGCAGGCATTGGCCCTAGACTTGGAGTTTTGAAGTAAATACTTTGTCAGCTACAACCACATCCCAAACTGAGATGCAGTGTCTGGTAGGAAGTGGCTTGGAGAAGGAGAGCAAGCAAGCTGCTGCATTTTCAGGGCCCTGGGCTGGAACCTGGTAGAGAGAGAACACCAGGGTCCCCTTACCTGGCCCAGAACTATGACTCCTGGCGCCCAGGAGAGTAGATCTAGGGGTTACCGGCAAAGAGGACATTCCAGCAGGACCTCATCTAGAAGACTGGGACACCCTGAACTGATAGAAAGACTGAAGTTGAAGGCCCAGACCTGTAGGCCTACTGACCAACCAAACGACCCCACTACACTGATCAAATGCATAAGTAACAAACTGAAAAAATAGAAGCTTTCTCTAAATCTTTTACTTCTAGTAGTGCTTTTACAAGTGCTACTTGTAAAAACTGCTAACTCTCTTTTAATGTTATAACATTGAAAAAATTCTATTTTCCCAAGAGCTTCAACAAAAAGGTAAAAGATTCCCCCCCCCCCCCCCATTATGTTTAGTATACCTACCCAGAGAAGCCTGTGGGTGCAAACTCAATTTAAATGTTTGGGGGGGGGGGGGCGGGGAAACATTTAGTAGGCAGGATTCTGAATAATTTCTAATATCTAAAGTAGGATGTAATTCATTCGGTGTCTCTTGCTTTTGTGATCATCCTTTGTGTGCTTCCCTTATTGATATAATGTGCAAGATGGGAGCTCAGATGTGTGTATTACACCTAGTTTGGAATACAGTTCCTTTAAAAAAATTAATTTGACTTCATTGTTAGACAAACATAGGCACTTCTTTCCCACCTGTGACCAAGCGTCATTCATATTGTATTTGTATTTCTATATTCAATTCTGCAGTTATTACATTTATCATATTTTTGAGGCATACATTGTCATTAAAAAGGTGATAATTAAAGAATCATAACTGAGAAAATTACTTTTCAAAAGCTAAATTCTACTTTTAGATATACATGTTCACCCCCCTCTCTTTTCAGTTAAGTCAACATACATGTACACTTGTATTGGATGGCAGGATTTGGCCTTAAAGTTTCTGTTTCTAAATCCGTATTTTGGCAGCACATGTCAAATTCTCTGGTTGTAATTATATATTCTTCAGTAATACTTACCTCTTGCTTGTATAAGAGATGTGTTTATCATGTCCGTTAGAAAAATGAATTGTCTGTTTAGTGAGATTTCAGTCTTTATTTGGGAAGATATAAAAATATCTAATAGTGGGCTTCCGAACATGGATTTTGTAGTATGTCAACCAACAAAAGGAGGATTATTTTTTCTGAGTCTTGTGTGTTTGGTCTTCTCTTGCTGGTGGGGAAGGGATGTGAGTTGAATAAACAATGGAGGCTATTGCAGTCAATTGATTGGCATAGCCTCTATAGAATGATTCTAGTCCAACTCTGTAGCTTGGTATTGGAAGGATCATCTAGCCCAGGGGTGGCCAAACTGTTGCTCATGAGCCACATGTGGCTCTTTTACTATTAAAGTGCAGCTCACAAGTCTCCTATGCTGCCCCCACTTCACCAGACTGGAGGGGGGAACTCAGGACCTCTGCCTTGCAGTAGGGTGGTGGGGTAGGGGCTTCTTCCCAGTGAGGAGGGAGGTCTAGGGGCTTCAGCTCGGCTCTCAAACTTCTGAAGATCGTTGTATGTGGCTTGGAGGGCCAGTGAGTTTGGCCACCCCTGATGTAGCCTATTTTTATGGAGCAAGAGTTTGGGAGAAGATTGCAAGTTCAGATATAAGTCTACATTTCAGAATTAGTTCATTCTCCAGCTCTTTAATGAACATGGGGAAAGATTTTTGGTGAGAAATGTTGCATCTTTAATTGTCATATGGGTTATTTGTTACTTTCAAGAATATTTACAAGGATTAAATAATGTTAGTATGTACAAAAAATGCTTCTACTATTTGACATGTCTGTTTACTCTGGTAGTTTCACTTTGGAACTGAATTACGCTAAATCGAATTAAGGACACTTGAATTCTGAGTGATGGTGTTCACATAGGAGTTTAATGCAGCTTAACTAACTTATTTAAAATTCACACTTTTACTTAATTCACTTTAATTTTCATCGATGTTCCCATATAGACAAGACCTAATAAAGCTGAGAAATTCTGCCTTTTGATCCAAACTGTAGAAATAGATACTATGTAATTCAGCTGAAGACAACTTTGAAGGAATTTTTTACTTAATATGAAGCCTGAAAATAAAAGGAATAAGTTACATTCAGGGGTTAGCTAGGAAGTTATAGATGGGTGAAGAGAGAGGTGATAAAAATACAGTGACTTTCACCTTTAATTAATTTAATTAATCCTGTAGTAATTCATTAACAAAAGTTTTTGACATCTAATAGCTAGCTGGATTGTGTGAAATGGATTGTTTCAGTTCGGTACCTAGCAGAAAGGTATTCAATTTGCAAAAACAACCATCACCATCTCTACCTATTTTGGCAATATCAGAAGTGTTGAAAACATAGAACATCTTATAGTTTCTTTTACACTAATTATGTCCAAAAGCACACTTCGACTTTATGACCTTGGCTGTAGGCTTCTACCACTGTCTCCAAATATAATTATGTATAAGTCCTTCTAAATTTAAAATTTCTGCCATATAATTATTGTTGGAAATACAAACTAAAATTAAATAAATGCTTGGCAGAGAGTTATGATTTTTTGCTGACTTGCCTCCATATATAGAAGAACTTTTTTCAGCATTGGAAACAACATACAGTTCAACAGAAAAATAAATTGGACTTCATAAGCAATTTTAAAGTTTACCAAAGGCAGGTTTTTTGAGAGTACAGTATGTGTATAAATCTGATTTTTAGTACCTGTCAATCTGCCTCCTGGTGTTGTAGAAAATGTTACTATTGCATTGCTGTAGAATAGTGTAGTACAGCATATAAAAAAGTAAATACTTTAAAATGCCACAACTTTACAATTTATTATTATTGTTGTTGTTGTTGTTTTAAAAGCTGGTGTCTCAGGTAATTCTGCTTAAAGGATTTGAAGAAAGAAATGTGGCCCTAAGAAAACTAAGGGATTGGCAAGACAGAGTTGCTGAAGTCCTTTATGATGCCTGATGTGCGTATATATAAGTAATCAGTTGAAAGGCAATTTTTTTACATTATCTGTTGATGTCAGTCTTTCCTTCAATGTACCATTCTACATAGAATGGAATGTTCTTTAAGATACAAGGTGTGCAGTTATTTTGCAGTAAATACTTGGGTACGGTGAACTTTTTGGGAACTCTCGGGTGATCTGACATGAAGTTGGAGTTCTCAACTTTTGGATTGTGACACTTCTTCTAAGATCCACTCTTTTGGTCTTTCCTGATTGTTTCTGTCTTCATCAGAGACAAAGCAGCATCTGTTACAGTGACGGTAGTTCATAGCAAGAAAGTCTATTGGTCTCAGAAGAGAAAAGAGTGGTGTAAGGGTAGAACAGAGTTAGAATTACTGATGCGTATACAGCCCACCATAGTGATCTCTACCTTTGCTATGCCCTTCCTACTTCCATTTCACTTACCCTGAGAATTTACAATAGAATCAAATAATATTTTCTCTCCCCTTCCACCATAGAGTTGTGAGATTCATTTCAATTCTGACTCTGATGATATTCACTATTCTAGAAGGTAAGATAATGTAACTTGTGAAACTCTCTCTTCTGAATCCCAGTGGAGGAACTGTAATCTTTCCTGAGCAGTGACATGTTGGTGACTAGGTGGTTGGTGTGGATCCACACTTCATCCAATATGGCAATTTAACAAACTCTGCCTACTAAATTGTAATACAACCATTTCTCAACTGGACTGGAGCCATAGTGCTCAGAGGAATATGAGAGGGAGCTTTCTCCAGTAAAAGACTCTGAGGAAGAGACTCAGTCTCCTGCAGATTTTGTCAGAAGAAAAGGAAATTTTTCTTTTGTGGTTTTAGTAGAATATCTGGCATTCCAGAAAATTTACGCTAAAAGTTAGCTATCAGTCCATTTCAAGAGTCCATTTCAAGTCTTTGTAGTGGTCCCATCAGTGAATAATCTGAGTGACTTCCAGATTGATTGGCGTGACAAGGTCCATAGTGGACTTTGTGAAGTCTTCAGTTTTTTTCCTGCCCCCGGTTACAGGAAGCTCTGCTTTGAGAAGGATATTTGGGGGGGGGGGGGGGGGGGGGGGGGGGAAGCAGATGGTGATTGATTAAGCTGCTTTTTTTTTTTTTTTTTTTTTTTTTTTTACCATGACCAGAACATTTACTACAAAAGGTAGATCTTGCAGAATGACCTTAAAGGTGGTCTGATTCTAGATTAGTCTATTATGTTCTGAAAGCTTGTTCCACAGCTGGATCCCCTTGCCCCAACATGTCTCATCTGGCCTATATGACCTGTACTGCCCCAGAGGAGCACAATTGTCTTGGCAGTTTAGAGCTGGCAATGTAGTTTCTTATGTACCTGGTACTTAATCCATTTATGACTGTCAGAGTTTGGCTGGCCTTTTAAGGGTAATTGGATTCAGCCACACATTTGATGAATTAGCTTTTGCCCCCCCCCCCCCCCCCCCCCCCCCCCCCCCCCGCCCCATCCTGATAAGCTGGGAGATTTCTTTAAAAGGCCAGTGAGAGACAGGCAGAGAGCTGGAGCAAAGACAAGATCTTGTGGGGAAAAAGGGTGTTGAGACCAGTTGGAAACTAGTGTAAAGCTCCTGCAGGGACCCTGAGAAAGCAGGGGAACAGCAGAGGGGATTTTCTTGCTGGCCTCTCAGTCAGAGAGAGAGTTGGACAAGATGGGCAGATGCCTGTGGAAGTATTCCAGCTAGGAGAGGCCTAGGAACAGCTGCTTGAATTATTTTGAACTCTTGAAAGCCTTTTGTGAGTTTTTGAATTGAAGAGAGGAAAACGAGGCAGGGTACCCGGACCGAGGCAATTGGAACATGTTGCAATGACTTTCAAGAGAAGGATTTGACAGTGGAAGCAGACTGGGGGCCAGCTGAGGGACTAGAATATAGAGTACATTCTGTACAAGTTGGCGTTTTTGCATTGTTTTGTTTTCATATCACCTTTAGATACAGAAAATTGCAGTAATCTAGTCTGCAGGTGACAAATATATGGATCACGGGGTCCAGGTCCGAATAGGGAAAAAAAGAGCAAAGTTTCTTAGCAAAATGGAGGTGAAAGAAGGCATTGTTTTTGGTCATTGGCACACTAGCTGATAAGTAGGCTTTGGCAGGATTTGAGTTTAATCAGTAACTGCCTGTAAACATAGATTTCAGCTGACACACTGAAATCTTCAGGAAAAAAAATCATTTGGTAATAGTTGTCCTTCCTGCAGGGATGAGGTGTCACTGGCTCTGTAGAGAGCCCTTTCCAGCCCCACTGTCGCAGACCCCACTCTGTCACTCACCAGCGAGGGGTGCCAGAGATCTCTGCTTTGTCCCATGATGTCTGCAACCTTTCTCACACGTTTCACCTGCAGGGATTGGGCATCATTGGCCCTGCAGCTATGTAAGTAGCCCTCTGCAGCTTTGCTGTCATGGCGCCACTCTCTCTCTCTCAATCATTAGCCAGAAGTGTGGGAGCCATCCCTCGGCAGGAACCGTTCAGCAGTGGGATGCCCCCCCGTCACGCCCCCAATCAGGGGTTCATCCTCCGTGTTGTCTTGGGTCCCTCAGCTGTACAGGGAGCCTCCCGCAGTCAACACTGCATCCACCCTAACCCAAACCTTACCCATCAAAATTGTTAAAAAATAAAATCTTAAAAATAAAAATAGATTAAAATAATCTGAATTAGAAAAAAAAAATTGAATTCTTACCCTGCTAATTGTCTTGGGGTCTAGGCTCAGTGATGAGGCAAGCCAGGCACAGAGCTTTAATGGAAGAAGTGGGGTAGCCTCCTGGCTGGTTGTTTGGTGTGTGTTCTTCCATCTGACCAGTATCACTTCAGTCTTGTTTGGATTCAACTTGAAGCAGCTGCTTTTCATCCAGGAGCTGATTTCTTGTAAGTATATTAACTCTTTAATGGCATTAGTTACATCTTTGGAAAATGAGATACAGAACCAAGTGTCATAGGCATATTGTTGGCAGTGGCTCTTGTGAGTACATACTCTCTCATTAAGTGGGCTTGTGTCGATGCTGATGAATAGGGAGACATAAAGTTGTATCTTTTAGGACCTTATCTGTAAGAAGTCTCAGGGCAGAGGAACAGTTACCCCTTACCTGTGTCTGAGCTCTGCTGATCTGACCAGAAAGTTGATCTTATCATGTCTTCTCACCTGTTGGGAAATTTTCCTCCCGCCTCCTTCATCGTTCTTGCATCCTTTCTCTAGGATTGGCTGAGGAATTGGTATTTCTATTTGAGGAGGGCAAGCGAGATGGATAACTCCATTTTTTAATATAATGGATCCGCTAGTAACTAGTTTATGGAATATGCGGGATACTATGTTTTTGGATCTATGGCGGGAGGCAAAAATACAAGATTTGCTGAAAAGCAAAGCTGCTACCTGAGATATGTTGCCAACGGTAGATTCAACAAGTAATGCTTGTACAGCTGCTCCTAATTTTGGATAAGGAACTCTGCTTAAAAACAAACCAAAATTTAATTGACCAATTTGCCATTTCTGTTCTCTTCACTGAGCAAGGGCCACGACAAAGTAGATAGAAGGATTTCATGATATTGACAGGGCCATGACTCCAAGTCTGAAAATAGAAACTTGTACGTTAACTGCTGTCTCTTGCTTCCTACATTAATCAGTATATAACTTCCAATGAGACGTTTCTTTCAGAGGAAATATGTGGAAATATGTCATCCTTAAATTATGTACCTAGCTCAATCAGTTTGTGAGTTTCATTTTACAAGTGTCAACTACATCTTGGGTTGATGAGAACAAGTTAATTTCAGAATGGCTATTTTAATTTTTACATTGTTTTCACATGTCTGTGTATGCCACTGTAGCATAGACATACCTTGGGACGAGGTTTTCTTGCAAAAGCAGAAAAGTAGTCAGAACAGGAGACCTTAAACTATGCTTTAACATATCAGCTGTAACATATCTGCTGTCTCAGCTAGTCTTAGTTCAGTGTTAGTCATGTAGTAGCAGCATCTTCAGCTCTATAGTGTTAAGTTTTTTCATGACTGGTTTGCCACAGAGTTGTCTCACTTATATTGTTGACACTAAGCCCTGGTCTATACTACAAACTTATGTTGGTATAACTGTGTCACTCAGGGGTGTGGAAAACCCACACCTCTGAGCATCAGTGTAGACAGCACTGTGTTGATGGGAGGGCTTTTCCTATCGACATAGCTACTACCTCTCAGGGAGGTGGAGTACCTAAGCCGACAGGAGAAGGTCTCCTGTTGGTGTAGGTAGCGTCTTCACTAAGTGCTACAGCGACATAGTTGCACTGTTGTAAGTGTAGAAAAGCCCTGTCATAAATATAAAGGGAAGGGTAGGGAAGGGTAAACACCTTTAAAATCCCTCCTGGCCAGAGGAAAAACCCTTTCACCTGTAAAGGGTTAAGAAGCTAGGATAACCTCGCTGGCACTTGACCAAAATGACCAATGAGGAGACAAGATACTTTCAAAAGCTGGGGGGAGGGAGAAACAAAGCCTCTCTCTCTGTCTGTGTGATGCTTTTGCTGGGGACAGAACAGGAATGGAGTCTTAGAACTTAGTAGGTAATCTAGCTAGATATGCATTAGATTCTGATTTCTTTAAATGGCTGAGAAAATAAGCTGTGCTGAATGGAATGTAGATTCCTGTTTTTGTGTCTTTTTGTAACTTAAGGTTTTGCCTAGAGGGATTCTCTGTGTTTTGAATCTGATTACCCTGTAAGGTATTTACCGTCCTGATTTTACAGAGGTGATTCTTTTTACTTTTTCTTCTATTAAAATTCTTCTTTTAAGAATCTGAATGCTTTTTCATTGTTGTTAAGATCCAAGGGTTTTGGGTCTGTGTTCACCTATGCAAACTGGTGCGGATTTTTATCAAACCTTCCCCAGGAAAGGGGATGTAAGGGTTGGGAGGATTTTGGAGGGAAAGACGTTTCCAAACAGGCTCTTTCCCAATTATATACTTGTTAGACGTTTGGTGGTGGCAGCAATAAAGTCCAAGGGCAAAAGGTAAAATAGTTTGTACCTTGGGGAAGTTTTAACCTAAGCTGGTAAAAGTAAGCTTAGGAGGTTTTCATGCAGGTCCCCACATCTGTACCCTAGAGTTCAGAGTGGGGAAGGAACCTTGACACCCTTATTATGCAATATTTTTTCTTTTAGACTGTTTTTATAGTTGCGAACTTGCAAAGACTAAGCACTCCAGAGTGTTGGTTTTCAGGCTTCATGCAGCTTCATGCCTTAATCTGGTTTGTCCTTTGAAATGACCCTACTTTCTCTCAAATACTAGTAATGATCCTGTCATTTTTCAGATGAGCTGTGCGGAGAACTATATTGCAATGAACTTAAGAAAATTTAGGTTGAATATTGGGAAAAATTCCTTTACTGTGAGAGCTACAGGCTGTCAAATAGTCTCCCTGAAGCATTGGTTCTCGACCTATTTACCATTGTTGGCCGCATATGCAGCTCTGTATGTTTCGTGGGTTGCATCCACACAATATATACTACCTGTATGGCCATGAGGATGTCACATGGGCTGCAGCTGTGTGCTGATATGGCTGCGCGTTGAGAACCCCTGCCCTGAAGGAAGTGGTGGACAACTAGAATGGACAAAGCACTAGAAAATACTATGTATAGAGTTTCTCGGTTTAGGATTTAACCAATAAACAACCACAAAGTCAGTTTTCACGGTTACATTTTTTTAAAATAAGTATTTTAGCTATTTTGAAATTTCCTTTTTTTAACTTTGGCTATGGTATTATGTCTCCATATTTGTTGTAAAATTAAATACACTTAAAGACAGGAACTGAAAATGTTCTGTTGCGTGTAGCTTTTCCTGTGTTGGTGAAAGAGCAGTCTTTGAAATTAAAATTATATCTGAAAGGAAAATGTTGATTGAAATGCTGTGGAATTCTTAAAAAGAAAATTAACCAATAATACCCAGAATATGCATCTTGAAAATGTGCATAAAATAAACACACAATTCCAGGAAAAGAATAGCAAAAAATGGAACCCCTAACTGTAGGTAGATACCTGTATGCGGCAATGGGATGGGCTAAGTGGTCTAATACATTTTTTCCATTTCTAATGTCACTGATTTTGTGACTCCCGTCTTAAGGGAATTGTGAAGGTTTCTAGGACTAGCCTTTGGTTACTGTAGCCAAAAGAAGCTGCTCTTACCTGGTTTATAAGCTCCCAAACATCATAAAAAACAGAACACATTTGAGGAAGGTTTTAGCCTTAATACTTTTTCTTAGATTGGGACCTTTGATTCTGAAAGCTTTCTCCTGATACATTTTCTAAATAAACGATCTTCAAAGTTATAAATTGCCTGCAAAGGCTAATTTCCAGTTTCTTTTACTGTGACTTGCATTATAGTATTAAAGGTTTGAAGTAAACTTTTCAAAATGCACGATGTATTGTAGGTGTTGGTCATCTTTCATGTTAAGATTTTTTAATTGCCTGTTTGCTTTTCATATTTACAAGGGAATGGGTGAGGCCTTTATGTGCCTGTCTGTGTACCATATGTAGTACGGCATAAAGGTTTTTGGGCAAATGAATGGGTGGAGTGACTTTAAACTGCATATCAGGAAGAGAAGCTAAGTCATAAATCTGTGATATTTTCCTTGAATATTTACAAAGATTTGGGATTTGGGTTTTAAATATTAAGAATAATAGTGGCATTCGAGTATGAAATTCATCCATAAAATCCCTCAAAAGTTGTGATCTGTCTTTTTACTGATCTAAGTGTCTATGAAAATGTGCTCGTGTGTGTATTCAGTTGCCATGGGCAAAATGTGGGTTATATTTGTTAGGTAGGGGAACCTCTGACACTGAGCTAATGAAGCCTAATAAAAATCTGTGAATTTTCTGCGTCATAGTATAGGTGATCTTGTTCCTCATCTGTCAAACAAGTAGAATCTTAGTCTTTGGTGACTGGAGAGAGGAGTGTGGCTAGTGGGAAGTGTAGGTATGGTTGTGAGCTGCATTGCTAATCTGATTTTTCAGTCTTGTGTTGAATTTACTAAGTTTTTTTTCAGACTCACTGTAGTAAATGTGAAATATGTTTGTAAATAATGCAAGTACGTGATTAGTGGTTGTCAAACATCTGAGTATGAATTCATCTCGCTCAACGTGCCTAAAACAGATGGAAGAGGTAGGAAACCATAGACTAGATTAAAGTAATGAAAGCAGATTGTTCTAAAATGAAATGTAAAAATTATCAAGCAAGTTAGTATGAGAAAAAGGATTTGTGTCCATCTCAATAAGTGCAGAAAACACTTGATTTGGTTCTGAGAGATCAAATATGCCATTGAACAAAACTTTCACTGTAAAAGTAGAATAGAAGAACATTGGTGAATTTGATCCTGTGAGACGTTTCCAGTGATTAGCACCAAAATGTACTTGTGATTGTACTCTTCAACATGAATTTCATGCAGGAGCAATCTCTGTTATCCCAAAACCGGCAAAAATAAGTTGTGATTGTTGTTCAATCAGCTGAAAAGCAAAGACTGAAATTTGACAAAATTACATTATCTTAAATGTAGCACAAGATGAGCACTTTAAGGAAATGGTTCACTGCTAGAATATTGTGCAAGTAATAATCATGGAAGGTGCAAAATTGAATTGAGAATTTAATTAATTTTTAAAAGACCTGCGCTCTGGTCCATCCAGCTCAGAATCAGTGTTTTAGCCCATTCTTATTGTTTTGTTTGAAACGTCTTTCTAGCGTAGGTGTTTATAAATAAATAAATAAATAAAAGTATAAATATTGATAAGTGTATTGGTATTTGAGAGAGAATATGAAAAAAGATAGGTCTAAGTAATTAGTAGACTGGAGTGACTGAAGTATTTGGGATTTACATATAGCGCAGCAAGCTAATTATTTTGACAATGCACATTTGTGTTTGAGGAATTAATATACTTATTAACTGAATTATATCGTATATATTGTTTCATTTAAAAATCTAAAACTTTTGTTGTTTTTTTAACTAAAAAGCATGCTTTCTAATTGAAGAAAATCATGAAAGATTGTGTTGGAATCAATAATTTTTCAGAACATATTTGAGCTATGGAAGGTTAGCAGATTATTCGTATGGCTTATTTGGTTGGTTGTTCAGTATTGCAATAGTCAATATGTGGAACTAACACTGACTATCACCTGAGTTACATAATGGTCTTTCTGCTTCCTTGTTGATGAGCTAACCTTTATAAACTACATCAGCTTTCACCGACTCTTAATTAAATTTCTGCTGTGGACCAGAAACTGGCTGGATGTGAACATTGTTACAAACAAAACTTAGGTCATAATATGTTAACAGCAAATAATAAAACAAGTCTGAGCAGTCAAATCAAAACTCAGTTACTAATTTGACTTTCTGTTCGCAAACAGGGTTTATGTTTGCAATCTAATAGTAGCAGATTCCTGAAAGCCATCACTTGCCTTTGTATCCCCTACCTCCCTGTAAGTCTTCTGTTACCCTGGACACTCTCCTTAGTTATTAAAACATTATGATCGCTTCGAACCCATCTCTTCAGCTCCACTTCACGTTCTGACCAGTACAATGGCTTTCTTAGGCTTGGTCTACACTACAGAGTTAGGTCAAAGTAGGGCAGCTGTCTACACTACAGTCTTGCTCCCGCTGATGTAAGTGCCGTACTACACTGACATCATAACTCCATCTCCATGAGAGGCATAGGGCTTATGTTGGTGTAGTTAGGGTGATGCAGTATCCCTATAGACACTGCCTTACTTACATTGGCTATTGGCTAAAATTCTTGTCAATTTCACGACTCCCTGGTGGAGCCATGAAATTGACAAGAAAGGCTGGTAGGTTTCCTACTGTGAACCCTGTGTCTGGCTCACAGCTAGCGCTGTCACCCCTGGGGTGAGTGGGAGGCTCCTGCAAGAGCCCGGCTGCCCTCGGGCTCTTGGCTACCTGCTCCCAGAAGGCTGCTGTCTGGGCTGCCCTCTCCTTGCTGGGAACCCTGCTGCCCCACGGGCTCCCAGCTCCCAGCAGGCTGCTGCCTGGGCTCCCCTCTCCAAGCCTGGTTGCTGGCATTGAGAGCCCCAGCTCCCCACGGACCTCCCCTGAACAGAGACAATAGCAGTGTGAAAATGAAAAGAATGTCAATTTCTCTGCTGGTAGGCTCTGTGCTGTGAAATTGAGCCTGCGTGGGGCTCACAGCTGGGGCTGTCACCCTGGGGCGGATGGGGGGCTCCAGTTGTGAGCCCTGCGTGGCTATCAGTGCCCCACACTGAGCTGTCAATGCCCCACTTCAGTTGTTGCAAGCGCTCCTGGTGAGGACACACTGCACTGTCAGAAGGAGGATAGTGTGGACACCAACAGCCGATGGAATTACTGTAGTGTCTGTAGGTCGACCTAAATTAAGTCAACCTAATTTTGTTGTGTAGAAAAACCCTTAATAGCTGTCGCTTACCATTTTTCATTTACAGTTCTGTTCTTTGATTAGAAAAGAGGATTTTTTTAAAATTTACCACCTTTCAATTGGTAACACTGCAAATAATTCATTGCTGCATGAAGCAAAGTGGTAAACAATAGTATTTGGAACAGTTTTAAAAAAAAGTCCTGATTGAGGCGTTTGGGTTCTACTGCACAATAAATAATTGATATTAGTGTTCCTACTTTACAAGCAGTATGCTAATATTATGCATTGGATGGAGTACAATAATCTTGATGAGGAAAGTAGGCACTTCCAGCCCTAACAGCCACTGTACGTGCCTTTCTTGACTGATATAGATTAAAAGATTTTTAGTGACTTATAAGAAGTATCATTTATAAGCTGTATACAGTTAATTCATGCCGAGCCTTATAGTTGAGTATTTTCTGATTTTAATGTTGTTTACTTTTACATGCTAATGTTTCTGGTCGTATTCTGCATGGATTGGCTCTATGTCTGATGCTGTTCAATATTTTTATCTGTAATCTGGAAGTAAATATAAAATCACTGCTGATAAAATTTTTGGATGCCAAAGATTGGCATAATGACAAATGATAAGGATAGGGCAGTTTCATACACAGTGATCTGGATTGCTTCTTAACTGGGCTCATTCAAAAATGCATTTTAATGTAGCTAAATGCAAGATTGTACATCTGGGAAAAAAGAACGTAGTCCTTAATTACAGAATTGGAGACTATATCCTGGATAGCAGAGAGAAAAGGTGAGTGAGGTAGTATTATTGGTTAACTTCTGTTTGTGAGAGACAAGCTGTTGAGCTTACACAGAGCTCTTCAGGTCAGTAATTCTGAAAAAGATTTATGGGGTCATAGTAACTTAACATGAACGCTCAGTGTGATGCTGTGGCAAAAAGGGTCAATACAATATTTGGATGTATAGACGGGGCAATAGAGGCTGGGAAAGGAGGTGATTTTATCTACATAAGGCATTGGCAAGACACATTCTGAAATACTGTGTATAGTCTGGTGACAATATTTAAAGACTTGAAAGACTGGAGAGGGTACAGAGAAAAGCCACAAAAATTATTTGAGGTTTAGAAAAAATGCCCTTGGCATGGTCTAGACTAGAGGTGGGTAAACTATGGCCCGCGGGCCCCTCCTGCCCAGCCCCTGAGCTCCTGGCCCGGGAGGTTCACCCCCTGCCCCTCCCGCTCTGTCCCCCCTCCCTCGCAGCCTCAGCACACTGCTGGCGCAACAATGTGGGCAGCCTGGCAGTGCAGTTGCAGAGCTGCAGCCTGACTCAGTGCTCTGGGCGACGCGGCTGTAGCATTGCCAGCCACCAGTGCTCTAGGCAGTGTGGTAAGGGGGCAGGGAGCGGGGTGGTTGGATAGAGGGCAGAGTTGGATAGAGGGTGTCAGGGGGGGTTTGGATGGGGCGGCAGGGAGCAGTCAGGGGTGGGGGGTCCGGGGGAGTTCAGGGGACAGGGAGCAGGGGGTGGTGGATGGGGTAGGAGTCCCGGGAGAGCCGTCGGGGCGAGAAGCAGGGGGGTGGATAGGAGGCGGGGACTGGGCCACGCCTGGCTGTTTGGGGAGACACAGCCTCCCCTCACCGGCCCTCCATACAATTTTGGAAACCCAATGTGGCCCTCAGGCCAAAAAGTTTGCCCACCCCTGGTCTAGACACACAAGTTATACTGGCGTAGATAATATCTATTTGGTGTGTGTGTGTGACTTTCTTGTTACTGACATAGCAATGCTGGTAAAAGCCCTAATGTAGATGCAGTTATACCAATATAACTGTACTTATACTGCACACTATAGGAGTTTACAAATATAACTATATTGACAAAATCCTTGTGTTGTATTACAGTGAGAGCTTTAAAAGAGTTAAATGAATTTGGCGTGTCTAAAGATTGAGAGGTGACTTGGTAACTGTTTATAAGATGTTCCAGGGGAGAAAATACTGCATACCAAAGGGCTCTTTACTCTAGTGGAGAAAGATGTAACAAGAACCACTGGCTGCAAGTTAAAGCCAAAGTCAAATTAAACATCCAGCACAAATTTTTAATAGTGTAGGTGGTTAACTACTGAGATCACATACCAAACGATGTGGTTGATCCTCCATCTCTTGATATCTTCAGATCAAGGCTGGACGCCTTTCTGGTAGATATGGTTTAGTCAAACATAAGTTATTGGGCTCCATACAGGAGTAATTGGGTGAAATGCACATCTAGTCTTACACAGATCAGACTAGATGATCTAATGGTCCCTTCTGGCCATAAGGTCTATTACTCCTGGGGGAATTCTGTGCCACTGCACAATGCAGAATTTGTTCAGAAATTAGTGTTGTATGCAGAATTTCCTTTTTCCCGTCCAGAAATTGGCTGCAGAGCTGCTGGTTGCCACTAGGGGATGCTGGACCCAGCAGAGCCCAGATTGCAAACAGAAGACACTGCTGGGGGGAGGGAGATGGATGGGTTCCATTTCCCAGCATGCCTTGAAGAAAGAAGATGGTGTGCAGGAAACTCCTCACAAACATCAGGCTGGTTCTCCCTCTGGATTCCTTGGCTCTGTGGGGGAGAGGATGTGAGTGTCTGGGCTGGCAGGGGACCATAACTGGGCTCTTGGGGGAGTGAGTGTCTGGACTGGGGGGGGGGTGCCCCTGCAGCTGAGCTTTGGGGGAGAGGGGGTAGAGAAATAGGAACTGGTTTATTGTAGGGATTTCTTCAACTCTCTTCTTCCAGGGAAGTTTTTGTGTGTGTCTGTATTGTTACAGACATACTTGCTGACAGGTATTTTGAAATAAATTCCCAAAATAATTGAAACTGGTGTGATTAGATTATTTTATTTGCCAAAATAACACTCACAGAATTTTTAATTTTTTGGTGCAGAATTCCCCCAGGAGTAGGCTGTGGACATGAATTCTTATTTTGTGAAAAAAATTAAAAAACCTGTTTGTATAAAAGATTGATTCTGGGGATAAAGGAAAAGGCCCCCCAACCTTCTGTATTTCTGCAAAAATGTGTATGGGTAGTAGTAGCTGTAACATGCTGACTGTATTTCATAGTGCATATGCTATTCCGTTCTGACCAATATTTCTGACCTTCTTGTTGGCTGTGGATACATAGATAAAAAAGTGATACTTGACACTGGCGCCCGATGCAAGATTGTAAATCGTTTTTCTATTTTTAATATTGGCTTAACAATAAATCAGAATTAATATATACATATATAAAGTAATAGGTACTTTAAGTAAATCAATTTTATAGAGGATAGAAACTAATTTACATTACAATCCCATGTTGGTAATAAATTAATATCCCTTCTCTTAATTAATATCCCATAGTACAGATTTTAGTATGAGAATTTATCAGCCTATCACTGGCAGCAGATACAGCGTCTTATTGAAAAGTCCAAAAATTGTTGTGCATATGTATTTTATCCTTTTAGACTCATTATTGTCATCTTTTCTTGTGTTTAAGTAATCTGTATATTTTTAACATTGTTTCTAAATAATTGACTTGATATTTGTAGTTCTGCCTTATTTAAATTATGCTGATTTTGTTTAATTTTTAACAAGTTGCTACCTCTTATCTGCTCACACAATAGCGGAACGTTTTCTGTGCTTACTCATTAGGCGTTACGTCTTAACGTATCTGTGCAATTGTTATCAAAAGGTGCTTTTTCATTATGGCTACCAAGAGATAACTTATTTTTCTTGGCCTGCTTCCCTCATTAATTACATATTAAATGGAATATTACCATTTCACTTCAACCTCTTCACCTCTAAATGAGTCAACATAAATCTATTTGAGTATTTGACACTGTTTTGGTCTATGGTACATTTTTAAAAAGTGACAGACAAAAGACATTGTTAAATTAGAATCCCTACGATTGAAAGAATAAAGTTGTAGGTGGTATTAGAATTTTAGACTACTGTAGCTGATTACTTTCCAAATTTGTGAAAGTAGGAATTTTGTACAACTATATCTTACTTAATGTAATTGACTTGTAGAAGTCATGGGGAAATTCGACAAGTTTGAGAGAGCTTTTTTTCCCCTAGAGCATGGCAGTCCGGGGTTTCTGATCTGACACATAACCAAAAATGCAAGTGTGACATTCCCCAGAGTACAGTCTGGACAGTTGAACAGCTATGTCCCTTCAACCCTCCAACTTTCACACTGCTCAGCAGTGAGAGCAGCCGCTCCTGGCCTGTTCACACACGGCCTAGTCACACACAGCCTATCGCATGCAAAATCACTCACAGCTAAATGATATGAGTGTTTCTAGCCAGCCACTTCTAAATTGTATTGCAGATATAATTTCCAGCAAATTCCCAGTTCCAGTCTTGTCGCCAGAAATGTGCATCTTGTACTGCCCAATTCTTTCCTTCTGTGAGGTACAAGCTCTGTCATTTCATAAATAGAAAATGATATGCACAAACCCTGTTATCTCAAATGGAGGGTAGAGATACTTCAATCCAAACATGCATTGGTTTAGATAAAATAATAAAACAAATTTATTGACCACAGAAAGATAGTTTTTAAGTGATTATCAGTAATGAGGTATAAAAGTCAGAATTGGCTACAAAGAAATAAAAGGTAAAATGTAAACTAATACCTAACTGAACAAGCTAATTGAATTCAAACCAAAGGTTTTTCTCATCACATGCTTTTACTGGCTGAACTCCTTCAATCAGGACCATTCACTCAGTTTATCTTTCAAACATTGTTGATGCAGTGAATAAAAATGAGGGGTCTTATAGCATTTCTCTTCTTTGAGAATCCCCTCCAGCTTGAGTTCAGGTCGCAGCAAGTCTGTTTTGAGTGGGAACCCCAGCTGTTTTTGCCAATATGTAAATTTCTCATTTATACCTTTCTTCCTGCCAAAAATGTCCCCTTAATCAGGTGATAGACTATTTGATTATGCTGAAACCTGGCTGAGGTGCTGACTAGCCTTTTGTCTCTGAGGAACTGGTTTGGGCTACTTCCCCAGATTTAGAATATGCTTTAGTAACATCGTACGGTAGAATCTCGTAACTTTACATGTAAAGTATGCATGACAACATTGTTAGGACAATAATGATCAGTGAATTATGAGTTTTGAAATACCTCACAAATGGATACTTTGTACAGATTTTTTTCATAGTTTTGTAACAACGGTGAACATAAGGGTACAGTCTGTCACAGCAAGACAATTTTTTTTCTGCCTTCCTCTGTTCTCCAGTGTTCCTTGAACTTCATTCTAGTGTCAAGAGAGTTGTTGAGGTCCACACTAGTAAAGTTTGAGTGTCTGTAATCCAGCTTTCTAAGGAGTAATTTAATAGACGTCAGTAAGTGAAGATGTACTGTACTACTATTTGTACTTTGTTCTCAGAATGTTTTTCTTAGTAATTGTCATGTAATCAACTTATTTTTAATTTAGTCACTCCTTGCTTAAATAACTTCCCTTATTGGGTGATTACACTGTTTCAATGTAGCTCTTTCTAACCCGTATTTGAATTAGCCTGTAGGAAAGTGCATTTTCTGATACTTCAAATGAGAAGAAAAAAGGTTTAAAATTAGGGAATATAGTCCAAAGTAGAAGTCTTGTTCTTCGGTATATTAAATTGCTCACAAGGAAAAGAACTGCATGTCAGTGTTCTTGCATTTGTTCTAGTTTTTCTTCAGAAAGAGAAACAAGTGTCCCTGTAGATGGACTTTTTCAAGCATCTATTTTTTTTAAAAGCAGCAAGGCAATCTTAAACCTTTCAGAATGTAATTTATGTTAACCATAGTAGTTTAAAATTGGCTACTATTTAACCTGTATTCCATAAAGCTGTTACAACTATTTATGATTTAAAGCAGTGGTTCTCAAACTTATTTGATCAGGCCCCCCCTCTTTGTGTCTGTAGTTGTTTATGTACCCTGCTACTCAGCTCTAAAGGCAGAGTGTAGAGCAGCAGCACAGAAGTAAGGGTGGCAGTGTGAAAACTGACGTTCATCAATATCACTTTTCACAGCAGACTTAGGGCCCCACTGCAGCCTTTACTTTTGCACTGCTGCTGCCATCCCGGGGACTGACAGCCAGAGCCCTGCCACTTCCAGGTGAGGGACTGCAGGGGTAGGAGGAGAAGGAAAGGGGAAGGGAGCCTGGGTTGTCTCCCAGTGGAGGGGAGGGGGAGTTCGAGCCCGGGTGGTGGTGGGGATCCAGCTTTATCATGTCCAGTAGGAACTGCGCCAAAAACACCAATGCATTTCATATGTAGCCATTCTGTGGCAACCATTTATAGACATTACTTGTGTGTTAATTTCAAAGCAATGACTTAGAGCAGTGTTTCCCAAACTTCGGACACCACTTGTTCAGGGAAAGCCCCTGGTGGGCCGGGCTGGTTTGTTTACCTATTGCGTTCGCAGGTTCGGCCGATTGTGCCTCCCACTGGCCACGGTTTGCCGCTCCAGGCCAATGGGGGCTGCGGAAAGCGGTGCGGGCCGAGGGATGTACCGGCTGCCGCTTCCCGCAGCCCCCATTGGCATGGAGCGGCGAATCGTGACCAGTGGGAGCTGCAATCGGCCGAACCTGCAGACGCGGCAGGTAAACAAACCGGCCCGGCCCGCCAGCGGCTTTCCCTGAACAAGTGGCGTCCCAAGTTTGGGAAACACTGACTTAGAGAGAAAAGATACTATATCACATGCTTAGTGCGATGTTTAGCTTTTGGAGAATTGACTGTGCCCTGTTTTTGTTTTTGATATCTGCTTGTACTACACAAAAAAAGGTTACATTCTGTATTTTCCAAATTTGAACCCAATATCGATACTTTAAACATCTTGTTTTTCATTTGGCTGGGTCAAACTTTTCTCTTTCTACCAGATCCTGTTAGGTGAGTGCAGACAGTAAAGTGTGCTTATGATATTGTGGTAAGTGCTCAGTGGAAGGTTACTCGTGGCCTCAATTCACAAATGAATAAATATGTCTGGATTACTGAGAATGGGGGATGAAGGAAAGCAACATGCTAATTCAAAAGATAAAGCTGTCCAGGTGCTTATTAGGAGACTAACTTATTGGAAAAGGTCTGAAGGTAGTTTTTAAAGTGGCAAACAAAGCTGTTTAAGTAGTCTGCAAAAACAAACAAAAAAAAAAACCACAACCCAGATGCTGATACTGGGAAAATTGTTATAATTTGATATGGTTCAAGTGGCTGATTGTGGATGAATATCACATGGCAGTTCCTTTGGACTTTTCCTTTTTTATTAGACAGATGTGGTATATTGCAGTTTTTCCCAGCCTCACACGCACAGTGTTGTCGAATATTGTAGCTTGCCTTTTAGAGAACTTTCGCCAGGTTAGCAAGAGAGAGAGATCCTAAGTGCTTCATGTTACAGTTGAGGGCACCTGGGCTTGTATTTCTCCTCCGTGGTCCAGCAAGGACACCCACTTTCAGGCTTCCAGCTTCCTAGATGTTGCCTCTCTTAAGTGGAGACCCACATCTCACTTCCTTCTGACCAGGGTACGTCTAGGCTGAACAGTTTCTTGCCTTCACTGTTCATTTCCCAGTGAAGACAGTGCCTAAACATACCTGCTTGAGGTGAGGTTTTGTGGCCTGCAATTTTCAGAAGGTCAGACTAGATGATTGTAATGGTCCCTTCTGGCCTTAATATTTGAATCTTCAGAGACTGATAACACAGTGATTACTATAATTGGAAGCTACCACACTGGTCTTTCTAAGCAAGCTTATTTTATTTTTAAGGTAAAAAACATTACAGAGAAAACGTTAAAAACAATAAAAGAACCTGCATGCATGCTAATAAGCTTCCTAGGCATCAGCCCACCCTACGGGTTCTTTGTGGTTACAAGTTCATGAGAGCTTCAGCTCAGAACAGGTACACAGTCTTATGAAGCCTTAGTAGGCCAAGTACTTCCAATTCTCTAAGGATTGGGGCCCTCCGTGAACCAGAGGTCCTGTCCATTTGCTGGATCAGGAATAAGGCCCTGAGTCAGTTTAAACCCCAAGCTTTTATCCAAAAGTCTTTTCTTTGTCTGTTGGTCTCTGGAGAATGAAGTTTGAACTAGTATATGCATATCTCCCCAAAGGTGTGGCTTCAAAGGCTGATAACAGAGGAATACATGAGCATCCCCTCCCTGCTAGAGGAGGTACATATAATTCCACAGCAACACATACACAATTTCATTTTTAATACAGTTTACCACAAACGTACTAACCTTATTCAGTGAAGTTTATCTTAATTCCATAAGGTTTGTTCAGGGTATTTTAGGATATTGTCAGTCTGTCATACTTCATATGTTTTTCACAACTTCACAACTGTATCCGTTATGTTTCTAGAATATAGAGGGATACCCCGGCTTCTTTAGCAAGATGCAGCACTGGCTTTTTCACTCTCAGGAGACACAAGTGAGGTTCCCACTAGTGTCACTCTATTCCTGCAACAGAAATAGCACAAATATAACTCATTTGCTTAGTTTTATATAATACATAAAGCACCTTGCAGCAATGATCTCTCCCGGCACCTGCTGTGACTGAGGGCTTGGATTTGCTTGCTATTGCCAGTTGGCTTATTTTTATAAATTGCTTATCAAAAACTCATAATGAAACTTCTCTATTTATGGATAGAGTATATCAAATACGAATAAGCTACATTTGGGGAATTTATTGAGTTGTCCTAATTTTTATCCTCAAATCTTCAAATTAAAATTCTTGCAAATATACCCCAAAATCATGTATATGTCCATGTACCGTATTACTGATATGGAGCTCGTAAAACAATGACAGGTAAGTCAAATCGCAGGCCTTCCTGCAAATGTAGGGGCTAGACCATTTTAAATTAAAAGGTGAAGGCACTATCCTCTAGAGGGAAGTTTATAAAACCCACTCATTCTGTAAACCTAGAAATTGGATTTATCTGACTGTTTGCCTATAGTTAAATGAGTTAGTGTATTTCTTTGTGAAATTCTTTTATTCTGAAAGCAGTCTAATTGTGGGCAGAAAAATGAGTATATAACAATATTACCTTTTGATTCAATAGAGCTGCTTCCTACATTGTGTTCTGTCATAACTGCTTATTTCATGATGATTTTTTTTTTTTTAATTCTACATTTAGTAACACTTATTTCCCATAGCTGTCTTGATTCTGGAGCTTGATTTCTACTCTTTCTCTCACATCTTCAGCAAAACAGTTTGGACCAAATTCTACCTTCATTTACACCTGTCCAACCTTAATTGAAGATAAAGGGGTTATACAGGTGTAACTGGTGGATAATTTGGTTTTTATTGTATTTATTACCAATAGTGATACACAACCCATAAAAAATTCAGCTTGACTTTTAGATCCCAGTTTGTGTTGACAGAGCTAGTGATTGGGGGGGAGGGGGGGGGGGAATCTTTTAAACTGGTAAACTGAGCAGAATCTGTCTGGAAGTGATTGAGACAGATATGGAAAGCTATGATGCCACTTGTACAGAAGCAGTTTTCAGAGTGAAATCATACTTTAAGGGCATACTTTAAATGATGCATGCAGTTTCTAAAAGGAGTGTCATCCTGCCCCCTCTCTTGTCAAATAAAAATCCTGGAATACCTGTAAATCCCTAATGTTTGAAAATAGCATCATTTTTATTAAATAATAGTTCATAGTCATGTTTTCACTGAAGATGGTACTGTATTGCACTCACATTTGGCAAAATATTGAGACATTATTTAATTTTATTGTCTTAAAGTAATTTTTCATCAATAACGGGGATGCTATTATCTCTTAAGTTATCAATTCTCTATTCATAGATACTCAATTTTTCAGCCTTTTATCAGTGCTGATTAAGATGTTTTGAGATATGGTGGAAAAAGAGTAATTTCAGTGCATCTAAATATTGGCCATATTGCTTGCATAAGTTAAAAAAGTGAAAATACTGTATTTGGAAGTGTGTGAGATCTGATCACTTCCATTATACTGATGTTTTGCTACTTTCTCTTCAAGAGTAGACTGATTTAAATACTACTTACTGCAGGAATGCATTTCCTCATGAGCAGCTGTATTATTTCTTACCCAGCAGCATGCAACTGTTATAGTAAGTTTTATAATCACATACCCAGTTTACATATTTATGGGAATGTTCTTGGCTAAAATCTTAAATAGATCTGGTATCCTATGACATTCAGTTCTTCAAATGGTTGGCCTCATACCTGACATAACTGGCTCATGTAAAAAACTAAACTTTTGCAAATTAATACTTCTAATTTACAAGTAAAGGTACTTGAATGGTTGAAATCTTACAACTGAAAAGCTTTTAGTGACCTGTGATGGAAAGATTAAACTAAAACATATGGAGTCCATAATGAGTGAATGTACCAAATTTCAGTATTCTAGCTCTATGACCTATGGGAGGAACTTTTATTTAAGTGACATGTAACAAGTGTTTGTATTATATTAGATGAGAAGCTTTGTTGTAAATTAGATGCTAGTTGTTTTTTTATACTGATCCATGCTGGCTGGTTATCGTTCTCATTGGCAGGTGGAGATAGAAAATAACTGATGTTCAGGGTGACATCCTTTTTTTGTAATGACATTGTAACCTCTGCTTTGTCAGCTTCAAATGTCTTTTGTCTTCTATAGAAGTAACCCATCAGCATTTTTCAGTGTGGGATTTTCTGTTCACTTGTAGCTGGTCTAGAGTTCTGGAAGTACAATTTGTGAAATCATTTCAGGGGAAGCTATTGTGGTGTGAATGAAGATAAACAAGTTTAGGAACTAAAGCTCTGGTATTGGAGCATTTATTCTCGGAAAAGTTGTTTACTTTTGCACTAGAAAATCTTTCTGCTTCGTATTTAATTTATACAAAGGTATGAATATATTTAATGCAAGTGCTAACTATCCCTTGGAAAAGTCTGGTAACTTAGGCAGAGGGCATTCCTCATCTTTGAAAGAACTGTCTCTGTTAATGTGATCTTCAGTCTGACAGAGTATGACCCTAAATGCTTTGTTTAATCCTTGGTACTGGTAATAAAATTCTGTTGCCAGCAGCCACCTATGCATTCATTTGAAAATAAGTTTCAGTACGCAGCAACAATAAGCTAGGACAAATCCTATTGTTAGTGATTTGATTTTTCTTGCCAGCATAAATTGGAATAACCTGTATATTTTTATCTTGCTAGCATGTGACTTTGAACTGTGCTATTTGTACAGTCCCGTGGTCCTGGGTATAATTCGTAATATCTGTCTGAAACACTGAATAGTCATTTTGGTTTGATCTCTTGGATTCTTTGTTCCATCTTCTAAAAAATTAGAAACTCAAATAGTGTACAATTTAGTGATGGTTTCGTGTTCTAGTTTAACCGAATTACACTGCAGACTATACTGACGCCTTTATAATGCTTTCTGGCTCTTCATATATGCTATCACTGTTGACCCACTATTTCCACCTTTAATAGTCCTTTTGTTTTCTGTTTCCAGGTGAAGTAGGAACTGCAGAAGGAAGACCTGTACAGTTTGCAATAATGCCATTCCCCTTTGGCAAGTCCCACAAGTCTCCTGCAGACATAGTGAAGAATCTGAAGGAGAGTATGGCAGTTCTAGAAAAGCAAGATATCTCTGACAAAAAGGCAGAAAAGGTATATTTATGGTACTTTTTATGGGGTTTAATCTTTTGCTAGTGAAATATTAAACTTTAATTGGGGGAGGGAAAACAGAATTTGCAAGATTTATAAATTAACGTATGTGAACTAAATAGAGGTATTTTGATTTCCCTTCACACACTAAAGATGAAGAAAAGTTGTGTATTTTGTTAAACTGGTACTTTGATCTTTGTTGACCTTGGATCCTTCTGTCTTTGGCCACTGATATGTTTAGAATTAACTTCTCTCTAAGCAACCAACTTAGACGGAATTAATTCTCTATGGATCTAATTTTAATGGAAAAAAGATATACAGTTGTTGACTATCAATAGCAACCCTTGCACATAAGGGGAAAATTCCATATTAGTGACCTCACGCCCGCTGACATTGAGCAACAACCATTAACCTGAAGCCACGCGAGGAATACACATATGGTACCAGAATACAAATAATAATGGCCTGGATATTAAAGAAAACTTCAGTTGAAGTTGTGAATGTTTAGTCTAAAAGTACACCAATACCTCTACATGAGAATCTTTGTTAGGCAACCTTCTGTGTTAAGAAACTGTTCCAAAATAGCCCCCAACATATGCAATACAATTCTACAATTGTATAAGAAGATCGCCTTTGTTAAGCAACCAGTCGTTGTCAGTTGTTTGAGCTGATGACATAAGACAAGTCACACTGCATCTTCTTTATTAAATGACACCTGTGGAAGGTCCTCCCTAAGACCCATGTCTCCTACAAGAAATCAGCTAATAAGTAATGGTTATGTTGTGTATCAGTGTCTGCAGTAGTGTATTTTGTTTCAAATAAAGTTTGTTATGATTTGGAACTGTCAGGACTGATGAGGTTACCGACTAACTCTGACCCATGTAGCAACCTGATCTTAATCATTACTCTTGTCCTCTTTCCCTGTTTCTCTTATTACCTATTACATCTTGTTTCAGATTATATTGTGAACATTTTGGTGCAGGAACCATGTGTTCGTACAACACCAAACACAATGGGTTTCTAACCCTTATTTTTGGAGCCTTTGGGGTGCTACTTCAGTGCCAATAAGTTGTTAATAAACAACGGTAAAAAGTATCTGGAGGTCTCCTGGTGAGATGAATAGCATGGGAGGCACATACAGATCAATAGTGGATGGAATTAAGTGTTAATTAAAAATTTCATTATCATGTAAGAGAAGGATTAGTGTGTTTTCCTAATTAGTGTTCAACCTGCATTGTTAGATAATTTTCTTTTTTCCAAAACAACTGCCAAAGGACAAGGCTATCTAGGAAAATATGAACAAGCCATCAGCCACCTAAATAACTGCTTAAGGAAGTACTCTCAAGTAAGGTACAAGAACCATGTGGCCTTCCCTCTACAATGCTGGTGCAAGAAGTTCATCTGGAAAGACCTTAACTTGAAAGAGGCAGTAAGTGAGTGGGTAATATTCTACAAAGGGAACCAGTATTTAAAAACAATAAAACTCACAAATCCCAAAGCCATAACTAAAGATGAAATTTAAAATGTTCTGCAAGCCAGCTTGCAAGCAAAGGTGTAAATCAGCATGCAATTTTTATTGCTCTGTACATCAAAATAAACATTCTGTTATATTGGCTAATATGGGATATTGTTACCCATTCTTGATGGGAAGTGTGAAGTAAATCTGGAAATTTTTACACAGAGGATGTAGTGATTGGATATTCTTTTTTGATTAAGAGATCTCAGAATATACTTTCAAACTCCAGATCTTTTAATAAATAATAATAAAAAAAAAAGTAAATTTGTTCTCTGTACAAATAGTATTCCGGGTAGGGGAAGTCCCTCAAGCGCATAGTAGAGATAAATGGTGACTGATCTTTCATTAGAATGATTCATAGAGAGCCTTTAAACTTGTATAATGGATGTAGGGTAATTTCTGAAAATAGATCAACGGTAACCTAAAGAAAAGAATGTGATTACAATTTACTTCAGTGATTAGTACTCTGGGCTTATTTAAATTTTCTGTAGCCAGAGTGTAAACATTTTCAGGTAGAAACAACAAATTGTTTGGATGTGAAACTCTAAACTTGAGGCCTCTTCAATGAGACTATGTAAAGATATTTGTTTGAAGTTATGTATATGCTGCATTAAATGCTCACAGAATCGAAGCCTTGATGCGTACATACTGTATCCTGAATATAGAATGTGTAGTGCACTGAATTTGGAGGGGAAAAAATTGATTGAAAAATAAGCTGTACATGTTATCTGCGGATACAAACCAAAGGGGTATTCATCACTCAGATTATTTTAAACTTTGTATGTGTTTCAGGATATAAAATACTGACTTTCAAATCCACACTATACTAAAATGATAATTGTCCTTCCTCTGCAAAACTCCCTCTCTGGACTCAGTGACACCCAGAGACACTTACCTCCTGCAACATATTGCTATAGTTCTTGAGGTCACTGACATCTAAATACTCAAAGCGAGGATATAAAAGGGCTCAAGGCCACAAGCACACTTAATTCCTTTCCTTATTCTCTCATTACTATTCCTTTTCCCTGTTGGTAGTTTTAGCTTAATTTTTTAATGATTTAGTTTTACTATTTTTAACAAAAATATTTTATTGGCAATCTGCTTAGTGTAACTGTGTAGTTTAACTGAGTATCATCATAGTTTAGCTTATGGATCTGAAACATTGTGGATCACAACTGAAACTCAAAGACCTTCCAATCTAATTTGAAATGAGGTAAGACAAGGCAGGTAACAAACAATAGGAGAAAACTGCGGAGGGCATATTTTAAAGTTACATGGGTGAGTTGTTGCACAAGCTGATAGTTCCAAATCATCAGATTTTTTTCCTCTCATATAAACATATCGGTATTTTGTTGCACAACCCAAACATCACTGTTTGGTTGATTTCTTGTAGATGCCATATGTAATCAAGCATTATGCCTCCTGCGCAGTGGAAAAAAGTTGATGAATGTACATTTACTGTCTGAAATGTCTGGGACAAGAGCATTCACCAAGAGACTTCTCAGAATAGGCTGGCTTTATCCTGTGGGCCCACCTGGGACAAACATACAGGCTGATGATCTTGAAAGCCCACTCTCTTGCCTCTGAATCTGAGACTAATCATGCTTGGTTTGAAAACTGGACATTTGAAAATCTAAGGAGTCAGATCCCTGTGGATTTGTGTTTTGTTAGATTATACTACCCAAATAATTGTATCCCCAAATAGGAAACTGTTGTAGAGCTGTTTCCTCTGTCCTCCTGGAGTGTACCGTGGCCAAGGACCCCAATGATGCATCATAAGAGATGTAATCTGGCTAGGGAATCATGCTTATTGAGAACTGGGGACATGAGGCACCACAGCAGCATTTCCAAATGGAAATATTTTGGTTTTCAATGAAAAATTGAATTTTTTTTGGAGAAAGCAGTTACTTTTTGTAGAAAAAAAATCGTTTGGTGGAAAACCCCTGTTTTCCGTAGACCACCAGTTTTGATGGAAGACTTTTGACCCAGCCCTACATATGGACAATATGCTTATTTTTTGTGTTGGCCTAAGTCAGCCCATATTGAAAAAAATGTTTGTGCACATGTACATCTTAATACTTATTCATCTTCGTTTTTAAGGCCTAGACTGCAGTTTTCATCCTCTCTGCAATATAATCTTCCAGTTACTCTTTTAAAAGATCAACACCCTTACCTCAAGATGAATGGAAGCTGGTTATCTCAACACGTATCATGGAAGATTGGCCTATCAAGAGGAAAAAAAGGCTTATTTTTCCCCCCTTAGTTATTTCTGGAAGGTAGTTCACCATATCATAGCTCATAATTCTGTGCTACCAAAGGGGTAGCAAAATCACATCTCTCTCCCAGATTTCCAAGCTAGTACAACTTTTACCCTCTTTCTCTGTCTTTTATCTCTTCTTCTGCTCCACTTTTCACTCTTCTTGCTCCTTTCAGGGACCTGCCAAATAGCCATAATGAACACAGGTTGAGCAGTGTGTCCATTGTATTAGTGTTGATTACCTGTGATGTAAAGGATATCCTTGTCCCTCCAGGATAAGTGAATTTTTGTTTGTTTTTTAATACTTACTTTTTCTTCACTTAATTTTAAGACAGGTAAACAAATACATGCAATTTCATATTTTCCCTACACTTGGCCATGTGAAATTTAAAATATGTGATCTAAAGATTACACAATGCAGTACAATAGAACTGGTTTATAGTGAAGACAAAGGGAAGCCCTGCCTTTTTAATGGATTGCAGTATGAAAATTTCAGTTCTGGTTAAAACGAACCTATGTTTATAGGGAAATTCTGTGGAAGAAAAGTTTTTGCAGTACAAAAGAATTCCACTGTAAATGTACTTATTCTCTTCAGCTCTTATGGCTGAGACTCCAAACACAAAGTTTGTATATTTCTGCTCTTGCACTGCATTAGCATAGTTTTTGTATTTAATATGTAGCTTATAATATTTCCCATGGAGCAGTAGCAGAAAATATTACTGTTACTATGACATCATATAGTCCTGTTACTATTCTGATACACCATTTTATAAATTGATGCTCTTGGAATGTAGGATTGTAAAGAGAAAATTTGAATAGAAGTTTTTTCAACTTTAAATGATAACCCTGACATTCCATTAGGAGGATGATTTATCTTTATTACAAATTTTGCCTTTCTTTCATTCTCAGAAGATGGAAAGAGGCCGATTATAAGATGCTGGACGGTGTATGCACACGTTCACACAAAGCATGTGCTACATGATCAGCATGGAAGAAATTTGAGAGATACAAATACATGAGACATTAAAGATAGTGTCACATCTTTTTCAATACACGAGTAGTCTTCCTAGTATCTGAACAAAATGTGTTTCATTATAGCTCAGAGTTCAAGGATTTTTTTTTTTAGGGTAACAATTTATTCTCCACAATTTATTTCTGAATGTTTTATAGATTTGCAGTACATACTAGAAGACTCAAAATTGGCTAATTAGACACTAAATCTTTTGAAAAGGAAGCTGATACTACCTCTCTTGACACTTTCTTTGGTTTTCGTCTACTCTGATTACATATGCTTGTGCCACTCTGCTGAAATGCAATCCATTCACTTCTTTCAGTCAGAGGGAGCAGCCTGCTGACGTAGATAGTTATTGGAGGGGGTGAGAAGAGCGGGGAGGAAGAGTCTCTTCAGAAGATAGAAAATTGTTAACTCATGACTATAAACTTTAGACTAATCCTTGTACATCACAATGTGCTATTAATAGTTTCCCCTTGTCCATGTATGTTCAGAACAGTGACAAAGGATTTGACTTTTGTTACCGTTTGGATGAGGAGAGAACTTTTTCCATATGTTTAGTTCCATGTTCAAACATTTCCTTTAATATAAATTGGACTTAGCTAAGAACATTAATATGTATTTTATTTTCATCTTTTCCCCCTCTTTGGTTTGCCTCAGCATTTATTTTTACACTGCCAATTTATTTGGTTTGTGACGCACGTGATTGCTGTTGTGAAGGTAAATATTTATTCATGTAATAAACTTGTTAGACTTGCTCTTCCCTACTTTCTGACTTTGTATCAATCTACTCTATGGCTCCAGTCTTGGCCCTCCCCCTTGCCTTGACTCGTCATTTGGGAACTGTTTGTCTAGATTGTCGATCAAGATAGGTGAGGTAATATATTTTATTGGACCAACTTCTGTTGGTGAGAGAGACAAGCTTTCGATCTTACATAGAGCTCTTCTGATTCAGAGTTCGAAAGCTTGTTTCCCCCACCAGCCGAAGTTGGTCCAATAAAAGGTATTACCTCACCCACCTTGTGTCTCCAATATCCTGGAACCAACACCGCTACAACACTGCATATGTAGTCCATATCACAGAAAAGGGAGGGGGAATGTAACTTCCTATCTAAGACCTTGAAATCAAAACCTTCCCTTCTTCTTTAGCTAATGACTCCTTAAAATGGCCTGTACTGTATATATGTACAATGCAGGATGCTGTTGTATCGGATCCTAATTTTCAAAGTGAAATATAGTGTCATATTGACTACAAGTCATAAATAAAGCTTTTATCGTAGTTTCATTCAGTGAGCTAACGTCTTACTTTACACTGAGTCACTGTGAAATGCAGATATATAAAGTCTGTTCACAGCTGAAGGAAAAGTTAAAGATTAACATCTTAACTGGTTCTCTGCCTTGTATGTTTCATGGAGCTGTTGGTCAGAGGGAGAAGTCAGTTATACAAGTTGTTAGAAGTAATAAGTTAGAGAGTATGCACCTACACTAAGGAATCCGGTTCTTTAATGTTGCCTTTACAAATGGTTCTCTACTGAAAAATTGGTGTAATTTTTACCTTAAAGTATAGATTAATAATGCTGATCCAAATTGGTGGTCATAATGAGAGATTGTGCAGAAATGCATACATTTTAGTGGTATTTCCAAAACACACGTTTATAATACTATAATAATAAGAACCTAAAATAAAATATTCAGTAACCTCAGTATTTTCCACCAGTTGCTGCTGTGTAGAATGCATTCTTTTGAGATAACAAATAGTAAATGCAGATGCAGAGCTACAGCTCGTTAGCCTTTTTGACGATTTTATAGCATAAAAGTGCAAAGACAATGTATTCTTTCCTTAGCTTAGATATTTAACATGTGAATTTTCACCCTTAACCTTTTTCTATCATTTCTATTAATTAAGATGATGCTTCTAAGCCCTCTTTCTTCATGAAAGATTTTGCAGCTCAAGAACTGTAGCTATATGAACCCTCTAAACAAAATATTTGGGATTTGCATGGCTTAACTGTGGGGGAAACCTGAAGGGCTGCATGTGTCTATGTAAAATAGGCTCATGTGTCTCCACTGCTATTTTGAGAGTAAACCATAGGGATGTTTGTGGATATTGAAAGACATACAACCTGTTCTGGTATAATAAGTGATTTCATACCTTGTGTTTTAATTGATGCCCTAGTTTACTGAAGTGAACATGTTATTTGTTTCTTAAACCTCTTTTCCTTTATTTATATTTTAGTTTCGGACATTTACTCCACTGATTCCCAAATGTGGTCAGTTTTTCCCAACTTTTTTTTGTCAAACAATGTTCTGTGCTCACTCTTTGCCAGCATTTAGTTAGAAAAGTTTACCTGGCTTATTCTGAGAAAAATGACAAATTTTCTGATGGCTGAATGTTAACCTTACCTTTCACTTGACTTCCTTCAATTTTCAGATCAGTTGCTTTGTGTCTTTCAATTTACACTGGGGACTCCTTACCCAAAGGAGGGATCCATGAATGTTGAACATTTGTATAGCCCTTTCTGTTACATAGGAAAAACTTGTCAGTACTTTTGTAGGTGGCAATTCCTTTTCTTTGTACTAATATCTTAGTTAATTTTATTTTCACTTAGCACTCTAGTGTAGATATTTAGCTTACGCTATAAACCTGTCTTAATGTCTAGAAAGAGAAATTCCACAATACTATAATAGAGCTCTTCCTTGATCCCTGTAGTTGAATCAGTCTTACTTAGTATTGGCTTTAAATACAATGAAACTGATTTTCAATGACCACACAAATTACCAGCAAAAATTAGTTAGATAGTAGGGCGAGTATAGTTAAGGTTAAGACGATCTTACTGCTTTCTAGTAAAGGTGAAGCAGTGGGAACATAGTCGCTTTAGACTGAAAGTTGCTTATGTCTTTTTTTTTTTTTTCTCCAGATAGTGTTTTGCCTAGGTTTCACTCTGACCATAATCCATCTAAAAGTGGCACTGATAATCATGAATGATCAGTTCCTCTAGCATATGACATGTAGGGGGACAGAGCTGGATTCTAAATGAGCTTGCCTTCTGGTTCTGTTGTCTATAGAGTTAGATCAAGAGGAACTTATGGAGAGGTAAGAGTCTCTTAGTAGTCAAGTTTCAGAGTAGCAGCCGTGTTAGTCTGTATTCACAAAAAGAAAAGGAGTACTTGTGGCACCTTAGAGACTAATCAATTTATTTGAGCATAAGCTTTCGTGAGCTACAGCTCACTTCATCGGATGCATAAAGTGGAAAGTACAGTGAGGAGATTTTATATATACACACAGACCATGAAAAAATATACACTGTAAGGAGAGTGATCACTTAAGATGAGCTATTACCAGCATAATACTCTGGAGAGCAAGCATATCCTGAAAAGATAATGATGAATGAAAACAAATCCACTCTGCAACTGCCATCTTCAGAGATCGCCTGGAAAGCAGGAGTGTCCATTGTGTCTCTGAGTGTAGTGAAAATCTTTTTATCTCAATATTTTTGTGGCATTTGTACCTTGATTCAAAGACTGTCTTATTAAGCATGTGCCAGCCTCAGGGGTACTAGGACATTCCAGCTAATTATTTTCTGTTCACAGTCAGCAAAGGAGTTATCTAATGATTCTAATTGACACAGTGTTATTGGTTGTAGCTTCTGTGACGCTGGCTGACCAGGTCATGCTAAAGTATATTCAGGTCAATTCACTTATGTAGATCAAAGTAATGGTTAGATTATAAGAGTGCATTGGGCAGGGGTTTTCAAACTGGGGGTCGGGAGGGTGATTGAACTCAGAGGCTTGCTGTGTGAAATGGGTCGCCAGTGCAAAAGGTTTGGGTGTTTAAACTTAGTGAAAACTATTGGAACATTCTTTGCATTGTTTTCACCTATCTGTTCTTGTCATAATGTAATAGCAAACATTTATATTGTAAATACCCCTGTAACTAAATAAGTCATCAATAGACATCAAAGAAGCATTGGGGAATGCTAATGAAGGACTTTATCAGAAAAGGTGCAAATTTCAGAATAAGTGGGCATTGTGGTGGGGACCTGAGGTCAAAGACTCAAAGTGCATTCCACACTCATCAAAGAAAAGCCCATGTGGGTAGAGACACTGTCAGTTTGCTTTCTGTGTGAAGATACTGTAAATATGGATTCAAAGAAAGATCCTTTGTATCTGGACTGTTTGGATTCTAACAGGGCCGAATAACGGAACGAGAAGATGGAGATTCCCAGAATTATTCTGGGTGGCAGTTTTACATCTGCGCCATCATATGGAGTTACAAACTGTGATTTATCTGTTATATTTTAGCTGCTTTAAGCTCTCATTAACTCTCTTTTCTTTGCTAATAAATCTTAAGTTCGTCTATTATAGATTTGGTTGCCAGCATTGTCTTTGGTGTAAGATCTGGGATAAATGACTAATCCCTTGGGACTGGGAGAAATCTGATGTGGTGTGCTTTTTTTGTTTTAATAACCTTTTATCACAAAGTTCAGTTTGTCTGGGTGGCAAAAGGGACTGGAGGACTGTCTGTGACTCTGTGGTAAGAGTGGTATAGTGATCCAGGAGTTCACATTGGTTACTGGCTTGGTGAAATTTAATTACAGAACATACCATCAGTTTATGGTGTCTACTCTTTTTTTTTCTGACAGTCAGCCCTGAGATAGGCACTCATAGTAGTGAGCCACTCCAGACAGCGTGACAGCTTCTATTCAAGGATCCTTTAGTATCCTTTATCCAGACTTTAGTCAGTCCCAGTGTTCAGTTTCTGTTTTGATAATTTGTCACAAACACCAATAGTGCATACTGACATGATCCTGAGCAAGCTGTATCAAACTTGAGTTGCTATGTCTTGGGCTTGTGATAGACTATGCTAAAGGTTTGTGTCTGCAGCAGGCAGATAGATTAACATCGGAGCCCTAACACAAAGGGCACAAAATACTCAAAACAAAAAAAAACCCTTCAGCTACATCTACATCTTCTCAGCCATCTGTGTCCTCCAAGCCACAGTTGTG
This sequence comes from Chelonia mydas, assembly GCF_015237465.2. Classification (NCBI taxonomy): domain Eukaryota; kingdom Metazoa; phylum Chordata; order Testudines; family Cheloniidae; genus Chelonia; species Chelonia mydas. The sequence continues at coordinate 41,863,923 of NC_057855.1, forward strand.
ATGGCTTGGTAAAGAGTCTCAATCATCCAATCAATAAGATTTTACAGCTGCAACACCTTACTTTACCTCCCTTCCACCTTTTGGATGCCACCTCTCTTAGGCTGCATGGAAGAACATAACATTGGACAAATAGGTTTGGGAAGGCATAACATCTGGTTATGCTGTCTATTTCAAATCTGTCCCTTCTGCCCATTCTCCCTCAGAAAGAATAGAGGGTGGAGGACAATTTTGGACCTCAAGTCTCTAAACAGATATGTAAAATAGAGGAAATTCAGGATGGTGACCCATGCAGCGATAATTTCCTCTTTAGAATTAGGAGATTGGTGTGTGACCCTCAAGCTACAAGATGCGTATTTTTATGTCACTATTCACCCTTCACTCAAGAGGTTTCTTAGTTTTCTAATGAACGATGAACACTATCATTCTGCCCAAGGGTATTCTCATCGATTCTGGCGGTAGTTGCTGCCCTCCTACGTCTTTTGGATATAATCAGTTTCCCATATCTGTACAATTGGTTGATTGGGGTAGATCGTATCGGGAAGTGTTGGTGTCAGTAATGGTGGTGTGTGGTCTGTTTCACAATCTGGGCCTTGATATCAATCTTGAAAAGTCTGTTTGACTCCACTACAACTTTTAGACATCCCGTAGACAGCAGTAAAGACATCAACTTCTAAGGGCTTGTCTACACTACACAGTTTTGATACAACTATACTAGCAGCTCTAGTTTAGAAACGTTAATTACCCTTAGCGAAATAAGGTATATCAGTATAATCACCTTTATACCAGCATAACTGCATCCACATTAGTCTAAATAGACTTTAAGGTCAGAAGGGACCATCATGATCATCTAGTCTAGGGGCTCTCAAACGTCATTGCACTGTGTGACCCCCATCTGACAATAAAAATTACTACACAACCCCAGGAGGGGGGACCGAAGCCTGAGCCTGCCCAAGCCCTGCTGCCCTAGGCGAGGAGGCCAAAGCTGAAGCCCAAGGGCTTCAGCCCCAGGCAGCAGGTGGGTGGGGCGGGCCTGTAACCTGAGCCACACAGCCCAGAGCTGAAGTCCTTAGGCTTCAGCCCCAGGTGGTGGGGCTTGGGCTTCAGCTTTAGCCCCGGGTCCCAGCAAGTCTAATGCCAGCCCTGGCGACCTTATTAAAACAGAGTCGTGATCCACTCTGGGGTCCTGACCCACAGTTTGGGAACCGCTGATCTAGTCTGACCACCTGCAAATTGCATGCCACAGAATTTCACCTGTCCACTCCTGTAATAGACCCCTAACCTCTGGCTGAGTTACTGACGTCCTCAAATCACGGTTTAAACACTTCAAGTTACAGAGAATCCACCATTTACGCTAGTTTAAACCTACAAGTGACTTGTGCCCCATGCTGCAGAGGAAGGTGAAAAACACCCAGGGTCTCTGCCAATCTGATCCGGGGGAAATTCCTTCTTGATCGCAAATATAGAGATCAGTTAGAGTGATGCTGAGCATATGGTCAAGTCCCAGCAGCCACACACCTATGCAAAAATTCTCTGTAGTAACTTAGAGACCTCCCCATCTAGTGTCCCATCACCAGCCATTCGAGATACACACTGCTAGCAGTCACAGATTGACTACATGCCATTGTAGGCAGTCTCATCATACCATCCCCTTCATAAACTTATCAAGCTCAGTCTTGAAGCCAGTTAGGTTTTTTGCCCTCACTGTTCCCTTTGGAAAGCTGTTCCAGAACTTCACTCATCTGATGGTTAGAAAATTTCACCTAATTTCAAGCCAAAACTTGTTGGATATAAACTGGCCATCGTTTGTTCTTGTGTCCAAATTGACACTTAACTTAAATAACTCCTCTCCCTCCCTGGTATTTATCCCTCTGATGTATTTATAGAGAGCAATCATATCTCCCTCAGCCTTCTTTTAGTTAGAACTTTAGTTACTTAGAACAAGACAAGCTCGAAGTCGTCTCCCATAAGGTAGGTTTTTCCTAGTAGCCCTTCTCTGCACCTGTTCCAGTTTGAGTTCATCTTTCTTAAACATGGGAGACCAGAACTGCTCACTGTATTCTAGATGGGGTCTCACCAGTGCCTTGTATAGTGGTACTAACACTTTTCTGTCTCTACTGGAAATACCTCCGCTAATGCATCCTCGGACTGCCTTAGCCTTTTTCATAGCCACATCACATGGCAATTCAGTCATCCTGTGATGAACACCAATATACCCAGGTCTTTCACGTGCACTGTCACTTCCAACGGATGAGTCCCAAGCTTATAGCAGAAATTCTTATTAGTGAAAATAGAAAGGTCATGCAGGGTAGAGACTATTAAATTTCATCCCATTTCTATTACTCCAGTTTACAAGGTCGTGCAGATCATCTTGTATGATATTCTAGTCCTCCTCCATATTGGCAATACTTCCCAACTTTGTGTCATCCACAAATTTTATTAGCATGCTCCCAAATTTTGTGCCAAGTTCAGTAATAAAAACATTAAATAAGATTGGTCCCAAGACTGATCCCTGAGTAACTCCACTAGTAACCGCCCTCCAGCCTACAGTTCACCTCTCAGTATGACCTGTTGTAGTCTCGCCTTGTCAAGGTTCCTCCCCCACTCTGAACTCTAGGGTACAGATGTGGGGACGTGCATGAAAACCTCCTAAGCTTACTTTCACCAGCTTAGGTTAAAACTTCCCCAACGTACATATTAATTTTATCCTTTGTCCCTGGATCTCCACTGCCACGACCAAACTCTAACTGGGTTTACTGGGAAACGTAGTTTGGATACGTCTTTTCCCCCCAAAATCCTCCCAACCCTTGCACCCCACTTCCTGGGAAAGGTTTGGTAAAAATCCTCACCAATTTGCATAGGTTGACCACAGACCCAAACCCTTGGATCTGAGAACAATGAAAAAGCATTCAGTTTTCTTACAAGAATTCTTTTTTAATAGAAGGAAAGAAATCCCCTCTGTAAAATCAGGATGGTAGATACCTTACAGGGTAATTAGATTCAAAACATAGAGAATCCCTCTAGGCAAAACCTTAAGTTACAAAAAAGACACACAGACAGGAATAGTCATTCTATTCAGCACAGTTCCTTTCTCAGCCATTTAAAGAAATCATAATCTAACACATACCTAGCTAGATTACTTACTAAAAGTTCTGAGACTCCATTCCTGGTCTATCCCTGGCAAAAGCAGCATACCGACAGACACAGACCCTTTGTTTCTCTCCCTCCTCCCAGCTTCTGAAAGTATCTTGTCTCATTGGTCATTTTGGTCAGGTGCCAGCGAGGTTACCTTTAGCTTCTTAACCCTTTAAAGGTGAGAGGATTTTTCCCCTGGCCAGGAGGGATTTTAAAGGGGCTTACCCTTTATATTTATGACACCCCTCTAACCACTTTTTTATCCACCTTTCAATTCTCATATTAATCCCCATCTTCTCCAATTTAACTAATAATTTCCCATGTGGATCTGTATCAGATGCCTTATTGAAATCCAGGTAGATTATATCTACTGCACTTCCTGTGTCTGAAAAGATGAGTTTACTAGAGAATTGTACTGCTTTAAATATGTCTATTTCTCTATAGATATAATTCTAGTGATACAAAAGCTGTGTGTAAGACTGTCCCGAATTTTCCCTCACTCCCTAAAACAGCTCCAGTCTGCAAGCAAATGCAATCATGTTTTCCCTCTGACTGGTGAGCAGCAAGGTCTGGAATTTGTTGGTCTGACTGTTTGACTCAAGATCATCATTAAATATGCCATAACCTAGAGAAGGCTCTCCTTAGAACACTGAGAACTACAATTGTCTGTAATACATTGATGAAGAGGTAACTCACCTTGTGCAGTAACTGAAGTTCAAGATGTGTCCCCCTGTGCATGCTCCACTTCAGATGCGCCTGCACCTTTGATCAGAGATTTTTGGTAGCAGGGTCTGTTCAGCCCACACATGTGCTCCACACATCTTTATGCACTGCACCAAGGCTATATAGGGCTGCGCAGGTGAACTGGCCTCAGCTCCTTCTCCACTACAAAGTCCCATAAGGGACACATTGAAGCACAGCAGGAGGGCAGGCAGTGGAGCACCCACAAAGACATGAATATCAAAGAAGTCAAGTTACTGCAGAGGTGAGTAACCACTCCTTTGAGTAGTGTCGCTGTGGGTGCTTCACATTAGGTGACTCCTGAGCAGTACCCACCTCAGGAGGCGGAAGGTTCGGAGCAGTGTTCAATATGGAAGAGAGAACTGCATTACTTGCAGCAGCATCTGATCTTGCCACAGCTACCAATACATAACTAGCAAAAGCATGAACAGAGGACCAAATTGGCACTCTACAGATGTCTGCAATTGATATACCCTTAAGTAAGGTTATAGATGCAGACAGTGCTATTGTAGAATGCTGTTACTCTCAAACCCTGAGTTCTGTTATAACAGATCTAAATACAACTGGAGATGTCCTCTAATTTTTGTTTCAAAATTACTGAGCCCTTGTTTCTGTCTGCAATGGATACAGATAGTGTAGGAGAGCTTCTAAATTGGTTGTTCCTATCTAGGCAAAAGGCTAATGCCCTCTTGACACCTAGGAAATGGAATATGGCTTCTTGACTAGTACATTGTGGTTTTTTGGGGAGGATGGCAAAGAAGAGATGTTTGATTTACATGAAATTCTCAGGACACCTTAGCTAAAAATCTTGGATAGGCCCACAGCCACACTTACTCTGTGGTGAATACTACAAATGCAGGGGTCTGACATTAAAGTCCCCAGTTCTCCACTTCTAGCCTCCAATTCTCAAACCCTTTGGGTAGAAGTGATACCTGTCCAGAAGGCTATCTGCACTGATAAATCTATTAAAGGCCATGTAGCTAGTGGCTCAAAAGGAAGTATCATAAGGCAATTAAGGACTAGGTTCGTGTCCCAGCTAGGAGTAGGATCTCTGATCTGTGGGAAGCAATTTGACAAACCTCTTTGGAACCTTGCCATAGTTGGGTGAGGGAAGAGTGGAAAAACCTCGTATGGGTGTGTGAAGAGCTGTTATTGCCACTAAGTGAACCCTAATGAAATTCGTAGAAAGACCCAATGTTTTCAATTCCAACAAGTAATCTAATACTATAGGAAGAGGAGAGTGAGTCAGCGAAATCTGAGGACTGCTACACCAAAGATAATATTGTTTCCATTTCTGGAGATATTTCTTGTAGATTCTTTTCTACTATTTCATAAAATGTGTTGTACCTCTGACAAACAAGATATCTATAGTCCTGACAACTGTTGAGGAACCACGCTTGGAGCCTTAGAATATGTAGGTTGGGGTGACCTGTTCGACTGGCATCTTGAATCAGTAAAAGAGGACTGATCAGAAGACACCACAGAGGGCAAGAAGAGAATCTTATTAGATAGGGATACCAAACTCGTCTTGGCCATGTTGGTGTAATCAATAGTACTCTGTCCAACTCTTGTTTGATCTTGTTGAGAACCTTTAACAGTAATGGTGTCAGTGGATACACATACAAAAGACCCTTCATCCAGGAGATGAGAAAAGCAACTTCTAGGGATTGGGGTCGAGAACCCTTCTTGAACAATACCTGATGCATTTTGGTCAGGTCCGTCCACCATTTGAGTGACTGTATAACCCACTGTAGAACAGACAGTAACCTGCCTATCCTACTTTTGCTTGGTTTCTAAACCATTCAAAACCATCCCTGTAGACCTTGGAGATGTAATCTGGCATGTTGCACTACAAAGACACAAGCTGACATATGTCCCGGCAATTGAAGACATCTCTGTTACCTGAATATTAGTGATGAGATTTGCTAGTGCAAGAAATCTACTGGAAGGAAAGCACACTCTGCTTCTTCAGACTTGTATCAACTGAAATGAAAATGTTCTTTTCATATTGACTGATACGGAAGCCTAACAGCATAAAAGAGACTCGATAGGCACACAGTTTATAGAAATGTATTTACCTGAGCAATTTATTAGCGATGGGAGTGTTTCGGGGTAATGTTTTCTGGGTTGATCACATGCACTAATCCATTTTACAGATTGGGAACAATTTGGCTCTTCTTTATCTTCTCTTTATTATTACTGAAATGGTTTCTGTAAGTGCAAGGTTGAGAGGATGAGAAAAGGGAAGATGTTTTCATAATTTACTGTATTGTCAACTGAGTCTCTTGCATCTTGCCTCTAGGTCAGATTAGTTTATATGTACCAAATAATAGTTTTAATCCCCAGAGTCTCAGGATTTTTTACAGGTGATGTTGTGATTTTTTTCTTTTAAATGGAAGTTTGCAGTTGATCAGAACAAAACACTGTGAGGTTTACAAAGACAAGCAGAATTCTTTTAGCTTTGAAAGTCACTGTATCTACTCTTCATTTTGTTTCTTCAGGCCACTGAAGAGGTTTCGAAAAATCTGGTTGCCATGAAGGAAATATTATATGGCACAAATGAAAAAGAGCCACAAACAGAAGCTGTGGCACAGCTTGCTCAAGAACTGTACAACAGTGGTCTTCTTAGCACCCTAGTAGCTGACTTACAACTCATCGATTTTGAGGTAAGAAAATAGTTACAAAACTTCATGAGCCACACACTTGGTAAGTTGCATTCTGACCATCGGAATTCCTATTTAATTTGAGTAAGAGGTTCACTTCCTATCTACACAATTTTATTTTTTCAATGCTGCTAATGATCGCAATTGTATTTTAAGATTTGATTAGGAAACATTGCTATGAACTACTTGGTAAATTAACCAGATGCATGAGATTAACTTTCTATGAGTTTGGAAGAATAGATCACATAAAAATGAAAAGTAGATGAATAGCTCAAATCTTTATCCCAAAACTCTAATAGAGGTGTTTCTTAATCTTTAATGTATTTAATTGCTGTGTCAGAGAGAGATTAAAATCCTAGATAGTATTAATGCCATAATGCCCATAGTCTTATTTAAATCTCTTTTGAGTCATTACAGTATAATACCGAGTCACATGACTATTCTTCTTTATCCTTTCATTAAAAAGTTTCCATTAATGCTGTCACTAATTGGCCATTTTTAAAATCTTTAATATTCCTCTCCCTATAGGAAACAAAAGCATATTTTTTTACATTCTCCCTAATCATCTTTCTTTTCAGACAGGAAAGTCAGATTTTATTGATCACTCCAAAATATAAACATTAATTTTATCTTTCTGTAAGTTTTTATTTGTTGCTCAGCACTATATATTTGAGCACTTCATACACAATAATTAATGTCTCTTCACAACACCACTCTGAGGTGTGGAAGTAGTATCATCATCCTCATTTTATGGCTGGGGAACTGAGGCACAGTCCAATTTAGGGCTTGTCTATGTGGTAGCGCAGTGTGGACTATGGGATCTGAATTGTAGAGTGCACTAATGTGTTGTGCTCTGACTGCTCCGTGTAGACCATTCTGGCGACACACCGACACCCCTCTGCTATGTAGACAAGCCCATAGTAACTTTCCTACAAGTTGCATAAGACGTCTATGGCAGAGCTAGCAACAGAGCCCAGAACTCTAGTGTCTTGACTAGGCTATCCTGCTCATTAAAGTTGCTATAAAATTGTACTGTTCAGAAAAAAAGTTGGAAGCAAACACAACAGTCTAAAGCGATGCTGTAGTGTTACATTCCAGAATTAAGTTAACTTTCTTCCCCAACCCCCCAGAATATTGTTTGATTCTGTTACCGTTTGGTCCTTTAAACTGACATACGCTGAATTTCCTATAAAGTACATTCCAGAGTAGATTCATCCATACATGTCTCTAGATAACAAAAACCCAAGGAAATTCAGAGTGAAAGCAATTGAGATGGTCCCTGGTTATTGAGGGAAAGATCTTGAGAAATCACATCTAGATTCTGCTGACTTTTAAGATCTTTACCAGTCCAGTTTTTAGTCGTTCTGGTTATTCGGAAAGCAGTCTTCTGGTGATGGACAATGGTTGTGTACAAATTGGTTTTATTAGATCTGTAATGGCATGGGATTGTGTAGGATTGTTCTGTATTAGAGGTAGCTGTATGTTTCGGTCTGTGGGGGCTGTTGATTGTTGGTAATAGCCTCCTATTTTTGGACTCCCAACTGCTCTGTTACTTGAGAAGGATGTAGCTTTTCCTTGCTGAGATAAATATTAGCGAGACAAGGTGGGTGAAGTGATATTTTTTTATTGGACCAACTTTTGTTTGTGAGAGAGACAAGCTTTCCAGAGCTCTTTTTCAGGTCATGTTAAGAGCCACTCATGTTGGACTACAGCTGTGGTTCTCAAACTATTGTATTGGTGACCCCTTCCACATAGCAAACCCCTGAATGTGACCTCCCTTTCAATTAAAACACTTTAAAATATATTTAACACCATTATAAATGCAGGAGGCAAAGTGGAGTTTGGGGTGGAGGCTGACAGCTCACAATCCCCCATGTAATAACCTTGCGACCCCCTGATAGGTCCCGACCCCCAGTTTGAGAACTCCTGGACTACAGCAATGCTCTTTAATGCAGAATGTGGCAATATGCTTACCTAATGTTGTGGGCTGATGTCAGCACACCTGTGCTTCACCACCTGCACTAACTTCCCATCAATTACTGAGCACAATTCAAGATCTTGGTTTTAGTCTCTTAAGCTGTGCGTGGCTTGGACCTTACTATTTTTTGAGACAACTATATCCAGAGCTGAAAACAGATGAGAAATTTTTTGCTGATGTTTCTTTGCTCCTTCTGGTGGTATGACAGAACCTGAAGTCGTTTGTGCATGGATTAGTGCACATTTTTGACTAAGTATTTGTTTGACTGTGGCTTGTTCCTGGGGGAGTTATCTTTATAAATTGGGATGATAGAGAGGGATTTTTTTTTTTACTGTTGCGCTCTGTCTACACTGTATTTGACTCTAAATACCACGGTGGTGGGACCCCTAACGTAAATGAAATTATTTTAGGTCCTCATTAAGAAATTCCCCTGAAACATCCAATCCTTATTCTAATATTAACATTTGTTTGGCATTGTGTCTATATGTAGAAATGTTTTTTCACGTAAGGCAATCAACAAAACTGTTCAAAGAGCAATAACATGTCAGTCAGTTTCCTGCTGATTTGTATTAAAGTATCTGTCGGTGGGAGTAATTGCATCCTTTGAAAAGTTTTTTTTAAAAAGACAGAAAAACAAAACAAAACCTTTTGGCATCAGGGAGATAGAATCCAACAGTCCTGGCACACTTTTACTCTTCACCTCTGGGAATCATGACTGTCGGCATGAGAATTTGTATGTGTCCTTGTTAAATAGACCCTTACATCACTTGGACGTAATAGATGCTTCTAACAATAACTCGATTTGGATTTACTGTGTACCGTCACCAGCTCAATTATATGAATAAAGAGGGGGAGCTGTTGCTGGCGGTAAATAGGGGGAATAATGAGATTCTGGGCAAAATTGTCAGTGTTAGTGGATGAGACTTGATGGCTATATTTCTCAAAACACTGCTCTACTCATTACCAGAACAAAGGGTTCTGATGTGCTTTGGGCAGGCTTTCAATAGAATTATAAATCAGAAAACAAGCATTTACAAAACAAACTAACACTTATATCCTGACAACAATACTGCAGCAAACTCTCCATGCTAATTAACAAACAAAAATGTCATTTTTTAAAGACTGTGATCTTCCTGGGTTTTTCTAAAAAATTGATTTATTTTCTACTCATGGAGCATCCATGGCCACAGCATCAGGAGTCCAATACTATAATTAAAACAAATCTAAAATAATAAGCTATAGTTCTGTCATATCTGTTGGAAGCCTCCATAAAGTGTAAGGTGTGTTTCTTTAGCTTAAAGCTTGCTACACACTGATTCAGATGTTGCCAGGATAAGTTCATTCTACAAACAAAGATAATCAATAATGGTTTGCTTCTGGTCTCAGATTATAAAATTCAAGTAACCATGATTAAGAGTTACTTAACAGATCTTTACTGCCAGGTCAGGACCTGTAGCTAGATCCTGTTCTGCCCAAGATGGTAACCAGCTCCTTGAGCTGCATATAGAAACAAATAACTCCAAGTCCTCTTCAAGGGTAATTCGAAGTAGTGTTTACACACACTGTTAGGCACTCCTACTAACTGGCCCAAAGTAACGATGAACTGAACATGATTCCAAAGATACAAACAATGCTGGCAAATGGTAGATATGTGGATCCAATATAGGTTGCATGCAGAGCTCCTGTCATTCTTTCCAGTGCTTGCTGCTACCAACCAGCTTCATTTAATCTAATCTAGGTTGAATTCGAGCATTTTGCTCTTACCCATATCCAAACGTTTATCAAGTATTGAGAAAACTGCAGGGGGGGCCTGTGGTATCCTAGATCGTATGATATGAGGAATATGCCTTTATGTTATACTTACCTTTGACTTTAATTATAATTGTTATTGTTTTCCATCATAAAATGAAAACACACAATAAAAAAATTGTACATTGTAGTGCAGTCTGCATGTTGTTGGTATTGCAGCCCAAGATGTGTCTCAGTCTCAGTCTAGTAGAAGGACCTGCACACATGCACATTGAAAATCAGAGGTGACAGAGTGGAACATGGAAGAATTCCATCTTACTCAGGGCTATGGCATTGTTAAAAATGGCCATAGTATTCACAAAATTTTGGTACAAAATGAATCCAGAAAAACTCAAGGAATATCAGATGAAATATAAAAGGGTTTTTATTGTTTTAAATATTATCAGTAGGTTATTCAAGCTGTCCGAATGTAAGTTGATACAATGATGTATTGAATGCTGTGACGCATTTGAAATAGGTGTAGAAAAACGAAGAATTTGGGGAACTTTTTTGTGAAATGGTCATGTTTATGTTTACGTATATTAATGTATGTATTAACTCTTGCTATACATTCTTGTACTAAATGTTATATGCTTAATTGGTTACTTTTTTGACAGGGCAAAAAAGATGTTGCTCAGATTTTCAACAACATTCTCAGAAGGCAAATTGGTACAAGAACTCCCACAGTGGAATACATCTGCACTCAGCAAAATATATTGTTCATGTTATTAAAAGGGTATGTATAGTATTCGGTGTAAATAGTTTTATACGAAGTATTGGAGTGTTTTTTTCAGGTAAAAGTAGGATAGTGAGTGGTGAAATGTCCCTTCTTCCTTTGCAATTTATTTAAATAATTTTGCCACAGGGCCTGTAACTTCCCTTAAAGTAACTTAAGTTAAATGGCTAATTTAAGCAATAGAATATCAAAATATGAATCCTTTAATGTGAAGGGTGGCAGGGTGAGAATTGAGAACTAAAACTGCGCTAAAAACATTCTTGTTGGGGTAATGTAACAATAAAATCTGTTCCTTTTCACTGAAATTACTTCATTGTCCAAAGTTTAAACTGTTATTCCTGATCTTAGTTATTTACCAATTGTTTGAATGATTGTTCTAACCTCCGGCTAAATGAACTTGCTGTCCCATCCTCTGAGTTACTGTGTGGCTCCTGCTTCATAGCTATTGGGTAATACAACTACAGAGATATCAACCAGCTCCAACTTGTCTAGATTACTGTATGCCAGATTGCTGTTTCCACCTCTATTCTTGTATTACCTGCATTGTTACATCATAGAATCGTGCCACATCAACTGTGCTCTAGCAAGTCTGCAGCTGCATACCAAAATAGAGGTGTTCTTGAAAACAGAAATTTAAGTAAAAAGCCTTTGTTTCTTAAATTAGGGAACAAACATCCCCCCCCCCCCCCAACCTCAAAATGGACTATTTACATTTCTGTTATTCTGTGGCATGAATAACAGAAAATATTAGAGGTTGCAATCCCATTTTATCATTTTGGGGTAGGAAAGTTCACTAATGACTTAAATAAAACCATTTTTAAAATGTTAACATTTCAAGCACTAATTTTGTATCGGTAGCTGTAGCATGTATACTGATGGATATTGTTCAAGTAAGCTCTCATACATCATGATGTACAGTATACTCCTGATTATCCAAATAGACTGAGGGACACTGATTTTATTTGGATAATTGGGAGTTCGGATAATCAGGAGAGCAGGGCCCATTCAGCCATTGAGCAGTGGGGTGCCCTCCTCCACAACTGGGAGCTCCTCCACAACTGGGGGCTCGTCTTGCTCCTCACAGTACTGCTCTATTTTACAAACCTCCGTGTTATCCGGATCCCTTCCTCGTCCCCCAGCATGCTCGGGGGACAAGAAAGGGATTTGGATAACATGGAGGTTTGGGTAAATGGGGGTATACTGTAGCTGTACTCAAATACTACAGTGATTGGCATGTATAAGAATCTATAGAAAAAATAAAGAATCAGATTAAATAGTTAATCCCTTGGAATAGTAGTTTGCCACATCATGTTGACAGCAATGAGATGTTAAAATAACAGGTTTTGTTTTCTGGATGTTTAAACAAAAAATCTGCTCTTTAGTTTTTCCTTAAAGTTTTTGCATTACGTAGTAATTAGAGATGCTGCCAAGTCTGAAACCTACCAAATGTGTGATGTCATGTTTATGTCACATTGTCTCTTCATTCTCTTTATCTGTGCTACTTGTCTGAGCCAGCAGAGTATCGATACATACAAAATAATTGTTTTACAACGGGAGCAGGAACTTTGCACATTTTAATCCCTGTCTTCCTCATGAACACTAAGAACCCCCTAACAATTTAGAGGAGCAACAAAATGTGTGCTTTTGTATCTTTGCAATTGTAAAGAAATCCAGTGTTCCACAGTGAACTTTTAACTTTTCCTATGCTTCAGTCTCCTTTTGACAGAACCCAAGATATCTTAAAGATTCAAAGGGTAAGATTAGTATTATTAACTGTAGTATAATAGTAAGAACAAATTAATTATATTAAATTCTTATACATGCTTTCTCAAAGTGCTTTACAAAGGAAGGCATAGAAATTGAGGCACAGAGAGGTGAAATGACTTGCCCAAACTGAGAGACTGTTCAGTTGCAGAATCTTCTCCTAACTTCAAGTCCAGGATCGTGTTCAGTGGACCACACTGCTGATTTTTAGGACAGCATAACCTAGAACAGCAACCATGAAACATTTTTATGTGTGCATGAGTAAAAATGTTTGAAACAGGTGTTTGTTTATGATTTATAGAGGTACTTACTGATCTGTTGTATGTCTTACATATGATGCATCTGGTATAGCCAAATTTACATAATTTTAAGATATTATGATGAATGTGAACCAACCATTAGCAGAAGGAACTAGGCTTTGAAAAGTGGGAAAGGTATATGATCTGCCAGAATCCTGTTGATTTAAATATGTGGAGGTACAAGAGACCCATAGATTTCAGGTGACTTTACTTTCAAATTTTGACAGATTGTACTTGCAGTGCAAATGCTTATTCTTTTGACCACGTGGAACGGTCTGTTTGTTCACTTATGAAGTTCACCCCTTAAAAAGTCATACTCGGTATTCCATATAAAATGAAGTTTGGCAGTATACCGGGAGTTATGAATTGTCCATACCACTAGCGGGCAAACTTCTGCTGTCCCAACCTGCAGAGCACCTACTGCACATTTAGAAAAGCCTGCCATGAGTCAAGTTCCACCTGCAGTTATGAGACGAGGGTGTTGATTTTGAGTCTGAACATAAAGTTATGTTTGTTTTGCTGTCCCATTTTATACAAGTGATTCATACAAGCAATGGATTGATCATCTGACTTTGGTAGTGTTTTGTAGAACATCTGAAAGTGGAATTTAATATTGAAATGTTTAAGTTGACTTGATAACATCATATAGCATATTGTTAATTATATATAAAGTTGCAGTACTACAGTACCACATTTTAAAGGTATTTATATAGACTTCTCATTTTGCAGGTACGAATCTCCAGAAATTGCTCTAAATTGTGGAATAATGTTAAGAGAATGCATTAGACATGAACCACTTGCTAAAATAATCTTGTGGTCAGAACAATTCTATGATTTCTTCAGATATGTGGAAATGTCAACATTTGACATTGCTTCAGATGCGTTCGCCACGTTCAAGGTAACTTGCATACCGTATCTAAATAGTTACAATAGCGTACATTTCTCCCGCATCTCAAATATATAATCCCAAATGTCAGGTATTAGTCACATATGGAGTCAGCATATGGAGACAGAGAACAAAGTTTGTGACATTCTCTGTAAAGGGGCTGGATCAACTGAACATTTCTTCCTTCTAAGCACATGGCGATAAGATATTGCTTCAGATACATGTGCAATGTTCAGGGTAACATTTATTCCAGAATTAAAATTTAATAATTTTACTTAGATTGTAAACTCTTCAGGGCGGGGAGGGACTGTCTTATTGTATAGGGTCCTTGCATGATTTGGGACCTCTAGGTGCTAACACTATACAAATAATGAATAGCATAAGTGGACCCTTTGGTGTTGTAGAGCTCCTCTGGTAGTATAGTGGCTTATGTGTCATCCCTGTTGCAGGAGTAGGCCTGGGTTTCCCTGTGCCCCAGTGATCCAAGCAGCTGTATCAGCCCTTGGAGCTGTTGGAAGCCAGCACAAGTTAAGAGCCTTCAAGTTGCTCTGATTTCTCTATGAGAACCAGAACAGCATATAGCAGACCCCTTCCTAAGTTGTGCTATGAGTTTTCACAACCCCAACCAAGGATCTACACCTATATTCCAACTTTTTTTCTTTATTTCCATAGTATATCAAAATCCTTCATTGGATTAATTAGACAAACTCTTCAGAGGCATCCAGAATGAATATTTATTATTTGAATAAATATTTTTTTTAAAATCCGAAAATATTGCTTAAACATAACATACTTTTTCAGGATTTACTTACGAGACACAAGTTGCTGAGTGCAGAATTTTTGGAACAGCATTATGATAGGGTGAGTAAATATATTTAATTCCTCATAACTTTTTGATGTTTGATACAGAATAATTTTCATTTGACTGAAAAAGTTAATACTTTTTCATTTTTTATGTCGTATTGCTTGGGTTCTTAGTTAAGAATTACCAATGACAGTTTACGTATTGCATTCATCAAATTTAGGTTTGCATTTTTTGTGCCATAGTATTTTTAAAATAGAAATTTGTTTTAAAATTCTCAGCATTTCAACATCAAAAACTTAAACTAAGATTTTGAATAGATCTCGCTTTGTGAAACTGTTTTCCACTAGAGGGAGCCCTTTCCCATTTTTTCTGTTGTTTGTATGAAAGCTTTATTCACAAAGGTATGTGATAGTTTTGCTCCATCTGCTGGCCAATTCTGATATTAATAAAAGCTTAAATCATTTCGTAGTCTACAAAATTGTATTGCTTAAAGAAGAACTTCCTTCATTATATGGTAGTCCGAATGTTTAAAGTTCCCAAAATAGCAAAGAAATTAAGCTTCAAAAAAGCTTGTTAGAATTTTAAACACCTGTAATGTAATATTGCAAACCTGGTTTCAGTAGAATTCTAAGTTTTTATTTACATACCTATTACGGATCCCCCCAGTTTAATAAATTCATTCAGAAGCAGGGCTTGTGCCACTTGTAAAGTTCCTGATTTTTCTCTCCATTTAGTTCTTCAGTGAGTATGAGAAGTTACTTCATTCAGAAAATTATGTGACAAAAAGGCAGTCACTTAAGGTAAGGTAGTTTTACTTTGAGTGCACTTTTTTTCCCCAGGACAATTACTTCAATTTCATGGTGAATCGATTTAAATCACAATGGCTTAAATAACTGGTTTGAATCCCAATTTAAAAGAGTAAAAATAGTTGATTTAAATAGCTGTTTTAATAAGGTTTTATTTGTGGACTTGCCAAAGAGTTTATTTTCATCACTTGTTAGCGTGGTTGAATTAAAGCAATCTGAGGTGCACAACAACACAGGCGCCCCTGTGGCCACACCCTTGCAGCATAGCCCTGTCTTCCACTTGGAGTGATGGCGGCAGGGTTAGGGCTGCAGGGGTGGAGCCCAAGGGAAGCATGGACAGCAGGCAGAACCAAAGAGTCTGGAGCAGCGGTAGGGGCCCCCATTTCCCCACAGATGTGTCAGTTGGGGCTTCCTTACCTATCCCAGAGGCACAGATTTGATAGCAGCAGGGCTCCCCCAGTACTTACATTCATCCCTATTTGTGGGGTATCTGTGTGAGTGATATTTCTTGACTGAAAATTTTGTAGCTAGAGACTACTTGATGTTGACTGTCAGCCAGGTGTCTTCAACCACAGTTCTCCAGTTTGAGGATGCAAGAGACATCTTTCATTGTTTTTTATGAAGACTGGCTATTATTCAATCTTCTTGTATTGTAGAAACTTCCACAGGCCTAAATGAGATGAGGGCCCATTGTGATAAAACACTGTACAAACACACATGAAGACAGCGCATGCACCAAAGAGCTTACAGTCAGGCTTTTGGGTGGAACTGTCCAAGGGATGATTTAGACCGGTCTGCACACAGTTTTTACACTGGTATAATATATATCATCGGGGTGTGATTTTATAAAGATATAGATAAAGTAGTACAAGTAAAGCAATGTGATGCCATTACACTGATGTGAACGTGCCTTATACTGGTACAGTTTATCCCCTTTTCTGTGAGAGAATAGCTTTACCAGCATAAGCACTGATTAGTTTTAGACTTATTTCTGCAAAAATACACTTAAATAGATATAATCACTAACCACAGCAACATCATCATAGATATTTATTGAACATCCGTGCTGGTCAGCTGTGTGATGTGTTAATCTTCCATAGGGAAGTATGAGGTTGGAGTGAAGGTATTGCACAGTTGTCAGGAATCAGTTACAGTGCATGTTGGAGGTGTATGGGACTTATTTATAGATGGGCGAGTGCAGTGTGTGGGCATTGATATGTTAAAGAAAGACACATTAACTGGACACACATGCTTGCTTCTAAGTGTTTGAGTCAGCATAGGCGCAGGAAGTAGGAGTGCCAGGTGTGCTGCAAGTTTTATGTGGGGCCCCAGCTGCTGGCCCTGCACCCGGGACTTTACTCTCTGGCCGCCCTCCTGGGGCCCTGTGCCTGGGGCTTGAGTCCCTGTCTCTGTTCCTGGGGCCCCATCTGGTGGCTCCACTCCCAGGCTCCCACTCCCGGCCCCGTGGCTTGGGCTCTGCTCTTGGGGCCCCAGCTGCCAGCCCACGCCCAGGGCTCCACTTCTGGTCCCGGATGCAGGGTCCCGGCTGCCCCCTGGTGGCCCCAGCCTTGGCCCCTTAGCCCTGCCCAGGTCCCCCGTTCCTGGAGACACGTCCCTGCTCCCAGCCCCGGTTCTGGAGGGTGGGGCGGCACGGACAGGGATAAGTGGGGGCATGAGGTAAAAAGTAAAAACTTCTTTCAGCACCCCAGCTATTACGTGTTCCAGTACCACTGTGATTAGGGTGGTTTCCTGTTAAGCAACCACAACTGTTTGTTTATTTTTTCTCTTTTGGAATTTTCTTTTCTTTTGTTATTTTTTAACTGTGTATGGTGTTAGTAGATTATAAGAGACAGGTTCCTTTTCCCCCACAATAATGTTATGTATGTTTGCACGGTTGGGTGGTAATTTCAGACTTGGAACATGTGTAGAAGGTCAAGTCAGTGTTTTCATTTTGTAATCATTTACTAGACAATTTTTAACATTTTTCAGAGTGGTAAAAAAAACAGATGTAGTAGAAAAGATCAGTTTCCAAAGATTAAGTGTTCATTGGGAACCTCAAAAGTGCAACAAAGGACTAAAAAGCAGAGTTGGTCCATTTAACCACAAACTAATATAATTGTCATAGTGCTAATTACTGTTTATATTGTTTAATTTTCTTTTTATTTTAGGTTAAAGTTTGCTTTTTTAAAAAGAAAATGTAACCTTTTAAATTAAGATGATGCAAAAATAACCAAAGACTATAATCATTAGTGACCACACCTGAAAAGTACCTACCCAACATCATGCAGGAATGGTAGAGCCTGGTTCCTCCTATATTCCAGTCCCAGTACCTTAACCACAAAACCATGTTGTACTGTATCAGATTTTATAATTAAAGACTGTTCTGTCTGTGTCAGTGCTTTGTAGAGATGGCCATGTAGGGATAATCCTGTTTTACAGATGCCAGAGCCAGGAACACAGATTTGGCCTGATCTTTGTGCAAAGCAGCATGGCTACATGGATGACTCTTCTTTATAGCTGTTATAGTAGAGACCGAGCTTTTATTACCAACTCTGGTAGAAATGGTCTTGTGCAACCTCTCAGATCCTCTTTTACCTCACCTATAAAATTGGGAGGAAGGATGCCACCTTGACTGTGGATAGCTGACTTATGACAACATCGAATTATCCATTTCAGATACCAGACTACTGAGCGTAGATATGGTATGGTAGCTAGTTATCACCTAGCAATGACATTCGTTACGGGGGTACTGAGAGCCCCTTCTGCTGACATAGCACTGTCCACATCAGCACTTGTCAGTGAAATTTATGCCGGCCAGAGGGTGTGTTTTTTCATTCCTCTGACCTACAAAGGTTTTACCAACAAAAGTGGTAGTGTAGTCACAGGCTAAGGGGAGACAGAAAGGTAGGCAGTTTTTCAGCCATGCTGAGAGAGAGAGAGAATGGAAAAAACACCACATCAAAATACCCTGGACTGGGAGTCAGGAGACCCAAGAGTTGGTTACACCTCTTTTTTTGACAGATGTCAATTACTCAATGTTCTTCACAACCCCTATGAAAAAATTGTATTTGAACTCATAAGATTTCAGTAATACTTCATTGTTCTGTCACATTTTTCCACCCTTAGTTGCTTGGTGAATTGCTATTGGACAGACACAACTTTACAATTATGACAAAATACATCAGTAAACCTGAAAATCTGAAACTAATGATGAATCTTCTACGAGACAAGAGTCGCAACATTCAGTTTGAGGCCTTTCATGTCTTTAAGGTATGGTATCAAAAATCATAAAACCATTGAATAGCTTCTGTAGTATGCCTCATTTACACAGGTAGTAAGGTTAGTCAATAATGATGGCAAACCTCAGATCTGTCTGCTCTGAAAAATTACTTGATTGTTTCTTTTGCTGAAAAGTACTTATTCAGGAAATGCTAAATGGTTTTGTATGGTTATTGTTAGCATAACCTTCCTCTTAAATTCTGTATGAATTGAGCATGATGAAGGGGATGAATGCATGCTAAGATTTCTGAGCATAACTCAACATCATTCTGAGGATTTTAAACAGGTCTGTGTCCTGCTACATGGTACTATGGAGGATACATGTAGTATTTCAAATCAACTAATCAGTTTTGAAAAATCTAAATCACGGGTTGTCTGTTAAAACAAGTTGCCTTTTTGATTAATAGTAGACATAAACTAATGATTAGTAATAGGTTGAGGAGTTAGCTCCATTCAGGAGTAACCCTGCAGAAAGGTTTTAAACCATCTCTAGTCTCTCTAACTATGATGCTAGATATATAAAATCATGCACTTGCTACAGAACTCAATCCTATGAGGTACTGAGTGCCTGCAGCAGGATGTCATGACCAGGCAGCTCCCATTGACATCAGAATTGGGCCCTCAGTGTCTACCTCAATAACATATAAAACTGGTTTTCATTTCAGATTAATCTTCTCAAATATTCCATTTGTTTTTTCATGTGCAGATATTTAGGAGGGAAAACATTCATAACTTTAAACTTGGGCTGTCAATTAATTGCCGTTAACTCAAGTGATTAGTGCAAAACAAATTAACTAGATTTTAAAAAGTCACAATCAGTTTTAATCGCACTGTTAAACAGTAATAGAATAACAATTTAAATTTATTATAAATATTTCTGGATGTTCTACATTTTAAACATATTGATTTCAATTACAACACAAATACAAAGTGAACTGTGCTCCCTTTGTTTTTATTACATTTGCACTGTAAAAAAGGTGAACAAAGTCTAGTATTTTTCAGTTCAACTCGTACAAGTACTGTAGTACAATCTTTTTATCATGAAGGTGCAACTTAAAAATATAGACTTTTTTTTACATAATTACATTAAAAAATAAAACTATATAAAACTTTAGAGCCTACAAGTCCACTCAGTCCTACTTCTTGTTCAGCCAATCACTAAGACAAATAAGTTTGTTTATGTTTACGGGAGATACTGCTGCCTACTTATTTACAATGTCACCTGAAAGTGAAAACAGCCGTTTGCATGGCATTGTTGTAGCTGGCATTGCAAGGCATTTATGTTCCAGATATGCTAAACATTCACACGCTCCTTCATGCTTTGACTTGAAGGCTCTAAAGTTTTACATAGTTTTGTTTTTGAGTGCAGTTATGTAAACAATAATATTATTATATAATTATATAATATTATGTATTATGTAAACAATAATAATTTTACATTTGTAAGTTGCACCTTCACAATAAAGATTGCACTACAGTACTTGTCTGAGGTAAATTCAAAAATACTATCTTTTTACAGTACAAATATTTGTAATAAAAATAATATAAAGTGAGTGCTGTACACTTTGTATTCTGTGTTGTAATTGAAATCAATATATTTGAAAATGTAGAAAAATATTCAAAAATATTTATAATAAATTTAAATTGGTATTCTATTATTGTTTAACAGTGAGATTAAAACTGTGATTAATTGTGACTATTTTTAATCTCGTTACTAATTGCAATTAGTTTTTTAGTCGTTTGACAGCCCTATTTTAAACCATTATCATCTCATTTTTTATTAGCTAAGTGTAATTTTAACTGAGCCTTCTGTTTCCTGTACCTATGCTAAAATCCCTCTTCTTTTGTTGCAGGTGTTTGTAGCCAATCCTAACAAGACACAGCCTATATTAGATATCCTCTTAAAGAACCAGACCAAACTTATTGAGTTCCTCAGCAAGTTTCAGAATGACAGGACCGAGGACGAACAATTTAATGATGAGAAGACCTATTTAGTTAAACAGATCAGGGATTTGAAGAGACCAGCACAGCAAGAAGCTTAATCTCCAACAAACCCCTAAAATATTAAACCCAAATTCAGCATTTGCTGTTAGATATTCAGCATCAGGCACTCTTATCAATTCATGAGGAACATTACTGCTAATCTGCTGTTCAGTGAACGGTTTTTGTTTTCTCTCTCCTTTTTTAGTCCAAGTTGAAAAACATAGCTGCTGCTTTCTTGCACAATGTGGACTTTCTTGATATTTGTGTCATTTCAGAATTCAAAGACACTGCTTGTTTTAGGAGTCCTGGAAAAAGAGATACTAGATTCATGAAAGCAAACATAGATGATAGTTTGGTTTAGGAAAGAAGGTATTAATGTAGTTAAGCAACAGGTTGCATGCTTGCAAATCTGATTAAATCGTATGTTTGCACTTACCTTGTTTGAGATATGAGCACAATGTGACCTGTGCATACATGGCACCATAGTATAAAATTGTATGCCTTGATTAAAAAAAAAAAAGTGCAGTGCTTTACTTGTAATCAAAGGGGAAATGTATCTAAGATGTGAGCTTACTGGGATAAACAGTTGTCTTGCAAATAAACTCAACTTAGCAACTTTTAAAAGAGTGAAATCTTGAGGTTCATAAGGAAAATGTATATAATATGCCTTTCACTGCTTTATAGATTTTTTTTTTCTCATGATTTTCTGAGAATTGAGTTGTAAACTTGGAAATATGTTCTAAGGGTTTTGTTAATTTTACTTTGAAGATATTTCAAACAGTAGAGCTAGCAGTGACACTTCGCATTTCATTTCAACAATGCTTGCTGGTTTCTTTTGTATATAACTCCTAGGCTGCTCATTTCTTTAAAAATATGATTTAATTTGTACAGCAGAGGAATGTTATTGTATTAGTCTGTAACTATTACTTAATATTGAGTTCTGCAAAATGAATGCTCATATGTAGCTGAATACTTCAGATCATCTGAGAATGCTGATTTAACATTTCTTAAATACTGCAGCATCAAAAGGAAAAAAACAATTTATTTGTATTCACTTATCTAATGGGGTGCCATCAATTAGGTTAGGCTAAAATATAGAACTGGAATCCTTTAATCTGTATTCTTACTGGTTAATATTGGCCTTATTCACTTAAATTAGCACTGTGTTCTGCAAATGGTCAAGATTATGATAAACTAATATTGATTCCTTTTTCTTCTGGGGAGTCTACAGAGACCACCTTTGCTTTCTTGGAGTAGATATCTCAGTACAATAGTTGTGAAAGTGAATAATTTCCCCTTGACTTCAAGAAAAATAATTTCATAGATGGCCTACTTGTAACAAAATGATTTAATTTTGTCAAATCCTGTTCTTTAATGCTGCAAACTGTCAGTATTTATAAAAAACAAACTGATTTTGCACCATGTTGGCTTTTGTTACTGTGACCATAACAAAAAACATCTACTAAATATATCTAAACAATGTTATTAAAATTATATCTATTCATCTTATAATTATGCTAAAATCACAACCAACTTATGAGTTGGAGTTTGAATGTTCAAATTCTGCATGGCTGAACCTGATTGAGAATGCCATAAAACTTCTCATTGCTTCCTGTCCTCTTACTAATTACAGTTATTTTCAGTTAGCAAGATGAAAACCCTGATTGACATTTTAGCTAATTTTGAAGCCATTGTGAGGGAAATCAGATAATAGCGCCAGAAAATTGGGTGTTTTCACTCTCGTAATATAAAATGGCTCTTAACATTGTCATTGATCTCTTTAAGGTTCTTAATCTGTCCATAGCAAACTGATTCATATTGTCTCTTGGAAAATAGCAAATTAATCTTACTGAAAATGAGAGATCTCTATTTTTAAAATCATTTCTGTAGGCAGGCAAAATTGGCCATTAGATGGTATTATAGTTCAGCACTAACAGTCTTATATTTTGGTTTATCATAGTTGAGTGGAAGAAAACATTATTTGCCAAATTATTCTCCATAACACACAAGGCTTCCACTTTAGAAAAATGTAGAAATGCTAAAATTTATATATGTAAAGAAGTGAAGAAATTTGGATTGGGGTATTGGTTTTTCTCTCTCTGACTGGGGAACAGTGGATATAAGTTTTTTAACATATGAAAGCATTTGAATGTTGGCGTTCAAGAAAAAGTTGTATTTAAATTTAAGATCATTTTGACATGCTATTCATATTAAATTCTACTGTACTGGAAGTAGTTTCTTCTCATCTGCGTGAAGGCTTAAAGATATTACTAAAAGTTATTTAATGTGAGGTTGTTGTTTTTTTTAAATATTGATGTATACAGTTGTAATTCTACTTCCATGAAAGTATTTCATTTCTCCTGAGGAAAAAATGCATTTCTTACCAGAAAATCTGGCTGGCCCCATAATTTAAATTGAAATAAAATTTTGAAGAAAATCCATTATGTGCTTTATTGTGTTTGAAAATGTCAAGTTTCATGTGGATCTGAATACTCACCTCTTTAGTGCCTTAAAGGAGTACATGCTGCATCACTTCTAAATCATAAGTTTGCAAATGAAATAGAATTACTGAAGGTAGTTAAATCCAAAGCAGACTGTGAAGAGTTGCAAACAGATCTCATAAAACTAGATGACCGGGCAACAAAATGGCAGATGAAATTCAGTGTTGATAAATGCAAAGTAATGCACATTGAAAAACATCATCTCAACTATACATACAAAATGAGGGAGTCTAAATTAGCTATTACCACTCAAGAAAGATCTTGGAGTCATTGTGGATAGTTCTCTGAAAATGTGCTCTCTGTGTGCAGTGTCAGTCAAAAAAGCTAACAAAATGTTATGAACCATTAGGAAAGAGATAATAAGACAGAAGATATCTAATGTCACAATATAAAGCTATGGTACGCCCACACCTTGATTACTGCCTGCCATGTTGGTTATCCCATCTCAAAATATATATATATAAGAAATGTAAAAGGTACAGAGAAGGGAGTATGGAACAGCTTTTATATGAGGAGAGATTAAAAAGACTGGTACAATTCAGCTTGGAAAAGAGACAACTAAGGGAGGATATGACAGAGGTCTACAAAATCATGACTGGTGTGGAAAAAGTGAATAAGGAAGTGTTATTTACTCCTTCTCATAGCACAAGAACCAGGCATCACCCAATGAAATTAATAAACTTAAAACAAACAGAAGGAAGTATACTTCACAAAATGCACAGACAACGAGTTGAACTCGTTACCAGGGGATGTTGTGAAGGCTAAAACTGTCTCTAATCCTTTTTTTTGAATCCAAGTTAAGTTCATGGAGGATAGGTCCATCAAAGGCTGTTAGCTAAGATGGTTAGGGATGTAACCCCCTGATCTGGGTGCCCCTGAGCCTCTGATTGCCAGATGCTGGGGCTGGACAGAGAGAGAGAGGATGGATCACTTGAAAATTGCCCTGTTTTGCGCAATCCCTTTGAAGCATCTGGCAGTTTGCACTGTCTAAAGACAAGATACTGGGCTAGTTAGACCATTGGTCTGACCCAATATGGCCGTTTTTATGATCCGTTCTTATAAAAGAATGATCCTAAATGGCACTTTCAAAGCCACTCTTGAGAAAGGTGCAAAGGAGTGCTGCACAAAAAACACAATAACTGCTTCGCATTAGCAAATGGCGGCCTGGTTTCTCTAATACTTTGATTGATTGTTTCAATTTTAGGGCCTGATCTAAAGCCCACTGAAGTCAATGGGGGTCTCAGGCTTTAAACCAGGCCTTTAGTGTTTCTTTCAGCATTGAGTTAACAATTATAAGACACATTTGGGGATTGCCTTGTGACAATTTAGGGTTTATTTCCACTGACCTCCTCACTTCTTATTCCTAGTTGGGTTCTTTGGTTTTTGTACTCTCTATGCTTAAACATTTTTTGCCTTTGATTATGTCCATTTTTCATGCCTACCGCTACCAGCTAGAGGAGGCTGACTTGCCAGTCTACTAAATCAATGCAATACAAATAAAAACTGCAGGGTTTTTGATGCAGATATATATAGCTATTCTCTTTAATTATTGGAAAATCTATTTTTACATTGTTTTTTTTCCATGTGCAGCATATTCATGTCACATTAAAAGAATTATTCAACATTTTATAGCTCTCGATCAATAATCTACACACACTTGATCCTTTTAGGTTATATTGGTTCAATTTTAGGATAGATCTTTTCCCTTAAAACACAGTATATTATAATACTTTATAGGCTAAGATCACAAATTAAAGGAATGACATTTAAAAATGGACAGGTGTCCTCTTAGGTGCCTGGATGAAAATTTCCATGTAAGTATTTGGATGAGATAGCTAAGGGGGGGTGGGAGAGGACGGGAGATTGAGGTTTTTGTATTAACTTTAAAATGTGTGTTCTCCACAGATTTTTACTGAATGAATTGCCTTATGGATTTGAATTGCTAAGAATCAGAATAAAAGTTGCATGGAACACATCACAAATGTGAAGCTTGTTTCTGATTCTTTCATAGGTAAGAAACTTTCTAATATGGATGTCACCCAAGTTTTTGGATACATCGTGGTTTTGTGCATTTGTCGTACATAGCCTCAGCCAAACATCAGTATTTACTACTTCATTGGGGAACAAAGGCCCTTTCAATGAAGGCCTAGTTAGACTCACTCAGGATTTTTGTTCTAGTCTCCTGCTTTCCGGTCCTTAGCTGTTCATTATTTTTATTAAAGTTCTATAGCAGTAGTAGTGGTAGCCAAATGGCAAGTCTTCTCTCCCTCAGTGGTCAGTATGTGCCACCGACTGCCACTGCCTCAGTGACCAAAGCCTTTTCATTATGTACATTTGTTCTGAATCGCAGCCTGTGAAAGAGTTCCAGCATGGAGATTCATCTGGACTTTCTCCTGCTGCTATTCTGACTCACAGCCAAGGCCACATTCTGTTTTCTCTGGGTTGTCCTTTATTGTAGATGAGTGGAACCAAAACTGGGGGTGCGCCCCGCACAGGGAGTGCAGAGGAACATCTGGGGGGAGGGCGTGACAGGGCCCAGGGCAGCCCCCACAGGTGGCAGAGAAGGAGCATCACCTAGTCCTGCTATGCTCCCAGCTCTGCCCCGGCTCTGCTTCCAGGTCCGGCTCTGCTCCCAGCCATGGCTCAGCTTCCAGCTGCAGTCCGATCTCTCCTTTCCCTTAATGGAATCTGTCCATGCCCCCCTGGGAGCCAGGGTCGGCAGCTGGGAGCGGAGACATGGTCAGGAGCCGGAGCCGGAGCCTGGGCTGAGAGCAGAGCTTCAGCGGGAAGAGGGAGCACAGCTGGGGCTGGGATCCAGGGCCGGCACTGTGGCTGGGGGCTGAGGCCGGAGCGGGGCTGGGGGAAGAGTCAGGCTGGCCGGTGCTTCCTGCCCCAGTGGGGGCTGGCTTGGGCCCCACTGCGCCCCTCCGAACGTTTCTCCGTGCCCCCCATGTTGACTACATCTCTTGCCAAGAGACCTGCATCTAACAACGTGACATTGTTCCTTTCATAAAACATCAAACATCATTAATAAGTTAGCACAGTGTACATCTGAAGTATGAGGAAAACCAAGGTAAAGCTCAGCTTGTGAATGACAGGATACTGAGTTTTGCTGCTTTACTAACCATCACAGGGAAGGCTTCTAAGTAGAGAGCCAGAAAATACCCTCGTAATTTGTGCCCAGAAGCTTTGGTCAGGAGCAGAATGGTTGTTTTTATCTGCCAACTGCAAAGTTCTTTGAAGCAATGAGATTTTAACCCTGCCTAGGCTGCATATACTTATAGTTGGAGGATCAGATCTTTTCTAGTATATCAACCTTTCAGGACAGTGTCCAGTGGAAAGCATACCTTAGAATCTATATGCAAGAAATTCAAGAAATGGCTCAGTGGACTCAGTGAAAAGAGAAACATTATTTTCGCAGGTTCTTGCGCAATATTGTCCAGACTGGAAATGTATTGCATTTAAGTGTGTCTATGCATAGGTAGTCCATAGTGCAAGAATATTCTTCTCATGTTGTTCTGCATTGCTAAATGATAACTGCAGGAATGTAAAACCAGGCAATTTGTATCTATGAAGATTGCTAGAACTGAATGAACTTCCAAGTGAACAAAAACTTCCCTGAACAAGGCGTTCCAGAACATTTAACTGGTTCCAAAATACAACCAATTTTAATAAAAGCAAGTTATTCACAAATTGTACGTAGCCTTTTGAAATAGTTCAAAATAAAGTTCCTACAAGCTAATATTGTGAGTAGAAGTTCTTTGTCTCTTCAAGTGTTCAATGAAAATACGTCTAGCACCTTATAAAGGATTGTTTGGTTGATCGTGACATTTAAAATCCAGCCTTACTTATAAATCAGAACCTACTGGCCCCTATTAATTCTGGTTAATCTTTTCTGAATTTCCTACCATGCAGTCTTCGAATTCTGTATCTTTCTGGCATCTTGATACCAAGTGTGTGGTCTTGCCAGAATAATACTGAGAGAGAGTTGGTTCTGTTTTCATACTCTGCCTCTGTGTAGGCTGCTCAAAATTGCCTTGGTCTTTTTGTGCTGCCATGTCATATTGCAGCCTGTGATACAGGAGGGCGAGGGAGCAGTGGTAGAGGGGAAATATATAAGCCCTAGGCTAATTAAGGCGTGGTTCCCTGTAGATTAGGGAGGGTTGCTACAGGTTACTTGGAGCATCTGTAGTCAATTAAGGCCCTGTCAGGAACCTAATAAATCCCCCTGCTTCAGGCAGTCAGGGTAGGAGGAGGGAGAGAGGACTGGAGCTTGGAGGTGTGTTGTGAGATTTGAAAGACCAGAGAACCGAAGTAACAGAGATCCTGCCCCGGCAGGGCATGGAGACTCCCTCCCCCAGCGTTTAAGGACCGAGGGTAAGAAACCCGCAAGGGTTGAGAGGGACTGGGATTCAGAGCAAGGAGCAAACCTAGACCCCTCCCCATTTCCCTCCACCACCTTCCCGGGCCACTAGCGGGGCTCTTGGCACCCAAGAGCAGGGGCAAGGGGTGATGTCTTACCCCCTTCTCCCCCCACCCCCAAGAAAAGTACAGCACCCACCATACGCACATAGGCCATCTTGTCACAAGACTTAGAAGACAAAAAAATTCTAAATCCTATATTACTGGGCATTACTTTCTTTGATATTGCTCTCTCTCATTCAACATATGTTACAAATTAATATACTGGGTAAAACGATATGAATCCTTCTAAGTTGAATCTTTTTGTATTTATTTATTATTATTTTTTGGCCACATTTTTAACCTTCTTGAGAACTAGGTATTATTCCTCTGTCCTAACTGATGTTGCCAATGTCTCCAAATGTAATCTTACCTACGAATTTTACTAACGTCAGTTTACTCCCCTTTCTGGATCATTAGAGAACATTTTAAATATGACAGGACAAAGTACTGCATCCCTGCTGTATCCCACTTGATGCATTCCTCCATTCAGTAGTTTGGTGTTTATCTTTACCCTTTGTTTTTGTTCCTTCAATCTGTTTTCATTCCATGTGACTGTTCTCTAATCCCACATTTGAATGAACTTTGTGTATAACCTCTCATGAGAGAGTATATCAAATGCTTTATTAAAATCTGCATTTTAATATGTATGTGTGTATTTCCTAATGGACTTCTAAATGAATAGTGATGCTTTAAAACAAATCTATTTATACAGTGTGGTTCTCTGTATTTTTCCCCAGTTCATTAACAAGGACAAGCAGTAATAATTTATACTAACATTGAAGGAATAAAGATTCAATAAACACTTGTAGTATAATTCCATGTATATGTGTTAATTTGCTCTACAGTAACTTAATGAGAAATAATAGTCTCCTCTTGAAATAAGGCTGTTATCTGAGTTTACGTGCACACACAGGAGGTGTGAACATCTGAATCAAGCTGTCTGCCTTCATTTGCCAAATTACCCAAAGGAAAGTGGTGTTGTTGGAAGTGATCTGACTAATAATTTGCAATGTAAATGTCTGATAATGAAAGGAATGATTCCACACATGACAGAATTCAGATATTCTCCTAATAATACTTTAGTGGGAGGAATCTGTGTAGAGTTCTTTTTAAAAGCCACTACAAAATTTCTAAACCCAGAGAAGCTAACTGAAAGAATGTTTTAGAATCTTCCTTGTAGATATGTAATAGGCTTTGCAAACTTTTTAATTGGTTCATAACATTTATCACATGGCTATCACCATGGTTCAATGTTCTTTGATATGGCTCTGCAGCTCATCGAATGTCTATTGTCTCCAAATATATAGTACATTATATATTTAAATAAATGTCTAAAAAGTTTAATAAAACATCATTGGTACGATTTCGGTTACGTTTGTCTTCCATTTACCGGGTGCTGTAACGACAAACCTATGCACTACGTTTGTCAGTCCATAGTATTAAAACACATATTATTAGCCTCTGAGGATGGGTAAGTGGAAATAAAGAAATATACTATTCCAACAATTTTTGTTTGCCTGATCTAGATCACACTGTGTACAAAGACCAATCTCAGCTGATGTGGGCAAGAAGATGGTCTAGATATCTCAAAATATTCAGCTTCAGGTATGAATCAATAACCAGTAAAGAAAATGACTGTTTCCTCTCAGACTAAATGTACTGCAGATTCTACAGGGAAGATAGATCTACGATATGCCAAGTAAATAAATATTTTAAATATCATGAAAATATGTACTATCAGTTTGATGCATGTATAGCATGTAACTTTTGATAGTGGAATGAGAGGCGAAGTTTAGCTAGACTCCAGAATCTGAACTTTCTTCTGAAATAGCCTATGTAACTATTCTAAGGGATCAAATCTATTTCGAATTTTGTATATTTTAATTAAAAACAGAGATGAAAAGTGTGACTTTAATAAAAGGAGAAATGGGCTGCTATTATGGGGATTTAATGAGCTCCCTTGCCATTTCCTTTTTCTTTGTTATCTTCTCCTCTTCCTTGTGAGAAAAGTGATGTGTTAGATGGATAATAGTCAATAGGGCTGAAATTCTGGTACCCACCACGACTCTCCCCAAAGCCCAGGTAAACAGGCTTTGAACAGGGAGGACAAATATTGGGACTGAGAAAGATGGAATCCTCCTTTCTCCCACCCAGAGGCTGGATTTGAAGCACTTGCCCAGCCGGCCTGTGTCCATTACTATATCCTGTGGTCTAGTAGCAGACATAGCTTTCTACACACGCACTGTGCAGGATTTGTGGTCAGTGGGTCTGCAGAGTTAATGGATCCACTGACCCCTACCACTTACCCAATTGCCCTACAATAATTTACCCTCTACATGTCTATAGGGAGAGCCACCACGGAGCTTGGCTCCATGGTATGCAGGGGGCTGCTGCAGACTCTGGATATTTGGGGCAGTTTTGATATATCCATGACCATATGTAGTACCCACTGCTTATTTTTTCTTTTGGGATCACTCACACAGGGCTTTCCATGGCCCCACACTAGATGTGGGGAGTTTTACCGTAGAAGAAAATTTTGGAGGCAATTAAAAATATGGATAACTTATTTACTACCTTGTGTGTCATCTATGCATTCATTCTCCCCCCTTCCCCACCTCGTCCATCTTCTTGGAGACACCTGCATTGGTATATACCATATTATCTTGCAGAAGGCCCTATCATGAATGAGCTATGATTTGTTTATGCTTTTTGGTTTGTAGATTTCACATAACAAACATATTATTCTTATCCCTATTTCAGTGAGATCACTCAGAATAAGGATTTTATCCCTGTGCATCACTGAGACGAGCACAAATGAACAAAGAAGAAAAACTAGAGCCTTGTCTGACCACTCTGGAAGAAAGATAGTAGGCAATGGATGTGGTTTAATTAGGCTGCAAGTTTATTCTCTTAAAATATCTGGAAGAACCTGGCAATGAATTTAACAGTGCAGGGCATCATCATTCCTTAATCATTTCTACATAATCTGCAACCTGGTCCCAGCCATCCCAATGCTGGTGCTCCGCTGCCCTTCCTTTATCTGAGCTAAAAGGGGGCTCTGAAAGGAGGGAGTCAGCTTTCCACTGTACCAGATGTAGGGCCCTCAACCTCCCTCAGCTCCCGTAAATCCTCTTTTGATCCATTTTCTCTGATAACTGTATCCCTTCCGTAAGGAGTACCTGTACTGGACATCTGCCATGGGTTTTAAATACTAAGTTACAATGTTAGAACCTAACTCCTGAGTCCCAGATGTTCTGTGGGGAAAGTGAACCTTCCTATCCACACTGGCCTCCACCAATCTGACTGTAAGGGGAAAATATCCTTACTGGACCCTCAGGAAAAAAGGGTGACTAGGGTAATGCCCACAGTGGGTCATGAGGAAAACTGGTCCTTTTGAAAATTTCATGAGTGCTGTCAGAGTTCCCTCCCCATTCTGAACTCTAGGGTACAGATGTGGGGACCTGCATGAAAGACCCCCTAAGCTTATTTCTGCCAGCTTAGGGTAAAACTTCCCCAAGGCACAAACTCTTTGCCCTTGGAGGGTACGCTGCCACCACCAAGTGATTTAACAAAGAATCAGGGAAAGGACCGCTTGGAGTTCCTATTCCCCCAAAATATCCCCCCAAGCCCTTACACCCCCTTTCCTGGGGAGGCTTGAGAATAATATCCTAACCAATTGATTACAAAGTGATCACAGTCCCAAACCCCTGGGTCTTAGGACAATAGAGAAATCAGTCAGGCTCTTAAAAGAAACAGAACTTTTTTAGAAAGAAAAATGGTAAAAGAAAGGGAAGCTAATCTCACAGGGCAATCAGACTGAACACACAGAGGATTTCCCTCTGGGCAAAAACTTTAAAGTTACAAAAAGAAAACCTGGAATACACCTTCCTCTCAGCACAAAGAAAATCACAAGCCGAAACAAAAGTAAACTAACGCATTTCCTTGCTAGTACTTACTAATTCTAATGGAGTTGGATTGCTTGCTTTCTTGATTTCTCTCCGGCAAGCACACAGAACAGACAGACAAAGGCCTTTCTCCACCCCCCCACTAGATTTGAAAGTATCTTGTCCCCTTATTGGTCCTTTTGGTCAGGTGCCAGCCAGGTTACCTGAGCTTCTTAACCCTTTACAGGTAAAAGGATATTGTGCCTCTGGCCCGGAGGGATTTTATAGTACTGTATACAGGAAGGTTGTTACCCTTCCCTTTATATTTGACAGGTGCAAGTCCAGTCAAGGTAAGAGAGGGTTTTCTGGGGCTGGATGGGGTATGAATACCCCCCCCTTCCACTCTTCTGGTCAGCAAGAAGGACAGTGCTCCTCTCCCCCAACTTCTTCCAGCTGCTTCCTGCTCTTTCTTAGGTTCATATATTGCAAGGCCAGAAGAGGGACTATTGTGATCATCTAGTCTGATCGCCTGTACAATACAGGCCATAGAACTTACGCACGATAATTCCTAAAGCAGATCTTTTCAAAAAATATCTGATCTTTATCTAAAAATGGTCAGTGATGGAGAATCCATCACTACCCCTGGTAAATTGTTCTAATAGTTAATTACTCTCTCTCTTAAAAATGTACACCTTATTTCCAATCTGAATTTGTCTAGCTTCAGTGGCCAGCCATTTGACTGTTACATGTTTCTCTGCTAGATTGAATAGCCCGTTATGAAACGTTTGTTCCCCGTGTAGGTACTTATAAACTGTAATGAAGTTAACTCCTTAACCTTCTCTTTGTTAAGCTAAATAGATTGAGCTCCCTGAGTTTGTATCTATAAGGCATGTTTTCTAATCATTTAGTCCTTGTGGTGGTGTTCTCTGAATCCTTTCCAATTTATCAATATCCTTCTTGAATTGTGGACACCAGAACTAGACATAGTATTCCAGCGGTTGTTGCACCAGTGCCAAGTACAGAGGTAAAATAACCTCTCTCCTATTCGAGGTTTGCCTGCTAATGCATCCAAAGGTCACATTAGCCCTTTTGGCCACAGAATCGTACTGGGAGCTCATGCTCAGCTGATTATCTACCACGCCTCCAAATCTTTTTCAGAGATCTTGCTTCCCAGGATAGAGTCCCCCATCCTGTAAGTATGGCCTATGTTCTTTCTTCCTAGATGTATATGTTTACATTTTTCTATTAAAATGCATATTGTTTGTTTGCACTCAGCGTACCAAGCGTTCCAGATCGCTCTTATAGGTGACCTGTCCCTTTCATGATTTATCACTTCCCCAGTTATTGTGTCATCTGCAACCTTTAGCCGTAATTTTTGTTATGGTTTCTTCCAGATCATTAATAAAAATGTTAGGGTCAAGAACTGATCCTTGCAGGACCCCACTGGAAACAAATCTGATCGATGAGGAGTCCCTGTTTACAATTACAGTTTGTGGCCTATCAGTTAGTTAGCTTTTAATCCAGTTAATGTGCAATGTTAATTTTATATCTTTCTAGTTTTTTTTAATCAAAGTGTCATGCAGTACCAAGTCAAATGCTTTACAGAAGTCTAAATATATTACATCAACAAAATTCCCTTTATCGCACAAACTTGTACTCCCATCAAAAAAAGATACTGTTAGTTTGACAGGATCTGGTTTCCATCAACCCATGTTGATTGGCATTAATCAATTATCGAGTCCTGTATCAGCTGTTCTATTATCTTGCCCGGATTGATGTCAGAATGACAGGCCTATAACTACCCCGGTCAGCCCATTTTCCCTTTTTAAATATTGGCACATTAGCATTCCTCCAGTCACGAGCTTCTATCAATTCTTGTTTTCTCAATAACTCAGTGAAAGACTTCACTAAGATAATAATGTCCGGATTTACATGTTAAACTTCTTTCCTGTTGTTCTGCTTGCATGGCTTTTGGTCTGCAAGAAAGCTGATTATGATAGACATGTTCCTATCAGTAGATACCTGCATAAAGTTTGCTTTTGGACACAGAGTGCAATAGCCTAATGATGAGTGCACAAATTAGACTTTCACTTTAGATAAGTACATAACCTGGTATGGTGCCAGAAATCCATCCCACATTAACAATGCAAATATGCTAGCGATATGCTAAAATTGCTCACCCAGCCCATTTCTCAATAGACCTCTGTGTTTACTCTGAATATGTCCCTACTAGAAATGTTGCAGGGTCATTACAGGATGAATGCTCAAGAAATGCAATCAGTTGCAATCTTGCCTTATTTAGCTCATCGTAGAGTGATTCAGTAATAGCAGTTTCATAAAGAACTACAGCAGTGTTCCTTTCTGTAAGGAACTTACAGATTTTCTGAGACCTAACATTTCACTGTATTTCTCCTAGTTCCTCTATGTTGTTTTTGGCTGTAGTATATGGTTTCATGTGGTGCTATTCTTAACCTATATTTCTTGCGGCTGATCTTTAAATTTGGCTTCTTCCTTTCTTAGCAAATCCTAACCCTAAAATGTACAATATATTAATAACTCTCTCATTTAGTTAAGGTGAAAGAGGAGTAAGCTGACAAGTTTGGGATCCAAAGGTCTCATATTTGTTTGCCATTTCCCCACATCCTATTTTTAGTAGCTGTCTATCTATGTATTTCTACTGTGCCTATCACATAGATATTTTTAACCTGCTGAAGTATGTGAGCAAAGACTAGAGACAGTTACTCTCTAGTCAGGCACTCAGACACTATGAGGATGGGTACAACTGAGAACCTAGTTGGGGAGAGAAAGCATAGCTGATTATTTGTCTCCGCTCCTTCCATTAGTTTGCATCTTTTTGAATGCTTTAGGGGAAGGTATCTTTGGGTGAAGAAAGTTCTCTGGCCACGTTGAGGCTATTTTATTGGGGGATGGTCTGTGTAAAGAGGTGCGCTTTGCGTTGTGATGTAAGCTCTTTAGTCAGTGTGGTTCAATTCAGTAGGACTACTTGTTTCCTTTAAATTAGGCATGTGTTTAAGTACCTTGCTTAATTAAGGTCCAACATAGTGGTTCTCAAACTGCGGGTTGCAAAGTGGGTTTCAACCCTGTTTTAATGGGGTGGCCAGGGCTGGCATTAGACTTGCTGAGGCCTGGGGCTGAAGCCAAATCCAGAGCCTAAGTCCAACTACCCAGGGCCAAAGCCCAAGGACTTCAGCTGTGGCTGTCGGGGCTCAGGTTACAGGCCCCTCACCCGGGGCCAAAGATCTTCGGCTTGGGTTTTGGTCCCCCCATCTAGGGCAGCGGGGCTCGGGCAGACTCAGGCTTTGGTCCCCACTCCTGGGGTTGTGTAGTAATTTTTGTCAGAAGAGGATCACGGTGCAATGAAGTATCAGAACCCCTGGTCTAAGGGAATTGAGGCATGGGCTCATCCTCATTTCTGGTGGTAGGGAGTGTCACAGTTCAGGACAACTGCAACTGTTTTCCCCCCAAGGTTCCCAGCTCCTCAGCTGTCATCTCTCTTGGGCAGAGACCCATGTCTCTTTCCCTTCTGCACAGATCCCTGCCTGTACTGTGATATTCTCAGCAAGTCAGACTGCCTAAACAGGCCAGGTCTTCACTTTGCTTTCTCTTCAGAAGGCTACAAACAATGTAGTTGCCAATGGTTATGAGTTACCACACGGCTTGTTAAAAGCAAGCACATTTATTCTTAAGGTGAAAGCATTACAGCAAAAACATTGAAACAATAAAGAACCTGCAACTTACCAGAGATCACAAAGGCTCTGGTGGGAGTCAGTCCTTCAAACCCCATATAGGGTTTTTTTCTGTGGTTATCCATTCATACAGTCTTAGCTGAGAACAAGCACACACACATTAATAGATCAGTCTTTTCTTTATGCAGTTTGAGCCTTTGATCTTGACCTCATGTGACAGGTCATCAGCAGACAAAGGCCCACTCCTCAGAGCATAGCTTTAAAAGGCTGGGTTTTTGCATAACCTGGGGTGGAGAATTTGCATTCACCACCTCCTAGATTTTTCCCGGGAAATCCACTTTACATGTATTGTCCCAAAAGATTTTTTATACCACACTGTGCAGTATAGTCCTTTGATCCAGTACCACACTAACACATAACCTTTGCATTTAATACAATAGACTCCAAAGATACTTAATTCAATAAGGTTTTTCAAGGATATTGCAGGAAATTGCCATATCTGTCGCAGGGAGTTCCACAAGAGAATTTTGCCCTGTAGTTGTAGCATCAGCTGTAAGATTGGTGGATTTGATGATCTAATAGTTAACTTATACCTCTAACTTCCATAATATTATCACAACTTCCTTCTTTCTGTCGGCTGTGTCAATTCCAGACAGATGAAAGCACATCCTCACCCCAAATCTACCACATCTGCAAAAGTTCAGCAGAAACCACCTAATTATCAAGCCACATCAGTAGCTTTTGTGAAAACCACTAATGCTTGTATGTAAAAATATGTGCGCACATGTGTTAAGCATATTAAATAGTCCACAGCATTTTTATTAGGATATGCAATAGGAATCATGTACACGTTTTTTGTGTATTTTTATTTTCACTTACTCAGTATGTTCCTATTAATCACTTGAGCTTCCTTCCCATTTACCTACCTTCTTTTTTGCATTTTCCATGTGCTTTCTCTGTCCTGGGAACTAAAATTGAGTGATAATCAACAGATGCTGACCTGAGAGTTAAAAAGAAACAGTAGCCTGAAGTATCAATAAACTATAACAATACAGATTAGAGAATCTGAAGATGATATAAATTCAGACAACAGTAGGGAAGAACAGAAAGATAAAAACAAACTTAAAAAAAAACAAATGTTATTTCTAAGCCCATTACTTCCTCAGTTTTCGTTTGTCTTATGTAATATGGGTATTTTCTCTGATAAAATCTAGTGTGAGGACTGATTCTGGAAGGTACCAAACAACTTTAGAGAGGTGCTGGGAGCCCTTGATTCTCATTGTAGGCCCTCTCATGAAAATGCTAAGCTCTTTAAAGACCAGAAATAGTCAGGACAGTGGGTTTGCATCTCATCTGCAAGACATCACTTCTAGCATCACAATGCTTCTTTATAGTGTGCTTGGGCATTGGGACAGTCCTGATTTAGAAGGGGAATGACACTTTCTAAATTGCCAATACCATGTCCTGCAACAACTTTGGCTTTCCTTGGAGGCCTCCAATAAATATTGACAGCCCTGACTCTACCATGTAAGATCTAACAAGATCAATCCTAAATGAACAAAACAATTTTTGAAATTCAAGGTAGAAATCAATGTCTTGCTGTGGAGAAACAGGTCACCTTTCTTTAAAAATAAGTGGTCACTCTTCAGAGACCTATTCCAAGACAGTGGCTTTAATAAACATCTTTTAAAATGTTTTTGTAAAAAAACCATTAGAATAAATATTAAAATGTTTTTCTGTGGACCTCAATTGAAGGCCAATGAAATGTAAATAGGTCAGTCAAGAGATCCATAAAACTGTACAAGGGTAGGTTACATGCAAACGTAACAGAAATATGCTGGGGATATTTCTGGTTCCACAGATTCTGATTGAAAAATTGAGAGTAAGAGTTTCCTGTGCTCATCCAAAGTAGCAGAGAAAATGGCATGTTTTGGTGACTGTTCTTTCTGCTATTTTTTTATTATTATTTATTATTATTTACCAAACAGCATTATTTACCAAACAGCAATAATCGGTGCAGGTGATTATAAGGACTGGTTTTAGTGGAGTATTTTAGTTTGATTTTCAGCCAGATGAGAACATCTGAATAAATCAAATCTGTTTTGTCTACTCATAATGCCTTGGAGGTAGCTCCTTCCAGTTCCTGACCAGCCAAAGAAGAGTCTGCCCTCAGAAAATCTATTCCAGGAGTTACATTGAGCCCAGTGAATGATGGGACAAGAGTTTGGGAATGTATTCAGTGTCATGTGCATGCTCAATTAGTGTAGATATGATCAATACAGCTCTGCCTTGCAACTCACTATTGAGCATCAGTGCCTTGAATTAAGGTGCTCCCTAGGAGCTAGGACACATTGCTACTTATATGTTGGTTGATTACATAACTGCTTACAGAATTTGTGTCTATAATGGAAATATAGTGGACACTTGCACTCTTAATATTCTCCTGTAATGAGTACTTGAAATTATGGTCCATCTGAATCTCTATCTGACGATATTGTCTTCCATGTACAAAGATAAATGTGTGTCTGTTCCAGCAGTGGCATTAGAAAGTTGGCATTTTTCATTTTCCAGAAGACACTGACAATGTATTTAGGATGGTGTATGACATTTCAGAGTTTTAAAGGCTTTCTCGTGTGTGGCCTTTGGACTGAAAAATGTGTGATTATTTTTTTTTTAAATGTACAGTAAGTATAATTCAGTTGGTCTGTTAGCAGCTGTAGTGACAGAAAAAAGGAATATAATTCAACTAATAATTGCACCACTGACTAAGACAGAATACAATTTGAATGAGTATTTGCCAAAATGATGCTGTTCAGCTGGAGTGTCTGATATATTAGAGATGGAAAAGACCTGTTAAAGCCATGTAATCTATTCTCCTACTAATATGGGACTATTATTTTCTAGTGCTGCATTTAAATTAGTTTTAAAGAGTAAGCACCAGCATTTTCTTCCTGGCTTTTACCAGCCTCTCTTTTTTTTTACCTGTAAAATTGTCGGCATAGTTATTTAGACATCCAACTAATATAAATGCAGGTGTAAATATCTAATTGCTCCTGCAGGTCAGGTACTCAGGCATCCATGTGACAATGATTGTGCCCAAATAATTACACACACACACACATAATTATGGTACAAATTAGGTCTGCAACCCAGTGCCCCCATATTTGCCGTCATAAAAAGGGAGACCAGCTTTTGCAAATCTGGCACTATCACAAGATACTGATACCTAGAACCACCAAATACATTTTTCTGTATGCTACTGCTGCTTTTGTTTGTTTGTTTTACATTAAAGGCAATTGGGAAGAATCCTGCCCTGACCAGAGGTAAACTAAACACATTAACAGCTCTTTTTCATCTCTAATTTCTGTAATTCTGATTATTAATAGTTTGGCCAAATGGAAATGTTGCTTCATTTTTTCCTCATATATTTCTCTCTACTACCAAACAAATAGACTTTCACGTAGCTCTGGCATTCCAGAATAATCTCTCTCTGACTCAGAGTTTGACTCCAACAACACAAGGTTTTGAGGAAACAGTAAATTGGGTAAGTGACTGCATCAGCTACTTAGCTGCATATTAAATATGCTGGTGTTGCAGAAATTTGAAATCTCTCTTTATACTGACCACAGATCCAGTCTTTATAAATAAAGGATCTTGTCAGCGCAAAATATTTAATCAAATTCATCAAGGCAATAACTGCTCTATGTGTTTATTTACTTTTTTAGTAAAGTTTGTAGTACTTCAATCTGGTCATTTGAATCTCTATTTTCTAATTCGAACACATTTTCTATTGATGTATCTGCTATATGAATAGCAAAATGGTACTTTCATATCTATATTTTTATGAAAAATTTCTATGAAGAGAGAGAACTGGGGAGTGTGATGGGTTGGGTCACAGAAACCCCCTTGGGACTGTCACCTGATGTTCTGAGACTACCTCTGAGCTCGTTTTCCCTGCCAGCTTGGGACTCCAGAACCCTGCCTTGTTGAGCCAGACACACTAGCCTGCTGCCAACACAGATTCAGGTCTGAACCACGTCCCCCAAAACTTCAGGCTTTAACTGAAAACCACTTAGCAGTTATTCCTGTCTCCAGCACCCAGATACGCAGTTCCCAGTGGGATCCAAACCCCATATAAATCCGTTTTACTCTGTATACAGCTTATACAAGGCGAACTCATAAATTGTCCGCCCTCTATAACACTGGTAGAGAGAGATGCACAGCTGTTTGCTCCCCCAGGTATTAGTCACTAACTCTGGGTTTAATAATAAGCAAAAGTGATTTTATTAAATATAAAAAGTAGGATTTAAGTGGTTCCAAGTAATAACAGACAGAACAAAGTAAGTTACCAAGCAAAATAAAACAAAAACACATAAGTGTAAGCCTAATACATTAAGAAACTGAATACAGATAAAATCTCACCCTCAGAGATGTTCCAATAAGCTTCTTTCACAGACTAGACTCCTTTCTAGTCTGGGCCCAGTCCTTTCCCCTGTTAAAGTCCTTGTTCCAACTCAGGTGGTAACTAGGGTAGTCTTATGGCTGCAGCCCCTTTGTTCTGTTCCACCCCCTTTTATAGCTTTGGCACAAGGCAGGAATCTTTTGTCTCTCTGGGTCCCCACCCCTCCTTCTAAATGGAAAAGCACCAGGTTTAAAATGGATTTCAGTACCAGGTGACATGTCTTGTGAGACCCCAAGCCTCCATTCTTCCTGGCCTGACGCACAGGAAGGCTTGCAAGTAAACAGAGCCATCTACAGTTAATTGCCCTGGTTAATCGGAGCCATCAAGATTCCAAACCACCATTAATGCCCACACTTTGCATAATTACAATAGGACCTCAGAGTTATAGTTCATATTTCTAGTTTCAGATACAAG
Organism: Chelonia mydas; assembly: GCF_015237465.2. Classification (NCBI taxonomy): domain Eukaryota; kingdom Metazoa; phylum Chordata; order Testudines; family Cheloniidae; genus Chelonia; species Chelonia mydas. Next base: position 41,904,215 of record NC_057855.1, read on the forward strand.
AACGATACATTTATACAAATAGGATGAACACACTCAGTAGATTATAAGCTTTGTAATGATACCTTACAAGAGACCTTTTGCACGAAGCATATTCCAGTTACGTTATATTCACACTTATTAGCATATTTTCATAAATCATATGGAGTGCAACGTCACAGAGAGCTCTTATGAGATTATTTTAAAAATTAAGTTGATAGGTAATGAAAAAACACTCTATTATGCACACAAAAGAACTTATTCTTATTAGTCTTTAGACAGAAATTTGTAGAAGAAACAGGGAATGAGGCCTATCTATGGATATCTTGAATGACAACTCTGAGGAAGCTTTATAAAATATAAGTAACACAGTGAAGTCTAGCACATTTCTAAGAGAAAAACTTGTTCTTCGGGCACTGTGTCATTCATGAAGGCTGTGATACCAGAAAGCATTGTTGTGCAGGGGATTTGTAGGTGTGTGGAGCCAAATTTCTTCCCATACAGGGCAAAGCTGTGCAAATGTCATAAGATTTCGTTCGCTGAGTTTTCCTGTCTCCTGTACTTTTCCAGTGTAGAGGACAATCTGGTCTTATGTCTGCAAATCATAGGAAGCACTTAAAAAAATTAGGGGTAGTTGGTCACTTTCTTCATGTGTCCCAAAAGTGGCTTCAGTGTGTTCAGGGCTGTGCTTCCATCTTGGAGAGCTCAGTAGAATCAAAATATTTCAGATCTGGAATTATTGTTATTGTTATTGTTCTGAGAGTTGTACTGGATAAAGTGAGGCCGACTAGTAAGGGTGTGGCTGATCAGAATGCTAGATCATCATTCCTTCTGACCAGCAGGCTAAGCCCCAGATCCTGTGGCCAACTAACCCAAAATCTAGGAGGTTAAAATTAAGAAATACCTGGTTCCAATTTCTCATATTAGAAATAGAAGAGGGGAAATAGACTGTCCCCTTGCATTAAAGTCTCTTCTCAATTTGCCTGCCAGTGAAACAAACAAAAAAATGTTCTTACCTGAATCTGATTTATTTATTTTACTGTTTGGCATGGACAGGAATTAGCTGTCCACTAGAGACTGCATTGTATTTGGTAAGCATTCCTTGTAATTGCATGTTGCTTTGATTTGTTTTTAGGATCATAAAGGTGAGATGGACCACTCAGTGTGGTGGCTACTTCCTGATGAACTGTGGCTATGCACCTTCTCAGATTTCCCATTAAGAGCTTTCTCAGGTTACCCAAGTCTGTTACTGTTTCCACCAATTTGCAAGGGATAAGTCCTTTTGTAAGAACATTAAAATACCTAACTAGTAATAGGAAAGCAGAAAGAAAGGAAGTTACCTCCATGATAACTAACAATTTCAGAATAAATGAAATCTCTAGTGTAATATCAAAAATATTCTAGGATCCACATCCTGCTCCCATTGAAGGCAATAGCAGCAGAAACAGGTTCCTAATTTCTGTGTCTAACTACAGAGAAGAGTAAATCATTAAAAATGCTTTTAAAGGTGTCCAAAATAAAATAAAAATGAACCATTACCAATCAGTTTGGAAGGTGTCTGTTTCCTACACAGCTGAATTGAAAGAATTGGCTTCAACTTTTGAAAATGTTATGTCTTGTCTGATGCTTTTCATGCTACCTTGCAAACAGTATAAATATACAAATGTAAAGAAAACTGTGAAGACACTGGACATTAGGAAGCTTCAGAGTTATAAGTGAAGATCTATAATGGAAGGGAAAATGGATGATTTGATAATGATTAAATCAAATGCTAACTTAAACAAATGATTTAGAAGTGATTTAAATTGCTTTCTAATGGTGCTGTGGTATCTCAATCCTACTTTACTTTCAGTTACATAGAATCCTTTCTTTGCAGTATCATCAAAATGGCATCACTTCCTGAAAGAGAACAGACTCATTCACATACTGAAATTAGAGATGGATACTGACCCAAAATCCTGAATTGGAACAACCCAAACAAGTTCAGATCCAGATCTAAACTTTGTGGCCCAGGCCCATCACTAAACAGATACAGGTATGAGTGTTCCTAAGAACTGGGGTGCATATTTCTTTTTAAAACACAAAAGCAAGTAAATGTCATAGTTAAGGTTGCAAACCATTTCCTTGCTAACACAGCATTTTCAAAGGCCATAACTTACTAAAATATTTACCTTTGGGGCATACATTTTCGATATTTGATCTTTGTACAGAGGTGAATATTTTGGAAAGTTTGAGCAAAAAGACATTTTGACCTTTTAGTTATGAAAAGGAGAAAATACATTTCCTGTTCATTATTGTGACTTGTATATGTTTGAAATAACTCAAAACAACTGAATGCATCCGATGAAGTGAGCTGTAGCTCACGAAAGCTTATGCTCAAATAAATTGGTTAGTCTCTCAGGTGCCACAAGTACTCCTTTTCTCAAAACAACTGAATCTTGAAACATGGAATTTGGCATGTGACTAGTACTTAACGTGTAGTATCTGTTCTGGTACATTTTAAGAAAAATAGTACTGCGGTGACAAAACAGTGAACATTTGAAAATTCTCTCTCATACAAATACAGCAGAAATACCATTAAGTTTTAAGGTACAATGTTAATTCCTGGAAGTGCTTCACATTCTTGTAACACAATTTGAAGGTAAGATCCAAGTCTTTCCATTGACCTCAAGAAGAGCTGGATCAGCCCCTATCAGCACGATAGGATGCTTAGTCCAATAAACTGCTCCAAATTAGCCAGGATCTTACAAGTTGGTAGGGAGGTTGGAGAGGAAAAGAAGCAGCTTTGGTTTTCTGGACTGACATATTCGACCTTCTAGATGGATTAAGTTGTGCAGGGTTTGTGCTGAAGGAGCCTGGTAGGGGTAATATATATATATTTTTGCCAGGGCTTTCCCTTTCTCTCTCTGCTGCTCAGCACTGGTAAAGAACAGGTGCAGATGGGCTTCAGCTGTGTCCTATACTGTTATAAATAGAAACGAGTCTCCACTGGCCCATGTTTCTGGAGATGTGCTAATTCTGGAGCAACTTTCTTCTCTTTATTGATGGAGGCCAAGACAAAATTTAGCCCATAATGTATATTTGGAGAGGAGAAGGGAAAAGACTCTATTCGACATTGGTGAGGCCTCTATTCGACATTGGTGAGGCCTCATCTGGAGTACTGTGTCCAGTTTTGGGCCCCACACTACAAGAAGGACGTGGATAAATTGGAGAGAGTCCAGCGAAGGGCAACAAAAATGATTAGGGGTCTGGAACACATGACTTATGAGGAGAGGCTGAGGGAACTGGGATTGTTTAATCTGCAGAAGAGAAGAATGAGGGGGGATTTGATAGCTGCTTTCAACTACCTGAGAGGTGGTTCCAGAGAGGATGGTTCTAGACTATTCTCAGTGGTAGAAGAGGACAGGACAAGGAGTAATGGTCTCAAGTTGCAGTGGGGGAGGTTTAGGTTGGATATTAGGAAAAACTTTTTCACTAGGAGGGTGGTGAAACACTGGAATGCGTTACTTAGGGAGGTGGTAGAATCTCCTTCCTTGGAAGTTTTTAAGGTCAGGCTTGACAAAGCCTTGGCTGGGATGATTTGATTGGGGATTGGTCCTGCTTTGAGCAGGGGGTTGGACTAGATGACCTCCTGAGGTCCCTTCCAACCCTGATATTCTATGACCCCTTTTCCATGCCCTTACTTGAAATTTGTGGTGAAAGTGTAATTATGATTTCATCTGTGATGTGTAATTGTAGCCCCACCTGTGTGTTTGCACCAGTTATCCCTTTTATTTTAGTACAGTAGAACCCCGCTTATCCGAGCCTCCGTTATTCGGCTCTCTGTAGTAACCGAACCACCAGTGCACAAACAGGAACAGTGTTTCTCATCCTTTTTGTTGCAATTGCCCAGGACCCCAAGCCACAGGGAGCCGTGAAGCGAAGTTACAAGCTGCAGCCCGAGCCCTGCTGCCTGGGAGGGTCAGCTAGTTTCAAAGCAACTCCGCAGCTTAAAATAACCTCTCTGCCCATTCTGCTGATTATCTGAATTTTTGATTATCCAATCTGGCCCCGGTCCTAATTGCATGAGATAAACCGAGTTCCCCTGTGTTTGCATTATTTACTACACGCCTTGTGGAAAAACCTGATGTGTTCATCATTATCCTCACCATGATCAGCACCACCAGTGGTCATCATCATGGTGTCTCCCCCACCAAGGCATGCGGGCCAGGATACAGCTTTTATAATGTGTTACACTGACACTAGCTGGGGCTCATCCATATTTATGAAGTTTTAACTTCTTTTCCTTATTTGAACCTCCACACCTCACTCCTTTTTGGGTGCCCCATTTTTCATAGGCTAACTTGTTATTTCTCTTCTACTCATTAACAGTTATGTAACCTTATCACCACAGTAACAGATAAGGAAGTCTCTGCCAGTTCACTCCAACTAGTCATGCTGTGGTGTCTACTGATCTCTCATAGACATTATTATCCAAACTTAGCCGATATTTTCAAAACATCAGCATATCACGGACATAGACACCAGCTCAGCAGGTTTAATTATTAACTTACTTATGTTAATTTATCTTTGCAATATAGCTAATTTATCCAAAATGCTAAATTTGGCTATGGTAAATATTTTACAAGCCTGAGCCCTGTAGGCCCTGTGTTAAAACATTAATTCTTATATTTTACCTCTATACCCTAACTACACTTGATACCTTTTATCCTTGGCTACAACACTTAGCTTTTTGATTTTTCAGGGCACAGTTACAACAGCTGTAATGCTTGACCCCCGAGAACAGCCAGCAAAGGACAATCTCCAGAATCCGTCATCATCATCATTGTCCAAACGAATCAAGGACTGCAATTAAGGAAGCAGTGGGGCACAGCAGGGGATGGCATGGCCCTGAAGGAAGATGCAGGATGGGCTCAGTGTTGGGGCACAATGGGTGATGGCCCGGCCCTTGAAAGTAGAGGCGGGCTGGGCTAGCATGGGATGGCCTAGTCCTGAAGGAAGAGGTGGGGTGGGTGGCTATGCCGGGACAGCAGGGGATGGCCTGGTTCCCTGCAGGAAGAGATGTGGTGGCCAGGGTCAGCTCCGCCCTCACACCTCTGCATAGGGCTATCCTGGCCCCAGGCCCAGGCATGAAGACCGCCTCATCCCCCGAAGGGATGGATGGAGTTCCCTGCCCCAGGTCATGCTCCTCCAGCTCTTTGACCCCCTTCTGTTCATTAGAGGGTGGGGCTCAGAGGAAGCTAATGAGCCTAGCTGCTCAGGGGTGCTCTTCTCATAAGTGGAGAGGGAGCAGTTTCGCTCCTTTCCACTCTTCCTCGCCTGGGAAGGGGCAGAAGAGGGTCAAGAGCCCCTTGAAGCCAACCCAACAGCCTCCACTTCAGTGTTTTCTGCAGGCGGGGGGTATGACTCAATAAGGTGGGAAGTGTTGAGGCAGGGGGAGTACAGGGCTCACATTTAGGTTGGGGAGAATGGGGTTGTGACGGTGCACCCCATAAGGCTTTATGGAAATATGCTTATGAATGTATATGTGACATAACTGTAATATGTTTTATGCTACATATACCATGTAACACATCTATGTAAAGGTTATGATCTACTGAATATATTCATCCTATTTGTATGCATGTGTCATTGTTGTATTCGAAGTTATGAATATTGGCTGTATACTTGCTTGATTTTAAATAACCTTAGTAAGGCATTTGGTCAGCTTCTTTAGAATGGAATTTGCAAGTTAAGTGCCCAATCAAGAAGCAATTAATGCACAATGGATCTTGGAAGCTCCAATCCACATAAGAAGTCTACATGAGGACGTTCAAGGTAGCATGTGGACAATGGCTGCTTCCTGTAAAAACTGAGTCATGCATGAACATGTGACTTGCCCATGTGACTCCAAAACTCCATCTTGGAGCTGGACTTTGCATAGGAGAGAGGAGGGGTTCTCCACCCACAAGAGAAAGTCTATTTAAACCCCTGGGAGACCCCTCCATTTTATCATCAGCTGGCTCAAGAGAGAGCCTCTCCACCCCCATGTATACCTGAAAGAAACTGGAACAAAGGACAATAATTACATGGGGTGTGAGTGATTGCTGGACCCAGACTAGAAGGAGACTAGTCTCTAAAAGGAAGCTTATCGAAACATCTGAGGGTGAGATTTTATCTGTATTCAGTTTTCTTACTGTACTAGACTTAAACTTGTGTGTTTCATTTTATTTTGCTTGGTAATTTGCTTTGTTCTGTCTGTTACTAGTTGGAACCACTTAAATCCTAATTTCTGTGTTTAATAAAATCACTTTTTACTTATTAATTAACCCAGAGTATGTATTAATACCAGGGGGCAGGGCAGGCACACAGCTGTGCATATCTCTCTATCAGTGTTATAGAGGGTGAAGAATTTATGAGTTTACCCTGTATAAGCTTTATACAGGGTAAAACAGATTTATTTGGGGTTTGGACCCCATTGGGAGTTGGACATCTGAGTGTTAAAGACAGGAACACTTCTTAAGCTGCTTTCAATTAAGCCTACAGCTGTTAGGGGACATGGTTCAGACCTGAGTCTGGGTTTGCAGCAGGCTTGTGGGTCAGGCTCAAACCAGGCAGGGCACTGAAGTCCCTGGGAGGGCAGGGAAAGCAGGGGCAGAAGGAGTCTTGGCACATCAGTTGGCAGCCCCCAGGGAGTTTTTGTGATCCAACCCATCACAGGGGTTAACACTGAGGCAGATTGGAACAGAGCTAGTGGTGAGGAGGGAGGGGAAGGGGCAGAGGGCCCGATTGAGTCAGGAAGTTCTAAGGTGGTGGGAGGGATGGGGGCTCAGACTGGGGCGGGAAGCGCTAACGCAACAGCAGTTGGGGGATCCCAGGCTGAAGAAGGAAAATGCTGACATGGGAGATGAATGAGGAGCAAGGCAAATGCAGAAAACACTGAAGTGGAGAATGTAGGCTCAGGCTGGCAAGCATAACTATTGCTTTAGTCACTGACTTTGGTACTGATGTCAGTTAATTCAAAGTTGTCTTAATCATCTGACCTCTACTAACTTTGTATTAACAATTTAGAGAAGCTGAGTGTAGTAGTTGTCAAGGGAAGATCTGGAGGTCTTATCTTTGAAGTAGGACTTTATTAAGTAGTGTTCTCAGCAGGGCAGCTTGGGAGGTGATGCAATCCCAGTGCAGAATATGAGGACACCATGGAACTCTTTTGGAGCCAGATTTTCAGGCTGTCTGTAGACTCAGGGAAAACAAGGATGCCTCGCTCATTCACACTCAGGTTGTGTTGGGAACATGGAGCCTGCTGAGCCCTGTGCCAAGGCGGTCTTAACTTCTCTCTCTCTCTCTCTCTCTCTCTCTCCAGCACCTCCAAGGAAGAGAAGGAGGAGGAAGCCTTTAAGAAATGGCAAGGAAATAGGAGGAAGGAAAGCAAGTCACTGAAGGTGGAGGAGAAGGAAAGGGACTCTGGACAGAGTGAGCTCCCAGTAATTAAGGCTCGGGTCACGTGGGGCTATTGAGCCTTTTAATATCTTGAGCAGTGTGACCACCCTGTAACTAGGGTTCAGCTCTGTGCTCTCATGGCCTCTTGGCATTATGCTTCTTTAACTGGCTAGTGTGAATGATTACCCTGTAATTAGGGTGCAAGTTACATTCCTGTCGCTTATGGGGATATTGAGCTCTTTGGAACCCTCAGCAGTAATTCAGGGTATGTGTCTTTGTCTTGCAATTACGCTCTTTTGTTCAGCTAGTCATAGTGACTACCCTGTAATTAGGGTAAGAGTTGCCATCCTCTTCCTTAGACAGGGGGTGTATCTTTGAGCTGTATGACCGCCATGTAATGAGGGTTCAGGTCGGCACTTTTGTCCTCTTGATATTAAGCTCTTGTGGCTGGCTAGTGAGAGCGACCAGCATGTAATGGGGGTGCATGTTGCCTCCTCCTAACTTCTGAGGAATATTGAGCTCTTTGGTACCTTGAGCTGTTTGACTGCCTTGTAATGAAGGTTCAGGTCGGCTCTTTTGGCCTCTTGATATTAAGCTCTTGTGGCTGGCTAGTTAGAGCGACTACCCTTTAAGGAGGCTGTACATCGCTTGGCTGTGGCTTATGGGGAATATTGAACTCTTTTGAACCCTGAGCAGTGTGCCCCTCTGTAATTGAGGGCAAGGTCTCTGCCCCTTCTCACTTGGCATTAGTGACCCTTTAGCTGGAAAATTTGACTGATCACCCTGTAACTCAGGGTCTAGGTTGCCTCCCTCCTTGATGTACATGGGGGATTAGGGGCATTTTAGTAATTTGGGCCGGGTGACCTCCCTGAACTAGGAATCGAGTTCCTACCCTTTAGTCTCTTGACATTATGCTACTGTAATCCACTGGTCAGAATGAACACCCTGTAAGTAGGGTACAAACCTCCTCAGTCACTATTTGTTGTACCCCCAAGAAACTCTGTCCAGAGTCCCAGCCCACTGCACTCCCTTTCCAGTCTGTCTGGAATTCCACAGCCAAGCCTCGTGGCTTTTACCCCGCTTCACTGCTGGAGACTAGACGCTCTGCAGCGGTTGCTGGTAAGTTCCAAAAGAGCGGTTCCTTTGGCAGTTTGGAATAACATTGATCAGAACCAGTACTGGTGTTGTGCATTCCAAAGTCAATGATGTTGATGAATTTTATGCCCTCTCCCCATCCAAATAAACTATGTCCAGAGTCTTGACCCTTTGCAGTCTTTCCCAGCTTGCCTGGGACTGTGCAGCCAAGCTTTGTGATTTCTTCCCCACTTGGAGTTGGAGACAAAATATTTTGCAGCAGCTGCTGGTTATTTTTAAAAAAGAGATTCCTTTGCGAGTTTTGGAATCAATCAGTCAGTGTAAGTATTCTTTTTTGCCATTGATCTTGTAATATATGTCAGTTATTTCACAGTGTCTTTAGTGATCTTGCTAAGTTTTGTATTCATAATTTTAAACTGTGCTGTGTATAAGTTGTGTTGGGGAAATTTGGACATCTTGACTTTGGAGTAGTATTTTTTGATAATATTCTTGTGTGATTTATCGTTCTTGGTAGTGTGTAAATTTAACTAGCTCATCAGTGTTATTTTCTCTAAATTATATTATAGGCATTATTTATCATTTGCCTTTTACATCCTGGGCAAAGTCCTGACTAAGCACTCCTTTGGTGTTGCCGGTGATTTTTATAGCTATAAGTCATTGCTTTTGCCCCAGTTTTACTTTCCAGAGATTGTGTCCATTTCAGGTCATTTAAACCATCTTGGGTTTATTTGAATAAATGAATCTGTATACAATCCTTTTTTCCTTTGATTTTGTAATTCATTTTTTACTGCTTTTAATCATTTGTTTCTGGCTTTTGTTTTGAGAATTTTCAGCTGCTTTGGAGTTTTGTTAAAACTATCTTGAGTACTCTTTCCAGCATCATACAGACAACTGTTCAAGGTGGAAGCCCCCAGGTAAAAAGTAAGAAAAAAGAATGAAAAGAAACTACGGAAAAGCAGAGGGGAAATACATGCTGAGAGCACAGAGTAATTGGAAAACCCTTTAATTATGAGATACTTCCAGCATAAATCATACAATAATCTCACACAGTGAATAAAATTTAAACTAACTTAATTCCTTAATGGAGTTTCTAAAGCAATATTAAGTATTCCTTATGTACCTCATAATAAGTATTGTTGTAAAAAAACTTTTTTTTTTCTTGATTCTCTTCAGGTTTATAATTATAGTATCTAAATGCATTGGAAGGATAAATTCAACAAAGTGACTCATATCTCACCTATTAAATGCTGTTAAAAGGCAGTAGTATATAACAAACTGAATCTCAAGTAATTAGTTAAAGTAAAAGAAAATTGTTGATGAACCAGATCACTGGTGATTGAAGAGTTTCCTGCTGCATCCTTTCACTGTTTCTATAACTACCTTTGCCATGTGAGAGAACACTGATAATACATCTTATCTGATAGCATGTATGGCCTCCCAAGAAAAGGTCTTTGCAATCAGCCTATAAAGCATGCTTTGTGTATCATGTTTTCACATTCTGGTAAAAAAGCAGGACAGGGCTTTTGGGTTTAATTTATGAAACGTAAGCTTTACCATTCCCTCATAGCCATTTAGATGTGGTTATTTAGGAATCTGGGCTCTATGTTTAGCAAGCAGTCATTTTGACATTCTTAGTCTATTGCTAGAACCATTTGGAAAGGATAAAAAAGAACCAAGATGCCCTGTGGCCACCCTAAAGAGGGCACTGAGGAACCTATATTGCCATTGTGCACACTATTTGTACTTCTCTCTTCTCTCAGCCCCTAAGAAAACCCTCTTTTAATACCAGAACAGTGCCAGTTATGTGACGTAGAATTGAACTAAATTTCTACCTATTTTGAGGATCTGGCCAATTAGAAATAGTCAACAGAACTGAAGAATTTCCACCTAAACGTTGATACCATTTTGATAAGTAAAAAAAATATTTCAAATGTATGTTTTATCTAGGTGACTACCTGGTTTTAGATGAAACAAATAATCACTTCTTAGAAAATGTGTTCTGAATACGTGACTTAAAACATTAGTTGCCCAACTATATAATGTGTACTTCTGTTTTTGCTAACAGATTTCTCACTAGGTATAGGGGAATATTTGTGAATCTATGAAGCAAAGATCTTAAATTCAATGCTATATGATCATAGCTCACTATTCCTGATAAACAAAACCCCTGTTTCCTACTAGCAGTGCAAAGATGTAAGTGGAAGGAAGGCATGTATTTGTATTCCACACAAAAAACCCTCTGAGATAGTTTAAAGTTGAAAGGATTGCTAAGGCTTACTCCAGATAATGCCTCAGCTAATATTTTAAAGATCCCTATCATGCTTGTAAAAAGAAGCAAACAAAACTAAACTTTTGTCTGGAAACTAGGAGATAGGGTATCCCCGCTATTTAGCAACTTTCAAATACCTACTCTGCTTTAACTGTCACACCAACCAAATTACACTGCATATTCAATTTTAACTTTGCACCTATTGTGTTAGGGTATTTTTTTTATAGTTGAGCATATTGAGATAAGTGGTGGTAGTGGTTGTTTATCAGGTTGTTTTTTATATTGTATTAAATGAAAGCGTATGGGATGATGTTGTGGAAGCTTTATGTAGGAATTTCTGTCAAACGTTAGCTATCGCTATTGTTAGTGTAGAAGTGCAGTGTTTTGTGATAACTCTTTTTGAGGGCTGGTAAGAAAAAGGGGTGTGAATTGTTGAAAATTATAGATGTTTTTGTGTGTGTAAGTTATTAGATGTAGCTTGGAGGGCAAGTTGAGGTTGCTTGTGGGGTGGTGTTGGGATGGTGTGAAAGTTAACATAGAGTGGGTGTTTGAACGTGGCAGCGTTTTAATTGTAAGATCAATAGGGATCTTTTGACTAATTCCAAAGTGGGATGAAGAGGGCTCTGCAGAATTTATATTCACAGAGACCCTCAAGAGTTGAGCATCTGCACAGGCCCCACAGCACTTTAGGGATCCCTTGAACATTTAAAAAGCTCAAAGTGTAATAATTGCAGAAAACAGTTCAGTCAGCTAGGTGTTGATCAGTGATCTGTATTAAAAGAGTCTTCATTTTAGAAATTAATTCTCTTCTATACTGAAAATATTATTTTGCTAAAATCACCACTTTGTGATAAGAATTTGTGAAATGACTATTGCTATTTGATAAAACTTTAAATATTCCATATTAAATTCATAGGTTTAACTGCAGCTGTCATAAACATCATGCTTTATTTTACTTTCTGTAACTCTGTATCTATTAATGTAATTTATTTACTAACGTTAATAAATTCAGGATTAGCTTCAACTCACTCTGTCTCTGGATTCCAATAAAGTTGCTATGATTCACTAAATTTAATTGTGATTTTTATGGGTTTTGGAATTAGCTGATCTGTAATGGTGCAAGTTTCGTTTTTCTCTTGCTGTCTATGATCACTGTTTTGTTTGTTTTTTGTTTTGGTGGCAGACTGCAGTGGCACTTGGAAATGAAGATGCAGAGCTGACCACCACATCAACGTATGAAATTTTTCATGTGATTGTTAGGTGCACATGGGTGGGACTTTATTTGTCACTTTGTTTATTGTCCACAGGCCTCTAGTCAGCTCCAGATTTTCCACTCCTTTGGATCGCCTGAGTTTTGCAGAAGCAGAGACTAATTTCTGCACACTTGGTATGTGAGGCCCCTATGTAAGAGTGGCATAAAACAGGGAACCCTCCCCCACCTCCCAGTTTTCTGCAGCATGCCAGCACAGAAAAATTCAAAAGTAGTTAAGTAAACTAAATATGGGGAATAATACTACATTAATCCCTTCTGAAAGTTCAGAAATTAATGTATTTTATGGTATTACATTTTCAATACGCTTTAGGTTTTTGTACATAAATGAGAATCTGCATTTGGGTGGGAGAGCTGGAAAAAAATGTTAAGTATCATACCTTGTTCTCATGCAGTGATCAAAATTTGAATTCGTTGTTCACCAAGAAAGTTGTGTGTTTTTCTCACCATTTGATGATTCCTTTATATTGCACCAGATGCTTTTTGTCCTCTTGAAATATATGGGGATGTGTTAGCATGGCACTTCTGTTTTACTATTCTACCCCTATGACTTAATATTCAAAAATAAGAAACTTGGAAAGCACATAATCTAATAAGAGTGATAGATCATCCCTCTGCTGTATGAAAAGTAGAAGCCGAAGGAAGAGAGGTGGCATTAAAGGACAAAAACACAATTTTAATCCAACACAACTTGCTAGAGGACACAAATGGAAAATTTATACACACAATTACTTTGATTTGCATGGAGGGAAAGAGGTTTGAAGCATTGTTTTCCCAACAAAGTTGAATCATTGTGAACCTCAATGCTCACAGTTCTTAATAGTTCTGCTGTCTGCAGTTTACTTTTATGGACTGGTGCTGTGTTTGGTAATAGCATGTCTTAGGCCCACTGTTGCCAACTTTTGCAAGTGAGGGGCTTGAGCCTGTCTCATGATGATGGGAGAAGCTCCAGCTTTCAAATTTGCTAGGGGGAGGATGGGAGGAAGAGACCCTCTCTCTGCTTGGCTGCCTGCACCCTTGGACTGAGCAACCAATCAGAGCTACAGGAAGAGCTCTCTCATACCACACCACACACCCCAGCAAACCCCAAGCCATTCAGGAGGGGAGGAGCTAAAGACTCCAGAGGTTAGGGTGGCTTCCATCGCCACCTATGAGCAATAGCACAACTCCTCCCTTTTTCTACTTTTCCCCAGTTGCACCAAGCTGGGGCAGAGGGTGGTGAACTGCCCCGTGAAACACATGGAAGGGGAAACCCTGCCATCCACCCAAGCCCTGGAAGGAGGGGGATGAAAAAACCCCAGGAGAAGCAGAGATGAGATTGACGTGGCTATGTTAAATTGATGGTGCTAGGACTTCTTAAACAGATGCTGAGTCTCTCTCTCTCTCTCTCTCTCTCTCTCTCCCTCCCCAAGTGTTGCCAAAATGGAAAAAGAGAGAGGCTGCTCTCTGATAGGTAACTAAAATCTGTCTTTGCCCTCTGCTCTTCTCTCCCACCCCCACACTGACCTCCTGGGTTTTACTCAGCTTTTCCTCATCACTTCCTCAATAATTTATCATTCCTGCTAACTTGAGTTAATGTATCACTTACCCATATTTTGGACAGGAGAGTAAAAACAGTTATTTCATAGTCACGCCTCTATGTTTGGACTGTGCTTTAGGTTTCCCAGATTCCTCTAGTTTATGGTCCCTGTTCTTATTTGGTAAGAGTCAGGCTGAGTTTTGCACTGATGTTCTGTCTCTAGAAAGCAACTTTGTGTCATTGGGTGAGTGCTCTGAGGAGTAGACACATGTTTGGTGTGCAGCTCCTATACCACCAAGCGTCCTGTTGCCCTCTTAACAGTGGAGAATGTTCAGGGTAGCTTTTAACTTCCATTTCCAATCCTTGTTTCCAACACTTTAGTATCATGAATTTTATGTGTATGACCTATTAGGGTCTGCTTGTCCTTCTTAAGACTTATGTAGTGGACGCTGAGGCCTGTTATAGTCCATTGTTTAACTTCTAAAAACAGGTGTTGTTTTTTTTTAAATCACTTTTAGCTAACTTTTCAAGATCCGTAAATATCCAACACAGCCCCAAGGAATGTACCTCCCATTATGCACTTTGGCTCTCCTGTGCTTGACTTTCATGAAATTAGACAACTGATTGTGCTCTTACTGGAGGTGAGTGAAAGCCCATCAATACCATTGCTTTGGCTTCAAAGGGCTTTGTAGAAAGAAATCCTATCTATAAGAACATGAGAATGGCCATACTGGGTCAGACTAGAGATCCATCTAGCCCAGTATCCTGTCTTCTGACAGTGGCCAATGCCAGGTGCCCCAGAGGGAATGAACAGAACAGATAATAATCAAGTGACCCATCCCCTGTTGCCGATTTCCCAGCTTCTGGCAAACAGGGATCTATGCATTTATTCAGGCAAACAAGACTCTTAGAATTGAGAACTGTGGTGGTGACTTCAGCTTGTCCTTTCAAAAGACTACAAGAAAAGAACACCTCTGAAGAGATTTGTAAAAAGACTGGTGGGCCAGATTGTTAAGGGTATTTAGGCACCTAACCTGGTCCGGTATTTCCAAATCCAACCTTTTAGTCAATTTCCTGTTGGGTTTATCTTTTTTATTTACATTACTAAAACTCATTCTCCTCTAGAAATCTGCATTTTGGACATTACTTATGGATATGGGATTAAAAACAACCAATGCCCCCTTCCCAAAATGCCATCCCATAGTATCAGTGACTTGCATTTTCATTCCAGATCAACATGTCAGAATGAAACTTTGCTTTATTTTGAAATGTTGCTTTGGAAAATTGAAAAGTTTTCTTACAGGAAAGTTTCAATGAAATCTTTTGATAAGATTGCATAAAACGACTTTCTATTCCTTCTGATCTGTACACACATTGGTAACAATATTCCCTCTTGGAATTTAGATTACAAGCATTGCTATCATTGTTTATATCCTTAGACTCTAATGCTATGGGGCCTGATTCTGATATCACTTAGTCCAGGTTTATACAACTACAATGCCATTGAATTTAGTGTGGCTACTCCTGTTTGACTTGTGAAATCAGAATCAGGCCCACCATAGATTGTAAGCGCCTTGGGCAGGGACTGTCTTTGTTCAGTATTTGTACAGCATCTAGCCAGTGGGTTCCTGGTCAATGAGTAGGGCTCCTAGGTGCCATGATAATACAAATATATCATATACTAAAATCTGATTCCAAACCTAGGCCAATCTAGAGGGTCATGTAACCAAAACAATCAGTTCAATACACTAACTACAGATGATACTTCTTTTGTTTAATAAGTCAGTTAGTTTTAAATGCAAAATGTTTTGATAAGTAAAAAAGGTTTGTAACAAGCACATTTAAGGTAGTTTTTTTAAAGATGAAAACTAATGCTGCTTGTGTGTGTTAACTGAATTTCCGTTTTCATCCAGACAGAGCTTGACACAGATTACAAGTAAAAAGTTCATCGAGTAAATTAAAAATGTATTATTCACCACATTTTAACATGAAAATAAGAAAAAATTAAGAATCTGAATAAATGTAAGATAAGTTATATAATTTCTTAATTTGGTGCTGCTATATTTACACACATTTTAGTATAAAGGCTAAAGAGTAGCTTGTGTGCAGAATACACCATATGTCAAACATAAAAGAGACTTTTGACATTCTCTGCTTTGGTTTTGGAAATATAAAGTCAACCTAGGCCTGTCAGAAGTTCTTACCCCTCTGCTTGAAGAAATTCCAAATAGAATTGTGGTATGATACAGTATTATCTTTTCTGCAGAGGTTAACTGTAATGTTACTTGACAAACTGCTCAATAAAGAACACGGGAGAAAATTTTTCAGTTTCACAAAATATTATAATTCTAGTCAATGACAGCATGTACGATATGTTTAAAAACAGCAACATAAATTATTACTGTTATATTTTAACAAACATTTGAAATGTTTTGAAAAGTTACAACAAAAAAAGAATAAAAAAGCAAAGATTTTTCCAAACTGCATTATGCCTGATGACAGCATCTTTATTTATTTTAATTGTCTCACTGAAAAATGGTATTAGTTTCTAATTTGGGGATTACAGATACCTTTTATTTGTGCGTTGTCCATTGCTGGGTTATAAATTTACCCTGCTTGGAATTTTTCAATGAGGTAAATACTCAAGAAGTGTTTCCTTAAAGGAAAATTCTGTCATGTTTATCTTTGATAACTTAGTTCTTGAAAGGTGCCATCTCTCTCTCTATTTTAAATTCACTGTCCATGTACTTGCTGTCTATATACTTGCTCCAGATACCATCATGATTCCTACATTCAGTGAGCAAAGCAAATTATGCTTGAGTTGATGCTCATACAAGAGTGTGAACAAAAATTGCTGAAATGGCATCTATTGTTGCAAAAGGTCAGACAGCCTGAGCAAAATGTCATTAATAATTGATATTTGTAACCAAGTGGCCTCATTGATTCTGATTACATGATCGCACTGAAAACAAGATGATACCGGTAGTTACGTTCCAATGCATTTTGTAAATTACTGTCTCTGAGCTAAATGCTACAGTCCTTAATCCATAAATAGTATGGGCTGAATTCTGTGCTGGTGTAAATGAGTGCAGTACCTTTAAAGTCTATGGAGCTGCATTCATTTCCTCAGCAGCATGATTGCGCGTACCTAGAGGGAAATGGTAGTTTAGTGGTTAAGGACATCTGGATTGTGTTTTCATCTGAGCCAGAAATTATCTTGTTTGAGCCTGGGCAAATCATTTAACCATTGTGCCTCAGTTTCCCTTTATTTAAAAGGTGATAAAATTTCTTCCTTACCTTACTAGATTGTTCTGAGTAGACTTGGCCAGAAAATGATTCTCTCCCTCTCCCCAATCATAGAAAAGGTTGAGTTTTTGCTGAAAAAATTAAAAACCAAAAATTGTCAGAAAATTTTTTGATTTGTTGTTTTTTGTTTTTCAACAAAAATTAAAATTTTCAATGGAAAGCAGACACTTTTCACAAACAGATTTTTGTAGTTTACAACCCAATTTTCTGTGAAAGAACAGTTCTGATAGACAATTTTCAACCAGCCCTACTTCTGGTTGATCATTAATTAATAGTTGTAAAATGGTTTGAGATCCTTGAATGGAAGTGAAAGATGCTGAGTCCTGCAGACTGAAATTCTTTGTTTCCCTGTAAAACAAGTACACTACTGGCACTGGAAGTTCAAGTTTCCTTAATAGTGTCCTAGAAGAAATCTAGAGTAAGAGTGCACATCAATGCCTATTTAATCCTTGGCCAGACTGTACTCACTTTACTAATTCCACATACAGCATCAACAGGCAAAAGCTGCTAACAGCTGAGAAGCAATGTTGGTTTAGTGGACTGTACTCAGGCTTGGGAGACAGGAACACCTGAATTCTAAATCTGGTTTTGCCCGTGCACCAAACAGGAGCTGGCAGCTGTGGGCCAGGGAAGACCTAGTTAGATAGTAACAGATCAGATACAGCTAACATCAGCGGACAGAGCAGTCTGCAACAATAATTGGCAGGCCAGAACAGATTTGGCAGAAACACATCAGAACTGTCAACAGCAGTCGAGCCGAGAGGCCTCATCTGCACCCACTTGACCACTACCAGGTCAAACAATTTGTGAGTATGGCTTGGGTGAGTAAGGATTGGGCTTTACCCAACAGTGTGGGGGGTGGGTGGGAGACCCAACAAGCAGCCACGAATAATAACTGAGGCTCTGAGGACTGCCCCACTTCCCATCTGTTTTGTGATTTTGCTTAATTTCATTTTAAAATGTATTAAGATGGATTAGATGCAAAGGCAATGTTTCATGTCCTGCTAATTAACTTGATTTTAAAAAACACCTTTTTTTTTCTACGTAGACTAGGGTAGGGAAGTCATTGCAAATTGTTAAAAAGAATTGAAAGCATCCACCTCGACATCAGCTTTCATTGTAAAGTAACAAGAGCTCTCTTATATATGTATTTCCATCCTGTCACAGTGACAACTAGGTTATATTAATTTAAATACTCAAAAAGTATGTCCTTTAGTTATGTCTGTGAATTTCTTGTTTGTATCTTCCTAGCAAAGTTTTGCCCAAGGTGCCTAAAAGTAATTATTAATTGAGACTGAATATCTCATTAAACTAAGAAAGAAAAATCTACTCAGGGAGACTCACCTAACAATCTGAGGAAAACACTTGGAGGCAAGAGCCATGGCAGTATATTTGGGGGTGCTGTCTGTGTTAAGTTTTCCCACCGGTCTGATCAAATTGAAACTGGCCTGTGACCTGTCAATCTCCGTGGAGAAAAAGGATATCAAGGGGGAAAAGAATGGGGATAAAAAGGCTACAGATAAGTGTCCACCCTTCTTTCTCCAACCCAATTAGTCTTCCATTGAGCCACTATTCTTTTAGCCTGTTCCTCCCTTCAGTCCTCCTAGCTTTTCCTCCATTGCATCATTCCGCAGACTGGCTAGCGCAGGCAGCCAGTGAGGGAGAGCAATACATGAAGAGAAAGGATGTTCTCGTATGTTAAGGCACTGCCTGGGCTCCCAGGGAAGCACAGTTCTATTCCTGGCTCTGCCACAGGCTTCCTATGTTATGCTGGGTGAAATCTGTCATCATCATGCATAGATGTGTGGGTGGGTGCTAAAGTTGCACAGGGAACCTTGATTCTGTCATTTCCTAACTTTTGAGTGTTTCGCTTGTGCAACTTTAACAGTCCTTTAACATAGTTATTTTGTTGCAGTGAAAAAGTAAAAACAATTCAGAAATTTAGCTGTCTACGCCGCAATTAAACAGCCCCTTAGCCTGTGCTCTGTGAGCCCAAGTCAGCTGGCATAGGCCAGTCATGGGTGTCTAATTGCAGTGTAGACATACCCTCTCAGGCCAGACTATCCTGTGGCCTGCTCCAGCATTTGAAATGAGGAAACAAGCCCTCTCTCAGGGACGAGGAGTTTCCTTTCTCTCTCTTCCTTCCCTCTCCACTCTCTGCAAATGGGAACCAGCCAGTCCTGACACCATTTCAGGGTGCAGGCAGGTGCAGAAAGAGCAGAGAGGCCCATGGTGTAAACATCAGTTTTTCATGTACAACAGCTGTTTTTAATGCACTTCCCAGGGCCCCATGCTGGGCCCTTGTGACCCAATCCCCCCAGCTGCCGTGGAAGATGGGGTATATCAGTGTTGTTTCATTGACTTTCACAGCAGTTTTGCAGCTGAGGATCTGGCCCTACAAACATAAACTTGTCATTTTCATTTAGGGAAACATATAACTCAGTGCACAGTCTCCAGTTACTGGTATATTTCAGGCTAACAATAATTACAGGATGCAATTCCCTATGCAACCTAGAGCTCCATGATTCTAGATCTTCCACTGAAAACTCAGACAAGTCTGACTTAACCCACATTAGTGCATTAAAAAACCTGTCATACCTATTAGTATTCAAAGAAACTTTACAAGTGCAGTGTTTTCAGCAGATGAATATACACATGAAAACCTTATAGCTGTTTCTACTTTATTTTGCTTCATACATATTTGATATTTTTTCCATGATGTTAACTTTGGATTGTCTGTAAACAGTCCTCCCACTCTGGCCAATTTGTTTCCTCCAATAGTCTAGGAGCTACTAATGGATAAGAAAATAATTCTTTATTTCCTTGAGAGAGAGAGAGAGAGAGACCATTTCCACTAGGCAAGCCTGGAAGTATTATTCACAAGCCAGACCACAACGAATGTCCGACTATGGATCAGACTATCAGCCAGTGTAAATTAGTGTAATGCCAGTGTAAGAGGCAATGGAAAGGAGATTTTTATTTATCTGTAGCTTTATCCCAAACCCAGAGGGTTACAAGCCTTTGCCAAAGGATGAATATGAATTTCTGGAGGGCATCATTTCTTTTATTAGAGCACATTACTCTAAAGATGTTACATTTTTGCCACATTTGTCTTCAATAACCCGCTCCCCAGTGTTTTGTGGATTAAAATGTCCCAATGTACTAATATTTTAAATTGACAGCCCTGCGAGTACAATATACAATTTGCTACAACGACACGCAGCAGCCTTGATCTATACAGAGTGGCGGCACACATTCTCAATCTCAGCTTTTGCTGTGTGTTTGACACTCTTGCCTTAGCTAGAGTTTTCCATTGTAGACATTGCTTGCATTTCGAAGATGAAAGACAAGAAGATGGGGGGGAAAGAGACTTTTTGGAAAAGAAAAACCTTTTGTGCCCGCTGTATAAATCACAAAGAAGCAAAAATGGCACAAGTCCAAGTTTTTGTTTTTCTTCCTTTATGGGTCACCTTTGATGCTGTATTTGAGGAATTATGTTATGTTCTGTGGAGTTTTTTGTGCTACAACTCTTCAGCACCAAAATAGCAGCTGAATAAAATTCCTCCTCTTGTTTGTCATTCCATGAAATATGAAGGTTCTATCCCTGTCTATTGGACTTTATCATGACTGGACCTTGACCTTTCAGACTACAGATAGATTCTTCTTGGCTTACTCAGTCTTAAAGGTATACTTCCAATTCATTTAGTTTTCAGTAGATGAGCGCCTGTCCAATCTTACTGTGGAGGATGATAAGAATGAAAGTCGAAACAACATGTACTTGATTAGGGTGCAATCCTGTGAAGGGCTGAGTAGTCTCAACTCCCATAGTTCAGGCGTTGAAAGCACTCAGCACCTTCCAGATTGAGTCGTTAGGCAGGGGCCATATCGAAGACAAACCAAATGGAATTAATGCAATTTTGTTTCTGAAATGCTGCCCTCTGTTGCAAATTCAATTTTAAAGCTTCCACAGAGCTTAGATATAGGATAGAGGGAGCCTGTTTTGTCCAGTAGTGTTCCTCCGGGAATACTTGCTGAGAACTTGGCTGGTAGTATTTTTGTTGCTGTTGAATATTCCTATCATATTTCAGTAGCACCTAAGGGTTAAGGCCCCAGACATGATACCAATAAAACAAAATGTCTAGATTTGTATTGCTACAGCTTTTACAGGTTCTTGAATTTCTGGTTAAGATGAACTGTAAATCAAGGTTTCGATTGACTTCTAACTATTTAATAAAACTAGCAGAGAATTAAAATAATTTTAATCCAGGGGGCGATGCAAGTGCAAAGTGTTATCTTGTTTATCTTTGCACTGAGTGCAGCATTGCTTAGCCTCACAAGTTCTGAATGTTTCACCTAACAAAGTTACACATTTTAATTACGCTTGTGGTTTAAAATTCAGGTAAGTTAATTAAAGTCAGTCTGTTCCCTAGAAGAACATGCTGATCTTGGGTATGAAATCTTCTGGCTTAAGAGGAATGTTACAGTTACTGATTACAGACGTTCTTTCACCCAAAATGCAGAGGGTTCCTTGGCCTATTAATTACAGAGACACACACATCCTGTTCTCTTTGGTTCAATCCACTGGAAAAATTCAAAATGACCATTTGCCATATATTGATCTATATATAGACAAAGCTATGCTGTGTGTGTGTATATTTCCCACAAAGGGAAATCTCTCTCTATATATATATATTTGTAAAAAGAAAAGGAGGACTTGTGGCACCTTAGAGACTAACAAATTTATTAGAGCATAAGCTTTCGTGAGCTACAGCTCACTTCATCGGATGCATACAGTGGCTGTATACTGTAGCTCACGAAAGCTTATGCTCTAATAAATTTGTTAGTCTCCAAGGTGCCACAAGTCCTCCTTTTCTTTTTACGGATACAGACTAACATGGCTGCTAGTCGGAAACCTGTCATATATATATTTATTTCTCTTTGTGGGAAATCTCAGAACAAAGACTTGGCAATAAACACCACTTTCGTTTGCAAATGGGAGAGACAGCCATTGATATCAATGAAGCTAAGACAATTTACACTGGCTCAGGATCTTGACCAGTCTGTAACCTGGGTGTACAGTGAAAGAGTAGAGAATTTGCTCAAAGAGAACCTAGACATTTTTGCATTTCTGCCTAGATAACATAAGTCAAAAATCCCTTACCATTTAGAAGAGAATAATCAAGGAGAGACCAGGACTTCAAGTATGCATGCATGGCAAGAGGAAGAAGTGGTGTTTAAAGGTCAGAGTGCTCTCCTGAGTCTGAATAAGAGGGCTGTATTGAAAGGGCAAAGGAAACATTTAACAGAGAAATTTCAGCTCCTATGTCTCCTCATCAGGTGCTGCACAGAAGAGGTAGAATCAGAGTGAAAACTGCAATGCTGGCTAGGTGTTTAAAGCAAAATGGAAAATAAATGAGCCATTGCTTTTTATTTTAATGAGGAGGAATGGATTTGTGCTCTTTTTAGCTTCTTTATGGCATAAAAGAGCAGCTGGAATATTTTTCATTAACCAAAATGTTTTTTTCTGCCCTTAAAAACAACAAAAAGCCTCCCAACCCCAAATCAATGGAAAATATCAGGAAAGTCATGACTGTTTTCCTTGCTTTTGGTGAAGGACTTGGTTGGGAATCTCAGACATAAGCCTTTAATCTAACAGGTGGGACGTTATATTTTTTGAACAAAGACACCTTTTCTCCCAAGTGCTTTTCAGACATTTGAGTTATATAGGCATTAGCAAAAACAAATGAGAAACCATTTGTAAACAGTCTGTCTAAAAAATATTAGTCTGACTAAAATACTGAGTCTGGCTAAAACCATTATTAAAATCACTTAGGTTTCATTTAGATGGCCTGTCAGTTATCAGACTATAGGTTCTTTGATCATCCACAGAATCTTCCAGGGAAAGCAGAATAGGCCTGAATTTCTAATTTTAATAAAACCTCAGAAAACCAAAACTTTCCTTAAACACATTTAATAAAGGAAAGAGTACAAATACATTTTTAAATTTTAATTTACAGGGCACTTTAAAAGCATGTAAGTGGCAACTCTTGTGAGATTGCTGGAGGAGAAGATTACCAAAAAGATGCTCCCTTTGGCAAATGTTAAACAAGCTGCACCAGATCTTGACTGGCTCTTGTAGGAGCTGGTGAGCATTAAAAACAACCAAATCAGAGGGTGAGCTGCCTGGATCAAGATTGTAAAAGGATTTATAGGTCAGCATGGGCATCTTTATTCTGATACACAAACGTGAAAGTAGTGGTACAGCTTATATAATAAACTGCACAGTATGTGTCACTGACAACCCTGAAAATACTGCTAGTAGAAGTCAAAGGTTTGGTTAGGACTAGTTCACGCCGTACAACAATCAATATCACAGGGACACACTATAGTAACTTAAAAGTTTATCATGTTGACTGTGGGAGCTGCATGCTGAAAAGTCTGCAGCTTTTGTAAATTGTACCGTTTGGAGAGAGATCATGGCACTTCAGTCTCTAACCAAGCCTTTTCCCAAAGGAAGGTCTGCAGTGTTTGGAACAGATTTGGGATGCATAACAAGAAGCCGAAGGTGCCACAACCAGATAAGATATCTTAAGACACATCTCCACCCTTTAAAGCATTCTCTTTAGTCATTGGGATCTTTGCCTCATTGCTATTTGAATTTACTACTAATTGCTGCTGTGATTAGTACCAAATTGGCTAAAGATATCCAAAATGTCCAGACTTTTAATAGGTACTGTACTAAAAATCTCCTTTCTAAACATATTAAACTGCGTGATATCAGGAAAGTTCACTTTTGATTGAGATTGTCCATGATCTGTAACTACACATCTGCTTCTGAAGACAATCAATTATGAAATTTAAATTAAATAATGTACATACTGTCGGGGATGGGATAGAGTTGAGATCATAAGTGCTCTGTCACCTAGGCGATGGAACTTGCTGCTATAGTAACCTGAAAATGGCATTACTCATTAAATATGAATTTTAAGAAACAGAAAGCATTGAAGTTACAAGAAAGGGGTTTAAATCTCCTCTGTATAATCAAATTAAACCACCTACTGTACTTTTAAAATATTTACAGGAAAGGTCAAATATGCCCATAATGAAAGGTTTTATTCCAGACAATTTGATTTCAAACTGTGCATTGTAAAACATGGAGCCAATCCTCACACACAAAACTGGTGGATACGCAGTTACATGCCGCCATGCACATCATCTCTGGCACCCTGCATCCGACTCCACTCCCATGGCTCCCAGTTCTGAGCAATATTGCTCCTCCTCATATCAGATGAGAGGTTGCCACTGGCGAGTTACTGGAGAAAGTATGCGCCAACTCAAGCCTGCCGCTGCACAATGACCTTTTTAAACCACCAGCTGCACGTTTGCTGTCACGTCACCCATTATGGTCTCATCCACCATGCGAGGACGTTAGGGCAGAAACCCTCTGGCGAGAGGAGTGGAATCCATTATAATCCCCAACCAGTCCCTCGTTGCCAATCCCAAAAATCTGCCCGCCTGGTTTTGACCTGCCCCATTGCCATTGGTCCCTGTTGAACAGGTTCCGGACCGGGCACGGTCTCTGTGCAGCCAACCGGTATCTCTGAGGCTTTCGTGACCTCCCTTTGTGCAGCTGCTGACCACGTTCACCGGTGGCCTAGAAGAACTGTATCACGCCACTGAAGATGCCATTGCTTGGCTAGACGACGATGCACACGCTAAATAAAATAACTGTAAAATACATTCCTTTTGCACAGAAATGCAACACAGCTGCCTATTGCTGTTTGTTTCATCCATTGACACTTAGAACTCATGCAATTAGCTGAAACAGAGCATATTGAATTGCTTTTTCAGTGCTTGTATATTGGCACTTCTGGCTACTAATTACTGTGGCATTATTCGACTTGACCTGATGATTTAACTATGAAACTATCCCTTCTGTTCAATAAGGGATTACCAATATGTCATAGAGCTTGGGCCAGCCAGCTTAAAACACAGGTTGGCAACAGATTGTGCTGAGAAGGGTTCCAGTGTTCTCTCCCATCCTCCCACAACTTGTCTTTATGATTAGGCTTGGAAAGATTAGATTTTTGTCAGTAAATGTCAATTTCACCAAATACACACCACCCCCAACAAAAAAGTATTTCCATCTATGATAATCAAAAATTTCAGGGAGACAAAGTAAGAAAAATGCTGCTTGAGAACTTAGTAGAGTTTCACTGAAGGATATTTACTTGGTATATTTTGATATGTGATGCTGACAATTTGTATTTTAATGGTTATCAAGCTTTAACTTTTTGAATCTCAAAGGCTACTGTCATTACATAATTATTGTCTGACCCCTTGCATGATTTTCTACAACTGGCCATTTAAATAGATAAAAATAAAATAGCTTAAAAATAAACGTTGATATTACCCGTCAAAATGATAAAAACATAAACATTGGATTCTGCCAAGCCTATTTATGATGGAGACTCTGCTGCTGCATTGAAAGGAGTCTGATTAGTATACAAGATCTTCTGGCTGCCGATGGAGCCCTAGAAGATTATCCCTGAAGACTGAATTCTGCAGAGCATCAGGACCCGAAGAGGCTATCTGCAAGATTCGTCCTCTCTCCCTTTGGAAAATAAGTCCATCTTGCAGTTACAGAGCCTAGTTGCAGAACACTCCTCTCGTTTGTATACAGTCTTTGATATTAAATAACAGAAATAAGGGGAGTGTTAATGACTCTTATAGTTAAGGTTGCATGAGTGTTTCCATTATTCTTAATTCCTTTTTGAGTTTCTCTCGGTTTTCCAAAATGTTCACTTATCAGGGAGAAGTTTCCTAGATTTGTCATTTGCCTACAAGGATTTTTTTTTAAAGTTTGCATAACAAATAGTTCAGCTGCTTGAGAACAATGAAAGTGATAAGTAATTACCATTGTAGACAAAAAAAAAAAATCTTGAAACCTTTTTTCCCCCCAACAAAGCTCTCCTGGAGGAATGCCCCTTTGAGTTTTTGGATGACAATTTGGCTTTAATTGGTGTGCCAGGTGAAAGTGTTTGTAAACACCGCTGTATATCTGAATATTAATGTATGCTGGCAGGTCTCTACTGTGCCTTGCACAGTGCCACAACTTTCAACAGACTCAAATGTCTAAATCTTCATTCAGTTCAATTAGCTTGCATACATGGTATTGGTGGGAGTAGATACCGCCATAGCTACTTTCCCTGTAGATACCATACTCTAGTGCAGTGGCTCTCAAGCTTTTTTCACATGTGATCTAGACTTCACCCATGGTTTCTTTCCAGACCTCACCCCAAATCCCACTATGCATTATATTAGGTGTTCTATGAACATGCCACAGGACAGCTTCTGCCCCAAAGAGCCTGAAGTCTAAAAAGACCTAAGGAGAAAAACAAACAAAAGGATCACGATACAACATACATAAAAATAGTTAGCATTGTGATAGGTACATGTCTTGTAAGTTTCATTTTTTTGAAGAAACAAGCTACATAGGAAAACTGCATGGTGAGTTATCATAATACATTTTATCACGTCCCCCACCCCCGCTCCCCTGGCAATTACACCTATGAACCCTATCAGTTGGCCAGTTCCCCATAGGGGGATCACTGGGTCTCTAGAAGGGATCTGAAGGAGGGAAGCACAGAGATTTTTGCAGTCCTGTTTGGGGAAGACTGTTCCATGCTTAATGGTGGCATGAAAGAGAGTGCAGAGCGAAGGGAATGACTGGTCATTCAAAGGTGGCACAGCATCATTATTGGTGGAGGAAGTAGTTATAATCTACCGTGACTTGGGAACCAACAATTTCAGAGCCCCTTGTTCCCTCTTCAGCTAGTAGATGCAGTTGCGTCCTGGAGAATGCTTTTGCTGGCTGTCTTCAGGAGTGAACTACTTAAGAGGTGAGTGACAGGTATTCTTGGTGAAGGTCCCTTGGTTCTGGCATTCATTCCGTGTGGCCCACCCAAATGAGTATTTGGTGATTTTTAGGATGCAATTGAATTTGTGTGCTCTGGATTTTATTCAATTTGGGCTGCCAGCGAAGAGACACTTAAAGGATAGGGGCTAGATCGATTTCTGCTGACTGCTGGTTGTAGCTTCTTTGAATTTTTGTGATATGTGCTCACAATATAAATAAATGTGACTCTCCTTCGCCCTGGAAGCTTTGTGTCAACCATGAAATACAGAGATCTTATTGACTATTAATTAGGTGCCTGAGGAGTATGGAGAGAATGCTGCACATTGCTAGGAGAATGCACTTAGGGACTGATGATTATTCCTGAGTGATCCAATTTTCAGTAGCTTTCGGTACTTTAAACAAGATAAAGGCAATTTTCCAAGTGTCTGAATGAAAAGATTGCTCACTGAGTCATTTCCCCCACAGGACGGTGACAGCGTGAGAGGATGCTCAGACGATTGTTCAGCTCTCATTGTTAGTAGGGTAAAACAGACATCACATCTCCGAAAGGCTGGCCAGGATGTCAATGATCACAATCGCATGTAGGGTGTGTTTTCAGCATTAGGTTGCAGTATAGGGAAACACTTGAAGGAAGGCAAAAAGGCCAGTGTGTTTAAATCCCCAGTTGTGGTGAGCGGGGAAATAACAGTCCTAAATCCTATAAATGTTTGATCAATGAATTGACACTAGTTACAGCTGTAGGTAGCTAGAGGGGTTTTAGGGATTCCTGCTCCACCCTTACAGTATGTTAGTAACTACTGGTGTGGTGTCCTGTGATAGTCCTTCACTTCCACTAACAGCTGTAATGAGGACTTAAATGTCCACTTCCTGCCATGTCAGAATGAGCCCTCCTGAGTGCAGTACAAAATCTGGAGACATTCCTCAGGATCTGCCATTTGGTGAAGGGGAGCAAACTCATTTTTGGGTTCATCCCTGTTGTAAAAACACTACAGTACCTATCCCAGGTTTGTGGAAATCAGCACATCACCTGCTGCAGGCTCGATGGGATTGATCTTTCCTCCCCAACTAAAAATTGCTGGAGAGTTGGTGTTGATATTCTGTTTCGTGCACCTGCTCTCTTCAGAGTAGGTGTTCCGTAAGGAGGCATTTTACCCATGCTGAGCTTAGTCACTTTCACTCATAGTAGCCCTAAAGCAGAATTGCAATGCTGCTGTCCCTCACCAGTAGCCAGCTTGATAGAAGAACAAATACAACAAAAAAGAAGAGGAAATCAGGAAATGCTATATTGGATCACACCATTGTGTATCAAGTCTTGTATATGCTGCTTCAAAAAAGTTGAGTTCACGGCCTGGCCTCAATATAATGCATCTGGTCAACTCTACAATGTTGTACATAGTGGTGAAAGTTCTTTCTGATCCCATACAGGTGATCATCTTACGACCTGTAGTATGAGATATGATTGCCATTGTCTTCACTAACTACAAGTGCACGTGTATGTTTGTGTATAAAATATCAGTACAAACTTCCATATTCTCATAAAATTATCCAGCCCTTTTTATGGGCAGCTGAAGTGGTCATATTCCAAACCTTGATGTTCCTAGCATTCAAAAGTCCATGATGATTAAGGGCACATTCATTTGGAGACCAGTATCTAGCAGTGTAGAAGATCAATGCTACCAGGCTCCAGCTTTTCAGTCTCCAGGAATTAGACTCTATTTATTCTTACCCTTTAAGAATAACAGGTATGTAATTTTCTCCTAAGTATGTAATGCTAATAGATCCCCACTCTGTGCCTTCTACTGTGTCTAACCATCAGTTCCATTTCTGAACCAAAGGTAGGAAGCACAAAAGAATGGAGCTATTAGGGGTCACTGTACTATCTCAGCACGGTCAGGCTTGTGCCACCCACTGGTGAGGCAAATTAATGAATCTAGGGCAATTAAACTATGAGTATGCTCACTGGTTATGAAATCGAATGGGGTGTGATTTAGGAGTGAAATTATATTCTATATTTGATGATATACTTAAATTACAGGTAATTTCCCTGTCTCTTCCAATTAAACAAGTTAATTACAGGTATGTATGTTGCAAAGAACAAAGCAAAGATATGGGTGCACTTTCTATCTCTGTGTGTACTCCTTTAAAAAGTGCATTATGGATCTTTACCAGGAACCCAGAGGTTTTCTATCCCAGCTAATGTGTAATCAATATATCACAGGAAGGTAAAATGAATAAATACAATCAGCTGATTACTGAGCACTGCACATTTTTACAGTGCAGCATTTAGCAGAAGCCACTGTAGGAGATACAATGGGAAAACTGAATTATTTAATGGCTCTAAAATTCACACTTCCTCCCATCCTTGCGATACGTACGGTTGCTCTATGAAAACAACGCCATAAAAACCAACCACCCAAACAAAAAACCCAAGCTGGTTCAAGATATATTAAAGATTGCTTTCCAATGCTGTCTGTACTGCTTTAGTCCTTTAGATGGATTCCTTGGTTTCTCCATTAGGTAGCGCATTTTAAAAAAGTGCCAGAGAATGGGTTGCTTCTTCGATAAAAGTTTATAAAGTCCCCACTGATCCATTACTTCAGAAGTGCTAGCATGCTGGTGTTTTTAATGAAAGATCGGTCAAGTTAATTGTTCCTGGGATTCAACTTAATTGCATACAGGAGATTAGAAACTTTGTTTTAGTGGCCTACTAAAGTATCGGGGGTGTTTAATAAAGTGAAGGGGGTGGCAATTTTAAACTGAAACCTGCCACTGAATAATAGAAATGATGGTAGGTTTCAGTTAGATCTTTTATATGAAACACCTCTAGGTCTCCCATGCAAGAAAAGGAACATTTTTTTTAAACTGTGCTACTGATCAACTTTAGGTTAAGTTCGTGTCAGCATTTATATTTAAAAAAACTCAGACGAGTGGGTTTTGTAGCTGGAGTGTGTTTCTTAATGAAAAATTGCTGTACCCTGAAACTTGGCATATGATGGCCAGAGTGATTTTTCTTAACACATTTAAAATAAATTACTTGGCTAGGTATATAGGTATATAAACAAAAAAAGAGGAGATTTATCAGAAGGACACGTGTCAATTGTATTGAATGGAAAAGCTTTGATTTAAAATAACTGAAGCAGTTAAGGATTTTAGAACTTAATCTGTTCTAGGGAAACATCCAGTGACCTATGAAGATTGTTTTTTGTTTTATTTTTAATTCACCGTACTGTAACTGAGAAGAAAGCACCTCCAGCTCGACCACCATTTCTGTGTGGGATGGAGATGATATATGTGTTCCTGCTGTCTTCACAAGAGCTTCTGACTAGCAAACTGGTTTGGGGTCTGTGCATATTCCCATTGACACACCCGCACAAATGATGAAATAAACCTAGTGGAGCCATGCTGACTGACTTTGGCTCCATTCAGGAACCAGGGGGAAAGAAGGCTGATAATGCAGACAGTGCATAATGTGTAATGAAAGAGGTGTGGGGGCTCAAGCAATTAGCCGCCGGGGCTCAAGCAATGTTTTTACATTCATAACGGATGCAGCAAACCCAGGGCTATGAACTGCCACACCTAGAGGTGCTGGGGCTCAGCCCCAGCTCAAATTAAGCCCTGGATACAGACTCCATAACTTCCAACATAGTGGTTCCCCCCCACATCGTGTTGGAAACTTGGGACTTTTACACGGTTTGTTGGTTTCAGTCTTTCCAAATTGCAGACACTACCACAGAGCCAGCAGGGGAGGCAAGGAGCCTGAACTGCCCACTCAGCCCTAGACATGAGTCCTTCGTAACTAGGGCCCTACCAAATTCATGGTCAGACCATGTTAAAAATAATAAATTTCATGATTTTGGCTATTTAAATCTGAAATGTCACGGTGTTGTAATTGTAGGGGTCCTGACCCCAAAAGGAGTTGTGAGGGGGGAGTCACAAGGTTATTGTAGGGGGGGTTGCATTACTGCTACCCTGACTTCTGCGCTGCTGCTGGCAGCGACGCTGTCTTCAGAGCTGGGCAGCTGGAAAGCGGTGGCTGCTGGCCAGGAGCCCGGAGCTGCCAGCAGCAGCAATGCAGAAGTAAGGATGCATGGTGTGGTACTGCCACCCTTACTTCTGCCCTGCTGCCTTCAGAGCTGGGCCCTCAGTCACCAGCCACCACTCTCCAGCCGCCCAGATCTGACAGCAGCGGCGCAGAAGTCAGGGTGGCATGATATGGTATGGTATTGCCACCCCGACTCCTGCGCTGCTGCTGGCCGGGGGCACTGCCTTGAGAGATGGGCGCCTGGCCCACAGCCGCCACTCTCCAGTCGCGCAGCTCTGAAGGCAGCACAGAAGTAAGAGTGGCAATACTGTGACCCCCCCCGCAACTCCCTTTTGGGTCAGGACCCCCAATCTGAGAAACAATGGTCTCCCCAGTGAAATCTGTATAGTGTAGGGTAAAAGCACACAAAAGATCAGATTTCATGGGGGGAGACCAGATTTCATGGTCTGTGACGTGTTTTTCATGGCCGTGCATTTGGTAGGGCCCTATTCATAAGAGAGAATGGATAGATTATTTGGGAATATTGGCTTCAGCCACAGTATCTGTTCTGTGAACTGGGGACTCGACCCTTCCGTGCGGTCAATCTGACGCATTGGCTCAGCATTCCTGTCAGTTTAAAAAAAGCATGAACTATTGTACACAGGAGGCAGCCAGGGTAGCTCTGTTCTTTATCGATAGCATTTGGGTTGCATAAGAAGTAAAGAAACGTTATCACTATAGGGAGTTTTTGTGCTAACAAAACACTGTATTATGCTACTTTTCATTACATTTCTCCCTAGCAAATCAACAAACTAATTCTATCAGGACTTCATTAATTAGCTTCAGAAGCCTCATGCTTAATTCTTTCACCATCCTTCTCAAATGTGAATGATATAAAACCTCCATTACGTCTCTCCCCAGTTCTGCTCTCCCCAGTTCTGCAATCAGATCCATGTAGGCAGATTCTCCCCATGTGGATAAAATTGGAGGACTGGTGCTTTAGATTGTAGGTGTTATGGGGCAAGAACCATAATTTCATATATGTTTGTATGGAGCCTTAGGCTGTGGAGCCCTGATCTGGATTTGGGTCTTTGGGTGCAATGGCGGTATTCATATTTAATAACAATATATGAATAAGAAGGTTGTTCTCTTAGTGCGTGGCCTTAAATAAATCAGAGGGCATTGTGTGAACGTTCACTGTTATTTATCAGCATTTCTTGTGAGATTTAGCTTTATTCTTGTTTTGATCCCTGAGTTTTGAGTTTGATCTCTGACTTCTTGTGTGACAGAAGGAGACATGTTGGATAGTTTTTTTATCACTTGAGTGGGGATAAGTAAAGCAGCATTGTTACCACCACAGGGGGTTCTTTTACCAACAAGAGCATTTATTAGTATGGCAGCAGGGCCAAAATAATTGCAAAAGGCTAAATTATTGGCAAGGTCAGAAATGTTATTCAAACTGCGCAGCCTAATGGAATGAACATAGGGCTGGGGAGAGGAATTCCTGAACTCTAAGCCTGGGTGCATCAGCAAGGTCACTTAGGGCAAAATTTTCACCCCCCCCCCCCCAAGTGCCAACTTTTTTGAGTGTCCAGCTTGAGATGCCTGGGGCCTTTAAGTGCACAGCATCTCTGAAAATCCAGGTCCATGATATCTCAAATTGAGCTCCCAAATGGGAGACTACTTTGGAAAACTGTGGCCTTAAACTTTTTGTGTATTAAAACAGGGATCCTGATACATTTACCTGCCTCCCGGGGTGTTGTGAGGTTTCATTAGTTAATGTCTGTATAATGTTTCAGAATTGTAAAATGGTAGCTAAGTGCTAAGTATTATGATTGTTACGATTCAAGTTTTAATCACTGCCAACAATTCCTTCTGCAAATGAAGTTCAGCACTGGATTATTCCAAAATATTATCTAAAGCAGCAGCATTCAGCTATTCACAGCCAGAAAGTCACTCTGTCATCAGTTGGAGCCCCAGAGAGTCACAGAATTAATCACATTAGATTTTTTTTTAAATGTGCATAACGCATTTATTATAAAATAAATGTCACACTTAGGCTATGTCTACACTACAAGCTAGGAGTGTGATTCCCCTGCTCGTGTACACATACTCTCATTGAGCTAACATGAGTATAAATAGCAGTGGGTACGTACTCAGCCCAGCTAAGCCATGCTGCTGCTGCCCCTACTCATGCCTCCCCAGCTCCACTGTATTATTTAGACTCGTCCTTGCTCAGTGAGACTGGTGCAATTGTGTACATGAGCAGGGGACTCACACCGTAGCTTAGAGTGTAGACATAGCCTATAAGGGACAGCAGGGTAAGCTCACTTCCACCTGAAAATGCTGGGAACCTATTGTTAGAATCATAGAATATCAGGGTTGGAAGGGACCTCAGAAGGTCATCTAGTCCAACCCCCTGCTCAAAGGGGGACCAATCCCCAATTATTTTTTTTTGCCCCAGATCCCAAAGTGGCCCTCTCAAGGATTGAGCTCACAACCCTGGCTTTAGCAGGCCAATGCTCAAACCACTGAGCTATCCCTCCCCCCTGAACTAGCAAATGTTACTATCACTGAAGAGATTAGAAAGTATATTTTTTCTGATTTCTTTATTTAGCACATTGGCCAGCATCTGCAGTTCTTTACTCAGCACTTTGTATACAAATGGTTTCAGTATAGCCACTAGGAAATGAATCAGTTTCCCCCTGTTGTTTGTGTAGGCCTGTAGCATGCTGCAGCCCAGAGCTGGCTTTAAATGAGCTCCGGTCCTGCCTTGTGACAAAGTCTGACAGTTAAACAAAACTGAAATAAAACTGGTGAGGGTTTTTCTCCCAACTCTCCTCTGCAGCCTGGAGTCCAGGCTGCTCTCTTTTTCCCTACCACAAGGAAAGGCTAGCAGTGCCTCCTCTTCCTACCAGTATCTCTCCTACTCTAAAGGTAGAGGCGGATGATAAGATACACTTCTTCCAGAGAGGGGAGCCCTGCTCTACCCTACATTACGAGGCTCCTGATTCCAGGTATGTCTACACTGCACCTGGGAGGTGTGGTTCCCAGCATAGACAGACTCCTGGTAAAAATAGCAATGTGGTACGGCACCCGCTGAGGCTAGCAATCTGAGTCCAGGTCTGCCGAACCCCCTGGGTCCAAACAGTAACCTGGGTTTTTCCCAGAAACCACCTGTTTCCCCAGAACCACTTTCTCTTTCTGTGTCTGCTTCTGCCATGCTCTAGGTCTACATCTACTGCAGAGCTCTTGTAACAGGGTAGCCTGGCCTTCTGAGACTTCCCCCACGGGCTCCTGAGGGCCAGCATACCAATGAGAAACTCTGACACAACATGGGAGGAAACATCAATTTTATTTAAAAAAAAAAATTGGGAGGTGGGGGGTAGATACAGGCAAGTTAACTTCCCTGAAAGTCTTAAGTTTGGTGAAATTGATTAGTTTCAAGTTGAGTGTCTCTTTAAGACATTTATAAAATGGACGAAATGAAGGTTGAAGTATTTGACATTTTCACTTGTTAGTTTGATACTGGCAGAAATAATGATTGCATTCACCTGTCCCTCTGCACCTGTTGTTTTAGGAGTTGATCCTGCAAAGATCCTTATTAGCCTAACTTCAGTGGTAGGCAAATTGGTTGAAACTATAGTAAAGAACAGAATGATCAGACACACAGATGAACACCATTTTTGGGGGGAAGAGTCAACATGGCTTTTGTAAAGGGAAATCATGCCTCACCAATCTATTAGAATTCTTTGAGGGGGTCAACAAGCATGTTGACAAGAGGGATCCAGTGGATATAGTGTACTTAGATTTTCAGAAGGCCTTTGACAAGGTCCCTCACCAAAGGCTCTTAAGCAAAGTAAGCAGTCATGGGATAAGAGGGAAGGTTCTCTCAGAGAACAATAACTGGTTAAAAGACAGAAAACAAAGGGTACCTTCACTATAATGTGCAGTTCTGGTCACCCCATCTCAAAAAAGAGATATTAAAATTGGAAAAGGTACAGAGAAGGGAAACAAAAATTATTCGGGGTATGGAACAGCTTCTGTATGAGGTGAGATTAAAAATGGGATGTTTCAGCGTGGAAAAGAGACGACTAAAGGGGGATATGACAGAGGTCTATAAAATCATGAGTGGTGTGGGGAAAGTGAAAAAGGAAGTGTTGTTTATTCCTTTACACAACACAAGAACCAAGTCACCCAATGAAATTAATAGGCAGCAGATTTAAAACAAACAAAAGGAAGTGCTACTTTACACAACACACAGTGAACCTTTGAAACTCATTGCCAAGGGATGTTCTGAAGGCCAAAACTGTAACTGGGTTAAAAAAAGAACTACAGAAGTTCATGGAGAAAAGGTCCATCAATGGCTATAAGCCAAGATCGCCAGGGATGTAACCCTGTATACTGGGTGTCTCTAGCCTCTGTTTGCCAGAAGCTGGGCATGGACGACAGGGGATGGTTCACTCAATGATTACCTGTTCTGTTCATTCCCTATGAAGCACCTGGCATTGGCCACTCTCGAAAAACAGGATACTGGGCTAGATGGACCATTGGTCTGACCTAGTATGGCTGTTCTTAGAGACATCCTGATGAAACTGATTGAGTGGTTGCCTTAGGAAAAGATGATTGGTTGTGATCCTTTAAAGATATATGCACATGTTTAACTTTACTGGCTTGACTTTATGTGGTTACTTGCAGTGCATAAGTCTTTGCAGGATTGGGGCCATACATTGCCATATTTTTTCCAGAGGCCAATACCGCATCATCCTTCTGAGGATGTCTAATCTTATCAAACCTGAGCAGAGAGCTGTATGCATATGGTTCAAGTGCTACATATTGAGTAAAGCTGGTCCAATAGCGGTTGTGTTCTAGAAAACAAATCTCATAGACAGCTGACGTTTGAAATGTGACTACTGGCTGGTGCAGTAATCATCTTTATATGTATAAGAATGGATTTTTAACTTGTAACATTCAGAGCTTGAGTATGCTCTTCAGTGGTGCACATTACTAAACATCTTGTAAAATCAAGCCCTTTCCCCAAAATATAGGAAGATATGTGCTGCACATTGTTAGTATTTTTTATATAGCACCTGAAGGCATGCTAGGCACACAAAGGCAGAGGTCCCTGGCCTGAAGACCATGCAACCTAAGGTCCAAGTGAAGTGACTGCAGGATGAGGGCCTAATTTTAGACATGACACAAGTAGTGAGTGTAATGGAGGGGAAGGAATACGAAAAGACAAGGTTTACCCTGATAAAATCAAGTGTTTGCTCATTTATGGTAAGGGCACATCATGTTTGTTCCATTAGACTTATTTATTAATTGTAAATTAACTCACTTCTTGTAGGCCAAAGGCAATACAGGATTGATTTTTGGTTTTAGGGGGGATTCGCATGAGGAGAGGATGTTATGTGGAACAGGGATCAGGGGCATCACATATAGGGGTGCACCCTGTATCTGAAGAATCTGGTCTGTATATATCTTTGAGTTATCTAATGCATATTTAAACCATAGATCACAATGCCTCCATGAGAAATATTTTTCTTAAACTTACAAGCCTGAAAAGAGAGTAAAATAAATGCATAAAACCATGAACAACTAGCATTCTCTCTTACATGGAGAAAAGCAAGGTTAGGCAGAGTCTGTGTCCTCCCCCATTGTCTCTCTTGAATCTAGGATGTTTTGTCATAGAAGTGCTAAGTTTTATTATTTATTATTAATGTAGCACATCTGGTATGCAAAAGTCTCTGCAATCCCTAAACAATGGAGGTGATCAAATATGAATTCCAGCCTTAACTTTCAGCTGTTGGGTTTGCCAATTTAAGCCAGCTGCTACACTATTTTAACATTTAGGGCTAGATTAGATATCCTTACATTGACTAGTATCATACTCCATGAGTGGTCTCATTGGAGTTGTTAAACTACTCTTGGGGCAAAGCATTAGTAAACGCCAGGAAAGGTACCAGGATCTGATTAGTGATGGATGCTTTCCAAATACGTTTAAGAAATGCATGAGAATTTTTGTTTTTAAACTGGAATACTGAAGTGAGAAAACAAAGCCCAGCTTCCACTGTTGTGTGTTGTATTAGGACTAATTCAGGGCAAGTGTGACTCTAGCCATGATGGGGGAAAGACTTTATCCATGTAACTGATCCAAATCTTTGTCATTTGTACGCGGGGGAGGGAGGGGTGTAAGTAGGAGGGAAGAAAAGGGCACAAAGAGGAATGGGGTAAAGCGTTCCTTGGCTAAGCGGTTGCAGACGCTGTAACTTTTTCATGCGTCTGATCAGCTCCTGCAGCGCAAAAGGCGCCCTGCAAACCCAGCGCGCTGGGAAAGGCTGTAGCTGTGTGTAACCGGTGTGTTGCACGGAGCTCCTCTTCTCCCCCCATCCCCTGGAGCCAGAAACCCAGGGGCGCCGTTTCCACCCAGAGAGGCCAGTTTCACAACGCGGAGCGGGTGCCCGGAGGGGAAGCACGGAGCGGCCCTTAACTCTTGCAGGGACTGACTTGCGGCGCCTGCGCCGGTGCTGCCGGGTGTGAGCGGCGGCGGCGGCGCGAGCGGGCTGTCCCGGGGCGCAGCGCAGCGCAGAGCCATGGTGAAGATCAGCTTCCCGCAGCCGGCGGCTGGGCTCAAGCCGGAGAAGGCGGCGGAGGGCGATGGGGCCCATTCGGAAATTCTCCTGCCTCCGTGCGCGGTGAGTCGGGGCGCTCTCTGCCCCGGGCCCGGGGAGCAGCAGGGCGCAGTGCGCCCCCAGCCTCCGCGGTGCCCGGGGAGCCGGGGTGGCCGCTCTGTGGGCGGCCCGTGCCTTGGGCTAGGGGCTCCCCCCTGCACGGTGAGCCTGGCGTTGGGGGCTCCAGGCAGGGCAGCGCCCCCCCCCCCTCCCCGCACGGTAAGCCTGGCGTTGGGGGCTCCAGGCAGGGCAGCGCCCCCCCCCCCCTCCCCGCACGGTGAGCCTGGCGCTGGGGGCTTCAGGCAGGGCAGCGCCACCCTGCCATGAGCTGGGGTGAGTGTCCAGATGTGTTTTCCCATCCCCTACCCGGTTCCTAATCCACCCCGAGTCCAGCTTGTTTGGGGGGAAGGTGCTACAGAATGCATCTGTGCTTGCTTCCTCCGTGTATTGTGAGTAGGGGAAGCCCCGAGTGTCTCCCCCCTCAGCCCCCCGTCCCCCTTGTGCTTTGCTAGTCTTGGTGGCCGCGGGGCTTGTGGGGTCATTTTAGGCCCCAGAGCCGGAGCAGCGAGCTTGGGGCGCACAGAGAGCGCGTGCTGGCTTGGTAAAAAATGTGCATTGCCTCCCGCGCTGGTTTGGGTCT
Source organism: Chelonia mydas (assembly GCF_015237465.2). NCBI lineage: Eukaryota > Metazoa > Chordata > Testudines > Cheloniidae > Chelonia > Chelonia mydas. The sequence goes on from NC_057855.1 coordinate 41,942,323, forward strand.
CTTATTTTGCTACAGAGCTTTTAAAGTGAAATCCTGCTTGCGAAGGCGGTTTACCTCTTCCACCCCCTGGGCGGTAGTGCCCTGGTAGAGTGGGGGAGCCCAGAAATGATGTTCACGATGGCTCTGGTGCCTGCTTTTGCTTCGTTTTAGGCTTCCTTGATACCACCCCGCTCCGCTGCTGCAGTCCTGCTGCGTTTCAGTTGTGTTTGATCTTTTCCTTGCACGTTTTCCCTCCTACCTAGAAGGAATGGCTGTCATTTCCCTTCGAGATTTAAATAGCCCTGACTCCAGAGCCTGCCTGGAACATAAATAAAACAGCCCCCTTTACCATTTGGGCTTTGTGTGTGTGTGTGTGTGTTTGTTTCTAGATAGTTGAGTCTGTATGGGGAGATCTCTTCCTCCTTCAACTCCCAACAACCCAACCCATCCCATCCCATCTCCAGATATCCTGCTGAGTCCCTGGGGTGGGCACTGCCTTTGTCCCTGTTAGTTAGGAAACTGTCCTTGACTCTTGTGAACTGCAGCCCCCTTTGTCTGGATGTTAGATGGACTTGGAATGAAAAAGACATCAGCAGATCTTGGCACACCGTTGACTTGTCAGGTAAACGAGTCCGGATGTCCCAGTAACATGTGTTCCCCCCCCACCCCCATAGCTGGCCTCACTTATGTTTGCTGTTAAAGGGCTGCCCATTGAAACAAGGGCCCATTCTTTTCTACCTGTTCCTGAAGTCATATAATGCTGAATTTGTGACATCAGCCAGTTCCATGGCAACAGATTGTGATGACATAGGTACAAGATTATAATTGTACTGCTCAATCAGGGAGAAGCTGGGATGTGAGAGGGGGAGACATTGGGTGTTTGCTTGATGGTAGCAAAGGAAAAACAGAAGCACTGGGCAGCTTTTAATATTAATTATACCCATTTTTCACCTCTCTGCCCACACCAACTTTGACCTGATGTGAATTCTCTGTAAGCCTTTTTGGTGGGGAGGGCTCAGTGTAGCTAATGTTTGTGATTTTCTTGCATGAGCAGACACTCTAAAAGAGCCAAAGCTGTATGGCATTGTGGACGTTGGTTTGTCCTAGGGTGAGAAATGGGCACATTGAGAGGCAGCTGTGCATCCTATTGTAGGGAGTGGTCCTGCTTGGGCAATAAAAATACAAGATGAGACCAATAAATACAAACATTGCAGCAAATAATGCCTTTTGGCCCTAGGCGTACACTTGGGTGGAGGTGATCTGGGGCTAATTGTTCCTGAATGATGATCAAATTAAAACCTCTTTTGATTGAGGTTTATCATTAGCGTGGAGAAGAGAGTGGAAGAAATGAAAATCCGGGGTCTTGAGAAAATTCTGGGGTCTTGGCAAGATTAGGAGCAAGGGGGAGGAAGTAGTGATAAAGTGTAACTAAGAGTATGGCACAATTGTGTTCAGATTATTCAGTTTTTCCAAAATAGGAGTTGATGTTCCCAACTTGAATTTACTTTGCTGGCTTTGATTTACTTTTGGTGATGGATGATTGAGAAAGGAAAGGTCTTGCACAGAGGCGACTATTGGGAGGGGGACAAAGTGAGGCACCAGCTAAAGGGAAGTGGGGGAGGGGGCTCTGAGGGGGGCGCTGTGCTGCGCCTGTGGAGATTTGTTTCCTGCCAGGGACAGAGGTGTATGGGGGTATTATTACCTCCTGGGAGTACAAGGTTGTTCTTGGGATCCTGGGATCTAATTGAGGCTGATGTGTCCCAACCACGGAATGCGGTAATGTGGTAATCAGCAGTGCTTATTGCATGCTAGTGGCTGTGTATATGGTACCTCTCAGTTGGAATGAAGAACTATTCCTACATGAAGAAGTCAATATTGTCACATATGGAAAGGAACCTTTAAGTGCTCCTCAAATCACATGAACTATTATGGGCTCATCCTGCAAGGTGTTCCTTGCGAGTGGACCCCCACTTGAAGTTAATGAAGGTTCATGCAGGTGTGTGTGTGGAGGGTCTGCCTGAACTGAACAACTCACAGGATCAGGACCAGCGTAAATGACAACACCATCTGGTTTAAAATGCTTGTGAAACAGATGGTGGCATTTAAGCAACATTTTACACCTTTTCACAAATCTCTGAAAGTATGTGCAAAGTTTGATTATTTATTACATCCTGATATCCCACCGTGTTGAGAGAAATTGTGATGTATCCATCCTGTTAATATGAAACTGGGTGTTCTGAAGTGCATTCTGGCTCTGGAAAGTATCTCTGTCAAAACAAGATTGTGGAATTCTCTATGAAAGTTCCATTTATAAAGGATTATTAAGAGGTGATTTAGTAAATTGTTTAATTTTTAGAGTCCAACAGGTCAATACGTTGATCAGAACTATGATCTTCTCTAATACCAGCTACTGATGTGCTTATAACTATAGATAGAACATATTGCTAGTGTCTGTGTAACATGCTTATAACATCTATTAATTATTAACCCTTTATAAGCTATGTATAAATGGAACCTTAATATAAAGTATGACCATTTATGGTCTCTCCCTGGTTTCCAGATCCAGTTTGCCCAGTTCACAAATAAAAGGGTTATTTCTCTTTCTCCTCCTCCCGCCTCCAAATTTCAACCCTGAAAACTCAACCTAGAATTGAAAAATCAAGCGGGTCTCTTTTGGCTCGCATGTCATCTGCAATAAAGATTTCTACAACTGGAACTTAGTTAGTAATTTTGCTGATGTTGCATGAGTCAGAATAGGATTCATCTTTCCTTCCTCCGGTCTTTGAAAACAGGAGTTAAAAAGTAGCAAAAGCGTACTTAAATCAGCTGTGTTACCAACCCCAAGCATTCAAAAATCATGAGGTTGGCTTAAATCACAAGATTTAAAACAAAAACAAATGCTGGGTCATTCTTCTTTGCCTTTTGGTTTCTGAGCCTTTAGGATGCACTTGAGTCATGTTTTCAAGCTTTATTTTTTCCTGCAGCCCCGAAGAAATATATTATTTTTTAAAATGAAAGCCGGGACTCTTGAGCAGTCTCTGGAGTCCAGCAGTTGGGGCTTTAAGAAAAACACCAAATATTGCAAGATTTGTGATCAAATTGAAAGTTTAGATGCACCAAGTCGGTGAAGTAAGCAGAAATGATAACGAATGGACATAGGGAACGTGTGAGAGAGTGGTATTTTTATGATGTCACTTTCCAGACTAGAACCATACTTTAAAGGATTAGATACTTATTGATATTATCTTGTGTGTGTAACACGTGCTAACTGGACCAAAAGGAGGGCATATTTCTTTGTGTGCGTATGTTGTATGACAGAACAACTTTTACGTACTCAGTGGGGTTTATCATTCAATGCTGGGTTTTCTTGGCACAATGCTTGTTGCTGCCAACAGTTCCTGCTGTTTCACCCTGTGCTCCAGCTGCTTTGTGTTAAAATGACATTGGTGATGTAGAAACAAGGTTCTATGTGCTCTTTTTCTTTTGACCCCAAGAACTTCAATCCCATCTGTAGGAGATGGGACTGGAAAGTGATGGAATTTGGACATCACTAGTCTGTGAATTTGGGCAGATGCACTGTAGATGCAAAGATGTGACAGGGAGGACAGCAGACGCTTGAGATTCTAATACATTATAAATAGGGGTCTACTTAAATTATGGAGAAATAACACTTTTTTGTGGGTTGGTCATGGCATAGATAGCAAATTTTGTGGATATGTGACATGAATTTTGGTATTTATCCTGTGATTGACCCATGAAAAATGTGTGATTTTTTCTTCAGTATTTCTCAAGCTGGGCCCCGCAACCAGTTTGTAGGGGAAGGAGTAAGGGGGCCGCAGTATTGCTACCCTTTCTTCTGCACTGCTGCTGTTGGCGATGTTGCCTTCAGAGCTGGGTGCTGGGCCAGTAGTCGCCACTGTTCACTCTGTCTTCAGATCTGGGCAGCTGGATACTAGATTTCACGGGGGAGACCAGATTTCATAGTTTGTGACGCAGTTTTCATGGCCATGAATTTCGGAGACCCCTAATTACAAAAAGTTAGTAAATGAGGAGTCTGACAGCAAGCCCAAGTGATGCAGCATTGCACTTCCCTGCTGCACAGTTGAGATGATTGATTTCATTTGGCGAGACGTAATTCAAACTCAATCAGAAAATCCACATAATTTTGAGGCAATCACAATATTTGATGATTTTGTAGTGAAAACAGTCTACTTGTCATTAACGCAGCCTTGCTGAGTGTGGCTGCAATAGTCTTCGAGGTTATGTAGTCAGCTGAATGACTTATATTCTCTTTTATTCAAAAATATTTCAAGATACTTAACTGCTTTCAGTGTGAGTTTTAATCAGATTGATTAAAGACTGATTTTTGAAGTGGAAAAGTACAATTATATATGCAGGTATTTTCAAATACACTGATGACAAAACAGCTTATTGTCTTTTGTTTGTGTATGATCATGACACACATGTAAAATCAAAAGATTTGTCTAGTCAGACTTTAAAAAGGCACTCAAGATTAACAGACCTAAACCGTGATGGCCACAGCTCTCCACCCCAGTAGTAGTGGGTAACTATCCTACAAGGATGGTGTAAGACCTGGAGTAACGGATTTCTTAAAAATCTCTTACGGGAAAGTGGGATAAGGGGATTTGGAAGATAGCGTTGCCAACTTTTGAGTCACACAAAACCGCATACCCTTGCCCTGCCCCTCCCCTCCTCTGAGAGCCTGCCCCCCCCACTCCCTCTCCCACCATCCCTCAATTGCTCATTTTCACCGGGCTGGGTGAGGGCTCCAGCTGGGAGTGTGGGAGAGGGCTCCAGGCTGGAGGGTGGAGCTGAGGGGTTTGGAGTATGGGTGGGGACTCTGGGCTGAGGCTTTGGGGTGGGGCTGGAGATGAGTGGTTTGGGATGTAGGAGGGTGCTCCAGGCTGGGATTGAGGAGTTTGGAGGGTGGAAGGGGATCAGGGTTGGGGCGCTGGGGGTGCGGGCTCTAGGGTGGGACTGGGGATGAGGGGTTGGGGGTGCAGGAGGGTGCTCCGGACTCAGATCGAGGGGTTTGGCGGGCAGGGGATCAGGGCTGGGCAGGGGGTTGGGGCGCAGGAGGGGGTGAGGGGTGCAGGCTCTGGGTGGCTTTACCTCGAGCAGCTCCTGGAAGCAGCGGCATGTCCCCCCTCCAGCTCCTATGCAGAGGCATGGCCTGGTGGCTGTGTGTGCTGCCCTGTTCACAGGCATGCTCCTGCAGCTCCCATTGGTTGAGAGGAGCCGGAGGCTACATGTAGGAGCCGGAGGAGGGCATGCTGCTACTTCCGGGAGTCGTGCGGAGCCACAGCAGGCAGGGAGCCTGCCATAGTCCTGCTGTGCCGCCGACCGGACTTTTAACGGCCCGGTCAGCGGGACGGCAATAGGGCTCAGTATGGCTCTGGTAAGACTAGACTTCGAATACTGTGTTCAACTGTAAAAGCGACAAAGAGTCCTGTGGCACCTTATAGACTAACAGACGTATTGGAGCATAAGCTTTCGTGGGTGAATACCCACTTTGTTGGATGCATGTAGTGCATATAGTAGCCACTACATTCATCTGATGAAGTGCATATTCACCCATGAAAGCTTATGCTCCAATACGTCTGTTAGTGTATAACGTGCCAAGAGACTCTTTGCCGCTTTTACAGATCCAGACTAACACGGTTACCCTTCTGATACTTGTGTTCAACTGTTGGCTTTTAATTTTCCAGGGAGATAGATGTCAATTGAAGGGAATGCAGAAAGGAGTCATAAAATCATCAGGGGCTTGAGGGATTGATTTAAGATGAAAGATTGAAGAGCATTGTTAAATAATGATTAGATCTGTGAGATATTCACCAACACCTTTCAAATATTTGTAAACACTGAGAGGGAGCAGAAATACTTAGCATGGACTGAGGGAGCTGGGGATGTAGGAGGGGGATACAGCTGGGAGTAACTGGATGAAATTAAGGAAGGGGAAATTTTTAAATGTAAAAAAAAAAATAACAATTCTTCCTGACACAAAATGGGCAATGTGCTAACTTGGTGTGGGTGTAGGGAATTATCTAGCATTGGAAGAGCTAGCAACCTCATCCCTTTCCTATTGACATCAGATGGGAATTTTGCCATTGATTTAATGGGAACAGGATTGGGACCTAACATTTTTAATTGGTATTCATGCTTTTCATCTTGAGCCTGGTCCAAAGTCCATTGAAATCCATGGGAATCTTTGTTTTCTTCAGTGGGCTTTGAGTCATGGCTGTTCGGTTCATCACTGTGTGATGCTGGAAGTGCTTATTGTGCGGCCATGTCTGCTGCCCTGTGATTATCCTGAACCCCTTGCTGGAGCCTAAATCCTTTCCTCTGGGCTTCCCTTATGTCAGATGGACCCTCCTTTTGTGGCATCCCGATTTTCTCCCTAAAGAGTTGCTAGCGCCTACTGTAACAGCTCTGATGATGATTACAACTAGCACAAGAAGAATAGCTCTGGCTGTTGGAGTAACAGGGAGTACTTACTGTGAGCATGAGTTACCTGGCTATTAAGGCGTTAACAGTGAAAAAAGGCCTAAATTCCTTTTCTGGCAATTGTGGGGCCTTGGGGATTTTCTTCCTGGGTGACTGTACTTCTTCACTCCCACAATAATGACCCTCCCCCACTTCAGTGACTGCCATAATCAATAAAAACAACGAGGAGTCCCTGTGGCACCTTAGAGACTAACCAGTTTATTTGGACATAAGCTTTCATGGGTTCTAGCCCATGAAAACTTATGCCCAAATAAATTGGTTAGTCTCTAAGGTGCCACAAGGACTCCTCGTTGTTTTTGCTGATACAGACTAACACGGCTACCACTCTGAAACCTGCCATAATCCAATATCCCAATAAAAAACAAAAGGTCACTTTGAAATGCGGAAGGTTAGCTCTTCTGTGCCACAGTGTGAGGTGAGCATTGTCTCCTGTTGTGGGGACTGAGCATCAAGCCAACACATCCACTCTAGTTTCTTCTCCTTTCTTTTTTTCCCTCATGCTCCAGACAGGGAGGGTTGGATGTGGCTCTGCCCCTGAACTTACTAATAACTCTGTCTCTCTCAGCTGAGGGGTTCACCTGAGGTTTATAGAGTTGCTGCTCTGAGGGTGGCTAAGTTTCATATGTGACGTGATGTGTTCCCAAGGAGCTGTGATTCCTGCCACGGGACCAGTTAGCCGACATCCCTTGTTTTCTTGGTGATCTGTGTAGAGTAGAGGTGGCAAAGATATGTTTTAAATGTAAGTTTTTCTCAGCCTGCACTTCTCTTGGCCTCTCCAGTTGTTATAGAAGGTATTTCTATGTCAGGAAGAGGTTTCTTTTTTGGTTTAAGCCTTCAGTGAAGACTCAGAAGAGCACTGTCCAAGCCACGTTGGCAGAAGTGCTTGTCAAAGTGATTCTGGTGCAGGTGACACTAGGAGTTAGGGTATGTTGTGCAAATTGGGACTATGAGTTTACCTGAATTGTGAGCTGTACTGAAAAAAGTATGTAAAAATTCTTAAGATGTTTCAATAACTTAAATAACAAATGTTGATGTGAAAAGGTACAAAAGGGAGATAAAATAACTGTATTAGTCAAAACAAAAAGGCCAAGTTGATATGATTCAAGGACTATTGAAATTATGCTTGTTAAAAACAGGAGATGTGGAGTTGTAAATTAATGAGCCAAAGTTGGTATGTTGGAATTAGGCCTAACTAATGGACAAAATAACGAGGGGATAGATTGTTCCGCCCATCTCTCCCTTTTTGGGTTCTTAAAACGAAGAGCTTTTGTGAGAAAAACAACAAAAACAACAACCCAGAAGGAAAGAACAGATGGAGGCTACTGGAGCAAGCTTTGCCATCATGCCTGCCATCCCCCCCATGTCTCCTGCAACCCTGAGCCTTTGTCAGCCTGATCCTGAAAGGTATCTTGATGAGACCAGGCCAGAGAGAGGGATCCAGATGACATTGCCACCCTTGCTGGATCCAGCTGACTCACAATTACTACCTGAGATAAAACGGGATTGGATTTTAACAGCAGAGCTACAACAGCTATAGTCCATCTCAATTGATTTCTTCTCTTACCTAGTTATTACCGTCTTTAACGCCATCTAAGAGACTGTCAAACAAGGGTTTGTTTTCCTTCTGAAATGCTCTGCAGCTGAAGGGAAAGGGAACAAGAAATGTTGTTAAAATGCATACCTTACTTAATGCTTTACATTTCAAATGCTTTAACTGTTTGTCGTTTTCTGTATCTTTAATAAAAGGTTAACAGGAATTTTAATGGAGTGTTTGCCATGGTACTACACAGGCTGAGGTCTCTGCATACCAAGCCCTAAACCTTGTTTAATACTGTTTTAATGTTCGGTAATGGGTTATGTTAATGCCTTTAGCTCATATTTTCCATCTAAATTAATACAACATTTTCTGTGGTGATGGGCACACGATAAAAACCTAGATGGCTACAGGGTGTGCTTTGCCTACGTGTAAAAGCTGCTCAACACCAGGTCTAAATTAGCAGTTACACGGTGTTTAGCCAAAGTCATTCTGCCAGTATGGTTCCAGCCCTCATATACTGAGAGTCAGGCTCTGGTGTGTGACTTCCATGCAGGATGGCTTGTGGAGCAACAGTGCTGGGGGTTAAAGAATTTGGGGGCCCTGTGCACTACAGAAATTGCCCTCCCCCAGTTCCTCCACCCCTTCACTCAATTTGGTCTGGCACCCAGCTGTCATGATGCAGGTGCAGCCAAGCCACATCTTAACAACACTCTGACCCCGTATGCCAGGTCATGATCACACTCACTCAAATTTGGCCTGTCTGCCGCACCATCATAGCAGAGGGATGGCTAGGCCAAACCTGAGCAGCGCTATGAGCCTGTATGCCAGGTTGCAATGCCGCCCGCTCAGACTGGGTGGTCAGGGGGTCCTCTGAGATTGAACCCAGTGCATGTGTACCGAGTGCACATCTCTTAGTCCCAACCTGGGGAGCAAAGAGAAGGGGATGTAAATAACATCATATAGCAGAGACAGTAACACAAGCATGTGACATCTAAGTAGGTTTATTTTGAATATGCTCATCTAATTTTACTTACAAGCATTAGAGTCGAGTTCAAGCTTCTGAAGTTGTTTGTACTTTCACCATGTTAAAGTAAATTAGATGTTGCTTTGAAGATGTTTTGTTTTATTTTTTCTTTATCCCCAAGTCTTACATATCCAGTAGGGCTGAAAGAACTTCCTCTTCATTTTGCTGCATTGGTCATGAGACCAGAATCTGATATTTTAAAAGAATCATGGTCTCTGGTTATCAGTTTTCCAGTGTATTGGGGAGAGGGGAGGAAGGGCACGCAGAGGTGGGAGGATTAGGAAGGCATTGTTTGAGAAATGGCAACAATTTCCTGCAGGATCCACTCTTGTGGAATGATAGGATATTAACTGGATTTTAGACATTGTTGCTGGATATTCTAATCAAGGATAATATAGGCTGCTGCTAAAACTGGAGGAGAAAAAAGTTGTTAAAAAAGCTATTTCTAGCAGAAGTGCTAAATAATACTAGGTTTAGAAACATGGGAATCTTTTTCAGCAAATGAGATGTAGGTTGAGGTGTTGGAGGATTTCTGAGCCTGTGAATCTTGGTTTCTTAAAAGTTAACCCTCAATCCGAGTACACTCTTTTAAAAACTGAACAGGATTCCAAGTCAATACAAAATTGTAAATATGTGTGTTTCTAGCATGAAAACGGATCTTTCATTTACCTCCCTTCCTTACTGTACCTTTCCCCTTAAAAAGTTGGTAGTACAATAAGCATTGTGGCAAAGCATGGGGATATAGTTAAGTGCCTCAAAAAGGGATAGTCATTTTAATAAGCATGAGTGGAATGAATGTGAGAAAGAGGCAGTAAGCTTATCTCTATGTAGAATGTAGTCATCCAGCTGCCTCCCCCATGCCTCCCAGGGGACTTAAGAGTGATTTTTTTTCTTTTTAAGTTTGAGACATTCCTTCTGAGATGCAGTAAGCTCTCTGCCAGTCTGTCTGAAGACAGTATTATAAGAACATAAGAATGTTCATACTGGGTTAGACCAATGGTCCATTTAGCCCAGTATCCTGTTTTCCAACTGTGGCTGGTGTGAAATGCTTCAGAGGAAATGAACAGAACCAGGCAATTTTCAAGTGTGCCATCCTCTGTCATCCAGTTCCAGATTCTAGCAGTCAGAGGTTTAGGGACACCCAGTGCATTAGGTTGCGTCCCTGACCATCTTGGCTAATAGCATATCATGGATTTATATAGTGGCATTATGATATTTTCTGTCTTATTACCTATCCATTTCCTAATGGTTCCTAACATCGTCTTAGTTATTTTTGACTGCGGCTGCACGTTGAGTGGATGTTTGCAAAGAACTATCCACAATGACTTTCAAGACCTTTCTTGAGTGGTAACAGCTACTTTAGACCCTGTCACTTTGTATTTGTAGTTGGGATGATGTTTTCCAATGTGTATTACTTTGCATTTATCAACATTGAATTTCATCTGCCATTTTGTTTTGTTTTCATCTGCCAGTCACTCAGTGTTGTGAGATCCCTTTGTAACTCTTCACCATCTGATTTGGACTTAACTGTCCAAAGTAAGTTGGTATCATCTGCCAACTTTGCTACATCACTGTTTACCCCCTTTTCCAGATCATTTATGAATATGTTGAACAGCACAGGTACCAGTATAGATCCTTGGGGGACATGGCTGTTTACCTCTCTCCACTGTAAAAAAATGTTTAATCCTACTCTTTCATAAGAATGGCCATATTGGATCAGACCAAAGGTTCATCCAGCCCAGTATTCTGTCTGCCGACAGTGGCCAATGCCAGGTGCCCCAGAAAGAATGAACCTAACAGGTAATGATCAAAGTGATCTCTTTCAAAGTGATTCCCCTCATCTTTTAACCAGTCCATTAAAGGACCTTCTGTTTTATCTCATGACTGCTTATTTTGCTTAAGAGTCTTTGGTGAGGGACCTTGTCAAAGGCTTTCTGAAAGTCTAAGTACACTATATCCACTGGATCACCCTTGTCCATATTTGTTTGACCCCCCTCAGAGAATTCTAATAGATTGGAGAGGCATGATTTCCCTTTACAAAAGCCATGTTGAAAGTGTTCCACAACAGATGGTGTTCATCTGTGTGTCTGATAATTCTGTTCTTTATTACAGTTTCAGCCAGTTTGTCTGGTACTGAAGTGAGGTTTACCAGTCTGTAATTGCCAGGATTGCATCTGGAGCATTTTAAAAAAATTGCATTAGTTATCCTCCACTCGTCTGATACAGAGGCTGGTTTTAGTGATAGTGATACCACAGTTAGTAGTCTGCAATTTCATATGTGAGTTCCTTCAGAACTCTTGGGTGAATACCATCTAGTCTTGATGACCGTGATGGGATGGATTAAGCCTTGAGGCTCTGCCACACCCTGCCCCAGAAAAGGGCAGTAGAGAGGTCCTCCAAGATGTCTAAAGCGGCTGTGTGTGAAGCAGCCAATCAGGGCCCAGCAGGTCAGTATAAGAAGAGCTGCAGGGCCAGAACGAGTTCAGTTCCTTGCTAGAGGTGGAGGAGAGTGGATGATGCTCCAGGCTGGCTGCTGGGACTCCACAAGGACAAGGTCCTGAGGTAAGGGTGAAGAATGTGTGGGAGCCATGGGGCAGTGGCCCAGGGAATTATAGCAGTAACACAGTTTATTTAAAGGGATGTTGCGGACAGCTGCTATCTATAGGGTCCCTAGGCTGGGACCTGGAATAGAGGGTGAGACTGGGAAAGTGGCCTGGACTTTGAGGCAGCCCAGAAGGGGAACTGAACTGTAGTGGCCCAGCTGAAGAGCTTGGGCCAGAAAGGCCCTGAGAGGGCAAAGACACTGCCTCCAGGGAAGGAGCCCTGGGGCACTGCTCTATTCCGGAGCAGGGACAAACTGAGAGAGACATTACAGAGGGCACTGAGAGAGGCCCCTGTTGGATTTGTACCCCAAAAGGGGTTTGTGTTGCTTTTATCTGTGAGACTGACTGTTTATGACTTGGCCGGAGGGCTGAGTCACTGAAGACCCACCACAAACAGAGTGAGTGTGCAGGCACACTCACTCCGCCAGGGAGCGCTCACGAGAGGTGAGTGTGACCCCGTTACAGTGACTTATTACTGTTTAATTTATCAATTTGTTCCAGAACATCCTCTATTGACACCTCAATCTAGGACAGTTCCTCAGATTTGTCATCTAAAAAGAATCACACAGGTGTGGGGATCTCCCTAACGTACTGTGCAGTGAAGACCAAGGCAAAGAATTTATTTAGCTTCTCTGCAATGGCCTTGTCTTCCTTGAGTGCTCCTTTAGTGCCTCAGTCGTCCAATGGCCTCGCTGGTTGTTTGGCAGGCTTCCTGCTTCTGGTGTACTTAAAAAAATTTGCTGTTAGTTTTGAGTCTTTTGCTAGTTGCTCTTCAAATTTGTTGGACTGCCTAATTACACTTGACTTGCCAGAGTTTATGCTCTATTTATCTGTTCTATTTTCCTCAGTTTGATTTGCCTTCCAACGTTTAAAGGATGCTTTTTTGTCTCTAACTGCCTGTTTTATTCTGTTGCTTAGCCATGGTGGGTTTTTTTGGGTACTCTTACTGTTTTTATTATTTTATTTTGGGTATACATATAGTTTGAGTCTCCATTGTGATGTTTTAAAAAAGGTTTCCAGGCAGCTTGCAGGCATTTCGCTCTTGTGACTCTTCCTTTTAATTTCCATTTAACTAGTTCTTTTTGAACTTAAATGCTGTTGTGGTGGGTTTCTTTGGTATTTTCCACCCTACAAAGATTTCTAAGTACTATATCACAGAGTAGTCTCTGCTGGTCTACAAGTCCTGTGGTTCTCTAAGCCTATGTTACAAGCTATAATCAAAATACATTTATCATGTTGTATCTTGTTGAAACCTCTCTTGCTCTCTCTGTCGTTATTTTTCTCTGACCATTACCTTCATGACCGTGCATTATTACAGCTGGAGTAAGTAGCTGAGATAGAAATGCTTATTAGAGATTTCTATCTCAGCTACTTATATGGCTGCTGTCATTGGGGTATTTGAGCACTTCCCAAGTATTTAGAAATAACAGCAATCTCTCCTTTCCCTACCTGTAGGCAAAATAGCTTGACAAATAGTTGGGTTTTTTTGTCGTGGTTTGTGTGAGAGTGGGGTATGTGTCTGTCTACTTGTTTGAGAAGGAATTGTTGCAGGAAAGCTAATTGAAAGAGATGGATTGTGTATAGTTTCTGAACACAGTGAGGTTAATGGTTATTCAGTGATCTCATCTGGACATGAATTCTCTCCTTTGGCTGGGACCAGCTCCCATGACATTTCTGCCTCTTGCACTCCTGAGCCACTCGCTAGTGATCAGCGTTATTTTGGTTCCAGTAGAACACGGCTGTTTGATTGGCCATGCCCACTGAAGAGGAAGCCATCTCTTAAAAGGGACATGTAGAATATCAGGATGGAGGAGGTGAATCAGATTGTGTTCAACCCAGTTTTAAACTCCAAAGTCAAATCAAGCCTTTTCTTTTCAATCCCATAAAGGTGTTAATTGGATCGCCACCTCTCCATGAGGTCTGGGAGCCATATAATAGCAACACTGCTGTTGCTGCTCTCCCCCCCGCACTCCCCAATTTGTTTATTAAGTCTTTTTCCTCTGTCATAAAAATATACGGTGTATACCTATCTTTCTATCTATCCATATGGCAATGACTTGTTCAGAAGTCCGGTGTTTTGATTATTATAATACACTGCTGCTCAAGTGAGGGCAGTTCTTCTAGTTAAGAAAATACTAATTGTAGATCAGAAAAAATTCTAACCGGGTCCTTTGTAAGGAGGATGCATTGTCCTTAGATGCATTTTTGCAAGTGATCTGTTCTTGTGCTTGCTGTTTGTTTGGACAGGCATGAGGTTACAGGGAAGATTCATTTTCCTTTGTGAGACTGGTGTTTTTTTCTAGTGCTACGCATGCTAGCTCACAGAGTCATCAGTTTTGGCAAATACTGTTCTAGCTTTTAAAAAAAAAAAAACAACAAAAAAAACCCGTCCCTGATTTTATTTCCTTTGCTGTCTAGATCATTAGTGAGCTATCACCTAATCTCCTAACTCTGAAGACTCTTACTAACAAACCTGAGAAGACTGAGTTTGTCTCACTGGGTTTTTAAAAACCGAAAACAATTCCTGTGCGTGGTAAACTTTCTAGTGCAAGACTTATTTTGTCAAGCTTTTTTAGGTACTGTTGCAGTCAGTGTAACTTACACAGAGAATTACAAAAAGGGTCTGTCACAGGGTGGCTGGCCCTTGTAACTGAAGCACATCCAACTCCTCTGTGACAGAACAAATGCTCCCAGTTTGGCCAATGAAGAGGGCAAGGCAGCACCTGGGGGCTGTAAAAGGTTAGGGAGAGTCCCAGTGAGTTGGAGAGTCCTGGTGAAAGTCAGGGCATATCTACACTGCAGCCCTAAGTTGACCTAACATAGTGTGGCTGATGTCCACACTACCCTCCTTCTGTCAGTGGGGCGTGTCCGTGTCCTCACCAGGAGCACTTCCACTGAATGAAGAGTGGCAGTGTGGGGGTCTGAAAGCCAGGGCTCTCCGCTCCACACAGATTCCTGCCAGGAGCCCAGCTGCCCCCCAGGCTTCCCACTCTCATCCAGTAGCAGATAAATTGACTTCCAAGCACTCTCCTGTTGACTCCGGTACTCCACTAGGGTGAGAGGCGCAGGCGGAGTTGATGGGAGAGTGTCAGCTGTCGACTTACCACAGTGAAGACACCATGGTAAGTAGATCTAAGTATGTCGACTTCAGCTAAGTTATTCATGCTCCCCCACCCCCAGTCTAGACCAGGTCTCAGTGTAGTAGGGCACTTACATCTGTGGGACAAGGCTGTAGTCTGTACGCTGACATAATTAGGTTGATGTAAGTTGCCTTATCCTGACCTAACTGTGTCGTGTAGACCAGGGTTCAGTTAGGAGGTTGGAGCAGAGAGCTCCCCAGGGAGGGCCTGCTGAAAGCTCTCTGCAGGCTCTCCCTGGGAGGGAGGAATTGGATAGGAGACTATATGTTTGGGACTTGAGAGAAGTCAGGAGAGCAGTGAGAGGGGTTTGCTGGCTGCCGTCCCTAAGCCAGGGAGCCTGGACCGGAGAGCTGGAGAGGACTGAAGGCAGGAGCAGCAGCAGAGGGATTTGCCTGCTGGGTCTGAGGTGGAGCTAGGGGCTGGTGGGGGCAGAAGAGTAGTAGCGGAGGAGCTTACCTGCTGACATGTTCAGGGCCAGAATGCTGGACCCAGAGGAACCATGAGAGGGTCGGGGGAGTGAAGGATGCTTCCCTGGCAAGGATGCTTCCAGCAGAGAAACTGTAGGGATTATTGCTGGGAAGAGTGGGGTTTTGCTCCAGTCAGAAGGACCGGAGTGCATGTCCTGGTACAAGAGCTGTGCTGGAGAGCTGGGGTGTGCCTGGTGGTGAGCACCGGCATTGCACTGGAGAGCTGGGGTGAGGTGGGAGATGCCAGGGCATGGTGGGGGAACACTGGGGCTATATTTAATGTGTTGGGACTATGGAGTTGGGAGGAGTTGTGTGCACGGGGGGCTTTCTTTGGTAATAAATTAACCCAGCCAGGGCTGTTGGCTCTAAGAGAGTGGACTGTTTCAGGGAACACTGAAAAGGGAACCTGAGGCAGTCATGCTGGTCATACTGTGGCCTGCCGCAGGAGCATGATCCAAGTGGCATGGCCCTATGACAGGATCATGGGCAAGATTTCTGGAAGTGAATAATGGTTCAGTTTTTTGTGTCCAACTGAAGACATATTAAAGATTTCCAATTTTCACAAAGCACTGAGCTCATTATAGTCTGAAAATCTTGTTCCGTTTATTATTTGTATAACCCTATCTCCTAGGAGCCCTAGTCCTGGGCCAGGACCCCATTTGCTGGCACTGTACAAACGCAGAACAGAAGGATGGTCGCTGCCCCGAAGACTTTTCACTCTAAGTAGATAAGACAGACCGGGGTGGGGCGGAGAAACACACAAGCAGAGTGAACAGTGTGATGGCAGCAATTGTCATGTTCCATAATTTTGTGGGGTTTTTTGGGTGGAATTAGTTAGGAGGGGATCAGTTACGAGAAGGGAAATAGGGCATTGAAGGATAGGGGGTGGAGGGGCACAGGGAAGAGGAGAAGATGGTAAGAGGAGTAACACTGAGGTAAAGAGACTGTGTGGGGAGAGGGATGGTTGGAGCAAACAGACAATCAGCACAGGGCACAGAAATCCAGTCAAAACGGTAGAACGTTCTCCAGGGCCCTGTTTCTGTTGCATTGTAAACCTGCTTGTGGACTCGGTGTTTCCAAGGCTGTACTTGATTGTCCATTCTGTGTTGTAAACCTGGGCTTACAATTGCTGGACCAAGGTGTCTCAGCCGTGCTAATGCATCCATACTGCACTACGCAGACCACTTGTTTCGGGTCTGTGCCTTGACCTGTGTCCACACTGCAAACTGACAGGGTTGGGACTGGGACTTGGGCTCTGACCTACCCTCCTAACTGGATCTTAGGACTGGGTCCTGGGTTCTTGCTGACCCGAATCATACTCTTGGGGGAATTCTGTGCCAAAAGATTTAAAATTCTGTGCCAAAAAAATTAAAATTCTGCACACGATATTTTTAAATTCTGCACATTTTATTTGTCAAAATAACACTACATAATCACATCAGTTTCAAATATTTTGGTAATTGATTTCAAAATACTTGTCAGCAAATATGTCTGTAACAATGCAGAGCCACACAAAAACACCCGCACCTCCTCCTCCCTAGAGCCCAGGGATCTAGAGGGAAAAACATCTGGATGCTTGGTCCCAGGCTTGTGTGGAGTTTCCTGTGCGTCGCTGTCTCCTTCCTTCAGGGCGTATGGGGAACTGCAGCTGCTAGGAACCCTCTACTCTCTCCCCCAGTCTTCCCACCCCTCCCAGCAGTGTCTTCTATGTTCGAGCTGGGCTCTTCCAGGTTCAGAGACTCCTAGTAGCCGCCAGCAGCACTGCAGCCCATTTCTGTGGGGGAAAGGAAAATCTGCACAAAACCCATTCATTTCTGCAAAATTCTGCATTGCACAGTGGTGCAGATTTCCCCTAGGAGTAGAATCAGACTGATTTGTGTGTGGTCAGAAATGGAGCTTGGGCCCAAACCTGAGTCAGAGCCTGACCTAGTGAGTGTTCAGTGTAGATATACCTCAAATAGGATTGCCGACTTCCTAATCGCACAAAACCGAACACCCTTGCCCTGCCCCCTTTCCCAAGGACCCGCCCCTGCCCCTTCTCTGAGGCCTATCCCCGCTCGCTCCGTCCCCCTTCCCTCTGTTGCTCGCTCTCCCCCACCCTCACTCACTTTCACTGGGCTGGGGCAGGGGTTTGGGGTGCGGGAGAGGGTGATGGCTCCAGCTAGGGATGTGGGCTCTGGGGTGGGGCCAGAAATGAGGGGCTCAGGGTGTGGGAGGGGGCTCCAGGTTGGGGTGCAGGAGTGGGTGCGGGCTTTGGCTGGGGGTGTGGGCTCAAGGGGGGGCAGGGATGAGGGGTTGAGGGTGCAGGAGGGGGCCCAGGGCTGGGGTTGGTGTGTGGGAGGGAGCTCCGACTGGGGGTGTGGGCTTGGGGGTGGGGCCAGGGATGAAGAACTTGGGGTGCAGGAAGGTGCTCAGGGCTGGGGCAGGGGGTTGGGGTGCAGGCTCTGGGAGGGAATTTGGGTGCAGGAGGCGGTTCCAACTTGGGGCAGGGGGCTAGGGTGCGGGAGGGGGTTTGGGGTGCAGGCTCCGGCCAGGTGGCTCCCGGTTAGTGGGGCTAAGGCAGGCTCCCTGCCTGCCCTGCATCCACGCAGCTCCCAGAAGTGGCTGGCATGCCCAACTCCTAGGCGCAGGGGACAGAGGGCTCTGCATGCTGCCCACACCTGCAGGCACTGTCCCTGCAGCTCCCGTTGGCCGCGGTTCCCAGCCCATGGGAGCTGCAGGGCCAGCGCATGGTGCCTCCCCGTGCCTAGGAGTTGGACATGCCGGCCACTTCTGGGAGTCGTGCGGAGACAGGGCAGGCAGAGAGCCTGACACAGCCCTGCTGTGCTGCCGACCAGACTTTTAACAGTCTGGTCAGCGGTGCTGACTGGAGCCGCTCGAGTTCCTTTTTGACCAGGCATTCCGGTCGAAAACTGAACGTTTGGCAGCCCTAACCCCAAAGGACCAGAGGCCCCTCTTTTGGCTGCTTCTGCCTTTAGCAGCTGAAGCCTCTGGCTGGCTCCGCTTTGCAGCTTTCTCCTAAATCCACATGGTGGGGAGGAGGGGAGATGCCCTGAGACCTACTGCCCCCATATTGTACTAGGGGGAGGGTCTCCCTTGTACCGTGTTGGGGGTAGGAGTTGCCCCAGCTGGGCTCCTTTTTAGTGTGTGTCAGTTGATTGTTGAAAAACAGAGGCATCCGAAATTACTAATCATTTTTGCAAATCTCAGCCTATATCTTTACAGAAGCTCAAATTTGTTCTTAAATTGTACATTTATTTGGACCTGAAGTGTACTAATGGGACTTGGAGTCTAAGGGGAAAGCATTGCTAACTTCACTGATACAACAAAGCAGTGAAATGCCCTATTGCTCATGTACAAAATAAAAAATTCCCCCAAGATTCAAAAACACTAGAAGAGATGAATAACTTCAGAAGGGTGAGGGATAGGTCAGTGGTTTGAGCATTGGCCTGCTAAACCCAATGTTGTGAGTTCAATCCTTGAAGAGGCTACCTAGGGATCTGGGCCAAAAATTGGGGATTGGTCCTGCTTCAAGCAGGGGCTTGGACTAGACAACCTCCTGAGGTCCCTTCTAACCCTAACCTTCTCTGAACCTTCTTATCTATAAATGCAAAACCCTTTTGATGATGGGAGGTTTTTTGGCATGTTGTCTGTTTCCAAACATGTCAAGACTGCAGAGCCTTTTCTTCTTCTGCAAAATTCATTAGCGCATCATAGTAAGTCAATAACCTACTTGGCTTTTGTTTTGGCATTGCTTGGACAGTCAGACCAAAAATGGCTGGTCTTCTCTGGGTTGGTCTACGCTGGGAAATTAGGTCGACCCAGCAACATCGCTCAGGGGTGTGAAAAATCCAATGATGTAGATCGTGTCTACACTGAAGCACTACTACAGCTGTGCTGCTGTAGCATTTTAAATGTGGACAAGCCCTCTGTTGGAGTTGTACATGATCCATTGTGGCATTTGTATTTGAAAGGAGATTAGCAGACTTTCTCAGTGGAAGGTCTCCGCAAATACGGGGAGCTGCCTGATCTGTATTTATCTTGCTTTTGTGGCATTGAATCGTTTGTTTCCTTGTTTACATGTACTAGATAAGGTTTTTTTCACATTTTTTAAGGACAGATTTCTCAAACCTGGGTGCGCAAAGTCATGCTCTGAATCCATACCTAAGGATCTAAATAAAAGTGGCCTGATTTTTCAGTGTTGTTGTGTGCCTGCAGTCCTGTTGATTTATGAAAATCAGGCCACTTTTATTTGAATGCTTTAATATGGCCTTCGGAGCCTTATTGTAAGTACCACAACCATTTATTCTCTTCTGTCTTCACTTCTGTTTTACTTGGGGATTGGAAATCTTGCTAAGAGTCGTACCAGAATAGGCTTTGTTAGTGCTGCTAATACCTTACATGGTTTTCCTCCTGGGAAACCATGAGGGAAGCTGGAAGAAGTTCATCTGAAAGCCATTATGCATCTGCCAAAGAGATATATTTATATAAATGCAACAAGTATCCCCTACTCTTCACTAAGGGGGAAAATAGAACAGCCCCTTGGTTCCCCGAATCTTTGAAGGAAGGACAAGTTGGGGAAAAGAGAGGGTTGAATACCCACCCCCTTTTTACTGATTGGAGAGAATGAAAACATGATCACACAACTCTGAATGTCACATTAAGTTCCATATTTAACATCCTTCTATCTTTGTCATCTAGCAGCAAAGCCATGTTTTAATTCATTAGCTGTTAATGTTGATATTCTAATTCACATTGCTGCAAAAAGGCTAGAAACAGGCAGTTAAATTTTATTTCTAGTCACATGCGGTTGTATTGTTTAAAGATGTGATTAGATTAATTGTGTGACCTTTTTGCCTTTAAATGTGGTAGTCTGTTAATTATAGCAGTTTCTTTTTGTCTCCTGCACCTCTGTGTCAAAAAAACCACTGTTTGCGTTCTCAGTGGAAGTGCTGCATTTGGGGCCCTGTACAAACATCTTGTATAAGTACTTTGCGCAGGAACAACTGGTTGCCTTGGAAACTATGATGCAATATTTTTCGTTTCTAAATCAGAGCATTAAAAATGCTTCCCGATCCATACGATGTCTGGATTCTTTGTTTTGCTACAGGAAATGATGTTGTGGACCCTTCATAGTATTGCTGTACTATGGCACCTCTGATTCGCACCCCTGGCGATATTCAAGACACTGTCTCCTGCTTATATGTCTTTTCCCATTTCTGTTTATTTCACTGGCCTCTCCTACCTGCTTATAACCATTTCTGATTATAGAAAGCAGGAGCACTTATCCTAATGTATCAGGAAACCTTTTCTTAGTGTGGGAAATTGTTGAAGTGGTTCAGAAGAAATTTCACCTACTATAGATCTTAGCCTTCTTAAATTTGCCTTTTAAAAATGTTTACCCCTCCTCACCCATTAATTCATCAGCCCATTCCTTATCTGCACCCCACTAGATTTTCTTCCTTAAGATACCTGTATGTAACTTGCTACCCATCTCTGACATCAAACCTTGGATGACTACTCCACTGTTAGCTGTTAACTTCCCCCCAGAAGTACTTGGTTTGAGCTTCTATGGTGTAGATGACTCCTTGGTACTTACCTGAACTTTGTAATGCCTCTAAGTATGGAAAGCACTGATACTGAATGCAGATTCACATTGCCAGAGTCTCATGGTATGAAGGTAATGGACTGGAGGATTGGTGGAAGGGAAGTATGCTTTGGTGTTGGAAGAAGGGGATTCGGGGGGGGGTGTGTGTGTGTGTGTGTGTGTGTGTGTGTGTGGAGCAGAGCTTTGGGACATTTTTTTTCCTTAGGAAGATGATCTAAAAGATTTTAGTAAGTATGCTAGAGCTTTTCTGTACCTTTTCTGAGGTCTGACCATCACTACTATATGCACTGCACTGTGGCTAGAAGACTCACAAGAGTTAAGTATATTTTATTTCTTCCCAAAGTAGTCAAAGGTGTTTTTCATACAGACCTTTTAAAACTCCATGAAGTGGTTGCTAATGTTGGAGAAATTGGACACATAATGATGGTTGCAAATCCTGGATATGGGTAGCTTGACCCTTTTATCTCTTCCCATAATTGACACTGACCTTTGGTTGCCAGAATTAGAAAATTGCACCATTGTGTAAATCTGTATTTGTTTCCAGAATTTCATTTTGCTGTGTGCTCCCATGGTTTGCAGTCTGTCTGGTGTTTATAGTTCTGTTACCATACCTTACACTTCCAGAATACAGACTGTTCTTTTAAAACAATAAACAACTGTCTGAAGATAGCCAGCATTATTGTAGATGCTGCTCTGTCTTACAGATTATCTGTTGACTTGTAGAGTTTCCTCTTAAAGCTTCATCCCACTTTAAGGTTCTACTCCTAAGTTTCTACCTTCAATTCAGTTTAGAATATCAAAATATCTTATCTTATATTGAATCCCCCAAATGTGCCCCGCTTTTGGGATGCATATTTAGAACATTTGTCAGGCAGTCTCTCTTACCCATTAAACCCTGATAAATCTAGGACAAAGGATTCCAAATCTGAATAGCACGCAAATGTAAAAAAGCAAAGGAAATAGTTGGTATAGAACTAGACAAGCCCTTAAACAGCTGAATACAATTAAACAGCTAATTTTAGTATTGCATTATCAACAGGAATATGTGTTTATTTTAAAGTAATTGCAGATCACACCAAAATGAAAGGGGAATGTCTTGAATCCCCCGCAGAAGATTTCAGGGGAAAGTGATAAATAATGACATTCTTCTATGTAATTAGATGCCATTCTGGTGGAAACAGAGTGCTGTACTAAAAAACAATATGCTTTGAAGGGCTGAATGCCCTTAACGCTTTTCTGGGGATGTTGTTACAGTCCCATGTTTTGATCTCTTGGCAGCAGCTGACAAAATAAGGCAGATAGACCTATTTTAAAAGCCAAAGAGACAGGTACAAGAAAAGGGCAGGAGTTAAATCCATCTCAGCTAGAGGACTCTGGTAGGGTATGATTTATGAGAGGTGTAAAGTGTGACATGGCACAACTTCCGTTCCTTCACTTTCATTTATCATCCCCATCACATGGTCATTAGGAAGAAGAGATCGAACCTGATATCTTTTTTTCATAACCCTGATGCAGTATTCATAAGCAAAGCTAAAGACCAGGCTAAATGGTTGCCATTACTATGCTTTGTTAATAATACTCTAGTTCTCTAGGCCAAGGATTGCAAAGAATGCTACACACATTTAGGGGGAGATGTTCAAAGGCACAAAGGACACCTAGGTGTACAATTCCCATGGAAAGTCAGTAGGGGTTAGGTTCCTCACTACCCTTTGTGATTCTGAGCTTTGACAAGTTTCCTCTCCTGGTTCTGCTTTTTCTCACTTCAACCTCAGTTCCAACATTTTGCCTTCACAAAGCCCAATTTCAGCTCCATCATTCTCCCACCCAAGGAGGATTGAGTCACGTTAGAGCTCTTCTCCATCAGGCATCAAAAACCTAGACTGCATGGCTGCCTTGTAATGTGAGTTGATGAATGTTCTGTCTCTGCAATGCTCCGCTGATCACCTGTTAGCAGAAACCTGTGTTGGACTTTGTATTCTGTTCCTCCTTTCCCTTTATGCATCCTTCCCTATTCTGTATTGCAGATGTCCTTTCCTTCCGCAGCCTTGTGTGTGGTGCAAACGTACAGGAAACATGCAAGCCGCCCCGAGTTCCGTGATGCAAACAGCCACTCACTTGGAAGCATGCCTAACGAGAAGGGGTAGTACAGATTTGCTGCATGCTCTCTTGGAGCTCAGAGGGGAAGCATGTATGACTGCTTGATGCACTTGTAAGGAAATGGATATTATTTCCCTTCCTGCAACTTGCCAGCTATTCATGTGTTGATGGGGAGCTTCATCCCCATTTTCAGTTTCCATTTCAAGCACACAGATTGGTGCACACTGTGAGTTTGTGCATGTGTGTATTAGTATTGTTATGACTATTTATTGGTATTGTGGTAGTGCCTAGCAGGCCCGGTCATGGAGCAGGATCCCGTTGTGCTAGGTGCTGTACAAACACAGAACAAAAGGACAATCTCTGCCCCAAAGAGCTTATTATTTTAAAAATCATTGTAGCTATTTATTTATTTTTTGGGCCAGGTACATGCTGCACTTGCCTTACTTTGTCAGCACCCCACCCTAGCTTGTTCCCAGGACTTCCCCCTCTCAAATAGCTTGGCACCACCCCTCACCTTAAAGAACTCCATAAGGTCTAACCTGTCCCAGTTGCAGGAAGCTTCCCTATCCAGCTGATTCTCTCTGTTCCCCCCTCTTCCCTTCAGTAATAGGAAGCACCCTGACCCCACTCTTCCAAGTGCTGCAAACCCAGCCTATTCAGCTGTCTAACCCTCCCATCCCAGATGTGTGCTGTGGTTTATGGAAGTCTGCCTGAGGCCCTGCATCAGGCTCTACAAAACCTAGCACCAGTTCTACTTGATTGCTTCCCCATTTTGATATTCTTTAGACCTTGGATCTGTCACTCACTGTGTTCACAGATTCTGTCCAATGCCTAGCCCAACCGAGCCCTGCTCTTTTTGGCCCATAGGTGCAACTGCTATATGTGTTCATAAATAGTTAAACAGGACACTGTTGATCTTGATCTTTTCTTCCTCAAACCTGCTGCCTGTTTATTTAAAATTAAAAGAATAACCCCAAACAAAGAGAGGATTTTTGTATCTGCCTTAATTTTAAGCACTCTCCCAATCAACCTGTAAGGTGACTTCATGTCCATGGAACCGCCCTGAAAGTAAATCGGAGATGTTCAGGATATCTGCCATTCTGTACACGCATGCTGCTCCTCTGCTCTGTTCTTGTGAGCAGGCAAAGCACTGAACCATACCAAAGAGCCTGTTTTATGAGAAAACAGGAATTCTTGTATATTTCAATGCCCTGTCTGCTGGCAGGGATTTAGAAATATTTTCAGCGCATGCATGCCTGCAGATCAAACCAAAGTCAGCGAGGTTGATTATTCAGGTCCACTAGCTTAGATTGCCTCGCTCTATCCCTGTGCTGTGCAGAGTGTTCACTAGAATACTTGGGTAGAAGCCAATAGACACAAGCTCCCTTGTTTAGTAATGGACTATTCCCTACCCCCACATGGGAAAATGTTTTTGTGCTCCTCTCCGCTCCAGACAGTGAGCAGTGTGAGTTTACTGTTAAATCCATAATGCAGACATATCCCAGATTAGCTGGTTCTTTTTTCAGTAAGGCTGCCCTGGGCTCTGCTGTGTTTAAATATTCTTTGTCAGTACTTAAATGTGTGGTTTGCTCACTACAGTGACCTTCATTGTACTACTAGATTGTGTGCCTTGTGTTACAATGTTAAATTAGCATTATCAGCATGTAGTGAAATCCCAGGGACATAGGGGACAATGATGTAATGTCACACACCAGATGCTTCTACTGTGATTTACACTGGTTAGAGCCCTCATAGCATACACTCTGTGTTAGTGTTGAACTCTTATCCCCTTCCTGTGGTTTGCCTTTCCATTAAGCTGACACTGTCTCAGCTTTCTCCTGAGCTTGGCTTGTTCAGAAGGATTCTCCCTCAAGGCCCTTCTCTTGCTGCCCCTCGGTCACTCTTTCCTCTCAGACTGCTCTGGGGCTTGAGCTAATGAGCAGCATCTGGTCTGATGTGTAGGAGTCAGCAAAATAGATCTTGGTGAACAGAAATTTGCACACGAAATATTGAGACACATTTTTAACCTTGTCAGGTTATAATATTGACCTCCCAAGAGAGTGGTTCTTTTTGTGGAAGACCTTTTTATATTTTATTATTTTTTTTAAAAATGCTTCCCAATGCTAGAACTATGAAAGGTGGGGAGGATGGTAGCCCTGCAAAACGTGCAGTAAAGAATAGTGTGAGTATGATATGTTACTGGGCTTCCCTGTGGTGTACTGGTTCCTTTTGAGATATGTGCTCTGTCTAATCCCGAGATGGACTGACTTTCTTATTAAGATTAGTTAAAGGAAAAACAGCTTCCATTTTAGGGAGTCAAACATGCTCAGGGCAAGAAGCTATTAATGAATCAATTGCGATGAATTTTTTTTAAAGAGAGTCTAATGAGCAATTTCCATTTGTAATACAGGAAGTGGCTATGTTGCTGAGAACATACATACTTTGTGACTCTAGCAGTGTGACAGCCCAATAGCAGATGTGGATGCTTTTTTAAAGCGTAAAGATGTGGTTAAAGCAGGTTGTACACCAGTTTTTCCAAGAGCTTCCTTTCTGTCTGTTTCATAAGTGACTCTGCCTGTGGCCCAGAGGCTCAAATGCAGATTGTAATTTAAAAGCAAATAAGTGTCAGTTTGTTCATGGTGACAGATGCTGCTTCTCACCTTACAAGTATTTAATCTGCTGGGCTGAGATGATCGGTGGGGCAAGTGATCTTTACAATGTATTTTGTCATGGTTAATGGTTCTCCTTTAACTGAAAGGCAGCATCTTTAACTTTTGCTTGCTGAACCTTGCTCTACTAGATCATGACGGCTGGTGAGTCAGTTTCTTTTCTCACGTACCCTTACTTTCTTCATTTACTCTCTGGCTTTACTCTTCCATGGTTTCTTTGCTTCTCCTGGCTCAAGCAAGTTTTTTTTTTTTCTTCTGCAAAATTCCAAGCATTTTTATCTTGCCACAAGGATGCTTTGCAGAGATCTGAATTCCATTTTCTGTTGTGTCCTTGTGCTAGAGAGAGCAGCCTGTTGTACCGTTCCTCTCACAGAGCAAGTCTGCTCTCGCTGCACTGTGAAAAGGCAAATGAGAGGGGAATTTGCCCAGTTCAATTGATTTTCAGGTGAAAACAATCTTTAAGTTAAGAGTTTTATGTGCTTTGACATTTCTGAATCCTCTCCAAATGCTCATACCCCAGCTTATCCTCTCCATGCAGTGTTAGCATCCACATGAGGCAACTTGCTGAGAGAGCTGTGGATGCACTTTCTGTTACAGGAACCTGGCACTCGTTTTAAGTAATTCACTCATAAGCGTTAATATTTTTTTTGGCTGTAGTTGCTTGAGTAGCATGACCACCATTTTTTTTTTAAATCCACCCTCACTCACTCTCTCTGCATCATGTCTTTGATCACTAATATTCAGCCAAGTCTGTTTTTTCACGGCCGTTGCCACGTGGCATGTTTTCCCCACTTCAGCATTGCTGGTAGAGATTCCTTAACTTCCTTTATGAATGTGATTGTTTGGGTTTGAATAGTCACTGCTTTGAACTGCTCACTCTGTGATGGGAGAGAGCTTAAGTTTTCTTCAACTTCCTTACTCTCTCGATGAAGAAGGAGTGAAGAATTGATTATGCACTGATCCCACAGCCTTGGGAGTTGTATGTGTTGTGGAAGCAAGGGGGGGAAAACAAATTTAGGTTAGCTTCTCCTAGAGGTGCTTGGGGATTGCAGTTCTTCTGACACCACTCACATTCTTGTCTTTGCAGATATACCTGTCTGAGTAATAATAATTAAAATATCTGTCCCGTTTCAGCTGGGAATTAATCGTGCAGTGAAGTTGTGTAAAAATGAGGTTAACAGTGTAGATCAGATTATTTGCTGGCTGGGATAGTAGAGGTGGGACTATCAGAGCCAGTCATTTTCCTGGAGACAAGTTAGAGCAGCCTCTAGGCTGTTCTAACATACACCAGATGGTAACTGTCCTTCTTGCCTTCCTGACATGCCCGTCTGCACTGGAGGTTGTGGAGAGGACGGTGTAGGAACTGGCAACTCTGTCTCTACGTCTCATCTGGCCTATGCTATACCAAGGGAATTTCCAGCTAGGAAGATAGTCTGCCGAGCAGAACAAAGGGAACAGTGGCCAGAGCCAGCTGCTTCACAGGAAAGTGCTAAAGTCCCTGAAGTGGGAAATTATTGAATCACCTATACTTAGGGAAAGTTTCTTCCTACCTCTGTCAGAGATTGCCTGATGCCCTGAAACATGAGTTTATTTCCCTTTCAAACTCTTTTCTCTTTTGTTCCAAGCCCCATGTACCTTGAGTGTGTGTTAAAGGTGTATTGGAATATGATTCGTGGGAGCTAGGGTAATGTTTTGAACACAGATGGTTGATACAATCATTGCACCCCTATCATTAGGCAGCTCTTTAAAACAACTGTATCCCTGTCCTCTCTTTTATTTACTCCAAGGACTGTCCCTGAAAAATTCAGCTCTTCTGATGATTTTCAGACTTCTTAAAAGAAAGTTGTGCACAAATATAGGAGAAATGCACTTACATTGATCAGGCATTTTATTCCATAACTTCTAGTTATATAATTTTCCTGTTTGCTTTGTTGTTGATCCTTATCACAAATAAATAAAAAATGGTGAATCTCTGGAATCTGACCAGCTTGCTGAGAGTAATATGTATATAAGAAAAGGTATGAAATGTGTCCTTGTCATCCCTGCTGGAATGATATTGTCACATAAAATTAGCAGGATACCCATGTGAGATTACCTTGAAAGACCCTCATCTGCATTTATTAGCTCTGCTTCATAATACCGTGTGTGGGCTTTAAACAACATGTTGTTCTCTTCTGATCTCCTCCTACCTCATCTGACTAATGTTTTTGTTCTTCCTTTTCACAGGAGGAGCTGCCTCCCCCAGTGCAAACCAGGAGGTCGTCTCTCAGTGGGTTATGCTACTTGACTATGGGTCTCGTTGTTTTGCTCATGGGCCTTGTGTTTGCATCCATGTATGTCTACAGATATTTCTTCATTACCCAGGTACTATACAATCTGAAAATTCCAGTTCTCTTGCCTCGCCGCCCCAAATAAATTTAAGCAGCCACAACACATGCCTCATTCATTTTTTTAAAAAAGAAACTTTATTTTGGTAGCACCTGCCTGTCCCAGCCTAGATCAGGGCCCCATTGCACTAGGGACTGCACAGACACACAATAAGAGACAGTCCCTGCTCTGAAGAGTACATGAAAACTTTCCAAAATCAACAGAACTTTTTCTTGCAGCATAAAACAGTAGGACAGTTTCTCTTTGATTTTTCTGTACTGTGTCACAACATAACTGGCTTTGCTTAAGCTATCTATATCCCTGTCTTGTGATTAGCAGTTATATTTGATATAGTCCATTCCATCATTCAGTACACACAAAGCAGGAGCTGTATGTGACTTTTATACACGAAGTTGCTTTAAGATGATTTTCAAAATTATGAGACTGATTTCCAGCAAGTAGAGTCACATACATTTATCTACATTTGATTGTGCATGTGCAGAGTAGTTGCATAAGCAAATATATGAAGCTAGTCTGCGCTTATATGCAAATGCACATGGCTTTTGCCGATTCCTGTTGGGCTATGTGTTTGTCCACGCCTACAAATGCACTGACTTGGGTGGACACAAAATGGGCATGGTTCTATACAATCTCACCTGTATATGGAATAGCAGGAATACACAGTCCAGAAGCCTTTGGTTATTCCAGGGTAAATGTAAATGTCCCGTCACTCCTATATCACAAACGTAACTTTACTAGTCTTAGTCATAAACGATTTTTAAAGAGTGTTTTGCCAGGAGGGAGCAAAAGAGGTTGGAAAGAACAGGGAGCTTAAGAGACTGACTCTCTCTCTCTCTCTCTCTGTGATCTGTTTGTACAGCACCTAGCACAATGGGACTCAGGCTTCTGGCCCTACTGCAGTACACATAGCAAATACTAGTACTAAAGCACAATAGGAAATGTTATTGGCAAATCAGTGTGGGTTTTCCATGAAGCCTGCAGAGGTTAGGTGCCTTCTGTTAGGTGCCTCCTTCCTAGTCTAAGTACACAGCAGTTAAACAACAGCTGTTCAATACACTGCAAAGAATATACATGTAAGGGCCCCTTTAAATATGCATGGGGGGGGGGGGGGTGGAAATTGTTTTCTGTTATGTAGGTCAGATTGCCCTCAACTCCAGAAAGAGATTGGTGTATTATTTATATTACAGTAGTGCCTAGGGACCCCATTGTGCCATGCACTATATAAATACATAGTGAGAGAGACAGTTCCTGTCTCAAAGAGCTTAAATCTAAATAGACAAGGGAACCAGGCATAGACACGTGAAATGACTTGGTCAGGGTCTCTCAGCAGGGTAGTGGCAGAGCTTGGATTAGAACTCAGACCTCCTGAGTCTCAGTTGAGTGCTCTAGCCACTTGGCCACACTGCTTCCCAATATAATGCTATTTAATGTGAAAGCTGGGATCTTTTTGAAACCTCTTGAATGTTCAGCTCTTCTCTATCGTGGCAGAGGTAATTTAAACAAAACTGTTCTATTCAATTAGTGTTATCTAATGAGTCCCTAGAAACGTTTGAGGACGATGAATTAATCATATTCTTTGTTGAAAAGGTGACTTGTAAAATATAGCTTTTGGTGACTATTAGGATCTGTGTGCTGGGTGGGCCAACCAAAATTCAGTTGATTTTGGGAAGGAGGGAATGTAGCTTATTTGTAGACACGGTTCTACGGCAAAACCTGCCAGCTATTTCAATCTTGACTTGGAAATTTCTACCCCATTGGTGGCCAGTTGTTGCTGCTTGTGGTAGTGCCCTGAGTACTTTCCAGACATACAAGAAGGGATGGCCCCTGCCCTGAGATGCTCACAGTCAATGAATGAGACAGACAAGTAAATGGAAGTCAGGGAAGAGGAACAACAAGGGGATTTTCTATACAAATCATCTAGTCATTGTAGGCAGCATATTCAAAGTGGGATTTTGAGAGAGAGAGATCTTAAAAATCTAGGGGGCAGAGCCTTGTGGTTAATTTAGGTGGGGTCAAACCACACATAGGAGATGGCATGGAAGAAAGGACAGCTAGGTGATTGCTCAGGAGACTGAGCAATGGCTGGATAAGGGTGAGAAGCTCAACAAGGGAGGGTGAGGGGAAGTTGCAGTAAATTAGTGCCCCAGATTCAGATCACCACTCGGGTCACAATCTAAGTTGTCCACATAAAATAAGAAGCCAGATCTGTGTATGATTGATGGTTTCTGCTCAAAGGAGACTTGACTGAAGGACATTGATGGAGCTCTTGTGGGGAATTCTGTACATTCTGTGCTTGTGCTGAAGCAGAAAGGAGGACTTCCCCTCCCCCAACCATTTTCATAAGCGCTGAATTCACATACTTTGTTTAAAAAAGGAAAATCCCTTGCCCTAATTTTAAGAGGCAGAGTGCATAGCTTTCTTGCTAGCTGAATTTCTAGCCAAAAATACACCGAGTCATAGCTGTATAGGGGCTTTGTGATGAGGACTGCTGTCTGTTGAACAACTGTTACCAGATTAATTCTCTGAGGACTGCAGGATCTGTGTGTCCAGCTTTTATCCACTCAGCAATTTTGTCTTTTATATGTTCCCTTGATCAATATATTGCCTTGCTGCAAAATTAATTTCTAATCTTCATTTTCAGATATACAAATAGGTTATCTCCGTCTGTCTTTATAAATGAGCTTTAAATCCCGCGACAAATTTCTGACATTTTTTTCACATCTTACCCGTAGACACAATTGCTGGGGTTATTTTTATGTTGGGATTGGTTTACAAAAAGCCTGATGTCACATAACATTTAAGCTGACTGTTGACTGGGAGGTGGACAACATCCAGTATCCCTGCTATCAGAACAAAAGGAGGTGATCTGCTTGCGGAATAGCACTAAGTGTAAGATGACCCATTTAGTGTTTTACATTGGACATCTTAATTGTGTGCTGCATGCAAAAGCAAAGGATAGTTTATATCCAATAACAGAAGCCCACTAAACATTGACTGTGGTGCTTACTGGCATCAAGGCTGTGTGTGCAAGGTCTCCGGTGGTTACAGTTTGCCCATCTGGTGACGGAGATCAGACTCCATCCTTTTATCCTACTTTTGTTGTTTGTTCATTAACCCACGGATTACAACAGGGTCCAGTGGTGCCTGCTTGTAATGAATTTGGGTAGAGTGAAACCATATCTACAGTAAAGTAGAAAATTCCTAATGGTTTCAGTGCACTGAAGTGTGCAAACTGCAAGTCCAGTTAGAATGAACCTCTCTGCTTATGGCAACCGTAGCTGTTCTATGGAGGAAGATAACACTGCTGTAAACTCTGTTCCATTTGGGTTTGTATGGTGGGTGGGAGGGTTCTGCTGCTTCTGTCGGACTAGAAAACAGCTGCTAATGAGGGATGTTTTTGCACTGCAGTGACCCGACTAATAAAACAAATTGACAGACTTGTTCCTAAATGTTCACAGGGACATGTTCTGTGAAACAAGCTTAGTGGCATTTCTTTGTGCCCTCCTTCAGTGCCATGTGAAGTGTTGTTTCTCTCTATGAGATTTGTAATGGAGTGTGTGTGTGTGCCATCTCCACTTTGTTCTAGTTTCCACAGCTTCCCCGGGAGAGCGTGTTCCACTGTGGGGTCCTCTTTGAAGACTCTCTCTACTCGCCATTTAAGGGGAAGTTGGAGTTGCATGAGGATGTAAAGATTTACATTGAGGAGAACTATGAGCAGATCAACATCCCAGTGCCCCAGTTTGGGGGCAGTGACCCTGCAGATATAATCCACGATTTCCAGCTGGTGAGGAATTTCTGTAGGCAATGGTTTTTCGTTAGTATAGTTAAAACATAAGAGCTGCCATGCCAGCGCTGACTGATCATCCACCAGAGTCTTGCCTCCGACTGTGGAAAATGGCAGGAGTTTAGAAGAAGGCACAGAAAGTATTAATCACCTAATTGTGTAATACTAAACCATGTAGGAAATTTGTTCCTGATCATTGATGTTCCTAATCATCTGTTGGTAATCGTGTTATGCCCTGAAGTATGAGAAGTGATATTGTTCCCACGCATAACCTTATGTGAAATGTCCCAAGCTGTTTGCCTCAATATCCCTGAGCACTGAGTTCCACGGGCTAATTTGGTACTCAAAGTAACTTCTTATCTCTCAGATTTTTACTTTCGATGTTATGAGTTTGAGTGCATGACTCAGCTTTTGGTTTCTGAATGCACCTTTAAGACTTAAGTATGACATCGAGACCATATTCGTAAGAGTTGCACACTCTGGACTCCTGTCTAAGTGCCTCCAGGTTCCTGTTGGAGTTCCAAGGACCCCAACTATTTCCAATGCTTTACCGGCTGAAGGTACTGTCACAACGACCATCCTTTCAGCTGAGTGTTACTGGGCAGGAATCCTTCAAGTCCATTGGCATCAGTTCATAATTGACGAGAGGTTTCTGTCAAGTGCTGGATTGCATGGCTTCTTTCTTGAGGTTTAAGTGAGTTGCTTCTGCTTTACACCCAGCCCCAGCAGCAGGGATAGCACATAACTGGACTTTGAATCTGTATCTCTCAGAAGGCCGTGCAAAGCCACCACTGTTAAATGAGTCAGATGACTAGACTGTACAGATGGGATCCCTTTAAATCCCATAAATTCAGTAATGATCCAGCTTACTAACCTCCCACATACAGTATATAAGGCTAAATCTTTGAAAGTGTTTGGTTCCGCTGTGCCCCGCTTGAGTGTGCAGATCAAACCACAGTGCAGAGAGAGACCAAACAGGTGTTCTGTGGAGTAATGGGAGAAGTCAGGCTTAGGAATGTTCTGGGACCAATGAATCCCTCTGATATTCATGTTTCTATGTAAGTACTGCTCAAATAGCTCATGCAGCAGGTGGCACAGTAGCTGTACAAGCAGTGATGTCAAATATCTGAAGTGTAATGACTTGGTGTAAACCCAGGTTGCTCACACGCTCACCCGCATTCCACTAGTGTGTGTAATAGCATAATTTAGTCTTTAATCGATCCTACTGGTGGATGATGCCACTGCTCTACCCCATTTTATAGGGTTTTGTAATTTTTAGTTCACTCTCCCTTTGGACGAATTAGAAAGATCTCTCTGTTTTGGATCTAGGGGTTGACTGCCTATCATGACATAGCCCTGGATAAATGCTATGTCATTGAACTGAACACCACCATTGTGATGCCACCTCGCAATCTCTGGGAGTTGCTGGTTAACATGAAGGTATGTCTGGGTGCTATTTTTTTAATAGACTTCTGTTGAGTTAGCTCCTGTGTGTCAATTAGAATTTTCCCTTGAAAAGCAACTGCTGTCTCTGTGAAAATAGGCATCGGATACAGCTGTATTTCTGTGTACAGTTAAGGTTTCAGAGTTAAGGTTTCAGAGTTTAACTGAAACCTTATTTTTTTTGCAAACAGCATGGTAACTCGGGCATATATAAATTTGTACAGGATGATTTTTATCCTTCCTGCTTAGGTTTGTATCTGTTAAGAACAGAGAGGAAATGCTCTGATACCTTTTATAGATTATATAATTGTAGCAGGTTTCAAGGACAGTTTAGTTTGTTTCCCTGTTATATTCTCTTATCGCTAAATGTAACCAATCCCAAGGATAGAAAAAACCAGAAGAAACCAGTTTATGTATACTGACAGCAGAGTCTAAGGAAAAGAGGGACCCAGAATCGCTGACTGCATAACAAAACAATAGAGAAACAGAAGAGCTAATATTAAATCTAGTCAATGAAAATGCCAGCTTGTCCTTGCTGATAGCTAAATAACAGAGGCAATAACATGCTTTTTCTTACATGGGATTAAAGGTCTGACATTCAAGATGTGAGTGAAACTATATGCAAATCGGGTATCTGTTTGTAAATGTCTGTTTAGCTGAATAATCAGTCATTTGCCTGGGTGAATGCTCGACTTTTATGTGCATTTGCACATGTGTATCTTTAAAATTATGCCCTACATGTGTTTTAAGTGTAGACCTAGTTTTGCCCAGCTTTAAACCCTTCCCTTTTGGGTGAGCTCCCGTCTTGGTGACCTATTGGATTGATAAATGTTAGAACACCCCCTCCCTTCCGGGAAGCTCACTGTGTTCCGGGTCCCCCCCGTCGTAAGCATGCCTGAGCTCCTCTCAAGCTAGTGATTTTTTTTTTTCAGAATCCTTACTGAGGGAACTGGATGGCTCAGGTTGGTCCTGGGCCTGACAGCCTTTTACCTCTGGTCTGCTGATTTGAGTCCAGCCCAAGTCACCATTGCCCAAAATTTATAATCTGATGACTGTTTTGTGATCTCTGTGAAACGAGTTTGAGGGTCCCAGTCTGGTTCCTAGACTGATGTCTTCATGAAAGTCAGTACAGGCAGCCCTTTGAAAATAATTGGGTAACAATGTCATGACCTCCTAACTAAGTCCTGGGATTGAGGAACAATGGTGCTCGATCATTTTAGCTCCCAGAAATAACTAAATCTAAAGACTGAAGAAACTAGATTGACTGACTGACTGTCTCTTTTCCCACACGTTGGGGACAAGAGGAATTCTGATCTCCATCCTTGTATACTAACATGGTAGGTTGTGCTGGTAATTGAACTCGTCATTTAGTCTCTTTCCCTTCCTCTAACGCAGGTGGATCAATAACCTAACTTTTATAGAACTGATGTGTTAGCATATAAGAACTTCCACTAATTGATTGATACTGAAGTATTGCAAGAGAGTTTTATTGATCCAGTAGACTGTGCCTGTCCAGCAGAACAGCACTGTGTTAAGATGGCCTGTTTCCCATTCATTATCTAAGGAGATAACCAGTTTTTTGGCCAGTGGTAATTAAAGGCCTAGGATCTGAAAACTTGCTCTCATTGCTTGATTTTTTTTTTTTTTTTTTCCTGACCACATTGAAATTGGCAACTATCAGGTTTGTAGAAGTAAGGGTTGATGGTGAGCAGAGGATTTGTTAAGAAGAGTTAATGTAGACTTGATGAAGGACTTAAGTTAAAGGTTACCATGCATGAAGGACTTAAGTTAAAGGTCACCATGAATAAAAAATGAATCTTCAAATAAAGGCACAACTAACTTTGAGTCTGTATTCTAAAGCTCCCAAACAAACTGCATTTATAATACAGATCATTCTCCTTCGGATCCCTTGTATTGCCAGTACAGCTCTGGCACAAATACCTGATCATTCCTCAATGTGAAATCACGGCTGTGTCTGAAAATATATACAAACACGTGTATGATTATTCTCTGACTGTTGTGAAGAAAAATTGATAGATGCTAGATGGATCCTTCTCCTTTCTAGGAGTTGGAAGGCCTACCATTATACTGCAAAGTGCAATTTATAAAGATGGTGTGTATGGGGTGAGCTGTCAGAAATGATTTGAAATGGTCACTATCTAAAGCCGTCAGACCAGGGAATAGATACAGTAATCCTGGATATTCTAAAGAAATCAAGAAGTGGAAAGAAACATGGAAGGCCAATCAAGCTTTTGAGGTGTGTTCAGTGTTTGAGCAGTGTTTCTTTTTGACCTTTAAAATGAATTTAAAATATGGGCCTTGATCTGGATTGAGGCTTGGGGGCATTTAGGCCTCAAATTGTGCTTGAATAATGGCTTAAGATTCTGTATCCTAATGTTTTAATGATACCAGTATTTATCATAACTCCCTCCACCCAAACACTCATTTATTTATAGCCCTCCATTCATTTTGCACCCTGATGCCTTGTGTATACCCCAAACCATCTGGTTTCTGATGCTTTTGGTCAATTTCCCACAATGAAGTGGGAACAATGATTGGGTGGATGGGATGTATAAAATCCCAGCAAATGGAGCTTCAGACCTAAAATATTTTGATACATCGATTTCAAAAAGAGTAAGCTCTTTCTGATGAGCTATGAGGAGGCAGTTCTGTTTGTTTTCCTGAAAGGGGGTGTAGCTTTATTATATCCTTTTGTCTGGGTTTGTTTTGTTTTGTTTTATTATAATAGATGTATAGCTTTGCATTAGAGTATTTTTGGCAGTAATGCAAGGAACATACTGGCCACATCCTGTATGAGCTAAATCAGGTTAGCATACGTATGTTTGTGACCTTTAGCATAGATAAGTGACCTGCCAATTGCACTTAACAGGTCCACCAGAAAGAATGTGGAAATAACCACCACCAAACTGATTCAGGCGAGAAATAACAGATGTAAGAATGAGCTAATTGTCATTAATACATTTGAATATGCTAGCCTATGGAGTAAGTGCCCCCCAATATTACGTGGGTGAGGAAATTAAGTTTGGACATGGAAGGGGGGGCACAGAGTGCTCAGGATCTATAAGAGGGGCAAGCCATCATGTTGAGTTGTTAGTTTTAGGTTAGGTTTTCTTGGGTCTTTCTGTAGCTTTCCAGCTCTTTCGCTTCTCCTGAGTTTTTCGTCTTCCACTTGAGACTTGAGGAACCTGGACCATCAGACTCTTGGCATGCCGGATATGAGGTTGGTCCTTTTATCTCTTACCCCCAGGTTATCAAGGAAGGCTGTGACTATGTTAATCTTGGAAGTTCATATGGTAAATATGACCACATACCTCTAGGACAATAGTATTTCCTTTTTCATTCTGGTTGATTTGTTTTCCATTTGATTACTATTCCATTTATGTTAGTAAAAGTCTTTAAGGCTGCCTTTTGTTCTCAGTGTCCTTGTCATACATCCTGAGGGTCCTTGCAAAACTGTGTTGGGGGGCAAGAATCATATTCTTTTCTGATCAGATCAATTGGCGAGCCCATAATCTTTATTACATAAACAATAATATTAATCCGCTAAAAAATCCGGCAACAGGACCTCACATTGGATTATCAAACTGATTTTATTTAATTTTTGAAAAAAAAAATGTCATTTCAGAAAGGGACATACCTGCCTCAGACGTACATAATCCAAGAGGAGATGATTGTTACAGAGCATGTCAATGACATGGAGCAGCTTGGCTCCTTTATCTACCGCCTGTGCAGCGGCAAAGAGACTTACAGGCTGAAGCGGAGGACTGCTAGGAGACGTAAGAGCCTTGTGGTACTTGATTGTATTAACCCTGTTTTCCACTGTGTCACAGCTGCTGACAGCAGCAATTGACTCATGGTGATGAGAGGTACAGACTCTTTTGAATAGCCACAAGCTTTTCAAAACTTTCCCACCGTTGCAAACACCAGTTCAGATCCACCCCTATTTGTGACATTGGAAGCTCCTGTGTAATTGTGTACTGGCTGCTGCAGGAATTTTTACCAGTGTGTGTATTAGCCTAATGGAAAGGTTGATAAAATGCCCATAAGAGCCATTTACATGAGAGCTTCTGGAACTGAACTAGTATTAGGAATGCGGGGAAATTTTTCAAAAATATCCCTAATATACACACCTATTTCAGTGGTAGCTATTGAGAGCAGCTAAAATCTGCAAATAGACTTTAACTGAGCCCTACTGTGGGGCTTATACCGCCAATAAAATAGTGAGACTGAAGAAGTGGTGAATGGGGAGCACTAGACATTGTCTATGTCGGGATTTATTTCAGAATATTCAGGTATTCCCGATTAACTATTCCACTTTGGAAGTGGATTCGGTTAATTTGGAATAAGGCATACTGATCCCAGAATAAAAGCATCCGTACACCAAATTAACCAGGGATAGATAATCTGCTTTAAAGTCACACCCGACCTTATTCTGGATTTATTTTCAGGTATAGACAAGCCCTTAGACTATTTTAGTCCCTAAGGTGATGCGAAGAAATTCATCTGTGAGTGCCTTATATTCAAAGCTAATGTAGTCACAAAAGCTTTTTAACCCCAGCATTTTTAACTTACTCACTATCCGAAGTCCTTATTCTTCTACAATTGTAATATATGTTAGATTGATTGGATCAGATTAGATTTTTGACAGGCAGGGAAAGAGGAGGGTTGCAAGCCTTTTAATATGTTGGTTAGAATCTCCATAGCTTGAAGCTCCATTTATCCCAGGGAGTCTCAGCCTGATTCTTGCCTCACCTACCAGTTAAAATATTTATTCTACATCTTCTTTTGGAACAAAACATACTCATCATTTCCTGCTTCCTTTCTCTATTAACTTACTGCACCAACAAGGGTAAATGGGTACTGTGATGATACTATGATTCTAGAAATGCTGATAGATATAGATACAAAAATAGGTAATCACGGGCTTTGTTGCAGCAGTGTGGAATAGCTGCCATGCAAAGCTGTAATGGAAAATAGGTTCTGCAGTGCAGAAAACTGTTAAGATATTAGGGATGCTGGCATGTGCAATACTTGTTTTCTGAAGAGGTTCAAACTTACTCCAGGACAGTTGAATAAACGGAAACTTAACCTGAGGTGGCAAGGATTTAAGCACTCATTAGCTTCACTGGGTGCCCTGTCGGACTGTCTCTTGAGTCAGACTATCTGGGATGATTTAATTGGGGATCAGCCCTGCTTTGAGCAGGGGGTTGGACTAGATGGCCTCCTGAGGTCCCTTCCAACCCTGATATTCTAGGATTCTATCTCTTGATTTTTGAACTAATA
The DNA here is from genome assembly GCF_015237465.2 of Chelonia mydas. Lineage (NCBI taxonomy): Eukaryota > Metazoa > Chordata > Testudines > Cheloniidae > Chelonia > Chelonia mydas. The sequence goes on from NC_057855.1 coordinate 41,980,891, forward strand.
TTAAGAAGCTGTGCACTGAAACCAACTTTTCCACACTACTCCCTATCCCTTTCCCCTGCTATTCTGGCAAATGCACTGGGTCAGTAAGGGCTTCACTCTGGTGCAGGGATCCACCCACTTGGTTCTCATTGCAGGATTGTGGCCTAGATATGACATCTGTTTTCTGCGGGAAGTGAATTTGCGCAGCTTTCCTTGGTTGATATACAGTTGTTGCCGTATTTCAGCATGCTGGAGTGGTTTGCATGTCATCTGATTTTTTTTTTTTTTTTTTTCCCCTGCCCCATCCCAGACACACCTACATAATGCAACTATTCTAACTTGGCTTTTGTTTTTGGTCTCTTTTAGGTATCAATCGACGTGAGGTTGGAAACTGTAATCACATTCGGCACTTTGAAAACACTTTTGTGGTTGAAACTGTTATCTGCAAAAAGTCATGAAGCAGCTCTTCAAATGTAACCCTCTGCTTTGCTTGCACACACGAATCCTCTCCTTAGAAGTGATAATCTGTCTTACTTTTTTACTCTCTCCCCTGCTTGGGCAGCACTAACTTCTCAGATCCCTTGTGATTATACATTGGACTCTATTGTCTCTGTACTGTATGTACTACTTACTTGGGATTCTTCGTTGGGCTTAAATTTACACAGTAATCCAAAATGCGACTCAGAATAGACACAGCAGGACAGGAATTCCATCCTGGAGGATACATGCTCTGGGAAGTGCAGGGATGGAAACGGAGGGTAAGAAATAGCATGCCGCGTAGAAATGTTTCATTCTGCCGGAATTAGTGGATGGTTTCATGCGGATGTAATGTTGGCACAGAAAAGCCAAAGTAAAATAATGCCATTAAAGGCAGGTTACCATTTGGATGTAATAACTAGCAGAAGGCTGTTAGGTGCAGTAAGAAAACAGGTATGAGGTTTGCAAATGCTGCATCTAGGGAAGTTCTGCCAAACTAAGTAGTAACCCTAAAGTGTAAATTCTTGTTCCAAGTCATCCAGTGAGTGTGTCTGCTAAGAGCCTATTTCACAAACAACAAATGGAGCCTTTACACACTGCTTGTGCACATTGCTCTGAAATTATCACAGTGTACTTTTCTGAGGAAGGACTATCTGATTCGGTACACATTGACCATTCTGCGCCCCTCAGCTGATCTGCAAGCAGGGGGGTGGGGAGAGGGGAGTGTGGATTCTAGAAGGAGCCAAAGGAAAAAGAGAGTGACTAAATTGAATGGAGAGTGATTCAAGCTTCATTGCTTCATGACCACAAAGCAGTGAATGGTACGCAAGTATATATGCCCCAGCACAAATAATGGGCCCATCTTTGGGTAACTTTTGATAGCACATTGTGATATTTTCACCAGGAGGACACTGTTCTTCAGCATTTAGCCCAACATACTGAGCAGACATTTATCTATTTATACTGGGCAGACAGGCCTTCTCTTTCCATATATTTTCCTGAAGTAAATAAAGGGACAGCCTCAAGTGGTGTAAATTGTCATTGCTCCATTGCAGTCCCTTTAACTGGTCGTTGAAGTCAATGGAGTGATGAAACTTTACACTGGCTGAGAATCTGCCCCATACAGGTCTAACTACTATAATCCATATTGGGGGGGGGGAAAAAAATTCCATGCTTATTTTCTATCTGAATGTTTCCACTGATTTCACACTATCAGAGGCTCTTGGTCCTAAACCATTTCACATGTCCCCTCTCTGTCTCACAGTCTGAGCTATGGGGTATTCCCCTTTTCCATGGGGCATGGAGGCAGACCAGCTAATTGGTTGTATGCTAGGGGCAAGGAACAGCCCAGCCCTTCATTGGAATTCAGCAGAGTTCTCTGCCTCCACTTCTATGCAAGTGGCATGTTAAGGGGGTCTGCTTGTTTGGGGACTTTGAAGATCTTAATGTAATAGTTAAGCAGCTTTTTCAGTTTTTTGACATTCGTTTTCCTTACTTTAACCTGTCAGGATCTGTAATGTGCCCCTAGCCCATCTTGCAAGCACAGCCAGTGACCCCAGCTGCAGAGCTTGTAGAGGTAGCAGCATCAGCATGAACAGTCTGTTTTTGAGAGACTTCTCTTGCATAGTGTGAAACAGTCCTCTTTTTGTAGCATCACAAACACTGGTGTGGGCTATTTTTATGCCAATAAGTATTGTCTAGCCATGTGCAGTCTTGCAGAACTACCTGGCCTGTTAAGAGAGACCACTCAACACCCATATAGTTTTTTTTTTTTTTAAAAATGCTGATCTACAGATGTGATGGAATCCCAGTATAGACATCGGAGCAAGACCAAGATTTGGTTGATCGATATACTGCATAGAAATAGTGTGAGCTGAACTGCATGTCTCTTGATCGGCAAAAAGAAAAAAAATTGTAGGGTAATTATGTATTTTTCTCTCTGCTCTATAAATCCAGTTAAATTAAGTAGGTCCTTGAAATGCAGGCCATTTTTTTTTTTTTTTTTTTTGCTTTTGTGAATGGGGTGGATTTAGAATTGGCACAGTCTTTTTAATTGGTTTCCAAATCTGGACTTGTTCCCCATCTGTTGAAATGAGCTTGATGTTTTAGAAAGAGGAAAGATAAAGTAAAAGCAAGTACAATCATTAACTCCACAGAACCAAAAAAAGAGATGTTTTGTGATAGACAACTTTAAAGTAGTAATGCTGTGAATTAATTATACGAAAGCAAAAGTTTTAGGCAAGCATGCAGCACAACGGTAATTTGTCTGTCCTGAGATATTGAGGGTTATTTATATAAACTTATAAAAAGGAATGGTTAAATTTTAACCCATCAGAATGCAGACTTTTTAGACTTACTCTAATGTTTACGCTTATGGAAAAGGAAAAGTCCTGGACAATTTGCACCGCTTAGTAAGGTATGTTTCCCCCAACACCAGTAGAGTGTGTGCTTTATGTAGAATAGAATTTTGTGTTTTGAAAATTTAATCTGTTTAGTCCTAACCCTGCTTTGCAAAGTGGATCACTAACGTGTACTGGGAGCGGGGGAGGGAAATGAGCACCTATCAGTTTGCTTGATGGAAATACAGCAAATTGGTAAATTTAAGCCCTGCATTTATTTTTGCTTTTAGGAATGTCAGCCAACCTGCACTCAGGTAGAAATACAGACTTCCTTCTGATTCTGCATGTTTTAGCTGGTCATTAAATATGCTAACTATGTGCAATCCCTGAACTTTAAGAATAAGGCCTTAGTTCTTTAGCGTGAACTAAAGTAATCACAATTCATAGGATCAAAACAGCAGTTGCCTAGTAACAAAACTTAAAATGCTTTGTATATTTTGTCTGTTAGAGAAATCTGACCTGTTAATAAAATCTTTTACCTCTGATTTCTTAGTTGTTTCTTCTTTATTTAAAGGGTCAGGTTTTTCTGTGATGCGGTTGTTGAGAGATACCAGATTGTTAGCTATGGAAACTGAAATCACCTATTTTGTCCCAGAACAGATCAAGCACAAATAGCAGCATTGGAAACTGCTATACCAATGTGCCATCATCCTTAGTTTGGAGGGATCACCTCTAGGGATGACTGAGAAATGCAGTCACCAGTGGAGTAGGAGTGAAGGTAGGAGCTCAGTTGGCTCTGTCTGACATTTAGGGAGCACCTGACAAAGGATGACTCCTCTTTCACCATCACCCAGGGTGGCCCAGAAGATGGGGGAGAGAAGAGAATCTGAGAATCGTGGAGTGGCAACCAATTATGTCTCCCTGATAGTCTGCCCCAGCCTTAGGAGCTACTCTAACTTATGCCAGCTGGGGAGAACATTACTCTAGCTTACTTTCCCATCTTCAGGCCCTGGAGCTGTAAGGTGAGTGGCATAGAAGTTGGCTGTGCTGGCTCTGTGTACTCCTGCTGGGGACTTCTCCATACCAAGGGAATCCTCAACAGGGGAACTTGCAGGTATTTTCGGCTCCCTTCTTCCTGCTTGCATAGTGCAGAGGGACAACAACAGAGCAGAGAATCTGCCTCAAGTGTTGATTGTGGCCAACTAACCTTTCTGTAATATTTCGCCTCAAGTTTGGACACTGCTCCTCTTGCTCTCTAATCATTCTTACTGGTCTTCTCTGAATTCTATCCAATTTATCTCCCGAGTGAGGTGTCCAGGATTGTACTTTACTATATTGTTTCTTTTTCTAAATCCACATTCTGGTCAATTTTTGAAGTACTGTAGTTGATTTTTTTTATTCTCTTACATTTAGATTCTTTTATTCTGCTCCTCACCAGGCTATTCACCACAACTATGAGAGTTCAGTAGAAAATATGTATCTTATAACAACTGCAGTCTCCAAAACTGGCTGCTCTTCGTGACTGACCATGACCAGACATCATCAAAAGCTAAAATGTTATAGTTTACAAAAATAACGTGGAGTCCTTGTGGCACCTTAGAGACTAACTCCTCGTTATTTTTGCTGCTACAGACTAACACAGCTACCACTCTGAAACCTGTCACCATAGTTTACAAAGTTAGCTTTCTGGCATTTCTCTGGATGAAGCTTTCTACTGCATTCCTTTGCAGTCAAACGACAGGAAATTCCTACAGTTCTGAAAAAGAGAACTATTAGTGGAAGTTGAAGATCTGGGCTATGCATTGTAATGAGAGATTTTACGGCAAATATCAATTTATTGCCCTAACGTGAATATTGACTGAGGAGAAGCTGAGGTCAATATTTATCTCTTGTGACAATAAATCTCAATATTAATCAAAATAAGAAATCAGTATGTTCTAATTGTTTTCATAGCATCTGGAAATCTCTCCACTGTGGCCATTACTTCCTTAAATCTTATGCCTGGCAGAATAACATCTGAAGGATAAAGGAAGAAATTGTGGAAAATCCTATTACAATGGACTTTTAATGAGTCTGTCAAGAATATGTGAGAGTAAATAATTCAAAAGACAACTACTTTAACAAATTCCACCAATCATTTTGCTCAAAGAATATCAGCAAGAAAATCCTGATGTCTGAATTTATTCCACAGAGGCATTTTTGAATTTAATTGTCTATACAAGTTAGGAATGTTGTAAATTTGAATTGTGTTGCCTAGTTGCGATTGGTCAGATGAGTCACATGGTTGCACAGGATGAGCTTCAGTATTCACTCTTATCCAAACATTTGTGCCTGTGAATTGGACCAGAAAACAAACACAGAAGGGAGGTGTGAACATGGCCAAAGGGAATGCTCAGATGAATATCCATAGTTTTTTTTTTTTTTTTTTTTTAAACAGCATTGATTTGTCCCTTTGGTCTGTGAGCAGAGGTTAGCCCAGGCTCATTACTTTGTGGAGATGGTCTGTGCCACTTTCCATACAGGGCAGGGGAAGAGGTGCTCCATTGCTTGAGCCTAAGACATGTAGGGTCCAGCACAGGATTGCTCCCATCTCATGAAATCTTCAAATATATTTATGGGGAACCCCCTCTTCCCAACAAGTGGTGAATAGAAAGGTGGGATAAATCCAGTTGCGGGGAGTCCTGTAGAGCCTGGGAAGGAAAAATCAATTTGATGAGGAGGCAGCTAGGAAGGAAAGAATCAATTTGCAGGAGACTGAGAAGACACACACACAGTGGGGGCAGGGAGTCCAGAGGATGGATTGAGTGAGCATTTGGAGGTAGAAAAGGATGGGTTGAGTGGGGACCAGACTATGGGTTGATGGGCCTGGTAGGGTGGAGGATATGCCGAAGGCCAGAGAAATGCTAAGAGGGTAGTGATGGTGGTGGGATTGATTGGAGGCTTGATTGAATGGTTTGAGATGGAGTAGAGCATCAGTTGAATGGTGGAGCTGGGGGGCAGGCAAAGAATGTGGGCCAAATCTAGAGGGTGGATTGGAGGCTGAGGGGGAGGACAGTATAGGGGTTTGCCTTGGGCAGAACTTGACTGGAGGATCTGGGGAGGCTGAGAACTATTCAGGTGGGCGGGAGGAGGGAACTGAATGGTGGGCATAGAGCTGGGATTGGGAAGCCTGCAGGAAAAGAAAATACATTGGAGAGTCGAGGACAGAAGCTAGATTGTGTACATGTGGCTGGGGGAAGTGAGTGGAGAGGCTTGTGGGGAAAACAATGGATTTGAGGACAAAATTAGTTGGGGGCAGAAGACTGCTGAGGTTGGAGGGACAGAGAATAGATGGGGGACAAGAGGTGGATGGATTGGGGCTGGGGGTCCTGGATGGCCTGGTAGGGTTGGGGGGAGGTTAGTGGGGGTGGAGGAGGTGGGGAAATGGAGAAGGCAAGAGAGAGATGAGCGGTAAGGACAGAAGGTAAGAGATTATGGAAGATAGAGGGAGAGAAAATATAGGTAGAGAGCAGGACAGACGATGGACCATGGGGGATTGAAGGGCATGAAGTGAAAAGAATGGGGCAGATGGGATAAGGGGAATCGGGGAAAACAATATACTCTGGACTGGGGTCCATGGGTTGTGAGAGCTGGGGGTAATGCAGGCTCTAATGTCAGAGAGGGGAGGGAAAGAAGCAGGACAGAAAATTGGGAAGGTAGCAAATAAAAGAGAGATTTACAAAGCAAATGTAAAGTGTTACAGTTTGGGTGCCTTAATGAGCATTTCCCTACCATAACATGTTTGGTTTTGTTTTAAATGTTACCTTACTTGTGAGTTTCCTGCATTTGTAATGGTTGATCTGGGGATCACTAGTATCCCTATAATGTGTTACTCACACATGTTCAACCTTAACTCCAGTTTAGAATAGCTGCTTATCTGGGAATGTGAGCAGATGAATGGTGTATCACAGGGATTTTGGTTGGGGTTACACAGGGAAGCTATCAATGCACATTCCAGAAGCTTTCCCAAAGTGAAAAGTCAGTTGTGGTCTGAGTAGCTTCTGTGTCTGGAGTGGGAAATGAGGTCCTAGACTGATCTGTTGAGCAGCTGGAATGGTCAAGTAGTTGTTTGGAGGCTCCATTTTCACCCCAAGGGAATGAATAATAGATCTCACTGAGGTTGTGGACTGTTACTTGAAGGGCAGCATCTCCAGTTTTTGGGAGAGGGGTAAAGGTTGGGGCTTCAAAGGCAGGGAGGGTTGTGGCTGCTCCCTGCCCACAGCTCTTGGGCCATACCACTTGCATGGCATTATTGGAATGTTCCAACTGTCCCATGCTATTACTGATGGTTAGGACCTCCCTCTGGCTGTCCCTGGGAGCAGCTGCAGCCAGTCCCCCTTCTGGCTGCTCCCTCCTGAGGGTTCCCGCAGCATTTCTAGCAGATTGTGGGTTGTTTGTCAGTTCCCCATGCAAAGCCCCCTTTTCCCCCCCTGGGGCTGTCTTCCAGGCTACCCTCAGCCAGTTAAATTTGGCAGCAACTTCACCTTAGCAGGAACTGGCTGGAGAGGTGTGTCTGCCTCACCCTGTGCAGGCTTGATGCTTTTGGACCCCCCACACCCATTAAGCCCCCGACCTGTGTTGTGGGGTATTAATGTGTGGTCCTTGCAGAGCTAAGGAAAGCTTCTTTGAACCACTCTTCCTCTGAGCCTGGGTGTCTAGCACAGGGGGGCATTTTCTTGGGGGCAGTGATGCCATCTGGCAGAGTGAGCCAGGCCCTAGTGAAGCCTTTACCAGCTTGACAAGGATAGGTTGAAGCTGTGGACTCAGCTGGGATTTGTCTCCAAGGCAACCTTTTCGACCTGCCAATGTCATTCCCACACCTGCCTCACTGAGGACAAATATACAACTGGAGACGCTTGCTGCTATGCTTCCAATCTCCATAGCTAACAACAAAAATTGGCCTGGATCAGCATTTTAACCTTTCACCTGCTAAGGGACCTGACATTTGGAGGCAGTTGGGCTGTACCCCTCACCACGGGAATGCGCAGGTGCTGAAGGGCATATGGAGAGGAGGTGGTATAGCCCTCCAAACCTACACTCAATGTTAAGGGTCCTTGGGATGGACTAAAGCCATTAGAAAGTTCACTCTGTTTTTTTTTTTTTCTTTTCATTTGGCACCAGTTCCCAGAGCAGTGCTGTCACTGAGATGAGCACGTCTGGATGACTGACTTTGTCTATTACCCAGTGCTGTGAGTTGGTTGCCTTTAAACTCCATGGGCCATCTTGAGTTTCATCTGATCCAAGGAAAAGCAGCCTTCCAACTGAGACATTTCAGTTGCAGGCTGCCAAGAAGGCTATGCTCCAAAATTGACCAAGCTCTGTTTCTTGGATTCAGCCTCTAGCAAAGAATCCTCCTTTGGCCTCTCTCTTGCTGAAGTAGATGAGCATAAACTAGCTAACCGACAAAACAAAGTATTTTATGTTGACTTCAGCCTTCCTCATACCACCCAGGGTTGTGCTTGTGCTTACTCTGTTCCTGTGGGATCTCGCAGACCTTACTCTCCAAGAGTGAGAATCCTGGGGTAATGGTATCTCTAAAATAAGGGAAACGACCCCCCTCCCTTCCATTTGGGGGCTCTGCCCTGTGAGGGAGTGTGATGTGTCACAGATATCATCTATTGCCTTGTGTTTATCCTGACTGGGGACATGCTGCTATGCTTACAACCTCTGTGGCTAACAACACAGGTTGACCCTGATCAGCACCTCAACCTTTTACTCCATAAGGGAACTGCCTGGTGGAGGCACTTGGGCTGTTCCACTCACAACTGGAGTGGGTATGTGTGTGTGGAGTGGGCCTGATGCAGTCATCTCACTTTGGGCTTTCCTGACAGAAGGCTTGGGACCTGAGAGTGGGAGTCCTGTGAGGATATTGTTCTCAAAGAAACAGTTACATGGGTAAGTAGTTTTCCCTTGTCCATTTAAATATGGATGTGCTGATGCAACATAACTTTAATTTGGTGTTTCCTGAATATACTTAAGTGTATCTTCATTTAGTGATTTTTTTTAGAACATTCAAGCTTGGTTCCCTATTATGGTAAATAGCCCCTGGCTACTTTTAGACTCTAACTCAATTCTACTTTTTAATTTGTGTCTCTGCCTGATGGAAACTGCTTTATCTGAACTAACAGCAGGAACATGGAAAAGGATAGGAAGCAAATCTACCATGATTGCTTTTGAAGCATTCAACAGGCCAATTTAAACACTAAAAATAAGGGTTAATAGGGTCACAGCTAAAAACCAATTTGTTTTGCCCTTTGATTAATAGATCCACCAGATGTTGCAATAAGAATTGGAAATTGTCACTTCCCCCTGCAGTGCAATGCAAAGTGAGTTTAAAGCTTTGGTTTAAGTTTTGCACTGCAATTAGTATCAGCTTAAAAACTCCAACTTGGTTTAGAAGCCTTTATGTAGAGCTGCAAAATTAGATAACTGTTCAGCAAGGTTAATTTTAAGACAAAGAAATTTCAGCAGTGTCTCTTAAAATGTGAGCTCACAGTGTTTCCTTCAAGTCCTTCACCGGTTTATTCTGTCAATCGTGTCCAGTTCAAAACTGACTTAGATTTCGTTAAATCTAATATGTGGTCTCCATTGCGATATCTCTCTTGATTGTCTAGATATTTTAAAGCACCCAATTACCATCATATAGAAGTGCTATTCAATCCTAAAGAATTAGCATATGAAAAAGGCCTTAATTAATTGTCAGAAGTCTGATGTACGATGATATCACTGTAGCATTTCTCCATGTATTGGCATGTTTGTTTCTCCCAGTTTTGCCATCTGTTTTCAGGGTGAAAGATGTGGGTCCTTCAGGCAGTTTGAAGAATGTACATTTATTGTGTGGCAAATAATTAACCTGTGAAACTGCTGGCCTAACACACACACATGTAAAAATTGAATAGTCCGTGATGTTTTAGATTATGAAATTGAAAATTATTCTTCTTTGGAAGTATAAAGGATCTATTCAGTTGAAGAGATTATGTAGCGACGAAATGCAAGACAATTCCCATCATCAGATCTAATATTATCCACTCTACATGAGAGACAAATCACCATCTGATATTCCACATCAATGCAAAACTAGTGAAATCCTGTTCTCCACACTAAGTGTATATTTTGCACATTGAGGGGCCTGAACTGTTCCAATTCATCTCAATGGTTCTGACGCGTAATTATGATATTTTAAATGTCAGTATTGTTAACTATTGCCCTGCTGATCAAAACTCCCAAGATATAAGAAGGCCAATCATATTTTGAAGATCTATACATGGTACTGTGAGAAGCATCTCATTTTAGTGGCATGAGAAAACAGAGTTAGTGGTATTCTCCCAAGCTCTGCTCGCAAACCCATCTTTTTCCCTTTGGACTCCTGTTACAAATGATACCGATCTATGTGCTGTTTGTGGTGATGGCCTTGATGCACCATTGAAATGAGTACTTACAATGGGGACTGCTAGGCAGAAGAAAGTTTGCCCCCCCCCCCCCCCCCCCCCCCCAGCTGAGCAGAAACAGGAGAGAACTGGATGGACACTCAAACATTTCCATGGATGGTACTGAGACATAACTTACTGAATTCTCAGCTCTTTCACTGGGCCCAATTACACATTGGGCTGAAGGGTAACACTTGTGGTAAAAGCTGTATGTCACATCTTTTGGTTGACACTGATGCTGGCGCTCACCTCCCCAGTTAGTGTGACTCAGAGGATTTTTAGCATAGTTGACTTGTGGCATCCTCGCAAGGTTAAACCCCAGTCATGTAGTGTAGCTTTTTCCCCCTGAAGTTGAATTTACTTGTCCTTGGACACAAAATACAAATAATAATGTTCTGCTTCCCACTTCCCCATCTAGGGAATCGGCAATACTCTTTCCCTGTACCCAGGGATCTAAACACGGTTGGATGGGGTGGAGGGTGGGAGGGGGGCGTTCATCTTTGTATTTTTCCCCACAGATTTTCTTTGACCAATTGGGAAGCATTTATTTATGTTGTTATCCTAATCTGAATCTTCAATGTCCCCAAATATTTCACATACTTGAGGCTGAAACCCATATTCTGACTATGAATGCTTACTGTTTGACCCATATACCACTAATGATATGTATCTTTGCCAAATGACATCTCAGGTGACGACATCCCTAACTACAAAGTATTTAAAATGTGCATAGGAATTGTTTAGGGTTGCTCCAGGGGGTTATAATTAGGTGTGATATAATGAATTTAAGGAACACATAAATTAGGCTGCTGTTCAGGAGATGCTTTTTTAACAGACTTTTCTAAAGGAAGTGGTGAAATCTCATTGCTTAAGAGGCAACTAGACTAAACAAGGAACTAGAGAATGTACTGTATTGAACAATCCTGTAGTGGCACGAGCATGGGCTTAATATGTGTTCCCCATCTCTAAATTTGATGATATCTTGATTTTTATTTAAAAAATGACTAGAAAGGCAGCTTCTGCTACAATGACCCTGAAAATATTATAATTAAATAAAGAGTATTCCCAAAAATAGGGATACAGTTAGGGGAGACCGCTAATTGAACCTCTCCATTATTATCTCTGACCGCTCCCATGGTCCTGAGGCCCTGGCCTCTGTGTCCCTTCTGTTGCTTCAGGGCTTTGACACTACCTTGGAAATCTAGTTTGGTCTCACTTGTTGCCTGTGAAAGATAAGCAGGTAAATGTTTAACAATGATCTAAATCAGACTTTGCTGCAAGAGTTGTCTGTTGGCCTGTATCATTTTGGAGCTGTGGACACTTTAGAGGTAGGAGAGCATCAGAGCAGAACTCTGTCTTGGTGACAACATGAGACCCCCTTCTGATAATGCCTGACTGACTTGCTCCAAGCCAGTTGTTCTCAACCTATTTACTATTGTGGGCTGCATATGCAGACCACAGTGTGTTAACTTATGTGCGCGGCATCCAATACTACCGGTATGGCACTGGGGATGTTACATGGGTCACAGCTCTGTGCTGACTGGGCTGTAAGTGGCCCATGGGCTGCAGATTGAGAACCACTGAGTTGTCCAAGCACTAACTGAAGAGGCTCAGAGAAGGACTCTGATGCCATTCTCAGGAAGCCTGTGATGGTGTTTTTAGAAGAAATTCTCAGTCACTTTGGGTGTCTCTGGAGCTCCTGGATGTCTGAAATAAGTGTTCACGTGGGAAATAAGTGTTCGTTCTGAGCAGAAATTCACTGTAAAGAGGCACTGACCTTTTATTGTTGCTCTCTAGGAGGCTATTTCCATATAAAAGGAAAGTCTCTTCTGATTACCAATGGGTTGGAGTCATTTGCTCAGAGACAGAGGCTTCAGGCAGTTACTGGAACCCCATGAATACCACTTGCCTGTGCCCTATGGGAGTATGTTAAATCCTTTCACACAGCCACTCTTTCTAGGCATAGGGGTTCTCATTATAAAGATGCATGTTTCACACTGCTACACTCATGCACTACACCTGTCAAGTGTAGGTAACACTGCCCTCCTGTGGCCAAACATATGCACATACACTGACAAATGACCTGGGAAGAGTATAAAAATATTGCTTGGGCATGCAGGAGTGAAATCAGGAAGGCCAAATCACACCTGGAGTTGCAGCTAGCAAGAGATGTTAAGAGTAACAAGAAGGGTTTCTTCAGGTATGTTAGCAACAAGGAGAAAGTCAAGGAAAGTGTGGGCCTCTTACTGAATGAGGTAGGCAACTAGTGACAGAGGATGTGGAAAAAGCTAATGTACTCAATGCTTTATTTGCCTCTGTCTTCACGAGCAAGGTGAGCTCCCAGACTACTGCACTGGGCAGCACAGCATGGGGAGGAGGTGACCAGCCCTCTGTGAAGAAAGAAGTGGTTCGGGACTATTTAGAAAAGCTGAATGAGCACAAGTCCATGGGGCCGGATGCGCTGCATCCGAGAGTGCTAAAGGAGTTGGTGGATGTGATTGCAGAGCCACTGGCCATTATCTTTGAAAACTCATGGTGATCGGGGGAGGTCCCGGACAACTGGAAAAAGGCTAATGTAGTGCCTATCTTTGAAAAAGGGAAGAAGGAGGATCCTGGGAACTACAGGCCAGTCAGCCTCACCTCAGTCCCTGGAAAAATCATGGAGCAGGTCCTCAAGGAATCCATTCTGAAGCACTTTGAGGAAAGTGATCAGGAACAGTCAGCATGGATTCACCAAGGGCAAGTCACACCTGACTAATCTAATTGCTTTCTATGACGAGATAACTGGCTCTGTGGATGAGGGGAAAGCAGTGGACGTGTTGTTCACTTTGACTTTAGCAAAGCTTTTGACACGGTCTTCCACAGTATTCTTTCCAGCAAGTTAAAGTAGTATGGGCTGGATGAATGGACTATAAGGTGGATAGAAAGCTGGCTAGATTGTCGGGCTCAACGGGTAGTGATCAATGGCTCCATGTCTAGCTGGCAGCAGGTATCAAGTGGAGTGCCCCAAGGTTTTGGTCCTGGGGCCAGTTTTGTTCAATATCTTCATTAATGATCTGGAGAATGGTGTGGATTGCACCCTCAGCAAATTTGCAGATGACACTAAACTGGGAGGAGAGGTAGATACATGGGAGGGTAGGGATAGAATAGAGAGGGACCTAGACAAATTAGAGGATTGGGCCAAAAGAAATCTGATGAGATTCAACAAGGACAAGTGCAGAGTCCTGCACTTAGGACAGAGGAATCCCATGCACCGCTACAGACTAGGGACCGAATGGCTAGGCAGCAGTTCTGCAGAAAAGGACCTAGGGGTTACAGTGGATGAGAAACTGGATATGAGTCAACAGTGTGCCCTTGTTGCCAAGAAGGGCAATGGCATTTTGGGATGTATAAGTAGGGGCATTGCCAGCAGATCGAGGGATGTGACCGTTCCCCTCTATTCAACATTGGTGAGGCCTCATCTGGAGTACTGTGTCCAGTTTTGGGCTCCACACTACAAGAAGGATGTGGAAAAACTGGAAAGAGTCCAGCGGAGGGCAACAAAAATGATTAGGGGACTGGAACACATGATTTATGAGGAGAGGCTGAGGGAACTGGGATTGTTTAGTCTGCGGAAGAGAAGAATGAGGGGGGATTTGATAGCTGCTTTCAACTACCTGAAAGGGGGTTCTAAAGAGGACGATCTAGACTGTTCTCAGTGGTAGCAGATGACAGAACGAGGAGTAATGGTCTCAAGTTGCAGTGGGGGAGGTTTAGGTTGGATATTAGGAAAAACTTTTTCACTAAGAGAGTGGTGAAACACTGGAATGTGTTACCTAGGGAGGTGATGGAATCTCCTTCCTTAAAAGTTTTTAAGGTCAGGCTTGAGAAAGCCCTGGCTGGGATGATTTAGTTGGGGATTGGTCCTTTTTTGAGCAGGGGGTTGGACTAGATGACCTTCTGAGGTCTCTTCCAACCCTGATATTCTATGATTCTTACCTTTCCCTCTACGTCACAATTTTTCTTAAGGGTGGCTCGCTAACAGATAATACCACAGTGTACAGGACCATTGCAACAAAGTTCAGGGCTACAGCAGATTTCATAGCTCCCTAGCTCGTAGTTTAGTGTGTTGTTTAATCATCTGTTGGAGACAGCAGGAGGAATAGTCCCTATAGTGTAGTGATAATGTGCAAGAATACAATAAGCAAGAATGAGTGTAAAAATAAGATTGTTTGCCTCTTCTATCAGCAGGTCTGCTCCAAGGATGGTCCAGGAAGTGGGAGTGAGATCCAAAGAATGCTAGCCAAACAACAGAAATACAAGAGGGCATAGGGTGAAAACTTACTACTTCTGGGAAATTAGTATCACTTTAAATCCTTCACCCTAGATGAAGCTCCTCTAACAGTGTAAAGGTGGTTAAGCACTGGAATAAATTATCTACGGAGGTTGTGGAATCTCCATCATTAGAGATTTTTAAGACCAGGTTAGACAAACGCTTGTCAGGGGATGGTCTTGCTAATACTTAGTCCTGCCTCAGTGCAGGGACTGGACTAGATGACCTATGGAGGTCCTTTCCCGTCATAATTTCTGTGATTCTATTGCTAACCTCAAACATTCAATTGGTTAGGCCCCAGAAATAGGAGATTGGTTTAAAAATCATGAGATTTTTAAAAAATACATGTTGGATTCTTTTTATTTGCTTTGATTTGAACCATCGGAGGCCACATTTTCAGGCTTTTCTCTGCAACCATGAGGTATAGAAAGTTACTTGTTTTTCAGTGAAAGCTGAGATTTACAGTTAATCCTTGACTCCAGGAGCTGGGTGCCATAAGAAAAACATCAAGTAAAGTGAGACTCCTGATAAAATCATGAGAGCTGGCAATACCTGAAAAGACGTAATGGCTTCCAGGCCCACCAAGAGACTTCCAATGTTTTGGGATAAGGACCCTGTAGAGGTTCAGGTAGGTGTCAGCATCTGTGGGAGGAGAGGTACCAGGTCAGGGTCCTTTGAGATTGGGAACTTCTCTTCACATGTTGTCCACTGGGCATCGGAAGGGAGTTGTGAGGGGAGCTGAAGGTTTTCTTCATTCTCATTCCCCTTGAGTAACAGGATGGAAGTTAAAGGGGGAATGGAGAGCTATTTAACTTCTGCATCTGGCTAGAGACTCCAGCTCTCTGATCTTAACTCTGGCTGCCCACAGCCCTTCCTACTCCAGCTTTTCTGGCTCCCTTGTAGATTTTCTTGAAAGTGCTTTGCCTACTGGCTGTCATTAGAGGATTTTCTAGCTGCTGGATGGGCAGGCAGAAGGAAATTACCCTCTCTCTTCCCTGGCCGGCCACTCAGCCTGCAGTGGATGCATATGAGGAAGACACAAGATCAACAGCACTGGTCCCCATCTCCCACTTCGGTTTCTAGTCCTCAAAGAGGGGACACAGAGACAAGAGACCTATAGGGAACAGAAACATTAAGACAGCGAGCTAGAAGGGAAAGGACAGGAGACAATACTGGATGGATGTAATTAACAGGGATTTAGACTTAATGGAGGGGGGAAATAGAGGAAGAAGCCCTCCAGTGAAGGGACTCTCTCTTCATGTTTGTTCAGCTCCCAGCACAACAGGGCCCTGATCCTGACAGAGGCCTTTGGATGCTACCATTCAATACATGATGAATAATGATAGTAACAATAAGATGAAGGAACTCAGGAAGGAGAGAGAAGAGAAACCCAGAGGATGAGTGAGGGAGTTGCACCGCCTCACAGAGACAGTGGATGAGCTGCCCTGTGGTTGCTGTGTGTGGGGGAGGGAGTACATTTGTCATCTGCCCCTGAGGACACAGAGATGAAAACATGCTTCATTTGCCATTGTGGCAATGAGGGTAGGTGTTGGCATTCACACTTATGCAATTATGACCTTGGGCTTTTTGAGGGCCTGGTTCTCGAGACACCTAGGAAAGACTAGTTACCCATCTGCTGTTAGCAATGGGTGAGAGGACAGCATTGGGTCTTTTCACCCCTGTCCTTGCACAATGGGAAGGACACTGTGTAGGAACTCCTTATCCCGGTGTCCCTTTGTTCTTTTGTTCTTCCCTGGCTTCTCTAGGTCTATCCTGTGGGTCTTTCCCTTTTTCTCTCTCCTGCTGTCCTATTGGGTGACCCTCCCTCCCCATACTCTCTCTCCCCTTGGAGTCCTCATTTCTCCTTATCTCCTCCTAACCCAGGGTCTGAAAGCTGAATTGCTCAATGTTTGTACAGAGGCTAATGGAATGGGAGTCCTGGTCCATGACTGGGGCTCCTAATTACTATGGTAATACAAATAATAATGGTGATAAGTTAACCATCATCTGATTGAGTTCTCACCTGACAGAGAAGATGGTTCAGCTGTGGCCATCTGTATATGCATTAGTTTACTATCACACAATGGCAGTATAAGAACTCAAAGGAGATGTCTCCAATGCAAATCAAATACCATGTAGCACAGAGTAACTGAAGCTGCAGTGAAGCACCTTCCGTTATGGCATCTGCTGCACAGAAAACCTGAGAATTGTACATGTTTTCCCAAGGATATGCAGATCTAGTGAAGGGCGTCATTTTGCTATTTTCACCAGTGAGCCAAATTTTTCACAATGTAAAATAAGCAAATGCTGCACGGAGGCCTGGTGTGCACTACAAAGTGAGGCTGACGTAAGTCGCCTTGCATCAACCTATTGGTGCATGTGTAAAATTTGTCTCCAGACGATGTAAGCACCCTGTTACTGCGGTGCAGTGACACCACAGCCCCGAACGACATGGAGCTATTGTCAATCAGCAGAGGTCAACACAGTGCAAGAGTAGATATCGCATGACCTATGTCGACCCTAAGTGTCCTCCAGAGGTTTCTTACAATGCACTATTCCCTGTGACAGTGACCAATCTGGTCACAGTTATAAACTCCACTGCCCCGGGGTTATGGAGACTGGGAACTACACCCCTTAGCATATTTTTGAACTGTCTTTTCCTGATTGCCCGCCTTGGTGAACATGCCCAGCAGCTCTCCCTTTTTATGTGCAACTGCCCAACCAACCACACCAGCTCCACGCTCAGAGAGGTACTAGGTGCGCTTCTGCCTGGACTAGACAGGGTATTGCATCTCCTGGGCCTGTGGGATGAAGCAACTGTGCAAGCACAGCTATGGGCCAGTTGTAGAAATGTGGACATCTATGAAAAGATTGCGCAGGGAATGCAGGCAAAGAGGTATGACAGGGATCAGCAGCAGTGCTGGGTGAAAGCAAAGGAACTGTGCCAGGCATACCACAAAGCCAGGGAGGCCAATAAATAATGGATCTGGTGCTGAGCCACAGACCTGCCACTATTACAATCAACTGCATGCCTCGCTTGACAGAGACCCCCCCAAGTACCCCACAGACTACCATGGGTACTTTGGAGGTGTCTGAGACAGAAACCTCTGCCATGAACAATGAGGAGGAAGAGGGAAGAGATTCAGCGGCGGGACCCAGTCATGCCACAAGCTTGGGCTTCCATCACAGTCTAGCCAGTCCTGCCAGCTGAGCATGAACGAACCCAATGAAGGGAAGGGACTTTGGGTGTGTGTATGCAATGTTTAAATGTAAAGATGGTGCCTGAGTTAACAAGACACAGGCATAGACTTTTCATCAACTTTTGTTTTATTTGTATGAAAAGAGGTAGCAGTATAACAAAGAGGTAGATTTGGCAGCTGCTTTTCATTCCCCTGTTGGATTAGGTGGGGCATGAAGAGCACTTTGTTTATCATTGTAAGCTCCTGAGAGATCTTGGTGCAACTTTCACACTGATACTCTGCAATCCATTCCTGCAGCCTTATTTCTTCCTCTGTGGTAGGAGACTGACTTTCCCACGCCACTCTGCAATGAATTCAGCTGGCACCATTGCAGCAAACAGTCTAGTCGCATACAGCCTTGGGCAGCTTCAGGACGACCAGTAGCAGCTATGCTTTCTGTGATCTGAAAGGAGTGAGACTTCAGCTAAAACCACCACTACCTGTGAAAATTTGTGCCAGTGTTCAGCACCATTGGCCTATACTTGTGCTGATGGAATAGGGGCTGAAATTATATTGTTTCATGCACCTGAAATTTCTCCCCCCTGCCCTGGCAGGCCATACTCACCCTGGCAGGTACGGGAGTGCTGGGCAGAGACACTCCAAAGCTGAAGTGTCAATAAGCATGTCTTATTAAAAGTTTCATGAAAATAAGGGAAGCATCTTTTTTCCCTTTCCCTTGTGACTGTAAATCCCACAATACTTCTATTTTCATCAGTAACTTCTGGTTTTGTTGCCTTCAGGGTTGACCCGTCCACGCTCACAGAATGCTTGACTCTGAGGAGGAGGAGAAAGACGAGGACTAAGGAGGACTGGTTCAGTGCGATCCTGCAAGCCAGTGCTTCATTGGACCATGAACAAAAGGCCTGGAAGGCCAGCATGACAGACAGCATAGAGAAGGAAAGGGCAGACAGGAGGAGAGGCCCAGGAGTCCCATCAGGAAAAGGAGTGGGAGATGCACCAGGACATAATGGGTCTTCTGGTGCAGCAAACAGAAGTGGTTGACCTACAGGTCCCCAAATCCAAGATTCAGTCCTTAGAGAATGCCATGGTAGCAGCTTCCTATGCTTCCCAGCATACCACGTGATGTCATGGGCCACATCCTTACCCCTACCATTCCAGGACGTCCAGTGAGCTGTAAGAACAATGGTTGGTATCTGTATAGTCACAAAGGATGACATTAGTTCACTGAAATAGTTCACTGCTGCCTTTCCAATTTTAAAGTTCCGCTCCAGTCATTTATGTTAAAAGTTTGTATTGCATTGCCTGCAGTTTTTGCACGTTGTTTTTCTGCACTTTTTTGCCACTTAATAATTTTATTCTCCAGAAATAGAAATGTGTCTCTCTCACTTCACAACACTTATTGCATAATGCCTAGCACTACTCAGAGCACACAGTACTTGTAAATTTACAGCAAGCCCCACAGAAGTTCTAGGTTTGAGAAAGCACACATAGGCGCCAACTCTGTGAGTGCTCCAGAGCTGGAGCACCTATGGGGAAAAATTGGGTGCTCTGCACTCACTGGCAGCTCCCTGCCCTGCCCTGCCCCGCCCCGCCCCGCCACCTCAGCTCACCTCTGCTCCGCCTCCTCCCTGAGCGTGCCTCAAGCACTGGGAGGGATGGGGGAGGAGAGGGAATGTGGAGCGCTTGGGGAAGAGGTGGGGCCAGGGCGGGGATTTGCGGAAGGAGTCCAATAGGGGCAAGGAGGGGGCGGAGTTGGGGTGGGGACTTTGGGGAAGGGGTTGGAATGGGGGAGGGGCAAGGGTGAAGTTGGGGCAGGGGCAGAAGGCAGGGGGGTTGAGCACCCACCGGCGCCGGGAAAAGTTGGTGCCTATGAAAACACTCCTATTTATAAATGTACAGCAAGCACTGCACAGTTCCAACAGCACCCAAAGCTTCCATTTATGCAGATCCATCCATTGTGTCCTGCACATTGCCAAGCGTGTCAGTCCTGTGTAGCAGGAGATGATTAATGGCCCTGCACACTTGCATGACAATGGCCCCCACCATGGATTTTCCAACTCCAAAATGATTTCCCACTGACCAGTAGCAATCTGGTATTGCAGCTTTCCATAGCGCGATTGCCACTCGCTTCTCCACTGTCAGTGCGGCTCTCATTCTGGTGTCCCTGCTCAGGAAGGCTGGGGCAAGCTCAGCACACAGATCTAGGAATGTGGCCTTTTGCATCCAAAAGTTATGCAGCCATACTTCTTGTCATGAACCTGCATTACAATGTGATCCCACCCATCTGGGCTAGTTTCTTGGGCCCAGAAGTGACTCTTCACCAGCTGCAGCTGCTCTGTGAATACCAAATGCAAAAATTGTGGGACATAGATGGTATTATGGGATGGAGAAAGTAGCGTGCTGTCAACTTGACCCCTAGCTCCCAGAGAGCTCTGAGTGACTCATGTGTACCCCTCAACACATTGTGAGAAATTCCCAAAAGGTTTTGCACCAGACAGTGGTGTGAGGCACACAGGGATACCTCCTTATAGAGCCCCGCCCCGCTTGTGGGTACGTGCAGTGCTGAAGCGAGCAGCCAAGTATGCCCACTCAAACGTTGGCAGTTAATCAAAGTTTGTAGTGTTGCTGTGGCCTGGAAGAAACCACAAACTCTTAGCCTGAGTTTGTCAGCCTGACAGTCTTCCCCTTAAATGAGGACTCATTCTCCCCCTACATACTTGTGGGTAGGGGACGACACTGATATTGTAATGTAGCTAACAGGAAATAAAATGAAAATTTCTGTTTGTGATGTCACTGTAGGTTACATGGAAAGAATTATAATGCTAGCAAGAGGCCTGCAAATGAGGAACAAACAAGTCCACACGCAAAGATCCTCTTATTCATTAAAGAATGCAGGAAGACACATACAGCAAATATGAGGGTCATCTGCAGAACTACAAAACTTTTTTCAAAGATTTCCACTTATAGTCATTTTAAGAGCCTGATCTGAAAGCACACTGAAGTTGTGGAGTTTTCCTATTGATTTCAAATGGTTTCTAGGTTATTTTGTTTTGAAGATTTCTCCTTTAAAAGATGTTAAAAATTGCTCCCTTCGAAAGAGTATGAAAAGGAGACAAGTGACAAAAAGAAAATTAAAGCATATCTGATACCTGTTTTTGGTAAAATCTGCCAACGTGCACCTAAGGATACAAAAGTGAATCTAAAAACACCTGAAATTTTTGTTTACAGTTAAAAGAGCAGCTGATGCCTCATGAAAAACATTCTGTTCAGCAACAATCCTGCTTCTTTGTCCCTAGATAGTCTTTCTCTCTTCTCTTGTTCTTCCTAACTGACTACATTTGCATGAACACTGATCTTTTGTTTCTTAAGAGTTAATCCACCCCTGCAGCTTGTTCCTCATTTGAAGCCTGATCCAAAGTCCATTGGTGTAAATCAGAGACTTTCTATTGATTGCAGTTGGCTTTAAATCAGGTCCTTGAAGCTTTAAGCCTCTGTGACACTAGAATCATCTCTGTATATCAATCTCCTCACTGTATTTTCCACTGAATGCATCCGATGAAGTGAGCTGTAGCTCACGAAAGCTTATGCTCAAATAATTTGGTTAGTCTCTAAGGTGCCACAAGTACTCCTTTTCTTTTTGCGGATACAGACTAACACGGCTGCTACGCTGAAACCTGTCATTATGCAAGGCACTGCATTTAGCCTATGGAGTGGAAATCTATCAACTTCATGAAAAAACTCGTACAGATACAGACCCACATCATCTTCCTTTCCAAATGCAAACAGATGGACATCGTACCAAAAGGACTGAAGGTAAAAAATCCATTACAATCTACATACCACAAAGACTATGCTGACAGCTTGTGCCACACGCTCTCAAAGAAACTGCGGAACCACCTGATCAACATCCTCTACAGCAAACAGGGAAAGATTAAGAATGAGCTCTCAAAACTGGATACTCTCATAAAAAAACAACCTTCCACACAAACTTCCTCGTGGCTGGATTTTACAAAAACTAGACAAGCCATTTACAACACACACTTTGCTTCTCTACAAAAGAAAAAGGACACTAAACAATCTAAACTACTACATGCCACAAGAGGCCACGGCAATGGTTCCCTTAACCCGCCCAGCAATATTGTCAATCTATCCAACTATACTCTTAGGACAGATTCTTCTGCTGGGCGATCTCGGGGCCTCTACTTCTGCCCCTCCACCCCCACGAACATGATGCAGTTCTGTGGTAACCTAGAATCCTATTTTCGACGTCTCCGACTCAAGGAATATTTCCAACACACCTCTGAACAACATACTAATCCACAGAGACCTTTCTACCAACACTACAAAAAGAAGGATTCTAGGTGGACTCCTCCTAAGGGTTGAAACAACGGACTGGACTTCTACATAGATTGCTTCCGCCGACATGCACGGGCTGAAATTGTGGAAAAGCAGCATCACTTGCCCCATAACCTCAGCCGTGCAGAACACAATGCCATCCACAGCCTCAGAAACAACTCTGACATCATAATCAAAACGGCTGACAAAGGAGGTGCTGTCGTCATCATGAATAGGTCGGAATATGAACAAGAGGCTGCTCGGCAGCTCTCCAACACCACTTTCTACAAGCCATTACCCTCTGATCCCACTGAGGGTTGCCAAAAGAAACTACAACATTTGCTCAAGAAACTCCCTGAAAAAGCACAAGAACAAATCCGCACAGACACACCCCTGTAACCCTGACCTTGGGCATTCTATCTGCTACCCAAGATCCATAAACCTGGAAATCCTGGACACCCCATCATCTCAGGCATTGGCCCCCTGACAGCAGGATTGTCTGGCTATGTAGACTGCCCCCCAGCCTGAAGCAAATACTCACCAGCAACCACACACCACACAACAGAACCACTAACCCAGGAACCTATCCTTGCAACAAAGCCCATTGCCAACTGTGTCCACATATCTATTCAGGGGACACCATCAAAGGGCCTAATAACATCAGCCACACTATCAGAGGTTCGTTCACCTGCACATCTACCATATGATATATGCCATCATGTGCCAGCAATGCCCCTCTGCGATGTACATTGGGCAAACTGGACAGTCTCTACGTAAAAGAATAAATGGACACAAATCAGATGTCAAGAATTATAACATTCATAAACCAGTCGGAGAACACTTCAATCTCTCTGGTCACTCGATTACAGACCTAAAGGTCGCAATATTACAACAAAAAGACTTCAGAAACAGACTCCAACGAGAGACTGCTGAATTGGAATTAATTTGCAAACTGGATACAATTAACTTAGGCTTGAATAGAGACTGGGAGTGGATGTGTCATTACACAAAGTAAAACTATTTCCCCATGTTTATTTCCCCCCCCCCCCCCCACTGCTCCTCAGATGTTCCTGTTAACTGCTGGCAATGGCCCACCTTGATTATCACTACAAAAGGTTTTCTCTCCCCCCCTCCCCCGCCCCGCTCTTCTGCTGGTGATAGCTCATGTTAAGTGATCACTCTTCTTACAATGTGTATGATAACACCCATTTTTTCATGTTCTGTGTGTATATAAATCTCCTCACTGTATTTTCCACTGAATGCATCCGATGAAGTGAGCTGTAGCTCACGAAAGCTTATGCTCAAATAATTTGGTTAGTCTCTCAGGTGCCACTAGTACTCCTTTTTCTTTTTGCGAATACAGACTAACACGGCTGCTACTCTGAAATCTACAGCAACTAATTGTGATATAATAAAAAAAGGTTTATGACTTCAGATAGGTGAAACAGTTAGCATGAGCTGAGGCAACATGGTTCCTTGGTTACAAAGAATTAGGGAAGACAAGAACAGAAAACATGCTATATCAGTAGAACTATCTCTAAATGGGGTATTTTCCCACAGTTCTCCAAGAGGCAACAGAACTTGTTTAAAAATCCAAACTTTCATATGCAGCTTCATGTTCTGCATAAAATTCCATCTTATTCCCACCAATGCAGAAAATATGTTAAGAATGTAGGCCCCTAGAGCACAGTCAATGAATTGTTCAGTTCCAAATAGACCAATACTTTATCACAGAGAGTTCTGGATTTAAAAAACCCCAAACAATGCCTTTATAATTTTAGAAATGATCCATACTGTTTTTGTTTCCCGTTTCAATCTTCTGAAGCTAATTCAGCACATTCCTTCCCAACCAGTCACTCCTCCAACTCTATTACATTTTGGCCTTGTCTACACTCAGCAGTTGTATTGTTGTAACTACACTGGTGGTGTTAAAGCGGTTTAACCTCCCCAGCTTATATTGGCAAGGCTTATTCCCATACATGGAGGGTGTTTGCAGGTCTGAACATTACACCTTGTGACAGGGCAAGGCCAGATGGCTATAGAAAAGTAGTGGGAGATAGATATATTAGCTCCAGGCTAAACAAATCCCTGGTACCAGGATAAGTGAAATGGCAGCTGCTCCAGGTCAATTAAGACACCTGGGGCCAATTAAGAACTTTCCAGAAGGCAGGGAGAAGGCTAGGTTGATTGGGACACCTGAAGCCAATCAGGGGCTGGCTGAAACAAGTTAAAAGCTCCCAGTCAGCCCAGTGGGTGTGCATGTCAGGAGCTGTGGGAGGAAGTTGCGCTGTTGGAGAGACTGAGTAGTACACACCATATCAGGCACAAGGAAGGAAACCCTGAGGTAAAGGTGAAGTGGAGCTTGAGGAAGTGAGGGCTGCTGTGGGGGAAGTAGCCCAGGGAATTGTACATGTCATGTTTCTAAAAGGTCAGCTACCATAGCTGATACTATTAGGATCCCTGGGCTGGAGCCTGGAGGCTAACTTTAGCCAGGCAGGCTTTCCCAATTATAAGTCAAATGTTTAGAGAAGCTTTTTGGGAAAGACAGGGTGAGAGGAAATCTTCCTAGAAGAGGTTCCCATAATATATGTCAAGGGAGGTTTGATTCCTTCTGAGCTTGATGATCCTCATTAAAGGTGGACGTAAATATAGAATCTGTCTACCTACATATTACCTGCTAATCATCATATATGAGCACTTTCCATGTCAAATCAATCACAATAGTGAAGTTCCCAGTGAATGCTGTGGTAATAACTGTACTTAGGGTATTCTTTGTTTATTTTGATTATGAATAAACAAATCATGTTTGTAAATAAACTTCCCTTGGTTTACTGTCTTTTGAAGACTGCTCCTCATCTGAAGGCCTTTTGACTGGGACTCCCAGCTTACCTTTACAGCTGGCTGGGAATTTTTTGACAAAATGTTTTTCCACTGAAACATATCTATTCATCATAACCAAAACTTCTCACGGAAAAGGGTTGAGTCCAACAAATTTCAAATTTGTTTGGAAAAAAGATTCAGAATTGTCAAACCATCCTATTTTGACATTGCAAATTTCAATTTTTGGTTTGAATCAACTTATATTTCAAAACAGTTAACTTATAGTAAAACAATTATTTTCGATGGTCCAAATTGAATGAAACTTTTCAAAATGAATGAAATGAAATTATTTTGAATGAACCTAACCTTTTTTTTTTTAAATAATTATATAAAGATTTTCATTGTGTGAAAAATTTCAAGATTTTAACTTTGTCTCAATTCAGGATTGGAAAATGTTTTGAACATTTTTCCTGGGATTGCAAACCTGTTTCCCAGCCAGCTCTTCTTACCTTAAATTAGCTGGTGGGCCCACATGTGCAAAAGCAGCCATAAGAATGTCGAATGGGTCACTGCTGGAGGACTATCTACCTCAGCTGTTCTGTCTCAGTTTTCAACTAGATTGGGGTGAGTAACCACTGAAATAAAATACAAGGGAAAGTGGAGGATTCTCCGTCTCTTGAAGTCTTCACATCAAGACTGGTTGCCTTTATGGAATATATGCATTAGTCAAACACAAGTTACTGAGATCAATACAAGTTCATCTTGTATGGCTTGTGTTATATAGGAGGTCAGACTAGACGGACTAATGGCCTCTATGAAAACAGAGAAGATCAACTTATTCTAAGAAACTGGTGCTTGTGAAAGCGTCTGCAGTAGAAGTTTTGTTTATTGTAGCCAATCTATATTTTTGGGCTTTTATTTTAATTCCACTGTTCTTTGTCTTTTTCCATTTGGCTATTTGGTTTATGAGACTGTCCGTATCGGATACTGCCTCTTTTGAAGGTTCTTAAAAGGTATGAAACATCATTCATTTTCTCTCCAGTGACAGGGTGAGAATGGCAGAGGCATGAAAATTGAGGCACATGGAAACTTTGCTGCTGAAAGTTGCCAGGTAACCTGTCCTAAGCCTGCTGGTGATATGTGTTTATACAAAAGGCAATGAAACAAACTACCGGGATTCTTCTGTAGTGGAAGAGGCAATCAACTATGAGAGCTGTGGTTAACTCTTAGAATTGAGATCTGCCAGTGACAGTGATTACAAATCAGGACTGCAAGAACCTAACTAGAGCTGGTATCATGATTTGTGTTGTGTGGTAGGTCACCCAAGCTATACATTATTGTTTCTGTTCTCTGATGGTATTTGAATCTTTTTCAAATAAGAGTACTGAATGACAAATAATGCAAATCCAGTATATCAGACAAATAATAATTCTTGCTAAAATCCATTAAACTTTGCAGGTTTGAGAATATGCTGAATATCTAATGGTTATCCAAATTATTATTCGTATTCATAGAGGTTGGAGGTCAGAAGGAACCATTAGATTGTTTAGTCTCACCTCCTGTATATCACAGGCCATTACATTTCACGGAGTTACCCCTGTATTGAACCCAATAACTTGTTTTAACTGAAGGATAACTTGTGATAACCATCTCTTCCAGAAACGTGTCTAGTCTAGATCTGAAGACATCAAGAGTTGGAGAATCCACCACTTCCAGTGTTCTGATGGTTAGCCATCCTAAAAAAAAAAAAAGGTTAAAAATTGGTGCCTAATTTCTAATTTGAGTTTGTCTGGTTTTAGCTTTCCATCATTGGTTCTTGTTATGTCTTTCTCTGATAGATTAAAGAACAGGCTTGGTGAGATAGGTCTTTTTATGTCTTGATGAGAACTGGGTGGCTGGGGTCTTTGGGTCTTTGATCAGCTCATGTTTGAAGCTTCTGAATGGTTAATCCCTCCCTTTTAGCAACAGGATGGAACTAAGCAGCAAGGGTTAGTATATTAGTTAGCTGCTAGGTTAACTCCTGAGTAGGTGAACATGAAAATCAAATGGGAATTTTGGAAGAGTATAAAAGGCATTCTTCTTAGATACAGTTCTGTGATCAATACCATATGGCCAGTGGTGGAACAGTGGTTGTGTCCTGCAGTGGAAGTACCATGTTTTCTTTACTGCTAGAAACCAGTAGTGCAAGTTGATGGTTGCAAGTGGATGAAGTGCAAGTTGATGGTTGTGTTGGAAGAAAAGGTTTGTTGTTTGGAAGGATAAGTACTGATAGTGCAGAGAATGAGAGGATGAGGAGTTCTTGAATAATCAGATTTGAGATTTAATGGGAAACCAACTTAATTTTAAAAGTTCACACTGTTTCAAAAAGTCCTTTGAAATTCCTAACTTTTCCCAAAGTTTACCATAGTCATGTCTCTTAGAGAAGTTACATACAATTCCACAATAGCACATAAACAATTACATTTTTAATACTATATATCCCAAAAGTATTACATTTAAGACAATAAGGCTTAATTTAATTTGGTAAGTTTTATCCAGGAGATTGCCCTATTTGTCACAAGGATGACTGGATCTTTAAGGATCTATCTATAATATGTAGGGAAAAAAGCTGTATGATCACAGGGAACTTCAAGCTGAGTGACATATGTTGGAGGTCTCCTGTTGCGGTGGCAGAACAGACTAGATCGTACGTGAAGGGCCACATCTTGGCTGGTGTAAATTGCTCAGGCTCTGGGTCATATCAAATGATGATGGGCAAAGTTCAAGTTTCATAGTTAGGGTACCACTTTCAACACCCAAAATTTTGGTTACTTATCTAATGCTGATCTGAATTCATTTGAATTTGCAGAATTTGCCAGAAATCTCATGGGAACAGAATCTTTTGCAGACTCTCTGAGCACGGTGCACTTTTTGTTGTGATACTGTATTTCATCACCACTGGTTTAGGTCCATCTAGAATCCTGAAGAATAGAAGTGAGTGAATGTGAACAATAAAGAATAAATGTTAACCAAATCTTTCAGACTAGAGCTGGCCAAGCTTTAGGGCATGTCTACACTAGAAACTTAAGTTGACCTATGTTAGGTCAACTTACTGCCACTGCAATAATTACTATGGTGGTTCATGTCCACACTACCCTCCTTCTATTGGTGGTGCATGTCCTCACCAGGAGCGCTTCCACCGACTTAAGAGGGACAGTGCGGGGGGGCTGAGGGTGCATGCAGCTCCCTGCCCAGAGCCCAGCTTCCCCCCTGGCTCTTGGTTCCCCACTCCCTGCCACTGGGAGTCCAGCTACTCCCCCGGGCTCTTGGATCCCTGCTCCTTGTGGAGCCAGGAACTTTGGGGCAGCCACCAGGAGACAGGAATGGGGAACTGGGCAGGCGTAGCCTGGCTCAGAACTGGGAGCCGGGAGTGGGGAGCTGGGAGTGGGGAGCCCAGACAGCAGCCAGGCTGGGGTAGCTGGGACTGGGGGACAGCCCGGCTATGCGTGCAGGGGAGAGTGGCAAGCACAGCCCATCCCGGAGCTGGGGAGGCAGTGGGGCTCTAGCTGGAGCCCCCCCCCGCACACCCTGGGGTGACAGCCCAGCTTTTTGTCAATTTCACAGCTTTATGCTGTGAAATTGACAAGAATGACAGGGGACAGCCATATAAGTAACACAGTGTCTACATGCATTGCCCTAACTACACTGACATAAGCCCTACGCCTCTCATGGAGGTGGAGTTATGTCAGTGTAGTAGGGCATTTACATTGGTGGGAGCAAGGATGTAGTGTGTACATGGACATAATTAGGTTGACGTAAGCTGCTTTATAACGACCTAGCTCTGTAATGTAGACAGAGTCTTAGTTAGGAACAGTACTTGTTATAACTTAAGTCTCAATTCTGGGCAGTGAATCATTTCCAAACCAATCCTGATTTTCTTCAACTGTGTTCGTTACTGGTAAATATTTGCCAGAAAGTTTCCTTGACTAACTTTCAGATTACAGGCTATTTGTGAATTCTTTATTACAGCTATTTCCTAGTATTATATACCACTGGCATTCTCTAGTTAAACACAAAAAACACCATATCCTCTTTCAGCAGGTATGAAAAGGCATGATTTATTCAGATATAAAGTATCAATGGTTGAATAAGCTCTCACATCTAGGAGTCCAGTTCTCCAATGGGATTATTCGTGTGATTAAGGGCTGCAGGATCAGATCCCAGGAGCCTTTCAAGCATACAAGATTTAATCTGAAAAATGGTGTGTGTGAGAGAGACCAAGTAGAAGGTAGATAGTAATTACATCTATCTCTTATTTTAATAAGGCCCCTTTATAATTCTTGGGAGAATCAGTAAGAATCTTGCTCTGCAGCTAAATATTGACTTGGGTTACAGAATTCTAACATAGCAGCTTTCCATTCAAAGTACCCTGCCACATAAAGAGAGAATTCAGAAAGTATGATTAGTCAGATGTAATATCACATTTGTTTCAACCATAAATTCCGTTGAAGTACGGCCATTTCTCTGTCAAAGGAGAATGAAACCTTTTTTCAATCCCAAAGGATAAATCAGAAATCCTGACGAGTTAAGGTGAAATAAATAGACCAACTCCTGCTTTCAGTTTAAATCAACTGTGCTAGTCTGGTTTAACACCAGTATAGCTGTGAGCAGAATTTTCCCATGACAGGGATTTTCTGAGAAAGAAAGATTAATTTACGCTACATGTCAACAAGATTTTCCTTGTTAGAAACTGCACATAACTCATGCAAGTCACATATGAACGTCAAATTCACACATCACACTTATATTGCATCACATCACACTGACTGACCTAACTCCAGGCTGCAACAGTCCTATAAAGAGAGGAAGCAGAGTTTCTAGTTCTTCAGAACTATCTAGACTGTTTCATAGTTTATGATAGAGATCATATTGTTTGGGAAATAACAAGAATGGTCATGAAAAGTAGAGAAATATGTTGGATGGATCTCTGACCAGCAAAAACAATCTCTTAGGCATGTTCAAATTGTCCTACATTAAATGTTAACTACAGTTAATTAGAAAATATTAATCCTTTGGTTGTCATCCCATGCTAATTTTAACAATTATATTGTTGCTGTGGAAGGTATCTGAGAAGCCAAAGGGTTACTATAAGTAGTAGTAATCTTCTTGCTACCTAAATGTACTTTAAACAGGATTAAAATTACAGGGAGTTGTGTATGAATCTGTTGGAACTAAGTGGCAACAGGAAATGGAAAAAAACATGAAATATAGATGAAGTACAGATTGGGTTTTGCTTCATTTACCAACATGGCTGCTGGATACTTTTATTGTACACACCTAAATACTCAGATTCAAATCCTTAAGAACAACATTACATCAGTTGAAACGCTATTTAAAAGAAGACTGGTGACCTTTAAGTGATCTTTGAGATCTAAACAGGAGCATGGATTGAAATCTATGTAATTTTTTAGTCACCTTTCAATAAATGTATTTATGGAAATTTTCAGTTGAAATCTGATAAATAGAATGGATGACCACAAATGAATTTCATTTCTTCAGGCTGGAGATTACATAACACAGATCACTAGCTCATGGAAGAAATTGATGTAATGTTTGTTCATTGTTACCCCTTATACATGTACAGTGAACGGACTGTTGAAAGGCTGGGTTTCTTTCCTTACACAACAGCCAATAATGCATGAATGTACGACATTTTTAAGATTCTGGCCCAACAGGACTATGGATATCAATTACTTCAGTCAATGAACTTTTTAAAGTGAGATAATCTATTTCTTATGAACACAGGCATTGGTGAACCTTAGTCCTTCCTTTCTGTGTAATTTAGCTCTTATATTTTTGCTATCAGTTAAATAGGGCTAAATAGAAACCCAGTGCACACAGAAAAAACTGAAACTGAATTAAGGTACTTTACCCTACAGAATGTAATCCACATGGAGGGGGAGGGAGGGACATGCACTGTGCAATGTGAGTAAAGTCTATCTTGCACCTGTCGCACCAGATTGTGATCTCAGCAACGTTGTTGTAGATCCTGAGCAGGCATGATTCTGTTTTGACGTACACCTCTGTAAATCAGGACTTCTATTATACTCACTAGAGTAAGCGAGAGGAGGGTCTAGCCCAATTACTCTGAATTTACTGAAATAAGAATATGTCTCACCTTGTACAGCTGAGTTGGATCGTCTCAAGATGATTATAATTTGGTAAAGGGCAATGAAATGAGTTTGTGTGACAAATAATCAATAGATAAGGTAGATTTAGTGAACGGAAGATTTTTTTATTGCCTTGTTTGTTTAGGCTCTGGTAATACTATACCTCCCTCAGGAGCCTAAAGAATTTTTTCCCCCAGTGGGTTGTATATGTTACTAGTTGACAGCACTGGGTTCAGGGGTATTTTGGCCCCGCGTCTCTGAATGGTATGGAAGTTCCTTTCAGACACTGGTGCCTGCACCACTTTAAACTTGACTTTCAAATTTCATTCCCTTGTTTTTGTTTCTGATTTTATTAATAAACGTGGGTTATAGCCAACTGTTAAACAACAGTGGAGATCTATATGAAAAGGAGATGCTAAGGGGGAATTGATGAGTCGGGGCCCTGACTGAGAGAGAGATTGGGTCTGGGATTTTCAGAGCTGTCTAGGGGCTTTAGATACACAACTCCAATTCATTTGAATTGGGTGGTCATGTGTCTAAATCCCCTGCGTGGCTTTGAAATTCTCTTTTAGCAGCCTTGCACCATATATGCTAGGTCTCCATTTCAATATAAGCAGGGTCTGTAGAGATGGAAAGCTGTTACAAAACACAGGCTGGATTTGAAAGGCAGACCTTTAGGAGATGGTGAAAATTGCTACCCAAACATCAGCCCGTGTGAAATGGAATTGGTGGTCTCATTTCCAAATGGACACATGTGCACATCCCCAAAAAGCGTGGGCTTGATTCAGCCCAGGGGCATACAGGTTTCTATTAGCATACCCCAGCAGTGTAGCTCTTTGGTGGGGAAAAGGTGCCCACAATCCTGCTCCACAGTGAGTGATTGTAAAGCAAGGAAGGGGCATGCCTGAGACATGCTAGTTCAGAGCAACCTCAACCCACAAAGTCATAGGGAGTTCTGGATGCAAATATAGGGTCAGATTATGCAACCCTCATTCATGCTGAGAAGTACTTTACACATTGAGGAGTTCCACTTAAGTCAATGTGAGTAAAGCAGGCAGACCTAAATTTGTGCCTGCGATGTGGATAGGCAGAGGATCTCTGGCTCCAGGGCAGTCAGTTTGGAACCTTTGCTGACACTAAATCCACACAAACGCTTTTCAAGAAAACAGGAGACACCACTCATGGTTGGGATTTGTGTTACCATTTATAAGAAATAGTTTCAATTCTTATTTTTTACAAACACCAAGACAAAACAAGAGGCAAAAGGAACAATTAAGGAGGTGGTTCTTAGTACAGGTTTCACTGTTTTTATATTTTCAAATAAAAAATTCCACCTATATTAACTGAGCCCCCACAGTTCCTATTGAAGTAGCTCTCCAGTAGGCAACACTTTCAGGTAACCATTTGGTTTTCAAATACAGTTTTCTTTGACTGTTAGTTAGAACTACTTTTATTTGGCAATTGATTTTTGCTGGTCCTTTGGATGATGGCTTAAGAGACAGAGTTCAGTGAGCATCAGATGAAAGCAATCTTCAAAATTAGCTAGAAGTGGTCACTTTTCAAAAGCTTTCCCCTTCTGCTCCCAGAATGTTGAGAGACACAGCACTTTGATTAACTAACGTTGGTTGTTTTCTGACTCCCCTGATGTGGGGATTTCAAAAACTCCTTAAGGACAAAATAATAGCAAATTGCATCCAGGCAGCAGTTGAGGTTAGCCCAGCAGAGGCTGATCTGAACTAAAGGGCGTATGATTTGCTGAAGATTGCTTGTGATGACCTCTTTTTTTACCAAATAGTACAAGAAGAACATCACATGGAAAGGGGTGAAACAGACGACAAATGTGGCTAGGTTTGCCATGACTATCTTCACTGATTTACTTGTGTCAGTAAGGGGATCGTCTGGCCTTCTGCTCCGTTTCAAGCATATGATGATCTGAACTGTGCAGAAGATCATTGTTATCAGGCTGCCAGAAAACGCAGTCTCCAAGGTGACAAGCACAGCTGGGTTTCCCCATGTTTTATTAGAGAAGCCATAGAAGCACGTAGTGTGTGTGCTATCATGGAATTGGTAAGTAAAAGAAGTTCCAGCCCAGACACCCACACAGACGATGGAACAGACCATAGCAGCTTTCTTGGTGGATCTCAGGGAAATGGCTAACAATGGATGTCGGATGGCGATATATCTGTCCACACATATACATGCAGAGATGAGAATGCTCCCATACATGTTCACAAAGTAGAGACTTTCCAGGAATGAGCAGAATGCAGACCCCAAGTTCCATTTGTTCTGGGAGCCATAGGAAATGATTTTAAAAGGAAGGGTAAACAGCAGTAAGGTATCCAGAGTAATAAGTGACACCAGGTAGATTATTGATTCTGTCAGCTTCCTGA
Source organism: Chelonia mydas (assembly GCF_015237465.2). NCBI lineage: Eukaryota > Metazoa > Chordata > Testudines > Cheloniidae > Chelonia > Chelonia mydas. The sequence goes on from NC_057855.1 coordinate 42,014,358, forward strand.
TCTTACAAAAGGCAAACCACAAAGCCATCGCATTGAACAGCAATCCCAGGACAAATGTGGGAATGTACACGGTTATCTGGAACAGCTGCACATAACTTTCGATGGAGCTATTCGCCATATCTCCAGTTTTACTGAAAAATAAGGAATCATACTCATGTTCACATTGAAGAAGTCAGAATATAGATTTTAGAGCCTGATCCAAAGCCACTTGAGGTCAGTGGAAAGACTCCCTTAATGAACATCATTTTGTTTTAAATATGGGGACCACTGAGCATCTTACTCAGCGCTAGATCATACCCTGTAGGGCCAATAATTAATGGCGTGGATCTACACTACCCCAGGGGAAGCTTGAGGGCAGACTGTGTTTTGGGGAAGCACAGACTCCTGGAGTTCAGTGGTGTGCAAAGTCCTCCACCCTTAAAGATGGTGCCTCCTGTTGTCCCAGTGTGCGTAGCTAACTTTGTAGTTTGTTGGAGATGGGGTCAAGTCCATGACCCCACCAACTCTTAGGAGTGATGCGGGCCCGTGGTGGGTGATTGGAGAATCCTCCCTGTGTTCCCTGGAAGTCAGGGACTGTAACTGGGACTAATCCTTGCACTAATCCTGAGAGAAATGGTCAGGAGATTTCAAGTGGGATAGTTTTGGTTGAAATTAACAGCTCAGAAGCAAAATGAGAAATAAGAACATGTGTTTTTTAGCCACATGTTTGACTTACCATAGGCAATATATTACTCTCCATATACGGCAGTCCAAGCTCCCAGGTGGAGACAGTGAATGTGTAGCAGATCCTTCCTCAACAAACAGGGTGTTAGAATCCACACGGGACTCTAACCACTGAGCTGCAGTGGTGAAATATTCCACTGTTTCTTGATGAATTGAAACTCCAGTTTGATTCAATGCTCCCAGACTCTTCTGAAAACAGAGCTCTTGTTTGTCTCTGCAATTCCAGTCTCCTGCAGAAGCTGTTGTAAATACAAATGTTTAATAACTCCCTGTCCTTTCTTCAGTTATTCAAAACAACCATTTCCTCTCACAAACCCTCTTTATTAGCTCTGTGCCACTGCTTGACAAAGGTATGTGACTTCAATATCGTCAAATGCTACCAGGAGATTGCTGCTCCCTCTACCTGATGCACTTCCAGTATGACTTTGAGTTCAACACACTTTCATTTCAGTGTCACCAATGTACTGTAAATACAAATGTTCCTGTACTTGAGACCAAGTTACTTCCCCATTATCTCACATGCCAGAGCACAACAACATGACTGGATAGAGATTAAGCTCAGCACAGAGGAAATTTGCAATTTGTTCTATTAGCCTCTAGCAATTGCAGCTGGATTGGAAAGTAGAGAGGATACTTGCAATTTACCCCTGCAAGAAGACATTAGAATGTGACACAAACTACTGTGTAAATCAATAATCAACATTAATTTAGAACTGAACAGCAGCATATAAGACATACCTTATGTAAAAAGAAAAGGAGTACTTGTGGCACCTTAGAGACTAACCAATTTAGTTAGTCTCTAAGGTGCCACAAGTACTCCTTTTCTTCTTGCGAATACAGACTAACAAGGCCGTTACTCTGATATCTTATGTAGTTAATGAGTTACAAGCAGGGTTGTGTGTATGCAATGTATCATTCCTATAATAATATTACTGAGTGAAATTCAGAGGCATTCAGCCGCCCAGCATGCCCTACTTAAGTCCCACTGAAATGTGCATAGACCTTATATTGTCTCCCTGCGCAGAGGGGAATTTCACCCAAGCTGCTTAAAGACACTATCCATTATTAACCATTGTTTTGCAGAAGACATGTTGGGCTAGCTTTTCAAAAGAACTCTGCACACAAGGCAATATTAGGTTGTGAGCTCTTTTGAAAATCTGGTCCATAGACTATGGAAAATGGAGCTGGGTAAAATAGATGATAGAATTTTTATGACATTCTTCACCAGTTGGTTTGGCTCATTTTGACATCCTTGAAATATTTTGTGACAATTAGATGATCTCCCATTATGTATTTTATTGACTGCATATTGGCTTTTGTGCTAGCAGGAGGATTTAATGAAGAAATGCTATGACATCATTTCTGTTAGAATTACAATGAAATGCTGTTTCCTTCTGAGAGAAGCCCAATACGTGCAATAGCTGTATCCTCAGCATGTATGTCAACTATCCGATCTCCACCCTTCAGCCTCAAAGGGTGTTCCCTTCCTCAGTATTTGATTAGCTACTTGCTGAAGCAAATTAGCCATAAATTTCGGGTACAGCTCCCTGTAGCTTGCTCCAGGCAGAACAGCTGTGTGGAAAAGAAGCCCTGTGATGACAGTTATGCTGATGGTAAATCTGAAGCTAAGATCATTCTGATGAGTTTCCATGGTTCCACTGTCTATGAAGTCTAGCTTGCTTATAGAGGAAGGATCAGGAAAGGTCCCTTAGTTTTTAGAGTTCTTTGGGATCCTACAGTATGAAAAAAAACTATGGAGCAGGTTCTGACACCCATACTAGGGTTGAGTTACACTTTTCTCCATGTATGGTCCTATTGATTTGAATGGGAAATGAGGATGTGAAAAACTGGCCCTATTTAAAAGTAAAGTCCATCTTGCACCTGTCACAGCAGATTGTGATCTCAGAAACATTGTTGTAAATCCTGAGCAGGCCTGATTCTGTTTTCACTAACACCTTTGTAAATCAGGAATACCATTATACTCACTAGAGAAGCAAAAGGAGAGTCTGGCCCAATTACTGTAATCAGACTGTCTCTCACCCTGTACAGCTGAGTTGGATCATCTCAAGATAATTATAATTTGGTAAAGGGCAATGTCATAAATATAAAGGGAAGGGTAACCACCTTTCTGTATACAAAACTATAAAATCCCTCCTGGCCAGAGGCAAAACCCTTTCACCTGTAAAGGGTTAAGAAGCTAGGATAATCTTGCTGGCATCTGACCAAAATGACCAATGAGGAGACAAGATACTTTCAAAGCCGGGGGGAGGGGGGGGATTGTCTGTCTGTCTGTCTGTCTGTGTGATGCTTTTGCCGGGACCAGATCAGGAATGCTCCTCAGAACTTCTGTTAAATTAGTAAGTAATCTTGCTAGAAATGCGTTAGATTTTCTTTTGTTTAATGGCTGGTAAAATAGCTGTGCTGAATGGAATGTATATTCCTGTTTTTGTGTCTTTTTGTAACTTAAGGTTTTGCCTAGAGGGATTCTCTGTTTTGAATCTGATTACCCTGTAAGGTATTTCCCATCCTGATTTTACAGAGATGATTCTTTTACTTTTTCTTCAAATAAAATTCTTCTTTTAAGAACCTGATTGCTTTTTCATTGTTCTTAAGATCCAAGGGTTTGGGTCTGTGTTCACCTATGCAAATTAGTGAGGATTTTTATCAAGCCTTCCCCAGGAAAGGGGGTGTAGGGTTTGGGGAGGATTTTGTGGGGGGTGAGGGGAGAAAGACGTTTCCAAGCGGGCTCTTTCCCGGTTATATATCTGTTAGACGTTTGGTGGTGGCAGCACAGGGTTCAAGGACAAGGCAAAGTTTGTATCTTGAGGAAGTTTTTTAACCTAAGCTGGTAAGAATAAGCTTAGGGGGTGTTTCATGCAGGTCCCCACATCTGTACCCTAGAGTTCAGAGTGGGGAAGGAACCTTGACAGGCAATGAAATGAGTTTGCTAACTCCTGTGACAAATAATCAATAGATAAGATAGATTTAGCGAATGGAAGATTTTTTTATTGCCTTGTTTGTTTAGGTTTTGGTAATACTATACCTCCCTCAGGAGCCTAAAGAATTTTTTCCCCAGTGGGTTGTATATGTTGCTAGTTGACAGCATTCGGTCCAGGGGTATTTTGGCCCCACATCTCTGAATGGTATGGAAGTTCCTTTCAGACACTGGTGCCTGCACCACTTTAAACTTGACTTTCAAATTTCATTCCCTTGTTTTTGTTTCTGATTTTATTAATAAACATGGGTTATAGCCAACTGTTAAACAACAGTGGAAGTCTATATGAAAAGAATTGATGAGTCAGGGCCCTAACTGAGAGAGAGATTGGGTCTGGGATTTTCAGAGCTGTCTAGGGGCTTTAGATACGCAACTCCAATTCATTTGAATTGTGATCATGTGTCTAAATCCCCTGGGTGGCTTTGAAATTCTCTTTTAGCAGCCTTGCACCATATATGCTAGGTCTCCATTTCAATATAAGCGGGGTCTGTAGAGATGGAAAGCTGTTACAAAACACAGGCTGGATTTGAAAGGCAGACCTTTAGGAGATGGTGAAAATTGCTACCCAAACATCAGCCCGTGTGAAATGGAATTGGTGGTCTCATTTCCAAATGGACACATGTGCACATCCCCAAAAAGCGTGGGCTTGATTCAGCCCAGGGGCATACAGGTTTCTATTAGCATACCCCAGCAGTGTAGCTCTTTGGTGGGGAAAAGGTGCCCACAATCCTGCTCCACAGTGAGTGATTGTAAAGCAAGGAAGGGGCATGCCTGAGACATGCTAGTTCAGAGCAACCTCAACCCACAAAGTCATAGGGAGTTCTGGATGCAAATATAGGGTCAGATTATGCAACCCTCATTCATGTTGAGAAGTACTTTACACATTGAGGAGTTCCACTTAAGTCAATGTGATTATTTGCAAAATAAGTCAATGTGAGTAAAGCAGGAAGACCTAAATTTGTGCCTGCGATGTGGATAGGCAGAGGATCTCTGGCTCCGGGGCAGTCAGTCTGGAACCTTTGCTGACACTAAACCCACACAAACGCTTTTCAAGAAAACAGGAGACACCACTCATGGTTGGGATTTGTGTTACCATTTATAGGAAATAGTTTCAATTCTTATTTTTTACAAACACCAAGACAAAACAAGAGGCAAAAGGAACAATTAAGGAGGTGGTTCTTAGTACAGGTTTCACTGTTTTTATATTTTCAAATAAAAAATTCCACTTATATTAACTGAGCCCCCACAGTTCCTATTGAAGTAGCTCTCCAGTAGGCAACACTTTCAGGTAACCATTTGGTTTTCAAATAGAGTTTTGTTTGACTGTTAGTTAGAACTACTTTTATTTGGCAATTGATTTTTGCTGGTCCTTTGGATGGTGGCTTAAGAGACAGAGTTCAGTGAGCATCAGATGAAAGCAATCTTCAAAATTAGCTAGAAGTGGTCACTTTTCAAAAGCTTTCCCCTTCTGCTCCCAGAATGTTGAGAGACACAGCACTTTGATTAACTAACGCTGGATGTTTTCTGACTCCCCTGACGTGGGGATTTCAAAAACTCCTTAAGGACAAAATAATAGCAAATTGCATCCAGGCAGCAGTTGAGGTTAGCCCAGCAGAGGCTGATCTGAACAAAAGAGAGTATGATTTGCTGAAGACTGTTCTTGATGACCTCTTTTTTTACCAAATAATACAAGAACAACATCACATGGAAAGGGGTGAAACAGACGACAAATGTGGCTAGGTTTGCCATGACTATCTTCACTGATTTACTTGTGTCAGTAAGGGGATCGTCTGGCCTTCTGCTCCGTTTCAAGCATATGATGATCTGAACTGTGCAGAAGATCATTGCTATCAGGCTGCCAGAAAACGCAGTCTCCAAGGTGACAAGCACAGCTGGGTTTCCCCATGTTTTATTAGAGAAGCCATTGAAGCACGCAGTGGGTGTGTTATCATAGAATTGGTAAGTTCCGGCCCAGACACCCACACAGACGATGGAACAGACCATAGCAGCTTTCCTGGTGGATCTCAGGGAAATGGCTAACAATGGATGTCGGATGGCGATATATCTGTCCACACATATACATGCAGAGATGAGAATGCTCCCATACATGTTCGCAAAGTAGAGACTTTCCAGGAATGAGCAGAATGCAGACCCCACGTTCCATTTCTTCTGGGAGCCATAGGAAATGATTTTAAAAGGAAGGGTAAACAGCAGTAAGGTATCCAGAGTAATAAGTGACACCAGGTAGATTATTGATTCTGTCAGCTTCCTGATCTTACAAAAGGCAAACCACAAAGCCATCGCATTGAACAGCAATCCCAGGACAAATGTGGGAATGTACACGGTTATCTGGAACAGCTGCACATAACTTTCGATGGAGCTATTCGCCATATCTCCAGTTTTACTGAAAAATAAGGAAACATACTCATGTTCACATTGAAGAAGTCAGAATATAGATTTTAGAGCCTGATCCAAAGCCACTTGAGGTCAGTGGAAAGACTCCCTTAATGAACATCATTTTGTTTTAAATATGGGGACCACTGAGCATCCTACTCAGCGCTAGATCATACCCTGTAGGGCCAATCCTGAATGGCGTGGATCTACACTACCCCAGGGGAAGCTTGAGGGCAGACTGTGTTTTGGGGAAGCACAGACTCCTGGAGTTCAGTGGTGTGCAAAGTCCTCCACCCTTAAAGATGGTGCCTCCTGTTGTCCCAGTGTGCGTAGCTAACTTTGTAGTTGGAGATGGGGTCAAGTCCATGACCCCACCAACTCTTTGGAGTGATGCGGGCCCGTGGTGGGTGATTGGAGAATCCTCCCTGTGTTCCCTGGATGTCAGGGACTGTAACTGGGACTAATCCTTGCACTAATCCTGAGAGAAATGGTCAGGAGATTTCAAGTGGGATAGTTTTGGTTGAAATTAACAGCTCAGAAGCAAAATGAGAAATAAGAACATGTGTTTTTTAGCCACATGTTTAACTTACCATAGGCTATATATTACTCTCCGTATACGGCAGTCCAAGCTCCCAGGTGGAGACAGTGAATGTGTAGCAGATCCTTCCTCAATAAACAGGGTGTTAGAATCCACACGGGACTCTAACCACTGAGCTGCAGTGGTGAAATATTCCACTGTTTCTTGATGAATTGAAACTCCAGTTTGATTCAACGCTCCCAGACTCTTCTGAAAACAGAGCTCTTGTTTGTCTCTGCAATTCCAGTCTCCTGCAGAAGCTGTTGTAAATGCAAATGTTTAATAACTCCCTGTCCTTTCTTCAGTTATTCAAAACAACCATTTCTTCTCACAAACCCTCTTTATTAGCTCCGTGCCACTGCTTGACAAAGGTATGTGACTTCAATATCGTCAAATGCTACCAGGAGATTGCCGCTCCCTCTACCTGATGCACTTCCAGTATGACTTTGAGTTCAACACACTTTCATTTCAGTGTCACCAATGTACTGTAAATAAAAATGTTCCTGTACTTGAGACCAAGTTACTTCCCCATTATCTCACATGGCAGAGCACAACGACATGACTGGATAGAGATTAAGATCAGCACAGAGGAAATTTGCAATTTGTTCTATTAGCCTCTAGCAATTGCAGCTGGATTGGAAAGTGGAGAGGATGCTTGCAATTTACCCCTGCAAGAAGACATTAGAATGTGACATAAACTACTGTGTAAATCAATAATCAACATTAATTTAGAACTGAACAGCAGCACCTAGGACATATCTTATGTAGTTAGTCAATGAGTTACAAGCAGGGTTGTGTGTATGCAATGTATCATTCCTATAATAATATTACTGAGTGAAATTCAGAGGCATTCAGCCGCCCAGCATGCCCTACTTAAGTCCCACTGAAATGTGCATAGACCTTATATTGTCTCCTTGCGCAGAGGGGAATTTCACCCAAGCTGCTTAAAGACACTATCCATTATTAACCATTGTTTTGCAGAAGACATGTTGGGCTAGCTTTTCAAAAGAACTCTGCACACAAGGCAATATTAGGTTGTGAGCTCTTTTGAAAATCTGGTCCATAGACTATGGAATATGGAGCTGGGTAAAATAGATGATAGAATTTTTATGACATTCTTCACCAGTTGGTTTGGCTCATTTTGACATCCTTGAAATATTTTGTGACAATTAGATGATCTCCCATTATGTATTTTATTGACTGCATATTGGCTTTTGTGCTAGCAGGAGGATTTAATGAAGAAATGCTATGACATCATTTCTGTTAGAATTACAATGAAATGCTGTTTCCTTCTGAGAGAAGCCCAATATGGTAAATAGGCCTAATGGCCTGTGATGGGATGTTAGATGGTGTGGGATCTGAGTTACCCAGGAAAGAATTTTCTGTAGTATCTGGGTGGTGAATCTTGCCCATATGCTCAGGGTTTATCGCCATATTTGGGGTCAGTAAGGAATTTTCCTCCAGGGCAGATTGGAAGAGGCCCTGGAGGTTTTTCGCCTTCCTCTGTAGCATGGGGCATGGGTCACTTGCTGGAGGATTCTCTGCTCCTTGAAGTCTTTAAACCACGATTTGAGGACTTCAGTAGCTCAGACATAGGTGAGAGGTTTATTGCAGGAGTGGGTGGGTGAAATTCTGTGGCCTGCGTTGTGCAGGAGGTCAGACTAGATGATCATAATGGTCCCTTCTGACCTTAATATCTATGAATCTATGAATCTATGTGCAATAGCTGTATCCTCAGCATGTATGTCAACTATCCGATCTCCACCCTTCAGCCTCAAAGGGTGTTCCCTTCCTCAGTATTTGATTAGCTACTTGCTGAAGCAAATTAGCCATAAATTTCGGGTACAGCTCCCTGTAGCTTGCTCCAGGCAGAACAGCTGTGTGGAAAAGAAGCCCAGTGATGACAGTTATGCTGATGGTAAATCTGAAGCTAAGATCATTCTGATGAGTTTCCATGGTTCCACTGTCTATGAAGTCTCCCTTGCTTATAGAGGAAGGATCAGGAAAGGTCCCTTAGTTTTTAGAGTGCTTTGGGATCCTACAGTATGAAAAAAAACTATGGAGCAGGTTCTGACACCCATACTAGGGTTGAGTTACACTTTTCTCCATGTATGGTCCTATTGATTTGAATGGGAAATGAGGATGTGAAAAACTGGCCCTATTTAAAAGTAAAGTCCATCTTGCACCTGTCACAGCAGATTGTGATCTCAGAAACATTGTTGTAAATCCTGAGCAGGCCTGATTCTGTTTTCACTAACACCTTTGTAAATCAGGAATACCATTATACTCACTAGAGAAGCAAAAGGAGAGTCTGGCCCAATTACTGTAATCAGACTGTCTCTCACCCTGTACAGCTGAGTTGGATCATCTCAAGATAATTATAATTTGGTAAAGGGCAATGTCATAAATATAAAGGGAAGGGTAACCACCTTTCTGTATACAAAACTATAAAATCCCTCCTGGCCAGAGGCAAAACCCTTTCACCTGTAAAGGGTTAAGAAGCTAGGATAATCTTGCTGGCATCTGACCAAAATGACCAATGAGGAGACAAGATACTTTCAAAGCCGGGGGGAGGGGGGGATTGTCTGTCTGTCTGTCTGTCTGTGTGATGCTTTTGCCGGGACCAGATCAGGAATGCTCCTCAGAACTTCTGTTAAATTAGTAAGTAATCTTGCTAGAAATGCGTTAGATTTTCTTTTGTTTAATGGCTGGTAAAATAGCTGTGCTGAATGGAATGTATATTCCTGTTTTTGTGTCTTTTTGTAACTTAAGGTTTTGCCTAGAGGGATTCTCTGTTTTGAATCTGATTACCCTGTAAGGTATTTCCCATCCTGATTTTACAGAGATGATTCTTTTACCTTTTCTTCAAATAAAATTCTTCTTTTAAGAACCTGATTGCTTTTTCATTGTTCTTAAGATCCAAGGGTTTGGGTCTGTGTTCACCTATGCAAATTAGTGAGGATTTTTATCAAGCCTTCCCCAGGAAAGGGGGTGTAGGGTTAAGGGAGGATTTTGGGGGGGTGGGGAAAGACGTTTCCAAGCGGGCTCTTTCCCGGTTATATATCCGTTAGATGTTTGGTGGTCGCAGCACAGGGTTCAAGGACAAGGCAAAGTTTGTACCTTGAGGAAGTTTTTAACCTAAGCTGGTAAGAATAAGCTTAGGGGGTGTTTCATGCAGGTCCCCACATCTGTACCCTAGAGTTCAGAGTGAGGGAGGAACCTTGACAGGCAATGAAATGAGTTTGCTAACTCCTGTGACAAATAATCAATAGATAAGATAGATTTAGCGAATGGAAGATATTTTTATTGCCTTGTTTGTTTAGGCTTTGGTAATACTATACCTCCCTCAGGAGCCTAAAGAATTTTTTCCCCCAGTGGGCTGTGTTTGTTACTAGATGACAGCACTGGGTTCAGGGGTATTTTGGCCCCGCATCTCTGAATGGTATGGAAGTTCCTTTCAGACACTGGTGCCTGCACCACTTTAAACTTGACTTTCAAATTTCATTCCCTTGTTTTTGTTTCTGATTTTATTAATAAACGTGGGTTATAGCCAACTGTTAAACAACAGTGGAGATCTATATGAAAAGGAGATGCTAAGGGGGAATTGATGAGTCAGGGCCCTGACAGAGAGAGATTGGGTCTGGGATTTTCAGAGCTGTCTAGGGGCTTTAGATACACAACTCCCATTCATTTGAATTGTGGTCATGTGTCTAAATCCCCTGCGTGGCTTTGAAATTCTCTTTTAGCAGCCTTGCACCATATATGCTAGGTCTCCATTTCAATATAAGCGGGGTCTGTAGAGATGGAAAGCTGTTACAAAACACAGGCTGGATTTGAAAGGCAGACCTTTAGGAGATGGTGAAAATTGCTACCCAAACATCAGCCCGTGTGAAATGGAATTGGTGGTCTCATTTCGAAATGGACACATGTGCACATCCCCAAAAAGCGTGGGCTTGATTCAGCCCAGGGGCATACAGGTTTCTATTAGCATACCCCAGCAGTGTAGCTCTTTGGTGGGGAAAAGGTGCCCACAATCCTGCTCCACAGTGAGTGATTGTAAAGCAAGGAAGGGGCATGCCCGAGACATGCTAGTTCAGAGCAACCTCAACCCACAAAGTTCATAGGGAGTTCTGGATGCAAATATAGGGTCAGATTATGCAACCCTCATTCATGCTGAGAAGTACTTTACACATTGAGGAGTTCCACTTAAGTCAATGTGAGTAAAGCAGGCAGACCTACATTTGTGCCTGCGATGTGGATAGGCAGAGGATCTCTGGCTCCGGGGCAGTCAGTCTGGAACCTTTGCTGACACTAAACCCACACATACGCTTTTCAAGAAAACAGGAGACACCACTCATGGTTGGGATTTGTGTTACCATTTATAGGAAATAGTTTCAATTCTTATTTTTTACAAACACCAAGACAAAACAAGATGCAAAAGGAACAATTAAGGAGGTGGTTCTTAGTACAGGTTTCACTGTTTTTATATTTTCAAATAAAAAATTCCACCTATATTAACTGAGCCCCCACAGTTCCTATTGAAGTAGCTCTCCAGTAGGCAACACTTTCAGGTAACCATTTGGTTTTCAAATACAGTTTTCTTTGACTGTTAGTTAGAACTACTTTTATTTGGCAATTGATTTTTGCTGGTCCTTTGGATGGTGGCTTAAGAGACAGAGTTCAGTGAGCATCAGATGAAAACAATCTTCAAAATTAGCTAGAAGTGGTCACTTTTCAAAAGCTTTCCCCTTCTGCTCCCAGAATGTTGAGACGCACAGCACTTTGATTAACTACTGTTGGTTGTTATCTCGGTCTCCTGAGGTGGGGATTTCAAAAACTCCTTAAGGACAAAATAATAGCAAATTGCATCCAGGCAGCAGTTGAGGTTAGCCCAGCAGAGGCTGATCTGAACAAGAGAGCGTATGATTTGCTGAAGACTGTTCTTGATGACCTCTTTTTTTACCAAATAATACAAGAACAACATCACATGGAAAGGGGTGAAACAGACAACAAATGTGACTAGGTTTGCCATGACTATCTTCACTGATTTACTTGTGTCAGTAAGGGGATCGTCTGGCCTTCTGCTCTGTTTCAAGCATATGATGATCTGAACTGTGCAGAAGATCATTGCTATCATGCTGCCAAAAAACGCAGTCTCCAAGACGATAGGCACAGCTGGGTTTCCCCATGTTTTATTAGAGAAGCCATAGAAGCACATAGTGTGTGTGCTATCATGGAATTGGTAAGTAAAAGAAGTTCCGGCCCAGACACCCATGCAGACGATGGAACAGACCATAGCAGCTTTCCTGGTGGATCTCAGGGAAATGGCTAAGAATGGATGTCGGATGGCGATATATCTGTCCACACATATACATGCAGAGATGAGAATGCTCCCATACATGTTCACAAAGTAGAGGCTTTCCAGGAATGAGCAGAATGCAGACCCCAAGTTCCATTTGTTCTGGGAGCCATAGGAAATGATTTTAAAAGGAAGGGTAAACAGCAGTAAGATATCCAGAGTAATAAGTGACACCAGGTAGATTGTTGATTCTGTCAGCTTCCTGATCTTACAAAAGACAAACCACAAAGCCATCACATTGAACAGCAATCCCAGGACAAATGTGGGAATGTACACGGTTATCTGGAACAGCTGCACATAAGTTTCGATGGAGCTATTCGCCATATCTCCAGTGTTACTGAAAAATAAGGAATCATACTTATGTTCACATTGAAGAAGTCAGAATATAGATTTTAGAGCCTGATCGAAAGCCACTAGAGGTCAGTGGAAAGACTCCCTTAATGAACATCATTTTGTTTTAAATATGGGGACCACTAGATCCCACTGGTCCCACTTAAACATGCATAGACCTTATACTGTCTCCCTGCACAGAGGGGAATTTCACCCAAGCCGCTTAAAGACACTATCCATTATTAACCATTGTTTTGCAGAAGACCTGTTGGGCTAGCTTTTCAAAAGAACGCTGTATATAAGGGAATATTAGGTTGTGAGCTCTTTTGAAAAACCGGTCCATAGACTCTGTGGAAAATGGAGCTGGGTAAAATAGATGATAGAATTTTTATGACATTCTTCAACAGTTGGTTTGTCTCATTTTCACATCCTTGAAATATTTTGAGACAATTTGATGATCTCCCATTATGTATTTTATTGACTGCATATTGGCTTTTGTGCTAGCAGGTTGATTTAATTGAAATGTAAGATCATCATGGGATAGCTTGTGGTACCCTCTCTCACACTGAGAAGTCCTTTACTGTGCTATTGAATACTTGAGAAGTAAATTACTAGTTTGTGTGAATAAGGGTATCACAAGCCAGTCCTATGCAATATTCAATACTGCTTCCAAGTGAAAAATGTCCGTAGTCATTATTACTTAGTTTCTTCAAGGCAGGCACTTGAATCTATTTAGTACTTGCAAGAAACTTTACATTGGGATTCTCAGAGATGAAAAGCATTAGCTAATGAACATTGATGGAGCCATTTACCCAGCTGACTCTACAACTAATGAATATTTTTCATTAGATATAGTGTATGGGAAATCCTGGATTCTATGTCCATGTCTATCCTAAATAAGATTCTTGTTGCTACCCTAGATCTACCCAGAGAAAATCCTGCTATTTTAGGAAGGGATTTTACACCAAAATCTGTTATATGTTTCCACACAAAGAAAATATGTTAAAATAAATGGCACAAGAACAACTCCATTCATTCCTGAAAAGATACCCCTTTGCACTATGATCAAAGCAAAAATAGCTGCGGTCTATCTAATTTACAGATGTAGTAGCAGAAACATTATTAGACATAAAAACAGTTGTTACAATAAGCTTAGGGTATAATATACTGCATTCTATCACCTTACCTCTTAGTGACCTCTCAAAGAGGTCATTAGCTTGTCTCCTTTGAACTTGTAGATTTCTCTCTGGTTTAAGCAGGGGGTGTTAACTGCATACAGAATAACTTCCAGTCTGCAAACCAGAGGAACCTGTGTTCTGCTTTTCCGCTTCTGACTATGTATTTCCGTTAAATACTGCTTTTAGTAATAGCCTTTTACCTACACACATGAACACATACACACACTCACGTATAAACTGAAAAAGTTAACTCCTTTATGCTTGCTGGGTTAGCTTCTCTGCGAGTCTCTTAAGGTAATTGAGATTCCACTGTTATTGGGGGAAATCCTGGCCCCACTGAAATAGATAGCAAAATGCCCATTTTCTTTAATATGGCCTGGATTTCAACATTATGTTTGTAATCTGTCTGTATAGAGTGGCATATCATAATGTGCTTGAAGTTAATGATCAGAGATTCCCAAAGCAGACTACGAAGATGATCATAAAAATGACATTTTAAACAAGTAGGATATTCATAGAAATCTTGAACATCTATTACATGCATTTATTTCTAAGTGGAAAATTTGGCATTTCTGAATGACTATTATTAAAGCCATTTATAAAGCACACTCATGAGTTACAGGAAGTTTGTTCATAAATGAAGAGTCATTTGTTGGTTTTGGTTCCACAGATGAATAGCTTATTTTCTATCCGCTCACCTTTTAAGTGTGTGTCTCGGTCTCTGTGTAGGGTAATGGAAATGTCAAAAGTGGAACTGAAGAGATTAAACCTCTGTGGCCACATAAAATGAATGCATTCACATAGCACGATGCTGAGCTTAGTATAAAAATATGGGCAGATAGAACTTAAAGGTGACCTTCATGGGAAAAGAAAAGGGGAGGAATGGGCCCTTCTTTTTTGCTAGTTTAAAAGATTCTCTCCTAGGGGAAAAAAAAGAAAGGGCAGTTTTGCATATTTTTCCCCCCTTGCAGTTTTGCATATTTTTCCCCCTTACAAATTTGAATTTTTTAATTTCTATTTCCCTTTTTTGGCTGGAGGACTTCTTGGATGACACGGAAATGTGCACAGGGAGCTTTCCCATCCCTTGATGGCAGGGGCAAGGATGCTGATACCAAAGAGAACTTTTCTCTAAAATGTCCTAGGTAAATAGGTTTTGACAAAACATCCCAAACAAACAGGAAAAGAGTATTAGAAGTTCTGAATGGGCAATGTTTCAGCTCTCAGTCAGTTTTCATGTTGGTTGTATCTGCTAATCTCACTCCTTCTCCAATAGTCACAGATTCTTCCAGGGTAGATATTAAGACCTGAAATTTGAATTTAAAAACAAAACAGGAAAAATCTTATTTTTAATAATAAAAACAAAAGCCAAAAGCCCCAGCCCCCTCCTTCCCATATTTTCCTCCTTTGCTGGTAGCTTTTAAATTCTCTTGGACTGCCTAAAAATCACATATGTCTAGAGCTCTGGATGGTTTTGATAACAAAGCCAAAAGACACATGAAACACAGCTGGCTTCGCTCCCAATGAAGACATTGTGTGTCAGAAGGCTCATGAACCTGAGCCTAGCTTTGAGCAAAACTAGGTTTGGATGGCTTTGCATCAGAATATGGCAAAATATGCAGCTTCAACATAAAACTCAGGTGAAACTTGGTGTCTTCACCAGTAGCAGTGCTAGGATTTGGGACATGGGACTCAGATGTCTGGCTTGCTTCATGGTTTAATGTGCAGATCTTATTGGTGTGAACATCATCATGAGAGCAGGGAAATTATGCTTTCAACAACCAAGATTGTAATTAAAAAAATGCAACTATTGCCAAAGACCTTTTTTTTGAGAGAACTTAATTTTAAAAATTTTTTTTAAAAATTCCCCCTTTCAGTAATGATCTGGCCCATAAAGGGGCATTATTCTAGCCTCTCAGCAAACTCCAAAGCCACCTCCGTACCTTGAGTGCGTACTAACCCACCTCAAAGGCTCAGGTAAGCAAGCACTTTTCCATAGCTGCCAACATTACAAACGTTTTTGAAGGGGCTGCTCTTCAAATAATCAAGGCCCTGAGCAGCCAGAGAATACACGCATATTCCAGTGAATTTTACTTTGTCTTTATGTGAATAGCATTTA
The DNA here is from genome assembly GCF_015237465.2 of Chelonia mydas. Taxonomy (NCBI): domain Eukaryota; kingdom Metazoa; phylum Chordata; order Testudines; family Cheloniidae; genus Chelonia; species Chelonia mydas. The sequence goes on from NC_057855.1 coordinate 42,030,030, forward strand.
TCAAGGCCTCGGCATTATGCTGTTTCTGTATACCAACACAGCAGAACATAACTCTGTTACTCGCAACCCTCAACCCCACATGCAGCTGTGTTTCCCCTTATTTCATTGTCTTGTGGTAAACCCCAACCAGCTGCGGATTCCCTTGGGTGTGTTCAGGGACTGGTGGTTGGCTTGCTTCCCCCTCTGGTCTTTTCAAGGGGCATGTCCTCTCTGGCATCTTTGAGCAGGGGTCTTACCCCTTCTCCTCCCCCTCCACTCTCACCCACGTACTTACGGTTTCTCTAATCTCTCTCTTTGCCTTTGATTTTGCCAGTGAATTAGGATCTAGAACTAATGAGCAGAAGTTTGGGACAGTTCCAGGCAAATTGTTACTGCTAGAAAGTGTACGGTCCATGGCTAAGGGTACTCAAGAGCCTGAATGAAGATGTGAGACCATTAGTCTGTTGACTATGCTGCCTTTCTTGTTATTGAGCTGCTCCACCAGGTGGCAAGAGGTCACACCGGGTGCTTAACATATTGTAGGAATGGGATTTAATGCAGACAGCTGGCTGAGAAGGAGTTTGCAACAGCTGTAGACTATGGCTGCACTACAGCTTAAGTCGACATAAATTATGTCACCCAGGGGTGTGAATTAGCCACTTTCTAATCACATAAAACGGAACACCCTAGCCCTGCCCCTTCCCTGAGGCACTGCTCCTATCCCGCCCCTTCCCCGAGGTCCTTCCCCCTCTCACTATATTTCCCCTCCCTTGGTGGCTCGCTCTCCCCCACCGCACTCACTTTCACTGGGCTGGGTCAGGGTGAGGGCTCTAACTGGGGGTGAGGGCTCCAGGGTGGGGTCATAATTGAGGGGTTAAGGGGGTTAGAGGGGGTGAGGGCTCCGGCTGGGGGTGCAGGCTCTGGTGAGGGGCTGGGGATGAGGGGTTTGGGGTACAGGATGGGGCTCCAGACTGGGGGATGGGGATGAGGGATTTAGAGTGCGGGAGGGGGCTCTGGGTTGAGGCAGGGGGTTGGGGTGTGGGAGGGGATGCGTGCTCTGAGGTGGGGCTGGGGATGAGGGGTTTGGGGTGCAGGAGGGGCTCCAGGCTGGGGGGTGGAGCTGAGGGATTCAGAGTGGGAGGGGTCTGCAGGTTGAAGCAGTGGGTGAGGGCTCTGGGCTGGGGGTGCGGGCTCTGGAGTGGGGCTGGGGATGAGGGGTTTGGGGTGCAGGAGTGGGGTCTGAGTTTGGGGGGGCTCAGGGCTGGGGGGTTGGGACTAGGGGTTGGGGCATGGGCTTACCTCAGGCAGCTTCTGTTCAGTGGTGCAGCGGAGCTAAAGCAGCCTCCCTGCCTGTACTGGCACCGCGCCGTGCCCTGGAAGCAGCCATCAGGTCTGGCTCCTGTGGGGGGACGGGGTGGTGGTCAGCAGGCTCTGTGTGCTGCTCTCACCTGCAGGCACCATCCCCCTAGCTCCTATTGGCCTCAATGTAAGTGGGGTTTCAGGTGGGTGGATTTGTGGTGTTCAGGATGTGTCAAGGTTCCTCCCCCACTCTGAACGCTAGGGTACAGATATGGGGACCTGCATGAAAACCTCCTAAGCTTATCTTTACCAGCTGAGGTCAAAAACTTCCCCAAGGTACAAAATATTCCACCCTTTGTCCTTGGATTGGCCGCTACTACCACCAAACAAATACTGGTTACTGGGGAAGAGCTGTTTGGAAACGTCTTTCCCCCCAAAATACTTCCCAAAACCTTGCACCCCACTTCCTGGACAAGGTTTGGTACAAAGCCTCACCAATTTGCCTAGGTGACTACAGACCCAGACCCTTGGATCTTAAGAACAATGAACAATCCTCCCAACACTTGCAACCTCCCCCTCCCCCCCTGGGAAATGTTGGATAAAAAGCCTCACCAATTTGCATAGGTGATCACAGACCCAAACCCTTGGATCTGAGAACAATGAAAAAGCATTCAGTTTTCTTACAAGAAGACTTTTAATAGAAATAGGAGTAAATAGAAGTAAAGAGATCCCCTCTGTAAAATCAGGATGGTAGATACCTTACAGGGTAATTAGATTCAAAACATAGAGAATCCCTCTAGGCAAAACCTTAAGTTACAAAAAAAGACACACAGACAGAAATAGTTATTCTATTCAGCACAATTCTTTTCTCAGACATTTAAAGAAATCATAATCTAACACATACCTAGTCAGATTACTTACTAAAGTTCTAAGAATCCATTCCTGGTCTATCCCCGGCAAAAGCAGCATATAGACAGACAGAGACCCTTTGTTTCTCTCCCTCCTCCCAGCTTTTGAAAGTATCTTGTCTCCTCATTGGTCATTTTGGTCAGGTGCCAGCAAGGTTACCTTTAGCTTCTTAACCCTTTACAGGTGAGAGGAGTTTTCCTCTGGCCAGGAGGGATTTTAAAGGGGTTTACCCTTCCCTTTATATTTATGACAACGCTGGACCACAGGACCTTTATTGAGACTGGTGGGATTGAATAAAGGCTGCATATGTTGATTTAGGCTTCTTGCTTTTCACACACACACACACACACACACACACACACACACACACACGTTTTTTGTCTGTGTTTTGTTTCCCTTCAGTAAAATATCTTTGGGAGAGAATGGTTTATTTTTCCCAGAGATGAACTCATAGAATCATAGAATATCAGGGTTGGAAGGGACCTCAGGAGGTCATCTAGTCCAACCCCCTGCTCAAAGCAGGATCAATCCCCAATTAAATCATCCCAGCCAGGGCTTTCTCAAGCCTGACCTTAAAAACTTCTAAGGAAGGAGATTCCATCACCTCCCTAGGTAACACATTCCAGTGTTTCACCACCTTCCTAGTGAAAAAGTTTTTCCTAATATCCAACCTAAACCTTCCCCACTGCGACTTGAGACCATTACTCCTTGTTCTGTCATCTGCTACCACTGAGAACAGTCTAGATCCATCCTCTGGAATCCTCTTTCAGGTAGTTGAAAGCAGCTATCAAATCCCCCCTCATTCTTCTCTTCCGCAGACTAAACAATCCCAGTTCCCTCAGCCTCTCCTCATAAGTCATGTGTTCCAGTCCCCTAATCATTTTTGTTGCCCTCCGCTGGACGTTTTCCAGTTTTTCCACATCCTTCTTGTAGTGTGGGGCCCAAAACTGGACACAGTACTCCAGATGAGGCCTCACCAATGTCAAATAGAGGGGAAAGATCACGTCCCTTGATCTGCTGGCAATGCCCCTACTTATACAGCCCAAAATGCCACTGGCCTTCTTGGCAACAAGGGCACACTGTTGAATCATATCCAGTTTCTCATCCACTGTAACCCCTAGGTCCTTTTCCGCAGAACTGCTGCCTAGCCATTCGGTCCCTAGTCTGTAGCAGTGCATGGGATTCTTCCGTCCTAAGTGCAGGACTCTGCACTTGTCCTTGTTGAATCTCATCAGATTTCTTTTGGCCCAATCCTCTAATTTGTCTAGATCCCTCTGTATCCTATCCCTACCCTCCCGCGTATCTACCTCTCCTCCCAGTTTAGTGTCATCTGCAAACTTGCTGAGGGTGCAATCCACACCATCCTCCAGATCATTTATGAAGATATTGAACAAAACTGGCCCGAGGACCGACCCTTGGGGCACTCCACTTGATACCAGCTGCCAACTAGACATGGAGCCATTGATCACCATCCGTTGAGCCCAACAATCTAGCCAACTTTCTAGCCACCTTACAGTCCATTCATCCAGCCCATACTTCTGTCAAAAGCTTTGCTAAAGTCAAGGAATAACACGTCCACTGCTTTCCCCTCATTCACAGAGCCAGTTATCTCATCATAGAAGGCAATTAGATTAGTCAGACATGACTTGCCCTTGGTGAATCCATGCTGACTGTTCCTGATCACTTTCCTCTCCTCTAAGTGCTTCAGAATTAATTCCTTGAGGACCTGCTCCATGATTTTTTCAGGGACTGAGGTGAGGCTGACTGGCCTGTAGTTCCCAGGATCATCCTCCTTCCCTTTTTTAAAGATGGGCACTACATTAGCCTTTTTCCAGTCGTCCGGGACTTCCCCCGATCGCCATGAGTTTTCAAAGATAATGGCCAATGGCTCTGCAATCACATCCACCAACTCCTTTAGCACCCTTGGATGCAGCGCATCTGGCCCCATGGACTTGTGCCCGTCCAGCTTTTCTAAATAGTCCCGAACCACTTCTTTCTCCACAGAGGGCTGGTCACCTCCTCCCCGTGCTGTGCTGCCAATGCAGTAGTCTGGGAGCTGACCTTGTTTGTGAAGACAGAGGCAAAAAAAAGCATTGAGTAATTAGCTTTTTCCACATCCTCTGTCACTAGTCGCCTCCCTCATTCAGTAAGAGGCCCATACTTTCCTTGACTTTCTTCTTGTTGCTAACATACCTGAAGAAACCCTTCTTGTTACTCTTAACATCTCTTGCTAGCTGCAACTCCAGGTGTGATTTGGCCTTCCTGATTTCACTCCTGCATGCCCAAGCAATATTGTTATACTCTTCCCTGGTCATTTGTCCAATCTTCCACTTCTTGTAAGCTTCTTTTTTGTGTTTAAGATCAGCAACGATTCACTGTTAAGCCAAGCTGGTCACCTGCAATATTTACTACTCTTCCTACACATCGGGATGGTTTGTCCCTGTAACCTCAATAAGGATTCTTTAAAACACAGTCAGCTCTCCTGGACTCCTTTCCCCCTCATGTTATTCTCCCAGGGGATCCTGCCCATCAGTTCCCTGAGGGAGTCCAAGTATAACTCTAGGCTGGGGCTTGAGCCATTTTTCTAGTTATTTTCCAAAAAGGGTTACTTTATATTTTTAACCTGGCCCTTGTTGCTGCTGTTGATACCTGGTAGAAAGGTTAATGCACACGTAGATGAATGGTTGCAATTTGTTTTTTATTCTGTCAGCAGGCTCAGGCAGGTGGCAGCGCACAGAGATACATTTGGATTTTCTTCCCAATCAGAAAGGCCAGAATAGGGCTGGCTGGACAAGAATTCTGTTTTGAGATTTGAGGTTTGTGTTCATTTCATATCAGAATGAAAATGAAGCCTTTCAAAATTGACAGACAATGAGACACGCCCTTGAACCAATAGAGAGAGTCTCTCTCTTCCTTCTGTTGGAGCCGTTCCACTTTGTATAAATAATGAAATGTTCAATGGGCCAGAACAGGAGACTGACTCTATAGCCTGATGGACAGGGCACCCACCAGCAATATTGAAGACTCAGGTTCAAGTCTCTCCTCTGAAGCACACAGAGCGATGACTTGAACCTAGATCTCCCACCACCTAGGTGAGTGCCCTAGCTAGTGGGTTATTGGCTATTCTGGGATGGATCTCTCTGACCAGAAAATCCATCCTGGACCTGAGAAACCTTTCTGATGAAACTGATATATTTCCGTGAAAAGTTTTGGTTTCAACAAAAAATTTCAACCAGCTGTAGACTAGAATTGTTCTCTTTTTAAAATGAAAGCTGAATTTCTACTGAACCTAAATGCCTGCCTTTGGGGTTCAGGGGTGAGAGAGGAGGTCACCATCACTATTGCATGTAGATCTTCCACTGGTTTCAGCTATGTTCCTATTGGACATTTTGGATTCCCATGCAATTCAGAGTGAAACTTAGTGTGGGGGATGCAAACCCATACAGATCAAAAACAAAGAAAATGTTCTCATGTAACACTATGAAACAAAAAGGGTGAATTTTATCTAGCTCTTTGACAGATCTACCAGAATCTTGAGGGTAGGATTGAAACAATGTTGCATTGTGATAATGAGAAGGGAACATAATAGAAACAGAAAATAAGATAAAAGGTCACTTTTGTGGTTTTTAAAGTAAATAGTGGGAGGTCTATTTTCCACTGATGTCTTACAAAAGTAAGAATATGATTATCTGGGAGAGATTTAGAATATTTTAATATTGATAATATCAAGATTTTTCATTCATGTTCATTATTTTTATTTCATTTGTACTTTGTGGGCCCAATTTAAAATAAACTCACATTAACACATATAACACATAATCAGGTTTCACTTTCAGATAGGGACTTACTTTGAATGAGAAACTATAACACAGTGGTACTTTATCTATTAAATATTACTTAACAACAGGAAGCAAATAAAATATCAAATCAACTGTGGCTTTTAGTCTCCATAAATAACAGAAATTGAAGCATATCAGATCATTTATCAGCTCTTGTCAGCTAGTTCATGTTTTTAAAACTTCACGCTTGGTTGAAGTTGTGGAAAAAAGAAATAGGGTGAAGAGCTAATAATCTTTTGATCAATCTAATTGAGAGCACTTATCTCAGTGTCTGAGGCACGCAAAGAGGCTTGTGGTGAAGGGGATGGTTGAAGCCTCTGGAAAATTCCCCTTAAACCATATTACGTTTTAGCAATATTAAAAGGCAAAAGAGACAGCCATCAGAGTTAACCTCCCTTTCTATATATCTTAGGGTACGTCTACTGGAGCTGTGTCATTTCCTCTGACTGAGCTAGCACACTGAAAATAGAAATGTAGCTGAAGTGACATGAGGAGTGAACCAACTATGGTCTCCAGTGGGACTGTAGTCAGGTAGCTAGCCCCTCCCATTGCTGTTGCCACACTTCTATTTTTAGCATGTTTGTTTAATCAGAACTAGCACAGTTATGTCTAGTCAAGCTGGAATTAACACTTTCCAGGTCCAGTGGAGACATGAGTAAAGGTTCTTATTTGGACCTCAGTATTGTAGTATCAGAGCACCTCACAATCTCTTAAAAGTATTTATCCTTTCTACATACCTGTGAGGTAGGGAAGTATTATCCCCATTTTACAGATGGGGAACTGAGGCACAGAGAAGTTAAATGACTTGTCAAAGGTCATACAGGATGTCTGGTAAAGCTGGGGCTTCAGCTCAGGTCTCCAAAGTCCTGCTGTATCACCTGATCACTGGATCACCTCTTATCCTTTGGGATAAACAGGAGGAGTTCATATCTCTGTTGGTTTCAAGTTCCCTATCTGCAGCATAAGGGAGACAGCACTGTATCAGGTCACACTTGGAGGCTTTTCTCACAGTTCTGAAGGCTTATATTCTTCACAAACTGATCAGTAAGCCTGCCATTTGATACAGAAAATTGACTGCTCCCAATTAGTTCGTGCACTTGTCAATACTGAGCTAAGATGTGTGGTAATGTACAAAACAGGAGGCATAATCAAAAATAGAAGTATAATGTGTATTTGTTTGATGTCCTTATCTAGACCGTGAGAATATATATCCCAAATTAAATGTATGCCCCAAATTAAAAAAAAAAAAAAAGTAAGAGGACCAAAAAAACTCACCAAAAACAAAGAAAGACCAACATGGCTAAACCACAGGGTAAAGGAGGCTGTTAGAGACAAAAAGACACACTTTAAAAACTGCAAGTCAAATCCTATGGAGGAAAACAGAAAGGAGCATAAACTCTAGGAGGTCAAGTGTAAAAGTATAATTACGCAGGCCAAATAAGAATGTAAAGAGTGTGATGGGGTATGCAAACTCCACACTGGACAACAAGAGGTTAAGAGCTGCTCTGGGCTCAGCCAACTCTGTCCCGCCACACCTGGAAGACATGCACAGGTTGAAGGAGGAGTTACAAGGGAAACAGAGCAGCTCACTTGTGGGGCAGAGTGGTGAAGAGACCAGACCTGCAACCCTCGGTTCCTGAGAAAAGGGCTGAGAGAAGACAGGAACTGCCCCAACAACTGTGTGAAGGTCCCTCCCTGAGGGACGGGAGGGCCTGATCCTGATATACCCTGAGAGGGATGCATTCCCTGCGCTCTCTCACTAACTCAGTTGGTTTGTGTTAATTCTCCTTGCTTTTTGTTTATGGGCTACCCTGGAAGGGGAAAGACTTCGAAGTGACTTGACTGGAGGATCAAGTCACAGGAAGAGGCAGGCCACCCTGGAGGAGGAAGAGCCAATGGCACCAAACCCCAGTGGAGAGTAAGTTGCCATGCCACCCCGGTCATGAGGAGACACCAACTGTGAGCTGACCTGTTCATAAAGAACAAGTAGCAAAAGACACACAAAAACAATCAATATTTTAAAAATCACATTAGAAGCAGGAACTCTGCCAAAAAATCAGTGGATGATCAAGGTGCTAAAGGAGCACTCAGGGAAGACTAGGATGTTGCAGAGAAGCTAAATGAATTCTTTGCACTGGTCTTCACTGCACAGGATGTGAGGGAGATTCCAATACCTGAGCCATTCTTTCTAGATGACAAATCTGAGGCACTGTCCCAGATTGAGGTGTCCATAAAGGAAGTTTGGACCAAATTGATAAATTAAACAGTAGTGTGACGGGGCAAGGCCAGATGGCTATAGAAAAGTAGTGGGAGATAGATATATTAGCTCCAGGCTAAACAAATCCCTGGTACCAGGATAAGTGAAATGGCAGCTGCTCCAGGTCAATTAAGACACCTGGGGCCAATTAAGAACTTTCCAGAAGGCAGGGAGAAGGCTAGGTTGATTGGGACACCTGAAGCCAATCAGGGGCTGGCTGAAACAAGTTAAAAGCCTCCCAGTCAGCCTGGTGGGTGTGCATGTCAGGAGCTGTGGGAGGAAGTTGCGCTGTTGGAGAGGCTGAGTAGTACACACCATATCAGGCACAAGGAAGGAAGCCCTGAGGTAAGGGTGAAGTGGAGCTTGAGGAAGTGAGGGCTGCTGTGGGGGGAAGTAGCCCAGGGAATTGTACATGTCATCTTTCTAAAAGGTCAGCTTCCATAGCTGATACTATTAGGGTCCCTGGGCTGGAGCCCGGAGTAGATGGTGGGCCCAGGCTCCCCCCCCCACACCTTTGCCCCCTGATTAATCACTGAGACTGGGAGACAACAGAGACTGTGCAAGGAAGGATAACTTCTCCTCACCTCCCTCGCTGGCTTATGATGAAAATGGCTCAGTAGACTGTGACCCTTGTCTCTAGAGAGAGAAGGGTTACGTGCAGGGTCACAGTGAGCCTTTGAGGCTAGCGAAATCCGCCAGGAAACGTGGGACCCACAGAGGCAAGGACAGAGCTTTGTCACAGTAGTAAGTCACCAGGACCAGATGGTATTCACCAAGGGTTCGGAAGGAACTCAAATATGAAATTTCAGAACTCCTAACCTATCATTAAATCAGCTTCTGTACCAGATGACTGGAGGATAGATAGAGTAATGCTGATTTTTTAAAAAGGTTCCAGAGGTGATCCTCACAATTATAGGCTCGTAACTTCAGTATCAGGCACATCGGTTGAAACTACAGTAAAGAACAGAATTATCAGGCACACAGATGAACATGATATATTCAGGAAGAGTCAGCATGGCTTTAGTAGTGGATATTGTGTACTTGGACTTTCAGAAAGCCTTTGACCAGGTCCCTCTTAAGCAGTCATGGGATAAGAGGGAAGGTTCTCTCATAGATTGGTAACTGATTCAAAGATAGGAAACAAAGGGTAGGAATAAATGGTCAGTTTTCACGGTGGAGAGAGGTAAATAGTGGGGTCTGCCAATAATCTGTACTGGGACCTGTGCTGTTCAACATATTCATAAATGATCTGAAAAATGGGGTAAACAGTGAGGTGGGAAATCTGGCCCAAAATTACTCAAGATGATTAAGTCCAATGCAGATTGCAAAGAGTTACAAAGGGATTTCACAACAGTGGTTGACTGGGGAAGAAAATGACAGATGAAATTCAGTGTTGATAAATGCAAAGTAATGCATATTGGAAAACATCATCCCAACTATACATACAAAATGATGGGATCTAAATTAGCTGTTACCACTCAAGAAAGAGATCTTGGAGTCATTGTGGATAGTTCTCTGGAAACATCCACTCAATGTGCAGTGGCAGTCAAAAAAGCTAACTATGTTAGGAACCATTAGGAAAGGGATAGATAATAAGACAACAATATCATAATGCCACTATATAAATCCATGGTACACCCACACCTTGAACGTTGCGTGCAGTTCTACCCACCCCATCTCAAAAAACTTTTATTAGAATTGGAGAAGGGAGAGAAACAGAGAAGAGAAACAAAAGGACACAGCACAACTTCCATATGAGGAGAGATTAAAAAGACTGGGAAAGTTCAGCTTAGAAAAGAGATGACAGGGTAGGGGGGCATATGATAAAAGTGTATAAAATCATACATGGTGTGGAGAAAGTGAACAAGGAAGTGTTATTTACCATTTCAAATAACTCAAGAACCTGGGGTCACCCAATGAAATTAATAGACAGCAGGTTTAAAACAAATATAAGGAAGTACTTTTCACACAATGCATAGTCAACCTGTGGCACTAATTGCCAGGGGTTGTTGTGAAGGCCAAAAGTATAACTGGGTTAAAAAAAGAACTAGATAAGTTCATGGAGGATAGGTCCATCAGTGGCAGTTAGCCAAGGTGGTCAGAGAGGCAACCTCATGCTCTGGGTATCCTTAAACCTCTGACTGCCAGAAACTGGGACTGGATGACAGGAGATGGATCACTTGATAATTGCCCTGTTCTGTTCCTTCCCTCTAAAGCAGGGGTTCTCAAACAGGGGTCCAGGGCCCCGCGGTGGTGGCGGGGCTGCAAGCAGGTTTCAGAGGGTCCACCAAAATAAACCAGATACTGAGGCCCAGGGCAGAAAGCCAAAGCCTGAGCCCGGCCACCTGGGGCTGAAGCCCAAGCCCAAGCCCCACTGCCCGGGGCTGAAGTCAAAGCCAGGCAGCTTAGCTTTGCAGGTCCTGAGCAATTGCCCTGCGTGCTAATACCAGCCTTGGCTTTTAATCTACTGGATATGCAGAAAAACAGTTGTTGTGGCACAGGTGGGCTATGGAATTTTTATAGCCTGTTGGGGGTGAGGGCCTCAGAGGGAAATAAAAGGTTGAGAAATCCTGCTCTAAAGCATCCGGCACTGGCCAATGTTGGAAAACAGGTTACTGGGCTAGATAGACCACTGTGCTGACCCAGTATGGCCAGTCTTATGTTCTTATTAGAGATGGTTGGAATGTGCTGTTAATTCAAACAGTTGTACGGGTGAGATGGGATTTTTGCCCATCTTGCCCACTTCTAGAGCACTTGAATGACCTTGTGCTTTACTAAGGGCCCCCCAAAAAGTGTACAGCCTAACTAGCTGAGATGTGTGCAGATTTCTTTTGGGACTGATTGGGGAAGATAATGTGTCCTGTCCCTCCATTTTACTGCAACAGAACTGATGAGGTGGCCCTAAGTAGTTTTTGCTTCATTAGCACTGGAAGAGAACTGATAATAGTATTGTACGCGTATATACATTTGCTAGAAAGCAGTGTTAATCAGTTCAACATGTTACATATAACAGAAATTGGCTGAACACTTGAAATTCAGCATTTATTTTGCCAGTATTATGCTCTTTACAAATCTGTACTTGGTGCATCCTGGTAAACTTCTCTTAAGCATTTAATTAACAGAAGATTCTTCTTCAAGGAGTGTCCCTGTGGGTGCTCCACTTTAGGCAAATGTGGATCCCTGTGCCTGTGATCAGAGAATTTCAGGAGCAGTGCCCATTTGGGTCACACATGCACTTTCCCCGTCTTGCTCCGCTCCTGTTGAGAAGGACCTGGGGGAGCTTTGATCTCACATAGCACTCTGTGTGTCCAAACTGCTCCCAGTTCCTTCTCAATTGCCTTTGGCCTAAGATGGAGCCATGGCAGCACCTCTTTGCTTTCTTCATATTTCCCTCTTAAAGCAGAGTTAGTGTAGTTTTAGAATAGTTAGTTAGCTATAGTTACCCCCCCACACACACATTTAAGTCCTTGAATTTTCTTTCTAATTATTAGTTAAGATTCTGTTCACCCTTATAGTGTAGTGTAGTCTTAACCTCCTTTTCCTGAGGGAATGCTACTGAAAGGGGCATGCCTGGATTCCCAAAGTTTAAATGATGCCTTTCTTGACAGGAGGTGATCCCAGTCAGTGACGGGCATTCCCAGTGTGTCAAATGCCTGGGCGAGACACACATACTACAATCTCAAGTCTTGCATCAGAAAAGCAAGGGACTTCAAATTGAAACTTTTCCTGATGGAAAAGTCACTGTGCCTGGCTTCTGAACTTGGATCGCAGACTCCCCTCAGACACTGGTCTCCGACAACAGCCTCCGACAGATGTTCCCTGCCACCCTTAGAGAAGAAATCATAGTCCTCAGAAAAGGTGGTTAAAAAGTGGACAACAACCCCCCCCTTCCAGGGAACCAGCTAAGAAGAAATGACCCCCAGCTCGCTTGACACTTTCAGTACTGACCATGGTGCGGTTGAGCACCTACGAGTTGGCAGGATCTTCTGGTACTGCTGGGACCGTGAAAGCCAATGCCCATAAGCAGACAGGCTCTGAGAGCAGTGGCAAAGAGAAAGTTGCCTTCTCATCCACAGTACTGTTGGAGCCACTTAAATTTGCAGCACTGGCCAGCTTAGCTTCACTGCAGGCTATGGCACCACCTATCAGCAACCTAGCGCATAGCACAGCCACATCGGTACCGACAACCGCTACATTCAGTGGCACCACCACCAACTTCCTACTCAGTCCTAATGCTTATGGTACCACAACAATTTCTTCTCCACAAAGACCTGGTAATCTCTGCAACAACAGAATCTCCCCTTCTTGGTGCCAGTGTTACTCCAGCATGCTCGGTACTGTGCCAATCTACACCACCTTTCAAATCAGCCCCTCCTTTTTTCAGCGAGGAGGATGATGAGGCGGAAAGGGATATTTACTCCTCATGCTACTCATCACCCTTTCAGACAACTACTAGGCCAGGCCCACCAGAAAACATGGATATCACCCCAGGGGTGACACCCATGAGTGCTATGGACATCCATGGATGCCACCACCAATGCCATTCCCTCTGTAGTGGCCATATTGGGACCTACAGGCTGCTTACAGGCAGCAGTATTCTAGGCCTCCTACCACCCACAGGGAGAGACCGAGACGCTCCCCATCAGCTTTGATAGGGGGACCCTCCGAGCCTCCATAAGAGACTTTTGAAGAGCAGGAGGAGACTTTGGGTCAGGAAATCACCCCATCAACAGCAGATGACTTGAAACAATTTCAGGAGCTATTTAAAGGATTGCTCACTCCCTTGAGATACCATTGGAAGAGGTTGCAGTTTCAACACAAGCTGTTGAACATTTTATAAACATCAATCTCATTAAAGATTGTGCTCCCCATAAATAAGGCACTCATGGACCCAGCCAAGATCATCTGGCAGACCCCCACAACGATACCACCCACTGGTAAAAGAGTGGACAAGAAGTATTACGTCCACTCCAAGGGCATGGATTTTTTGTTTTCACATCCCCCACTGAATTCCTTGAAGATTCACACAGGAGATTTCTCAGATTTGTTCTGGGACAAGATCACTGCCAATACAGAGTACTGCTCTTCGGTCTCTCTATGGCACCCCAGGTGCTCTCCAAGATTCTTGCAATGGTGGTGGCCCACCTTCACAACCAAGGGGTCAGCATATTCCTCTACTTGGATGACTGTCTATTCAAAACCCCCTTCCAGGAAGATGCCCTGGAAGCTACTGAAAAAATGTCTCTCTTCTGACAACTAGGACTACAAATAAACATGCACAAATTAATGCTGATATCCATACAAAAACTAGAAATTCATTGGGGACCACCTTGATGCACTCACGGCCAAAGTCTCGTTACCACTACACAGATTTGTTACGCTCATCAATCTGAGGGCCACAACACAAGCCAGTCCAGAGACATTGGCCAGGACTAGGTCACATGGCAGCAACAACCTTTGTAGTACGGCATGTCAGACTACATATGAGTTGTCTTCAGGGAAGGCTCAGGACAGTATACATATTGCACAAACACAGCCAGGACATGTGTCTCACGATGCCACTCAAAGTAAAAAATTCTCTGTGCTGGTGGACTCAACCCCACAATGTGTGTCTTGGAGTTCCCTTCACACAACCTCATCCATCAGTGATACTTACAACGGATGCATTCTCCATTAGGTTGGGGAGCATACTTGCACAACTACACAATCCAGGGCAGGTGTTCCCCCTCCTAGTCAACATTACACATCAACCTACTGGAACTATGAGCGGTCCACAGTGCATGTTCAGACTTCTTACCTCTGGTCAGGAACAAGGCCATAAAGATACTGACAGACAACATAAAACATGCAAGCAATACAAACCTTCAAGAAGGAGCAAGATCACACTCCCTTTGCACCGAAGCACTGAGATTATGGAACTGGTGCATCTATCACAACAACAACATATCAGTTACCTATCTGCCAGAATGTCAGAACACCACAGCAGATGCACTAAGCAGAAAATTCTGTCAGGACCATGAGTGGGAAATAAACAAACTATACAAAATATATTCAGACACTGGGGTTTCCTGAATATAGACTTTTTTGCTACAACCCTGAATGCCAAGTGTCCGCAATATTGCTCAAGGGCAGGATTGGGACCCTGGTCTCTGGGCGATGCTTTCCTGATTAAATAGGATGCACCTCTACTGTATCCTACTAAAGTGGAGCACCCACAGGGATAGCCATCTTGAAGAACCTCAGTTATCGCACAAAGTGAGTCTCTCTCTCTTTCTTTTTTTTTTTTTTGGTTAAAAAACAAAAAACTTTTCATTGAACGTATGTGGATGCCGAGACCACCTCTGGTTAGGCTAAAGTCTAGTGATATACTACTGATTATGGGGCTAGACTGATGAAAGCATAGCAGTGATTCATATTATATTTATGTGCTTCTCTCACATGCTATAGACATGGCAGCCCACACATAACCACAGCAAGTGCTACTAGCAACACTGCAAATAGTAAAATTTAGTCAGAAAAAATATTTGTGCTCTTTACTTTTTTCAGATTTCTTATTTGCTGACATTTGGTACAAATACTTTTTGTGTGTGTTTTATACAAGAGGACCCACTAATTGATTTTATCAGTATGGTTATTAATTATAATTTTGTGATATGAGAAGAATGCTTTTGGTAAGCCTTGCAAACTTTTTTCATTAAAATTAGAACTGGTTGGAAAATTTCAAAAACTGATGAAAAATAAGGGAAGGAAAATGGGAAGAAGTGTGGACATTTCACTATTTATTTCCCTACTAGCTGTCATTGAGATGTACACTTCTTCACTGGAGCATGTTTCTGATCTATCCTGCCTTCTCTGAAGAGATGTGGTCTAAGAACTGGATTAGGACTCAAGATGCCTGAGTTCTAATCGTGCCTCCGATATTAACTCTCTGTGAGGCCTTGACCAAGTCACTTAGTATCTAAGTTTTCTTGTAAAATTGGGATAATATTTACAAGAGCATTGTGAGGATTAATTAATGTTTGTAAAGCACTACAGAGGGGCTATTCTCATTGTATTGACCCACGAAAAGGCCTTGTTTTACTGTATTCAGAATATGATTTGCTAGACTTTAAAAAAATGTATTTTGTAAAAAGGGAAGATGGAACTTGACATATCATTTCAGACCAGTGGCTCTTTTAAAATACAGTACCACCCAGTACCAGGTACTCCAGGGGAAGGTGCAAAAATTACTATAACGGAAAATTATAAAGTAATCGGTGTATAGGAGAGAATTCTTCCTAACCTAAAATATTTAGTGGCTGACATGCCATGAAGGCATGGTTAGAGGACATGACGCTGAACTGGGTAAGGCACCGTATTACAGTTTCACAAGTCGCTTCCCACCTCACTCCCCATCCCTCCTAACCAAGTTGTTTGTTTAAAAATCTCTTTGATAAATGAAATGTAAGAGAAAGAAGCTAACTTTTAGTAACTAAACTTAAGACTATAGGTACATAAAGTTAGGCTAAGTCTATATTTAGGGCTGTTGTATTAATTTAGATGGAATATATGGGCCCAAAGTTAACTTAACTCTGTCACCGTACAACATTAAACAGTGCCAAACAAGGTTCAAGCTTTGGTATACAGAGATCTTAGCCTGCTTAGTACCCGGGCAAATACATCTTTAAACATTCTTTTAACCTTTTATTAAAGATATAGTAAAGAAGAGGAAAAAACATTTGAAATGTAAAATATTAAGTAAGCTTTTTATTTTAACAACATCCATTGTTCCACTTTCTCTTTAGCTGGAGAGAGTCTTTAGAAGGAAACCTCCCTGGTCTGACACTCTTAGATGGTATTTATGTAGCACAGCATTGTTATCTTATCGTATTTGACATCAGGAGAGTTACCCTGATGAAGACCTGAATCCAGCTCAGGAAGTTTAAGATGATATATCATGTATGTCAAAGGGACAGAAGAGTGGAATGTTGCAAAATATATGTATAAAAATATAAAAAATTGTTTTGGCTTAAATAACTTGACAGTTCCCTTTTCGTTATGTACACATAGTTTATAAAAAGAAAAGGAGTACTTGTGGCACCTTAGAGACTAACCAATTTATTTGAGCATAAGCTTTTGTGAGCTACAGCTCACTTCATCGGATGCATACTGTGGAAAGTGTAGAAGATCTTTTTATACACACAAAGCATGAAAAAATACCTCCCCCACCCCACTCTCCTGCTGATAATAGCTTATCTAAAGTGACCACTCTCCTTACAATGTGTATGATAATCAAGGTGGACGATTTCCAGCACAAATCCAGGGTTTAACAAGAACGTGGGGGGGGGGTAGGAAAAAACAAGGGGAAATAGGTTACCTTGCATAATGACTTAGCCACTCCCAGTCTCTATTCAAGCCTAAGTTAATTGTATCCAATTTGCAAATGAATTCCAATTCAACAGTTTCTCGCTGGAGTCTGGATTTGAAGTTTTTTTGTTTTAATATTGCAACCTTTAGGTCTGAGATCGAGTGACCAGAGAGATTGAAGTGTTCTCCGACTGGTTTATGAATGGAATTATAACATTCATAAACCAGTCGGAGAACACTTCAATCTCTCTGGTCACGCGATTACAGACATGAAAGTTGCGATATTACAATAAAAAAACTTCAAATCCAGACTCCAGCGAGAGACTGTTGAATTGGAATTCATTTGCAAATTGGATACAATTAACTTAGGCTTGAATAGAGACTGGGAGTGGCTAAGTCATTATGCAAGGTAACCTATTTCCCCTTGTTTTTTCCTAACCCCCCTCCCCCCCCCGACGTTCTTGTTAAACCCTGGATTTGTGCTGGAAATGGCCCACCTTGATTATCATACACATTGTAAGGAGAGTGGTCACTTTAGATAAGCTATTATCAGCAGGAGAGTGGGGTGGGGGGAGGTATTTTTTCATGCTTTGTGTGTATAAAAAGATCTTCTACACTTTCCACAGTATGCATCTGATGAAGTGAGCTGTAGCTCACGAAAGCTTATGCTCAAATTGGTTAGTCTCTAAGGTGCCACAAGTACTCCTTTTCTTTTTGCGAATACAGACTAACATGGCTGTTACTCTGAAACCTGTCATAGTTTATAAAATCATCCAGTACAAAAGTCTTTGTTGACCAGTGTCACTACTGAAATAATCATCCATCATTAACTGTACACTCATGGCACAATAAAAAAAGCCTGAGAAAACAGATACTCCTTTCACCATGTTCTGAAAATCAATAGACTTTGACTCTGTTTGACCAGCTGGCGAAGTGAGTTCTAGAGCCAAGGAACCTCCACTGACAATGCCCTGGTCCCAGATGATCAGATCTAGCAGCAGTCAGCTAAAGTGTCTCAGCTGCCGCATGTTGTTACATGGAAAGATAAGAGGTCTCTCAGGTAGCCAGGATTGGAGCTCAGAGTCAACATGTTGAACTGGGAGTTAGGAGTTTGAAATAGGGAGCATGGTCTGTCTTTAGAGATTTGGAGCAGTATGCTGTTTGCATCTCCTACTGTTAAGAAGTCAGGCAACCATGATCCATTCAGGAAGTCAATAACGAATGGATGCTATGACAGAGCATCCATCTGAGACATGGTAGGTTGTTTTTTATGAGTTGACAAGTTTGGTTGATAAAGGTAACTGTAAAAAGAAAAGGAAGACTTATGGCACCTTAGAGACTAACACATTTATTTGAGCATAAGCTTTCGTGAGCTACAGCTCACTTCATCAAGAGCTTATGCTCAAATAAATTTGTTAGTCTCTAAGGCACCACAAGTTCTCCTTTTCTTTTTGCAGATACAGACTAAAACGGCTGCTACTCTGAAAAAGGTAACTGTGACATTGTATACATAGATTTCTATAAGGCATCCGATTTAGTCCTGCATGACATTCTGATTAAAAATTTAGCACTATATATAATCAACAGACTATATTAAATTGATTAAAGACTGTTTAACTTATAGATTACAAAATGTAAGTATAAATGGGGAATCCTTATCCAATGTGGGTCTTTATCAGGTTCTGCAGGGATCTGTTCTTGGCCCAATGCTGTTCAATATCTTGATCAATGATCTGAAGGAAAATATAAAATAATCGGTGGTAAAACTTGAAGATGACAAAACTTGGAGTGACAAATAATTCAAATTACTTGTTAAACTGGACTCATTACAACAATATGCATTTTAACAGCCAAATACAAAGTCCTACATCTAGGAGCAAAGAATGTAGGTCATATTTATGAGATGGCGGACTGTATCCTGGAATTCAGTTATATTGGAAAGGATTGGGTGTGGGGGGGTATCATTGTAGATGATCAATTGAACATGCACTCCCAGCGTAATGTTGAAGCTAAAAGGGTGAACATGATCCATGAATGTATAAACAGGGAGATATCACACTGGAATGTGGAGGTGATATTACCTCTACATATGACATTAGTGAGACCATTACTATAATACGTTGTTGAAAAACTGGAAAGGGTTCAGAAAAGAGCTACAAGAATGAGTAGAGGTCAGGAAAATGAGCCATATAGTGAGAGACTTAAGAAGCTCCATATATTCACTTTGTCTAAGAGTCAAGTGTGACTTGATCATGGTCTACAAGTACTTGCATGGGGAAGAACTTTTTGATAGTAGAAATCTCTCTACTCTAGCAGAAAAATGCATAGCAAGATCCAACAGTTGGAAGTTGAAGCTAGAAAAATTCAGACTAAAATAAGGCACAATTTTTTTTAAATAGTGAGAGTAATTGTCCATTGCAACAATTTACCTTGGGATATGGAAGATTCTCCATCACTGGAAGTCTTTAAAACAAGACTGGATGTCTTTCTAAAAAAATGCTATAGTTCAAACTGAGGTTATATGGACTTTGTACAGAAATTACTGGTGAAGATTTTTTTTTTTTGGCATGTGTTATGTGAGTGGGGTGGGGGGGCAGACTATATGATCATAATGGTCCTTTCTGCCTTAAAATATATGTATGACTCACCTGACTAGATGCAAATAATTTTTTTTTCATCAGCATTATCATGTGAGAGTTGAGCAATAATTGCCATGCTGTTTGAAATGATTCACGATCATGAGTGCCAACCTCATGGCAGACTGTCAAAAACCAGGGCAGACACCAAAACCGGTGGTATGTTCTGTAATTAGCTTTCGCCACCTCAGTAACAAATGTGAACTCCTGCTCACTGTAACAATCTTACCATGGAGCCATTGACAGTCCCCCATGGCACTCCAGTCTATCTTGCCATCCAGGCAAGCTGGACTTAGTGGTAAATGATTACTTACACCAAAAATCACAAAATACTCAGGTTGCTCCCCGTCTCAAGAGACCAGTCACTTACCCCAGATTAATTTGTACTTTAGACCTCACACCAAAGACAACACTGGTAGCCAATCCTATAGTAAACTAACTAAGGCTCTGTTAACTAGGAAAAAGAAATAAAGTCACTTAGAGGTTAAAGCAGGCAACATATGAGCACAAATGAGTCAGTCTAGGGTTCCAAAAGATGATATAGATGTAGTAGTCTGTCCCCCAAGTGTCTTTTAGGGCTAAGCCAGGTAGACCCTGGGGATCTCTGCTTTTAGTTTTTTAGCTCCAGCCCTTGTTAGAGTGCAAATAGCAAAGAGAACCATTTCTTCTTGTGAGCATCTTTATACACCCTTCCCCCAGAGTTCAAAGTGATGGGACAAGAGACCCTGCACATAACTTCTTCATGGGTGGATGGGGCAATCAGCTAAGTCTTTGTCCTACAATGGCCCATTTAGCCTTGATAGTCCTTCTTGATGGGCAGGGGAACCACTCTTTCTGCCTAGGTTCACAAGTTCAGAGCAGGCATTTTTTCAATTTTCAAATAAAACTTACATATTACCCTATAGAACAGGACACGCATATTACAAGTAAATTAATGCATGCAGCAACTTACAAGTATCTTGTAGAGTCTAAACACTAAACAGATTCTTACACGTCTAACACCTATCTTGAACAATACTAATATCTAGATGAGCTGGTCTGGTTTCTAGCTATGAATGTGTCCCTGCTTAGCTGATACCTAGAGACTTGGCAAGAGCTGGCACCTGGTTTGCCAGCATCATGATCATCTTATCCAAAAATATTCAAATCAAATACAGACTGTTTTAAAAGTTTTTAGTTATTTGAATCAACTTTTGTTCAAGATTGCAGAAGACAGCAAAGTAGAAAAAATGGAATTTTTACAGGACTCCTTACTGTTTTTCTGTCAGTACTTATTTTTTTCCTACAAGGACAATGCTTTATTAACATCTTAATACACCTAGGTCCCAGTGGGAGTTTTGGGCATGCAAGGAGTTCAGGTTTAGGCTTCTAGCATAACTGCATATTGCAGAATGCATTAGGAATAAAGTGTAGAAAAAAGAAAGCTCTTCTCATTTTGCTCAGGACAAGAACCTGAACGTTCAAATGATGAAAAGCACTGACTTGGAAAAATGTGGATTTTGTTTTTGAATGTCAAACATATTTCAGTTTTACTCATCATAAAAAAGCATTTCTTACTCTGTGAAGTTTCAGAATGATGTGCTGAGCGAAAGAGATATGCTTGTCTAGTCAGTGCACTCTGTGCAGCCATTTCTGAAAAATGGGTAACAGAGTGTGTGTCTAGACTTCAAGCAGAAGAGGAAAAAAAAGTGAACCAATCTACAAAACCCTCAGACTTCGCAAAGTGGTAAGCAGTTTATAACTTTTTCCCCCTGAAATTACGTTCTTAAAATATGTATTGATTGCAGGAGTTGAAATGTCTTCTTTTTATTCTTGGTTGTACATAAGGCTTTCCAAAATTAAGAAGAAATTACACTAAAGGAGGCTCGATGCAAATCAGACCTTTTTTAAAAATGGAAAGTTTAGCTATAGTCAAAGACAGATCTCAGTTTTATTTTTTTGATGTATAGTTCAGCTCTAAACAAGCAATGAAATAAAAATGATACCTTCTTGCTGAATAGATCTGCTTACGTTAGCAGTAAAAATATTTGATCATTTTTAATTTCTGTTAGCCCTGCAGAGCCAACACAGCTCTAGGAGAGATGAGTAGGATTCTCTTCCTGCACCATCGCTAAAAATTTTAATTAAGTCCAGGCTACCCTCTGCTTTCATTTGCACGTGTAATTGAGCTGAAGATAACAAAATGATCATTAACCAGCAAAATCATTATTACTGGTGATAATGAATGAGAAGGAAATAACCCAGCTTGACTTTCAGATCCTGCTCCAAGTTTGTTGAGCTGGCACTTTAGAAAACTATATTTTTACTTATAATCTGGTCAAATTAGATTTTCAGAACTATGAGGCACAATAAACAAGGAACTCCATGAAGCCATTTTAACAACGACTAATCAGAGGCAGACCACAATTTCCTTCATTTTAAAAATTAATTTAGTTCTCATTGGAGCTGGAACCCTAGTACAGAACTCTACATGAAGGAGTGCCCATCTGCATCTCTGATTATGGACTCCTACATTCTGCATTCTTCCATCTGCTTCGGAGGAACAGAAGGGAACCTGGGCTCTGGCCACTTGTGAGGCTATCCTTTCTCTGGTGTTGGTAGGCTCAGGCAGTTAGCCTCTCTGTGTCTGTAGGAGCCACCAAATATTTCCCTACTGGGTCTATGCACCTATCCTTTTTAAGCCTAAAAGCTACTGCCCCACAGATAATTAGTGATAAATCAACTAATGACCAGGACTTGTCTGCAATGGCCCTGACTTCAGATACAGTGGCTCTGATCAGTGGCCATGGGGGTGGTCACAGTGTGTCCTGCTGGTCTGCCTGAGGCTTTCTTAGGCTTAGACACTGGGTTCCTTCAGCAATGCTGCTCCTAGTTACAACAGAGCCACTGACAAACACCATCCAGTATATCTGCTACATACATTAACAGCAGGAAGGGAAGGATCTTTTTAAAGCAGAAAAATAAATGAACTTTCATGTAGTTGATTCTCAATTTAATTTTCAAAATGAAAGCAACCCTTTTTTAAAAAAATGATCAAATATAGTCCTTTCACTGTAGCTTTTAAGGCATGTTTTGTTTTTTTGTTTTTTTTGAAGAGTCATAAATCATATGAACTGCAATATAAAGTGTCAGCTTACTGGCTGTCCAGCAGAAAGGAGGAATGATGGAAATCATGGAAATTCTGAGGAAATAAGGGAGGCGGGTGAAGAAGATTATGATGAAATATACATTATTGTCAGCATTTTTTTCGAATTGTCTGAGATTTGAGGGGGTTGGCAGCCTCTCCTTGACCCCCGAGGTGTTTGTTTCTAGTGATTCAATTGTGCCATATTGCTATAGTTGTGAATCTGACACACTTCTTCCTGGAGAGCTCTCAATCTCTGACTCATTGCTTGTAGAATGTCCCGTGTGGTAATCTATGGTAGCAGTTCAGTGTGATGGATGCAAATGGGCTGGCTGGTGTCACAGCACAGCCGTCAGCCCAAGAAATTCAAAGAGGATAAATGGTTTTCAAATGCTACAGTTAAAAGAAAGACGTGTCTTTTTACAAAATAATATAGCGCCCCATTCCCAACATAGATCATTAACTGACAATTTCTTAAGTAACGTGAAAGAGACAGAAAGGAATTGTACCTCACTGAGTATAGTTTCTGAAAGCTGTAGCCAGCAGCACTGAGGCAGCTAGTATGTTTCAGGGATCTGCCATTTTGGAGGAGCCCCTCTGCTTGTCCTAATATTAACTATGACAGTATAGCTCTTTTTTATTTTGGTCAACCCCTAATTGTGGCTCACAAGTTATAAATCAAACATATATGTATCTGGTACAGTTCTAAATATACGCAGGTACGTACATACAGACATTAGCATGAATCAACTGCCTTTAAAATATTCTTTTTCCAGAGCAGGACGTTGGTGTTCTCTATAGGGAAATCATTTTCCCCCACAAAATTTGTAAAAATAGAATTACTCCAGGACTTTATGTGAAGACTCAAGCAGAGCAAAGTGTTATGATGAACACGAAAAACAGATTTCATAATTGAAACACTGAAAATCCTTTTGACTGTAGCAGCATGAATCATGTCACTATAATACCCTTATCAAAGTTAAGCAATGCAAAGGCGGGCAGCAAATGTCATGTTTGTTTTGTAGTATTATAATATAATACATATAAATACATTATGATTACCCCACAATTCCTCGTATATGATGCTTCACTGAGTGCACTATTCTGTTTTTTTCACATAGATGTCAAAAGTGCAGAAATAGCCTATGCTGGTTTCAAAATTGCGATAACGAGAAATTCACAACCCCCAAACCACAGTATGTCCTGCTGCATGTTCTGAAAATTGTCTGAGGCAGTGGGGCAAGACCTAAACCAAACTCTGATTGGACTCTAAGGTTTAAAAAAAAAAAGCTCCAAGTATACAACTGCATACTCAAAATGGATACCTAATTTGTGTTCACAATAACCTTCAAAGTTGGAGAAGACTTTTGAATAACTCGTTCTATTTTTGGCCTAGCCCTAACAGTTTCTGTTCCTCAGTGAGGGTGGATTTGGAATGAATGAGTGTTTTAAATTAGCATTAGACAACACAGATTCTTCTACTTGGGCAAGATATTTCTGCTATAGATTAAGCAGTTCAATCAAAGCACTAGCTGGAGCAGCAGAAATAGATTTCTTGCGAAATTCTTCTGTGGCAAAGTAGTAACAGATGGCATCCAAACAGCAGTTGACATTAGCTAAACACATTGCCACCTGTAAGAAGAGACTAATGCTTTGTTTCACAGTGCAGTCCACAATGATGTGCTGTCTCACCAGGAACTGCAGAAACATCCCGAGATGGAATGGTGTAAAGGAGACAACAAACACCATGAGGTTGCCTAAAATGATCCATACAGAGGCAGCTTGCTCAGCCCACTTTTGCCCCTGGTTTTTACGCCTCCAAAGAGTCTGGATGATCTGAACAGAGCAATAAATCATCAGAGTCAAAGGGATGAGAAATCCAAAGACTTCAACAGAAAGGATGACGGGAATGCCCCACGCCTGTTCTGACATATTGTGGAAGCACTTGACTTTGTCATTGTTGTGGAAGTCATAGATGGGGATGCTGCTAAGCCAAACTATAACCCAAACGCAACAGCATACTATGATTGCCTGTTTGGGGGATCGGAAAGCTTTGGCTTTGAGTGGGTGCCTTATAGCAATATATCTGTCCAAGCTAATACAGACAACGATGAAAATACTCCCATACATGTTGACGAAGTAGAGAGCCTCTATAAAATTGCATAAGAGCCGATTCTGCTCTTTTTTGGAGTCGTACATCTTGAAAGGAAGTGAGAAAAGAAGAAGCAGATCCGCAAGAGCAAGGTTTATCATGTAGATTGATGACTCTGTCTGTTTCTTCCAAGAGTGGAACACCCTGAGAGCTATCAAGTTCAGAATCAAACCAACAATGAAGGTAGGTATGGAGATCACGAGCTGGAGAGACTTCATTACAGTATCAATTTGGTCAAAGGAGCACTTGTCATCCATTTGTCCTCTAAAACACACACAAAGCAGGTTAAAACCACTAGATTCTCAGATTCCAAATAAATAATATAAAATATTGAATAAAATTTTCTAAAGCATTTAAGTCCCATTTTCAAAAGTGCCTAAGTAACTTTGGCCCCTAAATCCCATTGATTTTGAATGAGACTTGACCATGATTTTCAAAAGTCACTATTAATTTTAACTTCATTCTGTTCTAATTTTGAGTGGCCAGCGTGAGATACCATAAAGGGGCCTGATTTTTCAGAATGTGGGTACTGAGCACTTTCTGAAAATTATGCCCTTTTAAAGTGTTTTAAGTTGGGCATCAAAACCACAAAATCACTAGTTGCTCTTGAAAATCTTGGCCAAGTCTCATTCAAGATCAATGGGTCATAAGCTCCTAAATCACATGGGAGCTTTTGAAAATCTTACTCAATATCAATTTTTTTGCAGTCTCTGAGGTGCAGTTGATAATGCTTTGCACAGCAGTGACGGAAGAGTAAGCAAGTATTTTTTTATGGAAAAAATGATCAATGTGGAGCAATTGATGATCCTTAATGATCAAGTGGAACAATTAGAATTGATTTTGAATGTCTTATCTGAGGGAGTTACACACAGTTAATTGCGCACAGGAGCATGATGTTTTCTCAATGAAGTCTGCTCCTTGGACCCTAACAGTGGCTGAGTGACATGTCAATTTCACTTAGCAGCTTTCACTCTGCAACTGCCAGGGCTCCCAGGGTCTATGCCTCTGGGGCAGTCACAGTGAAGACGCCAGGGCTTTCAGGCTTCCTGGTCAGCTGGGCTCTCTTTGCCTCTCCAGATCCTGAAGGTGGTGGGGAGGTAAAGTGTGGGAGCTCTCTCTGCCGCTCTGGCTCCTGGAGCTGGGGAGTGGGATAAAGTGGAACTGGTGTGGGAGAAAGTTCTATGACAGCAGCTTGTGTGTCCCCCATTTTCCCACTCAATGTTCCGATTGTCCCTCAAATCTATAGGGTTCTAGCTATTGGTGCCTAGAACACTCCATAAAATTTTGGAATTGATCACGTGTGGTATTCAAAAGCTATTACATTACACACACAGAGAGAGACTGAGAAATGCCATTGAGTTGATTGTAAGTCCTCACATGCTTGGCCAGTTAAACTATTGTTATGTGATTTTTGTCCTTTTAGACTAAAGTGTAAAATATTTTTATCATAATATGACATATTTATATTACCTTTTGATCTCTATCAGAAATAACTGTCAGGCTTAAAACTAGGCTTTTCAGTCAATGTTCCCATGAAAGGCTTTAAAATTGTAACAGAAATTAAAAGATGAGGTACTTTACCTTAATTTTCAGCAGAGAGATTTGAAGGGGCTGGTTCAGACAAAGTTAACCTGTAGACTAGATCTCTTGTAGATACTTTAAAAAGAAGCATCTACTAATTTGCAATGGACCTCTACCACATCCGTCCCACTACTCCTCCAAAGACCAGTGATGAATCAACAAGAAACACCTGCACAGGGAGAGAACCTAAAGCAGCTGGCTTCTTGTAAGAGAGATGACTCGGAGATGCCTGCAAAATGCCTGCTCTGAGAGGACAGCAGGAAGTAGAACCCCAGAGCAGGTCACCACCAAAGAACTGATACTCTGTGCTAGACTCCTTTTACTCACCCCAGGCTCTGAGGTAAGAGCTGTGATGTTTTGGGACTTTGAGTTTATTTTGTCTGAATAAACTCAGACTCCAATAAGGATGGTGATTGAATGAGCAAGTATGTGGAGTCTGTGTAAGGGGCCTGGAAAAGGGAGAATAAAGAGCAGGGCAGTGCAGAAGCACCTTGGCTATGAGGAGATGCGTGTGGGGCGGTCAACTTGTTTACAAGCTGTTTTTCTCCAGGGCCAGCTCTAGGCACCAGCAAACCAAGCATGTGCTTGGGGCGGCACGTTTCAAGGGGTGGCATTCCGCCCCCCCACCCTTTTTTTTTTTTTTTTTTTTTTTTTTTGCTTCAGTGTACTCTGCTTGGGGCGGCAAAAAACCGAGAGCCAGCCCTGGTTTTCTCATATGGCTTTTAATGCACACATGAGAATGAAAGAGGTGGTTGAATTTATGGAACTGAATCCTCAGCTGTTTCTAGTAAGCCCTGGCCTCAGCTGAGGTGAGGAGCTGTTTTTGGATCCCTGGTCCTGGGCCCAGTTCTGTCCTGGCCTTGGCATAGTTTAGAGCAACCTAGGAGCTATGTCAGCTGGTAACGGACAGTGGCAAAGATCATGGATGGCAACATATTCCATACTGCGGGGGTGGGGGAAGGGTTGAAAGGGGTGGGAGGCAGTGGTGTTGATTTAAGAGTAACCCTACTTTTGGGTTACCCACATTTCTGTGCAGCTTTGCATGCTGGAAATTTGTTCTCTGTAAAACACCTGCTTAAAAATGTGAATGCCTGCAGGCACACAGCTCTTAAACTATTTAAAAGGCATGTGTACATTTTAGCTAGTGCAAGTTCCTGCTCCTGCAGTGTGTGGGTGCAAAGAGGTGCATGCAAACAAGTGCAGACTGCATGTTGACAGTAGCTGTAGATAGAGTAACATTTCCTCTTTTTTGACTTCCTTGTTTTGGGCAAATTTTGGTGACAGAAGCTAGTAAGTTAACAGGTGATGTACTCCTTTAGTTCATCTTCAACGAAGGCATTAAGAATGACATGAAATGATACTACAGAAGATTTCAGTATAAAACACTTAATTTTGAATGGATTGGTAGTTCATTAAGAAAAAAAACCTCCCTCAGTTTCATAATCATCCCAGGTCTTTCTGACTTTTAAAAAGGAAATAGACTGTATCAGTGTTTAAAAATAATAGGTGTTTAAAGGCTTCTAAGGCCATGGTTGTTTACCTAAATCAGTGACCTGACTTTCTGAAGCACTGAGAATGCAGCCATTCCCACTGACTTCATCATTCATTTCCTATGTTTCTCTCAGGCCTGGTCTATGATAAGAAATTAGGTCAGTATAACTACATTGCTGAGGGGTGTGAAATCCACACCCCTGACCGGTGCATTTAAACTGACCTAACGCTTAGTGTAGACAGCACTAGATGGATGGGAGAATTCTCCTGTCGACTTACCTACCACCTCTCTGGGAGATGGAGTATGTACATCAGTGGGAGAGCTGCAGTGGTTTAGATATAAACTAGCCCTAAGCAGTGAATAGTGTGATGACTTAGGTTGTACGCTTCTTGGACTGATAATGGCTGCAAACAAACAAGACACTAGGCTTTCCCACTGTTTTCAATGAATATATAATCCCTTCCCCAAAATCCTAGAATGCTTTTGTTTCTTTCCTATGGAGATTGACTGCCATAAATATAAAGGGAAGGGTAAACACCTTTAAAATCCCTCCTGACCAGAGGAAAAACCCTTTCACCCGTAAAGGGTTAAGAAGCTAGGATAACCTCGCTGGCACCTGACCAAAATGACCAATGATGAGACTAGATACTTTCAAAGCTGGGGGAGGGGGGGGAGAAACAAAGGGTCTGTCTGTCTGTGTGATGCTTTTGCCGGGAGCAGAAAAGGAATGGAGTCTTAGAACTTAGTAAGTAATCTAGCTAGATATGCGTTAGATTCTGTTTTGTTTAAATGGCTGATAAAATACGTTGTGCTGAATGGAATGTAGATTCCTGTTTTTGTGTCTTTTTGTAACTTAAGGTTTTACCTAGAGGGATTCTCTGTTTTGAATCTGATTACCCTGTAAGGTATTTACCATCCTGATTTTACAGAGGTGATTCTTTTACTTTTTTTCTTCAATTAAAATTCTTCTTTTAAGAACCTGATTGTTCTTAAGATCCGAGGGTTTGGGTCTGTGTTCACCTATGCAAATTGGTGAGGATTTTTATAACGCCTTCCCCAGGAAAAGGGGTGTAGGGTTTGGGAGGATTTTGGGGGGGAAAGATGTTTCTAAGCGGGCTCTTTCCCGGTTATATATTTGTTAGTTGCTTGGTAGTGGCAGCAATAAAGTCCAAGGGCAAAAGGTAAAATAATTTGTACCTTGGGGAAGTTTTAACCTAAGGTGGTAAAAATAAGCTTAGGGGCGTTTTCATGAAGGTCCCCACATCTGTACCCTAGAGTGCAGAGTGGGGAAGGAACCTTGCCATTGAGATAATGAAAATCACTTTAGAAAGACTATTTTTTTTTTTTACAAATGTAGAACAAACTGCATTTTTTTATTATTATTATTATTATTTTTACAAACTGAGAACAGGCAAGTAATTTTAAATCCAAGACAGCAGTGGGAGTATGCAAGCTGCTCTTGTATCTCTTTAGGGGTAGCTCTAAAAAAAAATATTACCTAGCACAGAAAAACCATTGGACTTTCAATTCCACTTCTCCTAGAGTCTTGGCTGGAAGCCACTGCTTGGTATGGATTTATGTTACATTCATGACTACAAAAGGTTATACAAATTTTACAAAAAATGTGGCTATATCTTTGATAGTTTGATTGTTCTCAAGCTACGAAATTAAATAATTTATTGCAGGAGAGACCTTGATCATGGCCTAGTGGTTAGATTAAGATGGAATGTAGTGAGTTGTCCTGCCTTTCATTGTATAATCCAAGAACATTTGAGTGAAACTTGACTGTTGTACTATTCTAAATTGTGTCAGCTCATGTGTATCTTATCATACATTTCTTGGAAGAAACACATGTGGTTTTGAGAGACTTACTTCTGCATTTCAAAGTTTTCTATCTAGTGGCTAGAAAATGTTGTGAGATATTGTGATCTTTGGCAAGAAATTCTACTTTTCCTGAAGAATGTAGTTAAAAGTAAAACTACGGAACTTGAAAAGGAGTTAGAAACCCTGGATTTTTCCAAGTGAAATGGCTTCCTTGACAGCTGTTTCAGTTATTCAGTAATGCGAAACTTAACAGGAAGAAGCAGAACAGATCGGAACTGTTTTGTCATGTCAGTGGGTTTCGTAACAAAACAATGCAGCACTTGAAGGGAAAAAAATGGTTTGATGGTCTTCACCTCTTCCAACAAACTGGCTAAGGGACTTGAAGGTTTTAAAGTATTTTTGACTTGTTTTCTCATCCAGCACTTAAGGCTTGTTGGAAGATTTGAGGAACTGATTTTAATAATTCTGAGCTCATGAAAGAGGATTTTGGAATAGTGTTTGAACATTTAGTTAAAAACAATCAACTACAGCTGCGTGATCTCCAAGTGGATCCATTTCTCATCACAATAAATGAAATCAGGGCAGCTTCTTTAAACTCCTATCCAATTTTGGAAAAACTTCTTGAAAGAATTTATCTTAAGGGTGAATTTTTAAGGACCTATGTTCACAACAATGAAGTACATCAAATTAGAGTAGGGTGAATTTTTTCATCAAATAGTAAATTAAGAGAAAAATGCATTTTGGGCACGAGAAGTATTTGCCAAATGTTTAGGACAAAAACAAAGTGTTTCGATGTTTTTCTAAAAAAAAAAAAAAAAAAAAAGTTAGTTTTGACCATTTCAAAACTAAATGTTCTGGAACATAAGAATTGCTGTACTGGCTCAGGATAATTGTCCATCTAGCTCAATATCCTGTCTTCCAACAATGGACAGTGCCAGATGACTCAGAAGGAATGAACAGAACAGGGTAATTACCAAGTGATCCATCCCCTGTCAACTGGCAATCAAACCCTCAGGGACAATTTTTAAAAAATTTGGAAATGTTTCATTTTAAAATTTAACTTCAGGGAGTAGAAAAACATATATATATAATTTGAGGTGTGGTTTATTTTTTATCTGAAACAAATGTTTTTTCCCATCACTGAAACAAACACACACCAAATTCAGTTTTGGGTTGAAATGCACCAACATGTGTTGGGGGTGGGGGGGGGACTTTGGTATGGCCCCACACCCCAAAAATCTGTTATTCACTCAGCTTTACATCCCCCCTAAATATCATCCTTCATTATTGAATTACCCAGTTACATTGACTTGCCCCAACAGAGCTCAACATTGACATCGCTGTAAACGTCAATGATATTGTTGCTAAATCAGTAATAAACTTGTGTTGCATGTGGGCCTGTCACTTATTTTCAGTGATTGTATGTGTGTAATTTCTGGCCTGCATATAGACTGTTCACTTACAATCTGACTCTCTTCATTGTTTAAATTAGGATAACCCTGGTCTAGAGCATATAGAATGAGGGCAGCTAGCAAATGATCATTTCCATACATGCAGATAGAGTATTGGCCTAGAAATTAAAGTGTTGTCACATCTCTTGAGGTCCACATTTTTAATATCACACCTGGAGCTATAAATTAATATGCTTAAAATAGGCACATCGTTGAGACACTTGTTCCCGGGGGCCTTTGTTACCCAGTACCTTGGATTAGCAAATGCCAATTCCCAGGCATCAACAGCTGCAAAACTCAGCAGAATTTTAAATGATCTTTGACAAGGACTTGATTGGAAAAAAAAACAAAAACGTTACCACAGTAAGATAATTGGTTGATATTATTTGTCTTGCCTAAAGTATGATCTAGAGCAGTGGTCTCCAACCTTTTTACACCTAAGATCACTTTTTGAATGTAAGGGCAACCCATGATCTACCCCGCCCCTTTCCCAAAGCCCTGCCCCATTCATTCCATTCCCCCCCATCTGCAGCACTCGCTCTCCCCCACCCTCAGTCACATTCACTGGGGTAGGGGGTTGGGCTGGGACCGAGGGGTTTGCAATGTGGGAGGGGGATCTGGGGTGATCCTGGGGAAGGGGTTGGGGTTCAGGAGCGAATGAGGCGTGCAAACTCTGGGAGGGAGTTTGGGTGCAGGAGGGGGCTCTGGGCTTGGGCAGGGGGTTGGAGTGCAGGAGGAAGTATGGGGTGCTGGCTCTGGGAGGGGGATCAGGGCTGGGGGTTGGGGTGTGGCCTCCCACCAGGCAGCACTTACCTCTGGCGGCTCCCGGTTGGCGGTGCAGCGTGGTTGCTGCTAAGGCAGGCTTCCTGCCTACCCTGGCCCCACGATGCTCCCGGAAGAGGCCAATGCACCCCTGCAGCCCCTGGGGGAGTGGTGGCGGCACGTGGCTCCACACACTACCCCTCTCTGCAAGCACTGCCCCTGCAGCTCCCATTGGTCATAGCTCCCTGTGCCCAGCCAATGGGAGTTGTGGGGGCAGTGCTTGAAGGCAGGACCAGTGTGCAGAGGGAGACCCCTGCCCCCACGGGGCTGTGCTGGCCACTTCCAGGAGCGTCATGGGGCTGGAGCAGGCAGGGAGCCTGTCTTAGAGGCAGCCCTGCTGTGCTGCCAGAGATTGCGATCAACTGGTTGGTGACCACTGCTTTACCTCGTGCCACCCCAACCATGGGATAGCAGCCTTCCCCTCTAGGCCCAGAGGCCTGCATTTGTTGGCCATCTGCCAGATCCAGGATGCCCAACTCTTTGCTGCTCTGCCCTGACTGCAGGCAAGAGTCCCCTAACTGTTTGATGCCCTGCCCTGCCTGAGGGCCAGGGCACATAGACTCGTTACTGCTTGGCTCAGCTTGAGTGGCCACCGCTTTAAAGACAGCTAATTCCCCTCCTGATTGAGCTCTGTGACAAGAGTGTGACCATGAGGTGCGGCCTCTCTCATCAATTGACCAGGAGGGATGGCCACACATGCTTACAGCTTATTCTAACAGGTGTGTATTGTAATGGACTCTAAAGAATGTTAGACTTGGGCTCAGCCCATCTCCTTGAAGATGGGCTGAGCCCATCTGTAATCATGGACCTTTACCAAGAATTCTCTACCCCAACCCAAACATTTGCATGTTTTAAGCAGTTCTATTGTGACTGATTGCTCGACCTTTTGAGGGAGTGCTCTCAGTGTAATCGAGCAGAGATGCATGTGTAAAGTTACCAACCATATTTGATACCTTTGACATGGTGCATGGGCAGCTGGTGACCCTGCCATTGGGGGAGCCCTAGTGCGCCAGGTGGCCGGGCGTTGGTGCCCCCAGCACCAGCTGCCCTGAGTCCCTGCGGGAGGCAGGACAGCCAGCCCGGGTCAGCCAGGACAGAGCATTGGGAACCACAGGATGGGGCCTGGCCTGGGGCGGAGCATGGCAGGGCCATGTTAGGCTGTTTGGGGAGGCCCAGCCTACCTCTGCCTACAATACCCACTGCCCATGACATGGTGCTAGCCTCAAGGGGACAGGGCAACAGCCTTCCCCATGCTACTCCAGCTGGCAGAGCTGGCCAAATTTCAGAACAATGTATGCTACAGAGGGTATGTCTACACTGCAGTGGGGAGGTGTAATTCCCAGTTTGGGTAGACATACATGAGCTGGCATGCTAAAAATATCAGTGTGACTGCAGTAGCCTGGGTAGTGGCTTGAGCTAGCCAGCAGAGTATGTACCTAGGAAGGGGTTGTAGTCAGGTGGCTAGCCTGAGTCACTGCCCATGTTGCCATGGCTACAGTACTATCTTTTAGCATGCTAGCTCAGGTATTGCATGTATGTCTACCTGAGCTGGGAATTCTACCTCCCAGCTGCAGTGTAGACCTATCCATACTATCCAAAGGTGTAGACCATGGCCATGCTGCTCTCAGAGGCATTATGTTTGCTTCTATGGCATACCGCCTGTTGGAATTCCCACTGTGCCACCACACCATTCTGTGCTGTGAAGACACATTTTATTGGTAACTTCAAATGGGAAAGCAGCAGGAGCAGATGAATTTCTAAACTGCAAAGACTCTGTCTTCCTTCAAGTCTCAAGATATGAAAAAAACCTCAGAAGTAGAGCTGGGAAAAAGTTTTCAGCTGAATAATAAATTTGCTTCAGTTTCGTGTAGGAGGGGGGAATGGAACTATCTGCAAATTCAGCTAAAATGTGGCAAATAGTTTTGGCTGAATTAAATAGAGGATTTCTTCTCCCCCCCCCCCCCCCCCCAAAAAGTCATTTTGATTCTTAAACATTTCAGTTGACTTTGCATTTCAGAAACAAGAAACAATTGAGTTTCAGTGTGTAGCTAAATGATTTCCCCCATGCCTCCTGATTTTTCAGTTTGACCATTAAATAAAAAAAAAAAGACACTTATACACAAGACCATTACAGAAAATAAATACAAAGTGTAAACATAATTCACTCCAAACTATAATTGGGTCTTAAAAGAAAATTATCCTGAAACCCGAATAAAGTTGACACTACACTACTGTTTTCAAACTGTAGTATATTTTAACTGAGTGTTAGCAGCACACATCGAGAAGCTGCGTGATCCTGTGGTGGCTGGAAATCAAGAATAGACTTAGGCAAATAACTGATATTTTTTCAGTTCACTGGCAATTCTGTAAAGTTAATAGTTTTGCACTGAAAAATGTTATGATTACAAGCATTTTGTTTGACTATTTTTGAATATTTAAAAATTAAAGGACATTTTGAATCCAAAACTTTGAAACATTGGTTTGTGAAAATGTCAAAACAAAACATGTAGGATTTTTTTGTTTTGTTTTTTTTAACCCAAAGGAAGTATTGGTTGGAAAATTTCACCTAGCAGTAGTCAGGAGTCCCTGAGTTCTAAGCCTGGTGCTGGTACTGTGTTGCTGCATAGCCATGAGCAAGCTATGTGGGTCTGCATTTTCAAACTTGGGTACTAAAACCTTGATCTGATTTTCAGGGGCATGGAGCAGCTGCAACTGCTCAACACCTTTTGGAATCCAAAGAAAGGAAAAAACAATCCAAATTAGTAATTAAGGGACAAGATGGAACAGATTTTGAAGAAATAAAGTAGTCTGGATATTGGGAGGCAGTTGTGCATCGGCAAACTTTATATTTACTTAATTATAGAAACATAAGATTGGAAGGGACTTCGAGAAGTCATCTTGTCCAGTCCCCAGCACTCATGGCAGGGCTAAATATTATCTAATGCCCAAATCCGTCTCAGTCTACACATACAAAGGAAGCAAATTTCTCATTGGTCAAAAAGAAACAAAGCCATCAAATTAATAGGCTTTGAGACAAGCTTTCCTTGCACTGGTCTTTATTGCATCAATATAGTTACATCAGTGTCAAAAAGAACAGGACTACTTGTGGCACCTTAGAGATGAACACATTTATTTGAGCATAAGCTTTCGTGGGCTACAGCCCACTTCATCAGATGCATAGAATGGAACATATAGTAGGAGGAGATATATACAGAAAATATGAAAAGGTGGAAGTTGCCAGACCAACGCTAAGAGGCTAATTAAGATGAGCTATTATCAGCAGGAGGAAAAAAAACTTTTGTAGTGATAATCACGATGGCCCATTACAGACAGTTGACAAGAAGGTGTGAAGATGCTTAACATGGGGAAATAGATTCAATTAGTGTAATGACCCAGCCACTCCCAGTCTCTATTCAAGTCTGAGTTAATGGTATCTATTTTGCAAATCAATTCGAGTTCAGCAGGTTCTCGCTGGAGTCTGTTTTTGAAGTTTTTCTGTTGCAAAATTGCCACCTTTAAGTCTGTTACTGAGTGACCAAAGAGGTTGCAGTGTTCTTCTACTGGTTTTTGAATGTTATGATTCCTGATGTCAGATTTGTGTCCATTTATTCTTTTGTGTAGAGACTGCCCGGTTTGGCCGATGTACATGGCAGAGGGGCATTGCTGGCACATGGCATATATCACATTGGTAGATGTGCAGGTGAACGAGCCCCTGATGGCGTGGCTGATGTGATTAGGTCCTCAGTGTCAGTTTCTTTTAATGTTCACATGGCTTGAATCTTTATTATCGGAACACTTCCTTTCCCAATAGTATACCATCCTAAGAAAATTTCGCTCACACTTTGAGAGAGGGAGAGAGAGATCTGCATGGTAAGAAAAGCTTTCCCACTTGTATCACATTTGTTGGTATGAGCAGATATAGGTTTGAAAGTAATCAGAACAGAACGCAATGTTATTCTCACTTGGTGCTGCTGCAGTTGTCTCAGAAGCTCTGATGCATTGAATTCTTACTTTTTAATCACTACAAGGCACTGTATAGTATGGAGACACATACAGTGAACTATGATCAAATAGAAACAATAGAGTAAAAGCTAAGGATAAAATAAAAGGAATTTGGTTTAAAGAAATGCTCAGTAGAATCTGTCCATTGGGTTCAAAGCCAAATCAATGTTAGCTAATACAAGGATTAGAAGAGAAGAAATTGACAGAGCAGTGCCACCTTGTGGAAATTGTGTTAGGAAATGAACTAGACTACCCAAAGGGAGGAATGAGAGGCTTTTCCATTGTGACTTATTTAATAATTTGAAAGTAAATAGCAAATAAAGGAGTGAGTTCCTATTCTTAACCTGATTTTCCTGCTTTCCTCCACTCTTGTCCATCATTTTCATTTTTGCCAATGAATCAGACTGAGAACAAGCTCTTCCAATATTGATGCTTCAGCTGCTCGCCCACATCTTCTAAAAAGAGCGCAAATAAAATTTCATTAAAAACATTATAGCTCCAAATGGCTCCTCATCAAAGCCAGGAAAATAATTGATTTTTGGGGTTGGCTTTCACTTCAGGCTGACCCGAAAGAACAGAGCTTTTTTTGTCTAATTTTTTTTCTTGCCAGAAATGAAAAACTGAAAATAATTTGTTTCAGGCTGAACAAAATATTTTGTTTGACCTGAAATAAAACCTTTTGGTTTTGATATTTTGTTTTTTAAAGTTAATTCTAGCTAAATTTAAAAACAAACTGCTTTGAAATGAGAAGTTGAAAAGTTTCCACTTTTTTGGACACACTCTTTCCCCCCAGCCTGACCTTACTCCCTCCCCCCAAAACTATTTGCAAAGATTAACCCAAATTTGCGTACAATATTGAATGACCAATAGTGGGGGAAAAAACTTCACACTGCTCTACCCCATCTCGTGTATGGAGCTAGTGTGATGCTACAGTAAATTGCATAATGGGAAGTCCAATGCACAGGGTAGACCTGCACTGCTGTGGAATCTGCTAAACCGCTTGACAGACTGCAGTGTGTACTGTCAGCTACTTTGGTCATTAGAGATTGGAGGGATCAGGCTCCTGCCCTTATAGGGTTTATAATTCTACTGGGGCTGAGATTGTGCTTGGCCCCTGCATTGGTGAGGATCCTTGCATCCTCTCCCATGCCTTGCACATCCATGTTCTGTGTTAACCAAAGTGACAAATGCCTACTCATGTACTTACCCGTGTCTTCATACATTACTGGACAGAGTTGCATATATACCCCTGGGGAGACATTACTTAGCCATGTATTTACCTTTGTTTTCACTCACAGATAGGAAAAGATGAAACTGTTATAATCTGGGCCTGGGCAGAATACATGGGAGAGAGCAGCCACAGGTACACATGAGCTCACACACTCTATGCATCCGATGAAGTGAGCTGTTGCTCACGAAAGCTTATGCTCTAATAAATTTGTTAGTCTCTAAGGTGCCACAAGTACTCCTGTTCTTTTTGCGGATACAGACTAACACAGCTGCTACTCTGAAACACACATGCTAATGTACATTTAGTACTCTTCCACCTCTCTTTAATGACGATAGGATGGTGATGACCTCTGGCTCCGACTGCTTCTTATGTTCCACATCAACATATTCCATCGTGTTTCCAACATAGATGCAGGGTTCATAAGGAGTTGGAAGTAGGATTTATAAGGAAAGATGGATCAATGTACTGTGGTTGAAGAAGGATGTTCTGATCATAAGCCACCTCTCTCCTATAGATTTGTCTAGTTGAGGGACGAAGGGCTCCTCTTGTATATGTGAAACAAAGTGTACAAATTGTCTGTCAGCTCAGGGCATTAATGTTCATAATTCTGAACTTCCAAATCTTTGAATATCTGAGCTTTTAACTTAGCCAGTAATGGCTCAGCGGTAGTTCTTCACCCTAGCTCTGTGTTGGGGGCAGTGCAGAGTTGCAATTCTTGGGTGGAAGCACCAGGGGGCACTGTGCTTTGGGAAGGCCCAGGTTTCCCAGTTTCAGCATGAATGAACCCCTTTTCTCTTCCGTTCATGGGGTACAGGGTAAAGTCCACTCTGTTTCTCACCAAGTGTGGAGGTGTACAGTGGGACTAGGGGCTTAACTGCTTCCCCACTTCCGTGGGATGGTTTGAATTGCAGAGGAAACGGTCAGAGACTGGAGCTGTGGCTGGTCTCTTCTCAGGGCAGACAGAGTCCTTGCACCCTGAGATACTCTTCTCCATGTTCATGACTAAAGCCACGATTTAGTTATGGGTATTTTTAGTAAAAGTCATGGACAGGTCATGCGCAATAACCAAATCATCACAGGCTAGTAACTTGTCCGTGACTTTTACTAAAAATACCCCTAACTAAATCTTAGGTGCTGGGGTGGGGCACTTCCAAGGGCACTGCTGATCCCAGAGCGGGGGTGGGCACTCTGGGCCTCGCTGCTGCTGGAGTAGGAGGGGGGAACCCAGGACACCAACGCCGCTGCTGGATGGGACAGCCTGAGGCCCACCCTCCTGCTGCTGTGGAGAGGAGGCCCAGGGTCCTCCTGCTGCTCTTGCTATTGCTCTTGTGGAGGAGCATGGCCCAAAGCGCCGCTGCTGCTTCTGGACATGCTCCAGGGCAGGGTCCGGGACTAGCTACCTGGGGCCGCCAGAGCAGCAGCCAGTGTGGCTTGCCCTGGGGGTACCCCAGTTGCTCAGGCGTCCCTCTGGTCAGCCACACCAGCTGCTGCAGAAGTCACAGAGGTCCTGGAAAGTCATGGAATCTGTGACTTCCGTGACCTCCATGAAAGACTTGCAGCCTTATTCATGACCACATTTCTGTGTCTTCCTCAAGATATTTGGTGCTTGTTAAGGATAAGTAAACTGGTTCAGACAAAATAAGGGCTACCCAAACCCACATCCAAATCTGAACCAGGGAAGGAAGAGGAGAATAAGGGTGTGTGTAATGGTGACTCCTTTTAGTGCTATTGCTCCCTCCTTTTCTGCAATATGCCCTCTACTATCAACCTTACCCGTATATCTTTGAGATGCAATTGCTGAGCCGTGCAGGTCTAGCAGCCCCTCTGCTGCATATCAGCTGTTGCTAAATGTATTGTGGTTCATAAATACACAACACTCTATTTCAGCAGCAGAGGCCAGGTTTGCTGAATCCCACGAGGCCAGCTGGCTTAGAAAGAGGAGATAAGCCCTATTTTGCTTGACAGCTAGTGGAATTCTCCCTTGGCTTGTGTGGAGGTAGCCTGTATTGTCAGAGCCTAATGCCAGTTTAATAGCCTGATTCCACATGATGCATAAAAGTGGTTTAGCTGAGGCTATGTCTACACTATTGTGTTAAGTCGACCTACACTGCGCAGCTCCAGCTACGTACCTTACCTTACTCTTCTCATCGGGGGTAGAGTACAGGGGTTGACTGGAGAGTGATCTGCAGTCGATTTGGCGGGTCTTTACTAGACCCGCTAAATCGACTGCCAGTGGATCAATCTCAGAGCGTTGATCTTCACGGTAGTGTAGACCTGCCCTGAGTCATTATACTCTCTCCTTTTTTCTGGCTGCCTACCAGGAGCAGGTGCAGTCATATGTGCAAAACCAAGTGGGACAGGCTCAAAATAAATCCAAACCTCATTTGAGAAAAAGTTCTGCCAAGGTGGAATATTGCTTACAACCGAAAACCTGTTTGCCATCTTTCTACTGCAAACAAAGTTTAGAAGATTTACTATAAAACTCTGAAAAGGCCCACTTCCATCAGCACTTCAGTTCTGCTGTTATAAGTAGGTGAATAGCAAACTTCGTGACACTAGAGGGAACCAGAAGCCAGGCTGCTGGAAGTTGCACACGTTAAAAAAAGAAAACCTAAACCAAGAAAAGACAAATGCTTAGAATAAAGGCAAATGCATTTGCCAACAAAGTCTGAAGCTGGGAATTTTCAAAAGGGGCTGAGCGAGAAATCAGGATACTTAACTCCACTAGGCCCCTGAAAAATCCAGTTTGAGAGTAGATGATTCACTGTATTTGGTAAGAATACCACTTTGGGTCTGAAAAGAACCAGTTTTTAAATGACTATTCTGACCCCACATTTATCCTTGGCAATCCTCGTACATTCTCCAAATATAAACAACATTGTTTAAATTGCAATACATACTTTCTATTTGGCTCTCTTAACCACATGGGTTTCAATAATCCCTCTGCCTTGAAAAAATCTAGTGCACCAAGAACCAATTATTGGGCTGTATAATGCATTTATTTGAACTTCAAGTGTAAATGATTACATGAGAACTCTATTTCTCAGGGAATCTGCTACTGTAATAGCTCTCTTCTTAGTACTGTATGCCTTTTAGGACAGCTGTATGTAAATGAGGCCAAAATAATCAAATATGACCTCTGATTTTACATGTCCTTCTTGAGATCCACAAATGGAAGCACACACAATCTAGTAACATTTGATCACTTGCTCCAAGTACCTGGCGGCCTCATTTTGGTCAAAGAATTGGCTAAGGATGCAATTTCCAGAAGCTTCTAACTATTGCAGGAGACTAGGTCTCATTAGGTCCAGCTTTTCAAAAGTATTTAGGAGCCTAATTCCAATGACTGTTGGGACTTGATGTCTAAATACCTTTTGAGGATCTGAAATGCAGGTCCTACATTTCGGCAAAAGTCCATGTGACTTGGATTCCTGTGGCACGCTACTTGCCTGTGGAATGTAATGCCCACATGGGGAGTTACACCTGTTTAGCTAAACTGCTGCAGTTAAAGAAGTCTTTTGAAACTGATTTAATTTTGTGTGTAGAATCAGAGTTAGTCTAATCCCCTGCCAACAGGCAGGATTTGTTGTGTCTAAACCATCCAACACAGATGGCTATTCAGCCTCCTTTTGGAAATCTCCAGCGAAGGAGCTTCCACAACCTTCCATTGTCCTACTTACAGTTAGGAAGTTTTTCTTGAGATTTAATCTAAATCTGCTATCCTGTAGTTTGAACCCATTGCCTCTTGTCCTGCCCTCTGTGGCAAGAGAGAACAGCTTTTATCCATCTTTCCCCCTGCAAGTATTTGAAGACTGTTACCATGTCGTCCTCCCCCACCCCCGCTAATCTCTTCTTTTTACTACACATACCCAGTTCCTTCAGTTTAGACCAGGCCCAACACTTCTGAAAAAGAAGGGAAAAGTAGACTCAAAATCACAGCTCTCATTTTCAACATTCTGTCTTTCCCAGCTCTCTCAGCCAGTCTATTCTCTTTTCCTCTGCAGGGATTTATGTGTGAGGTGGTAGCTAGGTCAACAGAAGAATTCTTCGGTCAACCTTGCACTGTCTATGCAGGGACTTAGGTTGGCTTAACAACTCCGCTTGGGGTGTGGATTTTTCACACTCCTGACCACTGGTGCTGGAACTGGGGCAGTCAGGAGGCCATGCCTCCCCACTTTTTAACAAAAGAAATATATGCATTGTGGGAAAAACATGATCGTACTGCTAAAGGCCAAGAGGCACTATGAGATAAGATAGGATGCATTCCTAGGTAACCACTAGCAATAGATAACTAGATAACTGCATGATCAAAATTGCATTAATCTTATATTTTTGGCTTAGATACTGTGTTGCTTTTCTCTGCTACAGCCAGTTGATGGTGTTTGCTAGATTTTCTAAAAATGTATTTTCAATTTTGATTTTTATAAAACATTTGAAAAAATCATTTTATATGGTAGCTCTTGTATGGGGACACATTTACCTCCCTTCAAAGTTGTTGGTGGTGGTTGTTTGTTTTTACTGATGCCTTTTTTCAAGGAGATTTACTATATATATACACACCAGGATGGTTGGATTGTAATGTTACAAAATTGCAAGTAAAAGTTTAATAATAGTGCAATATTAATAGTGGAGTATATGCAGTAAAATAAATGCAAATGAAGTGCAAAGTGCAAAAATAAAATGCTGTCTCAATGTTTAGAACTAAAGGATTATTTTTTTCATTCATACTATAATTATACCATAATGTTACAATGTGACTACATTTAACCAGTATTCTGGTTACTTATGTTACAGTTGTTCGCAGGATATTGAAGTAGTATTTTCATTTCCCCGCCACTTTGGCCTTGGGCGCCCCCCCACTTCTACAAAGGTTCCTGCATTCTTGCTCCTGACGAGTGTAGTTAAACTGTCATTTCCTAGTGTAGACCAGACCAGGACCTGGGCGGTTAGGCCCAGTAGATCGAGAAGGCTCCAGTAACTAGGAATCAGAGCTGAGGGCTAGAACCTGAGTTAGAGCTGGGTTACCTGGACTGAAGAAAGGCAGGAGCAGGACTGGGAACAAACAACCACAGGAGCTATCACAATCATGGACAAATAATTTGGTGGTTGCTCAAAGTATCTTAAGAGACAATCTACTGACTCTTCTCACCAGTCAGCTGGGGTAGCCAAATAGGCAGCCTTCTACAGGCTAGCTGTGTTCATTGGCTTGCCTGCAGATTAGCTCTGCTGCAGGCCCTGATTCCTGAAAGGAGGAGACTTGCATCACCTTGAAGCCGAGAGATGGAGATTCTGGGGAAACACCAGATTTGGCTAAATAAGAAGAAAAAGAATAAGGGAAAGGGAGAGCAACCCTTAATTACTGATATCATTATTATTATGACTGATCCCCAGTTCCTCTAAAAACAACTCAGGTGAAATGCTTTTGTATTTTGGGTCACCTTGAGATCACTTTCCTCATGCGAGAGGTCTCATTAGCCTTGTTTATGTTAGGGGATTTCCTTAAAATTTCCCCCCTTTTGCTTCCATGCTAGCAATGTTAGGAGGTCTTGTAGAGTTGAGTAAGACTCCTCACGCAAAGAAGGGTGAGTATCTGAGTGTCTGTTGTGGGGACAGTTTGACAGTTTGACCGTGTGCTTGATTGGTTGTTTAAAAGTGTGAATTGGGAGTGCTTTGTTCTAGGTGAGCCTTGAGTGGGCCTGACTGTTATAAAAAGCCAGTCAGCTGCGAACCAGCTGAGTGACCAACAGCAAAGAGGCTAACAGAGGGAGTTTGCCTGGGAAGAGCCCACTGAGGCTTACATCTTGCCGGCTTCTCTGAGTAGTTACTACAACTCCTGAGGAAGCTCGTAGAAGGAAGGTAATATGGGTGGGGAGTGTTCAGCTGTTGTGACCTGCACTGGATGTGCCATTTTTGTCTTTCTTCCACAGGACAGAAGCGACTTTGTCTGTACAAAGTGCAAGCTGGTCTCCATATTGGAAGAGAAGGTTCAAGGTCTGGAGCAACAGGTATCAACCCTGCATTGCATAAGAGAAACTGAAGATTTCCTGGACAGATGTCAGGATATGCTTCTATGGACACAACGTTCTGAAGACTCAGAGCAGGCTGCACTGCGGGGACAAGAGGACGGTGAAGAAACTTGGCAGCATGTGACCTACAGAAGAAGAAAGGGGAGCATCCATGTACCAGCAACGCAGATACAGGTAAGTAACCGTTTTCATGTTCTCTCCACAGGTACTAATGCGGAGAGTGGACTAGATGATACATCTGAGGGAAGGGAACAGAAGGAGACTCTGCCGATTGGAAGGTATGAGATGCACTGTCCTAGGGCTGGGGGTTCCACGACCTCCGCTCCCAAGAGAAGGAGGCAGGTGGTGGTGGTCAGAGACTCTCTCCTCAGGGGGATGGAGTCATCTATCTGCTGCCCCAACTGGGAAAACTGAGAAGTCTGCTGCTTGCCAGGAGCTAGGATTCATGATGTGATGGAGAAACAGCCAAGACTCGTCAAGCCCTCGGATCGCTACCCCTTCCTGCTTCTCCACGTGGGCACCAGTGATACTGCCCAGAATGACCTTGAGCGGATCACTGCAGACTACGTGGCTCTGGGAAGAAAGATAAAGGAGTTTGAGGTGCAAGTGATGTTCTTGTCCATCCTCCCCATGGAAGGAAAAGGCCTGGGTAGAGACTGTCGAATCATGGAAGTCAATGAATGGCTACGCAGGTGGTGTCAGAGAGAAGGCTTTGGATTCTTTGACCATGGGATGGTGTTCCAAGAAGGAGTGCTAGGCAGAGACAGGTTCCACCTAACGAAGAGAGGGAAGAGCATCTTCGCAAGCAGGCTGGCTAACCTAGTGAGGAGGGCTTTAAACTAGGTTCACCGGGGTAAGGAGACCAAAGCCCTGAGGTAAGTGGGGAAGTGGGATACTGGGAGGAAGCACGAGCAGGAGCACGTGAGAGGGGAGGGCTCCTGTCTCATACTGAGAAAGAGGAACGATCAGCGAGTTATCTCAAGTGCCTATACACAAATGCAAAAAGCCTGGGAAACAAGCAGGGAGAACTGAAAGTCCTGGCACAGTCAAGGAATTATGA
Organism: Chelonia mydas; assembly: GCF_015237465.2. NCBI lineage: Eukaryota > Metazoa > Chordata > Testudines > Cheloniidae > Chelonia > Chelonia mydas. The sequence goes on from NC_057855.1 coordinate 42,074,060, forward strand.
TGTGATTGGAATAACAGAGACTTGGTGGGATAACTCACATGACTGGAGTACTGTCATGGATGGATGTAAACTGTTCAGGAAGGACAGGCAGGACAGAAAAGGTGGGGGAGTTGCATTGTATGTAAGGGAGCAGTATGACTGCTCAGGGCTCAAGTATGAAACTGTAGGAAAAACCTGAGAGTCTCTGGATTAAGTTTTAGAAGTGTGAGCAACAAGGGTGATGTCGTGGTGGGAGTCTGCTATAGACCACCGGACCAGGGGGATGAGGTGAACGAGGCTTTCTTCCGGCAACTCACGGAAGTTACTAGATCGCAGGTCCTGGTTCTCATAGGAGACTTCAATCACCCTGATATCTGCTGGGAGAGCAATACACAAATGCACAGACAATCCAGGAAGTTTTTTGGAAAGTGTAGGGGACAATTTGCCGGTGCAAGTGCTGCAGGAACCAACTAGGGGCAGAGCTCTTCTTGACCTGCTACTCATAAACCGGGAAGAATTAGTAGGGGAAGCAAAAGTGGATGGGAACCTGGGAGGCAGTGACCATGAGATGGTCGAATTCAGGATCCTGACACAGGGAAGAAAAGAGAGAAGCAGAATACAGACCCTGGACTTCAGAAAAGCAGACTTTGACTCCCTCAGGGAACTGATGGGCAGGATCCCCTGGGAGAATAACATGAGGGGGAAAGGGAAAGGAATCCAGGAGAGCTGGCTGTATTTTAAAGAATCCTTATTGAGGCTACAGGGACAAACCATCCCGATGTGTAGAAAGAATAGTAAATATGGCAGGCGACTAGCTTGGCTTAACAGTGAAATCCTTGCTGATCTTAAACACAAAAAAGAAGCTTACAAGAAGTGGAAGATTGGACAAATGACCAGGGAAGAGTATAAAGATATTGCTCCGGCACACAGGAGTGAAATCAGAAGGCCAAATCACACCTGGAGTTGCAGCTAGCAAGAGATGTTAAGAGTAACAAGAAGGGTTTCTTCAGGTATGTTAGCAACAAGATGAAAGTCAAGGAACGTGTGGGCCCCTGAGTAAATGAGGGAGGCAACCTAGTGACAGAGGATGTGGAAAAAGTTAAAGTACTCCATGCTTTTTTTGCCTCTGTCTTCACAAACAGGTTCAGCTCCCAGACTACTGCACTGGGCAGCACAGCATGGGGAGGAGATGACCAGCCCTCTGTGGAGAAAGATGTGGTTCGGGACTATTTAGAAAAGCTGGATGAGCACAAGTCCATGGGGCCGGATGCACTGCATCCGAGAATGCTAAAGGAGTTGGTAGATGTGATTGCAGAGCCATTGGCCATTATCTTTGAAAACTCATGGCAATCGGGGGTAGATACTCTGGAGGATAGGGATAGGTTACAGAGAGGCCTAGACAAATTAGAGGATTGGGCCAAAAGAAATCTGATGAGGTTCAACAAGGACAAGTGCAGAGTTCTGCACTTAGGATGGAAGAATCCCATGCACCGCTACAGACTAGGGACCGAATGGCTAGACAGCAGTTCCGCAGAACAGAACCTAGAGGTCACAGTGAACAAGAAGCTGGATATGAGTCAACAGTGTGCCCTTGTTCCCAGGAAGGCCAATGGCATTTTGGGATGTATAAGTAGGGGCATTGCCAGCAGATCGAGGGACATGATCATTCCCCTCTATTCAACATTGGTGAGGCCTCATCTGGAGTACTGTGTCTAGTTTTGGGCCCCACACTACAAGAAGGATGTGGAAAAATTGGAAAACATCCAGCGGAGGGCAACAAAAATGATTAGGGGACTGGAACACATGACTTATGAGGAGAGGCTGAGGGAACTGGGATTGTTTATTCTGCAGAAGAGAAGAATGAGGGGGGTTTGATAGCTCCTTTCAACTGCCTGAAAGGGGATTCCAAAGAGGATGGATCTAGACTGTTCTCAGTGGTAGCAGATGACAGAACAAGTAGTAATGGTATCAAGTTGCAGTGGCGGAAGTTTAGGTTGGATATTAGGAAAAACTTTTTCACTAGGAGGGTGGTGAAACACTGGAATGTGTTACCTAGGGAGGTGATGGAATCTCCTTCCTTTGATGTTTTTATGGTCAGGCTTGAGAAAGCCCTGGCTGGGATGATTTAGATGGGGGTTGGTCCTGCTTTGAGCAGGTGGTTGGACTAGATGACCTCCTGAGGTCCCTTCCAACCCTGATATTCTATGATTCTAGGGCCACTGTGATGGGTTTGGTCACAGAGACCTCCTTGGGACTGTCACCTTATGTGCTGAATTTACCTCCGAGCCCATTTTCCCTGCCAGCCTGGGACTCCAGAGCCCTGTCTTGTTGAGCCAGACATGCTAGCCTGCTGCAACACGGACCCAGGTCTGGTCCATGCCCACAAAGCTACAGACCTAACTGAAAACAGTTCAGCAGTCCACCTGTCTCCAGCACCCAGACACCCAGTTTCCAGTGGGGTCCAAACCCCAAATAAATCTGTTTTACTCTGTATAAAGCTTATACAGGGTAAACTCATAAATTGTCCACCATCTCTAACATTGATAGAGAGAGATGCACAGCTGTTTGCTCCCCCTGGTATTAATCACCTACTCTGGGTTTATCAATAAACAAAAGTGATTTTATTAAGTATAAAAAGTAGGATTTAAGTGGTTCCAAGTAATAACAGACAGAACAAAGTAAGTTACCAAGCAAAATCAAATAAAACATGCAAGTCTAAGCCTAATACATTAAGAAACTGATTACAGATAAATCTCACCCTCAGAGATGTTCCAATAAGCTTCTTTCACAGACTAGACTCCTTCCTAGTCTGGTCCCTATCCTTTCCTCGGTACAGTCCTTGTTAGTTTCAGTAGGTATCTTCAGTGAAAAGCTGGGCTTTCTCTCCCTTTGTCCTGATCTACTCCCTCTTATATCTTTGGCACAAGGTGGAATCCTTTGTCTCTCTGGGTTCCCAGCCCTCCTTCTAAACGTAAAAGCACCAGGTTTAAGATGGATTCCAGTATCAGGTCACATGTCCTGTGAGACCCCTTCCATTCTTCCAGGGCTGGCCCACACCTCTACAGGAAGGCTTGCAGGAAAATATACCATTTACAACCAAAAAGAGAAGGAGTACTTGTGGCACCTTAGAGACTACACGTTTATTTGAGCATAAGCTTTCGTGAGCCACAGCTCACTTCGTCAGATGCATGTAGCTCATGAAAGCTTATGCTCAAATAAATTTGTTAGTTTCTATGGTGCCACAAGTACTCTTTTTCTTTTTGCGGATACAGACTAACACAGCTGCTACTCTGAAACCTGTCATTTTCAACCAATTGTCCTAATCAAGGTGAGCCGTCAAGATTCTAAACCACCATTAATGGCCCACACTTTGAATATTACAATAGGACCTCAGAGTTATACTACATATTCCTAGTTTCAGATACAAGAATGATACATTCATACAAATAGGATGAACACACACAGTAGATTATAAGCTTTGTAACGATACCTTACAAGAGTCCTTTTGCACAAAGCATATTCCAATTACATTATATTCACACTTATAAAAATATTTTTATAAAGCATATGGAGTGCAATGTCACAGTGACTACTTGCTTAATAATGAAAGAAAAGCTTTCCAAAGAGGAACTATTCCAAGGGTGACTCTGATTATGCAATTTTGTCATTCTGGAACATTTCTAATTCCCTTGAACCTTTTCCCTCAAGGCAAGTCAACAAAATGAAGCTGACCTACGTTACATCGACTTACAGCCATCACAGTAACTAAACTGCTTTTGCATGTCCATATTATATTCGTTGTGTCGTTCGTGCACATGCTCACCAGGAGAGCTTTCACCAATTTTAGCTGTCAGCATGGGGCATTGTAGGACAACTTCTGAAAGGCAGCAATGGTCAATGTAAGCAATGCAGTGTCTACACTGACACTGCATTGACCTAATTACATCAACTTAAGCACTACACCTCTCGGGGACATGGAGTTAAGTCGGTGTAGTGGGCGAGTTACATGGGTGGGAGCTGCATTTTACTTTAGACACTTGTAAGCTGCCTTACATCAACTTTACTTTATAGTGTAGACCACGGCTCAGAGTTTTCAGACTAAGCTGCCCAGATTTAGCTTTCCTTTTAAAAATGCTTTCTTAGCATTCTTGTCATACAAAAATCTGACAGGGGACAGAAGGGTGGCCAGGCTCAAATGAGCTGTGTCCATACAAATCAATGGCTTATGCATTAATCACCTTCTTGGCCAGCAACTTAGCAACTTGTCACCTACTGTCCATGTGGCTAACTTGCTCCTGCAGGCTTAACATATACACCATTGCAATTCCCTATTACAGAGCTAGGTGCTGCTTTCTTCCCTGGGTAGGTAAACTGCAGGGAGGAGAACAAATCCAGCTGACTACAACATCCCAAGACTTTTCAGAGGTTGACAGCTGTCAGTGTGATTGGCCATACAGCCCTCTCTTTGTTTCATTTTGGACCAGATTTTCAGAAGCACAGAGCACATATTCTGCCATTTGATTTAGATGCATAAATGGGAGCTGCTGGGTGATGAGGGTGAAAATCTGGCCCCTTGAGACTGAGATCCAGAAAATCTTAGGAATCAAAACATCTCTACTACACACGACTGTTGGCAGTGTGTAGGGTCTGTGTGGCTACATACCCTACAGACAGCGAAAAGCCTGTTGTGCCAGCACTGCAGCGTGTAATAACACGTCAGTGAAAGGTTCTGGCAGGGGGAGACAGGGAGAAAAAGCTTCCACAGCTCCTGCTACCAGAGTCTTTCACTGCTGGGGAGAAGGCTCTGGCATCACAGAGCTGGCGGAGCCTTTCCCCACTGCCTCCTACCTGCCAGAGTGTTTCCCTGTGGCAAGCTGCAGGGGGGAGACAGTGGGGGAAAAGCTTCAGCAGCAAACCCTGCTACAGCCTTTCCCTGCTGCTGCAGCCTGTGGCAGGGAAAGGCTCCACTGCGGGAAGCCGCCCAAGCCTTTCCCTACTGCCAGAACCTTTTCCCTCTGGGGGAGTCTTTTCCTGTAGAGGGGAAAGGCTCCATCAGTGGGAAGGCAGCAGGACATGACACAGCTAAAAATAGCAGTGTAGACGCAGAGGCATGGTTAGGTGAGTAGAGGGTCAGATGCGGTTGTTGGACATTAGTGATATTCAAAAATGCCATTTGTCTCCCTCCTATTATTAGCTTTTTTTCTCTCTCCTTTTTTTTCCCTATCCCAATCACTATCCAAAGTTTTCCCTTTGGTGGGCAGGGGAAAGCTGCACTAAGAATCTGCAGATCTATTCTAGGGTATAGAATCATAGGACTGGAAGGGACCTTGAGATGTCATCTAGTCCAGTCCCCTACACTCATGGCAGGACTAATTATTATTTAGACCATCCCTAACAGGTGTTTGTCTAACCTGCTCTTAAAAATCTCCAATGATGGAGATTCCACAACCTCCCTAGGCAATTTATTCCAGTGCTTAACCACCCTGACTGTTAGGAAGTTTTTCCTAATGGCCAGTCTAAACGGTCCATTGCTTCTTGTCCTATTCTCAGAGGTTAAGGAGAACAATTTTTCTCCGTCTTTCTTGTAACCTTTTATGTAGTTGAAAACTGTTATGTCCCCTCTCAGTCTTCTCTTCTCCATACTAAACAAATCCAAGTTTTTCAATCTTCCCCCATAGGTCATGTTTTCTAGACCTTTAATAATTTTTGTTGGTCTTCTCTAGACTTTCTCCAATTTGTCCACATCTTTCCAATACTCCAGTTGAGGCCTAATTAGCAGAGTTGCACGGAAGAATTACTTCTCGTGTTTTGCTTACAACACTTCTGCTAATACATCCCAGAATGATGTACATACCCACACCCTTCAGGTGTGTCTTTACTCACCTAAGGTGTGCCTCACCAGCTGGGGCACTACGCAGGTATGTACTCTACACACATCCAAAAGAAGCATGTGGTGTAGATATACTATGTTCCCAGCTGTTATTTAATCTTCACACTTTCCCTACCACAGATCCTATCCTCGGATAATAATAACTCAAATATTAAAGAGATCAGAGCCGTTTACAGTTGTGCAATGAAATTAGGAATAAAGACGGGCTGAAACTGTAACCCCAGATCCGAGATCCTCCCCCAAGTAAGACATTTGGGACAAGATTCAGCTCATACACATTTGTAAGTAGCAATATTTCCTTTTCAATACATGGCTATGACTAAATGAAAAGACAGCTCACACCACACCAGATGCTTGCATTTCGTAATGAATGAGCAAATTGGTAGTGTAACATTCAGATGACATTTTGATCCACTGGTTTACAAATACATCATTTTTCTTTTATTTCTGTTTATTCATTCCAAGGATGCTTTGTTCACTTTTTCCTTTTTATTTTTCCCAGCCTCCTCAATCTGAGTTTTCCTTTTTTCCAAAATGTTACCAATCTTCTATTTCTCTTCCTTTTTCATTTTCCTTCTTGAGTTTCCATTTCATCGTTTTGTTTAATCTTCCAATCTGTGTGCTTCCTTCCTTAGAACAATGCGGTTGTTGGACATTAGTGATATTCAAAAATGCCATTTGTCTCCCTCCTATTATTAGCTTTTTTCTCTCTCCTTTTTTTTCCCTATCCCAATCACTATCCAAAGTTTTCCCTTTGGTGGGCAGGGGAAAGCTGCACTAAGAATCTGCAGATCCCAGCCCTGGCTGAGTAAGAGAGGAAGGATGGCACTGTGGTTAGGGCACTAGCCAAAGACCAGAGAAACTCATTCAGTTCCCTGCTTTACCGCAGACTTCCTGTGTAACCTTGGCTTCAGACCTCTGTGTGCCTTAGTTCCCTGTCTGCCCTTCCTTATAGGGTGTTGTAAGGATAAATTCATTAAAAATGGCAGGGTGTTTACATAGAGTGACAGAAGCCGTATAAGTACTTTAGAGAACATCTAACTACAGGGAAGGGAAAAGGGTCATATGAAAATTTAACGCAGAGTGTAGAAGTACGTTTACGCTGCAGTAAAAGAGCCATGGCTGACTTGTGCTTGCAGGGCTCAGGCTTTGGGGCTAAAAATTGTAGGGTCGACATTCTGGCCTGGGCTCTAAAACCCTGCGTTCAGGGTGGTCTCAGACCCTGGCTCCAGCCTGAGTCCGAATGTCTACACTGAATTTTTAGCCCAGCAGCATAAGTCTCATAAACTGAAGTCCATTGAGCTGGGCTCTGAGACTCAGTGCTGCAGATTTTTTTATTGCAGTGTAGATGTACCCTTAGTTACTAATAGGGTGATGATGTTTGCTTCTGCTCAGTGACTTGTGTTAGGCCTCAGTGCTACATATGTACATTCAGGGGGAAAACCCCAATGCTGGCAACTCCAAACATGGGGCGTGTCTAACTTATTGAGAAACGTGAGGCACTTTAATAGTTTTGGGTTGTCAATATCCCCTTCAAAACTTTCCTGAGTTAATATTTTAAGTTTCTTTTTGACAAGCTGCTGTTTTGAGAAGACAAAGTGATGATGGCTGCCCCGAGACATGATTGATGAGAGAGCTTGGAAGGAGAGGTCAGAAAGTAGGCAGTTCTAAAAGTTGATATGTGATTTAGCTTGAATGTAGAAAAGCGCCTGGAACAAGCTTTTTAAAAGCATATTAACAGGCAAAAGTGGGTCGAAATAGAACATTAAGGCAGTACTGGCATATGAGAAAAGCTAAGAGAAGAGTAATCCTTTGTGCAGCCCCTCTCATCCAAGGATCTCAAATAACCCTACAGCCATCTGTAAATTAATCATTACAGCACCCCAGTGGGGTAGGTACTGATTTAAGGGGGCAGCACCCACAACATCTCAGTGGGGTAAATATTGGGTTAAGGGGGGCATCACTCCAGGGGAATGGGTACCTAGCTATGGGGCAGCTCGTGGGGTGGGCACTAAGTTACAACAGCAACAGCACATATTGCTCAGAAGAAATGATTATTCACCCCAAGAATTCAAAAATCAGATGATTGTGCCCCACAAGCAAAGAAGGCTGCATTCTTTCTCCTCCACCCCACAGACATCCAGAGGAGCAATGGACTTTACTGCAGCCTTCCTACATTTCCCACAACATCCTTGCCACTTCTCCATCACTAAGTGGCTCCCTACCAAAGAGTTCTTGCCCTCCAAACTGTTCCTCTGTGTTGCTCCTGCCCCATCCCCATTTCCTTCCTCATGCCCTGGACCCTCTGATCTCCCACCATATGCCTCAGTCCCCATATTTTTATACAGTCCATTTTACAGTGCTGTTTTCTGTCAAGCATGTCCCTGTGTCGTGAGGAGAGAACAAATTCTTGTTCTACGTTTACCATTGTACTGCTATTTTCCTTTTGCATTTTACCACTTTAATTTCATAATAAAGGGGAGAAAGGAAGCATTGCATTTGAGGAATAAAGGCAGTGTTGTCAGGATTTTCTGGGAGTCGGGTCTGAACAAGTTGGAGCAGATCACCATGTGGAGATTTTTCCTTAGCTTTAAAAATAAGCTTTTAAAAATTGTAACTGACTTTCTCCTTTTTGGGGACAGCCTTCTGACCCCTTGAACCTCCCAAAATTACTGCTGCTCTTGTCTTTTGTTTACCATTTTGCTAGTCATGCTGGCAGGATAAATACAATCTGCTAACACTCCTTTGAATAATCTGGGTTAATTATGCTGTTGATCAAGAGGCCTCTTCTGGAGTTTAATGCCCTTCCCCCCCCTCCCCCCCAAAAAAACCCCTTATTTTAAAATTCAGAACCTCCTGAATGACATGATTCCACAGCCACACAATTTGCCACAAAATTCAGCAGCTAGCTTCAGAATTTAGCTCCAGAACCTATTTGGATGACTTTGAAAATGCTGACAGAGTGCAAACTGATGTAGTGATTCTTCAGGCGTTTATGGAGAACTTGAAGCAAAAGCTGTGAGGCATGAACTCTCCCATGCATATCAAAGCAATCTTTACCCTGAAACCTAAAGATTTCAATCTGCGGCATGCTGAAAACTGAAAGCGTAGGGACAGCATGAAATTGAATTTAATATCAAAATAAATCAGTTGGGAGGTACTGTACCAGTTGCATTCTTCATTCACATATTTCATTCAATAAAAACATCCACTTCTAAAAATTTGTCTGAAGCTGCTACAGTATGTTCAGAATTTCCACCAGAGTGCAGCGGAATCTTGATTCAAACTCAAATCACCACGAGGGCCACATGAGGACTAGTACATTGGCCCGAGGGCCGCATCACTGACACCTTTTCATATAAAGATACAAAAGCCCTCCCCAGCCCTGCTCCCACTCCATCCCTTCCCCAAAGTCCTGCCCCTGCCCTGCCTCTTCTCACCTCTTTCCCCCCCCCCCCATTCCAACCACTTCCCCAAAGTCCCCACCCAACTCTGCCCCCTCCCTGCCCCTATTTCAACCCCTTCCCCAAATCCCCACCCCTGCCCCAGCTCTTCTCCACCTCCTCCCCTGAGCACGCGGCTCCCTCCTGGAAAGTGCTAAGCGCCGCCAAAGAGCTGTTTGGAGGTGGAAAGCGCCTGGAGGTAGGCAGAGGAGCAGGGACACAGTGCTCTGGGAGGGAGTCAGAGCGCCGGGTGAGGAGAGCTTGGTGGCCACAGGAAATAACTCCGGAGGACGGGGGTAGGGAGCTTGGTGGGCCGCAGCAAATAACTCCGCAGGCCATGTGCTTGAGACCCCTGATTTAGGTCATGCTTGTGGCAGGGCACATGGAGCTTTGCCTATACTTGATATCCATACAAACAAAATTAAGTGGACACTTCTGAACACCCACCAACTATGCTGGGAAGTAATGTAGCTGTTAGAGGCCCAGTTCTTGTGTTCACTAAGTCTGCTTTCTGGTGGTCCCTCATTCCAAAGCTGTCTTAAACCTAGCATATTCTACCTCTTGAGCCCACCTTTGTGGCCTCTTCCCAGGTACTACTGAGCATATCCTAGCTGTAGCTGAAGTTTTGGCTTGAAGCTGTTTTTTTAATTACTTGAGTTTTGTTATTTGTTATATATGCTACATATAACACACAACTTCAAAAGATAATTCCCCCCCCACACAACCAACAACACCAATAGCAAGAAAAGGACATTTTGGGTAGACATACACCTGAACCCTAGCTTCTAGCACCCTCAAATCTGTTTGGAGCTACAGGCGGTAGATTTTAAAATTCAAGCTCACGTTTGGATCAAAATTTCACAAATAGTCCTGTCTGTACAATAGGCCTGACTAAAACCCCAGATGGGAACTTTGTGGGGGCTGAATGCCATCTCCAGATGTGAATTTTTCAGCTTGAGCCTGTCTCTAATTATTTGTGAACAAAAAACAAAACTGCAATTTGCAATTAAAATCCTCATTTAGGATACACTGGTCAAAGCTGTCTCACAATGCGTTAAGTGTTAAAGCAAAGGATATTAAACCAGGCCAAGTTCTGTGGTCCTTAGTGGAGTAAAACTTCTATTGAAACCAACAGGAAATTGGCTTGATTAAGTAAATAAGCCTTGATTAAACCTCAGAGTTTGGCTCAAAATTATTAGTTTCTCATTCGCACACTACCATGGTGGGAATGGTCATTTAGAGATAATTAAAAGACATGGGACCAGATTGTCAGCTGGTATAAATTGGCATAATACCATTGCTGAGAACCAACATCAACGTGGGATGGCCGGGAAAGGTACATGATGCTCGCATCTTCAGGAAATCTGGTCTGTTTCAAAAGCTGCAGGAAGGGACTTTATTCCCAGACCAGAAAATAACTGTTGGGGATGTTGAAATGCCTATAGTTATCCTTGGGGTGGTTAGAAGAGCACAGGAGGGCACGGTACGCATCAGAGAAGCTTTGAAAACCAGTTTCATGACTGGCCAGGCTACGGTGTGAAAGTTCTGTTTGTTTCTCCTTGATGAAACCCCCCGCCCCTTGGTTCACTCCACTTCCCTGTAAGCTAACCACCCTCATCCTCCTCCCTTCGATCACCGCTTGCAGAGGCTATAAAGTCATTGTTGCTTCACATTCATGCATTCTTTATTCATTCATCACACAAATAGGGGGATGACTACTAAGGTAGCCTAGGAGGGGTGGTGGAGGAGGGAAGGAAAATGCCACACAGCACTTTAAAAGTTTACAACTTTAAAATTTATTGAATGCCAGCCTTCTGTTTTTTGTGCAATCCTCTGTGGCGGAGTGGCTGGTTGGCCGGAGGCCCCACCACCGCGTTCTTGGGCATCTGGGTGTGGACGCTATGGAACTTGGGGAGGAGGGCAGTTGGTTACACAGGGGCTGTAGTGGCAGTCTGTGCTCCAGCTGCCTTTGCTGCAGCTCAGCCATACACTGGAGCATACTGGTTTGATCCTCCAGCAGCCTCAGCATTGAATCCTGCCTCCTCTCATCATGCTGCTGCCACATTTGAGCTTCAGCCCTGTCTTCAGCCCACCACTTACTCTCTTCAGCCCGCCACTTCTCCTCCCGGTCATTTTGTGCTTTCCTGCACTCTGACATTATTTGCCTCCATGCATTCATCTGTGCTCTGTCAGTGTGGGAGGACAGCATGAGCTCAGAGAACATTTCATCACGAGTGCGTTTTTTTTTCTTTCTAATCTTCACTAGCCTCTGGCAAGGAGAAGATCCTGTGATCATTGAAACACATGCAGCTCGTGGAGAAAAAAAAAAGGGACAGTGGTATTTAAAAAGACACATTTTATAAAACAGTGACTACAGTCTTTCAGGGTAAACCTTGCTGTTAACATTACATACATAGCACATGTGCTTTTGTTACAAGGTTGCATTTTGCTTCCCCCCACCGCGTGGCTACCCCCTCAACCCTCCCCCCTCCCCGTGGCTAACAGCGGGGAACATTTCTGTTCAGCCACAGGCAAACAGCCCAGCAGGAACGGGCACCTCTGAGTGTCCCCTGAAGAAAAGCACCCTATTTCAACCAGGTGACCATGAATGATATCTCACTCTCCTGAGGATAACACAGAGATAAAGAACGGATGTTGTTTGAATGCCAGCAAACATACACTGCAATGCTTTGTTGTACAATGATTCCCGAGTACGTGTTACTGGCCTGGAGTGGTAAAGTGTCCTACCATGGAGGACGCAATAAGGCTGCCCTCCACAGAAACCTTTTGAAAAGGCTTTGGGAGTACATCCAAAAGAGCCGCGAATGCCAGGGCAAATTAATCCTTTCACATGCTTGCTTTTAAACCATGTATAGTATTTTAAAAGGTACACTCACCGGAGGTCCCTTCTCCGCCTGCCGGGTCCAGGAGGCAGCCTTGGGTGGGTTCGGGGGGTACTGGCTCCAGGTCCAGGGTAAGAAACAGTTCCTGGCTATCGGAAAAACCGGTTTCTCCGCTTGCTTGCTGTGAGCTATCTACAAACTCCTCCTCGTCATCATCTTCTTCATCCCCAAAACCTGCTTCCATGTTGCCTCCATCTCCATTGAAGGAGTCAAACAACACGGCTGGGGTAGTGGTGGCTGAAACCCCTAAAATGGCATGCAGCTCATCATAGAAGCAGCATGTCTGGGACTCTGACCCAGAGCGGCCGTTCGCCTCTCTGGTTTTCTGGTAGGCTTGCCTCAGCTCCTTAAGTTTCATGCGGCACTGCTTCGGGTCCCTGTTATAGCCTCTGTCCTTCATGCCCTGGGAGGTTTTGACAAAGGTTTTGGCATTTTGAAAACTGGAACGGAGTTCTGGTAGCACGGATTCCTCTCCCCATACAGCGATCAGATCCCGTACCTCCCATTCAGTCCATGCTGGAGCTCTTTTGCGATTCTGGGACTCCATCATGGTCACCTTTGCTGATGAGCTCTGCATGGTCACCTCTGCTGATGAGCTCTGCATGGTCATCTGCAGCTTGCCATGCTGGCCAAACAGGAAATGAGATTCAAAAGTTCGCAGTTCTTTTCCTGTGTACGTGGCCAGTGCATCTGATTGAGAGTGCTGCCCAGAGCGGTCACAATGGAGCACTCTGGGATAGCTCCCGGAGGCCAATACCGTCGAATTGTGTCCACAGTACCCCAAATTTGACCTGGCAAGGCTGATTTAAGCGCTAATCCACTTGTCAAGGGTGGAGTAAGGAAATCGATTTTAAGAGCCCTTTAAGTCGAAATGAAGGGCTTCATCGTGTGGACGGGTGCAGGTTTACATCGATTTAACGCTGCTAAATTCGACCTAAAATCCTAGTGTAGACCAGGGCTAAGGTGCCACAAGTACTCCTTTTCTTTTTGTGAATACAGACTAACACGGCTGTTACTCTGAAACCTGACTTTATAGCCAGTGATGCAGCTAAGCAGGGGTGAGTAGAGACAGCTGTATTTTACAAGGAATAGAGCTGGGCACACAAACCAGCCCCCTTTTCTAGGGCAGAGTGTTTATTTTTTCCCATAGTCCCATGGGAGGGGCCAAAATTAGCACTCTGTGGGGTCGCCACATACATTTCGCAGACCTGCTTCTTGAAGAAAGAGGTGCTGGATGTGTTGATTCTTAATAGAACAACTTCCACAATCAGCAGGTGCCACTGAGCTGAGGCTGAGAGAAGCCCTCAAATCCTTAAAGTGATAACTAGGGAGAACTTGGGGGTTCCTGAGCAAAGGTGCTAGGGCTTATGGTGAATATCTCCAGCTCACTGTTAAAGTACTCTGACCTACACATTGTCTATCGTGTATGCTACTAATATTGAGGTCTTTGGAGCTGGCTGACAGTAGGAGGGGTGTTTTATCCCTGCTGTATTACTGAGGTGGGGTAGGATTAGGGGAGCCAGTGATCTATTACCAGTGCTTCCTCAAGCTGAGAGATGGCCACAGGCGGCCCTCGCTGAAGACTTCAGATTTTGTGAACTGAAGCTTCAGGATCAATGTGAGTATTTCGCACAGCGCTCACAGCTGAGAACAAAACCCATGAGCCTTGGCTCCCCGTTCTCTGCTGGTGCCATTACACAACACTCCCTTTCTTCAAATGATGATACTGGAGCTGTTTTGAATTTACAGCAGTGTGAATGAGATAACTGTTGTGTACAGCTAGATTCACTGGTGACCTGCTTTTATGGGAGTTAACATAGTCCTTTGCATTTGACTACAAGTTTCTACAGCTGCAAAATGGAAATAATGACTCACAGTTACAGGCTTTTGTCTGAGCTGATGAAAAATGATGTGGAATAATATTATGACTCCAAAATGAAGTAAGGTTTCTATTGAGAGCCAGCATGGTTTATTAGGTTTTGCTCAGAGAAAGACCTCCTAAATTCTCATCCTAGCTTTATCACATCCTCTATTTTCCCATGTGCCTATTTCATGGTAAACCAGGTGTAGCTTGCCTTCCCAGGTGAAGGGAATGGTCACATGGTGAGAGCATGTGATTCAGAACCAGGCCTGCTGGCAGATATAAGGGGCAATTTGAGCTGAGTGGGGGCAGAGACTCAAAAGCTGCTGTATGCAAGGAGGTACTCCTAGACAGAGGGCCTGGGGCATGCAGGAGCCCGGTAGATCGGCTGGAGGGAGGTCTATAAGCAGGCAGCAGTCATGGTAAAGGGCTGGAAAGATGTTATAACTTAAAGGGAGGGCTATGTGGATGTGGAAGCCCATTACAAACTGAAAGGAGAGGGCTGGTAACAAACTACTTCCAGTAGTGAAGCAGTTCTATGAAAGTGCCAGCTGAGGTGGCTTGTTTGATGTATGATAAACTGAGGCAGTGCCAGTTCCGATGCTGGCTTCAATATGACTCTGATATGAGATACAGTAGCACTGTAACAGGTTTCAGAGGAACAGCCGTGTTAGTCTGTATTCGCAAAAAGAAAAGGAGGACTTGTGGCACCTTAGAGACTAACCAATTTATTTGAGCATAAGCTTTCGTGAGCTACAGCTCACTTCATCGGATCCGATGAAGTGAGCTGTAGCTCACGAAAGCTTATGCTCAAATAAATTGGTTAGTCTCTAAGGTGCCACAAGTACTCCTTTTCTAATAGCACTGTACTTGCCTATTTCATATAGCAGTCTGGAAACTAATAAATTAACATGGAATGCTTTAACAATGTAGACAGAGGGCCTTATTTTCACGGCCAGACACCATATATGTAAGTGTAATCTTGCTGAATATGGTTGCAGATATTAGTTTGATTACAGCTTATGTTACAACAGTGCTAAGAAGCATTGTCCATGAACAAAGGCCCATTGTGCTAGGTGCTGTACATGCAGCTAGTGCCTCTCCCAAAGAGCACACAGTAGACAACAGTGAGACAGTGAGGAAACAGCGTCATGACTCAATGCTGCTTTTTCATCAGCCACATGCTCAAGGAGAGTAACGTGCACCCCCACAAAGAGGTCTAGCAATAGGTACAAAGATAGAATGCCTCCCATTGCTCCTGCCGGGGTTCTGCAACTCCAGAACGTCCTTTGCTCTGGGCTGTGGCAAAGTGACACAATCAAGCCCTTTCTTTGTATGTTAAGTCTTTTCATAGTATTTTTAAACAATCCTCTCTCTCTTTGTGTTTAAACTAAAAGAGAAATGATAACAGCAGATGGAGCAGAACTTAGGAAGTTAGGGTGTTAAAGAACATTCAAAGACGGTAATAGATTGCTCTATTACAAACCTCAGTGTGCAGTAGCTACATGAACATGACTATTGACTTCCGAGAGAGGACTCATGTGAGTTAGTGGTGAGGGAGTTACATCACCAGGCCCCATACAAATCAATATCTGGAACCTGTTTCCCATATGGTTAGAGTATACTGAAATGGAAAGCTCTTTGGGGCAGGGACAGTTTTTTTGCACCATGCCT
The DNA here is from genome assembly GCF_015237465.2 of Chelonia mydas. Taxonomy (NCBI): domain Eukaryota; kingdom Metazoa; phylum Chordata; order Testudines; family Cheloniidae; genus Chelonia; species Chelonia mydas. The sequence goes on from NC_057855.1 coordinate 42,089,810, forward strand.
AGGGAACGGGTCCTGGTCTATTACTTAGGCGATGAGAGGTGCTATGGGAATACAGATAATATCCTAGGTACCAATCCTGATCCCACTGAAGTAAAGGAGGAGTTATGCTTTAGTGTTTCAGGCCCCTTCCACATGACCCATCACAAGTCACCATCAAGGAACAGACTTTGGAGACAGTTGAGCACTTCTGCTACCTCTGTAGCCAACTTTCTCAAAATGCAAAAATCGACAATGAGATGAAGCACTTGTGCACGGGATCCTGTGCTGGCTTTGGGAAACTTCTCCAACACATTTTCACGGGATTGTGACCTACAGAAGGACACCAAGATCCAGATCTGTAACACAACTGTTATTCCTTTATGTTTGCGAAGCCCGGATGACCTATGAATAGCTCAAGAGTCTGAAGAGATACCACCAATGATGCCTCTGGAAGATCCTTGGCATCAAGTGGTAAGATCGCTGCACTAATGCCAGCATCCTCACTGAAGCAAATGTCACCAGCACAGAAGCAATGATCCTCATGCACCAACTCCACTGGGCTGGACATCGTGTGTGGATGCCAGACTCATACTTCCCAAAACAAGCCCTCTACTCTCAGCCCAGCCATGGTCAGAGATCCTGTGGTGGTCAGAGGGAACACTATAAAGATACACTGAAAGCTTATCTCAAGAAAACTGATGTGGATACCACAAGCTGGGAGGAGCAAGCCACCAACCGACCCCAATGGCACCATATCCTCCATCAGGCAGTGGCCTGCTTCAAGGAGAAGCACCTTGCACTCAAAGCTGAAAAGAGAGAGAGAGAAGGAAGTAAAAAGAAAGAACTTTCTCTCAGCAGGTGGCTGACCCTCCATGAAATGTCTGTACCTACTGTGGGCAGATATGTGGTTCCAGAATCAGATTCCTAAATCATCTCAGGGCCCATATGCAAATCTGTGGTAAACAGGCCCCAGCAGCCCATCTACAGCCCTATTCTGACTTCCATGAGCCTTGGTTACTACTTGCTGGATAACCCCAACACATTCCCAGTTCTGAATTTTCCAAAAACCATGTGCTTTGCAATATCCAGTCCTCTCCTGGGCAGTTCAGAGAAATAATATGGTTTGTTTGTTCCTCTAAAGAAACAAAACAAAACACAACACAGATAATTAAATGTAACTGGGGTAACTACATCCTTCCCTTTAAACACAGGACTTAGTTGGTTTATGGTAAAAATGAAATAAATCTATTAACAAACTATATATAGAATGAAATGAGTTCAAGTATAAGGAATAAAAGATAGAAAGTTACAAGCCAAACAAAACAAAATATGCTTATGCTCTTATAATACAGTAATATTGTTTTCAATCAGCTGAATATCACTTGAAGTTCAGCCCCCCTGTCTTTTTAGCCCAGTAAACCTTTGAAGTTATTCTTCTGAAAAATAAAACCCAGAGCAAGCTGCTTTCTCCTGTTGGGTGTAGATGCCATGCTGTGTTCTCCCACACATGCTAGTGTGAGGTTTGTCTCAACCAGTTGGGAGCTTGATGGGTCTGTTTACTGCTTATATGTTGTCATAAATATAAAGGGAAGAGTAAACCCCTTTGAAATCCCTCCTGGCCAGGGGAAAACTCCTCTCACCTGTAAAGGGTTAAGAAGCTAAAGGTAACTTCGCTGGCACCTGACCAAAATGACCAATGAGGAGACAAGATACTTTCAAAAGCTGGGAGGAGGGAGAGAAACAAAGGGTCTGTGTGTCTGTTGGTATGCCTTTGCTGGGGACAGAACAGGAGTGGAGTCTTAGAACTTTTAGTAAGTAATCTAGCTAGGTATGCGTTAGATTATGATTTCTTTAAATGGCTGAGAAAAGAATTGTGCTGAATAGAATAACTATTTCTGTCTGTGTATCTTTTTTGTAACTTAAGGTTTTGCCTAGAGGGGTTCTCTATGTTCTGAATCTAATTACCCTGTAAGGTATCTACCATCCTGATTTTACAGAGGTGATTTCTTTACTTCTATTATTATTAAAAGTCTTCTTGTAAGAAAACTGAATGCTTTTTCATTGTTCTCAGATCCAAGGGTTTGGGTCTGTAGTCACCTATGCAAATTGGTGAGGCTTTTTATCCAACATTTCCCAGGAAAGGGGGGTGCAAGTGTTGGGAGGATTGTTCATTGTTCTTAAGATCCAAGGGTTTGGGTCTGTAGTCACCTAGGCAAATTGGTGAGGCTTTGTTACCAAACCTTGTCCAGGAAGTGGGGTGCAAGGTTTTGGGAAGTATTTGGGGGGAAAGACGTTTCCAAACAGCTCTTCCCCAGTAACCAGTATTTGTTTGGTGGTGGTAGCGGCCAATCCAAGGACAAAGGGTGGAATATTTTGTAACTTGGGGAACTTTTTGACCTAAGCTGGTAAAGATAAGCTTAGGAGGTTTTCATGCAGGTCCCCACATCTGTACCCTAGCGTTCAGAGTGGGGGAGGAACCCTGACATATGTAACCTGAGGTAAACACACATTCATTTTTTTGGGATAGACCTGTTTAACAACTCCCTGACATCACTAAAATATGGTCAAACCAGGTATAATTCCAGTACATGTCCATAATTCTTAATACCCACCTCATACATACATGGTGCAAGATTATTAATCATCAGTGAGTTATTCATTTTCAAATGATATCTCACAAGACATATTTTGTACAAAGATTATTACAATAGTGTACAGGTTGTGAATACTGGGGTGCTTAGTGTCACACCTAGAAATCAACAATCCAGCTAAATGGATGAATGATGAATGATTCATTATAAATCATAAATTCATAAATCAGATGAATGATTTCCCAAGGGAAGAGATTCTCCATGAACTCACTCATCTTTGTAGGAGAAGGAAGGGGTGTGCAGACAGTATTCTCCCACATGTAACAGTTCCTCTTTCTGGGGAAACAAACCATCCTGTGTTTTAGTTTTCTTAATGACGGCATCTTGTGGTTGGCTGGTGTGTGAAAGCAGATTATAGTTCTGCAAAGGAAGGAGATCACAAAATACAATTGAAAAATATTTAAACAATGTCCATGGGCTGATTTTTGCTACGTCACTTGAGCACTTGCATGGAATGACTTTTGGATAGGTGGGGCAGCTCGAGGAGGAGGACTAACAGCAAAGTTCCTGTAACACTATACAAAGATGTTACAGAAATCAAGGAGAGGTTTTAATAATTTAGGTGGAAGGGAGTCAAAGGTGTTATCATAACTCCATCGCTGTCCAACACTAAACTGTGCCAAACAAGGTTTGTGTTTTGGTATAAACAGACCTCAGCCTGTGTAGTAACATGGCAAACACACCATTACAAATCCTTTTAACCTTTTATTAAAGATGTAGGAAAAACAGTGAAAGCATTTGAAATGGTAAAGTATTAAGCTTTTTATTTTAGCAACATCCCTTGTTTCCTTTCCCGTTAGCTGGGTCCAGATTTTAGAAGGAAAGCTCCCCTTTTGTGACAGTCTCTTAGATAGTAATAACTGTCTATTTTTGGAGGGGGCGGGGGAGAGTTAATTAAGATGAGCTGGAGTTGTCACTGTTCCTGTTGTTAAAGTCTGATCCTGTTTCCCAAGAAGACGACACAAGACAGACACACAAGGGGAGATAAAAGAAAAACAAAGATGAAAATGCAGCCTCTGTCTCTGGTTTGACTTTCACTTGCATCCTCACTGCTGGAGAAAAAACAGGCACTGCATCTGTGACTCTGAGGCCTGGCAAACTTGTACCAGCATTGAACTTTTTAGAGCATTGCTTCTAGCTGCCTGTCTGGTCACAGGTGTACAGCAGAATATACAGTCTTGGCTGGCTAAACCGGACTCTTATTAGACAAATGGAAAGAGGAAAAAGAAAAAATAAGACAGGGAAGGAAATGGATGCAAGGGGAGACAAAATCTCACATCCCAGGTGGTATTTGGGATTTAGCTGAAGCGAGTGTAGGTGGTGATGGCCTCTGGGTCCCTCTCTCTGATCAGGACATCTCTCAGGATTAGGGCAAAGCAGGCCTATAGTCTCAACAGATGGTGGACTCGCAGTCATGATGATGAAGCTCACTCCATTAGCCAGTCCCCTCCGCCCCACATTCTCCGTATTTTGTCCATTAGATAGGCCTAGTTTGCGGTGTACCAATTTTGTTTAATTGATTTCCAGTTTTCTTATTTACCAAGCATGCTCTTAACACAGTCTGAGGTTATATCAGGAGGCCTTTTGTTTAAGACTTAACTTAGTTTTTCTGTTTCACTTTTGCACCTTCTCCCATCAACATTTGTTGTTGTGATATAATATGAATGCACACTCACTCCTTACAGCTGAGGTCGTAACTAATGTAAACTTGTAGGCCAAGTTCTCACAAGAAGGTCAAGTAGTTGGGGTGCTAGCCTGGAACACGAGACATTGGCTTCCGTTCCTTGCACCACCACAGATTTTCTATGTGGCCAAGGGCAAGTTGTTTAGGTTCAGAACGTCAAAGGTATTTAGGCATCTATCTCCTATTGACTTCAATGGTAGTTAAGAGCCTAAATATCTTTGGGGATCTGGGTCTCGGTGCCTCGGTTCCTCATCTGTACAACGGGGATAATAGCACTGCCCTAGCTCACAGGGCGTTGTGAGGATACATACACGAAAGAGTGTGAGGTGCTCGGATAATCTGGTGAGGGGGGCCAGGAAGTACCTGAAATAGATAGCAGTTTATTATTGTTTGTATTACAGTAGCATGTGGAAGTCCCACCCATAACAGGGACTCTATTGTGTGATACTGTACAAGCAAATCAGGCACATAGTAAGAGACAGTCGCTGCCCCCAAGAGCTTATAATGTAAGTACATAAGGAAATAGTATTATCCCACTATTTTACAGGTGGAGAACTGAGGCTCAGAAGGAGAAAGTGAACAGACTTAGGACACATCTATGGAAAAAGCAGGAACTGAACCCATTTTTTTCCTGAGTCCCACTTAAGTGCCAAAACTACAAGATCATCCTTCCTGAAGATAAAGCAGTGATTCATTTGACCTCTGAATTGCAAACTAATCCAGTTTGGGTTTTTTCATTAGGGACACATTTTTTAATTAAAATCTCTCTTCCTGCCACTTTCTGTTTTCATTAAGGACAATGGAAATCAGTTTGTTCTTTGTTAGTGGACAAAGAAGTGACTTTTTCCTAAATTGCTCTTGGACTCAGATTAGAGGTATATACATACAATAAAAGAGAGCTACTGCTATACTATCAGCTTTCTTCTGGTTCCTGGATTTGCTCTCTGTGTAATGATGATAGGAACTCTGGAGTAGGAACCAAAGTTACTCATAATGTTGTATGGGGGCAATTATTATATAGTGAGACCTATAAGCAGAAGCACATTGCCAAAGCACTTGGAGCCTGCCAGGCAAGCCAGCAATATGTATATGTACAGTTCTCAACAACATGTTAAGTAAAGTGTTTACTGTTACATAGAGTCTTCAGTACCTGGCAACGGTTATTACTTTTCGATTTGTTCTCACATGATGAAAGAAAAGGGTAGAACAGACCTGAAAAAACAAAGGACCAACTAAAACCTCCAGGAAAGTTTGTATCTGAAGGAAATGCAGCAGAAAAACTGGAGAAAGTGGAAGCAAGGACTTGAGCTGTTCAGCGACCAATGGGAGCTGTGGGAGCAGTGCCTGTGGGTGCAAGGGCAGCGCGCGGAGCCTACCTGGCCACCCGTGCGTCTAGGGGCTGCAGGGACCTGGCAGCCACTTCCCGGGAGCCATGGTAAGTGCTGCTGGAACCCCACACCCCAAACCCTATGCCCCAGCCCCGAGTCCCCTTCCACACCCAAATTGCCATCTGGAGCCCCAACACCCCTACCCCCTGCCCCAGCCCCCTCCCACACCCCAAACCCCTCATCCCCAACCCACCCCAGAGTCCACACCCTCAGCCGGAGCCCTCACCCTTCCCCAGCACGCCATCCCCCTGCCGCAGCCCGGAGTCCCCTCCTACACCCCAATCCCCTCATCCCCAGCCCCACCCCAGAGCCCACACCTCCTCCCGCACCCCAATTCCCTCATCCCCGGCCCCACCCCAGAGCCTACACCCCCAGCTGGAGTCCTCACCCTCCCCACCCCAACCCCCTGCTCTAGTCCTCTCCCACACCCTGAACCCCTTCTCCCCAGTTCCACCTCAGAGCCCGCACCCCCAACCAAAGCCCTCACCTCCCTCCCACACCCCAACCCCCTGCTCCAACCCAGTGAAAGTGAGCGAGGGTGGGGAATGACAGAGGAAGTGGGGATGGAGTGAGCATGGGTGGGGCCTTGGAGAAGGGGTGGGGAAGGGTGGGGCCTCAGGGAAGGGGCGGGGCAGGGGTGGTCAGTTTTGTGAGATTAGAAAGTTAGGAACCCTAGTGAAGGAGCAAGAGAGGAATGAAACACTTTTCAATTTGATGTAGCAGGTAAAGGAAAAATACAGGTGTTAAAGAATAAGTGTGAGGCAGACTGTGCTCTGCAAAGGCACGTGTCATATGACAGCCGCAAATATTTCACTGCAAACCATATAGATGGAGACCAATGTGTGACTGATTTAAAACTGGCAGCACAATCTTGTGAATTTGGAGAACTGTGTGAATCACTCATTGTGTATGGCATTGCAGCAATCTGAGTGCGAGCTAGGTTGTTGAGGGAGACTAATATAACTCTTGAACGTGTTGTGGACATATCATACAGATGAAATGACTGGAAAACAATGAAAAGGGCTGGATGAACCCGAAAAACATGCACACATACTGCAACGTAAGCATGCCATTCATTAGTAAGCACCCAGGCATGCAGTCACAAGCCATGCTGGGCTTAAACTTGTCACAGTCTGTAAATTTAGTGCAAAAAGTCAATATGCTAAAGGAAGAATCAGAAAGTGACTGGGATATATTTAAAGAAAACACAGATGTATTTGAAGGTTTAGGATGTGTAGCATAAAGATGAACTCATAAATTTCATCTGTAATTCATACACTCAAAGTTCCAGAGACATTAAGGGATAAAGTAGAAAAAGAACTGCTCCACGTGGAATAGCTTCAAGTAATACCAAAAGTGGAAGAACCTACAAAATGGGTCAGTTCTATAGTAGTTGTAGACAAACCAGGTCAAGAGGAAATAAAGAATATGCTTGGATCCAAGAAATATAAATAAAACCATAAGAAAGGAACGATTTCAATTATGTACGGTAGAGGAAATCACCAGCAAGTTAGTTGAAGCAGTCTAAGCTGTTTTAGATGCCAGTAGTGGATTTTGGCAAATACAGATGAATGTAAAGTTCTAGACTCTGTATATTCGACAACCATTTGGCAATGGCAGGTACAGGTTCACCAGAATTCCTTTTGTCATCTGTTCAGCTCCTGAAGCGTACCAATGAGTGATCCTAACAGACAATTAAAGGTCTGGAGGGTGTTGAATATTATATAGATGATATACTGGTATGGGGAAATACCAGATGAAAAGCTCAAGAGTTCTACAGTGAAAGGAACCTGGAACTGGACAAGAGCAAATGCAAATAGGCTCTGACAGAGAAAACATTTGGGGCACCGCTTGACAGAAGAAGTTCTAAAAACTTGACAAGTCAAACATTGCTGCAATAACTGAAATGGCCACACTGACCTGCAAGGCTGGATTGAAAAGTTTTCTTGGAATTATTACTTACCTTGGGAAAGTAACCACACTTATCAACAATAACAACTCCTTTAAGCCAACTGTTGGGAAAAGATGTTAAGTTCTCTGCGATGACAAAGCATCTGAACACTTGAAATAATTGCTTACAAGAGCACCTGTGCTGAAGTACTTTAAAGTCAAAGAACCAGTTACTGTGTCTGTGGATGCAAGTGCTACGGCTTAGGGACTGTACTGCTGCAGAACGGGGCTCCTGATGCTTATTTCTCTAAAGCTCTGACAGCTACACAACAGAGCTATGCCCAAGTAGAGAAAGAAATGTTTGCAATAGTAATTTGGCTGTACTCAATTTTCATCTGTTTATCTATGGGGAAAAAATAGCCGTGGAAACAGACTGCAAGGCTTTTGAGGCCATTTTCAGAAAACCTTTGTCCAGTACTCCACTGAGAATTCAAAGGTGGTTGATAATGCTCCAGAAATATCAACTGGAAGTTTGAGACAGACCAGGGAAAGAGTTAGCAATAGCTGATGGTTTATCCGGAGCATACATGTTGCATGGTGAAGGATTAAATTCAGAGGAAACTGAAGTAGCCATCATGAGATTTATTGCTTATTTGCCTATTTCAGAACAGAAACTGCAGGAATGTCAAGCAGCTAATGCAAATGATGTTGGCCTGCAAACCTCAAGACAAACTATTTTGAAAGGATGGCCAGATGAGTCCTGAAGTACCAGAGGGATATAGAGAGGAACTACATGTACAAGATGGACTTGTCTGTAAAAGTGACATACTCCTGGAAAGTCTCACAAAAGAGATCTTGGCTGTTATTCATAATGGTCTTCTGGAAGAAGAGCTATGTAGATCTCAAGGTGCTGTGTATTGGCCAGGCATGTTTAGTCAAATTGAAGACATGGTATAGTCTTGCAACACGTCAAATCTTCAGAAAGAAAAATCAAAAGGAACCAATGCTACCACATGCAACCTTATACTGGTTGATACAGAGACTAATTATTCAAGACCTTTAAGTATTCAGATTAGTGTTATGGATACTAAATTAAGTTAATACTGTTAAGTAAAAAAGTTAAAATTTTAGTTAAATTATATGTAGAGTGTGTGTGTGCGCACACGCATGCGCATGTGCATGTTACATAAAAGGAATGTAATGATAGTGGGAACTCTGGAGTAGGAACCAAAGTTACCCATAGGGTAAATGTAGTGAGCCTTATCAGCGGAAGCTTATTGCTAGGGTGGTTGCAGGCGAGCCAGCAAAACGTAAGAGCATACTGTTACTTAAAAGGTCTCTAGTATCTCCAGAAGAGCAAGTTTGCAACAGCTGTTATTCTGTCCTTCCAGGAAGTTTAGGGTCATCAGTAAAATGAAGAACTGAGAAAGAGACAAGTCAACCCTGAAGTCAATAGGCTTGCATTGGGGTTTAAGGGCGGTCAGCACCTCACTGATTTTGGCCTTCCGTTAAGCAAACATCAGTAACTAATACGAAAATGTTAACACATACACAAAGAATGATAATTCTTTTGTTCCCAAGCCCTCGGGTCACTCAGCCACACTCTTCATATTAGTGCAGAATGCTAGTGACCAGAAAGTGTTTCCCCAAGTAGTCTTACTACAGCTGTTAAACTGGCTAGCGTCACTGATGCGTTGTTTCAACAAATTTTTCACCTCATCAGCATTACTAGTATGCCATAGCACTCAGTTTGGAAAATCCCCTCTGAAAGCAAAAGAACCATTCCTTTTTCTAGTGCTCTTGCAAAAAAAAAAAGAACTTGCAAGAGGCGGGGACTGCTGTTGGTTTAGCAAGAGCTCAAAAATATGTTCTCTGTTGCACAAGCAGCAGTGTGTTTAATTTGGCAAATGGTTCTATAAATAGCAGCTCCATCCGCCCCCATGGAAATTTTCAAAGGGGAACAACAAGTAAGAAGTGGTATGAGAGAAAGAAGGAAGTGGCACAAAAATAAGTAGGAATAAAATTGCATTGACTCTACACAGAATGCTGTCAAGTGCATGAAGTAAATAAACGGAACAAATAGAAATACCTTTGATTTCTAGCCACTCCAGATGCAGCCATCTTGGCTGATTCTGGTAACAATAATAGGTTAAAAATTGCAGATAGGAATGTGACTTGAAGATCGTTTCCCTCCAACGCAATGGTTGTCAAGCTCTATTGAGTAAACCACTTCTAAAGACAGAGATCTTCTCTTTCCCTTATCTCATATCCCCTGCCTGCCTCCCAATGGCAAATGAAAATACTTGTTCATATGAAAATATTAGGGTAATGAGGAGACAAAATGGAAATAAGATCCCTTTAATCCAGTGGATGATGCTGTGTGATAAGGTTCCCTCCCCCACTATCATTTTATATCGAAGCTGACTATTTCCTCTCCAGTTTATCAATAAAAACATCTCTCACTTCCTGTGGCTTGCACTGTTCTAATCTTCTGGATCACTTTGCAGTTTGGTTCCTCTCTCTTGTGTATTTTCTGTCCTTCCAACGTGAGCGTCTAGCAAGTTCAAGACTCACCGACACGGCACTTCCTGCTGGTCATCTTGGGAATTAGCTCGATTCCAGCCCAGAGCACCCTCTGCAACCTGGTGGCTCACCTGCCACTGGCCCCGTGTCCCTCCCGGACCTCGGTGCCCCTTTACCTTGGGGTTCTGCCCCAGCAGTAGCCCCACTCTCTCTGGGTCTCCCCTCACAGGGGAACCCCCAACCCTCTAAACCCACCTTGCTTCAGTGGCTACTGCCAGTCATCATCTAGCTCCTGCTCACTGGAGCGGACTGCAGTCTGTAGTGGCCACTCATCGTTGGCAAGAGGTTAGATGACTGGTAAGACTGTAGGTATGGCTTTGCTTTGTCCAGTTGTTCCCTTGCTCCAGATATATCAAGGTCAACACCTTGGGAGTCTCTTGCTTACAACATTTATTTCAAACAGTATGTCATGCCAGAGCATTAAGCCACACAGCAATGTGAAGTTATGTATGTTTCTGGTGATTCCATTTCCCTCTGCCACTGTTCTCCCATGAACAGTTCCTGTCATAGCATTATCCTCCATAATGGCAACTATGGTATCGTCTATCTTCCCAATTTGGTGTTGGATAGGCTTTATCGCCTCCACTTGACTTTCCCATCGTGTGGCACTCAGTGGTTTCAGTGTCAGAGAGGATGTTCCCAGATGTTGCTTCAAAATTTGCCATCGATGAGTTGATGCAGAGAAAAATATATAGATGCTTTGAATTACATTAAAAAATTCAGCAGCCTCACTAGAAGCTGTTGCTGCATCACTGACCACCAAGTTCAATGAATGAGAACTGCCTGGGACAAAAAAAGCTTGAGGATTTAACTCTTGGATTCGTGTCTGCACTCCTCTATTCTTTCCTCTCATGTTGGCACCATTATCGTAGCCCTGACCTCTCATGTCAGCTATCACAATTCCTGTATCTTCCAGCTTTTTAAAAAGCACATTTGTCATACCAGCTCCTGTAGTATCATCAATGTCAATACATTCTAGAAAATGCTCTGACAGTCACCATTGCAGGGACATTTTCACTAGGTTCTGTTGTTGTTACAAAACGCACCATTAAAGTCATTTGTTCCGTATGGCTGATGTCAGGTGTGCAGTCCAGAATAACAGAGTTATATCTTGCTGACTTCAGATCTGCCACAATCTTCTGTTTGACTTTTGTTGCCAGTAACTGTATGATCTCATTTTGAATTGTTTTTCCAAGATAGCAGTGTGTGTACATTTCTTGGGTGGTAACTTTTCTTAGATGCTCCTGGAGTACAGCATCAAACTCAGCCATCAGCTCCACAATTTTAAGGAAGTTTCCAGTGCTTGGCACATATAGCTGATCTGAAGTGCCACGCAGTGCTAGATTTTGGGTAGCAAGCATTCTCACAATGGCAATGAGCCTTTTCAGAACATTTTGCCAATAAACAGACTCTGATGCAATCTTCTCTTGATGCTGATCATCTATGGTGGCCTTGAACCTTAGTCTCACCTTAAGCTCTTTCCACCTATGGAATGCTCTCTGGTGATTTGCTGTCTTCTCATGGCATGCCCGATTTCTAGCCAGATTTTTCCAGTCCTTTGTTCCTGTAGAATCCAATGTGGCTGGAACATTAGACTGGAAGAGTTTGCAACAAAAACAGCATTCTGGGTTTTTGAGTACATAAGTCATGGCCTCTCCACTTTGTCACCATTGGGGATTTCGTGCCAGTAATGTATTGGATGGAAACTTCTATTTTCATTGTCTTTGGGGAACATGAAGTTTTTCACTTGCTGTGGCCCATCAGGCTACTGCTCAAGTCCCTCAGGCTACTGCTCAAGTGGGTCCACAGTCCTGGATCATCTCGACCTAAGGAACTAAACTCAGCAGCAGCTGTTTCTTGCGCCTCCACCACACTCTCCTCTGAGCTACACTTTTCTTCAGGAATGTGCATGATTACAGCCATTTGAGACGGCGATATGGGTGCTGCAGTAGCTGCCAGGTCACCTGCACTCTGAGTAACTGGAAGATCAGGCATCTCCTCACCACTCACATCCTCACTGGGGCCGGAAGGCTCACCGTGAACATTTGTGTCTATGTATCTCAGGAGAGCTCCTTCCTGCTTAGATAGAAAAGCTTCCTTTGCTTTCTTTCTTTTTCCGAATGCTACCCCAAAGGGGCGTTTTCTTCTTTCACTCATGACTGCTGTTCTGTGCCAGCTATTTTGGGTCTCAACACTCAATTGAAGGGGACAAATGAGCAGGCTGGTAGCAGGGCCTGAGTGAGGGAAGATATCAGTGTCTTAAGGGCCTAGCTGGCTCCTACTACTTCAGTTGACTGCCTGTTCTCCTCAAGTGGGTCCAGGGAAGCAGCAGGAAACAGGTTGGCTTAACTACACCGCTTGGGTCCAGGGAAGCAGCAGGAAACAGGTTGGCTTAACTGCACCGCTTGGGGAGTGAGGATTTTTCACACCGCAAAGTGACATAGTTAAGTCAATCTATTTTTCTAGTGTAGACCAAGCCTAAGGCTGACAGGAAGACTTGACACAGTCATGCTGGGTGCAGAGAAATGCTTGGGTATTTATCACTCCAAATGGTCAGAAAAACTTTGACATTCTAGGACAGAGTCTTATCCAAGGCTTATTGAAGTCAATGGACTTTGGATCAGACCCAGAATCCAGAACTGAACTATAACTAGAAGGAAGTGTTATTGCTTGAAGGCAAGCTGACACTTCACTGTTATGGCAGAATTAGCTCTGGGGGCCACCAATAGTCCATGAACCAAAGTGTGGGAACCTGAGCTTTAAATATCAGTATTGTATCTGTCCAAATTAGACCAAAAGATTGTATGGGAGGGGGAAGGTCATAGTCCATGGCCTTGTATAAATTATAAATAAGTTTAAAATGCACTAACATATTTTCATTTAAAAATGAAACATTGAAACCCTTTCCTCATTTTATCTGTAAAGCCCTGAGTTGTTCTTGATTCTTTGACCCTTCTGCAAATATTGCTAATGCTGCAAGAACCGAAAACAGAACAGAAAAAGATGGTGCTTTGCATATATTGGGAATGCCGTTAGCTCATTCAAGATACGGAGAGTCTTGGATTCAGCTCCATCAGGTAAGTAAAAGAGGAAGCTACTTTCAGATGTTATAAAATTATTGAGACATTTTTCTTAAGTATCAAAGAATCTTACCCTCCAAGGGTTAGACACTAAACAAATGTTTTTGGTTTTTTTGCCTGATTTTACCAATTCTCTTGTCTTCCATTTTATTATGTCTTCCTAGTTGGCACCTCTAGTCATCAGTCATTGTCTCTCTGCCATGGACTGAATAACCTAATTATATCCCTTTCTCACTGGCATCTGAGGACCTTTATGACAAGAAGAAAAAATAACCTGTAGTTTTGCTCCAGCATGATGGATAGCTGTGTAAATCCAAATTTATGCAGATCATAAAATATAGGCATTTTTTTCAGCTGTAAATTTAATTGATGCTCAATTTAAACAACTCTGACCATATTTAAGAGACGTCTTTTTTTGAAAGTCATGAGAGAAATGTGGCAAATGATGTGTCCGCTGGAGTCCTGCAGATGAATGCTGGCTGACGTTTTTAGGTCTTTAGCTGAATGCAGTTTAATAGGAGGTGTGCTTAAATATAATGTAGAGTTTAGTTACAGATTCTGTTCATTAATTAGGCAAAACTTGGTCTTCAGTGCTCTCCCACAGCTCCAGTTTTGAGTAGAGTAATCACAACATGAGTATCTTAAAATGTACGTCTGTTGAGGATAGTCACTGCAAAAACAATGATTTCTGGATCACATTTGCTCAGTCCACAGGTATAAAGATTACTTTTTCCAGTTGTAATTGCTGTAGACTTGAACCTTGGTTCTGAAAGTCAAGCTGCGGTCTTCCTGGCTTATGCACCATCATAATTTATCAATGATAAAGGGCTTGTGGTCCAAATCCTGCCCTCAGTTACACTTGCATAGAACCACAGCATCAACCTTATGATCTCTCTGTTCTCATACCTGTTCGCAGTCATGTTATATTTCAATTCCTTGTCACAGAGTCTTTCGGGGAGGGAATCCTTCAGTTTTCTCAGTGCTCCCATGGTCTTTTCTCCCCCCATTTCTGCCTTTCTAGAGGCTGGAAGATAGCTTTTTCTCTCTCGATGATACCTATCTTAACACTTGTTGGAAGTCAATACAGGGTTTTTTGGTTTTGTTTTTTTTTTAAGATGCGATACTGAGAAAGATATCCTAAGACTAAATATGTCAAATCTGTGTTTCTAATAGGGTCAGATTGTGGGTCCCTGCACAGAAATACAGAGTTCTTCTAACTCATCCTGACATGAGGTTCCGGTACCAGAGATGCAGAGATATTGTGCTGACTCACCCTGGCACCAAACAGCTGGTTCCAGTTAGCTAAAACCGAGATTTGAGTTTCTCTCTGTGACTGTGAAAATTAGGTGTAAGGAAAAAGAGTCTGTCTGTTGTTTAACAGTCAAACAAAGGTCAGAAATGGGATCAGTTTGGATCCTTTGTTTAGTGTGTACATTGTGGTAGGAGCATGGTTGGAATGCTACCTATTTACAGGCACCTAGTTAGCACCCTAATTTTCCAACGGAACTGAGAACCTGCAGCTCCTACTGATTTCATTTTAATCAATGGGAGTTGTGTGTGCTCAGTATTTGAAAATCAAGACACATAAGTAGGTGCTTATATATACATATGTGTACTTAACTTTAGGCACCTACATTTTGAAAAAAATTGGCTTAAGTGACTTGCTTAAACCATGCAGTGAGTCAGTTGCAGAGCGAATTTATATGGATTCTCATCAGTGCCATTTGTGAGGGTGGTGATTCTTTGCAGTGGGGCTACCTTTTCATTTGGAATCAGGTCTCCATTTTAATCAAAGAGAAGACAAAATTACCTACAAGTGCTTTACATTACTCTATTGATTATTTTTTTATCTGAGCCCTTTTATATTGGTCTCCATTGGGGAGTTTTCAAATTTTCAGCATATTTAACTCTTGTTTTTGTCTTCTAAACTTGAAGGCTACTTCATTGGATTGCAGATTGTAGACAGCTGGGGAACATGTCACTCAAAAGGAAGTTGGGTGTTTTGAAGAAGGTAGGCTGGACTGCAGGTCACTGTACTGGGTTTACCAAGCCCAATATAAAATGTTTCCTACGTGTGGATTGGTCAAAACAATGAAAGGTGAGAGGAGCGAATGATGCATGCAGACTCATTGTGTGAATATTGTTGATTCAAATTACAGCATTGAAAGGTTTCTGGAAATTGGTGGACTTTGAATATTAATTTATTAATTTACGTCCTGGATATTGTTTCTGACTATGCCAAAAAGCCACCAGTCCCTAGCTTATCCCAACCCATATCGCTGTGCCTGATTATCCTCGCTCTGTTTTTATACCTCCATTGACACCAGTACAGCTCCTTCTTATTTATTTTGGAGTGAGAGGAGAGTTGGGCTTTGGGTATGTCTACAGAGAAGAAACGGAACCCATGGCAGTGAGTCTCAGAGATCAGGTCTACAGATGTGGCCTTGTGCTATGGCACTAAAAAAAAATCACTATAGATATTTCTGCTTGAGCTCAGAGATCCACCCCCCTTGCTGGTTTTCAGAGCTGAAGACCCAGCCTGAGAGGAAACGTCTACAGTGCTCTTTTTAGCAGCAAAGCAGAGCTGGGCTTTTAGACTCATTGCTGCAGGTTGAGGCTTTATTTTTGTGGTGTGGCCATAACTTTTGACTGTCTGGTTCCTTTAAATGAGATTTAAGCTCTTAAGGCTCAGATGAACAAAGCTGTTTAGTCTCAATGGAAGTTAGAAGACTAAATACCTCTGTGGATCTGGGTATAAATACCTAAATCACTTTAAAAAACAATATTGAGGCTCCAACTCGGGCACTTTTGCAAATGTTACCATTAGCCTAATAAAGACACAGAAGCTTTTCATATCAACCTGCAGATAAGCACCACCCTGATCTTTCACTGATACTCTTTTGCAGTGTAAACATCTCCAAGTTATCTTAAGCAGCTACAAAAATGTTTTCAGGGCAGGCTTTTCCACACATTTTCTGTTTGACATCCCACTGAACTCTTACATCTAGCCTTCTGCCCTGCATAAACCTCATTCACAGGCTATGCCTGCACTAAGAACTAGGGGGTGTGATTACCCCCTCCCCAGCTCACATACACATATGCATGCTGGCTTTCCTCAAGCTAACATGGGTATAAATAGCAATGTAGCCACAGCAGCAACGGTAGCGGCAGCAGAGCCATGGCTCAACTGTGCCGAGTACAATATGTATTTGGCACAGCTGAGCTGTGTCTCCGCTGCTGCTACCCATCCCATTGGGGGGAGGGCTAGCTCATGGGGGGAGGGACAGCTCAGTGGTTTGAGCTTTGGCCTGCTAAACCCAGGGTTGTGAGTTCAATCCTTGAGGGGGCCATTTAGGGATCTGGGGCAAAAATTGGGGATTGGTCCTGCTTTGAGCAGGGGTTGGACTAGATGACCTCCTGAGGTCCCTTCCCACCCTGAGATTCTATGATCCTATCACGGCTACATTGCAATTTATACTTGTGCTAGCTTGATGAGAACTAGCACACGTATTGGTACTGGAGCAGAGAACGATCACACCGCTAGCTCATAGCGTAGGCTTAGCTGTACTTGCAACAAAAAAACAGGAAGCCCCCACCTAAGAAAGCTAATAACAGTTACTCTACAGGTCTACACCCACGTGGTAGGTAGGTTCTGTGACTTCAGCCTGCGCATCCTTAGAGAAACCTAATGTTGCTGATACCTTTTTCAGTTCTCTATTGTCACTGGGGAATTTTGCATCCCAGCCGCTAACTTTTGTAATTACGTATTTTATAAAAAGGGCACTTAGTGGCTGTGGGTACTGAGCTCCTCTGTTAGTTCACAGGATGAATGCAGTGCAGGATGTGACAATGCAAATTTTTCTCTTCCTCCTACTAATAATATGCCTGAACCTTGCTTTGGAGGGAGCTCCTCTGATGAGAGTGTTGTTCAGTACATTGCCCATTCAAATCCTTGGTCTTTCTGGTGAGACTACCAGAGACTGTTTGTGTGGTGAACGCAGGGAGTGGGATAGGAGTTGTTTCAGAAGCAGATAAAGGCTATCTGCTCACTTTACTCAGCGTACTAAATAGCTTCCACATGGAGACAGTCACAGTTTCAGGATTAATTGCACCTTTGAACCCCCTTGTGATTTTCCTTGAGGGCACTCTCGTAAGGTTTCTGGCTCCCAGCCATTACCTCTCTCGGGCCGAGACCTCCACCTCTCTCCTTCCAGACTAGTGGTTTAAGCTTTACACCTCCCCAACACTCTGATGGCAACGCAACCCTTGTCGTTAACCTCTCTCCAGAGGCTCTAACAGTGTACACCACTCACTAACCTTCCTTCACAAAGCACACTGGATTCGTTCTTAAAATAAAAGCACCACAGAGAAAACATCTAAAAACAAAAAAGTTCCTATGCACATGCTAAAAACTTAAGAGGTCGCCCCTCAGTCTTATGAGGCTCTAGTAGGCCAAAGCCTTTCCAATCCTTCTATGAGGGTGTGGCCGTTAGACAGGAGGTCCTGGCCACTTGCTGGATCAAAAAGAAAGCCTGAGTCAGTGTTAACCCAGATTTTTATCCCAGAGTCCTTTTTTTGGTCTGGTCTCTGGATAAGCCGGTTTGAACTAGTATAGGTGAGCTTCTCCAGATGTTGGTACCTCTCTGGAGATGTTACAACCTGCATGACTTTCTGTAATCACCTCTCACAGTTTTTGGTTCCTGGGGATGTTTGTGGTAACCCTCCCTGCTCGAGTTCCAATCCTTAGCGCAGAGTGAGACATAAACTGAATATAACATGGTCCCTACAGATATTACAGGGCATTGCAATAACTGTCACGACTTTCTCTCTTTGTGAAGCTCAGCCACATTTGAAATGGCCACCTACAGGTGAAAATATCTGATTAACAAATCCTCAGGTCAGCTAGTTTTCTCCCAAGCTCATGCTGCTAAGCACAATGTAGTGTTGAGTCTTGGTGATAAGACTGTCTTTTGATTTTGTCCAAATGCCATTGGTGAATTTAGCTTGATATGTTGTGAATGTAAAATGAAGTCAAGATAAGAACTCTCACTCTCTGAGCCCAGATGGTTTCAGGGGAAAAAAATCCTTCCCAGGGCTACAGATAATGGTAGGAGTCAGGCTATTAACCTCTAGACCTTCTAGGTCATGATCAGGGCCTCATGTACACTGCAATTTCTCAGCACCAATATGATCAAGTCACTCCACTTATTTACAATTTCTCCTCTCTTTGACCCCTTCTTGTGGGGTTGGAACATAATCTACTCTCACGCTTTTTGGGGTGAAACACCCTCACTCCATACACCTGACTAGTTCTGCTGGCTGGTGTGTAGATGTTGGAATGAATCCAAGTTTCCATTCACTCTGTGTCCCTCCTTGGTCTCTGTTTTGCAGGGGTGGAGCAGGCCCTCATTCTCCTGTCATGCTGCAGTGTCCTATGTGGTGCTGCAGGGAGAAGGGTCCATGTAGAATCAGGTAACAAACCTGTAATGAATAGTGTTCAGCGAGCTAGTCATCTAGTGAAGAGAATTAGTCATTGTATAAATTATCTGTCAACATTCCCCAAATATTATAATCAATGACCAGTATTCATCATAGTAACTTTGGCACATATTCTCCCACCATTACTCATGCTGAGAAGTACTTTACTCTGCAAGCAGTTGCATCAGTTTCAATGGTACTATTGCTATGGTAAGATGCTCTTGAAGAAAAGCACTACTCACAGCGAAGAGCGGTGGGAGACTTTGGCCATTTGTGAATATTTCCAAGGACTTGACTTCTCAAGATTGACAATTGACTAGGGTCATGATGCATCTTTCTGAAGGGTATAAGGAGTGGTTATGCTGCCTCTAAACTAACTCCTCTTTTGTTCAACACTCGCTCTCATGAATATTCTTTGATGTCAGAGAGTAATGGTACAGAACAAGTGGATTCACCTTAGGCTAATGCCCTCTTCAAACTGCTGTTCCTTCAAAGTACAAATAACAAAAGATTGAAAGGCAAGTTTATTCTTGGGGCAAGCACAACAACAGTCTAAGTCAATAGCAACAAGAGAACTATACACATGTTACAGAAGCAAGTACAATTCAGGAAAACTGCTTCAAAATACTTTTTAATAAAGACCACAGAATACTGGTTCTTATTTAGGCTTGCTCTATGAATTATTACCAGGGGACTCACAATCCCTCAGTCTCCCATGAGGTAGCCCCTACAAGATATTCACCTACATAGGCAAATCCCCAGTGACTGTCCATTTCTTCTCTGCTAAAAGGATTCCAGCCTCTTCAAAGGGCGTTCATGGAGTCCAAGGTTCTTTTTCACTCCCCTTCCATTACCCAATGAGTTAGGCCCAGATCTTGCACTCAGTGAAGCCAACAGTAAAACTCTGAGGGGGCAGGATGGGATCGTTAGAGCATGCTTTCTCCTAAACTCAGTTAACTTATCTCTGATCATCTGAAGTGAGCCTGATGCATTTGGCATAAGGAAACAAGACACCTGCATCTTGTTTCCTCCAGAGGTGGTGTCAGGTCATCTTTCCAGCTCAGATGCAGACATATAGAGCCCTATGTGCTCTATGATATATCATTATTTACATAATTTTTTGAATACTATGACTTGGTGCTACTTGGTGGGCCCTATATGCCGATGGGAAAAAGCTCTCTATCCTACTATTATGGCATGGTACTCACTGCTGTTTTGCTGCCTGCAGTGATTCAGCCAGTTAAGCACACGTCTGTTTGCAGTTTATCACGTAAATAACAAACCACTCAGGTCAGCTCAGGCTTCCATACAAGAAGATCCACCTCTCATTTTCCCCAGATGATGAAAGCAACAACCCACAATATGCTTCATTGCTAAAGATACAGTCAAGGGATGTAGAGTGCCATTTAATGGAGGGGGGAAGGGGTAAATCTGAATGGTGCTGGGACCCCATGAGCCATGTTTCAATGCCACTCACTCATATGTGGCCCGGTTGCATGGGCTGCATTTCCTGCCCACCACAAATAGCAAGACCCAGGGGATGGCTGTTTCAAACCTGAGTGGCACTGTGACCTTGAGCTTAATAGTGGTCAGGCCAGGGCTTGCGTGGCCACCCCCTATCTCTGTAGCATATAGCTTCAGGGATTTCTCTTTCAACCTTGGGATGCCTGTGTTTCTGTACAACAATATGTGTGCAGTTGTGCAATTATCACACTTGTGAATGCAGAGCACAATTAGACAAGCATTTAACTAGCTATTTTTGCATGTAAATTCCAATCTGAAAGTGCAGTAATTGTGTATCCTGGGCTTCTTAGGGCTTGAAAATCCAATCTTCAATATCCCCATCAAGAAACTCTCACCCATTCATTCAAGATTAATATGAGCAGATTTGATAGTTAGGACCAACTGTCCTGCTTTTTTATGTTGCCCTCCCTGGGGAAAGTAAAGCAGTGAGCTAAGTCACATACATATTATCTAAATTTTATATCACCCAGTGGCATATGGAGAGATGAGACTTGGCTGTGATTAGACATCGACTTCGCAGATTTTGTCTTTGGTAACATGGACGATGCCTCCTGAAATTCCTGGCTTACAAAGTAATAACAAATGGCGTCTAAGCAGCAGTTAGTGTTTGCTATGATTGAGGCCACGTGCAAGAATACATTACCTTTGTATATTACTGGGCAGCTGGTGCTGGTGGAATCCAGTATAAACCGAACAATGTGCCCAATGTTAACAGGTAAGAAACATATAATGAACACAGCCATGTTTGTAGAAACAATGTAGATCGCTCTCTGGATTTGTTTTTCCTCATGTGGATTTGTTTTCTTCTTTCTCACAAGCTTCTTAATGATTTGAATTGAACAAAAGCTCAAGATGATTAATGGTATAAAAAATCCCCAAATAGTAAAGGCTAATGCCACTTTGGACGGCTCCGTGGAAGACTTTTCAAAGCAAATCCCAGAGTTTTCTTTCTCTTCCAATTCTCCAGCTAAGCAAACAGAACTTATCGTTAGTAGCCACAGAAATCCACTGGTGACAGCTGCCTTGAAGGGGGACCTCAGAGTCATTGATTTTAGGGGGTACATTATTGCAATGTATCGATCAACAGCTGTGATGGTGATAATATAGATGCTTACATGCCGGTTTATAAAATATGAGGCTTCTAAAGCCAAGCACTTGTTATCTCGGGGCAGCATCTCGTTGTGGGAAAATGCTTTGAAGGGCAAAGTGAAGAGCAAACAACAGTCGGCAATCATTAAGTTGATCATGTACACTCTGGTTTCTGTCCATTTAGACAGTTTACAGCAAAACACCCAGAAAGCCAGAGCATTAAATAGGATTCCAAAAAGGAAAACTGGGATGTATATTATCAGCTGTATGAGATGAAAAGTTTGGGGCACTTGGATGCTGCTGTTGCTGTTGCTGCAGTTCATTTCTGGGTTTGTTCCGATGCACAGTTACTGGAAAAGAAGATTTTAAATCAGAGAGATAAAATAGAGCAAAATCATGATGATTTATGAATTTATTTAGTGGTGCTGGTGCTTTGGAGACCGAAAATGAAGTTGAAGTTAGAGTTTACAATCTAAAAACTAGTCATTCTCCTAACGTATGAACTTAAATCTTAAACACTCCAGGAAGGATCGTGTGGAAGGTCTGTTTGCTGCTTCTCCCCAGGCTCTCTCTCATAGTCATCTTCTTAATTAGTAAGTTCCTTGCTTATTTGGTGGAGGCACCGAGAGGCTCCACTCAGGGTTCTTTGCTGCTAAGCTCTGTATCTACATGGAATGATAATATAGACTTTTTTGCCTTCTCTTTCATGCAGTAGGACTTGCCCAAATCATCGAATTCAGTCTCTGCCTCAGAAACAGCACAGCAATCTGCCAAATAACAAGCACTTAGAGGATTCTGGTGGGTCTGTCAGTCAATGGTATGTGGAGCTGGACTCCCCCGTGTCACTCTGCACCCACTCCTGAAGAAATACAGCTCTATGGAGGCTCTCAAAGCAGAGTTTTCCAAGGGAATAGAGTTCCCCCTACTAAATGGGCAGTGACTCTACCCACAACTTCTATGGATCTCCTAGGATCTCCAGGGGCCAGGACACTCCTGGCGGAGGACTGTTTTAAATCCTCCACTCCAAATACAGTCCTTAGGCAGCCATTGGAGCCACAGGGCTAGGGAAGCCCAATCTGTCTTTGGTCCCAGAGACCCCTTCACAGGGGTGTTCCCAAAAAAGGAGGGGCATGCAAAACTTACGTAGTGCTTGATTCCCCATAAGATTGGGTGGGCCCTAGGGAGAGGAGATGTGTGATTCCCTACCCCAGTTGCACTTACAGCGCAGAAAGAAATAAGCACAGATCAAAATGAAAGGTAGACAAAGAAAAAACTGAACTGACCCCCAGACCAACCCACCAAATTAGTGAAAACCGAACAAGCACAGCAGCTAGTCTGAATGCTGCCTAGTCATTGTACAGGATCCAGAAAACTTCCAGCGTGAGCAGGCTCAAGTCTGCTTTCAATCAGTTTCCCTCTAGCTGTTTTCTGATATCACTGAGGACGGTGAAAGTCATTATAACACAGTTAGTGAAATGGGGAAGATAAAGCCAAAGCAATGATAAAGAATGAAAAGTTACCTGTTGGTTCAAAATGACTAACAAATTGCAAGAGAGGCTTCAGGACTTACTTGAGTCAGATGTTCTAAGGTCTGTGCCGCAGCACACAAAACACAGAGACAGTAATGTGGCACTACTCTGTACGATCGACACGAACAAAAACAGCCCAACACTACTACATTAGTAACACTTCCCTCCTCCTCTTTCATATAGTTTTCTGTGCACGTTACACGTCCACCTTCCTGTCCACATACATTGAGTCTGTTACTGCCCTCTGTTGTGTACCCAGCATTACACTTTTCAGCTCTAATTATACTTTAATGCAGAGCTGAAATGTTCTGTTCCGTTATTAAACAAAAGCAGCTTTTATAGTTAAATTTGATGCCCTTAACTTATTTTGTAATTTTTTTCACTAAGCAAAATATAAAAATTGTATAGTTCCAAGTTGTTGCTGTTAATGTCTCTTCTGCAACTGTGCCTGGTCCATACACGGGCTATATAACTTGCAAGGGTACTTTATGTCCGTGCCACCCACAAACCCATGAAAGAGCACGGCAGTCTGGTGCCTTTTTACATCTGTACATAGCAGAGTTGGTTAAAAAAAAGCCAATTATTTTTTCCTGGGCCATTTTGAAAATATTTTGTTTTATTGATTTTGAAAAAAGTTAATTTGTTTTTTTCTAATTTTCAAATACTGCTTTTGGTTAAAAAAATGCAAGTTTCAGTAAAAAATTTTCACTTTTTGTAAAGAAAAAAACAAAGACAAAACTCGAACCCTTTTTTTTCTATACTGAAAGATTTTTGATCTTCAGGTTCTGGTTTTTCATTTTAAAAAATAAATCCTGGAAAGTGTCAACTGTATTGAAAATTTCTTGTTTAGCTCAAACAATCCTTATTTAGTTGGAAAAAAAATTGGATGAAGAAAAAGAGGCTATCTAGTGCTAGTGTTTAACTGCGTTATAATAATACTGTGGACCCTCAGTGTTCTGAATACCAGAGTTACAAACTGACCAGTCAATCAGTCACCTCATTTAGAAAAGCAAGTACACAATCAGGCAGCAGCAGAGCCAAAAAACCCCACGCCCCAAACCAAATACAGTACAGTACTGTGTTAAATGTAATCTATTAAAAAAATAAAGGGAAAGCAGCATTTTTCTTCCACATAGTAAAATTTCAAACCTGTATTAAGTCCATATTCAGGTGTAAACTTTTGAAAGAACAACTATGCTGTTTTGTTCAGAGTTACGACGATTTCAGTTACAAACAGTCTCCATGTCCAAGGTGTTTGTAAGTCTGAGGTTCTGCTGTACTGGGCAGATCGGCCCCTCTGCTTTTTATTCTGGAGGCAGTGGAAAGCTTGGAAAAGGCTGGATATGGGTGGGTGGCACGGGAAGCTCAGCTAGAGGATCTTTCTGCAAATCTCAGTAGCAGTACCCACATAACATAAATCTGAACTTATTGTACTATAATAGGCTACTGCCGTGTACACCAGCCCCCCCCGCCCCCATGGTGTTGGTGCAGCTGGCAGAAGAGGGCACATGAAATCACAGTTCCTGAAGAAACCCTGCTGCTAAGGGAGCAACACAGGTTAGGTGGAGATTAGTGCTATGTTGTTATGGTGGAAAGAGGGAGGCAGGTTTTGGGTTTTGTTTTTTTTTAGGGGCGGATGGAGATGTTTATGGGACACCCAGGAGTCTCTGGTGCCCAGGGACAAGCAGCAGTGCTGCAGCTGTTTGCTCTGACACAGGTGAAGGTGGGAGGGTCACTAGAGATGCTGTCAGAGCCAGCCAGGCAGCTGCATCCATGTTCCCCTGGCTTATGAGCTATCTGCATCTGGGTGTGCAGCCACAATTAGCACATGTTAGTAGCCTGTCAGTATATGCTAATTAACTATCATCTATTAATGTGTCAGGGCCCAGGCTAAATGTTGCGGGGGCGGGGGGGGGGGGAAGGTGTATCAATACCATGCTACCGGGTGCAGGTGCAAAAAATATTCACCAATTTATTGAGTTCTTTGGTGATCCTAAAATGTTGCTGTTTGTGAAATTTTGTGGGTTTTTTTTTCACATTGACACATGAAGTTTTGTAATGTCCTGTGGTTTGATGCAAAAATTGCTCTTTACAGGACTAACATGAGCATTTTGAAGCTGAATTAAATACTCCTATATCTGAATGAAAACCCATGAAATTTCAGGGTTCTGATGGCCAATTTGTAGCCGTTGCACACTATGCAAAATTGCAATTTTTGAGCTTTTCTTTTCCCCAATTTTATTGTTTCCCAAAGCCCTAGTACTGCCAAATGAACTAAAGGGTGTTTGAGGGTTGGTTGTTTCTGCTAAAAAGAGCAACAATGAAATAGTTCACACTGTTGATATTTAAACTGTCATCGCTCATTATATTTCAAAGGTAGCATAGCTGGACTATTTTCCCAGTCGCTGTTTGCAGACTCCCTGAGACTGCATGGCAAAACTCTGACTTCAGAGTGAATTTTGCTTTAGTAGGGACTTAATAAACACTACAGAGTTATATAATATCGCTGTTCTAACAGCCTGGCAGTCTGTTTCTCAATGCATTAAAAGAGTTTTGCAGGCTCAGAAAACTTAGAATTATTGCATCAACGGATGAGTTACAGAACTGTATGACTCAACATTGTTATGAAGGCTATTACTGATTATGTATGTATGGCCCACTTCTTAGCTCCTTCTCACTCCAGAGACAGTTGGCACAGATCTGAGAGAGAGTCTTTAGCAGTGGAAAGTTGGTGTGGAGGGTGGATTTTAGTGTGAAAATTGTGGAATTATGTAGATAGCTAGCCCTAAAGTAATGGGAAAAAACTTGCAACCAGATTCATGGGTTGCAAATATTTTGTGCACTGGAAACACATGAGAGACTGAAGGATTATTTCACCACATAGTGGTTGGGATTTTACAGAGGAGACTGTGACTAGATATATATGAAAATTTAGTACTGCAATGTATGTAGCGGGACCTGAACCAAAACTTCAGAGCTGAACAATCCTGAGCGTTTGAGGGAGTATGTGCCTTTAAGCAAAACCCAGACACAGATCCAAGTTTCACAGCTGGACCCTATTAAAAAATACACTGCATATTTAGTGTGTTTAGACTCTGAATCCCACATTTTGAGCCTCTTTCTAGTGGCTTATAGTGTCACATTAGTACACCGGTATCTTCTGAGGAATTAATCAGTGAAGTGTGTTATCACTAAGGTAAGAAAAAATACACTCATCAGAGTTTAGGTCTGTACTGACTTATTGGATATACTGCTCTATGTTAAACATAACACTGGGGCACCGCTTCCGCTCTAAGAAAGCTATGGGCGTTTCCATGACTGAAGTCAATAATGCTATTCTAACAGGGCTTGATCTAAAATCACTTGATATCAGTTGAAAAAAAATGGTTTTAAGACCATAATTTAATGTTTGCAGGATTGGGTGCTTCAGGCTTCCTTGCAGTTTTTCCAGTTTCAGCTTCCCTGCTGCTCCTGGCCCCCGGCCCCAGCAATGGCATGTTTCTGCCATCAGATGGCTTCATTATAAATCCAAGCACTGTTTATTTTTGCAAAGACGTTACAGCCAACTGTTGCACAGATTTACTGGAGATTGGCTTCCCCTTGCTGTCCAGGTACTTGTGGCAAAGAGTTCCAGCAGATGTTTGTAGCATCCCTTGTACAAAATGGTGTGGCTTCTTGCCAAACATTGAGCTATTCTTAGCCAGAATGTCTCTGAAGGATCATGGAGAGGGTGTGGTGAGCTGTTATGATCATGAACACAAGCCACTGGACAGCTGTATAAAATGTAATTGCTGAAGATCTGACTTGACCTAACACACAGCCACCGTCAGCTGCGACAAGGGGCCTGACTCTGAATGAGACTGTCATAACAGCTGAGAAGCAATAATACTATAGGACTACATTCCCAGCATGGGAATCATGGAAGCAACATTCTTTTTTAGTAATCATGTGAAACAACTATAAGAATCCTCCCCATTTCTGCACACTCTGTAAGGTGTGCAGGGATTCGGGGAGAGCTCCTGTGGCCTCATTCGTTCACTCAGTCTCGTGCTCTTCACAATTCAGACACTTGAGTATCCAGATGTATAGGTATGGAGCTTCACAGAAACTCATTCAATGGCATGGTTTCCTATGTCCTCCAATCCCAATACTATCTGACTACCAACACTTAATTATGGGCTGGATGTTAACACCCTCACTCACCCTGAGTAAAGCCTTGTAGCTTAGTCTTGCTGGGCATGAGTAAACTTGCATACAGCTTGATTTGAGTGCAAGATTAAACTGTAAACAAGGCTGTGTCAGGTTGTGTGCTGGACCAGATGTTTTTGGGCTAGCTGAGATAAATAGGAATGGCCTGAACTGATCAGCTTGAAATGTGGTTAAAGTGAGATGTAAGCAATTGAGCCTTACATCAGTGGTTCTCAAAGCCGGTCGCTGCTTGTTCAGGTAAAGCCCCTGGCGGGCCGGCCAGTTTGTTTACCTGCCGTATCCACAGGTTTGGGCAATCGTGGCTCCCACTGGCCATGGTTCGCTGCTTCAGGCCAGGGGGGGCTGCGGGAAGTGTGGCCAGCACATCCCTTGGCCTGCGCTGCTTCCCGCAGCCCCTATTGGCTTGGAGCGGCCAGTATGGACCATAGGTCCAGTATGGTGAGAAATTCTTTAAAAACTCTGTTCACTATACAGAATGGTCTCAGACCACAGGCATATCACATGCCTTGCTGACTCATAAGGTATATCCTCTAGTTCCTTTCAGTGGGTTCATTGCACATATGATGACCCTTGATAGGCCATTGAACAGGCTAGGCACTGCTGATACCAATCTGTCTTAACAAGCAAAAGTTTTGAAATACAGATATATCATACATATCTATAATTGAGAATACAAAGGTGATACAAACATATAAACAAGGTTATCATACTTGGCAAATTATAACATTTTCGTAGATGCCTTACATGGAATAGCTGGTCAGATTCCTTGCGATTTTAGAATATTGGTATCAACAATACCAAAAAGTCTCTCCCATATGGCAGACACAATTGTTTTTTTTTTGTTTTTTTTTGGTGACCTGAAGAAGAGCACTGTGTAAGCTCTAAAGCTTCTCTCTCCCTCTCTCTCACACACATCAATGGATGTTGGCCCAACCTCACCCCCTCCCTTATCTGGACCCAACAACACTGCATGAAATATCTAAAAGTGGCAGTTTCTCTTCCGTGGGCTTGCTCTCTCTGTACGTGTAATGTAAGTGTGTAATTGGGTCAGCTTGTGTTTAATTTTGGCAAGACTCCATTCAGCATGTGTTGATTTTCCAGTGCTGAAATTCAATCCATTTAATGGTATTCCTTTATGTTTTAGATTTACTGTAGACAAGAGATTGGGATATTTTACATTTTTATGTTTTCCATTGTCCCTTATATTTTAAATCTAAAATATTATCCTATTATTTATTAGAATTATGGTAGCACCTAGAGGCTACAACTGAGATCAGTGCCTCATTGTGTTTTAAGCAAGGTATACACACAGTCTCTGCCCATAAGTGCTGAAAATTTGCTTCTCTTCCATTTCACCTTTACATCATTCCAGTCTTGCTTCTAGACACCAGATGCCAACTGTTAGCAGAAAATGACTTCTCCCAGTGGCGACCTCTGGCATTCTCAAAGTTCTGTTGCAGCCCTCCTGGAATGGAGTAGCCTTGTCCCCGACACTTCCTCTGGCTTTAAAGGGCCAATATAGTCTCATCTGAGGGACCTTAATACATTAAATATGAAAATGAATAATGCAATACGTGCAGTGGCCTCTGCATTATATGTCAATAAAATCTATTATTTTAGACCATCCCCCTCATTTTTCATATGCCTGAGATTTTTGCATTAACCACATGGACCGATGTTATAGAAATTGTCAGAGGGGACGAGGGAAGCTTGTTCAGCAGGCTAGTGCTTTTCTTTAAACTCAGGGGTGGACAATCATATAAGGGTCCAATGGTTCAAATGAACTAGAGTGCTATTGTAACAACTGGGCCTACACATTTACCCTAATTGTAAGCTCAACGGTAAGGAGTGAAAGTTCATAGAATGTCACACTAACCTGTAACACATGTTGATGGCAAAAGGTGTGAAAGGGAAACAGATTGAATTAGTCCAAACAAAAAGCCCTACTGATATAATTCAAGGACTGTGTTTAAAATCATGTCCTGGGCCGGGGGAGAGGGGAATGTGAGCACAAAAATTAATGAACCAAACTTGAGCTGTTGGAAATTAGGCCTAGTTAGAGGAAAAAATAACAGGGGGTGGGCTATTCCAATCATCATTCAATTCAACTTTATTAGATTCCAAATGCTATGTCTTTTATGGATACATAGAGCAAACGTATACAATCCACCAAAACAGCTACTTCCACATGATACTTAAAATACTAATCAGAACTTACTAAAAACTTTCTTCTTTAGCAAGATTCTAAACAACCAAAAATTGCCACTGAGTTAATTAATACGGGAGATTGAGAAAATATTAAAAATGTTCACTTTTGAAATGGTGATAAAGCTGCCTTTTTTCTTTCTTTCTTTTTTAAACAACCCCAGTGTGCTCTCAGAAAATTCTACAATCCAGAAGACGTAGAGGAAGATTCTCCAGTGCTCCAGATGTACATGGGAAAAAAGGAAGATGTGAAGAGACCCTTCCACATCTGCCATTTGAGGACAGCAGTTTCCATGGTTTAGAATCTTAGCTGAGTAAATGAGGGCTTGAAAACTCAGTCAAGAATGGTTCAAAACCAAAAGCTGTCTTCAAAGTAGAAAACCAGAGGGGAAACTTAGACGCATGATTCATAGCCAGCTCGTCTTCTCGAATAATGTCTGCCACTCTCTTTTGAGCAGTTGATTAAAAGACATTGACAATAGGTGAGTAATAGAAAAACCCAGTGGGGCTATAATAAATTGAATGGTATTTTGCCATGGAAATAAGGAATACAGGTTGTTCCTCCACCTCCTGAAGATGAGGCACATCTTATCATTTCCTTTAGGTAACCTTAAAAGAGAAGACTTTAGAGGGAAAAAATTAGCAGGAGAAGAAGCTGACAGCCAACCAGCACTGGAGTGAGCTTCACCATTATAGCTGCCATCCTCACCATCTCCTCGGACCCCAGGAGCCAGCATGACACCATTGTGCTGCCTTCAACCTAACCCTGAGGACTATCCTAACCAAACAGACCAGATGACACCCTACCTGCATTGGCTCTGGCTAAATCCCAAACAGCTGTGATGTGAGACTTTGTCACCGTCCTTTGTTACCCCCATGTCCTTTTCCTTCCCTACCTCATTTCTCCTCTCTCTCTCTCTCTCTCTCTCTCTCTCTCCATCTATCTAACAGGAGTCTGGCTTAGCTGCCCAAAACTGTATGTTTTGCAACAGTGCTATACACCTGTGCCCAGAGAGGCAGCTAAAAGCAATGCCCAGAACAGCCCCATGCTGGCACAAGTTTGCCAGGTCTCAGAGTGGCTGATCAGACCATGTGTATGCCTGTGTTTTTCCAGCAGTGAAGGTGCAAGTGAGAGTCAATGCTAGAAACTGCATTTTCTACCTTTTGTTCGTGTGCGTGCGTGTGCGTGCGTGTGTGTGTGGTTTTGTCTTCTAGGAAACAGCAACAGCCCCAGCTCCAGCCATCCGCTTCTTGCGAAGTTAATACTGTACTATCTTAAAGACTGTCAGACATGGGGGAGGGTTCTTTCTAAATATTCTTTCCAGATAACCGGGGTGGGGACGTGCTAAAATGAAACACTTACTCAGTACTTTATATTTCAAATGCTTTAACTGTTTTCCCTTTTTCTGTATCTTCTAATAAAAGGTGAAGAAAATTAATGGTGTGTTTGCCCTAGTACTGAGCAGCTGAAGTCTCTGTATACCAGCCCTTGACCTTGTTTACAACTGTACAGTGCTGGACAATTACAGGTTCCTGCCTGGTAACACCTTTACCTCGCTGAAAGTAATTGAGGTGTTACCTCGCTGAAAGCTGTTCTGGCTCCTCCCCGCAAACTGGAAGGGACCCTACCATTGGGCCCATTGAAAATAATACATCAGGCCCAATGTTAGGGTCCCTTACAGTTTGTGGGGAGGAGCCAGAACAGCTGCATGGAATGTGGGAGCTGGCTGGCTGAGGGGGGCTGGCACCTAAGCTGACCAGTCAGTGTGAGAGAGACAAACAGCCCCCTCAGCCCAGCTGAGGTAGGGAAGGAAAAGGACATGGGGGTGACAAAGGACGGTGACAAAGTCTCACATCACAGCTGTTTGGGATTTAGCCAGAGCCAATGCAGGTAGGGTGTCATCTGGTCTGTTTGGTTAGGATAGTCCTCAGGGTTAGGTTGAAGGCAGCACAATGGTGTCATGCTGGCTCCTGGGGTCCGAGGAGATGGTGAGGATGGCAGCTATAATGGTGAAGCTCACTCCAGTGCTGGTGGTGAAGAATCCCCTCCTTGCCCAGATGCAGTAAGGAGCTGGCCAGGGTCTCTCCAGCCTTCCCCTCCTCCCTGACCAAAACTAGGACTGGCTGACAGGCACAAACAAGTCTGGGTGCTATCTGTGAGCAGGGCACTAAATGTGATCAGAACTCCCTTGAGCCTAGCAGATCATACAGGCATATTGATACATGGGTCAGGGCTATGGTCAGTGGGGGATTGCTCACACAGTTACTTATGGAATCAGCCATTCCTTATGTCTGCATTCACCTACTGCAGAGGTCACCAACTGGTCGATCGCGATCGACTGGTCAATCCTAGAGGATCTCCCAGTTGATTGTGATCTCCGGCGGCACAATGGGGCTGTCCAGGCCCCATGCCGCTCCCGGAAGTGGCCAGCATGCCCCGCGGCCCTGGGGATGGCGGGGCAGGGGTCTCCCTCCACTCGCTGCTCCTGCCTGCAAGCACCACCCCCGTAGCTCCCATTGGCTGGGAACAGGGAGCTGTGGCCAATGGGAGCTGGAGAGGGACAGTGCATGGAGCTAGGGGCCACAGGAGTATGTTGGTCCCTTCCAGTAGCGGTGTGGGGCCGGGTTAGGCAGGGAGCCTGCCTTAGTCTTGCTGCGCTGCCGACCAGGAGCCGCTGGAGGTAAGTGCTACCTGGCGGGAGGCCGCACCCCAACCCCTGGCCCTGAGACCCCTCCCAGAGCCAGCATCCTGTACCCCCCTCCTGTACCCCAACCCCCCTCCCAGAGCTGGCACCCTGTACGCCCTCCTGCACCCCAACCTTCTGCCCCAGCTCTGACCCCACTCCCAGAGACAGCACCCTGTACCCCCTCCTGCACCCCAACACTCTGCCCTAGCCTGGAGCCCCCTTCTGCACCCAAACTCCCTCCCAGAACCCTCACCCTGCGCCCCCTCCAACACTCTACCCCAGCCCAGAGCCCCCCTCCTGCACCAAAACTCCCGCTCAGAGCTTGCACCCCTCAATCCATCGTGCACCCCAACCCCCTGCCTTAGGCTCAGCCCAGAGCCCCCTCCCACACTGCAAACCCCTCGGCCCCAGCCCAGAGCCCGAACCCCTCCCAAACCCCTACCCCAGCCTGGTGAAAGAGGGTGGGGGAGAGCGAGTGATAGAGAGGGGGGATGGAGTGAGTGGGGCGGGCCTTTGGGGACGGGGCGGGGTAAATACTGGGTTGCCCTTAAATTCAAAAAGTGATCTCAGGCTTAAAAAATGTTGTTGACTACAGACCTACTGTATCTTTTTGGCATTAAACTTTGATAATGAACGTATGAACTGACATTGTTTTCCTTGCTTTATTTCTTCCATCTTTTGTCATTTTGGGTTCCTTCTCTCCTGTCCTTTTCTTTTCAGAATGTGACTGTAGCTTTTTTCCCCTTCTTTCAGTGTCAGTTTTCCTTCTCATTTTTACCCATCTACCCTTTATCCTCCCCTGCCCTGGTTCCCTGCCCCTTCTTCTGTTCTCTCATCCTCACTGGCCTCTTCCCTTGCCTGAGCCTCAGGAATCTTCTGTGGAAAGGGAAAAGCAGGTGCTGAAAAATGATTGATTTGCAGAGGGGAAGCATGGGAGGTGGGAACAAATGCAGCTGAGAGGAGACAAACAGATGCAAAATTCCTCACTTTCTATCCCTACTGCAGACCCGGGCTTCCCTGGAGCCCTAGATTTGTACCCAGCTGCTATTTGCGGCTTTTCCTTGGTATCACACAAACTAGTTTTTAATTTTCAGTCATTTTTTGTTCTTTGCAGGTCAGCTTTGAAAACGAGAATGTTTGCTAGTATGAACCAGGCTCTGTGAAAAACGAAAGGTTTCCACAGTAAAGAGAGCGGGCTTCTGTAAAGCATTGAACGGAGAATGAATCAAAAGAAACATGAAAAACAGTCACACTAATCATGGACCAGATATTCTATTAAGCCATAATTTAGAGCTGTGGGATACCATTTAGCCACACAAAGTGCTGTAAAGCGGCAGAGTGTCAGGGGCTTTTAATGATGAAGATATAAATGTACACAGAGACAGGCAACACAACTGGAAATCGTGGCCCTAAATCTTTGCTGGTAGTATTGAAGTGCTAGCATTATTGTTCTGTCAGTGTGAAAGGAAAATGATCAGAAAACAGTGAAGGAAATAAGCATGTAAAAATGGCCTGATTTTCAAAGGTGCTAAGCACCTAGAACGTGCAGTGAAATTCAGACTTAAAACTACACCAAAAAACTAGATTCACTCTTCTGTAAGGAGGTGCAAATTCTACCTGTTTATGTTACCATGGCCTGCTCCACAGAGGGAAGAGGCACCCAAGGGACAGTGGAGGGCAAAGGTAACACTACACCAGGTGAGATCAGCTTTTGTCTGCGTCAAGGAGCCTTAGTGATACAGGCAATGACTCAGCAACCTCCCCCCCCCCCTTAACTTTGCTTCCATCCTGGCCAGGGTGCTTCATTTTTGGTGCAACACTGACTGGAGGTGGGCTCTTAAACAAAATTGAAGTTACAGGTACCTTGGGCTGTCATACCCCATCTCCTGGGGCCCTGTGGAACGGTGTTCAGCTCCAACCCTCAGTCAGTGAAACACAGTGCAGTCGAAGGTGTATACAAAACATGCAACAAACCCAGCAGGTGCTTTCTATATAGTGCATCAGTCACACAAACTGCATCAAATTAATTCCCCCATGCCCTCAAAAGCAAGGAAACAAACTGCACTGCAGCCCTATAGTCAACTGGTGAAAATAAAACTCAAGATTAAAAATGTAAAAGTTACCTGCAGTGCACAAAACTACTGCGAGAAAAGCCTCCACACAACAATAAAGGGGCGTTGCTCCAACGGATGTTGCCCCGTGCACAATTACTCTGATGTTAAAAAAAAAAAAAAAGCCCACACAATCACTAACCTCACAACATTTTTGCTGTGTGTTAAATGTACTTCCTGCCCAATGGCAGCGCTGTCTCTGAAGCTCTCACCTAACTCTGCTGCACAAACGCCCGTTATTATCTTTTTTTGGCCCAAACTTTTCAATAGGATGGGAGCAGATACTTGTTGTGAATCATCAAGGAAGAGAAAAGTTTAACCTGCATCACTCAACTGTTTTGTTGATTTTGCAAACATATATAACACTTGCATTTATAGTTCGCCTAGGCATACAGGGCTAGTGTATGCTTTTAGCCCTGATTAAGTGATAGTGTGTAAACAGCACCTCCCAAGGAGAGGCCCTCTAGAGACGTTGTGACTCAGACACACCCTGCACAATGGGCAATAAAGCTACTGTGTGGCTTAAATGACAATGCCTCGCCTGTGTTTCTACAGAGCAGCTCTTCCCTTGTTTTTATTTCAGCGGCAAGCCTGCGGCAGCCCTCCCACTGTTCTGTTCTTCGGCGGCACGCCTGCGGCAGCCCCTCCCACTGCATCAAATTTTTTTTTTCTTGGGGGTGTGCGATCAAAAAAAGTTTGGAGACCATTGATCTGGGCTAACCTGTATAACACTGGCCATGAGACTTCCCTAAATTAATTCCTTCTACATGTGACTTTTCTACGAGGTACTGACAGCAGCAACAGTGGCTTGGTTTAACTATCTAGGGCCTCCTCTTAAAACTAACATGCACCACTGGCTTGAGCATCCAACCAGAAACCTGGGAAAACTTAAATATCTTACCTTGGAACCCCTGACCATCATTGCCACTGCTATAATCACATCTGCATCATCTTTCACATGCTATCATCATTTACTGTGGAGGAAGGGCAAATGGCATTTTGAACCCTTGAGCAGAGTCCACACCAGCAAGGATTCCTTCCTTCCTACAAAGTAGAACCCCTTTCCACTTCCTCTCCCAGCTCATGGCCACATGCCGCTTTACAGGGGTACATAATTGAGACTGTGGTTTTGGTGAGCCCCTCACTCAGGGTGTATTAAGTACAGTTTAGCTACCTTTTAATCACACAATAAGAGGAACATTTCATTACCCCGACATCCAAAACTGAAATGACTAACCAAAAATTGTTTGAAGGAACACACTGGCATAGTGAATGCCACTGAAGTGTGCTCATTCTAGCTCTGCTCCCGGGTCATAAGATGATGGCAGCGGAGAGCACCTTCCTCTCCCACTGTAAGACTACCCTTGCAAGGTCGTTACTGAACTCTGTAAAAATTCATTCAGTGAGATTATAGTCTCATTTCTTCACATTTCATGCACAGTGTTGCTATTTTACTTCATATCATTTGCCATGTCACACAACACACAATACTTTGTACATCTCCCTCATTTCGTACAATATTAGACCTTTTAATTATTATTACAAACTGGGGAGGGGGGAACTTCCATAATTGTAACAATGCACCAGATTAACACAAAACTTCTTCAACAGAAATTGAGCCTTGTTCTCATGTCACCCTTTACTAGCGGGATCTCTGAACTTTGTTGGGAGTGTGCCAGTTGGGAAGATCCTGTGTGCTGCAATTTAGCCTTAGAGACCACAACTCCCATGACGCCTTGGGGGAAAGAGTGAGACACTTCCTCTTCCAGGGAGTGCAGGGAGTGAGGCGGTGGACTCCATTTTGGGAAAGGAGCAAGATTGCTGGTGTGGCACTCTGTCCATACCAGGAGCTGCTGCTGAGAGCCTGCAGGGGCTTTGACTTAGATACATGCCACTGATTATTATTATTATTAGAATAGCTTTATTCCTGGAGGTTTCCAAGGCACACCATTGAGTGTCTACAGGGGCCAGGAGGTGGAAACACTGCCAAATTTAAATTCCTTTAGGAGTAAAGGGACTGCAGTAGAGGGGTGGATAGAGGATTCTCACCTATCCAACATCACCACTGGGGTACTCAGGATCTCCTTGAATGTCAACAACATCAGGCGCCCAGGCACACAGGAAAGGGGGGTTACACCACTATTTGACTAGTGTTGGTTATAATTCTGCTAATTGAGATAAGCTGAATTCTGATAGCAGCTTCAGGCTTCAAATGTATACTGTTTGGCTGAGAGCAGCAGGAAGGAAAATAACAGATTGTAAATAACGCAAACCCAATATAATGTGAAAGATACACATCTCAGTATTTACATTTTGCTACTGCATCAGTTTTATTGTAAACACGTTCACAGCAGTACAAGAAACTAACTGACCCTTGTACTGATGCAAGAAAGCTTCCTGTAGTTAGCTGGTTAATGTTGTATATGCAAAGGAAATCATGGCAATAATAAAATACGCATATGCATAGCTTCAAAGAGGGACATTGATCCTGACTGGAATCTCAGTTACATTGGTGTAAATCAGAAGTAACTTTGTTGAAATCACTGGAGTTGGAATGCTGTAAGACGAGTACAGTATAAGTGAGATCAGAATCAGGTACACTTTGAGGAAGTTTTTGTGACTATTACCCACGATAATTACAGATTTTATGGCAAGTCAATGGAGCTATGACAATTTATATCAGCTGTGGATCCGCCCCTGTATCATGCATTTTTTTGTGATCACTTAGTGCATTTGTGGTTATGGTTTGGCTTTGATTTGATCTAGACTTCAGAGATTTAAAAGGGGGTAATAGAGAAGAAGCTTCCTGAAATTCCTTGGCTACAAAGTAATAACAAAGTGTATCCAAACAGCAGTTACAATTTGCTACCCACGCAGCCACACGAATAAAAAGGCTTGCATTGTCGCGTAAAGAGCAGGCAGCTCCAGCTGCGTCCATTGCATACCTAACAAGTAGCCCGACATTAACAGGCAAAAAACATATGATAAATACACTCAGGTTCATACAGACAATCCAGAGAGCCTTCTGGATTGATGTTTCCTCAGGTGGACTCGTGTTCTTCTTCATCTTCAGACACTGGATGACTTGAATAGAACAAAAACTCAGTATTATTAGTGGTATAAAAAAACACAAAATACCTGACAACAGTGTAGTTAGTGCAGGTTCACCAGAAGTTTTCTGAAAGCACTTTTCTTTAGTAAATCGTGGGTTGAAGCATGCATAAATGATTATTATAATCCAAAGAAATCCGCAGCTAACAGCTGCCTTCAGTGGGGACCTGAAACTCTTTGCTTTCAGGGGGTACTTAATTGCAATGAATCGGTCGACTGCTATAAGGGTGATGATATAAATGCTTACAGGCATGTTTGTAAAATATATAGTCTGTATGACATAGCACAGTTTATCTATGGGATGTCCAGTCCTGTAAAAATACACAATGAAAGGCAACGTGAAGAGCAGAAAACAGTCTGCAATAACCAAGTTGATCATGTACACTCTGGTTTCTGTCCATTTTTTCAGCTTGCAGCAGAATACCAGGAAGGCAATGACATTAAATATAACTCCAAAAAAGACAACTGGGATGTAAATAATCAATTGTAAAAGGTTAAGATTTTCTTGCACTGTGACGCTGATGTTGCCGCAGTTCATCCTGATAAGTAGTTACTGCAATGAAAGAATTAAGAGCTGTGAAATACAACAGAACACACTGGTGATTAATTTACAACTTATTTATTCTTCTAATGTTCACATCTTGTAGGGGCCTAAAATCCCTTAGACATCTAAGTTTCTGCCACAAAGCTGCCTCAGCCCTGACACCACTGCACAGCTAACATGCTGCTTGGAGGCCTTGAAGCAGAATTTTCAAACTAGGCAGGGGAACATGCTGTCGTGTCAGCAGGGCCCAATCCTGTTGGTGTGCTCTGAGCATGCTTGAGCCTGGATACCTGGCAGACCCTGCAGGAGGAGGGCCAGAGATATAGGCTACCAATTGGTGTGTGGGCAGGCGGGAGTGGGGGGCAGCAAAGCAATCACACAAAACAACTGGGGGCACAGGGAAACGCCGGTCGAGTGTGAGAGAGGTAATGAGCATTACCAGGAGGCAGAGAGTGAGAGAGACAATTTCAGCTGCTAGGGCATGGGTTACTGAAGAGGCTGACCTGGCATAGGTGCCTAACCCTAGATGAGCGTCTGTGGCTGAGCATCCTGAGTGGCAGGAGGTGCCTATCTGTGGCTTGTCAGGCAGGTGCACCATGTCAGCCTCTTAGGCCCCTCTTCCTGTCCCTTTCCTCAGCATTTAATTCCTGGCTGGCTTTTAGACAGCTCCCTGCTCAGCTTGCTGGCTTCTAAGGATCCCTTTCTTAGGTGCCTCGCTCTGCTGTCCAGACATTGTCCAGATCCAGAGAGAATTAGTAATTTAGATTGCAGTCTTTATATGATGCCAGCACTCCAAAGCCAGGTAATCATGGCCTATAAAAATTGAGGACCAAATCGCCTTACAGTTTTCATTCATTTCCCAGGTAAAACTCCTAACTGCAATCAATGGGTTTGATTCTCAGTTATGCCAAGGCTCCTTTACAGTGTTCTGGCAGTGTAAAGGGCCTTAATACTAATGCAAATGTAATTTGGTGCCCACTTTGAGCCCCTTTACACTGCCAGAGTGGTACAAAGGGGCCTTAGTGTAAATGAGACTCAGGCCTCAAGTATTTTTCTACTTAGGTTCTGGTGAAAGCGGAGATGTGCATGTCTTTATCTGTACTCCAATAAAGCCTGAGGCACATCCCTTGGCCCGCACCGCTTCCCGCAGCCCCCATCAGCCTGGAGCGGCGAACCGTTGCCAGTGGGAGCCGCGATTGGCCGAACCTGGGGACACGGCAGGTAAACAAACCAACTTGACCCGCCAGGGGCTTTCCCTGAACAAGCGGCGACCCTAGTTTGAGAACCACTGAGTTAGAGCAAAGCAATTTTTAGTGGCCAAGATATAGGGCCAGACCCACCACCCACCACAGTCAGTCTGGAGACTCCCATTGGCTTCAGAATCATTGTTGGACCAGGCATTGCATAACACTAATAGTATATCAGTTTGTTGTCAACATTTACAATCCCAAATCTCAACTGTTCATGATATTCCTAAAATTAGCATTTTTAGTATTTTAGGGGGGGGATTTTCAAAAGAGCCAAAGGAAATCAGATGACATACTTCCATTGAAAGTCAATCAGTTTTGTCTGCCTAACTCCCTTTGGCTCTTTTGAAAATCCCAGCCTGCATTATTATTGTTCATTATTTTCACTGGGGTAGCACTGAGAAACGACAGCTCCATAATCCATAGGCACTGATTAGACACACAGTGAAAAGAGGATCCTTGTCCCCAGTGAACTAACAGTCTCCGCCTCCATTTCTCCATCTATAATATAGGGGTAGTCACCCTTACTCACCTCGCTGAGTGTTGCAAGATTAAACTAATTTATGGTTTTAAAATGCTTTAAAATCCCAATTCAGAAGATGCTATAGAAGTGCAAAGTATCACATAATTATGATCAATAATAAGAATGATGTGTTTTGTCTCTCACTACAAACAGCAAATATAATCTAAAACAGAGTGATTCAATGCATGGGAGAACAAGCACACAGAAAGTAACAAAAGTTAGAGTAAAAGTAGGTGGAGAGAAAACCTGCAGAAAGACAGCAGCATTTGAAAAAGTGCCATCAAAGGTATATGAAAGTAGAATTTTTAGCGTGCTGACCTAACTGCTGATTAATAGCCATTTTAACCTTAAAACTAAAAAGGAGTAACCTGCCTACTAATGATTGAGAAGCCTCACTGTGGCCCAAGTCTACATTTACTAGTGCAAATTGCATAAGAATGAAGAATTAAAAGTTACCTGCTTCTTTGTAGCTCACTGCACAATTAATTTACTCCACAAGAAAAGCTTTGGTTCAGCACAAATTAGCTTATCTGAGTGCCATGGAGTACATTTAATAGACTCAGATTTTGTTCCACTTGATGCTGCTTATTGTTCAGGGCACAAGTCCAATGACTCTTTCATCACTAGCTCTGAAGTAAAAAAGCACAATGACCAAATCTCCTCCTGTTCCTCCAGACCGTCGGGTATGTTTCATGATTAAACTTCCTTTTTAGTGACAGATGTTTCTCTGGTGCCTCCTACTTATTCCATTACATCAGTGCAACCCCCTACAGCAGTGCCTCTCAAGCTATCCGATGTGGGGGACCGGCATTTTTTCCCCCAATGTGCATGCAGACCTGCAGTCGATGAGTAGCTACCACTTTGAGTAGCACCGCTCTACTGTACAGTTTTCCCCCAGCAAGGAACTGATATTGAATATTCACAGTCATCAACTCAAATTAGTAATTTGTGGAAGGAAAACTATAATGTTTTCTAATTGGTTTTGCAGCAGGAGCAAGTCCTACACTGACAGCAGTGGAAAACAAAACTTTTTATTTAGCCACAGAACAAGCAGTCAGTCAGCAAGCAGTTCAATGCCTACTAACATTCCTGAGCTGGATTATTATTGGCTGGGCACTTCAGAAACCCAGAAGCAAGGGCAGCAGAACGAGGTTGCATATGGGGGAAGCAATGTCCTGTTTCTCCTTGGTCTGGCTGTTGTCAGTAAGGGTGTCTGTGATGGGGCACACAACTCACCACTAATCTGGTGCCTCCTCCTGGCTGCTCTAGGGATTAGTTCACCAGATTGATGCTCATTTCCGCCGTTGCATGCCGCCACTCCGTCTCTCTCTCTCTCTGGTCTGCAGCCCCTCTTTCATTCCAGGAACCGCTACGTCCTCTTCATGACCTTCCAGCCAGGTCACTCAGTGTTCCCCCCTTCCGGGGTATATCAAAGTCTTTCCTTCAGTAGTCCTAGGCAGGCTTCCCATTCACTGCCTCAGGTGCCACTCCTTCAGTGGCTGGTGGGGGAACCCAAGCCCACCCTCTACTCTGGGGGTCCAGTTCAGGGACCC
The DNA here is from genome assembly GCF_015237465.2 of Chelonia mydas. Classification (NCBI taxonomy): domain Eukaryota; kingdom Metazoa; phylum Chordata; order Testudines; family Cheloniidae; genus Chelonia; species Chelonia mydas. Next base: position 42,130,875 of record NC_057855.1, read on the forward strand.
TCAACCCAGCAGTTCTGGGCTTCCCCTCTTCTGCCCTCACTGCTCCTTCTTCTTTCAGCTCCTGGCTTCCCTCCTCCCTGGGAGTGACTGCAGCCTATAAATTTCTGCAGCCACTAAAGACGCCTCCCTCTTTTCAGGGAGTGTCTGCCCCTTCCCAGCAGCAGTCCCGGTCTGTTGCCAGCTTCCTGGTTTTATTCTGCCTATTCGTGTACTGCTGAAACTGAAATCAATTCCCTGGCTCTTCCTTCAGGTGCAGCCTGTGGAATTAATAGGCCTACCTGGCTACCTTAACCCCTTCCAGTTCTCTGTGGGGTGGACACTCCTTCACAGTGTCAATTATGATAGTGCTACTTTTCTCTGATAAGTGGACTGAAATTACCAACTCTTTCCATATAGGACACTGAAAAGCCAATAGATGGTATGTTATGGTCACTACCCACTTCAGGTGATGTTGAGCCAATGATACGAAGGTGAAGGCTATGTCTCAATTACATCTGAGCCATCCCGTTCCCCATATACCTTTTTAAAATGTTCCCAAGTATTTGTTTATATTCTTTGTGGTGCTCATCTGAAGAGATCGTGGTTAGGATTTTATTTTAGGTTCTCTGCCTTGGAGAGTTGGGCAGATCGAACTAAGGAATCATAATTACTCACAAGTTTTGGAATTGCATTCACAAATTAGTGAAACATATGCCCACAGTTGCACACCTACAGCTTTAACAGTCAGATCTGGCGTAAACTTGTATTACACTAGTAAAGTCAAGAGAGCTTTGCTGAAGACTTGGCCCTAAAGTGTAAGGGTCTGATCACTCCCTGGAAGGACTCTCATTGACTTCAGTGGGCATTGGCTTGGGCCCAAATACTTTAGGAGTGTAAAGGAACTCAAAGATGTTTATCCCCTGTATCAATTGGTCTTTACGCTTTCAAAAATGTGAGCCATCACATTGCTGACATTTATTATTTATGTGGATTTATACATCCAGTCTATGTAACTGACATCTTATTGTAACTGCCACCTTTCTCTTGCTTGTTGTATCTTGGCTTAAATTCGATCGTCAGAGTTTTGGGTCAGGACTGTGACTTCCTCTGCAGTTGTTCAGCACCCAGTACAATTGGGGACTCTGTGTACTACTGTAATTAATAAATAATAATTGTCAACAGTAATTATTATATTTATTAATTATTATTAAGTTCCAACAGGTAGTGACCATTATTCATGGCTTGCATCCATATAATCACTTCATCACCAGTAAATCTGGCATGTCTGAATTGCACAATTTAGGTTGGATATTAGGAAAAACTTTTTCACTAGGAGGGTGGTGAAACACTGGAATGCGTTACCTAGGGAGGTGGTGGAATCTCCTTCCTTAGAAGTTTTTAAGGTCAGGCTTGACAAAGCCCTGGCTGGAATGATTTAGTTGGGGATTGGTCCTGCTTTGAGCAGGGGGTTGGACTAGATGACCTCCTGAGGTCCCTTCCAACCCTGATATTCTATGATTCTATGATTCACAATGTGATATTCATAAAACGAGCTCCTCAGATTTATCTGGTATGTTTCAGCTTAAGACTTCCTCTTTGGTGTCATGTTTCTCTGGTGCCCTCCACTGAGTCTATTACATCAGTGCAATCTTTTGCATTATGTTTTGGTTCCAGTCTGCATTTCACCAAGGAAGGAAGTTATGAACCTTGGCTAGGGCCAAAGTGCACAGAACACAAGTCAGGCAGATTGCTGTAAAGATGGTTTGTAACTCATCCTTGCAGTCCCCCAGGGCCGGATGCAGGGACTTTAGGGGCTGCAGCCCAGGGCCTTGGGCTAAGGGGGTCCTGCAGGCCCGCGGCGGCCCGCTGCTTCTTTTCATCCAGCCCGTGGCAAGTCTCTACACTGCGTGCTGGACACGGGTCCCTGAGCGTCGGCATCCCCACCACCCCGCAGGGCTGGAGCCGAAAGTGCCGGGTCGCCAGCATGCCCCTGTGGCCCCTAGGTGAGGGAAGTTCAGGGAATCTCTGCATGCTACCCCTACCCCCAGTGCCGGTTCTGCAGCTCCCATTGGCCAGGAACCATGGCCAATGGGAGCTGTGGGGGCGGGCACGGGCAGCATGCACTGCACAGAGAGGCCTGTCCCCTAGGGGCTGAACATGCCAGCCACCTCAAGGAGGAGAGCAGCGTGGAGCCAGAGCAGGCAGGGATCCTGCCTTAGCCCCACTGTGCCGCCAACCAGGAGCTGCCCGAGGTTCGTGCACCCTGCACCCAGCCCCCTTCCCCAGCCCAGTGCCCTCTCCTGCACCCAAACCCCTACCTGCACCCTAACCCTGTCCCAGCCCTGAGCCCTCTCCTGCACCCAAACTCCCACCCATAGCCTGCATCACAAACCTTCTGCCACACCCCAACCCCCTGTCCCATTCCTGGCCCCACCCCCCCAGTTGGAGCTGCACCCTCTCTCACACACCAATCCCCTGCCCCAGCCCTGAGCCTGCTCCTGCACTCCAAAACCCCAGGGGCCCCACAAAATCTAATAGCCCCGGGCCCACAGGAGTGTTAATCTGGCCCTGGCAGTCCTGTGATCTTAGTGCTTCTCTGTGTAGTGCTGGACCCTCTGTGACATATTAGAGCAGCCTTGCTGATCACTCTAATGTACTCTGGGATGCTGCAACCACAGGGTACCAAAAAAAAAAACCCAACAAACCAGCCAAAGGCCAGGGTGGCATTAAGTTGGCCACATCCCTTTCCTCTGTCTTCTCTTGCTTTTCTCATCTGTGCCAGGGATGGGGAATGACGCAAGAGTCCTATGCTGATTATGTCATTGGCAGATCAATCCTCCCTAGCCAGTTAAACCATCATTTTGGCCAGATTATGCTAGTGGTGTGGTGCAAAAAAACTGCACCAGGCTGAAAATTCTGGCCCTACATGTAGCCTATTCAGACTTCAAAGGTAGAGGAAAAAGTTTTGTAATTAGTACAAATACATTTTAAACTGAGGCAACAGGAGGTTAAGTGATTTGTCTAATGTTACATAGAAAGCTTGTACCAGGACTGGGAACAGAACTCTGATCTTACACCCAGGCTTAATGTCACGCAGGTACTTGGTAGCAGAGTGGAGAACAAAATTCTGATCTCCCACAAAGTTTGTATTAGGGCTGAGAAGAGAACCCTGCTCTGCCACGGGGTGCACCACTCACTGCTTGTGTGGCACCTCCTTTTGGTCATTCTGGGGATTGCATGCCATCACACCGTCTCTGCAGCTCCTCTCTCATCCAGGGAATTGCAACGTCCTCTTCATGACTCAGCCCTCCGGCTAGGTCACTCAGCGTTTCTCCCCTTTCGGGGTACAGTCCTTCAAATCGTCTCTCACTCCCACAGTGACTCAGGCAGTCTCCCCGTTCACTGCTCTGCCAGTGCCACTTCCCCAGTGGCAGGTAGGGGAACCTGGGCCCTCTGCTACCCTGGGTTCCAGTCCAGGGACCTTCAACCCAGAAATCTGGGGCTTTCCTCTCCCAGTCCTCACTGTTCCTTCCCTGAACTGCTTCCTAGAACTCCTGATTCCCCTCCTTCCCCTGGGTGTACCAGGTCCAAACCCTCTTCTCAGGGAGTGACTGCCTTTCCCAGCAGCAACCCTTGTCTGTTTCCAGCTTCCTAGCTTTATAGGCCCCGTCTATTCCTGCATAGCTGAATCTACTTGCAATTAATTCCCTGCTCACTGGCACTCCCTCCAGGTGCAGCCTGTGGAGGTAATAGGGCTACCTGGCCACCTAGCCCCTTCCAGTCCTGTGTGGGGTGGGCACCACATCACAGGGTCTCTTTCCTATGTTGGGGGGTGTGGGCCCTGGGACCGGGCTGGGGAGTTTGGGGTGTAGGAGGGTGCTCTGGGCTGGGACCGAGGGGTTCAGAGGGGGATCAGGGCTGGGGCAGGGGTGCAGGAAGGGGTGCAGGTTCCAGCTGCGGGTGAGGGTACATAATGCTTGCTAATACTCCTTTCTCCCATATCTATAGCATTAATGATCTCTGAATTTCTCTCAAAACTTCAACAAAAGAAAATGTATCTGTATTCTTCTCTCAATTTAACGCAATCCTGTTAAATTAAATTGACAGAAGGAAGCTGAATTCTTTTCATTTATATTCATGACAGAAAGATAGCAAATAGAAGATGTCAAGCTGGAAAAGTTCATGCATCAATGTTTGCACTACAGTACAGTCACAGCAGTTACTTGTTTAATGCTGTGTATACACAGGAAACATGTTAAAATTAACAACAGCATGGTATGTGGTGATTTTATTTTCATAGATTAAACACAGCTATGAATATTCCACGCTTGATAAGCCCATTGCTTCTCTTATTACTTCTGGCTTTGGTGTTGCAATATTTTTATACCAGCATTTCGACTGACCTCAACTGAGAGGTGGGGGTTTGCTTTGTCTCAGAGTGATGAGATTTGGGCTTATGAAAGAAAGAAGCTTCTTGAAATTCCTTGGCCACAAAATAGTAGCAAATGGCATCCATGCAGCAGTTAGAATTTGCTATACATGTGGAAACAGTAATAAAAGTTCTAATCTTCTGGATTGCAAGACAGTTAACTAAATTTTTTTCCATCACAAACCTAGCAAGCATCCCAATTTGGACAGGTAAAAAGCACACTATAAATACAATCATATTTGCAGAAACAATATAGATAGCTTTCTCGATTAGCTTATTTTTGTGTGAATTGGTGATAATCTTTTTTTTAAGACTCCCGATGATGTGCATGGAACAAAAGCACACTATTATTAGTGGAATTAAAAAAATGAAGATGAAGAGATATAGAAAACTGGTTGATGGTTTTGTGGAAAGCTTTTGAAAGCACAAACGTTCGTTTCTCCTTTGTTTTATGATCAGACCAGTTATCGTTGATACCCAAAGAAGCCCACAGATAAGAGCAGCCTTCCATGGTGACCTTAAACTTTTTGCCTTCAGAGGAAACTTTATGGCAATGTATCGGTCGACCGAGATGACAGTGATAATGTAGATGCTCATGGACATATTTATTAAATATATAGACTGTATAGTTAAGCACAGCGTGTCACGATGCCAGTCATTCCAGAGGAAGTAAATTGTGAAAGGCAAGGTGCAGACTACAGAACAGTCTGCAATGACCAAGTTGATCATGTACACCCTGGTTTCTGTCCATTTTTTCAGTTTGCAGCAGAACACCCACAAGGCAAGGACATTAAATATGGCTCCAAAAGGGAAAATTGTGGCATAAATAATGACTTGAACGAGCTGAACATTGTAACTCAATTTTAGACTGTTGTTGCAGTTTGTTGAGTTTGTCATTACGATGCACCTCTGCTATAGAACGAGGTTTCAAAGACCTGAAATATAACAAACATGATTCTTTTCATTAAAAACAAAAACTCATCTCTTATTTGACCCACTGCATCCCCTTGCCAAATTGTCTGATAAACATTCCCTATAAGATTTCCCCTCCCAATAAGGCAGCAATGGCCTCCCTACATTTCCCTCGTCCCTCAACAGCCCCATGACTGAATCAGAGTGCATAAAAATCAATGATTAAAAAAGTTGGATTTTAAAAAAAATATTTTAAAGTTTAAGTTATATGGTTTTATTTTTAAAAATAAACCTATTAAAATTAAATTTAAATTTATGAGAACCTATGCCTAGGCCTACATTTAGCATAATTTTATACCATAGTATAGTAAATTTAAATTAGTATATTTTTTATTTTAAATTTAGTATAATTTTATACTATACCGGGGTGGGCAAACTTTTTGGCCCAAGGGCCACATCTGGGTATAGAAATTGTATGGCAAGCCATGAATGCTCACAAAATTCGTGTAGGGGTGTGGGAGGGGGTGAGGACTCTGGCTGGGGGTGTGGGCTCTGGGGTGGAGCCAGAAATGAAGAGTTCAGGTTGAGGGAGGGGACTCCGGGCTGGGGTGGAGAGGGTGGGGTGTGTGTGTGTGCGGGTGAGGGCTCCGGCTGAGGGTACAGGCTCTGGGGCGGGGCTGGGGATGAGAGGTTTGGGGTGCAGGAGGGTGCTCTGGGCTGGGATGGAGGGGTTTGTAGGGCGGGAGGAAGATCACGGCTGGGGAAGGGGGGTTGGGGCACTAGGGGAGGCTCAGGGGTGCAGGCTCTGGGCGGTGCTTACCTCAAGCGGCTCCCGGAAGCAGCCACATGTCCCCTCTCCAGCTCCTACGCGGAGGCGTGGCCAGGCGGCTTTGCTGCACATTGCCCTGTCCGCAGGCACTGCCCCTGCAGTTCCCATTGGCCATAGTTCCCGGCCAATGGAAGTTGCGGGGGCGGTGCTTGGGGTGGGGCCAGCGTGCAGAGCGGAGCGCCCTGGCTGCCCCTACTCATAGGAGCCAGAGAGGGGCCATGCCGCTGCTTCTGGGAGCCACACAGAGCGGCCCCCAACCCTGCGCCCGGCTGGAGCACCAGAGCGGGACAAGCACCAGACCCTGCTCCCCCGTGGGAGTTCGAGGGCCAGATTAAAACAGCTGGTGGGCCGGATCTGGCCCACAGGCCGTAGTTTGCCCATCCAGTACTATACCATAGTAAATTTAAATTAAATAAAAAAAAGATTCAAGTAGCACATGTTTGCTGCTGAAGTTTTAAAGAAAATGAAAGCATGAATTGGTGGATTAAGCCCCTGGACCCGGGTATGTTGAAATGCTAAATCAGCTTTGGACAGTAACAGCCTCTTCTGCAGGTTCCGAGAGAATAATTTTCTTCGTTTCAGTTTAATCAACTAGTTCAGTTCATTGCCTAGTTCATTCAAAATTGAGAAAGTGATTGGGAGTTGAAAAAAGCAGGAAAGCTTGTTTTCCTCCTCTAACCTATCAATAAAAATGAGGCATGAGAGGATGAGATCTACTAATTCTGAAACCTTGAAGGATGTGGTGACCAGAAACAATCCATTCAAAATTCACTGACTGCAGATAATTCTTCCTTTGTTTAATAAATCAGTGAGTTTTAAATGCAAAACATGTTTGGGCAAAAAAATTTTTTCTTATTGCTCCAGCACACAAAGTAGTTTTATGTAACTAGTAAAAACAAATTTTAAAATGCTGTTTTTCTGCAATTTTAATTGGTTTCCAATTTGCTTCCAAATGCAGCATGACACAAATCACAAATCAGAAGTTGATCATCTCGTCAATAAGAAATGAATCATTCACCATTTTAAAACATAAAAGAATGTAACAATAAAACTCAGAATTATGCTAAACTATGCTTAAATAAATGTGTATAATTATAGTGTTTTCGCCTGTTTAGCAAAACAAAGTACCAAATTATATCAACAATGAGACTCAAGCTTTCTTTAGGAGAGTAACTCAGTACAAATGCAAAACAAGATTAAAAATTGATTATTTAAATCAAGGTTTTCTGTTTGCTGACTTTAAATCATGTTTAAAATCAGTGATCTAAATCACTGATTTAAATCAATCCATCCTACTCCTACTACCTTGGATATTGGCAGGACTCTATTCTGAATTTTGCATATGGTCCCTCTCTTTCATTGAAATTTTGCTTTTGTGCTTTTCTGGAGGAGGTCCCCAAAAGCAGTGGTTCTCAAACTAGGGCCGCTGCTTGTTCAGGGAAAGCCTCTGGCGGGCCAGGCCGGTTTGTTTACCTGCTGTATCCGCAGGTTCGGCTGATCGCAGCTCCCAATGGCCTCGGTTTGCCGCTCCAGGCCAATGGGGGCTGCAGGAAGGGCGGCCAACACAACCCTCTGCCCGTGCCACTTCCTGCAGCCCCCATCGGCCTGGAGCGGCGAACCGTGGCAAGTGGGAGCCATGATCGGCCGAACCTGCGGATGCGGCAGGTAAACAAAGCAGCCGGCCCACCAGGGGCTTTCCCTGAACAAGCGGCGGCCCTAGTTTGAGAACCACTGCCCTAAAGCTTACCTTATCATGCAAAGCAAGTGTTTTTAGAGCTATTTGTCTGATAACATCAGGATGTTTACTATAGATCTGCAGTCACATAATGCAGTAGAACCTCACTGATATACATTAAATAATACTAGACCCATTGCAAATTAACAAGTAATGAATGTTGAGGGGAGGAAGTCAGTACATGTGACATGGTTCCCTCTAATTTCACAAAAAGTGACTTTACTCTTGAAGCAGAGTATCTGCGGTTCCCCCCCTCCCCCCGCTGGAGTCATTGCAGCGAAGAGGAAGGCAGCAAGGGTATGTTTACACTGCAAAGAAAAACACACCCTGCAAAGTCCGAGCACCTGGGCTCCAGCCTGGAAGTCTACATAGCAATGAAACAGCTCCACAGTCCAAGCCCTGTGAGCCTGAGTTGGCTGCCATGGGCCAGATGCGGATTTTTCTTTGCTGTGTAGACATACTCTGAGTGGCTTCAGAATAGGTCATTTAGTGCAAACATGACAGGCCTCAACCCTGCTAATTTCCTCTTTAACAAGTGGCTATTAGTGAAGCCAACACTTCCTGTGGGGCTCTGGGGCTGGGCTAAATGCTGAAGGTCTGGAGGGATCTAACAGGCATAACTGCTATGCTGACGTTGGAGGGTAAGCTGTCCAAGAGAAGGCAGATTTATCTGTACTAGATACCACCACCGCCCTCCTGGGTGGTAGCTTGCCTCAGAGTCTGGCCAGGGCAACATACAATGCCGAGCAGCCCAGACATGAACTGGGACAGCAGCGGTCAGATATTTTTTAGTAGGACCAGTCCGTGCCCTAGGGGACAGCAGTTTCCCATTGCTCTGGCGTTACTCTCATTCAATATACTGGGCAAGGTCCTGCAGCTGATGAGGCAGATGATCAGGGTGGAACACCTATTGTCCTCCTACAAAGCCTGGGGATGCAGCAGGCTCCAAAGAAAGGAGCCTGTCAAAGAGGCACAGTAGGGCCCTTGCCCATAACTAGAGGCTTCTAGGTGCTATGATAAATAGGCTGTAACTTTAAGTGGAGTTTGGACCAGCTGGAGAAAGGGAAGTGAGTTTGAGGCAGAAGGGATAATGGTTATTACTGCACAGAAGACAGCCTGTTTCTCATCAGAGTATTCAGGGCTTTACTGATTCTCATGACACTATGATGACAAGGGACCTAAAATAGACATGCCACCGCAAGGTTAACATAGCCAAACTGCACATAAAACCAGCCTCACTACATATAGATGCTACGGTGGCTGAAAATTTCTCTGCTGTGGGCAGCACAAGAGGGCTGGAATGGGGGTCAAGGATTTGGCTCTGAAGGTGGATGTGACAGACGGAAAGAGCAAACCTGCCACATAGAGTGAGTGTGAGGGGATCTATGAGGAGAAGAGACAGGGAGGGAAAAGGGACAGACAGTGGCAAGTGGGAGGGGAGAGAAGAAAGAAAAATAGAAGACAAAAGCATAGAAAATATCATTGAGAAATGGGCAGCAATTTTTCACCTTCTGGTGGCCCCTTCCTCTTCCAATACCTTCTGTTCATACCTCCCTGACCTCCACTAATAGAGCCCTGCCCCATGAGACAAACATTCTGTTTTTCACACCTGGTCAGCCTGTAGATAAGCACATTTCATTTGTAAATAGAAAGACCGTCTCCAATGACCATCAACATTTCAAGAGCTGCTTGAGTTTGAGTTGCTGCAAAAGTCTGATCATTTGAGATGGTCTTTATATCTCACCAGGGTTTTGGAGTATGATTTGTCAAAAGAGAAATCCTAGTCAAAGCAGGAGACAATCTTATACCTGACTAGAGCTATGGGAGGTTAGATACTATATACCAGGTTCACCTGGGGAGCAGTTTATGGAGCGTTTACAGACTGACCATGAGTGCATCATTGTAAAAGGCTCAGGCATTTGACAATCTAAGTAACAGCACAGCAGGTCTGAGTGATGTTCAAAGAGCTATGCCGCGCACTTTTGACAAAATTATTATTCATAGCCCCAAATCCTCTCTTCCAGATGAAGTTATTTTCAGAATAAAATCGCAGTTTGACCTGAAACAAGCTGATTTAACACTGGCAGGATTATAATTGAGTGACTCATTCTTAATGAATAATTTCAGCAACAAATGTCACTTCCTTATTTTGTTCATAAAATGTCCACCAGCAGCCTGACATGTTCTCCAGCTGTATTCATTATTCAATATTATCAGACAAATGATTCATTAATTCTTTTTCCTTTCTTGGTTGCTATTAAAAAATGAAATTCCAAATCTGAAGTATGTTGCAGTGGTGTTATTGGTCACATACTATTGCTTTGCTCCCTCATTGCATAAGTGTAAATTTTGCAGTCAGGTTATGGTCTGCATGCTCAGAAAGTGAAGGTAAAATTTATACTTCATGAATATTTCATTGTTTTACTTTCTGCTAGTAAAACTGGATTGCTGGAATAGTCCAGGTAAGCAAACATAAAAGGGGAGCAAACATGGCTGAAGCCTATTCACCTAAAAATGCTATTGAGAGATACCAGGTGGAAAATGGTTTTCCTTTGAGATTTTGAATTTTTTTACCATTTTGTTTCAATTTTGACCTTTCAAAAATTGGTTAACCTTTTTTTGTTATGTACAAATTAACTAAAATTTTGAAATGTAAAGTAATGTAAAATTTTTAAAAAATGAAAATTTCTGTTTCAAAACACATTTTGTCAGAAAATCCCCAACCAACTGTACTATTGAATACTGATAGTAAATTGTGTGTGATATTCTCCCAGTCATCACACCTGGAAGACACTTGAGACTAAAAGCACACAGAATAAAATTACAGGAAGAAACAAAGTACATTAAGTCAAAACTCCCGAGATGTCTGACCAGTGTAATATAATTCAAAGAGTTAGTTGATTGCTGCCTGTTTATTACACTGATTACACAAACATCTTAAAAACAAGTTGTATCTACCCTCCCATATATCTAGTTTCTGACAGTAATGAGAAGCAAGGAAATAAACTGCAGTGCAAAAATGAAAACAAAGTAAAAATAATCATGAATGAATGAAAGTTACCTGTTGGCTTAGCTTCCACAAAACAATTATCACTTCACTCCACAATAAAAGCTTCAACACAACAATTAATAGACTCAGACTTTGTTCCAGCTGACATCACCTGGTACTCAGAGCACCAAAAAAAATCTCATGGTTGCTTAATGGCTCTGTCCTCTCTGGAGTGAGAAAGCCTCATTGGCTTGCTCAGTATTTCTAAGAGCATTGCATCTTCCTCAAGAATTGAATTTGCATCTTCCTGTTCATCTTTGTAGAGTGGCCTCTGCTGATGGCTTAGCAGTAATTCCTCTTATGATTCAACTTGACTTATTGGACAAGGAAGCAGTGGATGGATGCGGTTTTCAAAAGCACCTCAGTGTTTTTTAGAAAAAGAGGCCAATCATGGTTTAAAACAATATGGGAAGTTGTGGTTAGAGAAGAATTAACGTATTTACACATTTTGGAAAATATCATAGAATATCAGGATTGGAAGGGACCTCAGGAGGTCATCTAGTCCAACCCCTGGCTCAAAGGCAGACCAATCCCCAACTAAATCATCCCAGCCAGAGCTTTGTCAAGCCTGACCTTAAAAACCTCTAAGGAAGGAGATTCCACCACCTCCCTAGGTAACCCATTCCAGTGGTTCACCACCCTCCTAGTGAAAAAGTTTTTCCTAATATCCAACCTAAACCTCCCCCACTGCAACTTGACATCATTACTCCTTGTTCTGTCATCTGGTACCACTGAGAACAGTCTAGATCCATCATAGAATCATAGAATCTCAGGGTTGGAAGGGACCTCAGGAGGTCATCTAGTCCAACCCCCTGCTCAAAGCAGGACCAATCCCCAATTTTCACCCCAGATCCCTAAATGGCCCCCTCAAGGATTGAACTCACAACCCTGGGTTTAGCAGGCCAATGCTCAAACCACTGAGCTATCCCTCCCCCATCCTCCTTGGAACACCCTTTCAGCTAGTTGAAAGCAGCTATCAAATCCCACCCTCATTCTTCTCTTCTGCAGACTAAATAATCTGTCTATGACAAATAGTAGACAGAAAAATAGATAGAGGGATACTTAGATATTTGGTTACCTTTTATTCAATACTCAAAGTACAGTAAAAACATTTTTATCCAGCAAGTTGAGGGAATGGGGGGTGCCAGTAAGTGACAAATTCCATTTAACTAAGAGGGAGGGAGTTTGGGTGAAGGGGGGGTGCAGGGCTGGGCTTTGGGGCACAGGAGGGGGCGTGGGGAGTGGGCTCTGGGAGGAAGTTTGGGTGTGGGATGAGGCTCAGGGCAGGGGCATGGGAGGGGTTTTGAGATGCCGGATCCAGGGGGTGCTCACCTCGGGCGGCTCCCCACAAGTAGTGACCTGTCCCTGCTGCTCCTAGGCCAAGGCGCTGCAAGCAACTCTGTGCGCTGCCCCCGCCTTACCCGGGTGCTGGCTCTGCAGCTTCAATTGGCCGGGAACCGCGGCCAGTGGGAACTGTGGGGGCGGTGCCTGTGGGTGGAAGCAGCGCGCAGAGCTGCCTGCTGCGCCTCTGTCGCCTAGGAGCACCATGGACCTGTTGCCGCTTGCAGGGAGCTGCCCGAGGTGAGCGCCCCCTGCACCCAGCACCCCGAAACCTGTCCCGTGCCCCCTCCCGCACCCAAACTCCCTCCCAGAGCCCATGCCCCACACCCCATCCCACACCCCAGCCCCCAGCGCCACACCTCTTCCCACACTCTGAACCCCTCGTGGCTGTTCCTCTGCCTAGGGACAGCAGGGACATGTCACTGCTTCTGGGGAGCCACACAGAGCCAGGTAGGGAGTCTGCCGGCCCCACACCAGTCAGACTATCAACCAGACTTTCTATGAAGATTAGCAATGCTGATTTATAGAGCTTTCCTGTTGGTATAAGGCTGGATAGCACAGCTTTTACTGCACATTCACCTGCAAAACAAACAAATACAGCACACCTGTTCATTTTTATTATTATTAACATTTGATAGCCATACCTGGTCTGTTAAACATGTGCATACAAAGATTGACTCAATTTAATAAAATCATTAAAAACAACATGGATGTTACCACATTATAGAGTGAGCATCAATACATCTTTGTTAAATAGGAAGATCTGCAGACCATATTCCTGTATAATCTCTCTTTAAACAAAAACTAACTTGTAATGATTGCTTTGTTTCTGATATTTACATGGTAAGGATTTGTAAACTTGTTAAAACTTCCTCAATAAATAGTGAAAGAAAGAAAGACACACTTTTCAATTGGATTTATTCTCCTGATTCACTTATGGGTGTTTGAAAATCCTACCCTGTATCTAGCATCAATTAAACAAAGTCTTCAAATGCATTGATTTTTTTTTTTAAAGCAGACTCGGTGCTGTATCCATAAAGGCCCGTAGGCATCTTAATTGCCACTTTAGGTGCTGTTGAGATCCTCAAAACTCCTGCTCACCTGAGACCTAACCCTGGAAGCCTAAATTCCCTTGGCGCCTGAATTTCTACCAGTAAAGTCTCCTAGGCACCGAGGTTTCCGATGGTAGGCTTGCACCAAACTGCTTAAACCTTGATGACACCGAGCTGTTTGGTGCCAGAGCTCATGCCTAAGCCTCAGTGGGATTCTTCAACCTACACGTTTCCCCACCTATCTCACCTGCAGGGTCTGAACATGTCTAACCTGCACAAATGACAGCCAAGGAAGACCAGAGCAGGAATTTTGGGAGTGGGACAGCATATTTGTTCCTCAGAAAACACAATATCCAGGGGTTAGAGCACCTAATTTCAGATGTGGGAGGTTCAAATCCCCACTCTGCCTACCTTACACCAGGGATTTGAATGCAGGTCTCATGTGTGTGCCCTCACCACTGGGCTGTAGGATATTCTGGGGTTGATCTCTCAGTCTCTCCTGTTGAAGCTGTTCCACTTTTAGGAATGATGAAATATTCATTGAGGCAAAGAGATTGACCATAGAGCCTTCTGGTATAGTACTCACCAAGGATACAGGAGACCCAAGCCCCTTCTCCAAATCAGGCTGAACAAGGATTTCAAAAATAGGTCTCCTACATCCCAGGGCCTACCAGTTAACTTGGCTCTGTGAATTCCCCTGGATGGCAAATCACCTACAAATTAAGAATTGCAACATCTCAGTCTCCTGGTGGACTGTCCAATAGCGTAAAAGGCCTGGTAACATAGCCCCTCTAAGGAAGTGCCACCCTTCCCCCCAATGAACATTTAAAATTTTTAAACACATTAGTACATTTTTCTTACCATTAGTAGCCTCTGCTCCTTACTCATGTTATCTGAGAACCAAGGATATTTGAACAGTTACATTCCTGGAATGCTGAAAAGTATCAATATTGTGGCCAACAACAGCAAAGTTATGTTATCTGGGGAGATTTCTTGGGTTCTTCCAAAGGCAAAAAAATAATGTTACCCTTCTCTTAGAGTTGGCAGGACCTTTGGCACCTGAGAGAGGAACCATGCCATCAGGTAGACAGGAGCAGCAACCCAGAGATGGTAGAGGCAGATGGAGAAGGACCTGGAAGAGCTGCTTATAGGGATGGACAGGAGAAATGAGAAGCAGTTTGAATTTCTCTGGGTACTGGAAGATTGGGCTCTTCAGCAGGAAGATACATTGATAAACCAGTTCCTGGAGCAGGAGGAAAGCCACAGGGAACAGGAGCATTCTGTAATGGAGAGGCTCATTGAACTGGTAGCCAAATGAGTTCAGGGTCTACCTGCTGCTGAGGCCACTGAACCTGCCCATGAAATGCCACCTCCCCCTCTAGCTGCTGCCTAGAGTGCTACTGAACTAAAAGATCCTCTTTCAAGGACTCCACCTGCCCCCCGAGTGACTGGGAGGAGAACAGGGCCCTCGGGACCTCACCCCTCCACCGGCATCCAAAATCCCTTGCAGGAGGACTCCACTGAGCATCCAAGGAGGGGACTGATGAGTCTCTGAGAGTCCTGGAGCCCCCCCAGGTGCCCACCCTCCCAAACCCCTTGCAGAAGACATACCCAGCTTTCCCCAAGAGTGATTTTCCCCCCATCACATGCCCTGTCAGAAGGAGGGCAAGGAGACAGGTGCAGAGACAGCAACATTTGGCCAGTGTTCCCAGTTGCATTCCCTTCAGTTTTTAAAGGTTTTTGGTTGACCTTTCTTTATAAAAATATTTAAATTTCGTGCTTCATCTAGTACTTTTAATAAACGTTACACTTTCCTTGACATGTGTGTGGTTCTCCTTCCTAAATATGATGAACTAAAGATGTTTTCGTGTTCAGGATTGGTCCCCACCATTTTCAGTCAATGAAATTGAATGGTGTGTAACTGTCTGGCAGGGATGGAGAAAGTGCAGCTAACATTACATGCTTACAGAAGGCACTACTAGTTTTCAATGCAGCAGAAGTCTATAGTGCAGAAAAGGGGCAGGTGAACATCTTTATGGCTTAGTTAACATGCAGAAAATCAAAACCCAATTCCAGTAATAATTCAGGAAGTGACAACATCTGTCACCACGTCGTGTATAAATGGCTCCTCCTTCTTCCCCCAAATCTTAACCAGTTTCAACTATAGCAGTGTTTAGTGCTGTATAACAGCTGCTAAATGCAGTTAGCACCACTGACAACGAACAATTAAAAAATGAATGGCTACATACCCTTCTCTCGCTGCCTGCCCCCCAGCAAATTTGAGTCACTGAGAGAGACTGAATGCTCCCAGTAACAGGTTTATAAGCAGTGAAGACAAAAATATTGAACAATGGCCACATTACAGCTCAGCTGCCACCACACAAACCCAGTGGAAGTTGTCCTGAGGCCAAAGATTCTAGCGCTTCAGATCTAGCATCCCTTGAAATCAATGGAAAAAATGGCACTGACTTGAATGCGAGTTGGACCAGGTCCATCGTAAGGACAAGAGCAGCGGGATACTGTTCGTCAATCATGTAGTTGATGAATAATGTGTTATTTATGAAATAAATTTTACAATTCACTTACTTTTTATTTTCACCTAACTCGATAGCCAGTCAGATAACACTCCTCAGTTCACATTCTTTGACTAATGTGCTATTTGGCGAATAATATCATCTTGTATTCTAGCAGCTCATGTAAAGAACATGAGCAAATTAGGCAGTGATATATATTAAAAGTACAAATATCAAACTTCATGAAGAACTGAGTCCGTTTAAAATTAGATCTTTAGAATTGATCTTATGCCTATACACGTGGCAACAGAAAGGAAATGAGTGCTAAAATCTTTCCAGTTGATAACCTGCTCTCAGGGGACTGAAAAATTGAGATTAAAACAAGATAATATTTCTCACGATAGATGTCTGAGGGCGGATTCTCTGCTATGCCAATTTCTGCTGTGTGGGGTCATGGAGCAAGGGAGCTGATTGTGGGTCCTTGATCCAGAGCCAGTTCTACACCAGACTTGCTGCCCATATAGATTAGAGCAGTTTAGGGCACCACTTTTGAAAATAGAGATTCCTCCAGGCTGCTCTGATCTATTCCCATTGGCTACAACCCTCTGTCAGGTGGAGACTGCCAGACACAGTGTGTTCCATAAACACCCATTTTTTTCATGGTCTGTGTGTATAAAAACATCTTCTGTATTTTCCACAGTATGCATCCGATGAAGTGAGCTGTAGCTCACGAAAGCTTATGCTCAAATAAATCGGTTAGTCTCCAAGGTGCCACAAGTACTCCTTTTCTTTTTGCGAATACAGACTAACATGGCTGTTACTCTGAAACCTATGCATTGAAAAACTGCCAGGTTTTGGTGGAAGTTTGAAAGAACTTGTTTACAGTTTGTGGGCAGAAAGAAGTACGTAGCAAGTAAGTACTAAGATCATTATCGAGCACCATTTCTCCTTCTTTCCTGTCAACAACCACAAAGTCTCAAGCCTAGAGGCTATTTTAGTGCATTTTTACTGGGACTGATGTCATTTTCCCCCTTCTTATTGCAGTGATGTGGCTAACAGATCTGACTCATAACACTGAAAGATGAGACTTGGGGTGGCAGACAGCATGGGGTCCTATCTAGATATTTCAGAATTATATTGTGGTTTTGCCACTACCCCCTCATATGCGTTCATGCAACTTTTCCATGGAAGGAGTTGGAGTGGAATGAGGAAGAGTGATACACCTGCCATGCTGGTACACGTGCTGGCTGTGGATGGACATACGGTATATGGCCCATTGCATAGTTGAGACTCTTAAGTATCCCTCCTTAAGATTCAGTGCATATCTGCTGACCAGGCCCTTCTCTCTTGTGGTCAAGTCTATTGAAGAGGGAAGATGAGGATAACAGTGATAAGAAACACATGGTTACACAGACTCGCTATGGTATATTGTGCTCGTACAGTTTAGAAAAGCTAACCAATTCCTCTTAGTATTGTCTGTTAGTATATTAATAATGCAGTATCTAGCACAGTTGTTGTTTTGGGGGGGGGGGGGGGGTTGGGAGCGGGGAGGAGATCAGAGCTGTTAATCCCAGAGTTCTAGACAAATTTTAAAAGCAGTCCTTGGAGTCCCAGACTTTGATCAATACACCTGGTCTTCCTAAATTCTCCTTAAGTTTCAACTGAATATTGTACACTTTTCTACCTCACTTACTAAATTGGTGTGTAGTTCTGCTGTATACTGTTAACAGCTGCTGTGTTCCACCTCAGAAGTGGTTGCAGTTCAATGACGGGAGAAGTGGTCCTTATAGCTCCTTGACTTAACTGAGTTTCTGTGAGATGAAGTAGTTAACTGCACCATGTAAAGTGCTTGGAGACTCTACATATTATGAATTTTATATTAATAATGATAATAAAATGAAGAGGTCCCTAAGCTTGTGGAATATGGGAGCTGTTCGCAGACCAGTGTCCTTCTCCTTGACATTTTAAAATACATATTTAAAAGACAGCTGCCACAGGTAGATAAGGATTTGGCTTTAGTAGTGTCCTGAAATTGATTAATACAAGAATATTTGAAGTTCTATTGCAATGTGCTCTAGTGTTGAAGTCTGATGCTTTTCTACACAGGTCATTTCATTGTATAAAACCCAAATTTTGATAAACAATAATTACAAAGATGTTAGAATTATTGGAATTTCACTTTTCATAGAAGGCTCAATGCAGCAGAAACCTCACAGCGTTACGAAAACAGACGATGACCACAGTGTAAAAACTATCTTGAGAAAAATCCTGTTTGTTTTGAATATAGTTGCTAACAGAATGCTCCCATCTCTGTTAAATATTTAAACAAGTATTTATTTGTTTTACTTTAGAAGGGTATTCTGTCTCCTGAGTAACTTTGCTTAATGTTTTCCCTTTAAAATAAGTTTAATATATATTTTCTTAAACTTAAATGCTTCTTTAAATACATGGGCCTGTATTCTACTCCTGATATTATTAATTATTATTTGTCTGGCAGTAGTGCCTCAGAGTTCTAGTCAGGAAACCATTGTGTGAGGCGCTGTACAAACACAGAACAAAAAGATGGTCCCTGCCTCAAAAGCCTGGGTTTTGAAAAAATATGAGCCTAAAGATAGGCCCCTGGATCTAATATTTAGACAGCTGCCTGATTCTTAAATGTGCTATATTCAGTACATGGGAGCTACAGCTCTTTAGAAGGGAACTGTGCCTACTTTTTGTAGCATTTTTAAAAAACTTGTGCTATACTGCCGTGAAGTTTACATTCTCCAGTACAGCTCAACAGGACCGAAAGACTTTGCCCTCTGTATTCTCCCTATCTCTACTAATAGCTTTTAAGTCATAGAACCTGGTACTCAAACTGAGAAATACCTTACTCTGCATTGACTATAATGGGAATACTTATAGAATAAAATACTACACAGCTATGGCAGAATTTAACCCATAGGATCTAGGACTATAGCAGTGAGACTGTTGACATGCCGTGAGATGACAGCTACATACAATTCACCATTTACACTTTTCAAAATATTTTGAAGTGTATTTATGGCTCACAAGGGTGTTGAATAGCCATATGTTACAGCTCTGTTCAGGATCACTGGCCATAATCCCTGATGTAGCTAATGATGAGAGTTTCTAATGCCAACCAGGGCACGTGTAAGCCCAGCCACTTTTCATAAAGTTTGGTATCCTCAGAGAGTTTAGCTTCCCTCTTCTTGGTGTATTATAACTGCCTAGGTTTGTGCTTATGCATGGCAGGCTGCTGAAAAAGTGGCGAGATCTCAGATCAGGGACTCAGCATATTTATTCCTAGTGCCTAAGAGCATATAGAGGAGGAAGGTGCCATAGCGTGGGAGTGAATGACACATGTAGTAAGGGAAGCAACAAAAGAAATGGAGCTGGGTCTCCAATGACCAAGAGTTGCAGACTATTGGTACAATGTAAACATGGTTTGAGTTGAGTATTTCTATCTTGTTGTGTAATCACACACATCTAGTGCAAATGCACATTACCTCCACCACCCACACTAGTAAAAATGCTTACATAGACCTGCCCTAGTGGTTTAATTGCATCACCATGAGGTGCAATTGAGTTGGAATCCAGAGCTTAGTATCTCACTTCCAGGTAGGGTGACCAGATGTCCCAATTTTATAGGGGTGAAAACAACTGAGTGAAGCAGCAGCTAAGAGCTCAAAGCCAATAACTTCATTTCTCAAACTACTGGAAAACACACCTTACCCAACAAACAATGCTACAGATAATGAAAACTCCTCAACTGCAACAGGTGATATTTCAATGCCAATACCTGAACATGAGGACATTAGTCAAGAAGGAGATGTGCCAACAGTAACAGATGCAGCAGAAGATCCTGTGTACAATCAAGAAACTCAACAGCAACAGGAAGATGTAGCTCTTCCGCAGCAAGAGCAATTCATGAGTACTACAGGTTTGACTGTGACTGACATTGGAATTATGGACAAGAGCAACACTGCACAAATGCAATCTTTTCTTCAACTTAGTTGTTTTAAAATTCCAAGTAACATTCCACGAGATGCTGATAATCATGCTTTTCCTACTTGTCTGCTGACAAAAACTCTTCCAAATGGTGAGACCTGCACAAAAGACTGGTCATGCTGGAGTCTGGAAAAACAATCTCTGTACTGTGCACCCTGCTTCATTTTGAACAAAAGTGCTGCAAATGCATCAGTTCTCTCTCATCAATCAGGATGAAGCATCAGCTATGGGACGAGAGCATTTGGATGGGCTCACTATGCTTAATATCAACTGTGACATTGCATGAAAGCTAGATTTTTCCTCAATAATTAGTGCATTTGCACAGAGAAAGGCTAGAAAAGCATTTGTTAAATAAAAAAGGTATTCATATTATGTCTCACTTTTTTTTGGTGCCTTATTTTGTTTTCATGTGTCATCATTTTTTATTTTTATTATGTATAGGGGCCTCAAAAGCTGGAAGTGGCCTGGGCCTCTCTGGACCTCTGAGAGGGCCTGAACACACTAAATGTAATCTATATGACGATTCCATATGGAATTCCCAGTGGTTTCTGCAGAAAAATAAAGCACAATGGGCCAAATTCATTCCTGTTATAATGCCACAGAAGTCAGAAGAGTTACGCCAGGGAAACATTTGTCCTACTGTATTCCCTGTGAGATCTCTCTTGTAGGAGAGGAGGAGGTGGAGATATTTCATGCTGTAGCACTGAGCCACTGGGGTCTCTATCGCTTATTCCCCAGAGCTCTGTGGTGGATTGGGGGCCTTTTGAAACCTCTGCTGACGGTGTCCTTTGGGGCAGACAGTAGCGCACACTGACACACACGCAGAACAAACACTGAAGATTTCTGTCTCCTGTGCTGGGTGCATGGAGGCATGAGTATAAACAGGCATACGCCAAATATGCTTTTTAATGTCATGATGCCCAGCCTGAATAGCTTCTAGTCTATGCATTAGCAGCATGATGATTGTTTTTCCTCCATGGGCAGTCATATGTACAGTGTAGACTTGATTCTTGGTTGAGGTTTCTAGACATTGCTGTAATATAATACTAACACCACCACAGGAAAATAGAGACTACAAAATGCCTCAAAATCCAAGGATTTTTGACTTACTGGCAGGTACTGAGTATGAGACCTGAATACAATTCAGAATACAAAAGGAATACAATTCAGAAATAGTTTTAAAAAGAACCAGGGTAAATCTGGGGGCTCATTTGGGCACTGAAGTTCTTCTTTCATACAGTCCAATATCTGTATGAGACACCGTGCCCTTATATGTTTTTAAAAGGCAACTGTAGGTTGCCTCCAGTATTCCTAGCAGATTCCCTGACAATTGTCTTTGTTCAGTTCTGAGGGATAGAGTTCTGCAGGCTGTTGGAGCAGAGAAGGAAATACAGACCCAGATGAGGAGAGAATTTATTTTTGCTAGAGTTACCTCTAGCAAGGTAACACTGACAACAAAAAATTGCATTTCTGAAAACTGAATTTTGTTGACTTACTAGAGCGGTCACTGATTTATCCCACAAAAAGGAAGGATGAGCCATCAAAGGACTATATTTTTATTTCAAGTTTGTAATGGCACAAAGACTGGCCTGGATGCTGGGCTGTCTGTGGCGGCATTTCTTCATCAGGGTGCAGGTGTCCAATTTTCAAATATGCTAGTTGAAGTTATGGCTTCAGATACGGCTTACCTGGATTTATTGATATCTGAGGGCTTTTTGTGCCTCCAATAATTTTGTCTAAATATATTATCTTGAGGGTTTACATTTATTATTATTTTATAGCACCTGCACAAGAGACAAGTACGACTGGCCTCACTCAGCTCCCTTTGCACTTCAGGAGATTAAAAGTTTCCATTTCTCCCCAGGGAGCAAAGATCTGGTGTAGCCACTAGGACATGGGGGTGGAGGGAATGCAGCGTAGCCGGAGCATAGTGGACTCCAGCAATTCCCTTGGTGGCTATTGGCAACTAATGTAGTTTAGGGCAGCAGCCCGTGGTGACTCTAATATATGGCTGGGCTAGCACAGGTTAAAGTCATAATAGGTTCCCAAACTCTCAACTTGAGTGAATCTTGACACAGGAGAGAATCTGGGATTATAGCAAAATTTATGGATTCTAATGGCATGTTTGTTATTTATACCTCACACGCAAAGCCGATTTTTCACCCACAGTGGTTTATGTTTGCACATTGCTTTAACCATGTATATTTCCGGGACAGGGAGCAGGATTTGCTCCTGCGTATATTTTCCTCCCTTTTTGCCTTATTTTACTATGGACCAAAGGAAAAGTCTGGTGTTTGAATCTGGGTGTATTGGACCATTATTCTCTTTTATCTGCCTTTTGTATGGACTGAGAATATTAGAACAGGAGGGGGTGAAACTTGCATGGATTATGTTCACAGTCTCTCTGGAGACTGCACAATGCAGGAAACAGAAAAAGACTGTAACATTTTAAAGGGTTAATATCTAAATTACAATTTCCCCAAGGGTCAGCGGTCTCCATTAGTAGCTACTGTAAGAGAGCCCATAAGTAAATTTCCATCTCTGATTTCACTTTAAAAAAAAAGTTGATGGCTGACTATAACTCTCAAGTGAAGTAATGTCCAAAAAACAAATTGCTTTTGCTTAAAATAATATTGAAACATACTAGAACATGAGCTGTAAGAGACATTAATGAGATTATCAGCAAGGCCTCCTGCAATTTAATTGGTAAGCAATGTTGTATTAGAAAAGATGTTTTTGCATATTTCATATTTCCCATTTGATTCACTGGGCCAAGCCCAAATGAGATGCAATGAAGTGTGGCACATGAAATGACACACTTTGCCTGAAGATGTGCTAAATTACTGCCCGTCATGTGAAGACTCACTCCATAGGAATTCTGGAACCTGGAGGTGGCCAATGACCCAGACACTGCAAGTGCAGAACAAATTTAAACTAATTAAATTTCAGTTCTTCGAAGCAGTTTAACTGAAGTTCAATGGCTTTTATCCAGAGTAACGACTGCCCTTTATAAAGTTCTTTGGCTGGAAGTATAGGGACAATGTCTCCGACTCTGATGTATCCCATTACCTTGTGTAATCAAGCGTGACTTGCTTTCAAAATACATTCACAAAGCATTGAACATTCAAAAAGATGTGAAGCACTGAAATAAATTGTTTTCAAACAGTTCCATGCAACTTTCTTTACTCTGCAACATAGAAACATGAGCCAAGGTATCAGTTATAGACAGTGGCCTATCCAAGTATTTCTTTCAACAGTCAGGAATTATTGTCTCATGTGATTACACAAGGTAGTTTACAAGTACACAAGCAGGTTATCATCATTCCTGTTATTATGAAAAATTATATAGTGTCAGAAATTCACACAGGATTTAACAAATAAAGGGCTACATTGTGCCTGCTAACACAGCCTGTTGTATGTACAGCCACCCTACAGACATTCTGCTGGTTAAGCTAAAGGTCTAGGGCATTATTTGGTGCACCCCTTCAAGAACTGCAGCAAACTTTCCTCTCCGGCATAGCTGACCAATACTTACTTGCTGCCTACTTTGTCCTCCTTTGCACTGAATAAGTCCCAGAAGGGAGAGCAGCTCAGTTACCGTCTTGCACAGCCTCAAGTGAAGTTAGGATTGTCATCTACAAGATGCAGAAAAACTGGCCATTGAGTACTCCCCGCAACAAACATAAATGGTCCTAGTGCTGATTATAGTTAATTATTACTAAAATGTTTGAGAGAACACTCTTACAAAAACACACCACACACACCAAACACAACACAACATCCAATGTGTGTATTTTTATGTTATTTTATCATTTGACTTACATTAACCTAACACCTAACTCAAAGTTACAGTCTGGACTCTGGTATGATCACTCTGCTTAACTATTTCAAGTGAATAAAACACAACACAGCACCTTAAATCTTTTAACTGTCAAGACAGAAGAAAACTGGCCAGGCTAGTTAAAACGTGGCCAGATGGCAACCCTAAGTCCAGTTGCCGAGATTCTGGGCAACTCTGATATAGTTTGCACAGATGGCATGGGAGAGTCCGACTTCCCCTCTCCTTCCACCACATGGCCAAAATTTACAACATGGTAAGACATGCTCTCTGCCCCTGAATTGCTAGCCGCCAAGATCAGAGTGCTTTCAGCCATCAGATAAGTATAGAAGGGAGGGTGTGGCATTTTTATCCCAATATGAAAACATGGTTTTAGCAATTTCCATGTGTGTTTTTGAAGGGCAAACTAAGTAGCAAATGGCCCTTTTCCTGTAATGGGTATTCATTTTTTATGACCTAAGTACACATGCAGGCATATTAAACACAAAAAACTGCACAAAAATAGCATTTAGGCTGAGAAACAAGCCAATAATAGCCAGCAAATTCCTTGTTAGAGATGACAGCAATCTTCACCCAGATTATCCTTAGAAAATGAAGGAAATATTCTACTGTAATGGCCCATATCATTTTAGTGTTACTCTTTTGGTCCATTACTGTAGTGTAAAAGTTGCCACAGCTATGGTTGCTACAGCACAACAGATATACAGTAGAAATCAATAATTGATGTGAGGTCAAAAAGTCTAATGCCATACTGAAAGGTAAAGGAAGTGAGAATTAAAACAAAGAGTTAAAAAAACCCACAGATATCTTGGGGCAGATGTTCAGCTGATGTAAATTGGAGTTGCATCAGTGGAACAAAGCCTATTTCCAGTCTGCAAACTGGAAAAGTGTTCGTATATAAAGCAGTTAATATGGCTTATAGAATGTACCCATCCAAAAATTACCCATGTAGCTTGTACCCATCCAAAACCCACAAAAATTAGTATTGTGATTTAGGGAAAAACATTTTTAGATAACATTGTCTAGCTTGCTTTGTACTAACACTCAGCCTGCTTTGTGCAACCTGCCTGACCTCAATGCTACAGGGGAAGGGCCCAATCCTGCCAGGTGCTGAGCACCTGAACCAGTTGGAATCATGAGGTTTGATGGGGGTGAGCAGCTTACAGGACTGGTCCCTAATGGAGGATCAGCAGTCATTCTAAACTCTACCAAGCAATGGCGTCTGCATTATTTAATTCACTAACATAGACAATCACAAGCATTTCAGGAAATGCAGAAGTAATTTTTTATCTAAGTAACAGTCAGGATGAAGTGTATAAGGAGGCCTTTCTTCAGTGTGGAGGACTCACATAGCTAAAGGGATGTTAAGGTTGCAGAGCTGAAAAGCTATTTATTTGTGCGTCTCTTAGATACTCATGATCTTTCTTCCTTAGACACTTAACTTCACATAAAATAGATGAATCATAGAACTTTCATGTAAAACATATGGATTATGGGCCTGTCTTACACAAGAAAGTTAGGTTGACATAAGTCGCCTGACATTGACCTAGTTGTGTATGTGTCTACATTCAAATTTGTCTCTGACTGAGGTAAGTGCCCAGTAATCCCACCTTCCTAAATGGCATTGAGCCATGGTTGACTTACTGCAGTAGACGCAGTACAAGTGTAGATACAGTGTGACCTGTGTTGACCCTAACAGTCCTCCAGCATCTATCTCACAATGCTCAATACTGACTGCTCTGGCCACAGTTGTGAACTCCAGTGCCCAGGGGCCACAGAGAACAGAAGCCAGGGCCCCTTTAAAAACCCCATCTATTCTTGAAATGTCTTTTCCCGATTGCCCAGCTTGGTGAGTACACTTAGCAGCCCTCCCTCATCATGTGCAACTACCCAGCTGACCACACTAGCTACATGCTCCAGACAGGCTTCTGCCTGCTGTAGACAGGAGAGATTGGATCTCCTGGGCCTCTGGGGAGGAGAGGCTGTGCATACACAGCTATGGAGCAGTCATAGAAATGTGGACATCTATGAGCAGATTTCATGGGGGATGCAGGTGAAGGGGTACACCAGGGATCAGCAGCAGTGTCATGTTAAAGTGAAGAAACTGCGGCAGGCATACCAGCAGGTCAGGGAGGCCAACAGTTGATCTGGTGCCAAGCTGCAGAGCTTTCACTTTTACAACAAGCTGCTTGCCATTCTTGGTGGAGATCCCACCAGAACACTGAAGAGCACCATGGATACCTCTGAGGAGCCCAAGAAAGAGATCCCTGGTATGAATAGTGAGAAGGAGGAGAAGAGGAGGAGGACGAGAGACGTAACACCAAGGTTCCAGTTATGCCACAAGCCAGGATCTGTTTGAGACACCAAAGCAGTCTAGTCAGGCACAGCAGCTGAGCACGGGTGAGTCTGATGCAGGGGAAGGAACCTCAGGTAAGTGTGTGAATGCACCTCCCATTACCGTGTTTAAATGGGAAGATGGATCCTGACACCAATGTAGCAGGACACAGGTATCAACTTTCCATTAACGTACTCATACTAGAAGAGGTAGCAGTACAACAAACAGAAGAAGAGTTGTTATCTGCTTTTCATTCCCCTGTAAAGTTAGCCAGGCATGGAAGAGGGGGCATGGGGAGCAATTTGTTTTTGTACACAGGGTACCCATTGAATCCTCCTTAGATCTCTCAGTGAAACTTTCATGGAGGTACTCTGCAATCCTCTCCCAAAGGTTTCTAGGGATGGCTGCCTTATTTCTTCTGCTGCTGTAGGACACTTTCCCACACTATTCAGTGATAGCTTCAGCAGGCACCATTGCATAAGCTGGCTGGTGGCATATGGGTCCTGCCGGCTTCAGGATGTCAGCAGCAGCTGTGCTTTCTGTGCCTTTGTTACCCTCAGGAGTGAGATATTAGTCAAAATCACCACTGTCTAAAGAAAATAGTGCCGTTGCCCTGAACTCACACCTATGAACATAGGGACTGAAATTGTATTGTTTCATGCAACCAAACAAATTTTCTCCTCATCCCCACCTTCCCCACACAACTGCTGGGCCATGCTCACCATGGCTGGGGCTGGAGAGCAGTGCTATGCACAGGTGCTCCAAGGCTGAAGTGTTAACAAGCACATCTTGTTTAAAACGTTAGGGGAGCAAGGGAAGAGAGTTCTGAAACTTAACTTCCACTTTCTGTTGTGACTAGATACACAATGGTACAAATCTGTGTCGTTTAATCTGTAGATGCTGCTGTTGCAACCTTGAGAGGCCTCCCTCAACACCCAGCCATGATAAGGAGGAGAATGAAAAGGAGATGGGAGGATGTGTTCAGTGAGATCCTACAAGCCAGTGCTGCATTGGACTGCGAACAGAGGGCCTGGAGGGTTTACATCCCAGACACTATGGAGCAGGAAAGAGCAGACAGGAGAAAGGCCCAGAAGACTGAGGAGGAAAAGAGTGGGAGATGCACCAGCACATAATGGGGCTTCTCTGGCAGCAAACACAGTTGCTGCAGACTCTTGACCTACAGGTTCAACAAGCACAAGTTGGCCTCCCTTTGCAATCAATGTAGAGCTCCATTTCAGCACCCCCCGATACACCTCCCATCATTCTACATGACAACAGAGGCTGCATCCTTACCCCTGCCACTCCATGCTGGCGGACTGTAAGGACAACCACAGCTTTATGTACACTGATCCATGAGAGCCATGGTTGCTGTATGTATAGCCAACTTGAACTGAAATGGACATGAATACACTTTCCTCGTGTTGTGTTCTGTTAATTTATTTCAGAACTTGTCATTGTGTTTGTTTATTAAGTGCACATTGGGGGTTTTTTGTACTGGCTTTGGAACACAATAAAAATCTATTTTCTGGAAAATAATTCATCTTTATTACTTCATCACACATGCTTCAACATGCCTAGCACTACTAACAGCACCCATTACTTGTTATTGTACAGGGTGACAGAACTCATAGGATCAGTGACATACACAGTGTAATAATTATAAATATACCACATGCACCGCAAAATTAACAGGTGCATTAACAGAGAGTGTAATATTCATAAATGTACCCTAAGCTGCACACAACTTCTAACACCCCCAGAACTTCGGGGCCACACAAAGCACAGTCCATCACAACATATTACTGTGGCTGACTGTTAAGGTGCTCTTTTGAGGCCTCCCTCAGCTGCATAGCTCCTCATTTAACTCTTCTAAGGGCCCTGGTGTCTGGCTGTTCAAACTCAGTAGATGGCTGCTCCATCTCGGCCCTCTACCCTGATGGCAACTTTGCCTCACAACTATTATGCAGGACATAGCAGGCAGTTATAACCACTGGGATATTTTTCTCACTGAGATCCAAACTTGTGAGTATACATCACCAACGCCCCTTCAATCTACCAAAAGCACATTCAACTGTCATTCTGGTGATCTCGTAGTTGAATCTTTCCTTGGTGCTGTCAAGGTGGCCAGTGTACAGCCTCATAAGCCAGGGGAGTAAGGGGTAGACTGGGTCCACAGGATCACTACTGGAATTTCAACATAGCCAGTGGTAATCTACTGGTCAGGAAAAAATGTCCCTGCTTGCAGCTTTCTGAACAGTCCTGAGTTCTTAAAGATGCAAGCGTCATACACCATCCCTGACCAGACTGCATTGATGTAGGTGAAGTGACCCCACTGATCCACCAATGCTTGCATAGCCATAGAAAAGTCACTCTTTCTGTTGATGTACTCTGAGGCAAGGTGGGCTGGTGCCAAAACAGAGATAGGTGTGCTGTCTATCACCCTGCCACAGTTCAGGAACCCCATTCCTGCACATCCATCCACTATGTCCTTCTGTCAGGCTCCACAAGTCTTGGAGTGGGTTCGTGGGGGTCTGGGAGTCATCACACTCCAATCCTCCATCCTAAAGCTCAAAGACAGTCGCTGGGACCAGGGTACATGAAGCACAACTGAGGCACAAGCCCCACCTCTACACCCTGATTGGGAGAGATCCAAGGCTCCTGACTGGGCTGCAGCCCCTATTTAAGCAAAGGAGGAAACAGGCAGTTGTCCATAAAACTAGGCTTCATTCTACCATGGACTGCTGGTCGGGTGTTTACTAGCTCCTGCCTTCCGATCCTGACCTTCTGGTATCTTCACATAGCCTGACCCTTGGTAACTGCCTCCTGGTTCCTGTCCTTCAGTTTCATCACCTGATCCTGACCTCCCGCTATCCTGACTCAGCCTGACTCTTGATAACTGACTATTGATCCCTGCTGTCTGGTTTGTCTCTTGATTCTGGTTTCTGGGCACTCCAACCTGGCCTGATTCCTGGTAACTGGCCCAGCCACCTCAACCCACACCTGACACTAACCCCTAGGCCAGATATAAGGAGATTGAACACGTCCACACCCATCTCCAAAAATGTCTTTTTTCTTCTGGTGTCTCCTCTCAGTATCAGGGTGCAGATATTCCTAGGAATGAGCAATCAGGTCCAGGAATCTTGGCCCAGATCTTCATCTGGTGTACCCTGACCTAGAATTTAACTCAAGCCACCCTACCCGACGCAAGTTAACATGTTCCCCAAGATAATCTTTGAGATCTCTTAAAATCCATGGCTGGCAGAGCAGCTCGGCGCCGGCTAATCAGCCTGAGGAGAGGATTAAACTAAATTTTTCCCATCTTCAGTGAAACAAGTTTTTCCAGATTATTGTTCTTGGACAGTAAAGTTCCCTTTTTCGCTTGGCAACTGTTACCATAGCTTGAAATGTTGTTTCAACCTTTTTGGAAAGCACTCTTTAATTTATATTGTTCTACCTAAAATAAAATTTAAAAAGTGGAAATCAGAACAAAACTTTTAAATTCTAGCAAAACAAAACATTAAGAGCTTATTGAAACAAAATCTGTTGACTAATCTCAAATTAATTTATTTTTCAGAATTTCATTTTGTAGGAAATTTCTATTTTTTCCCTTCCATTTTAGAACAGAAAATAATTCAAAGTTGTGGAAATTCTTGCAAAAGAAAAAAATCCAGTTCCTGTCCAGCTCTACTCACCCCCTCCCTCCCCAAGGGTGGTGCAGTTCATGCACCCCCATGTTTGTGGAGCTCAAGGAAAGGACCGGGTTTTCCTGAGGCAAAAATGCTCCCTGAACTCCACATAGGACAATGTAGCTTTGCACCCCCCTTTACTCAGGGCTGTATTTAGTCTAGCCCTAACTGCTCATGTTTTGTAAATATATTAGATTCTTTTGTTCAAAGATCTCAGAGTGCTCTGAAACACAGAGTTGTATCTCCACTTTACAGACAGGAAACTAAAGAACAAAAAACCTGCTGAAAGTCGCAATGAATCTGAGGCAGTAAGTAAGTGCAGGATTCTCATAATAGATTTCCAAGTTATTTCCAATACTGTCACGCCCATGGGCTTTTGCTCTTATTTTCAAGTGCAATTATAGGATAGGTGAATCTGGCACCTGCTTTCTCAACCCAGCATTCTCTGAAGGTCATTAATAGCATTAAGTAGAGAAACACCTACTGCAAAAAAGTGGTCACAGCAGCAAAAGTGTAAATGGCAACAAAACCATTACTCATTAAACCCCCAGAAGATTTGTTATTCAGTTCTAGAGTAGTTTGAAAAGATTCAGTAAAACTCAAAGGGAACATAGGAATGAGACCAGAAAATCTTTTTTGGGGGTAATTATTGCAGTCTTTAATTATTATTATTTCCAAGCCATTTGGCATTACTGTAGCAGAAACTACAATTGAACCATCAAAGATACTCCCGATAGACCAAGTATCTTGAGTTATATCAAGAACATTTTATTCCAGAATTTATCTGAATCCCATGATAGCACATAGCTTTACACTTCTCTCACTATATAAGGGTCTGTATTCGAAAAAGCAAAACAAAGAGAAAGTTTGAAGTATCCTATTACTATTGCATTGACATTAAGGTCATCACAGAGAAAACTGAGGACAGAAAGGAAGAGAGACTGTAAAAAGCAAGCAACATTGAAGAGCTAGAAAAATCATCACATAGTCCATCCAGGTCCACCCTGTACAACAGAGCTTGGCAGGAAACAGTTTTCTTGACCTGCAAGAATTTTTGCAATAATGACAAAATTTTCCCCTTCTGATTGGGACAAAGTTTTTTAAAAAATGGATTGTGTCAATCAAAACATTGCATTTCAATGTCAACCTTTTATTTTTATACTTTTACTTTCTTCTTCTTTGTTTTTAGTAATTGTCATAAATATAAAGGGAAGGGTAAACCCCTTAAAAATCCCTCCTGGCCAGAGGAAAAATCCTCTCACCTGTAAAGGATTAAGAAGCTAAAGGTAACCTCGCTGGCACCTGACCAAAATGACCAATGAGGAGACAAGATACTTTCAAAAGCTGGGAGGAGGGAGAGAAACAAAGGGTCTGTCGGTATGCTGCTTTTGCCGGGGATAGAACAGGAATGGAGTCTTAGAACTTTTAGTAAGTAATCTAGCTAGGTATGCGTTGGATTATGATTTCTTTAAATGGCTGAGAAAAGAATTGTGCTGAATGGAATGACTATCCCTGTCTGTGTGTCTTTTTTGTAACTTAAGGTTTTGCCTAGAGGGATTCTCTATGTTTTGAATCTAATTACCCTGTAAGGTATCTACCATCCTGATTTTACAGGGGTGATTCCTTTACTTCTATTTACTTCTATTTCTATTAAAAGTCTCCTTGTAAGAAAACTGAATGCTTTTTCATTGTTCTCAGATCCAAGGGTTTGGGTCTGTGGTCACCTATGCAAATTGGTGAGGATTTTTACCAAACCTTTCCCAGGAAGTGGGGTGCAAGGGTTGGGAGGATTTTGGGGGGGAAGACGTGTCCAAACTACGTTTCCCAGTAAACCCAATTAGAGTTTGGTGGTGGCAGTGGATATTCCAAGGACAAAGGATAAAATTAATTTGTACCTTGGGGAAGTTTTAACCTAAGCTGGTAAAAGTAAGCTTAGGAGGTTTTCATGCAGGTCACCACATCTGTACCCTAGAGTTCAGAGTGGGGGAGGAACCTTGACAGTAATTAACTTAAATTTTTAAACAAAGTTGTTTTAACCCAACAAACAGAAATTTTTCATTTCAAGAATGTCAGAATGTTTAGTTGAAAGATTCCTGACCAGCTCCACTATACAACACCATTTTAATTCTAACTGTTCACTTTGTACAGAAACAGCTAGCGGCTGTGCCCTGTAAGAAACCCAGGCAGCCTCAAAAATAATGTCCAGTTCCTCCTTGAAATGAGTATCAGAGACATAACAAATACTTAAAATGGACAATTCAGGCAAAGTCCACCTTATCTGATATTCTAGATACACATCAGCTTTTCTTAAGAAGCAATGTTGCAGAGGGAGCGGTCAAGGTGCAAGGACAGGCTAAAGAAATTTTCAAGGAAGGCAGTGAAATATTGGTCCCACGATGTACTGTGATCATGACTCCTATAGTGCACTGCATAGGGTATACCATGGTGCACCATGGGAGTTGTAGTCCAGCAAGGGAGCCTGGCCCAGAAAGGAGAATGAGAAAG
Organism: Chelonia mydas; assembly: GCF_015237465.2. NCBI lineage: Eukaryota > Metazoa > Chordata > Testudines > Cheloniidae > Chelonia > Chelonia mydas. The sequence continues at coordinate 42,163,089 of NC_057855.1, forward strand.
GAGAGAGGTACCCAAAATACAATTTCCACAGACACTGCAGCAGCTCAGCTGCACATAGCCTAATGTCAAATTGACATGAAATGAAATGTTTCAGTACAGTCCAGTCCAGAATGTTTCAATTCAGCTCCACTTTATCAAAAATGAAATATTACATTTTGATTTTCCTGGTGGAAAATTTAAAAAAAAAAAAGAACACCAAAATTTTCCAGCAGAAAATTGATTTCACAGAAACAACATTTTGCGATGGAAAAAACATTTCAATAAATCATTCCCAACTAGCTCTGGTAAATGTCCAGACAAACAGTGTTCCAATATGACTTAAACAATAGATCAAACCATGCAAAAAGGTACTTGGAAAAAATCACTTTGGTCAGAGTTGTTCAATTGTCCCAACAACCCACATTCATCTAAAGTGAAGTAGGTGGAGCTAAGCCTGTGAACACCAGCTAAAGATCTGGCACCAATTTTTTTAAACCTAGTAACCTGTCTTTTGAAACATATCCCAGTAGGAGGGAGGAGTGGTTGGACATTGCAAGGCAGATTAACCAACTCTTCACCATGTAGACATTATACATAGGGTTGCCAATTCTGGTTGGATATATTCCTGGATGTTTCATCACATGTCATGATATTAAATAGAGGTTAATCTTTAATTCCTGGAGACTCTGCAACCCTAGTTATACACCATATGTCATAAATATAAAGGGAAGGGTAAACACCTTTAAATCCCTCCTGGCCAGAGAAAAAACCCTTTCACCTGTAAAGGATTAAGAAGCTAAGACAACCTTGCTGGCACCTGACACAATGACCAATGAGGAGACAAGATACTTTCAAAGCTCGAGGGCGAGGGAAACAAAAGGTTCTCTCTGTCTGTGTGTCTTTTGCCGGGACCAGAGCAGGAATGCAGGTCAGAACTCCTGTAAAGGGTTAATAAGCAATCTAGTTAGATATGCATTAGATTCTGTTTTGTTTAAATGGCTAATAAAATAAGTTGTGCTGAATGGAATGTATATTCCTGTTTTTGTATCTTTTTGTAACTTTTGCCTAGAGGGATTCTCTATGTTTTGAATCTGATTACCCTGTAAAATATTTACCATCCTGATTTTACAGAGGTGATTCTTTTACTTTTTCTTCAATTAAAATTCTTCTTTTAAGAACCTGATTGCTTTTTCCTTGTTCTTAAGATCCAAGGGTTTACGTCTGTGTTCACCGATGCAAATTGGTGAGGATTTTTATCAAGCCTTCCCCAGGAAAGGGGGTGTAGGGTTTGGGGGGATTTTGCAGGGAAAGACGTTTCCAAGGGGGCTCTTTCCCTGTTATATGTTTGTTAGACACTTGGTGGTGGCAGCAATAAAGTCCAAGGGCAAAAGGTAAAATAGTTTGTACCTTGGGGAAGTTTTAACCTAAGCTGGTAAGAATAAGCGTAGGGGGGTTTTCATGCAGGTCTCCACATCTGTACCCTAGAGTTCAGAGTGGGGAAGGAACCTTGACACCATACAATACACATCACAGGCCTATCCAGACTTCAGAGATTTCAAAAACTGTTCCCTCATACCTGACAGTAGAGTCTCGGCACACGTTTTAACCCCTTACCATTCACACTTGCCTCGCTACTGGAAATTGCTGGCAGAAGACAACAAGAGTATTATATCATATATATCTTCCAAATTTGGCAATGTAAATAAAGGTGCAGACTTCTCATAGTCCTTAGTTAAATAGGTTAATTCAGAAGTATACATGAAAGTTTCCTAACTTTCCCAGCTGAACCTACAAGGTATGTTTTATTGATAGCAACTGAGGTGTAGGGTGTGTGTGTGTGTATATATATATATGTTTGTACATGTGTACAAGCACATCAGAGCTTAGGATCAGTTCCCAAACTTTCATCAGTCTTGGTGTAGTTCCAACGTTTGTTGGAACCTTGGTGCTGTTCCTAAATTCTAGCAAATCACTCATGAATAGCTCCAAAGTGAAATGATCTATCCTGTCCAAACCCACACTTTGCACTAGATCTCACCAAGGCCTCTTGACTAAAACAAACTTGAAATCTAGGCCATGTCATTTTTTTAAGCTCTGATGTGACAAAAAAGCATTAGATGAATTTGCAAAAAGCCAATCACACCTCTTTTTTCTAAGACACCTATCTCAGAAACAACATGTCTGAGTCCCCCCAAAAATTCCATAAAAATTCTCCTCTGACCAAAGACCAGTCAAAATTTCAAACAGAAAGGACATGTTGCAAGGAATTTAGAGTGGATGCCAAAACTGAGCTTAGAATGGAAAGCTGTTTGTAAGTTTAAGTGGTTTCTACCTCTACAATAAACAGCTCACCCTCAAGCTTGGGGTGTATTCCGCTCAGGTTGTGGTTATCTCGTCAGACAGAGAGCACCCCAGGCAATCCTTATAACATGACACATTGGGGACTTGCATTTGAAGAAGATGCAACAATTCAGTATTGTGTGGCATGTCAGAAAAGAGGAATAATTAGCAAAGCACAGTGTTGGAGCATGTGTGATGTCTAATGAGAGTCATCAGATCTCCTGTTCATGAGCACTACAAAATACTCAAAAAATGAAGTCAAGAAAGAGAAAATGATAAATGTTCAGGAAGTTATATGTGCACTTAAAACGACATTAACTCAGGTGATGTGGATAAGAATAATTCAATTGATGATACAAACCTCCCCTGCTCCACCTTTAGATCTGTAGAGTTCCTTTCAGTTAACTCATTCTGTTCACGAACAGTGTGACACCCACATGGAAAGGCTGGCTTTCATCCCTGAATTCAGATATGTTCTCATTACAGGCACATCCCAATACATAGGGGAGGGAGGGCTGCTAACAGTCAGTACTCTAAAATGCATGAGCCCAGTCTTGGTCCTATTAAAATCAAGGGAAAAAGTGGAAACCAGGCTCAGAATTTTTCTAGCAAGATTGACAAAAAGAAAATTAACAACTTTGGCTGATTTAATGAACTGATTTTAATGGGGCAGAAAGATGCACAACATACATTGAATGGGATAAACGAGAGGCTCTTCCTATTATGTGATTCAGTGGCCATGAAATTTTCTGCAAGAGCCATCTCTTGCTGCAGAATTATGCTCCAGAATCTGACTTTTCATGTAAGTAAAGTTTCTATTAATAATTTTTAATTATGATGGCACCTAGAAGCCCCAATTGAGACTGTTCTAGGTACAGTATAAACACATAGTAAGAGACAATAACCTTTTCAAGTCCTGTGCTCAGTTCTGTAACACCCAACTGGTTTAGGAGCCTAATCTCTTTCAGAAGGGATATATGTACTTGGAAGCCAAATTCCCATTGATAGGCAATGGGATTTAGACTCTGAAGTCCCTAACCCACTTTTGAAAGTGAGATTTAGGCTCCTATAACAGTTAGGCTTTGCAATGTTGAATACAGCAACATGTAAAAACCTTTAAAAATCTGGCCTAGTGACTTAATCAAGGTTGCAAAGGCTAGAAACAGAGCTGGGAACTGACCTCACATATTCTAAGTCCTAGGTCAAGTCCTTATCCAGGAGACTGTCCTCCCTCTTCTAGGCTGTTTACAAAGAAAACCCTAAAAATCATGAATGGAATGCAATGTGATGCAATGATATATATCAGCATCTGCAGGCAGCCTGTAAGAAAGACTTTGGGAGGGTGTAAACTTTTCCCGTTCCTCATAACAAGGTCTTCGCTCTGAATCCTAAGGATGATATTTAAAATGTCAACATTATTAACTGTTCCTCTGGAGAACACTTAAGCAGAAGCATCCCGCTAATTATCTTCTTCCACAATCTCTAGCCACTCCCATGCCTTCTTTGATGCTAAAAGCCCAAAACATCCCATAACCAGATGCCAAAACCTTCAGCTTCCCTCAGACAACTTGTATAGTATGGTTATGCATTGTCACTGTATACCTGTGGCATGCTGAAAATGTTAGGGCAGAATAAACTAAATGGAATTTAATATCAACATAAGTAACACAAAGGAAAGTGTATTATTCATTTTCATATTTAAGTGAGCACAACATACCATTTTTTAACGTAAATGAAGCTGCTGCAGAATTTCCAACTTTTTGCATTACTAGCAGCCCAGCCATAGAAATTAGACCCAACATCCCATGGAGTACATAGGGCCTTGGTTAGGGTGGCTTATTCTATGTGGTTTACAAGGACAGGAAATGCGTGTGATTGCACAAAACCTGAGATTTTGAGGCAGAGGGTCCTCTCGCTGTTTAATTTGTTTAATTCTGCTTCACTAAGAAGGACAAGATTTGGTGAGTATGAACAGGGGGAGCACATCCCATTCATGCCATATAGCCCAGCTCTACAAGTTTCGTGGCATAGAGGGCTCTTGGGGGAGGAGGAGCGGTATAAACTGTTGTGGGCCTGGGTAGAGTGAGGGCCAGTGAATTCAGAACGACACAGATCCGCTGGCAGTACCCCACCCCCACCATCCACACACGGACACAAAGCTGCAGAGGATACTCTAGCATTCCTTCCCTTCCTGCCTGGCAGTTCTCTCAGTGCTCAAGCCATGTACTTGACCTGGGCATGCACAGAGAATATGTTCCCAACTGCTGCAGGGTGTAGATGGGTATAATTGCCCTTAAGAATTTGTTGACCTCTTGTTTAACTTTCATGTACAAATCATTTGTTTTAATCAAAAGAATCATTATGGAAATGTATAGCTCATCAGGTCATGAAGGGTAGGAATAGTTAGAAACGTTTCCATACTTTACTTCCTTCCCACTCTTCTGAAGGAGCTTCAACTATGTAAAAACACTGGAACCACCAGGACTCATGTTTACGAATATCCTTCTGTGGAATCGACCTTTGCTCTAAAAACCAAGATTTATTCCCTGAAACCCTCCCTTGAAGTTAAGCCATTCTGAAAACAAAATGAAAATATGTTGAAAGTATAAACCGGGCCAGATCCTTGGCAGGTGTAAATCCGCATAGCTTTATTAACTTAACTGATTTTTATCTGCTGAGGGTCTGGACCAGCATGACCAATTTGCTTTTCTGCAGTGTCACAAAAACTTCCTGAAGAGAATATGTTTCGAATGATTATACCAACAGCCTTGCTGATACAAGCCCTTTTTCAGGGAAATCTCCCACAATTGTTTGGCTCTCAGTTCAGCAACCTTATTATTATTAGTGTTATGGCAGTGCCTGATGGCTTCAACCAGGGTTGGGGCCTCACTGAGCTAAGCACAGTACAATCTCAAAAGCAAACAAAAGTACCTCCCCTGAAGAACTGACACACTAGGACAAGCTGTAACAAACGAGTGTAACAATCATTGTGAAGAAATAAGAATATGAGTTAACTTTGGCCAGATTTGTTCCCAGCATAACGGCTTCAAGTTCCTTAATTCTTTTTAAGGAAGAGATATAAACAAATATAACATCTCTATTGGCCATCTTCCTCTCCAGCACCAGTTGGCAGCTTCCCATAAGCTTTATAGAAGAAGTGGGTCTTGAGGAGGGATTTGAAGGAGAACACAATAGCTTTGTGGACCAGCGTGTGGAGGGGATGAAAGAAAGCCGATACAGATCTCAGCAATATCTATCTATCTAAGATTTTCTATAGTGCTCATCACTGCAATACCAAAGCACTTATGCAGTAATGCAGACAAGCACCAGGTCCTGTTCCCACTGACGGCAATGGCAAAACACCTCTTAACTTAATGGTAAGAACAGGCCCACATTGTAGTCAATAAAAAACATGTCAAGTTTTGTTTTTGACAGGCTTCTACACTTCCATTAAAGAACAAAACAAAAAACAAAATAAAAAAAGTACATATTTGCCTTCTCTGAAAAGGGATTTTAATCCTAGTTTCCTTTATTTTGAGAATGCAGTTTCTGTTCATTTCTCAATTGATGCTTCATGTTATATAGGAGCAGGATGTATAATTGCTTTTCAGATTAACCCAATAAAACTCATTTGAGCCTGGTGAGTAAACTAGGACACAAACTAGAGATGACAGAAGATGTTAATAAAGTTTCTGAATTGAGAAAGCATTATTTTTTAAAAATTACAGGAGACTGGGTTTATAAAAGAATGGCATTTACTGTTATCCCCACTCACAAAGATGCTCACATTAAAGCACAACATTAAAGGGTACTGATTCCTATTTGTACTTCTCCATTGAGAATACTTCAAAGATGAATTTGAAAATTAATGTTGCAGTCTATGACATTCTGGGATGCAATCCAGACCAGTGAGGGTCTGTGTCACCCCTGCCCTGCAGCTTTGGGTTCCTTATACCTGGGCTGCTCACAAGCAGCCTTTCAGCGTGCAAGTCACATCCTGAGTGTCTGTGTATGGCTGCAGCCTGCCAGTACACTCCAGTCATACTCTGACTTCCACCAACCTGGGTTACCACATGCAGGGTGACCCCAACACACGAGAGTTCTGGATTCCCTCCCTCTCCCCAAAAGAGTGGGGAGTACTTTTCTTTTCAGTACTGTCCAGGCCTCTCCTGGACAGTTCAGAAAACAGAGGTCTATTGTCCCTGTAAGGGAATGATATACAACAACTTGCTACCTTGAATAGAGTTCACAACACTGATTAATTTTGATTAAAGAAAAAAAGTGTATTTAACTACAAAGAGATAGGTTTTAAGTGAATACAACAATAAGTTATTAAAGTCAGAAATGGTTGCAAGAAAAATAAAGATAAAACACTTTCTAAACTTAAACTAGATTTGATTTCAGGTGAAGTTCTTAACACAGGTTCCAAGTATCATTGCCGACCAAGTTTCAGCTCAGGCTCTTCATCCAAAGTCTATTGGCGGTTTCTTTTATCTTCTTAGGTGAAAAAAAGAGAGAGACGGATAGGGAGAGATAACTTGGGGTGGTTTTACCCCTCACCCTTTGAAATCCATTTTCCTGAGAGTGACCTCTAGCTAAAGTTCTTTCCATCTGAGAGCAAGAAGACATGGAGTCCTGGGGGATGGGGGCGGGGAGGGGAAGAGAGAGAGAGAGAGAGAGAGAGAGAGGCGGCTTCATGTAGTTGTTTGCTGAGATCAGATCTGTTTGTTCCTACCCCCTTTCTTTGCCAAAGAATGGCTACTTGATAGGTATGGCCCATCAGTTTTTATGACACTTGTCTAGAGCAACAACTTGCCCTTTATCTTTGAGAAACAGGTTTACCCACTTCCCACTTACTTGTCTGGTAAACACACTTAAGTCATGATTTCAGTTTATGTTCACAATGTCATATATAACTTTGCTATACACATTATATCATGATATTATTGGCCAGAAAATTATTAGTTTTCAAATTATACCTTACAATGCATATTTTATATCAAGATTATTACAATAGTGTGTAGGGTGTGAATACTGTCACAGAATCCCAGACTATATTTTGGTCTCTCTGATCTGTACTTCCCATGTGCAGGTCAAGTAAAGTGAGGAATATTAGGTGTATTTCAAAGCCTTCAAGCCAGTCACATTGTCAGAGATGTGAATAATACAGCGAAGGCTGACAGTATTTTAATGATGCTATTCCTGGGATAAAGGCCCACATTCAAGATCTATTGTATTACAGCAAAATTACATTTTGTGTCTGTAAAATACCCTGCTAAATTGTCCATTCAGGCAAAGAAGCAAAGAGCTCTCCTACAACAAAGAAACTATGTAAATGTTAATATGTCAGTCTCTGAGACAGTGTCTACCATAGGGAAATTTGAATGGAGCTACCGCCAGTTCTGGTGTTTAATTAAACCTTCAGGGCTAACTTACACTGGATATTCACACTGGTGGGTGGGGAACACTGTTACATAGATACATAGATATTAAAGTCAGACGGGACCATTATGATCATCTAGTCTGACCTCCTGCATAATGCAGGCCACAGAATCTCACCCACCCACTCCTGTGATAAACCTCTCACCTATGTCTGAGCTTATTGAAGTCCTCAAATAATGGTTTAAAGACTTCAAGGAGCAGAGAATCCTCCAGCAAGTGACCTGTGCCCCATGCTACAAAGGAAGGCGAAAAACCTCCAGGGCCTCTTCCAATCTACCCTGGAAGAAAATTCCTTCCCGACCCCAAATATGGCGATCAGCTGAACCCTGAGCATATGGGCAAGATTCACCAGCCAGATACCCAGTCTGTTAATAGACTATGGTCAAGGTTACCATGGGGGCGTGTTTTATTGACCATTCATTTAGTTTGACTGTTGCTGTTTTCTCAAGTTGATTCTATGTACTCTTTTTTCCCTGATAACATTTTCCTTGTTTCATACACAGACTCAGTGTTTGTGAGTGGGGAAGTATTGCCTAGTAAGGGTACCCACGGAAGATATTTAGTGATCCCAGAAATTCTGGGTGGGGGGGCCAAGCCGGAGGTGTCTATTAGTTTTAAAAGAATTTGAACCTAGCCCTTGTTACTACTCAAACCCTGAAGAAGGGTTACAATATAGTAAAAATGTATGTACTCTGGTAACACAAAGTACTTAATCTTTACCACATTCTCAAATATCATTTATAAAAAAATTGACATTATTCCATTTGTTTCAATTTAAGTTCTTTGTGTCCAAACCAAAGTGAGAGAGATGGAATGTGTGAGAGTGGGTGTCAGGCTGAATGAGGGAGAGGGAGGTTGTTTAATTAAGAATTATTTGTACTCTGACATCTTTGGATCTGAACCTCCTCCCATTAGAACCAATGGTAAAACTCAGTTTGATTTCAGCCTTATGGAAAGGAAGAGACCTATAGAATTTAGTAGTGAATCTCTTTTCTATAGGGTTTGTGAACCATAAGGATAGTTATAAAAACCTATAGAAAAGATATTGTCTATTAAATTCTGTAGATTTTCCACAATAATTTCAATAAAACCCTATATAAATCTTGATTAAAGTCAATGGAAAGATTCTTTTTGATATCTATAGGCTTTAGATCATGCCTAAATATCTTTGTGCACTGGAAACATGACCGGGGTCTTTGTGAGAATAGCTGATATCAGAAACATTTAGCTTAATTTTTGGAAGCAAATTAAAATCATATTTCATAACTCATTACTTTTGCTTTTTCCCATAGTAATTTTTATCAGAGTCAAGTCCATCGAGCCTTTCTTCAAGGCTTAGACATGGGAGTATCTGCAAACTCTTTAAAATCTTTTGAATAACAGAATGGAATTCATAACACAGCTGAATTGGTGATGTATAGACAAATTCAGGTTTTGTAGATCATCATTTTAAGAAGTTTAACAATTTCCAGTAACCTTAGGGGGTCATATTTGATCTATTTTGAAACTAGTGATAGGAGAATGTCAGTCTGAAGGTTTCATTAAGTTTGGGATACTCTTCAAAAAGCGCTGTTTCTTAACTTATTCAAGCCTTGTGAGGTCTTCCCTCTTCCATTTCTTCTCCCACTTCTTTCCCTTATTTTAATACATCCAGATCCTTCTCTACCATATACACATCACCATTAACAGCTCAATATTTCCCACCACAGATTTACTACAGTTGTTTACAATTCTAAGTGTAGTTATCTTGGATATCACTGTGTGTGAACTGCTGGCCAATGCTGATACATTTTAGTGGAGATCATGGTAGATGAGAAAGAGATACTGTGAAAGGTATCCTTCATTTATTAATTATGTGAGTAACAGAAAAGAAAATTATTTATAGATGCATTCAGTGGTCCTTTCAAGTTAGTATGAAGTAAACTTTCCTATTCACAGTGCATAAGGCATCAAAGGGCCACATTATCAGCGGTGACTATTAATACTGAGTGTTGCTATTTTTGGATGCTCTACCTGAGATACTTTGGCCTGCAATTCAGAGGTATTGAGCACCTTTAGCTTCTATGAACATCAGAAGGAGTTGTGGATGCTCAGTACTTCTATAAAGCAGGCTTTTGGTCACATCAAAATGGAGGCACCTAACTTAGTTGAAAAACACCAAAGTGGTGTATATATCCTTGTAAATCCTTCATCGTGGATGAGTCATTCATTCATTTTGAACTGGCACAGCACATTAGCATGTCCTAGTATAGTGGTTTTCAAACTTTAGCAACCTGAGAACCCCCATTTTGATTTAAAATTTTTCGTGGACCCCCAAGCTGGCTTCTAATTTTCCCCAGGGGTGCTCAACCCCTGCTCAGCTCCAGGCCCCACCCCCACTCCACCCCTTCTCCCAAGGCCCCACCCCACCTCTTGCCACCCCTGCTCGATCCCTGCCCCTCCTCTTCCCTGCCTCTTTCCACCCCCTCCCCCAAGCACGCCCCGTCCCCGTTCTGTCTCCCCCACCCAGCGCCTTCTGCACACCGCTGAACAACTGTTCCACAACGTACAGGAGGCACTGGGAGGGAGGGGGAGGAGTTGATCAGCGGGGCCGGTGGCCCCGGACATGACTCGCTGACCCCCTGGAGTACCCAGTTTGAGAATCACTGTCCTAGTATATAAAGCCGCTGAACTGACCACTCTTAGAATTCAATGCAAAGTTATTTTGTCTACTTCATTTTCCCTCAGTTGTTTTTTTCAAGCATCCACACCACATGCACTGATTCACATAGACACACAAATGTAAACAAACTATTTCTCCTTTAGGCTGGGAAGGAAGAAAGGATATTTTTATTACTACACTGACGGGGGAGCCACATATATACATGGAGAAAGAATGACAGTATCAAATGTAAAGGATTGGGCTTTTCCAAATTTCTCAGCTCCCACTCAAGTCAGTGGTAGACCTTCCACTGACTTGGAGGCAAGCAGAATAAGACCAACGATGAATGTTTTTAACAGTCGCATCCAAAGACAATTTAAAATAATTCCAATTGGGAACTGAATGTAATGATATACAAACAATACTGCTACTGCATTTTTTCCTTCTGAAAAGGGGACACACTAAATTAGTCACAGGGTATTTAAATACTAGAGTAAAATGCTAAGGGACTGTTTTAGTGCTTCTTGAGAATCCCAAAGCAAACTGCTCAGGCTGGAGAATCTGGCTCATTATTTTAGTTGTTGTTTACCGAACGTATGAAATACAATTGATTTATTTTTGTACAGAATAACCTTCAAACCAAGGCAGATAACAAGGGAACAAACAGGTGCTTTGACTTTCAGGACATGCGATCATTTTCTTGCAGTGGTGAATGGAGCTACCTTAAGTTGGTGTAGAAAGGTGCCATCCCAGGGCACATCCTTTTGTCCTGGGGTGACCCAGCAGACACCCTGCCTCAAGTTTCCCTCTGAATTCCCAGAATAATCCAGGCACAGCCAATGTCCTTGAAACAATCTCCCCCATCTCTTGGAATCTAATTTAGTAAATATATTTCAGTTCCCAAAAAGGCTTTTTTCTGTTCACCTCTCAGGTTCACCTCCTTCTTGGGACTGTATTTCCAGTCCTGTCCTGTAGATTCTCCACCTCAGCTTCAGGGGTTTCGTAGCCCTCATTCTTGGGGCAGTGAGCTTTTCTGAGGTCTTCCCACTTAGCAACTTCTCTAGCATCTATCCACTTGTCTGGTCTTTGAGCCTCATTTTGAGTCACCTGCCCAGTCAACTAATCAGTCTCTTGACCTTTCCCAGGTGGGTTTAATAATTCCAAACACCTGTCTGCACTGGCTGGGAGAGAGGGCAGGGAGAGAGGGCAGTCTTGCCCCACCTGTTCTACCAGGCTTCTGGGGCCAAGTCTTTAATGAAACAATGGTTGAGGATGTCTCTATACCATCTCTCTCACAAGGACCATCTTTTTTTCCTCCCAATGACTGGTTCATTTGCTTCCCTATTTTTTTCTGACAGTTCTCCCCTGTAGACTCCCATAGGACTCAGTCTTGTCTACTCTATATTCAATATATATGTCAGACCATATGGAGGCACTCATGAACCCATGTTCTTCAAAACAAGCCATACGCCAGTGACATCCAACTCTATATTATGTCAGATGTGCACAATACAACTACACCAATGTCTCTAATGGGCATGGAAGTGACTCTGCTCCATACAGGATGTACTTGTCACTTTGAAGGATTGGGCCCTTGGGGCCTAATCCTTCAAAGAGCTATGCACATGCTTAGCTCTAGGCACTCTGAGTAGCTACATTAATTTCAATGGGACTAATCACAGCATGCAAAATTATGAATGTGCTTTAGTCTTTGCAGGATCATGGACTAAATTAATACTCATGAATAGATGTTGAATTCAAACGAAGGAACTTAATTTACAGAACTGCAAAACAAACACTAAATATCCTCACACAAATGCTGTGAAAATGGACATAATGTGCAATTACTTTTAAATTGAGATACCAAATGGAGACATTTAGATTATAAAAAGCACTAAGAAGAAATTCACTCTTGTGTCAAGGGCTAGCACAATGCATCACTTAAGCCTATTTTGAATTTCACTCTAACTGAAGATGAAACCATAATAAAAATGAAACGAGTGGAAACACTCAGAGGAATACAGATCAACAAAGAGAGATAATACACCGTCCGGGGACCTTTGTAGAGGTTACAGTCTGTATCTGTTCACAGTTCGTAACACCAGAGATTCATGCGTACGCTCTTTAGAAGTGTAGTGCCAAAGAAACAATAGACTCATAGACTATAAAGTCAGAAGGGACCATTGTGATCATCTAGTCTGACCTCCTGCACATTGCAGGCCACAGAATCTCACCTACTTCTGAAATAGACTCCTAACCTCTGGCTCAGTTACTGAAGTCCTCAAATCATGAGTTTTAAATTACAGAGAATTCACCAATTGTACACACTGTGCCCACTGCTTGAACAACACTCTGAATGACTGATATTCCCAACACTCAAAAAATTCCAGGGGACTGAACTGAGGAAGACACAGAAGAAGAAGAAGAAGGAGAGAGAGAGAGAGAGAGAAGCTAGACTAAGATCTCTAAATGTACAAGAAAGAAAGAGGTCTACACATTTCAAATAGCCAAGAATAAACAAACTCTTGTAATACTGCACAAAGAGCATGATCAATGGCAAGACAGTTCTCTCTGGCCAAAAAAAATTGCCCACACTCAGATGAAAGCAAATATTGCATCAATCTCACCACTTATGGAAGGATGATAGCATGGATAAGGCACAGGGCTGGGATTCAGGAGACATGAGTCCATTCATTGGCTCTGCCACAGACTTTGTGTAACAATTACAATCTCTCTGTGCCTCAGTTCCTCATCTATAAAAAAAGGATAACACTTCCATTGTCTGTCTTGTGTATCTAGACAGTAAGGAATTTTGGTTCAGGGACTACCTATGTGTTTGTACGGCACCTGGAACCATGGGGATCCAACCTCAATTGTAGCCTATTGTTGATACCATATATGACCGTTGTCACAAGAGGGCCAGGCTGAGATTGTTCAGTTAGGGAAAACTGCAAAGAATGGGGCAGACAATCCCCCAAACTGGTGGCTATTCTAATACTTAGATTCACCAAGCCAGCAACAAAACAGCTTCTACAATACCTTACTGGTTATCCAGAAGCCAGAAATACAGTTCCCTTAAAACAGCCCAGCCTTGAGCTCCCACCCAGACAGCCAAGTCAAATATGATGAGGATTACTGAAAATCTTGTTCATTATATGAAAAGTTCTACCAATCCCAAAGGATCAGACACGTTACTCACCAGGTTAATGAATCTCTCAGATCTTACCCAAAAACACGCTACAGCCAATTTTTATCAATTAAACTAAGATTTATTTAAAAAGAAAAGAGATAGAGAGAGTATTAGTTAAAAGATCATTATACATACAGATATGAATAAAGTTCTTAGGTCAGTTTCATAGCAGAGATGGTGAGCTTTAGAGTTGCAAAGAGTCCTTTCCAGAATCAGTTCATAAGGTTATAGTCCAATGTCAGGGAGATCCAGAATGGAACTGGAGACCTAAGTCTTGCAACTCAAACTACCCCGATGAAGCTTAAGCAGATCTGAGATACAGAATCTGGGCCCAAAAATTCTTTTTATAGATTCATGACAGGCTATTGACAGTAGGTGTTCCTTGGGTGAAACACTGTGTCTTTGAAATAAAAACCTTCTTTTTCCTAAGCACGACCGGTAATTAGCTGCATGTATTAGCATAAGGCAACTGCCCATCTCCCACCATTTACAGGTAGTTTACTATGAACTTCAAAGAGAAATCAAGACAGTGATATTACTACAATCACAGTTCATCTCAATGTTTTGATCTCTGAATTAACAGAATACAGCAACAGAATACAGGAACCGTTTGGTTACATCATCAACCTCTAGCAATATATGCGTAAACACACAAAAACACAATTATCTACTAATATGTCTCTAAAATCTGGGTCAATTAGCCTGCTAGTTGCATAACCCTTTCTAGCCCTGTGTCAGACCAAAAACCAAATGATGAAATATATGGGAAATCTGCAGAATGCAATCCAATTTCCAACTAATGCACTGATCCTGAGGGGTACTGAGTTCCAGCAGCTCTGACTGAAAATCAGTAGACTAAATCCAGCTGTGCTCACTAAGCAACCTTAAGACCAGTTTGAGCCGTGCATCAGAGGCTCAGGATTTGGCTCAATGGGAGTTGCACAGCACCTCTTAGGAACAAATCCAGTTGCATTATGTACTTGTGCTATGAAAAAATGAATGTTATGGGCTGGATCTCACTGGTTCTCACTCTGCTTCTACTACCTTGCCCCCAATTCTCCTGACACAGGATCTGAACACTGAGTACTGGCTTCAGTGTGTGAATGCTTATTTGGAACTTAGCACATAGGCTGAAAAGTCTAGTGTTTGCCTGTGAGCTCATAATGCACCTTGTGTTTTAACAACTGTCTGCAATAGTTTGATGCAGCACAGCAATCAAGTGACCCCTCAGGTAAGGCCAGATACACACCAGAAAGAAATGGAGTTTGAAAAGCAGCTTTTGAGCATAGAGGGCATTTATATTGTCCGCTTAATCTCAGGGAAATGAGAACAACAGCTGTGGAAAAACAAAATATACAGCGAGTCTCTACTGGGATGGAGATGCTGCAGGACTGGTTGTAGCTACACTAACACCTTTGATGAAAAGGCTGAACTAATGAATGGTTTCCAGTGAAACACTGATTATTAGAGACAGTGATGAAGAAAACCCACATTTCCTTAATCCATTATAAATGAATGAGAACTGAGACCTAATCAATCAGTGGCTGAAGGTTATAGCACAATGAGCCAGATTCTAAGCCTGATGTGTATGTACTGCACATGCATCTGAAGGCTGAGTTTTTCTGGGTTTGTGGCAGATTTAATGACAAACTGGGGCTCTCTTTCCTGATTTATGTCAGTTCATTAAATCTGTAAGGGTAGCAGTGCCTGTACCAGAACATCAGTTGTCACAGTAAATAATAACCATAGCATTTAGAACAACTGACAGATATGATTTGTAGCTTAGTAGTAGTAGTAAAGTATATTCTGCATACTATGTTTTTTCTCTAACATTCTCCCCTTTTTTGCTTTGTGAATATTCTTGCATAAACTGATGGATTCTTCCTCCAGTTTTCCTCTCCAGATATAAAGTTATTATAACCTGAGCGTTGTGCATGTTATATTTAAGGCTGCAGAAGCATTTCCATTCTAAGCCCCTGCTTTCAGACACTGATAACTTTCCAGACCATTTACCATATACTAGGCCTGTTTTCTGTTCAAAGTTGAATCTTTGGGGATGTTTGAGTAAAAACACTTTTGAGTATTAGGAAAATATTTTCCCCTCTATAAAAAACATTTTGTCTCGGTCAGCAGTTCTAGAGCTGAAGTGGCTGGGGGCAGAAAGCTGATGTTAAGGAGAGAAGTCATTCTCTCTGAGAAGAAATGCCTTTGAGATTTCTGGTGAAAACTGGCCTTAATTTGGCCTAGTTTTATGTACTGAGAAATCAAATCTTGCACTTGTGCAATAATTATTTATACTGCAGTAGCACGTAGCAGGGGCACCATTTCAGTTTTTTACGGTAGGGAGCGACTTCCAGCAGGGGTTCAGGAGCCATTTAGACCCCTGGAAGCTCTTTTAAAAATCAGTCTACTTCAGGGGCATTTGTATTGATTATTTCCTATATTTTTAATAACTATTCATATAGATTTACTACAGCAAAATTCCCAACAGAGGACAAACAGGCAACTTTTAAACCTAATCGATCGGCACCTGTGGCATGCAAACCCAGCACCAATTAAAACCTATTTTTCAAGTGTAAAAAGCAATAAAGTTCAGAACACTCAGGAGACAAATATAGCAAAATATTATTGATCCCATAGCCTTGATGTATCAGTCCTTTAGCCTTGACACAAGTAGCAGTGCAGTCACACAGTATGATATATTGCTACTATTTTTAGCAGAGAAAATTTAATAATTTACTTTAAAAAATAAAATCTACTTTTCCCCGTATACATAAACTCCCATTATCAAGCCTGAATGATATTTACTGCAGTCTCTGGTGTGGTTCCTCATTGTTTCAAATTGAAAAATAAGTCTAAGTGGTTTCATGGCTTTCCTCTTTCTAATTTATAACATTAACTTTGTTCAATACGCTATTAACTCATCTTCTGATGTGGTCTTGTTATGTTTTTTATAAACGAAAGTTTTAGTAGCCAGTTAATCGCGCAATGTTCAAGCAGTAGGCTGCAAATACAGTCCGTATTAGATTTACACAGAATTTTCTCAAGAGGAAGTTTTGAACCAGTTGTATTTCTATTTTCTAAAACAAAAAGCAAAAAATATCACTTTCAACTGACCAACACAATTCTCCATCCAATATCTCACTTTTGATCAACCTTAGAGTCTGGGAATCCTTACCTCGCCAGAGCCTGTTGGAAATCTGCAGCTTGCCTAAGCCTAACTACACGACCCTTACTGTGGCAATACGTGCTTGGGCAGACATGGTGCTTTTATTTGAATGCACTGAATTTTTCCTACTGCAGAAATATTAACCAGCAATTTAAACATTCAAAGCAATTAATTCATGCTTTATTACACTCTTAGAACACATTATGAATAAAACAATGAAAAATAGAGTTGGGTAAGGTGTTTTAATTAGGGAAGTCTGACTTGGAAATTCTAGATGAATGAAGAGGACTCCCTTGGTTCACCTGCAAAGCTGCCACTAACATAATCAGTACAATAGTTGTTTTTTTTCTTTGCCAAGCAGGTAAGTCAATCTTATATCTGTCTCCTACTATCAAATACCAAAGATAAACATTTTTATTCAATACGGTACATTAGGAATCATAACTAGATATAAACACTGATAATAAACTTTGAGATCCTCATCTATGAAGCCTTTATCACTCAATTAGCTAAACTTCTGTAGTTGATTTTGTCACCAATGAGTTGAGTAAAATAATTTACCAGTGATACATATAGTTTTAAAAGTTCCATTTTTGACTTATGAGGAGGGCAGTGATGGAAAATCCCATGCCAGCAATTCTCAGTTATTCATCATGGGCAGTATCTGGAGGAAGTGCTTGGTAAACTAGAGGTCACAATCCTTTTCCTGCTGCTAATAGGCAGAAGCTTGATGTAGTAACTAAGGCTATTAGTATTTAAGAATTGCCCAGACATGAAGGCCTTTTTAAGAGAGAGTGGAAGCTAAAAGAATAAAAATCCAAGGTCTAATTGCTAGATTTCTTCAATAGTCTGAGGAACCTCAGAGTTGCTGCAGCCTTCAGCAAGCGTATACATGAATGCACTGAATGCATCCGATGAAGTGAGCTGTAGCTCACGAAAGCTTATGCTCAGATAAATTGGTTAGTCTCTAAGGTGCCACAAGTACTCCTTTTCTTACCGCTGGTGCAGTTTCCCTTTCTTTCCCATTCTGTGAATTTAAAATCATATTGCATTAATATCGAACACTGATATTATATGCTGTGCAGATACGGTAATAAAATGGGGAACCTGATGTAATCTAACATTATAATTAAAATGTGTATTAAATGGA
The DNA here is from genome assembly GCF_015237465.2 of Chelonia mydas. Lineage (NCBI taxonomy): Eukaryota > Metazoa > Chordata > Testudines > Cheloniidae > Chelonia > Chelonia mydas. Next base: position 42,181,000 of record NC_057855.1, read on the forward strand.
AGTCAGGTGTGAGTGATAAGCTGTAGGAAAAATATTGTAATGTTTAATGACAGGGTTTACCTCATGAGGAATCCTGTTAGGCAAGAAAGGGGTTGTGTTCACACTGATTTAGTTTAAGTGAAGAAGCAAGTTAATGTTTGCAATCAAGCAGCTTATGCTATCAAGTTAGTGAAATACATCTGTGCTGGAAGAGGCAGTAAATACAGGGAACTAAAACCAAATAGTGTATGTATAAGGACACTTGAACACCATGTGGAATAATCAGAAATATAACTTTTTGATTAATAATCCATAGGCTCAGCTCAGCAATACATACCAAGGTCCCACCATTGTTGTTAAGACATGGAGAAGAGAAATGGAAGATTTATACAGCTGTTCTGGCTGCTGGAGAACAGTTGTTGAAGTGAACTGCTAAAACAACTTTAAAGAGCAACAAAGAATGTGGAGAGACTTTGTATAAATTATATGAACTTTAAACTGGACACAGATAGCAGAGTGCTGATAGAGAAACTACAACTTGAGCAAGCATAACAGCAAAATTGGCCAAGGGATGCCCCACAAAGAGGCCCATGGAAAGCAACTTCTGGAGGTAAGTTGCTGACTGGGGCAAATGAGCCGGCGTTCAAGATACGTCCCCAAATGGTTGTACCAATCGCTATGGCCTAACTTGTCTTACACAAGCTGGTGTGACAAGATGTGTTGCATAAAGAGAATGGAAAATTCTAGTCTCGCTTGCAAGAACTCTAAAGATGATGTCTTATTCCCTGATTGGATGGTGAGAGAGGCCAACTCTCATTTTGGTTGGACATTTCAAATCTTTAGAAGAAATGTGGGTAACCATCTGATTGGTCCATACCAGCACCTCCAAGGAGAGGAATCAAATTGGACCACCCAGAAGAAATAGGATAAAACAGCCTGTCTCCTTCAGCACATTGCTTCCTGAAAGCTGAAGATACTTGGAAGGGAGAAAACTGAGGTCCTGGGCCAGCCCACTGGGAGTCCTCCTGGTGACATCAAATACCAATCTTGGATAGGCATCTTTAACTGTCTCTTTTTATCTTCTAGCAATTCAGATTGCCCACTAGCACACCAGGAAAAGACTATGGTCGTCCCATCCTTCATCTGTGCCATCTGCCTTTGCAGTATCAATTCTAGCTATGAACGATAACTGAACTTAAAGTTGATGGTTGAACAAAGATCGGGTGATAAGTAACACAGACTTTCTTCTGGGTGATGATCCAAATCAGTCAGTTGACTACTTCCTGAAACTGCAGTACCTAATTAGAACGGAAGTCGAAGTGCTTGTTTTTCTGTTCTAAAGGTTGTCACAGAGTTCAGGGTGTGTCTTTGTTCTGTATCAGGTTCCAATCAAGATTGGACTTGAAGGTTTAGAAAACCTGACTTAGGAGGAAAGGTTAAAAACTGGGCATATTTGGTCTTGAGAAAGGACTGAGAAGGGACCCGATAACAGTCTTCAAATATGTTAAGGGTTGTTGCTAAAACAATGGTGATTAATTGTTCTCCATGTCCACTGAAGATAGGACAAGAAGTAATCATATTAATCTGCAACCAGGGAAATTTAGGTTAGATATTCGGAAAAACTTCTAACTACAAGGATCATTAAGTATTGGAAAAGGTTACCAAGGGAGGCTGTGTGTGGACTAGATGACCTCTCACAGTCCCTTCCTACTTTTCTATGATTTTTGATCATCTAGTTTGACCTCCTGCACAGCATACGCCATAGAATTTCACCTAGAAATTTGCAAAGGCAAATACCACTAGAACCAGTAATAAGCTTACCATTAAAAAAGGGGGAAAAGGGGAAGGCTGAAATATATCTATTGTAGACTTATTCTGCCTAGTTGAGTTTTTTAGGCCAAATTCTACTCACATCCAGTCAGTGGAGATAATTAGTATAATGACAGGCCCTTTCTGTTCGCTTGGATAACATTTTTTTCCTCCTTTCAACAAATTTTGTAAAGAAAGAAGAAATGTCAAATGTATAATTTTATTTGATGTTTGAATACTGGGGGTTTGAGGCTGATGTTACTTATCACAGCATGGCTCTAACAGTTCTGATTGCACAGTATTTCCATTTAATCTCCCCCTCTCCCCCAGCCCCAACCTCACTTCAACAGGGGGCCAAAAGAGCTTTCTCATCTCTCCTGAGCTTCTCTCTCTGGCCCTGACAGCAGAACATGATAAGCACAAGCTACAGTGTGCCTCCATAATTTGTTTGCAAATGAAAGATAATCATAAAAAGAGAAGCATAGATCATGCACATTAAAGAAAATTACACTGCGGTAATAAGAGGTTTATGTGAGAAATATTGAAGTAGCAAAGCTCAAACTCCGGTTTGCTGTGAACTGATGGGAATAGACTATTACAAATCCATTAGCACATTTTAATCTTGCACTAAGGCAGCAGGCACCTGATGCTGCTGAAGTCAATGGAAGCCTTTGCAGTGCGTGAAGGGGTGTTGGATCAGGTCCTAGTTTATCTTTCAAGTCTGTAACAGCTTCATTAGCATGAAGGGAGTAAGGGTTTAAGAAAAGACCACCCCTGAGTATTTTAACTTCTAGAAAGTTACTTTATCTGCATTATGTTCTGTTCCCAGGTTGGGATATGACATTCTAAAAGAGACATTGGACCAGATCTGGGAACTGTAAGAAAAATGATGGCTGGCCAATTAAGGGCCCTTTAAAATGCTACTTTCCTGACAGTATGCTGTCTTTCAAGGTTTGAAGAGAACATGTTACAGCTCAGAAAAGTTAGAAAGTGTTTTTCCAATGGTTTGAGCTTTGAATGAACTAGCTTGATAAAACAGGAACCAGCCTGAATCTCAGCCTGTCCCTCAAACTAAGCCAAACTCAAACCATTTTGGTTCAGGTATTTATGATTATTTTAGGCTTCTGAATCTTCTGATGGCTTCTTTCCCAGCTGCCTGACACATGCTGGCTCCCAGCAAATAGCACACAAAGAGTCTTGGCTATGTGAACACATGGCTGCTTGCCATGTCAGGGGAGCTCAGGAAGACTGTGTTCCTGAGTGAGCATAGTCACTGACTTCCAAATTCAAAAGCAGAAACAGGGCTACACATACAGAGGAGGGGGCCACCAACTACATGTTAAAAACATAGACAACAAAACCCCACCAGTGCCTGATTTAAGTAGGCTGACACAACAGGTGTGCCAAACCTGCGGGAAAAAACGCAGAAATTGGGCTTGTTTTTGGCTTAATCGGCTTGTGAGTTGCTTGTTGGCTAGTTTTTGACTCGCAGCTTGTTGCTTGTTTGGCTTGAAGCTTATTGTAGCTTGTTGCTTCTTCTTCCTCTTTTTTTTTTTTTTTTTTTTTTTTCAATCGGCTCCCAGCAAGCAGGGACAAGGAGGGAGGGCAAGCAGGGGAGAGCAGGGCCAGCCCACAACATTTTGGCACCTGAGGTGGGGAGCTCAAATGACACCCCCATGTCCCCTCACTTGGGCCAAAACTTTGAAAGGTCTCAATTATGCCTTCTTCCTGTTCTAATCCTCTCATGGTACTGCTCTGCTACCTACCCCACTATAGGAGAATTAACAACTTAAAATGCCTTGTTCAAAAATTTTAAGTAACACTTAACTTTCAAACAGCTGGACAGCAAATGTAACTTTTCTTGTCTGCATAGTAAACACTGGCATTTTTATCTGTTTGAATAATCAAAGTGGTGCTTTCTGTGCCTTCTTGATTGCAAAGATTTGAACTGCTTCCTGAAGGTTCAGTCTGGGCCAGCTCATGCTCTATTGAGATGGTTGCAAAGCCGACCAGTCTCTCCTGTGTCATTGTGGAGCGTAGATATGTTTTTATTAAATTCAGCTTGGAGAAGCTGCATTCTGCACTGGCAACTGTTACAGGAAGTTTTAGAAGTATGCGCAGAGCAACAAAAGCATTTGGAAAGAGGGTGGTCATCTTGTTTGTGCACATATATTCCAGAACAGCCTTTGGAATTGATCCTGCTGAAATGTATATTGAAAAGGCTTTCAGTTCATCACCTAAATCACTCACATCAATATTGCGCATGTCATCATGTGTCAACTCTGTCTCTAATGCCCTGCATTGCTGGTGTTAGGTCTTCTTCAGGTATAGTGAGGAGTTTTGAAATATCCCAAATATACTGCTGTGTTCCTAGAGCTGCATAAAACGTTCTTCAACTGACTGTATTGCACAATCTAGCACCTGGTTAAAGAATTCAACTTTGAATTGTTGTTTGGGGTCTCTTATGGGATTATCCCGTGCCTCATAATCAAAATGTGTCTTCTTCGGTGACTCTTGTATTCTTGAATGGGTGGGAAAATAGCTTCAGTGTGAAGGTCCTCTGCCAACTTCTGTGCACTCTTCAGAATGTTTTGAAATCCCTCATCTGACCGGTAAGACTGTAGGTATGACTTTGCTTTGTCCAGTTGTTCCCTTGCTCCAGATATATCAAGGTCAACACCTTGGAGTCTCTTGCTTACAACATTTATTTCAAACAGTATGTCATGCCACAACACTAAGCCACACAGCAATGTGAAGTTATGTATGTTACTGGTGATTCCAGGTCCCTCTGCCACTGTTCTCCCATGAACAGTTCCTGTCATAGCATTATCCTCCATAATGGCAACTGTGGCATCATCTATCTTCCCAATTTGGTGTTGGATAGGCTTTATCGCCTCCACTTGACTTTCCCATCATGTGGCACTCAGTGGTTTCAGTGTCAAAGAGGATGTTCCCAGATGTTGCTTCAAAATTTGCCATCGATGAGTTGATGCAGAGAAAACTACATAGATGCTTTGAATTACATTAAAAAATTCAGCAGCCTCACTAGAAGCTGTTGCTGCATCACTGACCACCAAATTCAATGAATGAGAACTGCATGGGACAAAAAAAGCTCAAGGGTTTATATAAACTCATGAGTGGTGTGGAGAAAGTGAATAAGGAAAAGTTGTTTACTTGTTCCCATAATATAAGAACTAGGGGCCACCAAATGAAATTAATGGGTAGCAGATTTAAAACAAATAAAAGGAAGTTCTTCTTCACTCAATGCACAGTCAACCTGTGGAACTCCTTGCCTGAGAAGGTTGTAAAGGCTAAGACTATAACAGGGTTTAAAAGAAAACTGGATAAATTCATGGAGGTTAAGTCCATTAATGGCTATTAGCCAGGATGGGTAAGGAATGGTGTTCCTAGCCTCTGTATGTCAGAGGGTGGAGATGGATGTCAGGAGAGAGATCACAAGATCATTACCTGTTAAGTTCACTCCCTCTGGGGCACCTGGCATTGGCCACTGTCGGTAGACAGGATACTGGGCTGGATGGACCTATGGTCTGACCCAGCATAGCCATTCTTATGTTCTTATGTTAACGCTCAGATCCGTGTCTGCACTCCTCTGTTCTTTCCTCTCATGTTGGCACCATTATTGTGGCCCTGACCTCTCATGTCAGCTATCACAATTCCTGTATCTTCCAGCTTTTTAAGAGGCACATTTGTCATACCAGCTCCTGTAGTATCATCAATGTCAATATATTCTAGAAAACGCTCTCTGACAGTCACCATTGCAGGGACATTTTCACTAGGTTTTGTTATTGTTACAAAACGCACCATAAAAGTCATTTGTTCAGTATGGCTGATGTCAGGTGTGCAGTGCAGAATAACAGAGTAATATCTTGCTGACTTCAGATCTGCCACAATCTTCTGTTTGACTTTTGTTGCCAGTAACTGTATGATCTCATTTTGAATTGTTTTTCCAAGGTAGCAGTGTGTGTACATTTCTTGGGTGGTGACTTTTCTTAGATGCTCCTGGAGTACAGCATCAAACTCAGCCATCAGCTCCACAATTTTAAGGAAGTTTCCAGTGCTTGGCACATACAGCTGATCTGAAGGGCCACGCAGTGCTAGGTTTTGGGTAGCAAGCATTCTCACAATGGCAATGAGCCTTTTCAGAACATTTTGCCAATAAAGAGACTCTGATGCAATCTTCTCTTGATGCTGACCATCTATGGTGGCCTTTAACCTGAGTCTCATCTCAAGCTCTTTCCACCTATGGAATGCTCTCTGGTGATTTGCTGCCTTCTCATGGCATGCCAGATTTCTAGCCAGGTTTTTCCAGTCCTTTGTTTCTGTAGAACCCAATGTGGCTGGAACATCAGACTGGAAGAGTTTGCAGCAAAAACAGGATGCAGCATTCTGGGTTTTTGAGTACATAAGCCATGGCCTCTCCACTTTGTCACCATTGGGGATTTCGTGCCAGTAATTGTTGGATGGAAACTTCTATTTTCATTGTCTTTGGGGAACATGAAGTTTTTCACTTGCTGTGGCCCATGCAGTACAAGGAAGTCCCTCAGGCTACTGCTCAAGTGGGTCCACAGTCCTGGATCATCTAGACTTAGGAACTAAACTCAGCAGCAGCAGTTTCTTGTGCCTCCACCACACTCTTCTCTGAGCTACACTTTTCTTCAGGAATGTGCATGGTTACAGCCATTTGAGATGGCAATATGGATGCCACAGTAGCTGCCAGGTCACCTGCACTCTGACTAACTGGAAGATCAGGCATCTCCTCACCACTCACATCCTCACTGGGGCCAGGAGGCTCAGTGTGAACATTTGTGTCTATGTATCTCAGGACAGCTCCTTCTTGCTTAGATAGAAAAGCTCTTTCTTTTTCTGAATGCTGCCCCAGAGGGGTGTTTTCTTCTTTCACTCATGACTGCTGTTCTGTGCCAGCTATAGTGGGTCTCAACACTAGGTTGAAGGGGACAAATAAGCAGGCTGGTAACAGGGCCTGAGTGAGGGAAGGTATCAGCGTCTTAAAGGCCTAACTGGCTCCCACTACTTCAGTTGACTGCCTGTTCTCCTCAAGTGGGTCCAGGGAAGCAGCAGGAAACAGGAAGCTCCCTGAGAAGCTGGTGTTAATCACTCCAGGCTCCTGGGGGTGCTAGAGAGGTACATAAGAGCCTCCTCCTCCTCTCTCTCCCTGCAGCTCCTGCTGCTTTCTGTTATTCCCTCTCACCTTTTCTCCTGCCTGCCTGTTATGTCTCTTGTGCCCTCCTTCCTCCAGCACAGCACTCCACCATCTCTGTGCGTCTAGAGCAGAGAGAATACATATGCACCAGCAGCAGACACAATTTTCTACACTCTGGGTCCTAGTGGCACCTCCTGCCCCCCCTCAGTCTGGCACCTGAGGCGGTTGCCTCAGTTTGCCTCATGGTAAGGCCAGCCCTGGGGCAGAGAGTCAGGGGTGCACAGCGAGCCCACCACAGACCCAGACTGCACACTGGGGGGATCTAGTCTCATAGAGTGTTGGGGTTCTTAGGGATTGGCTTGCTTTGGCCTGGTTTTGAAATGGGATTAGCTTGATTTTTGGTTTTATTGTGAAAGTCAGCAACTGTGCAACACAGGCAGCAAGCAGACTGCTACAGCCTAGCTACTCTTTTAGAGCCATGCTTTCAGGCATGACAGCTCCTCGCTGACACTTTGGAGATGTGTGGATTACAGGCATTATCTGTACAGAAGAGCAGACGCACTGGTCAAGATTTTCATTAATGACTTGGATAACGGAGTGGAAAATATGCTTAAAAAATTTGCAGAGGACACCAAACTGGGAGGGATTGCAAGTGTTTTGGAGAACAGGATTAGAATTCAAAATGACCTTAATAAAGTAGAGAATTGGTCTGAAATCAATAAGATATTTAAACAATGTGTGCATTGACTTGTACATTCTGGTAGTTTGTCTTATCCAAAGTCAATTTAGAGGAGCAAAACACACTATATCACAGTTATTTCTTGTACCCTGTTCAATTTTCCTTGCTGAAACCACATTTCATCAATCATGTGCTTGGAAATGTGCCTGGATTATATTTCTATAAAGTTAAACAGACATATCTGTTCTATACTCATTGAGCAGTATTTGTTTCCCTATAGTAGCACATCCTATTATAGCTACAGTACCAGTGTCTAATGCTTGAATTGGGAATGTAATACATTGAAAAACACACACGCACACTTTTACTATATATGTCTTTGGAATACTTTAAGAGTGGGATGTTAAAGAATTCTCATCTGGAAGGAAGCCTCATTTTTCAATTCTTATGTTGCAAGGAGGCATTACGCTTTTTTACATTCCTTAACATATTAAAAATACAACAATATTTAAGAGAAACATTAGAATGGTTGTCACCATGACATGGCCTCTTCATCAAGAATGAAAAGGCATCATTAAGATTTTTAAAGCTATTGATTATCCTATTATGTTCCAGATTGCAGAATACAAGACAATTTTTTTTAAAAAAGGAAAGTTGATGAATATACAATAAATTGCAGAAAGAGTTGTTACCTGATGAAAAATGAATCGGGGGGTGGGGCTGGGGAGGGGAGGGACGACACTTTATTTATGAATTCAGGGTGAATTTGGAAATAGCTTAGGCTAAAAACAGAAACTCTAAAAAATAATTGGAAATGTTAAAGCATTTTGAAGAGACATTTAGTTTTGAATAAACAATCAGAACATTTTATCTGACCCAAATAATAGTTTTTTAAGTCTTCTGTTTCAGTGAAAACCTTCCTCCACACCCAAACAATTCAGTTTTGGTTCAAAAAGAGCTGAATTTGTGTTTTGAAATCAATTATTTGCTCAGCTCTAGTTGCTATGAATCTTACACATAAAGCCTCAGAAAACATTTACATCATTATGGATGGGAGAATCAAACAAAATAAGAAGCTGAACAAATTATAGTCTGCACTATGAATGGATCTGAATTTTTACGAGGTGCATAAACAATGTATGAACATTAAAGTTATGTTTTATTTATATCTGCCTCTGAACTTCCTGGTTTTGGCTCAGACCAGAAGCAGATGTAAACCTCGAATAGCACAAGAAGACTTAAAAAAATAAAAGTATTTTCTGGCCTAAACAGAAGCAAGAATTACCTAAACTGTGACAAGATAAATTGTTTTTCTGAAAGATTCCAGCCCTGTTTTTTAAATTGAGTATAGTTTGGAAGAATTTCAGATGAATGCCAAGAGGTGAAATTCTGTCCCCATTAAAGTCAATGGGAGTTTTGCCACTGATTTTAATGGAACCAGGATTTCACTTTAAGGGTCTGATCCAAAGACCACTGAAGTTAATGGAAAAATTCCCATTGACTTCCGTTGAGCTACACTAATTCACAACAACAGAACATCTGGCTCCCAACATGTATACAGGCTCCCCAAAATCTACACTGATGCTAGTCCAAATGCCCTATGGATGCTGAAGGTGGCTTCAAAGAGTGGCGATGTCAGAGGCATGTGCTGAAGTTTCTAGTCAACATCTGAAACTGTGACTGTAAGTTGTTAAGATTTGCTCTGACACTGTGTCTATTGAGGTGGGCATTTTATTCATGCTCAGATATTTATGCTTTCTTGAAAATACCTTTAAGGTTTTTGTTTTTTAGAAAATCTATTCTATGTGAGATGATAACACTCACAAGGCTAACAGCACAATTTGTGAGGACTTAATCCTGAGGGGTACTAAGCACCCATTGTTGCATTTGGCTTCAATGGGGCTTGGGGTTAGTCACCATTCCTCAGAATCAAACTACAATTACAAACTATAATTTTCCTCCATATGTAAATTACATTTAATTGCTATGATATTATTTATATTTGGTAGCATCTAGTGCAGTGGTTTTCAAACTTTTTTTTCTGGGGACCCAGTTGAAAATTGTTGATGCCCGTGACCCAGTGGAGCTGGGGATGAGGGGTTTGGCATGTGCGAAGGGCTCAGGGCTAGGGCAGAGGGTTGGGATGTGGGGGTGAGGGCTTCAGGGTGGGGCCAGGAGGGGGTCAGGGCTCTGGGCTGGAGGTGCAGGCTCTGGAGTGGGGCCAGGGATGAGGTGTTTGGGGTACAGGAAGGGGTTCTAGGTTTGGGGCAGGCTCAAGGCTGGGGCAGGGGATTGGGGCATGGGGGTGGGGTGCGGACTTACCTCTGGCGGCTCCCAGTCAGCGGCGCAGCCAGGGTGCAGAGGCAGAAGCGGAAGCAGTCAGCAGCAGGTCTGGCTCCTAGGTGGAGGTGTGCAAGCGACTGCATGCAATTCTCGCCCGCAGGCAGCGGTGCCGCCCTCCGCCCCCTTGAGTGTGGAGCCGGTGCTTGGGGCAGGGGCAGCGCGCAAAGCCCCGTGGCCCCCCTGCCTAGAAGCCGGACCTGCTGCTGGCCACTTCTGGGGCGCAGTGCGGTGTCGAAACAGGTGAGCACTAGTCTGCCTTACCTGGGCAGCACCACCGAGGGGACTTCTAACATCCTGGTCGGCGGGGCTGACCAGAGCGACCCAGTCCCTGACATGCTGCGACCCAGTACTGGGTCGCGACCTGAAGTTTGAAAAACGCTGATCTAGTGGCCCAGTTATGGATCAGGGCCCTATTGTGCAAACATAATGAAAACATAGCCCCTGTCACGTGACAAGGATGTGGGAGGTCATGCCTAGTGGTTGGAGCCAGAGTCAGTAGCCAGGAATTGGAGCCCAAGGTCAGAGATGGAGTCCAAGGCCAAATGCCAGAGCTGAGAGTCAGAACCGGGTTACCTGGAGTGAGAAAAGGCAGGAACATGACTGGGAACAAGCAGGCACAGAAATGATTGTAGCTGTGGGCAAATGCTTGGAGTTTAAGAGCTGGTCTGTTGACTTTTCAAACCAATCAGGCAGTGTACCCGATCACGCAGTCTACTACAGCCCAGCTGCATTCCTTAGGTTGTCCAGAGACTGACTGTGCTGCATGCCTTGATTTCTGACAGGACCTACCTACTGAGGGCTCCACGCCATGGATGCCGGGCCTGGTTTCTCGTAGTACTTCCAGTGGAAGTCTCACATTAGGTCTGAAGCTTGAATGTTCTCTCTCTGTTCCCAAGACTGCTTGTCCGAATCATGGCCTTCTCAGTTCACCAGATACCAGAGCCTTTCCCAACTCACTGAGAGTCTAGTATTTGGTAGACAAAGTACTCCTCATGTCTGCTGAATGTTATAGGTGCGTTGGTCCGTTAGAGTGGTGTGGGTATGGGTTCTTGGTGTAGGGCTTTAAAGGAAAGATGTAAAAGATGGGGTGGATCTTCAAGGAGTCTAGCAGCTGTAATTGGAAAGCCACTGGGTTTATCTGTTCTATAATCTTGAAGGGGCCACATGCCATTGTAGGCCCTCTGCAAATGCTAGCAGCAAATATCCCCAACGGCTGGAGATGGGACACTAGATGGACAGGGCTCCGAGTTACTACAGGAAATTCTTTCCCAGGTGTCTGGCTGGTGGGTTTTGCCTACATGCTCAGGGTCGAACTGACCATCATATTTGGGGGAGGGAAGGAATTTTTCCCAAAATCAAATTGGCAGAGAGCCTGGGGGTTTTCACCTTGCTTTGCAGCCTGGGGCACAGATCTCTTGCTGGTTTAAATTAGAGTAAAGGTGTATTCTCTGTAACTTGTAGTCTTTAAATCATGATTTGAGGACATCAGTAACTTAGCCAGAGGTTAGGTGTCAATTGCAGGAGTAGGTGGGTGAGATTCTGTGGCCTGTGATGTGCAGGAGGCCAACCTAGAAGATCACGACGGTCCCTTCTGGCCTTAAAGCCTATGAGTCTATGAGGTACTGGTAGTCTAGCTTGGTGGATGAACAACTCAGTTTAAAGTTCTGGGCAGAGAGCAACAGCATGTCCCCTACAGCCAGACTGGAAACAGCCTGAAAGTCTTGATCCACATGGTGTTTATGGGTTTATTTGGCAGACTGCAATTTTTCCTTGAGCTCCCAGGGCAATAGTGTAGCTGGGAAGCTAAATCCACAGTGGTTGGTACTGGGCAACTCATGGATAATTCTGGGTGGAAGTGGGGGTAAAAGCCACAGTTTGGAAACTGGACAGAGAATAAAGAAGATGTCTTGTGAGTTACTTGAACATGGAATGATCGTTGAACACCACATCACTGATTGTATTTGATCAGGACCTAATCACCACCATTTCAGTGTGATTAGTAACCTACTGAAATTTGTCCTGTGCAAGACCTTAGAGAAGCTTTCTATGGGAAATCAATTCTCAATTCCAGAAGCAATGGAATTCTCCAACCCAATGCAGAAATCGACTGTACAGCAGTGAAATATATTCATAAATCCCAAGGCCAAAAGAGACCATTGAGATCATCCAATCTGATCTCCTGTATAACACCAGCCATAGAACTTCCTCAAAGTAATTTCTAGAGCAAGTCTTTTAGAAAAAACTTCCAACCTTGACTTAAAAATTTCCAGTGATGGAAAATCCAGCACAAATCTTGGAAAATTGTTCCAATGGTTAATTATTCTCACTGTTAAAAATTTACACCTTATTTCCGGTCTGAATTTGTCTATATAGAAATCTTAGAAAACATTGCTGATGTTAATGCAGCTTTGTCATACATGTGTGTACTCTAGAGCAGTGGTTCTCAAAGCTGGTCCGCCGCTTGTTCAGGGAAAGCCCCTGGCGCACTGGACCGGTTTGTTTACCTGCCGCGTCTGCAGGTTCGGCTGATCGCGGCTCCCACTGGTCACGGTTCACCGCTCCAGGCCAATGGGGGCTGCGGGAAGGGTGGCCAGCATGTCCCTTGGCCTGCGCTGCTTCCCGCAGCCCCCATGGGCCTGGAGCAGCAAACCACGGCCAGTGGGAGCTGCGATCGGCCGAACGTGTGGAAGCGGCAGATAAACAAACTGGTCCGGCTTGCCAGGGGCTTTCCCTGAACAAGCGGTGGACCGGCTTTGAGAATCACCGCTCTAGAGGGAGAGAATCTTAGATATAATCATGAAAAATAAGAAATAGGACAACAAAATAGAGATCAGAATCTCTTAATAATCCAGGATTGCTGACTATCTTAACAACAAAGAAACATAGGTGAAATAATGTCCTATAGTAGAACTGTGGCTTCACATATGTAAATCAAAAATGAAGAGTTAATTAACAAAAATATTTTCTAATTTTTCTGGCACTCTGCTAATTGGAGGGGACCAGCAAAGAAGTATGAGTGATGAGTGTTCAGATAATATATTTGATTCTGTATTTTGGATAGCTGTATTATTCTGAGTATGCCTCAAAAATGTGTTTTGATCCATTATTTACTATATGGATGACTAAACTGAGAGAAATAAAAGCTTGTATAAAACATGTCTGACTAGTCTGATAGTCTAAGGCAGTGGTTCCCAAACTTATTCCACCGCTTGTGCAGGGAAAGCCCCTGGCAGGCCGGACTGGTTTGTTTACCTGCCATGTCCACAGGTTCGGCCGATCGCGGCTCCTAGGGGCCATGGTTCGCTGCTCCAGGCCAATGGGAGCTGCTGGAAGTGGCGGCCAGTATGTCCCTCGGCCCGCGCCGCTTCCAGCAGCTCCCATTGGCCTGAAGCCACGATTGGCCGAACCTGCGGACGCGGCAGGTAAACAAACCAGCCCGGCCCACCAGGGGCTTTCCCTGCACAAGCGGCAGAACAAGTTTGGGAACCACTGGTCTAAGGGCTTGATCAAAACCCCATTGAACTCAGTAGACAGAGTTCCTTGACTTTAATGGGGTTTGGATCAGTAATTAAATGCAACAGTCTTAATTGACAGACATCTCCTGCTCAACCATCCATTGGGAACAGTTCATTTGTTATTAAAAGTCACTTTCATTGTATAATCACTTTGGGAAATAAACAATGCAATATTATTTTATTTGAATTCCAGGATCAAAACTTAATTTGTTTTCAATTTACATTCAACTGTCCAGGGAAAACTGATTTAATCTTATTTCATTTTCTTTTCCACACTTGACAAGGTCAGAAAGTCATTCTCTGGCTGCCAGCTATTAGTTGACAATAAAACGGCCTTCTGCCTTTTTATGTATCTGGTTTTATCTTGAATAATATGAATAGTATCAGTTTCTCTTTTAGAGAAATCATGGCCAAATATTTAGGCAGCTTCAACTGGGAATCTATCTTTGGGCTTGACTATCCCTCTAGATATCTCTTTGTCCTATGATATGAGCATCCAGACTCAGTTGGTCTTTACCATGAAGTGCCCTACAAATGTCATACCATATGACAAACACCCATTAATTCAAAAAATGTTAGAAAATGGGTGTGTTAGTTTCAGGATAATCACACCTGTATCCCTTTCCTCTATAGGCCACTCCAGGAGTGTCCAATCAGATCTCAGGTCTCCAGCCATCACCTGTCTCCGGGCAGCAACCCTTGTTCCACTCCCTTCTCACTTTAAGGCTGCACTGCTCCCTGTCATACACCGTGATATCCCCAGCAAGTCAGTCTATCTAAAGGCCAGTGCCTGTGCATTGCTTTCTCGCTGGGGGTGATGAACAATATATTTCCAGCAGTTACAAGTTACCACACAGCTGTTCCTAAGCCCATTTATTTTAAGGTAAAAGCATCACAGAGGAAACATTTAAAAACAAACAAACAGAAGTCCTATACACATGCTAAAGATTATCAGAGGTCACCCATCAGTCTTCTGGGGCTGTAAAAGGCCAAAGTCTTCCAACCCTTGCACAAGGGTCCCCCCCTTCCCCTTTGAACAGAAGGTCCCGTCCATCTATTGGATCAGAAAGAAGGCTCTGAGTCAGTTTAAACCCAGCAATTTTTTGTATAAAAAAAGCCATATCTTTGTCTGTTGGTCTCTGGAAATCCCAGTTTGAACTAGTATATGCAAGCACCTCTCTGTGGAGATGTTTACAACCTAACAGATTCACTTTCATCCCTCCCCTCCCCTCCACACACACAGTTTTTGATTCCTGAATGCACTGTGGTATCTCCCCACTGGAGTTGCAGGAAATCCCAGGCCCACAGTAATACATAGACCATTCATAATCTTAATACAATATGGTCCCCAAAGATATTGCATGCAGTTGATCCAACACGAACACCAACAAAAAAAGTGATCTGGAATGGAGGATTATGCGACTTGGGGTAACAAGAATAGTAAGACCTTGTATAGGTAGGAAACCTTCCTGAAGCAAAGCATAGATTCTGGCTGCAACACCAGTTTTGGGCTAAAGAACAATTTGCAAGATTTCCCTGATATAAACCAGATGTCTTTTCATGAATTAATCTGAATACACATTCTGTGAGTTCTCCTATTGCCTGAAAGAGCAAAGGATTTCTGCTTAGCTCTCCCCTCCAAATCTATACATTATAGAGTAGCTATCCACAGCACACCACTATCTTCAAAGTGGTAGGTTGAGAAAAATGGAAGAATACCGATTATCTGCTTTGAGTATACCAAGAAAACATTTTTTTTTGTACATACAGTTTAAGAAACATTATTTGGGAAAAAAGCCCTAATGTAATGAAAGAAAAGCCTACTTAAAACTGACTTTCTTAGGTCTTACTGCTTTCTTTCTCCTGTCCTTATTCATTCCACACACAGTCTATATAGATAAATTAGATGAGATCTGATCTTTTATGAATGCTCCAAGAAAGGGATATGCAATTTTTAACAGCTTGTTTGCTATATTAGGAAACCTACTACCTTTGTTATGTAGTGTTGCAAGATTTTCTGTCAGTCACAGTCCATAGTCTAATAGTCTTTTAACCCTTTATTTCCACCTCATTTGACTAACTGCAAAGTGTAACCCTTAATACTTGTACACCCCCAAAGCAGGGTTTCTAAAAGGGACAGTAGAAATGAGCTGTTCAGGATTTGGTTTGGATATGCACCTAAAAATGTAGATACTTCGCTGAGGGTTACCTGAGTATATCAAACTGCATTGGATGAGAAACTGGGCAGGAATTCTTGCAGTTGTGAGATACTTTAATACTTGCAACCCCAGGCTGTTCTGCTGGTCCAGGATTGTCAGATTCCAAGGTGTTCTGGCCATGCCCTTTGGGCTCCCATCATGTTCCATGTGCTTCGGGGGTATTCAAGGGAAATCCCCCAGATCTCTGGATAGGATACTGTGATGCTTCCCAGGTGTACACAGAGCTGTGGGCACCTCGCTACCACCTGCTTTTTACATAAGGAAACCTTGTCTGTGCCTGCCGTGGGTCAGCTCCCCAACTCCACCTCTGATGGGCAACTCAAGCATTCCCCTCTATGCCTCACAGGCCCGGTGTCCTCCTACAGGTTAGTGACTTCAAGCCTCCGAGCATCTCCCTGGCGTGTCCAGCTCGTTCCACTGATTTGCTGCTTCCAAAGAAACAGTACGGCCCAGCTTACCAGTTCCACACCTCAGATCACCACTCCACCCAACTCACAGCGCTTAGATCTGATTTCACTATAAACAAATCTACATTTATTTAACACAGGAAAGAGATTCAGAGTAGTAGCAGATAGAAACATTGAAAACAAATGGCTACATAGCAATTAAAATCATAACACACATTTTAGAAAAAAGACTTAATTCACAAGATACTCTCATGTCTAGTAGAGGACTGCTAACCCCCAAACCTTGCAGTGCTTTCCAGCCATGCTAACTATGACCCTCCTTTCATGAGACATCCATGCTGTCAGTTTGCTTCCTAGGTGAAGGATTCAGTCTCTCTCTTTGGACTTGGAGATGTATGACCAATCCTTTGTCTTTAGTCATTAGCATGGCACCCCCTGGTGGTTTGTTTCTTCCTGTGGATTTCATGAACTCTCAGTTCGCACCTGGCTTAGTATGCAAATAGGCATACAGGGTGAGGCATACGATACACAATTCCCAGAGGGCCAGACAGGGAGATAGGTGTCAGTTACACCCTGCCTGAAGGGAACATCTCTGACATATTGCTCTTCTGACTATCTGCAAATCTCCTGGTGACTTGCCTTAACTCTAAGACCTTACAAGACCACAATTTTCAGTATAGATACATAACTCCTTAAATATTATCTGTAGAGACATTTTTGCATAATGACCAATGGGCGACTGGGTCTTCATAATAACCTCAGATGCCACCCTTTGGTGAACCATTATGCCGATAGCTGGCCAAGGGTATCCCTGTACAGACCCATGTGCTCCCTGCGCTCTCTGTCAGTTTGAACCAAGAGGTCCCTGGGTCACACAAGTCTTTTTGTGCTGCAGAACTGAGCAAGAAGGGGCTGAAGACGTGGGCCAGAAGATATAGCAACTGCACTGTCATAAACGTCACATTGTCACCTCCCTAGGAAGATACATGGTCCTGTCAGGTTACTAGATCTATTTTTATTTTTTTAATATAAAAATAAGCAAAAAACCCTATTACATTTCAGAAAAAATAACCAAATAAAAATAAAACTTCAATTAAAAATAGAGAGGCCTGCACATAATTACACCAAATATAATACTGACCACTTAGATTTATAAGTGTAATCAAGGAAGATTGATTATCGCATTGACAAAATACAACAGATAGTGAAGATGAAATCCTGGTCCTGTTGAAGTCAATGGGAGTTTTTACCCTGAGTTTTTGTAAATATTATTTGTAAAAAATGAGAGTTTTTGAAAGTCCTTTTTAATTAATAGGGAGAAAGATCAAACATAAACCTGCCAGGTGTTACATCAGAGTAACAGTGAATGTTACTTTTTCATCATTTTCTTCAGGTCTTAAAGATATTAAGGGCTATTAGTTCTTCCATCTCAAACAAGACAGGTATGTAAGCACCTGTTTTATGATTCATCATGGGACATTATTGAACTCAGCTGGATCCTAAAACTCTCTGTTCAGTTGTTGGCCCACTATAGCCTGGCGGAATACTAGAGCTATCTTCTCTCTGCAGCCATCAGCATGAGGGGAGGAAGCGGTCTGGGGATCCACAGCATCATTCTCACAGACCACTCTGGTTTACAAACGAAATGGCAGGGAAGGAGACTAGGGTTCTGGCGGAGCAAGAGCTGTGACATTTGATGGAGGTGGGTGTATAAGGGTGGGGAAGGTGTAAGAAGCCTCCACCTTGCATCCCCATTTGAGCCCAAGAGTTGTGCAAGATTACCTGTAGTAATGCTGCTAGTCAACCTAAAACCAGTAGGGAGGAGGCCAGGCCCTTTTCTCTGCACTGGCAAGTAGTCAGTTGGTGGCAGAGGAAAATGCAAGCTGTATCCCTTTAAGCAGTGGTGCAATGGCCATGCAGCCCTTTGTTCCCTGGAGAGCTCTGGGAGATGATGTGTTCCCCGGTACATAAAGTAGGCTCCAGCCACAATTAACAATGCTTCAGCAGTTGTGATCCCATCCCCTGAAACATGCTATAGCTCAAGCACAAGGCTAAGAATCAATCAATAACACATTACCAGAAAATTAAAAAAAAACAGAAGAGGAAAATACAAAGAATGCAGAAAAATAGCTTTCCCTATCAAGAGTTGCTATGCCTCCATGATTTCAGAGATTGTTGAGACATGTATCCTTTGGATACACAACGGAATTTTTATATTATAAGGAAGCATTTTATGTTTAGAGATAGGGAAATATTTTAGTGAAATAGTGCGAACTTTAAAAAAGTATAAATGCCTGTTTCGTTTTTTTTTTTAAATAAATGACTACTTTTAGTTATTTTTCTGAAAAAATTTATTAGGATAAAAGTCAAAATGAAATAAAATAGAAACAAGCCAGTGACTAAACTAGAACAACATTTCAAAATCAATTAATTTAATTTGTTGACTGTACTGGAATTTCCCAAGAGATTTGTTTTAATCAAATAAGAAATCACTGAGAAAGTAACTAGGGAACAAATAAATATTAGATACCAAGATAAGTACTTTAGAACTATGATAGAGAGAACAGTGGCTTGGTAAAGGCTGACGTAAGCACTGATCTAGCAAAACATTAAAGCAAGTGCTTAATTTTAAGCATGTAAATAGTCCCGTTCACGTCTCACCTAAGTGCTTTGCTGAATCAGGACCCGTGTGCCACTTGTGCATACACAAGAGTGTGCCTCTTACAGGAGGGAACTTATTTTTATTACGCTGAAGGAATCTGGAGAACAGGAAAAGTTGGTCAGGGCTATTATTATGGTATCTTGAACACTGGAAAAAAATTGTGTTCACAAGTATTTGCCTTTTGAATGATTGTTTTGTTTGACCAGGTTCAAACTCATTATTTGTTGTAGATGAGTACACATGCAAATGGGTTTTGTTCATGTAAATGCTTGGGAAACAGATGTGCTTGGTACACATACCCGTAATCATATACCTACACAGGTATTCATTGTTAAAAAAAAATAAAATAAGAACATAAGAACGGCCATACTGGATCAGACCAAAGGTCTATCTTTCCCAGTATCCTGTCTTCCGACAGTGGCCAATGCCAGGTGCCCCAGAGGGAATGACCAGAACAGGTAATCATCAAGTGATCCATCCCCTGTCGCCCATTCCCAGCTTCTGGCAAACAGAGGCTAGGGACACCATCCCTGTCCATCCTGGCTAATAGCCACTAATGGACCTTATCCTCCATGAATGTATCTAGTTCCTTTTGAACCCTGTTATAGTCTTGGCCTTCACAACATCCTCTGGCAAAGAGTTCCACAGGTTGACTGTGCGTTGTGTGAAGAAATACTTCCTTTTGTTTATTTTAAACCTGCTGCTTATTAATTTTATTTGGTGACCCCTAGTTCATGTGTTATGAGAAGGAGTAAATAACACTTCCTTATTTACTTTCTTCATACCAGTCATGATTTTATAGACCTCTATCATATCCTGCCCCGTCGTCTCTTTTCCAAGCTGAAAAGTCCCAGTCTTATTAATCTCTCCTCATACCGAAGCCATTCCATACCCCGAGTCATTTTTGTTGCCCTTTTCTGAATCTTTTCCAATTCCAGTATATCTTTTTTGAGATGGGGTGACCACATCTGCATGTAGTATTCAAGATGTGGTTGTACCACTGATTTATATAGAGGCAATAAAGAGAATTCACTACTTGTTACATACTAATCACCATTAGGCAATCATTATTTATTTTAAGAGTTTCAGCCATCTACTCAGGAAGTAGAAGGAACACCACGTGGTTAGAGTGACCAATAACCCATCATGTGAAACAAAAAGTGAATTTTCAAACTGAACACTTCATGAACAACACGCAGGGTTATCATCACGTGTCTGAAACTAGTTAGCAAACACTGATGTATAAAGAAGATTTGCAGAAACCAAGACTGATTTGTGAACAGAAAATAAAAAAGGATTAAACTCACTGGATTATCCATGTCAAATTAATAATTCAACCAGGCCTCAATTTTCCTGTATTTAAAGTTATATTATCGCAACCCTAAACAGTTTTTTGGGAGCCAATCATGGAGAACTCCTGATTTGTGTTTTTAACTTGCAGTGCTGAGGCCTGGATAGTTTGTCTGGGACCCCAGGAGCAAGAGAAACTGGCTATTCCCTGAACTGGGAGATAGCATGGCTTCTACCTGAAAGCATAATAAAGTGAGATAAGGAAAGCAAGTTTGACAACGGGGAAGAATTATAAGTGGGGAACAAATATTGGGACAGATTCTCAACTGGTGTAAATAGAGCTCTATTGAGGATCTGACCTATTAACATTAAGGATTTGACTGTGCATTGATTTTATTTATATTGATATTATAATTAATTCAGTATTAATATTGACTGTTGTGGTTTTGAAGATGAAGATAGAGAAGGCAATTAAATGTATATCTAACAGTGCTCCAGGGGGAGCATCTAATCTTGGGCGGGGGGGAGGTGTGGTGTGTGCAGGGAACTGATAACAGAACACCCAAGCATAGCTTTTATTCAGGACCTTACTGGTACAAAGTAGTCCTTACAAGCTTCGTGCACTAGTTATTTTTTGCAAGTGTAGAAAAAAGGAACATCAGGTATACAGAAAAGAAATTGGTCTGCTGGGTAGATCTGTTTAAGTTAGTTAAAAATGCAGCGATAAATAGAGGTGATCTTTTACTTTTCAGTTGATAACTCATTTACATGTGCCCTCTTCACTGACTTTGGACCTTCTCCTGCATATGCTTATGCACAAGGATATTTACTTGCACCACTGAAACCACCGAAACTACGTTCATGAGTAATATTATTCACATGCACAGGAGGTTGTAAGATACATCCATGAAGTACTGAAAGGAGGCTCTGAGTTGGTAGGTTGGTCAGTGCACCAGGAAGCAGAACTCACCAAAAAGGGGCAAATTTCATTAGTAACTAGGGACAGTCTCCCACTGTAGCAGCACTTTAAGCCCTACTCTGTGAGAATTGTGACTGGCCATGGAGCCATAACAGCACAGAGGAGGACATAGGAAGCAAAGGCCAGATTTTTCAAGAACTCAGAGGCAGACGAGCACCTGGTGGGATTTACAAACCCACGTCAGAGGGCTAGGTTCCTAACTCCCATAGAAATTA
This sequence comes from Chelonia mydas, assembly GCF_015237465.2. Classification (NCBI taxonomy): domain Eukaryota; kingdom Metazoa; phylum Chordata; order Testudines; family Cheloniidae; genus Chelonia; species Chelonia mydas. Next base: position 42,202,279 of record NC_057855.1, read on the forward strand.
GGTACCTAGCCCTCTTTAGCCACTTGTATAAATCCCACAATGAGCCTGTCTGAATCTTTAGGCCCTTAAATATCTTTGAAAATCTGCCCATTAGCCCCTACTTTCTAGCTGTAACACTCTGGAATCTATTCCCACCTCATAATTAGAATAGGAGATGTCTGTGGTAGCAGTTGGTAAGCTGCTGTCTTACTGTGTTAAGTCAATACAATAAGCTAAACACTATGGGCCAAATCCTCAGCTTGTGTAAATTGCATATTGACTTAAATTAAACTGTTGATTTACACCTGCTGAGGGTCTAGCCCTAGCTCTGCAAACAGCAGTCAAAACAAAACTCCTTTCTTCGTCTTTGGTGGTCATGCCCCTGAACCACTCTGTTTTAGCACTGGATGCATGATATTATCATGAGAATTATGGGCATTTCCTTTCAATTTACTTCAAAATTTCTTCTGGGCTCCTTTCTAAACTTTCTGGTGCTGAATTACAACAAATTAGTCTGTGAACATATTATCCAGCACCCTAAAATGTAATTGTCAAGGCATGAAAACAAAAGCAGAGAATCAGAGTGGATGAATATTCCCATGATGAAAAAATTTCTCACAATTAAATGATGAATACTGATGCCAGGAGTCCGATCACCTTTCCCATCAGCAGAGGACCAAAGTAGGTGTTATCTCTGCAGCAGCATCCTCTCTGGGACACCGTGGTGTGTGGAGCCTAAAATGTTGAGGCTCTTGGGTACCACAAAGATGGATGTGAGAGTGGGATGGAGGCAAGGAGCAGCTGATCTCTCTCCTAAGGCACCAGATAGCTGGAGTGGACATTGGCACTTAAATTGATGCTTCTAGAAGGGTCTATAAGAACAGTGCAGAGGAGCTGGCCTTCTGTGGGACAGTATCTGCAGCGCTGGGAAATCACTCTTTCCTCCTTCCACCACCCACAGAACCCTTCTCTTGGAGGGGGATATATGAGCAAGTTTCCTGGACCCTCTGTCTCTCTCCTGCCCAGGGTTCTGAAGAAGGGTACAATATGGCCCCCAGACTGCACTGATACCTACTCACCTTTACAGCATATTTATGTCTATGAAATCCACAGATTAGACCTCCCAACAAACTATGCTAAATCAGCCTTTGCATAGTCAAATTTGTTGATTTCTTCACTATATGCAGCGTATTTATTCTTTCCTACCTTGTCTGTTTCAGAGTAGCAGCCGTGTTAGTCTGTATTCGCAAAAAGAAAAGGAGTACTAGTGGCATCTTAGAGACTAACCAATTTATTTGAGCATAAGCTTTCGTGAGCTACAGCTCACTTCATCGGATGCATTCAGTGGAAAATACAGTGGGGAGATTTTATAGATTTTACAGAGAACATGAAACACAATGAAAAATTAATTCAAACCAGAGAGTTGCATTTCTGAAGTCTGAGTGCATTTAAAGAACGCTACACAAAATATGAACAAAACTAAACAGAGAACATTTTTAAACATGCATTTTGGAGGTCCCATTTCAACTTATTTCTAGTACTTTATAGATTTTTAAGGCAGTACCAATTTTTACATTCAGCTGATTGGCAGCATAATCTCTGTTTATGACATGACTTCAAGTCACAAATGAACTAAAATATAGTTTGAAACACTTAAGTTATTAATAGCCAGACAGGGGCAGAGCTTCTGGTTTAGACTTAACAAGAATGATGACGAAGGGAACTAAAAAGTTTTCAAGAACACTTTACAGGGCAAAAGGACATCCAGATTCATCAATTTTTCAAATTCAATATTTGAGTTTCTGCAGTCAAGTATGTGAAATTGCTTCCCTTGTGCAGCTCCAACCAGACATTATCCCTCTAAGTAAAATATGTAACACTACACAAAGCAGCATGATCTGATGATCTCAAATCCATTACAGCATACATATTTTCAGAAAAACAAATTAGGAAGAGAATGGGCATAGACTGAATTGTGCTTCATAAAAATGTTTTCAGAAAAATTTCCCCTCTGTTCATCCTGCCCTACGTATGATCCTCTGCAACAAAAAGTTCCAGAACTCCAATATCCAGGGATAGAACATGGCATCTTGGCAAAACATACCCACTGAAATGAACAGCTGCAAACAGCTTCACGTAGATATTTCTTATCTGTGAAGATGAAAGCCTGAAGAATATGTAGGGATAGAGAGGTTATCAGAGGATAGTTCCAGCACTGTCAGCATATGCTTGTTTTGGCTATATGCTAAATTTTCACTCTGAACAACTATTTTGAACGAACGTGTTCTGTGCTACAGGACCCAGCGTTTACTTAGGCAGGAGCCTTTCTGGATGTTAGTTGTACACTGTTTAGGCCTCAGTTAGGTTGGAAATCTGCAATAACTGACATATGACCAATCGAGTGTACTCTCTTCTCAGATGCCAAGTGGTAAGATTTTCCCTGTCCCTTCTGTGTGTACGCAGAGAGGCTGGGCAGGTGTAAGGAGGTTGTCCCACAGAGGGTAACAAGGAGGCAGAGTCATAGCCAACCTGCCCACCCCCAGCTCCAGTTCTACCTGCATCCCAGATGACGGCGCATGCATAAAGGAACTCAGGGAAAAGACTGTGCCTCACTCCCTCCCTAAGCTCCCCCTGGGCAATACAACCCAGGGCAGGTGCTAAATGCTGCTATCAGGCAAGGAAGAAAGCACTGATTGAATTAATGATGGTCACTTAACTAAACTGCCCTTTTGGTTGTCACAGGATCATCATCAAGAGCCACATACTGCCCTAGATTTGCAAGTAGAACTTCCATGCAGAGTCCTTTGAGAGGAGCAGTGTCAGATAGGAGTGCTTGCCTTTTGCTTTATTTGCAACATGTTGAGGCAATTCTTGGGGTTGGGTAGCTTTCTGGGAACTGTGTATTGGTGTGGGGGCTGAGATTTGGGAAAGAGAGGATTTCCTACACGCTGTTTGTGACAGCCTCTGTTCCAGGATTGGTGTATTCATGTTACATTTAGCACATATCCAGACTCCACATTCCTGATTTCTCTTTCTCTGGGAAGCTGACCTGCATGGCCACAGAAATCTGCTATTGCTTGGCAGAAGAAGGGGCAATAGTATTCCAGTAAAAGGGCAGAAGTTGCAGGTCATGCAAAGCTACCAACACAGCTTTGGCAGTGGGAACTTTCACAGTATCTGCCCACGCTGTCCTTTTTGCTAAGCAAACAATCAAAAATAAGGATACCAATGAATAACAGCTTTGACATAAGTGGGGTGGGGAAATCAGTTACATATTCACTTGATCTTATTCTCTTGATGTGAAATTTGTCAACAAAAAACTTGACATTGATGCTAATATGATCACTTTATTAATTCCATTTTTCACAAACACTGGCCCATTTGAAGGAGAAGGAAAAAATGTCCCATCATTTAATATCTAGTAGCAGTCTGAAAAAAATCAGATAAATTAGATTCAAAGTAATTTTACATTATCCAAGAAGATGATACATACAAAATAAAAGTTAATTATTCTGTAGGAGGAGATTTGTGAGCAGATATTTTATCTGACAACTGAAATTATCCTAAATGAAAGAGATGAAGAAGATTGTAGGAATAAATCATTTGACCTCAATATTTTCTGAAGACCCAATGAGGTAACTGAATCTACTGAAAGAGAGGTTAACAGAACTGAGTTCACTCATTACTATCCAAGGATGTATTAATTTAGTCTCTTCATCAGCACTGTGTGTATATACACATGCAGAAGTTTTCATTATACAGATGCACCATATGTGTGGAGGTGATAAACTGCAGAGCCACATGGAACACTGTGGAATGACATTCACCACTCTTAATACAGCCTTCCCAAACTTGTGCTGATAAAGCTTGCATATTACATAACATGCATTTTATCTGTAGGTAGAAATTATACATATACGTTACTCATATACCCTTTATGTAATCCCTTTCTCATAGATTTCAGTGCAAGTTAAATAGAAGTTGGGTGTGAAAATCTTTGTACCGTCTGGATGTCAGTGATCAATTTAGTGCTTTTATGACTCTACAGCTAGGTTGTGGAAGTTGTCATATGACCATGGTCACTTTTATTTTTTAGGTCCCCTAACAGTTGGAGTTTGCCCCATATGTTCAGGATAGCCAGAAGACAACACAGACTGGTTTTAATGTCAGAACAGAATATCCCAGTTTGGCTAGACATGTTACAGACATGACATTTGGAGCAAAGTAGTTCTAGTTTTATATTATTTGATGCAAAATGTGGGGAAAAACACACAAAATTGTCCTCAAGTTTCATAAAGAAGCAGTGTCCTAAAGTAACAAGCTTCTTCCAAACATAATTTAGACATTTTTCCTCGGGAAATTTCAAAAACAAAAATAAAAAAATCAATTCATTTTTCTCACAGCTCTGCAGCGTCTAGAGATCTTTGAACATAAGAATCCAAAAAATTGTGTACAGCTGTTGTAAGCACAGATCTTCCCATACCAATTTCTGCCAGAGAAGTAGCTCATGTGCACGTAGTTTTGTGCAAGGAAATTTCATATCGCATCAGCAGAGGCAACCCCACAGAGCTTTCATTTCCCTGCTGGGAGTGCTCAGATGCACCCCAGTCATATACACTGCAGTCCTAAGAAGGTATGACCAACAGTATCAACACACAGAATACTTCAGGTGTTTGGGGATCCATATAATGGCATCAGCATCTGCCAAACAAAAGAACCAATCCACCCCATCAAAGGAAAGAGTGGTGTAATTATAGTCATTAAAAGAAAGATGGGTTTAAAGGATGAAGCTTGAGGATTTCTTCCCCCATTACTGACAGAAATGGAGCGTGTGTGTCACAGGGCATTGTCATTCTGTGTATCTGACCCTCCTCTATGGGATAGCAGAGAACATCTTTACCAGTGCTGGTCTTCACTGACTTGCAGGAAGTAGACTCCCACCAGTTCTGACCTCTGTTAAATTTATTAATCTGCAGTATTCCAAATTAGGGCTATATACTATATACATTTTAATGATTTTTTTAAACCAAACTTGCTACTTTTGGATAATTTAAGCATTATACTCAGATGAATAGAAACTTTTTCATTAATCCATGTCTTAGATGATTTTCACATAAGCTTTAATAAAAAAATTTCTTATCACTATAATGTCTGATTTGTCCATGAGAACACAATACAACTCTCCTCTTACACAGGGATGGTATCTATGATCTAACAGGTCTTCTCATCTCTGAAGTAGGAGGTCAGAGAGTAGCAAATCTATTCTAATGTTGCCAGGGAAGAATGTTGCAGCCAGTACAGATGTGATAATTATTTTGCATCTTAACCAACATAAAGCAAAACATTTTAACTCATTGGAGTCTATTATTTTTAAGAGAAACAGCAACAGTATTTCATCTCATTAAATGTGAAATAAACAGCATTATCAAGAAATAATCAGTGTTACCGAGACTTCAGGGTATTAAAATGGCTAAACCTGGATAATAGTTAAAATGAATGTCACTAGAGTTAAGAAGTTATGCACATCTTGTGAGTGATTCTCCACCGTGGAGTGGCACTACACAATGGTCTACCATACAGGTAAAGCTCGTTTGGCAGGAGATGGGGGTCAGTCCAGGAGTGCAGACTGCACTCCTTCAGGATCCAAGAATCACCACAGATCTTGTAAATTTCTTTTCCAAGTGCAAGATGCTTCTTTGATTTTGCCTTCGCTAAAGCATACATAAAACTTTAAAATAAGAACTTATTTAAAAAAATAAGTCCACACAATTTTTCCTTCTGGGGAGAGGAAGAGAGATAGAATGAACCACAAGTAACAGATGCCAGGTACATTGTGTAGACCCCCAGGTTCAGCACAGCACTTAAGATTGTGCATAAGTGCATTGCTGAAACGGAATGGTTTGCTGAATCAGAGCCACAAGATGCTACTGGAAAGTGCTCAGATACACAGTGATGGGCATGGTATAAGAACCTCAGACCAGAATGGAATAGCTGTCAGCACCATGGAGTTCACCCGAAGACCTTTCATTCAAGGTTGCAATCCTTAGAACGTGACTAACTATTTCTACAGTAGAAAAGGGGCAAGGTCAACCCTGATGATAGACACACTTCATAACACAGCTGTATGGCTTTGAAGAAGTTTGAAATGAAAACCATGTACTGATGATAAAGAAAGGGATTTAAGACTAAACAACCCAGCACTACAGCGACCTTAAGCTGCACAGACAGCACTGAGTCAGCACATTACCATAGGCCTCCGTGATCTTGACAGGCCTGCAGGGGTCATATTTTCACATGGATGATCCGATAATGAACACTTTTCTTCTGAGTACTAAGCACAAACAAGCTTTCCTTTAACATTAGTCATGCAACGATGCAGAGTTATGAGCAATCCCATCACCAAGCACCATGCATGGTCACAAAAGCAGAGGACCTAATGGCAGCAGTAATCTGAAGGGGCAGTATCAGAGACATCTACACGAGCATGCTGTGTACTGCCCAAGAATCCAAGCAGCTCCAGTGCACAACACGGGTAGGATCTGCCCCTGTGTGATGGCATACAGTGTAAATTGCCTATACATTCACCCCTTGCAGAGTCAGGACAGGGAATCTCTCATGATCATACAGGAAATTCACACTTAGGGAACGTCTATACTGCGAAAAAATATGTGTTCTTAATTCAGGTCAAACTACTCCCTTTAGCCTACAATTGCTGTTTATATTGAAAATTGAATTGCACCTTGGCTAAGAATCAACACTAAGGGCCAAATCTTCAACTGATGTAAATCTGGCAGCTCCATTAAAGTCAAGTGATCTATGCTAATTTACCCTGCTGAGGATCAGGCTCTAGAACTAGAGCCGACTGAAATCATCACAGACATCACTGGTTATGAGCTTAGTCACTTTTTTGTTGTTTTCATGAACCAACCCTGATTTCAAGGAGTTGGCTTTTCATAAATGCATATAAAAATAGCTTGGATGAATAGTTTCTAGGCTCTTGTTTACTCTGGCTATTTGCTATTTGGTGGTGTTTCCACTTCTGAGTGGATGACATTGTAAAAATAAGAGGAGACTAACAAATGGTAAGTAGAAAGTAATACACAGAGACACAGACATGCTCACTCTCCTGGGGTTAATTATTTCATGAATAATAATTCGTGTCACAATTCATGAGATATATGAATATGTAGTAATTGTCCAATATTCAAGTACAACAAATAAGCCCAGATGGTAGACCCTGCATTTGTATTCATGAAAATACTTAAAGCTCTAGTGAATGTCAGTTCATTCTGGTTTACTTGAGGACTGGTTTTCTTGTGACTTTTGGTGAAATTTTGGTGAAACAGTGAGCTACACAGAGCTGAGCCAGAATTTGGGCCATATTCACATCTCATATACAGCATTATAAGTCCAGGGTAATGCTTTTGAATGCAGCTGGATTTACACTGCAGTAACATAGATCGAAATATGGGCCACTTTTAAAAAAAGAGTATCTTTTTTTAGCTTGTAAATAATATTGTGCCAGCAAGTGAAATTGGGACTTCTTATACTTTCCATTTCATACCTATTAAGATGTTTATTTCATGATTTACTAAAAATCAATCCAATGAGCCTTTGTTTGTTCCCAGTCTCTCTCTCCTCCTTTCCCCCTGCCCCAGAAGGCATGGTTGATTTGGTTGGACTGATTCCCTATAATTGAATACAATGGTTTGTTCTCCATAAACTGTGACTGCACTTTAGCACCCTGATTTTACCCAAGACAGTCTGTGTGCATTGGCTTTGAGTGAGCTCTATTGTTAATTATTCCTTTGGACCACCCAAAACTTCAAGAGGAAGCACTATTTAGAGGAATATCATCCAGCTCAGAATCAGATCTTTAAAATTAATGTTGAAAACTTAGTATTTTGTACTAGCAGCACCTTAAATGCTCTCAAACAGGTTTAACAACTTGCAAAATGAGCTGATTTTACAGCAGTTTTGAAGAAAGGTTTAGTTTGAATGAATGTGAGAGGAGAATATTTTTTTAAAAAAAATAAAACCTTGACATTTGAACACTGACTGGTTCATGTGCACTAAAGCCCCAGTTCAAGAAAAGAACTTGTTCATTGTTAAGTTCTTCTCTGTCTGGCAAAGGGCTTAAGATCCAATTCAAAGCCCACTAAACTCAGTTGAAGGACACATATTGATGTCAACCAGGCTTTGGATCAGGCTCTCAAATATGTTCTTAAGTCCCATTAATTTTTTTCCATTAGTATTGTTCTGTTCACTGACCTCTGAGCATATTAAAATTACAGCTGAAAAATATGAATGTCATATAATGGTACTGTTAGTATTTCTGATATTTATATTACAAGACCATCTAGAACACTATCAGGTCAGGGCCCTACTGTGCCTGGCATTGGACATATAGTAAAATATATCCCCTTCCAGAGAATGTATAGTCTAAAACCCCAAGCCTAAAACCATTTATCTTTGTCTAACCTTACTCATGCAGGGCCAGATTAAGGCATAAGCAGTATAGGCCTGTGGATAGGTCCCCAGCTCTTGGAGTATGAGATTACATCAGAATCTGAGTTTTCATAAAAATAATATCATAAGTTCTTTAGTGAAATATTTGAAAAAAATTCTCATTCTGTTCAGAGTGTCAGGAATTTTGTTCCCCCCAACCTCCAACCCAGTAAGGAGGGGGGGGAGAAATCAAAATTTTAAACTATTTTTTGGGTTCCCCTCCCCCTCACTTTTTTACTTTGCAAATTCCCCACTGGAAAGAAGGGAGAGAAAGTGGATTTCCATCCCACACCCTTATTTACTTCTTGCCACTGAAAAAAGTTACAAAAGTAAGTGTTACTTTTTCTCACATACATACATTGCCAATAGAATGGAGGCCAAAAAAAGTTCCCCCCCATTTGGATATATGGAGCAGGAAAAGCACTATTTTCCCACCATTCCAAAATGAAAATCGCTAGAGATTTTCAAAATTGTTTTTTGTATTTTACATTTTGTCAAAACCCAAATTTTTATGGAAGTGATGTTTCTGTGAGAAGTGGCGTTATCACTAAAGTCCCATTTTTTTAACAGATCTACAGATTTTTAGCACTCTGGGAAGCAAGGAAAACAATGACCTAAGTGTATTGCATGCCTGCCCAAGCCTGCAGACTGTTTGAAGCAATAGCTCCAAGACATACAAGCTGGCCCACTTATCTTAAATCAGGAATCTACTGCCACTATTGAGAAAGGTAAGGCAATAGCATGAGTGGGGGCCGTGGGACACCCATGTGGGGTTTGCCTAGGGCATTGGTTTGCATTAATGCAACCCCATTTATTGCGTAAAGGTAAATTACATGCCCAGGTGATTGCAAGATTGGGGCACAGTGATCTGTATTTTCATGCACAGTGGGTAAAGTTCACTTTAGCACACAGGACTCGCCGTACCATTTCAGTGCACAAGTAAAGCAGGGCTGAATATTTTTTTATTGTGGAAAGTCAAAATCTGATGTATTAATTCTTTTATACAAGTCATGGCAAAGCTTCCTTAAGTGTCCCCATTTTAAAAAGGCATTTAAACTTATACATTAGCCCAGGTCAAAGTGTCATCAAATAACATTTCCCCAATATGGAGTCCGAAACTCAGATTTTTTTTTTTAAACCAGAGAAAATTGTTTTCATTATTGCAGAGTTTTCTTACATAACAGCTTCACTTGCTGTAGTGTCACTGTGGCTCAGCTTGGATGGGAACGTGCATTATTAATAACCCTTTTGTCACAAAGTGTGTCCATTAACAAAGTGGGCTCTGGGAATCAAAAGCCATTTATTCTGAGCAGTGTGTGACAAGCTAATCAGTTCATACGTGCTGTCTAAAGAAACCTAGCACATAAATGAACATCAGCTGCTTCTCCCCCTTACCTGTTCTTTTGATTGCAGCCTGTATAATTGCAACAAGATCTCTTTCAATCCTTTTCTAAGGTCTCATCTACATCAACCCGAATTAACTAAAGGTGTGAATGTAAATCAGATTTAAACTGCATAAAACACCTAAATTGACACATACATTCAGAATTAGAGTAGCCTGAATTTAGTTTAGCTTAATTCATTTTGGAAATGAATTCAGGCCACTTTAATTCTGAATAAGAATGTATGCATAGAGATTTCATGTTGTTTAACTACTCTGCTTTAAATTGATAGCATTTGTTAATTCAGTGTCCCCATCAGACAAGCCCTATGTTTTGGACAGAGGGCTGCAGGTGAAGCCATGAACCCAGCTCTAATGTCCTGTAGCATTTTTAATTGATTCCTAATATTGTCAGAATAAGAGGAAGTTTGAAGCCTTAAAACAACCCACACTCACTCTCAAATGCCTTCCATCTTGCCTAGACATGAAAGCTGTGAAGGACTCAGGGAAAGAATTCTGTTAAGTGAGTTTGAAGTTCTTTTCAATCCAACTGCCAGTAAATTACTTGACCCTAACTTTTAAAACATTTGCATTTGTCTTGAAAGAGAGTGCACATCGATTAGTGAAGAGTGGAAATATGCTATGAAGCACCTGATCTGGTTTATGATCTGGCATTCATGTATATATCCAGTGTTCCCAATCCCATCAGCTTTGCAGTGGGTCCAGAGAGAACCAGAAGGCAACATTCTTACATTTCCCATTTACTATCTATGCTTAACTATAAAAAAAGTCTGAAATTAAGCACTACCAAAAGCCCCACCATTTACTTGCAGCATAATTTTTTTGATTTTGGAGGCTCTGAAAGTAAGTTTATTTCACTGCTGTCTACTCTATATCTGGTCTGATCAAACCTTCAGTAGCAGAGAAACTTCTGGTAAGTCTCAAGATCAGTAAGAGCAACATCTCATCTGTACATCATGCACCTGCCACGCAGTCATAGCATGTGCAGAAAATAAGCGGGATTCCCAGAATGGAGAACAGTAATTAAGAGTCTCAGTAAGCAACAGAATGTATCTATCATGGGATTTTCCCTGATCTTTCCGCTTGTTTTATTGGACCTCAGTGACTCATTTGATTCTGTTGACCAAGGCATCAATTTTAATTACTGGATTAGGGTGCTGAAGATTCAGGGCTGGTCTACAATACGGAGTTAGGTTGACATAACAGATGGTGAAAGCCCAAGCATGATAAGCAGCAGTCAGAGCATACCAGTTGCCTAATCATTGTCCATCTATTGTGGGTTTTTATTTTTTAAAACTAATTCTCACTATCCTCATGTTGGAGACCCTAGGGCATGGCCACTAGTTAAGTTGAGGGGATGGAAGGCCATAAGGGTCGAGGAGGTCTCCCTGCTGAAGGCCTAAGGGCTTCTTCTTAACCCCCCTTAATAGAATTCAGGCCTGGCTGGTTTGAGTAAGCTCTTTTGCTCTTAAAACAATGTTGCAGCCGCAGATAATGCCTTATAGTGTAAAGGTTTGCTGACGCCAAGTTAAAGATAATAGGAGATAGTTACAAGGCCAGACAGAATGTGCTGGTTGTTTAAGTTTCTAGGAATGCTTGTTAGAGGTTGCAGGAAATAAACATTGTTGTAACCCATAAAAGGAAGGCAGAGTATTTGTGTAAAGTTTTAATTGGCTGATGTGTAGTGCAGCAGCATTAAGGAATATAAAAGTGTGTGTAATGACCTGGTCTGGTGTGCAGGATTTGAGATTCTATTCTCCCTATACCTTGTTTGCAGCTGCAAATAAACTTTTCTGCTTCTCCACCCCGTTGTGATTGAGTGAAGCACACCGGGTAACGAACCCCTGCTGTTGTTTTGCCTTTCGGCACTGGGAGCCAGCAACACTCAGATCCTATTTCACAAATCCATTTTTGCCCCAAGAATTCAGAGGTCTGTAAACTTACTTTGTACAATCACCTCTGAAGCACTGTTTACGTTCTACAATGGCTTGATGTCTGCTGAAGTCTATTCCTACCCTTTATCTTCTATCTTGACTGGAACTGAAGAGACAGTTCAGCACAATTAATGTGAGGAAATAATTAAGTTTTTGGTTCAGTGGCCAAACCAAACACACACATCCCAAAAAGAAAAAGAAAAAAATCTATAAAAGTATTTGGTTCATTTCGAACTGAAACGGAATGATTTTTCCTCACCAAAATGAAAAACTGAAGTTTCATTTGAATCAATTTGAAATGTCAATTCAAAATGAAATGTTATAACAAACCCGTTTGACTTTGAATTTTTTTCCTCTTGTTTTATTTCGCCAAAACTATTTGCTGAATTGGACCCAAATTTGCAAATAGTTTTCGTTGCCTCAAAACTGATTTTGGGGCAAATTTACTATTCACCAAACAAAACCACACCTGCCCAGCTCTAATAGCAATGAACTTATTCTACAAAATGAGATTTTTTTTCCCTATTCAAACATGCCCCCTCCATGTCTGGTTTAGTCTTGGTGGTCCCTTTTGCATACCCCCTCTGTAGAGGGATTCATTCAGCTTCAGCCAACCCATTCCTGCCCAGTGGCCCATCACATCTCCTGAAAGCTACTGAGATAGCATTCTCTCAGGGTGGTAAGCTCCCACACTTCCAGCTATCTCCACCCATTGGAGCCACAACAGTCCCAATCCCTGGGGAGCCTCTGCATCCATGGAGAGTGCTGAGTTTTGGCCACGTTAGGTAGCTTTGCATCTTACAAGCCTAATTCAAGAGTGTTACAGCCGGTAACTCTTTGATTACCAATTCCTCCCTCACTGTAGTACATCGGTTTTATTTTTCCTTCCTACTGATGAAATTTGCTCTTGGTATAATTGGAGGCAAAATCCACAATCCCACACACAGGGTTCTTCTGCCAACCCACTCTGTTAGCAGGAATTAGAATTTCTGAGAGCTTCGCTATGTTCTGCTGACCTGATTCTGGCAGTTGTGGCTTGTTAACCTTACAGGGCCTAAGAGAACACTGCATTTCCATTGTAATATGCTGAGCTGCAGGGTTTCCAAGGTTTCTTATCAGACAATCAGCTCCCTGCCTCCCACTGCATGAACTTAAACATCACCAGAGCAAGTTATCCGACCATGTCTTTGAGGACTAGATACACTTTAGTTATTCAGCTAACTTTTTAACATTTTTCATGCCAAGGTTGGTAAAGCAACAGCTAATTCATATTTTGCAACATGTTTGCAGAGGAATTAATTGAAGTTCAAGAAATTCCTGACCCTCAAATCAGTTTCTTGGGACAGATTGTTCCTATCAAGGAAGACAGCTGCCCTGTGTGCTCAATAGGACCTCCATTCACTCAGAAGACTGAAAAATCAATTCATAGATCAGCCATTGGTGCCATCACAGGATTTTAAGACCCTACTTTTGTTGTAATATACTATTTATTTTATATATAAAATACAGTATCATGAGACAAGTATATAAACCAGACTGCAGAAATCAAAAGGGTCAGAAGTTCACATGTTCTTGGTTCAGTACTTCTATCACCTTATATAAATGCCTTGGGAAAAATGTAAAGTACATTCTCTAGATATATAAATTGTAAAATGGACCTACAATTACTTTTCAGATCTTTAGAGCAAACTACTGATATACTGATTGACTTCATTTTCATAGAAAGATTCTTCCCTCACCCCCAACCTGTGAGCAAAATAGATTTGAGTAAGATAGACCATACTTAACACGGAAAAATCCATTCACAAGTAACTTCTGCAGCATGAGATTGTATATATCTTTCTTAGCCCTAACTTTTCTCTTCATCTTCTCTAACAAAAGTCTCTTAGCCCATTCAGGTGTTTCTGAAGTCCAGTAAAATGAATCAGTATTAAGCTAGATCCTGCTCACCAAGTATGAAAAAAATAGCACCTTAATACTACAACTATTGATGCATTATAAATACCAGAAGAAGAGAAATAGAAAACTGGTTACACCCAAATAGTAGTTTTTAAATCAACAAACATTATTTGTTCTGTTTGTTACTTGCTATATATTGCAAGTTTTTTGGAGCACAGACTTCTATGGTCTATAAAATTCCATGCAACAATTCGGAGAGAAACAAATTCTGCAGTGTGTATATATATATATACACACTGCATGCTGATTTCTAATCATACCGCTACTTCCCTCTATGAAAATAATGAGCAGTATAAAGAACATATATGAAAAGGAAATACTTTGTATGCAAGATATAATTAGATGACAGCACTTGCTGTTACAAGGTTTATTCTTTCGAATCTGGCTAGCAGTCTTTTGAATAAGAGCAGGAGTTACAGTTACATTAGCTGGGGTAGATTTTACAACTACTGGCAACACTAATGGATCTGAGCATTAGCTGCCTACTGGCTATGTTCAGGAAGAAGTTTTTCCCAGTGATATAGCATTGCAGTGTTAAGTTTCAATTAAAGAGCAGCAGGTACCAGGCCCTCTGAAAATCAAGCCAAATTAAGCACTTACAATCCATATTTTGACCCCAAATTCCTAAAGTAGGTATCTAAATCAGTATATAAATGCCTAACAACAGATTTAGGTTCCTCAGCATTGGCAGCTGACTTTGAAAACTGGGTCATTAAATGGCTGTTTGGTCACCAAGGCAAAAGGCATAATTTATTAGCTGGCAAATGGTTGAACACTTAGATCGGCCATTATATTGATAAAATAAGTGTTTGGGGCTTAGTGCCATATTTAGATAATCATTTATGTAAATATTCCATATTCACGTTAGCCAGTCTCTAATAGACATACTCTAGGAAAGTAATGAGACGACAGCTGTGAAAAATCCAGAGTCAAAGATTTGGAAAACTGTTCATGTTTTTTAAAAAGCTTTTAGATATTTCTGCTGAAATTGTTTTCCATGGTTGTGAAATAAACAAATCTACATATGACTCTTGCTGCTGCCTTCCCATAGCCTGCTATTGACAAGTGCAGCGGAAGAAGAGTTAATGCAGCTCCCACTGTTAAGCTAAATGACTTTGGATTGGAGCCAAGTTAGTTCTCTTTGCACCAGTAAATGGTCATTGGACTGGCCTTTCACCTCTGAATACCTCCATGCTACACTAATAGGTGCACTATGTTTACCTAAGCTAGATAGAAAGAACTGGCTTCATGTTCTAGTTTCCATTTCCAGAGAATGGAAGACTGATCGTTGTAGTTTCTCAACCTTGTCATCTTGTACTCACAAACACCGTACATTTAGACAACATATGTGACACTCTACATTGAGGTGCACTGGTAGGACCGTTTATGGAGAAGCTAACCCAGCAACTACCCATGTTATATTTGGATAAAGACAGTGCAACTAATAGTTCCTTGTTTTCAGGAGCACTACATCCCATTGCAAATTTACCCCAAAATGTTTAAAATGGAGAGCTGAAGCAGAATACTCAGCAAATGTTCAACCAGCTGTAAGCTAAGCACTGTGATTCCAGATGGGTTTTTACAATATAAACTATTTAATCTACAATTTACTGGTGCACTCAGCAGATTACCATTCTTGCTATCCTGGTGGACGATGCACTCGTAGTCTCTGGGTGTAAGAGGCCATGATATTTCTAGCTCTATCAGTGACCACAATTAAAAGGAATGTGCTTCAGTACCTTAAATCAACTCCAGCCTTTGATGACAACTCTTTCTAATCTGATGGTGAATGCTGCAGAGCACTGAGATTCTTAATCTTAACGTTTCCTTCTCTTTTGTTCATCAGGTACAAAAACAGTTAATGAAGTTTTGTGCTCTTCAAGACCTTTGTAGCCTACGTTTGATTTTAATCTTCATCAACTGAGTTACATGGTATTCACTGTAAATGAAGACTGAAAGCTGAGACTAGTGAAGGCTGGAATTCAAAACAAGTGTCAGTGAAGAACAGTGGTTAATTTTTTTCTGTAGAATGTAGCCCATAATTATGAAGAGGGGAAAAAGTCTAACAATCTGTATTAGCTTAACTGTGTCATTGAAAAATTGTAGTGACTTATTTAGTACAGCAGGAGGAGAAACTAGAAAAACACACACAAATCTCATTAGTCTCTCTCCTGTCTCCAAATCATAACCTAGTCACTGTAGGCATTTTCTCTAGTTGATGAATGTCTCTTCAATTCTTTGTAAAATGCAGAAGGTGTTGTCATAACAACATTTTTATAGGAAAAACTCTAGAGTGCAGACTTCAGACTATGGCAGATGACTGACAAGTTTTTAAATCTTTGAAAACAAGATTTGTTCTTCTCTTCAGTCTCTTCTCAGCCTCTTGATTAATGGTTTTAGCACTAATTAAAAAAAAGTGGGGGATTAACAGTACTGTCTTGAACGAGGCATCATTTGGGTTGGTACTGAGCAACATCCCTGGCGCTGTTCTGCCAGAGTAACTCAACATTAATCTTCACCCCCCGCCTACCGCCCCCATAAATATTACCTCCTGGTTCTCTCATTGCACTGAATCTTGCTATTGAAGTCATCGGCAAACCTCCAGCGTGAGCTGGACTAGACCCTAAACAGAGTGCTAGAATGTCCAATATGCACAAATGGAGGCTGATGTTATTAGGCCCTGTGATGGTGTCCCCTGAATAGATATGTGGGCACAGTTGGCAACGGGCTTTGTTGTAAGGATAGGTTCCTGGGTTAGTGGTTCTGTTGTGTGGTATGTGGTTGCTGGTGAGTATTCGCTTCAGGTTGGGGGCCTGTCTGTAGGCAAGGACTGTCCTGTCTCCCAAGATTTGTGAGAGTGTTGGGTCATCCTTCAGGATAGGTTGTAGATCCTTGATAATGTGTTTGAGGGGTTTTAGTTGGGGGCTGAAGGTGACGGCTAGTGGCGTTCTGTTATTTTCTTTGTTAGGCCTGTCCTGTAGTAGGTGACTTCTGGGAACTCTTCTGGCTCTATCAATCTGTTTCTTCACTTCCGCAGGTGGGTATTGTAGTTGTAAGAATGCTTGATAGAGATCTTGTAGGTGTTTGTCTCTGTCTGAGGGGTTGGAGCAAATGCGGTTGTATTGCAGAGCTTGGCTGTAGACAATGGATCATGTGGTGTGGTCAGGGTGAAAGCTGGAGGCATGTAGGTAGGAATAGCGGTCAGTAGGTTTCCGGTATAGGGTGGTGTTTATGTGACCATCGTTTATTAGCACTGTAGTGTCCAGGAAGTGGATCTCTTGTGTGGACTGGACCAGGCTGAGGTTGATGGTGGGATGGAAATTGTTGAAATCATGGTGGAATTCCTCAAGGGCTTCTTTTCCATGGGTCCAGATGATGAAGATGTCATCAATATAGCGCAAGTAGAGCAGGGGCATTAGGGGACGAGAGCTGAGGAAGCGTTGTTCTAAGTCAGCCATAGAAATGTTGGCATACTGTGGAGCCATGCGGGTACCCATAGCAGTGCCGCTGATTTGAAGGTATACATTGTCCCCAAATGTAAAATAGTTATCGGTAAGGACAAAGTCACAAAGTTCAGCCACCAGGTTAGCCGTGA
Source organism: Chelonia mydas (assembly GCF_015237465.2). Lineage (NCBI taxonomy): Eukaryota > Metazoa > Chordata > Testudines > Cheloniidae > Chelonia > Chelonia mydas. Next base: position 42,219,656 of record NC_057855.1, read on the forward strand.
CATTATCCTTACCCATAACTATTTTACATTTGGGGACAATGTATACCTTCATATCAGCGGCACTGCTATGGGTACACACAACAGAACCACTAACCCAGGAACCTATCCTTGCAACAAAGCCCGTTGCCAACTGTGCCCACATATCTACTCAGGGGACACCATCACAGGGCCTAATAACATCAGCCACACTATCAGAGGCTCTTTCACCTGCGCATCTACCAATGTGATATATGCCATCATGTGCCAGCAATGCCCCTCTGCCATGTACATTGGTCAAACTGGACAGTCTCTACGTAAAAGAATAAATGGACACAAATCAGATGTCAAGAATTATAACATTCATAAACCAGTCGGAGAACACTTCAATCTCTCTGGTCACGCGATTACAGACATGAAAGTTGCGATATTACAACAGAAAAACTTCAAATCCAGACTCCAGCGAGAGACTGCTGAATTGGAATTCATTTGCAAATTAGATACAATTAACTTAGGCTTGAATAGAGACTGGGAGTGGCTAAGTCATTATGCAAGGTAACCTAACACCCCGCCCACCCCCGTTCCTCAGACGTTCTTGTTAAACCCTGGATTTGTGCTGAAAATGGCCCACCTTGATTATCATACACATTGTAAGAAGAGTGATCACTTTACATAAGCTATTACCAGCAGGAGAGTGGGGTGGGGGGAGAGAATCTTTTGTAGTGATTAACACCCATTTTTTCGTGATTTGTGTTTATAAAAACATCTTCTGTGTTTTCCACAGTATGCATCCGATGAAGTGAGCTGTAGCTCACGAAAGCTTATGCTCAAATAAATTGGTTAGTCTCTAAGGTGCCACAGGTACTCCTTTTCTTTTTACAAATACAGACTAACACGGCTGTTACTCTGAATTCTGACACTGTCTCACTTAAACAAGTCACTTCACTTTCTGTCTCCTTCCCCCCATATGTAAATGGGATAAAATGACCGACTTCAAGTCAGTGATTTGGATTAATTATTCCTTCAAGGAAAGCAAAAGATAAAGAGAATGGGGCTTCTGTTACTACATTAAACCTTTGTCCGACCTCATTTTATAACATGACAGGCATAGTATTGGAAAGTGCAGAGTCCAGTCCATTTCTCCATTTAGGGTATGTCTCCATTGCAGCCACTGGTGTGAATGGCAGCTCATGTAGATGTACCCATGCTAGCTGTACTCTAGCTAGCTCACTAAATAGAAAAGAGGATGTTGTATATATTAGTGGAAATAAGTTTCATACACACTAGCAAAAAAATAGAATTTGCCCCCCTTAGGCTGAGTATAGTGGGTGAAATCCACTTCCAGTTCAACTCCACTGAAGCCAGTGGAGTTCATAGAATATCAGGGTTGGAAGGGACCTCAGGAGGTCATTTAGTCCAACCCCCTGCTCAAGGCAGGACCAATCCCCAATTTTTGCCCCTGATCCCTAAATGGCCCCCTCAAGGATTGAACTCACAAGCCTGGGTTTAGCAAGCCAATGCTCAAACCATTGAGCTATCTCTCCTCCCCCTCTCCCCCCCAAAAAAAATTTCACCAGGGATTCTTTTGACTTTATTAGCTGGTGTTACACAGATGAAGATTGGTCCTGTGGTTAAAATTGGATAGGGACTCAGGTCTGGGTTCAATTCCCAGCTGTCACAGAACTCCTTTTTCTCCTGACAGAAGTCATTGAAACTGCTACCCTATGTAACTCAGGTCCCAATCAAAATGGGGACAATACTTCCTTTCTCCTCACCTTTGTTTTGTCTGTTTGGACTGAAAGTTCCTACTTACAAGGATCATCTTATTATGTGTACGTACAGTACCTAGCACAACAGGGCCCTGATCTCAGTTGTTGCCTCTAGGCACAACTGTAATACGTATAAATAAAATAAATAAATAGTCAGAAGACTATAAAACACATGGAAATGAAACTGAATGATCCCCCAGTACCTTGATACATATTATTATAGCATATAAATATAAATTCAAATAGATGCCTACTTTTTTAAAGTAAAAATCGTATCAGAGACTCCATTAATACAGAAATACCAATACTCATTACCAAAGGTCTGACCCTGCATCCCTTTACAGGCGACTCCCCTGACCTTGACAGGAGTTTTCCTTGTATCAGGAGTGTACAACCAGCACAATCATACTTGAGATGAAAGACGGCAGGCAGATCAAGAACATACAGCAGTGCTGCTATTGTGAATTCTCCAGCGCCTATTTAATCCAACCAATAATGGTGAAAAACGTATATTGTTCGAGTGTCATCAGTATGTTTGGCACTGAAAAAGATAAAGAAAAACTAGTCTTTTTATGGCTGTCTTTCTGCTGTGTCTCTGAGATGGGGTAACCAGAATTAGACATTCATTATGAGATGTACCATTGATTATTTAAGGGAATTATAACATTTTCAGTACTAGACCACTGCCTCAGAGAAGTCCCTCTGAATTTGCACCAGTTAACTGAAAGCAGACTTTGGTACTGTAAGATCAAGGTGTAAATAAAAACAGGTTCTAAAGAAATGGAGACCCTCTGGTTATACCTACTGGAAGCGGTAAGAACTGGCTAGTTTGAAATTAAAAGTCAGGCGAACCCTGTTAGTATTGAAAGCCGTCATGGAGTGAGAGACCATTTCACACACAACAGAAACCAGCTGAGACAGAAACAAGACAACTATGAAAGAACAGCTCTCAACAATAAAGAGGTCCTTAAAGAGACAAGGTATTGAAGCTTATCTGTGTTTTGTCTTTGGAAAAAGAACACTGATCACTCCAGATATAGTGACCATCAAAAGAAAATCAGAGGTTCAGAAAGAAATGAGAATCACGTAGAAAAGAATCTCCACTAAGCCCATTAAAAATCAACGGGACTACTCAAGGAGTAAGTGAGTGTGACATTATCTAGCTATTAGAAAAGTGACTTTATGAAAAATGATGGTGGGAGAAAGAATTACACACAACTTTATAAATATATATATTTTCTTACGAGCCTATAGTACTTGCAACTGTATTACAACATTCTTGTGATGTGCTAGATATATATTTTTTGGTTATGGGACTTTAAATGTACCTTACATCTAAGAAAGAACAGACTAGCTTATAGTTCATAAAATGCACTTTGAACAGATAATCTTTGCAATAACTAAAATTTTCCTGCAGATTTGCATATGTGTCTGTGGTAAACAGTACCTGATATTGACAGTGGAAGAAATATTTTGCACGATTTACTCAAAAATATGTTCCCCACTTAGATCATTTGTCTAAAGATGTTTGAATCAAGTAAAACAGTGTATGAAATTATAAAAACCAATAGCTTGGCGCTATTTAAAACCTATTCTAAAAATTGCAAGCAGAATCCATTGATAAGGCTTCTGACCATAAACTTATAAAAAAAGACAGATACGCTTTCTCTTTTAAAAGAGAGAGCATAAGTACATTTTTAATACTAGAATAAAGTGGAGAGGACCCAGCAGTAAGGTCAAAAAGTACAACAAAGATGGCTTTTTGAATTAAGAACATTTTTTTCCCCAAGAAAGCTATAACATAATTTTATTTGGATTAAAACTGACATTTGTTTTGAGCTATTCCATCAAAAAACTGGAAGATTTCAAGAAAGTATATTTAGAAAATAAAACTTTGTTTTGTTCAAAGTTGTTACATTCTCATTTTTCAATCAGTAGTACCCGGCAGTTCTTTTATATATTTATATATAATAAAAAATGTAACAGTGAGCAAAATCTCTTAAACACTCAGGGGAATAGAAAGCACCTTTTACATAAATTATCTGCATTTCCAGAGGGAGACAGTGTGATATATCCTCTAAAGACAGGAGCACAAAAAGTTAGGAAAAAATTGGAAAGAAAATTGAAACAAACAGAAGATGCAGGCTTGTTTTGGAAGAGTCAATAAAAGAGATCTATAAAGGAGAAAAGTCTGGTTGGTATTTTTTTTTTATTCTGACAAAATATTCAGCGTGGCTGCAAATCTTGTATTATGACACTACAAATATACCAGGAGGGATCCTGATCAGGAAAAGGAGGCCCAGTCCAGATCCTGTTGGGGTCAATGGACAGAGTCCCATCAATTCCAATAGGAGCTGGATCAGGTACAGAGGACACCAGTGGTTCTCAAACTAGGGCCGCCGCTTGTTCAGGGAAAGCCCCTGGCGGGCCGGACCGGTTTGTTTACCTGCTGCTTCCGCAGGTTCGGCGGATTGCGGCTCCCACAGGCCGCGGTTTGCCGCTCTAGGCCAATGGGGGCTGCGGGAAGGGCTGCCAGCACATCCCTCGGCCCATGCCGCTTCCCGCAGCCCCCATTGGCCTGGAGCAGTGAACCACGGCCAGTGGGAGCCCGATCAGCCGAACCTGCTGACACGGCAGGTAAACAAACCGTCCCGACCCTGCAGGGACTTTCCCTGAAGAAGCGGCAGCCCTAGTTTGAGAACCACTGATTTAGACCATATTTAAGCCATTGTATGTGTTGTGTCCCTCTCCGTGCCCAATCTAGAGAAGATACAAGTCTATTACAGATATTAACTTGAGAGCCCGGCTCTTTAGCTCAACCTATGGAGACTCATACTTTCAGCTCCAGAAATCCAAGCTTGAATCCCGTGTCAGCCATCTTGGTTGTTTCATACACACACACACAGTCACTCAATCCTCCCCCTCCAGTCCCCGCCGCCCCGGTCCATGGACTTGCCAGAGTATGCAGGAGGGGAGCCAGACACACCAATTACTAGGGATTAATAAATTCTCATTTTCTATTTTAAGGACCAATTTCCAATATAGTCTAGCATCCAGCACTACAACATTATTCCCTTCAAAAATCCCATGTATGTGTGATGCTACATAATAGAGTTAAAATACAAATTTATAAGCTTGACATAGATTTACACAAACATTTCTGCAAACCACAGAACACCAAATAGTTCAATCTTTCCTACAATCAACCATTCTTCTATTCCACCAGCACACTACCTTGAGAACTCAGCCTCAATGTAGTGCACCTGGGGACTTCATTCCTTTCAGAGTCTTCACTATACATTTCATAAACAACATATGAAATCAACAGTACACACCTAAGAGTACATTTCCATTACCGAACAAAGGCACGTAATTAAGCTTGGGTGGTCAGTAAAAATTGAGAGAAGTGAAGGATAATGACAACAAGGAACTGCCTGAACCTCTTCATTGTTCATTTCCAGACATTCTAACTGGGCAATTTTTAAAGAGTTGTTGAATTTTTATATGGCAGATGTAATATTTTGGGGTATTAGTTAGACTTCAGTGACACACACTTTCACTATTATAGCTACCATTGCAGTAGCCCTACATCGGGCCCTATTGTGCTTTGTGCCCTTAAGAATTTATAATCTAAACAGAGAAAAGGTAGGAGGAAAAGTGACTTACAATCACCAGAAGAGCCAGAAATAGAACCCAGGTCTCTTGAAATCCCAAGCCAGTGCCTCTCATCACTGGACCACACTGCCTTTCAACCTTAATCTTTGGTGGCTGCTCACAGTTCAGCTTTCTATGAAGCAAATGCCTCTGGCATTTCATCCATCTGATCATTAACAAATCATGCAGCTTGCTCTCTCCCCTGCCCCTCAGGACTCCTCCATCCTTCTGCGACTTCTCCCAGGAGATTAAATGTACTGTATTACCTTGACCTGTCAATATTACATATGAAAGTTGCTGCAGGGTGATCATGTGTCTTGGAACTGGCATCTGTTGTCCAATATCCAAGCAAATGCTGATCAAGACATCTATGCAACCCAGTTTGCAAAATACAAGAAAATCTCTCTCAATTTCATGATATAAATATTTCTATGCAATTTCAAACTATTAAATCAAAGTGGGGCAGAGAAGGCAGTAATGCAGGAGCCAACGCTCTTCTTCCAACATATTCAATTACTTTAAGCTTTGCAGACATACCTTTCCCAAGCACTGCACCATACCCAGTGCGGTTCCTAAGGGTATTAATTATAAATAGCTTGCAAGAAGAGGAACTGCCAATCATGTCAATTCTTTCTATCTTAGATATTTATATGGCCCCCATTACTATGGTGTCTAAGTGACTCATTTATCTTCACACTACCCCCGTGAGATTGGGGATAAATAGCACTGTCCTTTTACAGAAGGAGAATGAGGTACAGAGAGGCTAAGTTACTTGCCTGAGGTTACACACAAAGTTTGTATCTGAGTAGAGAAGTGAACTTGAGTCCCAGGCTAGCACCCTAACTGCTGGACCACCCTTCCTCTCTAAAATGTGACCTCTCTGAATTTGCTTCGAAATTCTGATCTCCCACAGGACAGGACTGTTATACTGCTTCTGTGCTAGGAGGCTCAGCGCAGCAACCAGGATGCTTTGAACACAAGAATTGTTGTGATTCTGCAGACACAGGACCCAGCTAAACACTGAAGTGTTCAAATAGCCACAAATACTAAGCCAACCTATATTGGAATCAATGGTGGCTTCTCTGCCACAAGTGCAGACCATCCCCTAAATAAACTTTTCAAGGTTCCACTCGTGAAATTATTGGAAATGACAGCAACACTTTTTGCAGTAGGAAAGAGGTGTGTTTTGGGAACCCCTGAATAGACTGTGCATCCCAACTTCTGTCCATCTCTCATTTTAATACCCCACTCATATTTTTCGTCTCCTGTGAACGGAGGTTCTATCTGTACACATGCCATGGACATTTCTGAATCTGTATGAATCGGTGTGATTTGACCCCCAAAAGGCATTTAGCAAAAGGGTTAAATGCTTTACATGCCTATCTTAATTAACAGGCACTGAATGAATCTGTAGATTTGTGGAATTACTCTTACATATGCTGTTCTTTCAAACCAATCAACCAAAAGGTTCTGAATGCTAAAAGTGAGGAAAGGTTCAGAATTGTAACTTGCAAAGTAGACAAGAAACCCCTTTTCCCTTCCTTCTCTCACCTGACTATTGTGTCTGCTAATATGGGTATGATGCATTATCTCAGTTATGTTACCTGCTAAGTAGGAGATCTAGTAAACATTTAAAACGAGACTGTTCAGCATAATATCCAAGTTCATCACCTTTGCCACTTTCATAATACCCATGGAAGGGATCTGTTCTTCCACAAGAAATGTGCTCTATATCTCCCACAATGCCCTATGGCCAAGGATTTTGATGCACTGCAGCAGCTCCGCAAGAGGGGAGACAATGTGCAGCATGTGATCTGTACCAGGGAGCCCTGCCCCTAGAGAAAAAAAGGGGTGTAAGGCACCGTTGTGGCATTTCCAAATTGAAATTTTCAGTTTTCAGTCAAACCTTTTGGTTTTCTGCCCCCCACCCCAATCCCAAGGGGAAAAAAGTGTTTCCAACCAGTTCTACACCTTGATTCCAGTTGTTCTTGTTTCTTGCCTCTCCCCAGTGAATTTTGAGAGTGAGGTCACACATCAAGGGTGGTTATCAGCAGGAGGCAGCTCTAGAGCAACAGTAGTCACTGAGGACAGAGGGTGAGAGGGAAGGGAGGAGAAAAGAGGAGGGAGAGCCCTTAGTTTAATTCCTGATCTAAGAGCTCAAAAACCAGAAAAGAAATTAAAAATAATGAATGATGGGTTCTTTTAAAGTCTTGTTATTTTTAAGCCAATCTTGTGATTTTTTTAAAGCTTTTTTTTAGCAGGTTGAGTGGGAATTTTTGAATGCTTTTGGCTGGCAATACTGAGAGTACCAAGCACCTTCCTTCCCTTTTACACTTACACAGGGACAATTGCAGTTCTTATCCTCTCCTGGGGACAGAGCATACTCACTGATGTTGCCCTTAAAATTTGGGCTTTAAGGGGAGATTTTCAAAGAGACAAAAAGGAGTCTGCTGCCCAAAGAGGGAAATCTCGCCCTTGATTCTAAATTTCCTGTATGTATAACAGAACTAAATTGCAAAATAACAAATATTTGGCTGACGCTGTAGGGTCCAAAGAGCTTAGCCAATCTCCTTATATGAGATATGGAAATGTTCTACACTGTAATTGTCCCCAGTGTGGTATTTGGGACTGCTAGAATCAGAAAATTTAAAAGCACTGCAGAAAAATACACCTGATGAATACAGACAGCAACGTATTTTGGCAAAGCAATTTCCACTATGGTGTGTTCTCCCATCTGTCACAGATGAAAAAAACTACATACATGGCTTGTGGTAGTCAAAGGGTTGTGTCGCTAAACCAACACATAAAAGGGTCAGTTTCACATGATGTCCCCAAGTGCTAGTTATAAGATCTATTTATAACACCCTTGCAGCCAGAGGTGAGTCCCCCACAGGGACTCCATCCTGCCATGTGATGAGTACTACACATGCTTCAGGCCCAACAGAAGGCCATTGTTGTAATGATATCATGTCTCATCCCAGTTTCTCTGGTGAAGGAAGGGAACATCTACCAACTAAGTGGAAAGCTGGGACTCAGAAGAGTTCATTCAAGAACTCAAGGAGACAGTGCAGCAAAGAAGGCAGGAGGACTGTTGCTAGGAGAAAACTGCTTGTCCACTCTTTAAGGGATTATCTCCAGGTCTTTACTGTTTGCTTATTTTGCTCTATGATCCTGGTTTGAATAAGCAGCCTGAGGAGCTAAGGGTGTTTATGAAGAGATTTTTATATTGGCTCTAGAATAACTAACCAGGTCACTTCCCCAGAAAGAGGGGGGTTTACTACTTCTGTGCTATAAAGGCTCTTCTGATGTTTTTGGGGAGGACTTTGGAGCTGGTCTCAGACCTATACTAGAAGACAGACTCTTATGCAAACGTTATTCTAGCGAGCACTGGCAGGTACTCAATAAACTGCCTCCAAATCGCTATGTTTTGTGTGACAGGCACACCAAATAACGCCTTATGAAAAGATTAATTTCCTCCACTCCAGCTGCAGCCCTTTACTCATGCTACATGCACAATGACTTCTGTGGGAATTACACGCATGGCAGGATGGCAGTCAAAAATCACAACCCGTACCCACTTCTGCCTCCCGTAAATCTAGATGTTCTATCCCACATATTAGCTAAACATAGCCCTCTACACTATGCTACCATTCTGCCATTTCTCTGGGTGTGCAGTCTAAATAAAGTATTTCCAGGAACATTAATATTGGATTATGAAATGAAAGATGACAGCCAAGTTTCAGACAATTTTAAGTTATCGGGATGTGGGATGAATATCTAACCTACACCACTCAATCTTCCTATCTAAACATCAGAGACTGCAGGAATATTGGTAGATCCTCAATAAATCAGCATTGTAGTCCTCTTTGTAAACAAATGTGTGGAAGATTAAATGCCATCACTCACTCTGCATCTAGCTGGTACAGAAATATGTTACAATGGAAGGATCTCATCATTGTACTTTGCAACAAATGTGCAATACACAACAGAGACAACGACAGGATAAATCACACATGTCTCAGCAAAGCCAGGAATAGAAAATTGACACTTTAGCTCCAAAACCACAAGCCTCATGCACTTGAGCTAAAGGTGAGCTCCCTCAACTAACAGTCTTGATTCATCTTATTTTTTCAGTTGGTCATCCACTAGAGGATGAGATAGCACACACAATATCTGAATGCTCAACATTCAGGATTATAAATATACAGACAGTTGTCAATAATACAATAGAGAAACCAAAGCTATCATAACATATAAGGTCTCTTAGTTGTTAAATATTTAAACATATTGCTTACAAAAGTGAATACTACACAAAGGGAAATGGTTTAATTGCCTGTTATTTTTACTCAAGTCATCATCATTTTTTGCATTTATGTTGGCTTTTTAGTTTAGTTACCTATGCAAATACATGGTTATGTGGTGCACATCTAACTCTGTGGCAGACCGAAGGGAGAAGTGGGTGCAGGTTATAATTTAGAACTCTATGCTAGTGTAACCCTTCTGCCTGTCAGAGTTGGCAGCAACAAGGGCCGGGTTCAGCATCTAGGGGTTCCATTCCAATAACACAATGCAAAACCGGCTCGAGACCCCACCCAGTGATCTGGGACAAATATATACCACCCCCGCTGGGCGCCTCCAAGAGGCAATATTTCCCCTCTCACAAGCACATAGTCTGAGTGTAGCAAAAAGCCTTTTAATAACAGAGAGAAACAATGTAGTATTATGTTGGGGAACCACCACCAACAGGATTCATAACACAACCCATGAGCAAAACCCACCCCAAGCAAATTGGGGCATGTCATTTCCCTTTGGTTCTTGAGTCCAGCAACCCAAAATCACCCAAAGTCCCAAAAGTCCAATGACCTAAAAGTCTCTGTCCTTGGTCAGGGCAGCCCCAGAGTTCAAAAGTTTATCTGCAGAGTTTTATTTCCCAACCTGGGTAGAGATTGGGGGGAGGTGTTAAGGGGCACCTTACGTGATCCAACACTGATGGCCCCGCCTCTCCATGGGGCTCCGCTCCGCCAGCCGTCCCGCAAACTGCTCTGCTCCGCCAGCCGCTCCGCTCACCGTGCTGGAAATGGCTCTACCATATAGCTTCAGGCTCCCCCACTACTTAACACAACACTCAGTGATTTCAGCTCTTTTGTGATTTCAGCTTGTAGTAGAAGAGCCACAGTGCTGGTGCACCATTAGCTCAAAGTGAATTCAGCTCAGCAGCCTGTAGCTCGACTCCTAATAGAATCAAAATTAGCTCTGATATTCCACAGTGGAGAGAGGAGGAAGTGCAATTAGCATGTAAGGCCCTCACCAGGGGGCCCATGCCACCGGGTATTAATACCTGTTCCCAGCCTCTCTTAATTCACAGAGTTTTGGAACCCATGTCCCTTGCCTAGCAAGTGCTACTTAGTTGATGGCGAGTCCCTCCATCATAACAAAAGGCCAAGTACAGTTCCACTGTCCTTGATTCCCATAATCAGGGTAATAACAATTTATTCTTCCTGCCCCAATAACAGAGACACTGGGGATCCCACAGCAGCCAAAGTGACCATTTGGGCAGCTATGGCCTCATTCTAGGCGGGGTGGGTGTGCCTATGCAAATGAGATCAGCCCCTGAAGTTCTTTTCCACAACTTGCCACACCTCACCACCAGATGTCAGGGTGGAGCTCATCCTGACTCTGCTTACACTAGTTATGCAAAAATCCCACTGGCTTCCAATGTTTCCTCGTTGTACATTAGAACATAGGCATTAAAGGAGTAATCTTACCTTTGCTGTCCAAGATTCAATTATGGAAGACACACAACTGCAGGGCAATCCATCTGCTCGCCATTTGCTTTATCACCTCTACACCAAGCTCCTTTGTTAATCTTCTGTGGTTTTCAGGGGTTCCAAATGAACAAGTGTGGCAACAAGCTATTGCCTCCATGAAGTGGAAAAAAGTGATACTAAATCTCTGAAAATTTTATCAAGTGGTCCTTAATACTGGATTTGGCATAGAGCTCAGTCAAATGGCAGAACAACCATAGTCTCATTTGACACAATCCACTGTGGTAATACACAGTATTAGCCTGGGAGATGGCCACCACACCAGAACTGATGCCACTGGTGCAAGAGTCTGGGAGATGTATTTGCAGTGGGCTGGGAGAAAAGGAGGTTTGGAGGGTGTTTCCTTTTAAAACTACTGTCCAATAGTCAATATACTTGCTCTGCTCTCCCATCCTTTAGTACAACTGCAAGGAGAAGCAGGTGAGAGTGCCCATCTGCCGCCACCTGCCCATACACTTCTCTTTGGCAATCTGGAACCATTGGATCACATGTGGGAGGGGCATCCTATTACCAGCAGATCCCTTTTCCCTATGAGCCAAAAGGCCCTGGGTAAATTAAATGAAGAGAGGTAGAGGATGTCCAGAAGGGGGGCTTGGATGGAATAAGAAAGGATTGGTGGGGCAAAGGAAGGAGAGAATGTGAAAGGGGATGAGAGAAGCAAAGAGACTGACGAAAAAGCTGGGACAGAAATGGCAGAAAAAAGTCATAACATTTCTTCACCTCAAACGACCCCCAGACACTCCTCTCTCCCACACAATATAATTTACCTGTGATAGGACTCCATATAGAGTTGCTGAGCACACCTGCTGACTCACTTGGACAGCCAGACCAGGTTGGGATTAGTAACTCCAATACTGTAATAATGGGTCCTCTAATCTAGTAATATGATTCAAAAGTATTTAAAAAAAATTAAAAAAAACAAAGTCACTCCCCTCTGCAAAACACTCACTGGGACAAGGAACACCTGTAACAGTAAAAGATGTCCTGTGGATATTGCAGTGCTACAGTAGTGGTGTAGTGGGAAGCTGCTAAAGAGCTGAGCCCTGCTCCACGGATGGAACAATTTTCTGGGTGTGTCTGCTTTTCCTGCCTCAGGGAAACTGCACAACAGCAGCACCTACAGTGGGAGGAAGGATCTGCCTTTGTAATTTTAGGTTTAATTTGTGTTCACAGCTGTCATTCTGGAAATGTTGTCTCAGCCCGCACATTAATAGACCATGAGATCACATAACAATGCCATGTGACTGCAATGACAAATACCACACCATAACTCACAGATGGGAAATTGTTGGGCCATACTCTTCAGCAAATACTTATGAATAACATATAGACCTGGGTGATTTTTTTATGAGCAAATAATAAGTTTGCCAAAAAAGCATTTTAGGGGGGCACCAAAACAATTAGCGTATTTGGGTCAAAATTTGGTGAATAGTTTTAGCTGAAAAAACAGAACATATTTTTGCAGGAAGTGTCAGAAGATTTTGAAGTGCTGAATGAAATTTTTGTTTTCATTTTCATATTGATAAGAAAAACCACGAAAATTCAGTTTGGAACACTTCTTTTCCCACCTACCCCTGATTTGTTGCTTCAGCCAATGAATCAGAAAAAAAACAATTATTCACTCAGCTCTAATAATATATTCTGAAAAATCCAGATCAGGTCATGAATGATTTGCAAAGAGACAAAACTTCACAAAGAACATGCTTCGCAGTGAAGAATGTAACCAGCTCTAATCCACAGCAAACTTTGATGTTATTGTGACAGGTTCAGACACAGAGACCCCCTTGGGACTGTCACTTGATGTGCTGAGACTACCTCTGAGCCTGTCTTCCCTGCCAACTTGGGACTTCACAACCCTGCCGTGTTGAGCCAGATACGCTAATCTGCTGCAACACAGACCCAGGGTCTGAACCACATGCCCCAAAGCTGCAGACTTAACTGAAAACAGCTGAAGAAGTGCCCCTGTCTCCAGCACCCAGACATCCAACCCCCAGTGGGATCCAAACCCCAAATAAATCCGTTTGACTCTGTATAAAGCTTAAACAGGGTAAACTCATAAATTATCTGCCCTCTAAAACACTGACAGAGAGATATGCACAGCTGTTTGCCACCCCCCCCCCAACCCCCAGGTATTAATTGCTTACTCTGGGTTAATTAATAAGCAAAAGTGATTTTATTAAGTATAAAAAGTAGTTATGTTTAAGTGGTTCCAAGTAATAACAGACAGAACAAAATAAGTTAAGCAAAATAAAACAAAACACACAAGTCTAAGCCTAATACAGTAGGAAACTGATTACAGGTAAATCTCACCCTCAGAGATGTCCCAATAAGCTTCTTTCACAGACTAGACTCCTTCCTAGTCTGGGCCCGATCCTTTTCAGACTAATGTTGTGTCTTATAGCCTGGGTCCAGCAATCACTCCCCACTCCCCGTAGTTACAGACCTTCATTCCAGTTTCTTTCAGGCATCTCTTTGGGGTGGATAGGCCATCTCTTGAGCCAGCTGAAGACAAAATGGAGAGGCTTCCGGGGCCTTTTATATTCTCTCTTGTGGAAGGAAACCCCTTTGTTCTTCTGTGCAAAAATCACAGCAACAAGATGGAGTTTGTAGCCACCTGGGCAAGTCACATGTCCATGAATGATTCAGCTTTTTGCAGGCCAATGCCATTGTTTACATGTTAGTTTGAATATTCCCAGGAAAGCTCAGATGTGGATTGGCGTCTCCCAAAGTCCATTGTCAGTTAAGTGTTTCTTGCTTGGACACTTACTGAGAATAGTCCTTTTTCAAGAAGCTGACCAAATGCTTCACTGAGACTACTGAGAATCAAACACATTGAGATACAAGTACATAGCCAGTATTCATAACTTCAAATACAAAAATGATACACACACAGACAGCATAATCAGAAGCAGCAAATTACAACCTTTTCATAAACACCTTACTCGACCTCCTTTGTACAAGATTTGGTGCAACTATAGGACCTTAGTTGCAACAATGATCTATACAGTCACAGTTCATGTCATTAACGTCACAGTTATCTCCCACTGTTTTCATTTGTTTTAGGAAGCTCCCTGAGACCTTGATCCTACATAATCTTGTGCATATGAATAACTTTATGAAAGTGAGTAGAACCATTGTCTTCAATGGGGTTACTCATATGGGTAAAGACATCTGTGTGGGTAAATGTTTGCTGAATCAGGGCCAGTTCTAGGGACAACCAAGCAGCCATTTTGGCAACTCTTAGCTGTTGACAGGAGCCATTTTACCAGTCAGAGTACCTTGCCGCCATGAAAAAAAAGCACAGAGGTACAATGCCCCTTTGAAATTGGCTGAAATTGAAATTCCCAGCTCTGACACCACAGAGCCTTATCTGTGTCCCTGTTCCCATTTCCTCCCTTAGCAAAATATGATTCCAATTTCCCCACCCCCATTCCCTGTTCCCATTCCCCCCTTAGCAAAACATGTTTCCAATTTTCCCACCCCCATTCCCTGTTCCCATTCCCCCCTTACTTCCTGATTGACTGCAGACTATATAGTAAAACTTGAGTTCTGCTTAGCTATACCTTAACCAATCATTTTACTGAAATTTAACAAACCAATCCTAACATATTGTAACATGATTATTTAACCAATTATATCCCACCACCTTAATTAGTTTACACCCAGCAAAATTAATTATACAGCAGACAGAAACAATCACAGAACCAGACAGAGATTATACAGATAAACAATAGGGAAATGGGGACTACAGTGATAGAACAACAAAGAAATGAGGATTTCACATCCCAGCTATTGATAAGTGAGTTCTTGCCAGACAGGATGCTATCAAACTAAGTTTCCTTTTACATCTGACTCAGACCCAACTGAACGCCCCCCCAAACATTACTGTGCACCCCTCTTGGAGGGATACCCCACAGTTTGGGGACCTCTGCTCTATGGCATCAAACAAAACTATTTGTCTTCATTTTCAAACCCTTTATGTCATTCCCCTCCCCCATCTATCATCTATAATTTATTATTATGTTAACTTTTGAAATGATGTTAAATGTCCATCGCCCATGTGTAAACTTTTCAAAGAAGCAGTTTCTTACTTTCTCTGCAAAAGACTGCACTCACCACTGGTGTGCCCCCTTGTGGCTAGGAAGAGCATAGGAGGATCTTTGTTGTCTGGTGCACTGTGTAAACAGCAAGTCTGGCCTTGTAGCCGTCTCTCTTCCCATAACTTGGCCCCGCAGCTAGGCCACGTTTAAGAGCACCCTTCTGGCATAACAAAAATCACACAAGCAGGCCATTGCCTGTACAACAGGCCTTTGGACCAAACTCTGGGCCCCATGGTCTGTGTAGCCTCTTGGCTCAGTGCTTTGAATGTCTTTATCCCTTTTTATTGGGTCAGGGGACTTCATAACACCTTTTCCAGTGGCTGGGAGGGGAATCCAGGCCCTCCCAGTCCTCTGGGTCCCAGACTAGGAACCCTGTGGTGACCAGGCAAGCTCTGTCTATCTGCCCCTTCTACCTTACTGGGCTTCTTCCTACTGTGGCCTTTTCCCCACAACCTCTCTAGGTTTATTCAGTGCCAGGATTCTCAGGGTCCATTACCCCCTAGTCCCACAATAAATCCCAGAGCAAAAACACAATCTTAAAACCAAGTTCTGCCCTCCTCAGACATGATCTTTTGTTCCTCAACTGAATGCCTACCAGGGCTCTCTCCCTGGAAGTCTGAGTCCTGCCCTTATATCAGGACTCACTATTGGAGCCTGCTCCATCCTAGTGGCTACTTCTAGTCTCTCTTGGCCCCTTGCCAGACTTCTCTACTTATGACAAGATCCCAGGGCCAACTCTCCCCCTAAGCTTCACCCCCAACACTGGTCTCCCCATTCTCTTGTCCCATAGAAGTGACTGCAGAGTTCTTCACTCTCTCCCTGCAGCCCCCTTCTGCTCTAAACTTCTCCTGTATGTAGTCCTCTCCGAGTCCCTCCACAGCTGAGCTGCATCATCAGTTAAGCATGGCCCACCCTCTAAGTACAGCCCAGTATGTTAACTGGCCTCTCGGGCTCACATTAACTCATTTCTTGCCTGTGTGGGGTATGCACACCATCACACTCCCATGCTGGCCCTCATGTTTGGAAAGAGCAACCTGTAAACATCTGCAAAGTTACCTCATCAGCCTCCTTCAAATCCATGCTTAAAAGTCTCCATTGCCATGATGCCTACAAAAAAACCCTTGACAACAGTTGGGCCTCTGATGTCCTAACACCACTGCTGATCATGTTAACCAATACTGTTTCACTGTTTCCTTTGCCTGCTCCATTGGTCTTTCTGTATCCACCTCTTTTCTCTTGTCTAACACTTAGATTGAAAGCGCTTGAGGGCAGGAATGGTGTCATAAATATAAAGGGAAGGGTAACCACCTTTCTGTATACAGAACTATAAAATCCCTCCTGGCCAGAGGCAAAACCCTTTCACCTGTAAAGGATTAAGAAGCTAGGATAACCTCACTGGCATCTGACCAAAATGACCAATGAGGAAACAAGTTACTTTCAAAGCTGGAGGTGGGGGGAAACAAAGGGTCTGTCTGTCTGTGGGATGCTTTTGCCGGGAACAGATCAGGAATGCTCTTCAGAACTCCTGTAAAAAGTTAGTAAGCAATCTAGCTAGAAATGCGTTAGATTTCCTTTTGTTTAAATGGCTGGTAAATAAGCTGTGCTGAATGGAATATATATTCCTGTTTTTGTGTCTTTTTGTAACTTAAGGTTTTGCCTAGAAGGATTCTCTATGTTTTGAATCTGATTACCCAGTAAGGTATTTACCATCCTGATTTTACAGAGGTGATTCTTTTACTTTTTTTTAATTAAAATTCTTCCTTTAAGAACCTGATTTCTTTTTCATTGTTCTTAAGATCCAAGGGTTTGGGTCTGTGTTCACCTATGCAAATTGGTGAGGATTTTTATGAAGTCTTCCCCAGGAAAGAGGGTGCAGAGCTTGGGGGGATATTTTGGGGGGAAGACGTCTCCAAGTGAGCTCTTTCCCTGTTCTTTGTTTAACACGCTTGATGGTGGCAGCATAGGGTTCAAGGACAAGGCAAAGTTTGTACCTTGAGGAAGTTTTTAACCTAAGCTGGTAAGAATAAGCTTAGGGTGTCTTTCATGCAGGTCCTCACATCTGTACCCTAGAGTTCAGAGTGGGGAAGGAACCTTGACAAATGGTCTTTATGTTCTGCATTTATACAGTACCGAGCACAGTGGGGTCCTGGTCCATGACTAGGGTTCCTAAGTGCTACAATAATACAAATGTTTGATAATAATTCTCTTTGGGAATACAACACAATATTATCAGAAATAACCAGACAACCACTTCCCAACAGCTATAAAATTATTAACCCCAGCAAAACCAATAATAATTGATCAGCAAATGTCAATTTGCATAATTCTGATGAACTACTCACATCAGTACAGTTATTTATGGGTATAAGCCTTTGAAAGGATTGGGCCCTTGGGTAAGAAAAGGAATAATACTGAAAAATATTATTCTATAATTGTCATGGCTTAACTCTGTCTACCTCTAGTACCTACCTCTTCCCACTGTAGTGATAATTGAGAGCAGTCCAAAGGGGTTTGCTACTTCTGTGCACATGTGTTTGCAGAAAAAGCATTTAGAGGTTGTTTTTCTTTGAGGGTGAGAAGTAAAATAGTCCTTCTTTTACCTTACTTTTCCTTTGAATTCAAGTTACTAGGTAATCCAGTTAACTAGACATTTTGCGGCATTCATATACTTCGAAGTATCACTTAGAAAGCAATTGTACAAAAGCTCCAGTACATTGTTAAACCTATTTAAAACCACACTCTTATTGATGTAACTGGGGGCAGGTTAATGTCTGTTCTCAAGTTAATTTAAGTCCAAAACTTAAAGTTTTGTAAAGAAAAAAAAAAGCTGTAAAAAAATTAAACCTAAGAGCAACAGAATTGTTTCCTCTCTATTGAAAACAAAATTCAATGTTAGAAACATAAAAAAATTATCTTTGACAGTGTCCTTTCAACACCAATTGCTTGTAGACAGGAAGCTGCATGAAGTTTGCCATATTTTCATACCTTTTTAATGGTTGGAGAATACCCACTCCTATTTAAAATAAAAACAGTTTCCTCAAACTTGATATAAATCATTTAGGACTGCATTCTAAGCAATAAGCATGAGCCACATACTCTCCTTTTGGATAGATCTAGATATGATAACAACCTGTATACTCATTAGCAAGCTCCTCTCTGTACTTTCAGAGATCAAAACTCATCGTGAAAACATTTGTTGTATTTGTGTCAAACAGTTCATACTTTAACCCCTGCTGATTACTAATAAGGACTAGGTCACTGATCAATCAGTTTTCTTTAGGACTTTGGTTTACATCTTACAAACATTTTTCCAAAGGAAAAAAATGCCTTACAGTAGTCCATGTTACAGCTACCTGCATTTTGTATTATATAGCTCTGTGACAGTGGTACATTTCAGCTGGCACTTAAATGCTAAAGACTTTCCTAGGACTTAT
This sequence comes from Chelonia mydas, assembly GCF_015237465.2. Lineage (NCBI taxonomy): Eukaryota > Metazoa > Chordata > Testudines > Cheloniidae > Chelonia > Chelonia mydas. The sequence continues at coordinate 42,238,414 of NC_057855.1, forward strand.
CATTCTAGCTTCTTTTTTATTCCCCAGATGTTGCAATTTATAGAACTCTTTGAAAACTGGTTTGATACTGTAACGATCCAGAGTACTGTCACCTCCCCCATTAAGATTTAAAAAAATAAAAGACAGCAGCCACGTATACACATACACACAATGGAAGAAGAATAAAACAGGCACCTAATTCACTCCCTCATTTTTGCATGGTAAGTAGTCTGTTGGTCTCCTGGATTAGGATCAGCCCCTTTCTGTGTACGTTTTCCTGACCTACATTTTATTATCAGGTAGTTGCGGTTACATTTTTTTATTTCATACTCTACACCAGGCACAAATGAGGAAGACAGAAAGAGCCAGCTCGTAACAGCCACATGGTGGAGCATTAAAGAAAGAAACAAATGCTTGCTACATTTAACTCACTGATGTTGCAGTTTAACTAAGTAGAAACTATTATATATTTTTTATATATATACACACACATGTAAGAGAGTGAGGGCTTTTTAGTGGGTTGTGCGTGTGTTGGCGTGTGCATAAGATATAAATGCATAATTTACTCTGCTGATATTGCAATACTTAGCCAAGCAGCTGGAGCAGATCTGGAAAGAGACCTACTGAGATGACCGTGCCTAACATCAGCCACAGTTGCAGTGGTGTTAACAGTGTTTGGTGCAGCAACAGCAGCAACCAGAGACATGGACAAGAGCAGAATCTGAGTCCCACTGGCCACCTGATCACTGCCATCTGCCTTGGCATCATCGGGACCCTGGGCTTCCTCAATAATCTCTTGGTCCTGATACTTTTCTGCCGGAATAAAGTGCTACGGTCTCCGATTAACCTGCTGCTGATGAACATCTCTGTGAGCGACATGATGGTGTGCATCATGGGCACCCCGTTCAGCTTTGCCGCCAGCACTCAGGGACGCTGGCTCATCGGGCCAGGTGGCTGCATCTGGTACGGCTTCATCAATACCCTCTTTGGTAAGTGGCAATCTCCTGCTCTGGTGTGCGCCCAGCATGCCACCTCCCCTCCTGCATGGTTTAGAGCCTCTCCCAGGCCTGTGCACACAGGGAGGCGCTAGGGCACCTCACCACACAATTCACCCCCCACAGCCTCCCCAGCTAGAGCTCCCAGCACTGAACATAGTTTGCATAGAAAGCCCTGCACTCCTTGCCCCCCTTCAAATAGAGGTGCTGAGCTGCTGCCCACTTCTAACTCCACACACCAGGTAGCAGTGAGCCCATTCACTACCTGTGCCCTGGCTCACTGCTTTCCTGTCAGACTTTGTGCCCCTCACTGCAGTGTGGAAAAGGAAGCGACAGAGAGCACCAGCACAGACCTCCCCACCCAGACATGACAGGCTCACATTAGGGTGATGTGTGGGGAAGGTGTGTGTGTGGGGGGGAGGTGAAGGGCTGTGGGGCTATATGTGTGTGTTGGGGTTGGGGGGGGGGAAGAGTGAAGGGCTCCATATGTCTACCGCACACACTAAGCCTGGGCTCTGACTTAGTCCGAACCCAAACCCCGCTTCCATCCACACACAAATCAGTCTGACTTGGGTCAGCAAGCACTCGGCACCCGGGTCCCAGAACCTTGCTAGGGAGCTGAGTCCTGCTGCAACTCGGGTCCAAACCCTGTCATGTTGCAATTTGAATACACTTCAAGCCATAGATCTGAGTGCAGTATGGACACGGTAGCACAGCTGAGAGACCCAGGTCAAGCAATTGTAAACCCAGGTTACTATGCAGTGTGGGTTCTCAAGCCTTGCTTGGAAACACTGAGTCTTCAGGACCAGGTCCCACAGACCCAGGCTTTTCAATGCAGCAAAGAGATATTCTTTGTGTCTGGGGGGAGGGGGAGGAGCTGAAGGATTGTGGGTCTGTATATGTCTCTGTAAAGGATATGTGAAAGGCTGTGGGACTGTGTGTGTATGAGGGAAGGGGTGAACAGCTGTGGGACTGGGTGTATGTGTGGTGAAGAGCTATGGGACAATATGTGTGGGGGTGAAAAGCTGTGGAACTTTACATGTGTGGTGAGGGAACTGAAAGGCGATGGGACATTTGCATGGGGCAAAACAACAGTGTGACTGCATGTGTCCTTGGAGGAGACGTGAAAAGTTGTGGGACTGAGAAAGTGTGTGAAAGGATAAAGAGCTATAGCAATTGTATACATCTTGGGAGGTGATAAAAGGTTGTGACACTATGTTTGTGTGGAGCAGTTAAAGGCTGTGGTGCTGCATGTGTGTAAGAGGGGAGGCAGTTTTGCCCACTCACACTTTTGTCACGGTTGGCATTTTCCTTAAAATTCCAGCTCCTGGAGTCATGCAAGTAAGTAAAACCCCAACTTTCACTTTTTTTTAAAAAAGAGGAAGTTTATAGACCTCATGGTTGTAGTGAAAACTTGAAAACATGATCGTTAGAGGATCAAAAAGCAAAAAAACTTAAAATGTATTATATTGTTTAAACCTCATAATTTTTAGGGACCGGAAACATAATTTTCTTTAACTTTTGGGATTAACAATACTGGGATGGGGAAGGAAGAAGCTGTGTGTGTGTGTGTGAGAGAGAGAGAGAGAGAGAGAGAAAGAGAGAGAACTAGGAGGGTGTAAGAGAGAGAAGGCAAGAAGGAAGCAGGGGTTGTGTGAGGGAGAGAGAGAGAGGAAGGAGTGTGAAGGCACCTGTGTGGAGACTGAAGAGTGTGTGTGCAGAAACCTGAGGAGAGCATGATGGGCTGTGTGTGTGTCTGAGGAAAGGCGGAAGGAGTGTGGGGCTCTCTGTGTTAGGGGGACACTAAAGAGCTGTGTACTTGAGGGTGACAAAGCGCTGTGTGAGGAGAGTCTGGGGGATGTTGATGAAGAGTGGACTGAAGAGTGCTTTGTGGGGTTGTAAGGCTGGGCTGTCAACGTAAAGGGGTTTACTGAAGTGCTGGGGGTGCTGTGAGGTGGAAGTAAGGACTGTACATGTGATTGTGGGGAGGGAGCTAAAGACAATGAGATCTGAAGGGCTTAGGGGACTGAGAAATAGGAGGGATGGAAGTGTAAGACCTACAAAGTAGGAAAGGGGACTCAGGAGAGCTACATCATCTCTTCCCACAGTACTGAGGGAAACACTCAGAGAAATCGCAGTTCATCAAACCAGGGATAAGTCAGGGCGATTGTAGGGAGAGGAGAGGAAGAGAGAAGGGTGCAGATCTGCAAAAATTAGAGGGATGAGGGGAGAGAGAGACCCCAGGGAAGAGGTTCCCCAAAAGGGAGGTGGATGGTGTGATAAATATGGCAATTTCCTGCAATATCCCAGATAATCCTTATTGAATTAAGTTTAAGTATCCTTTCAGTTCATTGTATTAAAATGCAAATGTTTATGTATTATTGTGGGATTGTATGTAATGTCCCTAGGGAGGGGACCTGACTAATGTAAACCCTGGAAAGTGTAATGAGCTTCACAAGGACTAACTGAAACAATGTGCTTAAAGTTAAAGGGGTTTTCTGGGAAATCTCTTGGGGGAGGGGTATGTGAATATAACCTCTCCAGTTACGCAGGACGTCAGCCCTATGAACCTTTGCCCTGAGGAGGAGGCGGCCCATTGTCTATGAATTACCTATTCCCAGATCAAAGACCCAAAGTGTATCAAGGAGGGACTCACAGCTTTGGAGACAAGGTGGTTATGAACGTATGACCACAAACAACCCCATGGTAGGGTATAAAGAGCCCTGGTCAAAACTGGGATGATCTCTGGTAAGCTTATTAGCATGCATGGAGGTTCTTTCATTGTTTTTAATCTGTGGTCTCTGTAATGCTTTCACCTTATGAATAACCATACTTGCTTCGAAAGAGCTGTGTGGGAAATTTACTGTGAGCAATCACATTTTTTATAGCCTCTGAGAAAGAAAAGCAAGCTGGCCTGATAAGACAGAATGTCTTGCTGGGGAATTCACAGTATAGGCAGGGAACTGTGCAGTCTGGAATCACCTTGGCCAGGAGCGAGAGACACACATGTCTCCACCCAAGACAGGTGACAGCTGGGAGCCAGCAGCCTAAGAGTGGGTGTGCCCCGCATGGTGGGGGAATGCAGGTAAAGTTGCCCTAAACTGAGACGGACTTGTGCCGGGTGTCCACATACAAGCCCATCTAACCCTGGCTCTGTACTGAGGTGGCTAGCCAGAGCTGCCACCTGCGCGGCAACGTCCACACTGCTATTTTTAGCGCGCTAGCTCAAGCAGAGCTAGCGCATGTCTGTCTACCCAGGCTCTGAGGCTTGCTCCCAGCTGCAGTGTAGGTATACTCAAAGTCATTCCAAGCAGTGAGGCATCTGTAACTTAGACGGGCGCTTAGGGCTGTCCGTGGTATGCCACGGCTGCTCGGGGCAGTCCAAGACTGGGAGGGTGGAAAGAAAGCTTCAAGCCACCTTAGCCTGCCCCTGGGATGTGAGTTCTGTGCTGGATCACTACGGGTATGTCTACACTGCAATCTCAGGATGGGATTGCAGATCATGTGGACATACCTAATCTAGCCTTACTCTAGCTATCTTCGATGTCAGAGCAGTGGGATATACAAGCCTACCTTGGACCCTGGCTAGTTACTTGCACACCACTGCAGCTTCCCTACTCTGGTACCCAAGCAAGCTGGCTTAGGTATGTCTACACATGCTGCAATTACACCCCATGACAGCAGTGTAAGCATATGCTTAGAGTCAGATTAGAGAATTCCTTTGCAATCAGTAATAATTTATCTGCAGACAACTGTTAATCGGGTGCACAATCCAACCATGTTATTATTAGAATGATGTTTGGTAACACATAATAAAGGTACCATTCAAACAAATATTTGTTTTCATGGATTTGTAATTACTGTACAAAAATTCCTGCAACATAGAAACCTGCTATATTAAGTCCTAGCTCAAGTTAAATATTCATAGCATTTAAATAAATAAAAAAATACTTGGTGAGGTTTTTATGTTCCGGGCGGGGGGAATTTTGCAACCCAATAGCAAAAAAGAGGTTATATTTAAAAGATAAAAGTGATACTATCTAATGGTGCCACTATGCTATTCTAGGAAAGGGTCTGCAAACTAACCCACAGATCTTTAGATGTCTCTATGACTGACATTTGGTCTAGATTGTCCCTTCCCACAAAGCAGAGCAATGGTGGCAAACAGCTCCAAGCGAATGGAGTTTTCAGGATATCATCCCTTGAGATTGGAGGGACTAATGGGGTGCAAAGTGGGCAGGGGGATGTGGCTTCCAATCCCAGAGGATCCTGGGACTCAGCATAGAAGGGGAAGTTGAGAACCAGGGAGACAGGGAAGTTTGTGGCTCCTCTCTGCTAGCACGACTTATTCAGGCATCATCCTCCTTTGACTAAGTCTCACATGGCTGTTCAGGAGCAGCTGCCAAGAGTTAGTACTGCTTCAAGCAGTATTGACCCCTGAGGGGATTTCTGCACAGAAATCCATTGGCTCAGCACTATATGATGCCTTACAGGCATCTGATCCTGTCTTCCACTGCCTTCCAGCCCGGTCAGCACCCTAAAACCCAACAGAGACAATGCTCCATAGAGTGCCAACAGAATAGTTCCTAGAAGGCGTGGGGGGAAAGGGGCCACAATACATGAGAGCCATAGCTCCATCCTCCCTGCCTTTCATCCAGAATCTACTAGATCTCACATTTTACTGTGGAAAGAATGATGTGGAGCATTAGAATTAGCTGCATACTGATGTTGCTTCATATTCTTGGAGCATGAGGCAGGTGCAGTGCACAATCTGCACAAATGCCAAGATGCGCTGAAACAGGAATCAGTTTAAATTTCCAGCCAATATGTTAGCAGCAATCCTAGACAATATTAAAGAACGGGCAATTTACTTTCTAAACATGTTCCCATTCTGACAGAGCTAAGGTATTCAATTGTTATTGATCGAAAGTATCAAAAACAATCAGGACTGCTTTCTAAAGTGTGTATGTGTGTGCACATGCGCGCGCGTGTGTGTGTAGAGACAGGCAGGCAATTAGAAAAAGACACAATTATTTGCTGGCTCTTGAGCCTCTGCAGTGAAGAAGGATCTCAAAGTGCTTTACAAGCTAGATGTTTATAGCATCACTGAAATATAGCCAGCACTGGTGTGGAGGGTAGAAAGCAACTGGTGTTCAATATACTGCACAAAAGTGCTAGGGAGAAGGAATATTGACCCAGGATAATTAGTGAAAATCTATAACATTACAAGAGACCCAAGGGATTTTTAGTACCCACACAGAATAGGCAGGGCTTCAGTTTTTAAGGTCTTACCTGAAAGATTCTCATAAAGTAAGATCAATTTATTTACCTATGCAAGAGGAATTGTCTCTGCTGGAGTATGAATTTGTTCTTCTAGTGGGTTTCAGTACCTGAAATATGGGGCCCAATCACATTCTCATTGAAGCTAATGGCAAAATTTCCATTTGGGGAGTGAAAGCTGACCCCGAAGCCTAGATGACTAAGCTATCCTCCCCAACAACAGCTTGGTTGTTGTAAATGGTGAGCCAGGTGTTGCTTACTTTCTTCTCATGACAAGTTGAATTGACCCATGGCACAAGTGAGGCAAGGCAGATTTGACCCATTATCTGAAAGCTTAGCAGTCATCTTTATGGAGAGACTAGAGTGCTACCACAGATAAGGCTGCAGCTGGAAGAATGGTTTTGTGATTAAAACATTGGCTTGTGACTCAAGAGATCTTGGTTGAATTCCTTGCTTCTCCACAGATTTCCTGTGAAACCTTCAACAAGTCATTAAGTCTCTCTCTGGCTCAGTTTCCCCTCTGTACAATTGGGATAATACTTCCTTTGTCTGTCTAGACAATTTAGATTGTAAACTCTTTGCAGCAGGCACAGTTTCTCACTGTGTGTGACAATGGGGCTCTGATCGCAGTTGGCTGAAGAACATGCAACGCCACTTTTGAATGTAGTGCGCAACTGCAGGAAAGCCAGATCTCTGTGAGAGTATGGCATTTCGCACAAAAAGTTGAACCACTTTATGCTCAGGATTTGGCAGTGACAACACATATGGAATCCCTCTAGTGGCTCCAAGTCTGCCTGTAGGAAGGTCCAAGTTCCTGCCCTGTATAACAATACAGGTAATACACAGGTCTGATAGATCCTGATCTTTGTTTCAGTGCAAAGAAATTTTTGTGCCATTAAGCAAGACATGAACTTCATGCCAGAGGCAGCAAGACCTATTCATCCAAGAATGTCTGGTTTTCAGTGATCATTTGAACTCTGCATGCAGCCTAGAGAGATGAACTCATCAACACCTTTCAGAGTGTTTGACTTCACCTGCACTGAGAGTTTTGGTGGCCCAGCTCCAAGGTTCTGGACCTTGGTCTTCTGTCATTAGACATTCAACCCCGTCGTGTGGGTGGTGTCTTGGAGACCTTAGAGGGCAAGGCTGAAATTCTCTGACTTCTCCACAAGCAAAGCAGCGTCACCAGTGTAGTCTTGGTTGAGGAACACCTCTTGACCAACCTTGTTTTTGATGCAGCAAGTCCTAATATCCAGTCAATAGCTCAACAGAATAGCTCTGGGGTGAGAGTGCATCCCTGCCATGCACCTGAGGTTGTGTAGAAACACGGTGAAAACCATGAACCAATGCACACTCCCACACCAATAATGGAATAAAGATCATGCACTAGATTTAGCAGAACATCTGCACTGCCAACTCTTTTCAGTGCAAACCAAAGTGCTTACCTGTCAACCAAATCAAAATCCACTTTGATGTCAATATAGGCCATGTGAAGCTGATGGTTAAATTTTAAGTGTTGCTCAGCCAGAAGCTGAAAGAGAAGGACAAAGTCCATTGTTGATCACAAAACTGTGAAACCTGATTGCTGTGGACAATGATGCCATATGTAACTCAGATATCCGTTGGATAACACGGATGTTGCCTGGAGTTGTATACGTCATGCTATGTCACATACTGCTGCTAAAACAATTGGCTTCAGACCATTGTACAAGGAATCCTGTCTTTTTGAAGAGGACTTTGATATATTAGTAAAAAAGGCAGAAGTATGCAAGGAGGGATATGCCCAAGAATGTAAATGTCTAAAAGACATTTTCCGAGCCGTGGCAAAATGTGATCATGAGATCTACCTCAACTCTCTGGTCAACAAGCAGAGAACAGCCTAAAGTACAACCATCTGTGTCCTGCCTACAAACCATCAGATGCCTGGCTGGAGTCATAAACACGTACACCCAGCCCTGTCAAAACTGATATGCTTAAAATTTTGAAGATTTTGGCCACAGGAGAATATTTTGGAAGAATCTAAGGTGAATAAGACATGCTACTGCTATGATACAGATAGAATTAAAAAAAAAAGAAGTAATTTACTCTGAAAATTCTTCTAATACTTTTTTTTGTCAGGTCTTAAGTTCAAAAGCAGCTTGACCTAGAAACTTCAGATTTGCTTTATTTGCATCAACATAACAGCCCTTGATGAGATCTAGTGCTTAGGATATTTTTATTAAGGTCAGAACTTTATTAACTTTATAATCCACGTTAATTGCTATGGATTTTTGGATGTATGAACAGTGTCAGGCCACAAAAAACTCTGTCACCAAAGCTCTGCTGGAGACTTAAATGTTTCATTTTATAACAACAACTGAGGGGTCAGATCCTCAGCTAGTGTAAATTCGCATAGCTCTGGTCAAGTCAATGGAGCTGTGCTGGTTTGAAAAATAGGGGGAGGGAATTCCAATTTTCTCCCCCCACCGCCCAGAGTTTTCTTGCCTGAAGCTCTCTTAGCCACTGGCAGCCAAAGCTCCCAATTCTGGATCATGTTGTAATACGTACTGTGCACCTGTTAAGAGGTGATTAAAGTCCCCAACATTTTATCATCAGGCAGCTAGTGGAGATCCAGTGCATAATAAAGATGATACATGAGTAACTTATTTTAAATTGTCTTCTCTGAGGAAACTACTCTGCGTTTGAGTGTGGTGAGACCTATCTACTCAAGTGAAATATGGAATTCTTAAATGCTTTCTGTGGCTAAAAAAAAGAGTGCCTGAAGAATCATGAGATACTGGTAAAGTTCAAAACAAAAACTAAGTATCCTAAGGATTTTTGTTTAAAATCTTCTGGTTTCAAAATTCTCTGGAACAATTTTCTCTGAAAATATTTTAACCACACACATTTTCAGACAAGTCACTATTTCCAGTCATAAGGTTAGAGATGGGTAGAAAAAAATAAGACTTACAATGGAAGCTTGGACACAACCTTAACCATGGACTCACTACTGAGGCTCAGTAATAATGAGCTGGGATAACACTGAAACCAGCCCATCATCAGATCCAGACTGTGAATCCCCAATGTCAGGAATGCTCTGAACTAAGTTTTTGGTTGTGGCAGTTTTAAAGATAAAAAGTTCACATCTGCAGTTTGGATTCAGGGTAGTTGTTGTAGCCTCTCTCTCTAATAAAAGTATATATTGGTATGAGCTGTATCTCAAATGCATGTGGTTGCATTTTAAAAACAGAAAAAGGTTCAGTTTTATGCATGTCAGTACCAGTTATCTGTGTTCAGTCAAATTATGCTCTTAATTACAGTTGTGCCAGCATACTGTTAAAATACCTTAGCACAATTTAATGATGACATTATAGTTTGTTTTCTCCTCACAGGAGCAATACACATGGCAAAAACCAAACAACAATCATATGCTCCATTTACCTCCTATCTGTTATTTTCTAATTCCAATTACATCTATATAACACTGCACTGCACTTACCCAAGTAAGATCTCTGTATTACCTACATCTCAGAAGAGAGATTATTATACCTAGCAAAGATAAAATTCAAATTAGAGAGGAAAACAAAGATGTCTTAATGTTTCAGATGGTAAAATATTGCATTATTAGCTTCAATTTTCATTGCTAGATGTGACGCTCGGTCCCAAAATTCGGAAATAAGGATGTTGTGTTCCATACAGTCCATTTTTGTTTGTTTGTAGGGTCATTGCTAGAATATTTATCGTGTCTCTTAAATCTGAGATTCAAACAGTCACTCGACCAGGAATTGTTAATGTTCACTCTCCTCTCTCATGAGCGGACTCCATCTGTGAGCAGTGAATCTTCCTATGAATCTCGCTTTCTCATGGCTTTATCACAATTCTTGTGATATTTGGTGTTTTTCTTAGAGTACCAGCTCCTGGAATCCTGATGATTACTTCACATAAAATAATACCGAGATTATCATGTATCATGTAATGGTTCTGTAGAAAAGCTTGAAAACATGGTTTGAGTGCACCCTAAAGACTCAGAAACCAGAAAGCAAATAAAAAACCTAAAATGTATTATTAAAAAAAAAAAAACCCATAATTTTTAAGGAAATTCCGTGATTTTTGGAGGGGAGGGGCTTGATTCTAGTTGGCAACACTGTAAATACTACAATACTTGAGGAACCCAGCTTCTGTCCACTCAGGCCTATTGCCATGTCCCTGGGTTTAGGGACAGCTTAACATATCCTTCAGAAGTCCAAAAGGCCCTTTCACCCCCCTGAAAATACTGCACTGAGGAGTTGGAGAGCTCCTCAAAAGAGGGGAAAGCCCATGCAAACCCAAATACTCAATATTACAGGTACTGCCAATACTGAGTAAGTCCTTCCTTACTGTTCTGGAAGCACAGCTTTTTCTTCCTCATCCTGTAAGAGCTGTGTGACGATGAAGATAATTATGTCTTCACCTTGGTTAATGATCTGAAAAAGCTTTGAGGTGACCTGCAAGTAATGGCTGAGCTGATGAGTCATAGCAGACAATCACCCGTGAAACCGTGAAAAATAGTTATTACAGCCAGCAAGACATGATTACGTGTAAAATATCTTTCAGAAAAGTTTGAAAGAGGTATGGAGAGCATACAGCCTGTGAAAATTCTGCAGAGATTTTTCTATTTTCATCAGTCATTATTTGTATTCCATCATTATTTGTATTCCATCATTCCATCCAAAATATGACCATGGAAAAGAGTTCTCCAGAGAGAGCAAAGAAGTGACCAGAAGGGGAAAGAGACAGGGAATGAATTTCCTGTCCAGCAAAAACAATGTTGTAGAAAAACACAAATCAGGACAATTTAGACTGTTAAGTAATCACCAGTGACACTCCTAAAGTTTGGAAGTTTGTGTAGGTCTCAAAGTTTCTATACATATCCAGAGTATATAGGAATAATGTTAATGTTTTAAGCCTTAAGCATATTAGAAGGGCCAAAAACTTAATCTGAAATAAAGAAACCTCAAGCTTTTTGGCAAAAGAAAAACAAACAAAATCTATTTCTGAAAGATTGGAATTGGTAGCGTAAATGGTGAGATTAAGGTATTTTTTAATCCATGTTTTCTGATGCCAATCTTGCGTATCTTGTCCTGTAAAACTAGATTGGATTTGAGAACAGACATGGTGGGTAGCCAAAGTCTTCAGTGGAAAGAGCAGCAAGTGGTAGCCGTATGCTTTTCTTGGAATAACAGTTTAGCAAAATATTTTCTTTTGGGCCTGATTTCCAAATGGTGCCAACCTGGGCTCCACTTGTAGGTGTACCATTGTGCATACATACACATTTTCTGGGCACATAGATTATGGGATTTATGGGTCAAGGTCTCCAAATCACTCAGTGTTGGCCTAACTCTACTCCCATTGAAGACAACATGCAACCATAAACTACATTGTCCTTTCAGTGCTACCAAATCACATTACACATAGTTTTCAACAAGATGTCCATTATTATCTTGTGTTTCTTTCAGCATTACTGCTTTCCAGGTATCTCCCTCCCTCTATCTGTGTTTGTGTCCTCCCACATGTAGAACCTTGCATTTTTCCAAGTTCAATCTCATTCTGCTGTTTTCTGCATTTTTCTAACCTTTCTAGGTTCCTTTGAATTAAAATGACTTCACTGATGATTTCCAGAGTCATAATGTATTCTCACCCTATTCACTCACCTGTCTGTGCTGCAAAAGATGTATTAAGAGATAAGATACTATTTCTCTGTTCTGTATGCTGAGATTGATTCTAGAGAGGCTGTTTGCTGCTTCTCTTATAGCATATACCAAGGATGTCCAAGTGTCCACTCTGAGTGGGGTAGGGCTATGAGCAAAGTCCTATGTCACATTTTGAGAGTACTCAGACAGAGATAGTTCTCTCCTTGTACATCTATCAGAGAGTTCAAGCAAGCAAAGCTCTGCTTGGATAAACAGCTTTCAGCGACGTCCTGGGCAGAGTATGTGTTACAGCTGTCAGGAGTATACCAAGGCTTTGGGAAATCCATATATATACTGGAATATATTTTATCTGCTTGTATCTCTTTTCTTCGAAGTCCATGTTTATTTTCTTGTTATTTAAGGGTCACATCATGTTTTCGTAACATCTCCTTTACCCGTGTTGGGGATATTGAAGTTCTATATGTATTTATAAACTCTGTGTTGACCAAGAGCTTTAAGGTAAATTTGGACTGAGAAGCTGCAAAGATTACCCCCACCACAGAGGGAACTGTGCTGAGTATTACTACTTATTGTAGTTTTGGACCTATGCATCAACCATGTTGCAGTTACTTTCAAACATTTGGACATCTTTGAACACTGGAATATTTTTATCCATGTGCAGGCTAAGTGACAGCTGTGCTTCTATGGAGTAAGAGAGTACTCAGCTAGCATGTTGGGCAATAATGACCGCAGATACCACAGCTTGTAATAGTGTTAATTCAGCATTGGGAGAAACAAATCTAGAATGCTATATTTTTTACAATAAAGCACGAGGATTCCACCTATTGGAGGCAGGGAGGGTTTTAACATTGATTAGCTGGTTCTCTGCAGACAGTCCCAGAAAGTATGGACTTCTTGAGAAGTTATCTGGGGAATGATATCCCAGCTAGAAAGAGACTAAGTATGCAGGTAGAACTGTGCTCGTACATATCTGAGGTATTGTAGATAGTGGACTTAAATCATCACTGCTTGACATCTCGTGCAAAGTGGGGGGAGGGGAGGAACGCTACCAACACAAAATTCTCCACTCTATGAAGTAGGTGGTAGTATCTGATGCTTACTTTTCCCAGGTGTAAATGACTATAGAAGGTGTAAGGCAGGGGAGCTTCAGGCCTGGAGAGAATTTCCAAACACACACATTTCTGTGTTTTCCTTTTTCATCTCAGAAGTTGGTAGAGTTGATGTAAGACATTTTCAAGCTGAGAGTGAGAGACTCAGTATGACGCATGTTACGCATCTCTTTAGGAGGTTTATGGATCAACAGAGTTAGCCTCTGTGCTTCATGGCTGCTTAAAAATACCTACAAAAATGTAAACTGAAGCATGGCATAAAACAGCTGAATAAAAACCAGTTGATCTTTTATACAAAGCAGAGGCTAGAAGACAAAATTTTCAGACTGGTATTTTACAAAATGAGAGGATAATTTTCTATTGCTGTTTGTGTGATCACAGTCATGCCGTTTGTTTTATTTCCACTAAAAGATATATTTAAATCAAAGCCACATCTGCTCCATCTGCTTGCTTAATCTGATATCAAGGCATAGATATATAAAAATGTCCTAGTGCTTATTTCAATCAGATCAGAGCTTTAAAGTGCATTAGCTTCAATCACCCATCTATTTCACATTGTCTTTTGACGACAGTCTAGGCTCTGATTGTGCAGCTGTTCTACATGCAGAGCACCCACTGAAATCAAAAGGCATTGCAAAGCAGAAAAAGGTGGAGGTACTTATATGGGCCTTTCCCGTAAAATAGAATCTAAGAGATAAAGGGAAAAATGTTAATGATTTGGGATCTTAAACATTGTTTTTAAAGGCCTTATCCAAAGTCCATTGAAGTCAATAGAAAAAGATCTCTTCACCTCAATGGGTTTTAGATCAGGCCCTAACAGAATGGGTCACAGACCTGGCAAAGTCCCCCTAGTGGCAGATCGCTAGTCTGTTATCATTGGACCCAGCCTTTGGAACCCAAGGGCTTCCAAGCCATCTGCATCTGGGCAGAGTCCAGTCACTGCTTCTGTCTGTGAGGCTCCTAAGGCACTTTCCCGAGGTCAGACCTCTTGATCTGGAACCCTTTGCGGGAAGAGGGACCCCACAGTTTAACTATCTTAAGCCCCAAAGCCAATGCTGAGATCTCCCAAGCCTCTGATTTACACTCTTTCAGAGACCCACTGTGATCACTCTGATTTAGAGTTGAACCCCTCAAGGACCACATACCATTTTAAAGCAAGAAAAACAGGCTTTTTTACAGGAACTTCTTAAACACACACTCTTTGATGTTTAGACTGCACAGTAGAGTCATCTATGCAGAATGACCAACTCCCCAGTGCAATTCCCCCTCAGAGCCCTCAGCACTCCTGAGAATATTTTTAATTTGGTCAATGTCCTTGGAGGGAGCACCTCTGGCTCTACTCCTCCAGTGGGGATTCCTCTTGTGAGGGAACAGCGCTCTTGGCTGAAGAACATCCCATTTAAAAGCAATCTCTGCCACCTCTTCTGTTTCTCTTCTTCTGTTGGGGATTTTCCATGCTCCAACCCCCATTGGCTGCTATGCAAATGTCCTGAAGATCAGACACACAGTAGGGGAGTGGGGTTAGCATTTCAAATGTGGGTGCCCAGACAACACCCCATCATTAATCTATTTTCTTTTGCTCACTTTGAGCAAATGTCCTTGTCTCCAACAATGCCAGATAAATAGAGGACTTAATTTTCAAGTGTCATCCATCTGACACTCTCCATAACCACTAAGCTCTCTTTGAGAAGGAAAGAGACAGCTTCATGTGGTGTGTATATATTGAAACGTTACACTCACTAACATGACTAATCTGTCTGTTCTTCAGCTGTCAGTGGTATGACATTTTAGAGCCTTCTCCCCCTCTTAAGAGTGATTTATTAACTAGTTCAGAACTTCACCCATGATGGAGAGATGTAGGATGCATCCTTTTTTCACTTCTGTTACCTCTGAAATGCCATCAAAAACAAAGGCAGACAATTCAAGAATTAAAAACTGTCTCTCTTCAAGGCTTTGTTCATACACTTTTGGGGATCATTATATGCTTCTGGGTTTTTTGAAGAGACTGATCTTATTAATACCTTGGGACTATAAACTTTTATGTAGACAGCCTGCAATGATGTGAATACAATTGTTTTTGGCCCCTTTGAGGTCCATGAGGGCAAATCCTAGTACCTGCATACACATCATGATGTGTCTTGAGTAATATTTTAGGATTTACTCTGTAGGTAAAAAACTACACTTGAAAGTGCGGGCTTTATTAAGTGCAGGCACAAATCATGGCCAAGAGCTGAAATTTCAGGCCTTAGGGATCTGATCTTGCTTCCACTGCAGTTAATGACAAAATCTGTCTGTCTACATTTTTATGTTACCCATCATAATGGCTTCTGAGTTCTTATTGTCTTACACGGGACCAGGATTTAAACCCTAGTGACTGTACAAAAATTGAAACGTGGAAGTTTTATAGCCTTGATTCTTACACAGACTGAAAATTTTAGAATCCCTGCTCACTAAAAAAAAAAAGTATATGTTTATATTAGTCAGGTACTTGTTTGAACATCTCAGACTATGCGGATCTGGATCCAAACTCCACTGCTGGCTCCTAATTACAATTGGCCAGATTAAATCAGAATACTCCCAGTTCTTGGAGAATGTTGATCCAGAAAACATTGGGGTTCAACCTCATCTTTAATTTAGTCCATGATTTCTGATTTAATACCTTTTGTGACAATATATACCAGCAAAAATTAAATGTTCATTCAGATGTTTTTGGTAATAAAAATACATATATTTTATTACAGGTACAGTTTCACTTATATCTTTGGCTGTGCTCTCTTATGAACGCTATTGTACAATGATGGGAACTACAGAAGCAGATGCCACAAACTATAGGAAAATATGGATGGGAATCATCTTGTCATGGATGTACTCTTTATTCTGGACCTTACCACCCCTTTTTGGATGGAGTAGTTATGGACCGGAAGGACCAGGGACAACATGTTCAATAAACTGGCATTCAAGGGATGCTAACAATATATCGTACATCATATGTCTCTTCATCTTTTGCCTTGTAATTCCTTTTTTCATTATTGTTTACTCTTATGGGAAGCTGCTATGTGCTATAAAGCAGGTAAGTACATTTTTAAATATCCTTTTAATGTAAACATGAGCAGAAGCCAACATACATTGTCTAAAATTCATAGCTAATGTTCATTGGTAGGTATTACAGTGGTAGGCATCACAAACTTATGAAGGACACTGAACTGGACACCAAGTCCATTTTAACTTGATTTCTTTTTGACAGTGACATAAGTGCTTTGCTGCATCAGGGCCTAAGCACATGGTTAAATGTCACCGCTTGACTAGTACCGTGGAAGTAGTTTCTTTGCAGCTGAGGAAGAGCAGGGAGGCAGCAGAATTAGCTCCCTCAGAAGCAAGCACGTTTTACAAATAGAAATGGTATGTACAACACACTGAGATCAGAGGCAGAGTCAGATGTTTTTCAACAAAATGTGCTCTGTGCTGATGCTTAATGTTTTTCCTCTGTAATTGTGTCTGGGCTGAACGCATCCAGTAAATGCACTGTGGAGCTATCGGGTTTTTCAAATTTAAAGTTTGTGTTTACATATATATTTACAATAGTAAATAAGTAATATGTATACATATTTTGAATATATGGAAAATATGGACACTGTGGATGCTGCTGCATCACAATTTACCCAAGACAGCAAATCTCCACCAAGGGATAAATTCTGCACTTGGATATGCATGGAAGACTGCTGCTTAGTAGTGTTCTTTGAATACTAGTCCTGTCCAAAAATGGGACCTTGCTAAACATTCCCTCTTCCTCATCTCCCTCTAACCTCTGTGCATAGCCACCACCATTGCCTTTCACACAATTTTGTCTTTCTTAGAAGGTGAGTCCTCAAGTCAACCTACAATTCACTGAGTTGCACCTCCTCCATTGTATCTCTGGAGACTAGCTTAGAATCATCAGCAAATGTTGGGTGTTTATGGATCTTCTAAAGAACATCAGTCTCTCTAAATCTGCTCTTTTTGACTGATAATAACTATGTGAGAGCACACATTATGCGGTGTCTTTGCTCCTCAGGCCAAACAGATTGAAAACATTTCCTGCTCCATTCATTGTTCCCTATCAAGTACAACATCAAGTTAGTTTGAAAAATGAGAAAGTGATTTAAAAACAATAACACAGACTTACTTATTAAAAGACCTTTCACTTTTTCAAACTAATCTTTCTTCTTTTAGGTGGATTAGTGGAAGCCATGAGGATGGAAATTAGATTTTAAACCAGGGAATAAATACAGCTTCTTGTCAGCAATTCCTTTTCTTTATACTGTCTTGGAAAGGTGGTATGATATATTCCTCTCTTTACCATTCTCAGTGCACAGCCCTCTTGGTATATTACTAACCTGGTTCTTTTCTTTTTCTGCTGTCTATAAATGTAGCAGAGGACGTGGACTTGATGCTGTTTTCAGAGCAGTGTTCTTTTGATGAACATTGTGGAGATAGCGGACAAATAGGGCAATAACTCACCTCAACAGAGGTTTGGTTGATAAACCAGAAAAGCCTACATAATATGAGAGGTTAGGAACAAAAGAAATCTCCTGAGAGATTTGTGTTATGCCCAGACTCAGGCTCAAAGAAAAGAGAATTCCCTATTGGTAGAAAAGGGGAGATTAAAATGAGATGAATTTTACATGGCATATACAAAAACATAAGAAAATGGTGGAAGGCCAGGGTGTTGTCGAGGCAGCAGTAGCTTCGCTATTTACATTGCTAGAAAAAGAACATACACCCTGTGGAACATTAAAAGCACACATTTCCCAGTGGTAATAATTATATTTCAGTGTACATGAGTTATTTATTTTCCTGATTTAAGGCAGATCCATTGCCATGTATTTTACAGACTGAAATTTCAGGAGATCAGTCAATTCCCTAAGCATCCAAGTGCAGTTCAGTGCATGCCATTTCTTGATTATAA
This sequence comes from Chelonia mydas, assembly GCF_015237465.2. Classification (NCBI taxonomy): domain Eukaryota; kingdom Metazoa; phylum Chordata; order Testudines; family Cheloniidae; genus Chelonia; species Chelonia mydas. Next base: position 42,256,391 of record NC_057855.1, read on the forward strand.
GAATAAATCACTATTTCCCCTTCAGGGTCTATCTCCTTCATCCCATGAAGTGGGAGCAGGTGTGGGAGGAGGCAGAAGCTTATCCTCTCCTTAGTAACCCCCCCATATACAACCCCTAAAAGCAGGTAGGCAGAGAGGTTGGGACATCCAGGCCAGCTGGGGTACAAGGGGAGGAGTTGGGAGATTTAGAGGAGGGGAGTGAATGGGACTGGGCAGCCTGAGGAGGATGGAGAATTCTTGGGGTGAACAAACCTTGGGGGAGGGACAGATTAGGACATCTGTCCAGCTGCTGCCTTTGTGCTCTTTCTGTCTCTTACAGTGTAGCCTTAATTCTCTGTGCCCCATCCAATCTTTGCAGAGTGCCCTAGCCATAAGGATATTGGATATTCTGTGGTGGGTCATGGGCTCCTGCTGGGGATGTTCCACTTGTAATTAAATATTCATGCGGTCAGAGACACACGACTGACTGTAGGTCAGTGGTCAGGGCACTCACCTGGGACGCAGGAGACCCAGCTTCAAGTCCTTTCTCCCAACCAGGTAGAGCACAGTCTTGAGCCGAGATCTACCACATCCCTGTTAAGTGCCCTACTTGCTAGGGTCTCTCTCTCTCTCTCACTCAGTTCTATTGTAGACCCAAGAAACTTTCCTGACAAAAAGTGTCCTTTTCCTGCAAAAAATTGTTGTTTCAGCAAATTGGCATTTTCCAACAAAAAGCTATGCAACAGCTCTAGTTAATGTATTCTTGCATGCTACTTTCCTCTTCCCACAGCAGGACTCCTGCTCCCCCACTTCCCTTTCACCATGTAAGGACTCCATCAACCTCCTCAGCCCTTTCTAAGCTCCAGAACATGGCAATGCCCCCAGAGGTACCCGAATACATGCTAGAAGCTCAAGGGGTTCAGGTGAGTACTGAGGTACCTTCCTCCTGGCTGCTGTAAACCCTCCTTCATCCCTACACTGACAGCCTAGGAAAATATCCAGCCTCCATAATGACACACAGATTAACTAGAGTCCTGGGGATTCAAATTACAGGTGGGCATGAACTCAAAATTCAGATCCAGAACTGAATTGCCTCCCCAAAAAACCTTTGAGCTTGGAACTTTTTCAGGGTTTTAGTTCAGGCCTGTCTAGCTAAATCATTGTGTAGAGCCTTGATGCTTATATGAAGTACTGCCAGCTAGGTAAATGTATTCACAATGATACTTTTTCCTGACCAATTCCATAACTAAAGTTTCTTTGACTCCTTCACTAAGGCATCTTCTACCTTTTGTTGCAATATATATAAAACCTAAGTAGCTTAGAGGCATTAAAATAACACCCTGCGAACCTGTGAAAATCCCATTTACTGGATTGTTCTTGCCCTTTGTATTTTTCCCTTCTTTATAAAATTATATAGGTCAGTCTGAAGGACTGCACTCAGCACTGGAAAAACCTGTGTACATACCTGTGTATATACAGGTTTCAGAGTAACAGCCAAAAAGAAAAGGAGTACTGGTTAGGAGTACTAACCAGTCTCTAAGGTGCCACAAGTACTCCTTTTCTTTTTGTGTATATACAGTTGTACATTACTGTGGCTATAAAAAGCAAACTTATTTTTTATTTCAGTTGTTGGCACAATTTGGCATTTCCACGTTGCTTAACTAAAGTTATTTAAGAATCTTACTTGATTATTTTATTGGCCTTTTATTCTGTATGACCAGGGCACCTTTCATACTTCGTGTTAGTTTAGCTTTCAGGTGTTTAGATGTGATTTTTGGAAAAGCGCTTAGTATCCAAGAAGGTTTGAACTGTACAACAGCATCCAACTTCAAATCAACTTGAGACGTTAGCAAGTCAGTTTTAAACCATAGAAATGAGAATCCTCTGCTTTAATTTAATTGCAAACGGGATCCTGATTCCTGTTGTCCTTAAATAAACAAAATGTTACTGTAATAAGAATGATAAAAACCGCAGTAAGACTACTGTATTTTTAAAAGTAACAGGAAACGGGGTTGCTCTCAAGTAACCTCCCTAAGGGGGCAGCGAAAACATTTGCCGAGCAGGTGGAATCTTTAGCGAAAGGTCAAACAAAATAGTACAAGACACATTGGGAATACTTTAAAGTAAAGTGATGGTTTAAGACAAGGGGTTGCTTAGTGGAGAAAGGCAGATCATGCGGTTTTCACTGCACTGGAACTGGATCAGTGGCTTGTTAAGAAAAGATCTACTGCAATGCAAAGTGGAGAAGGAATGACCCTACATCCTTTCTATAAGCTCTCAAGTATATCTTGCTGATGGAAATATATCTGTGGGTTTGCCTGTATGTGGGGCAGGAGGGAAGGCGTTGGTGTTTTGTGGAGCAGGGGTAGAAGAGAGCGAAGAATGCTCATTTTGTGAGTATTATTTTTTCCCCAACTACTATGGCTTAACCCCTAAAAAACCTTTAACTTTAAAGTTCTCTATTAACTTGAAACAGTTTCACTTCACCTGGCAGTTATATTTTGGACAAGCCTCCCCTCACCGAGGTAGTTAATATGGTATGTACAGATAGATTATCTCATTTAATTTGTGGTTTAAATCTTTGGTGCAGTGAGGAGTAAGATGGAGAGGAAGGTTAGTACAGGCAGTGCCGTATGCTGCCGCCGTGTTTTCATGTACTGGCTAATTCGAGTGATGATTAAAAAGGTGGATGGATGTTACCCAGAGAACCCTGAAACAGCCTTTGTCTGACACAGAGCGAGACAAGATGCTATCCCTGGGGTTGCGAGAGGGTAGAAGGCGCTGTGCTCCTTCCATTGAGAAAAATACTTAGTGATATGTGAAGACAAAGATTTGAAGGGAGAAAAGGTTGCTTGTGATGAAGAGGTACAGTAGAACCTCAGAGTTATGAACATCAGCATTACAAACTGACGAGTCAGCCATATACCACATTTGGAAATGAAAGTATGCAATCAGGCAGCAGCAGAGACAAAAAAAGAAAAAGCAAATACAGTACAGTACTGTGTTAAATGTAAACTACTTAAAAAATAAAGGGAAAACAGCATTTTTCTTCTTCATAGTAAAGTTTCAAAGTTGTATTAAGTCAATATTCAGTTGTAAACTTTTGAAAGAACAGCCATAACATTTTGTTCAGAGTTACGAATATTTCAGTTATAAACAACCTCCATTCCTGAGGTGTTTGTAACTCTGAAGTTCTACTGTAAAGTTAAAATTAGGGCTGTCAAGAGATTAAAAAATTTGATCGCGATTAATCGTGCAATTAAAATAATTAATTGGAATTAATAATGCAATTAAAAATTAATCATGATTAATCACACTGTTAAATAATAGAATACCATTTATTTTAATTTTTTTTATTTTTCTACATTTTCAAATATATTGATTTCAGTTACAACACATCATACAAAGTGTACAGTGCTCACTTTATATTTATTGTTGATTTCAAATATTTGCACTATAAAAAACAAAAAAAATAATATATTTCAATTCACCTCATACAAGTACTGTAGTGCAATCTTTATCATGAAAGTTGAAATTACAAATGTAGAATTATGTACAAAAAAATAAGTGCATTCAAAAATAAAATGATGTAAAACTTTAGAGCTTACAGGTCCACTCAATCCTACTTCAGCCAATCGCTCAGACAAACAAGTTTGGTTACATTTACAGGAGATAATGCTGCCTGCTTCTTGTTTACAACATCACCTGAAAATGAGAACAGGCATTCACATGGCACTGTTGTAACAGGTGTAGCAAGATATTTACGTGCCAGATGCGCTAAAGATTCACATGTCCCTTCATGCTTCAGCCACCATTCCAGAGGACATGCGTCCATGCTGATGATGGGTTCTGCTCGATAACGATCCAAAGCAGAGTGGACCAATGCATGCTCATTTTCATCATCTGAGTCAGATGCCACCAGCAGAAGGTTGATTTTCTTTTTTGATGGTTTGGGTTCTGTAGTTTCTGCATCTGAGTGTTTCTCTTTTAAGACTTCTGAAAGCATGCTCCACACCTCGTCCTTCTCAGATTTTGGAAGGCACTTCAGATTCTTAAACCTTGGGTCGAGTGCTGTAGTTATTTTTAGAAATCTCACATTGGTACCTTCTTTCGTTTTGTCAAATCTGCAGTGACAGTGTTTGTAAATCAAACAACATGTGCTGGGTCACCATCTGAGACTGCTGTAACATTAAATATATGGCAGAATTTGGGTAAAATAGAGCAGGAGACACACAATTCTTCCCCTGAGGAGTTCAGTCACAAATTTAATTAATGCGCTATTTTTTTAACGAACATCATAAGCATGGAAGCATGTCCTCTGGAATGGTGGCCAAAGCATGAAGGGGCATATGACTGTTCAGCATATCTGGCACACAAATACCTTGCAATGCCGGCTACAAAAGTACCATGCGAACACCTGTTCTCACTTTCAGGTGACATTATAAATAAGAAGCAGGCAGCATTATCCCCACAAATGTAAATAAATTTGTTTGTCTTAGTGATTGGCTGAACAAGAAGTGGGACTGAGTGGACTTGTAGGCTCTAAAGTTTTACATTGTTTTGTTTTTGAGTGCAGTTATGTAAAAAAAAATCTACATTTGTAAGTTACACTTTCACAATAGAGATTGCACTACAGTACTTGTTTGAGGTGAACTGAAAAATATTTTCTTTTATCATTTTTACAGTGCAAATATTTGTAATAAAAACTAATATAAAGTGAGCACTGTACACTTTGTATCTTGTATTGTAATAGAACTCAATATATTTGAAAATGTAGAAAAACATCCAAAATATTTAATAAATTTCAATTATTATTCTATTGTTTAACACTGTGATTAATCGTGATTAATTTTTTAATCAATTTTTTTTAGTTAATCGTGTGAGTTAACTGTGATTAATTGACAACCCTGGTTAAAAATCAATCAATATCCTACTCTTTGGGTGCTGGATCCTGGAAGATACTTGCTGTGGGAACCAACCATAACTATAGGGTAAAAGAGAGAAGTTGGGTTGGGAAAGAAAAGGAAAAGGTCTGACAGACCAAAAATGTCACAGGTGAGCAGCTGCACACACAGTTTATGGAGCAGATCCCTTATCGCAATCCTGGCTAGCTTGTTGGTTCCTGACATACAGGCTGGCCATTACTATTTTAATTAAACAGTTTCCCCCCAGCCGCGACCCACCTTTTCAAAGTACATTGATAGGTTTTTCATTTCATACTCCACTGCCCTCCCCAAAAAACAGGAAATTAAATCACTGATGCTCTTGAGCGAGTGGCAGCTGTCCTTTGATTAACGTTCAAGCAGTTCAAACATTCGCAAAACAAACTTAAGACATTTCACTGCCCAGCACACTCTGCCGTGTTCTTTACTGAAGTCCCACAGCCATACACTCAGAGCCTGAAGTGCACTGGCAGATGCTAGTAATGGGCACTGCAGTTTTGGTTTCCCTCCATAAGTGTGCAGTTAGGTTGGAGGAGGAGACCAGTTACTTTCATGGAGAAGCACCATTTTGATTGTCATCCAGTGCTGAGAACTCAGTGCTGAGAACTTAAGCCATTCTCACACCCGCAGATTCACTTCTGTGTGCCCTACTATTGGTAGGCATTTGGCCAGATACAGCAGAGCTCTGTATGTTCTCAGAACACAACTCGCTAACAAAAGGTGTCAGAAACAGCCCCTCTCTCACACACCCCACAAGCTCCCTGCTCAACCAGGATTGAAAGTGTTTGGCTGCTAGTTTAAACACCCAAGGCCAGACGTTCAGCTGGTGTAAGGCGGCATAGCTCCATTAATTTCCTGAATTAGTTATTGCAAGTGGTTTATTTAGATATTATCAAGTATTCACAGCACCCATATCCTGGCAGCAACTTATGAAGCCTTCACCACCACCACTCATCTCAATGGGAAATTAACTGTTAAAGCCACCTGAGTTCAACTTCAATGTGAAAATTGTGGAGTTTCTCAGTACAGGAAATGGTGATCTGAGATGCTGCCTTTTTTTTTTTTCAACGGTTAATGGAGATGGGGCAAAGTGATTTTCAGCACTCATTGGTCTGTGTTTGTACAGTGCTCACACAATGGGGTTCCTGGTCCACCCCAACTGCTACTGCAATAGAAATAATGAGAGGCCAGATCGTTTATCCCACCTCCATTTATGGCCCAGAGGGCTAGACACCTCACTCTACCAGATGTCTGCATTAGTCACTGGTTGTACACAAGGGGCTAGATCCACAGTTGGTGTAAATCAGTATTGCTCCATTGACTTTGGTATTTAAAAAAGACCTGCAACCTATTAATCAATTAATTATTACTATATAACCCAGATCCCGAGCAAAGGAGGCCCAATACTGAGTATTTTTTGTCAGTGACAAAAATCTGAATTACTTCAGAGGAAAAACCCGGATAAAGCACACAAATAGCAATACAGTGAAGCTAGCACATTAGTGGCATTTGTACATTATCTCCTGAGCACATGCTATCCTATATGGTTGCTAGAATGTTAATTGTTGTTGAGTTAAATGTTGCCAGTTTTGAACTAGCGTGAAAGCTTGTGAATCTTCTTCAGAAATGAGATACAGCAATACATGTATCCCACTGCCACGCTCATTGAAAGGAAAGCCCTCACTCTGTGTGCAACACACAAAATTACAGGGTTTATTAAGTATGTAGGCTCTGTGGGGTGTGGCTGGGGAAGTCAGATGGAGAACGGTCTTCTTCCCTGACACGTCAGTCTGCAGAAGCTGTAAATGTTGTGGCAATTCGGTCCTGAGCCCCTAGGAAGCGCTTTCTCACTCATGACTGACCTATCTAGCCTATGTTTCTAGCAGCATTGAGAGTTTCCAGAGGTGGCAATATTCTTAGCTAGAGGGAAACTTATTGCTGAACAGGGTCTGTGACTGGCGTGGGAAAAGGAGAACAGAAAAAGGAACAGAAAAGAGGAACAGAAAATGATCCCAGAGGACCCTACAAAGAGAACTCTCTAGCAGACTGTATTTGCAATAGCTTCCTAGCCACCTCAGAGCATGTCACATGCACTATTAACAATTTGTTACTAACTGCTGATCTCTCGCAAAGTGATACAAGTCTGCATTGGAACAATAAATTAAACATATTGAAAGCACAAAGCCACTTCCCTCAGGCATCTCAGTATTGTGTCCCTTATCTGAGACCAACTGTGTTGTTAAGATTGCTTTTAGGCAATGAGGCAACTAAAAGGACATTATCCAAATGTGACACATACTCTAAGATTATTTTTTAAGGGATGAAGGAAGGGTAGCACCGGTGGAATCCAGGGACAAGAGAGTGAGATATATTTTATTGATGATGTAGATGTTGGATTTTATAACGGGGGTTCATCGTGGATTTATTTGGGGATATAAACCGCTTAAATAACTTGTTTGTTACCACAGCTTACTGTAATCTCAGTGACAGTAAATACCAACAAGCCTATAATTTGGGAGTAGAAGCAACTTCTACAGAAGAGATGTTTTTGCAACAGCACTGAAAGGTTTATTTTTTGTGCAAAATTCTCAAAAATGGACCAAAAATGTTTATACCATCACCCAGATGCCAGTTCTTCGGACATTCAACTAGACTCACTAGGACCTTACTGAAAGTGGGAATCATTGTACAGTGGCAGTGTAACACAGAAACTTTAAGAACAAGAAAGTGGGAAAATTCATTTCAAAACTCACAGATCAGTTTGTAGGTATGTTTTTAATTGTCATTCTTTGCACAGAGGGGAGAGGTATGAAATCTGAAATTTGTTTCTTCTCCACCTATGGAGTTTACCAATTTGCCATTTGCTGTTATTCATATTCATGCAAATCCAACACTGAGAAAACAAATATAAATGCCCAAATATAAACACATAAAATAAGGTTAACGCTTGCAGAAAGTCATTTTATGTATATCCCAGGTACTTTTGCCTTATCGTCCCTGCTTCTGAAGACCACCCCCACCTTCTCCATCCTATAGCCCAGCTCTGCCACTTCCTTCTATAGTACCAACACCTGCCCCATCCTCTTGTCCAGTTCCTTCACTCCACAGTGTCTCTTGGTATTTGGATCCAGCATTTAAGGAATATTCATGGCCACTCCTCAGTATGGGTGGGATACAAAACAGTGTAGCTCAGATCCATGGTACAAAGAGCATTACATGATAATAGAGGTAATAAACCTGTGAATATGCATTCGAGGCCAAATTTGGAAAAGCTGGTGCAGGAAGTTATGCCAGCTAAGCCTCCTGCACCAGGTGGAGAGATTTACCCCAGTGGAAAGCAGGTAGTGTTACTACTGCTGCAGTCCTTACCATGGGTATCTTTGATTCCTGTCCCAGGCACACCACCACTGGAAGCAGTTGAGGGGAAGCACTGACTCCCCTTAACTGGCTGCCCTGACCATGCCCCCTTTCCAGACTGTCCCCACTGTTTGGTACCCACTCATTTCTCTATTTGTTCCGCCAGCCCAGAACAACAGAATCTGCAGGCTCTTTGTGCTGAAACTTCGTCTGCCAGCAGACCGTCTGCCAAGAGATCTCTGCCAGGGTTTATGCTGACACACACTGATCTTAGACCTGGGTGAAGCCGGCCCTCTGGCTTTGGTTATTGTTGGCATATTTATTATAAAATCATTAAAGAATTAATAAACATTACACTTAAGTCCTAAGTTCACAAGCAACTTAGATGAGGTGAAGGGGGAAAGGCTTTTATATGGGTCGGGTGTCAGGAGTGAAAGCACCAGGTTGGTATGGGAAATGTGTGATGGGAAAAAGGAGGGGATCAACAGATTGGGGAGTTCAGCTCGAATGCAGCTTTATTCACTAGTCAGAGCAGCTCGGAAGAGGAGGGCTAGAATCAGGAACGAGCAAATACAGAGGTGAAAAGCAGGTCTTTCTGCTGGGCCTCAGACCCAGATGTGATAAAAACCTTAATTGTCACAAAATACAGCTCCACTCGTGAGGACCAAGTCTGTGGTCTCAGTTAGGGCCAACAGTTTTTGAAGGCAAATCATACTACTCTTGGATTCATTGAGAAACATTGTCACCCCCCTTCCCAAACATACACACTTACCCTCCTTGGCAGCAAGGAGGAGGTTACAGGGACATAAATCTGGCATCTCTGTCATGGTCCATATATTTTTCACTTTCACACCTCCCGTTACCACTAAGGATCATTCCTGCCTAATGAGTTGGCAAGTGGAAGAGATACAGCTGGCATCCGATCTGCTTATACTCTGTGCTCTCTCCCTTTCACAGGGAAAGCTTTGGGGAACATGCTGGGGGCGTCGTCTGGTTATTACCTTACGTTTAATTTGTCCAGTTTTCTTTTTAACTTCACCCCATACTGTGCTTCTTTTTATTTTCTGGGATTATATTTTTTCTTCTGATCCCTCCCGGCCCATCACATTTTTGCTATCTTCAAATTACCAAAAAACATGAAGAAAGTTAACTTTAACTTTATGATGGGTGTAGAAGGGAAATGGTGCGGCAGTAGCCTTGCTCTGTTGGAGTCAATGGTGGGGAATCTGACCTTACATTTTCATTTTCATTCATTCTTGTCTCCAGCAGCATGTCCCTCCCCCTCAACTCTTCCCTGTTGTGACAATCAGCCGTGCTTAGATTTCAGTCACAGAGGACCAGATGCTGGATTTGATTCTGGACTTTTAGATTCCCTGTCTGCACACTGATTCACAGCTCTCAGACAAGTAATGAAACTCACAACATCATGCCAAGTGGGAAAGCAAAATTATGTTCTTCTCCTCCATGTAGGCCAGTTCTCTTATGCCTCAACTCACTGGTGCCCGCCGCCTTGGTTGCAGGGGGACTTGACCAGCAGCTGAACTTTGACAGTTATGCAGAAGCATCAGGCTTTTGGAAGATACACTCATTACCCCACCTGCATGGGGGCAGAATGGGGGATGGGCTCATGACTCTACTACTGCACAAATCCTTAAATCACCTGTTAATTGTGTTGCAAGAATACTCCCTCAGTGAGGCTAGAGTAACATCCTGTATGTGGGTGGGTGGGTTGCTTCCCCCTACGCCAGCAGAAATTTGACTGTCACCTGATAAGCTAGAAAAGCTGCATATGTGCGTTTTCCACTGAGATTTTTCCTGTGCACATGTGTATTCTCCATTCTGTCTCCTGCTCACATGACAAGTAGACTGCACAACATATAACAAACATTCAATCACAACACATCAGACGAATTCTCTTAATGCTTATAATTAATTATGAAGTTTAGATCATCTGCAAATAAAGATAGTTCCCCACCACCACAGGGAGTTTACAACAGATGCACAAAACGCCTTCTGGGAAGTGCGTAGTGCTCTCAACCCCTATCGCTCAGCATCGATCTTTAAATGACAGACACAGAAAGGACAAGTTAAACAGTCTCCAAGAGCTCAGTGCAACTTAAAAGGTTACTTCTTTATCATCAGTCATCGTCCTAAATGTAATGTTGGGATGGAGGAGGCATTTAATGGACGTGGTTTAGGGATTGTGGACCTTTTGTCTAGCCAGATCTCCTACAAGGCAGCTAGATAGATGTTGAAGTGAGTCTTGAGGAAGGATCTGGCCAAGAAAAAAGGAGTTGTGGGGGAGGGGGGGGAAGGCTGATGCACTGGGATTAGGCACAGAAGAAGACATGTCTATGATATGAATTTATATTTGACAAAATTGAGATCTGGCAATATGATAAACTAGTGTAGAGTTGCAGCATCCACTTTCCTCTGGTGGATTGAGCGGTATGGTCCCCGTTTGACCCTCTCTGTCCATTTTGGAAAATCTAGGACCAACAGCACTGCTAGACTTATCTATTTCTGGCGCTCCATTATATAAAAAGGATTTGGGGCCCAATAAGTACTGAGGCAACTCACCCTCTCTGAGCTCTGCTGTGCATCACAGCCCCATACAATGTGCATCACAGCCCCACCTGGGCTCAAGCCTTGCTGTTAGTCCTCCCCATTCACACATGTTCAATTCTGATTTTAAAAGAAATCCTTAGAACAAAGTCAGTCAAATTAAAAAGAATGATGTATTTGCTCTCGGGCAAATGCACATTAGTGAAACAGTTCAGTAACTGCCAAAGCTGCATGCTCATGGAGATTTACCCAAGTGCAGTGGGGACTGCTGATTTCCCAGTCAATCCCACCAATGTTCCCTCACACCCCTATTTCCACCCTCATATTGGAGGTTGTTATTATCATTGGAGATGAATGAATAATATAGTTTGATCTCTGAACTTGCACATCTGAAAAAAAATCCATTTCAGTTCAAACTGAAACTTTTATTTAAAAAAAAAAAATCAGACCAAAACATCTGAGAAAATTTGTTTTCAATAGACCTAAACATTTTGTGTTAATTTAATTTTTTTCCCATTTTTTCAATTAATTTCAAGATGATCAAAACATTTAGGTTGATTCAAAACCAAATATTTTAATTTTAATTTTTCATTTAGATTCAGCCATTTTCTAGCAATTTTCTCCCTGTGTGTGTGTGGCTTTATCATTTTTAAATTGGCCAAATCTGAATATGAAATTAAAAGTCAAAATGGTCAGTAAAAAACATTTACAATTTTTTCATGTTTTACTTCATTTTCTCAGCTGAAACTATTAGTGAAATTTGATCTCAATTCACAAATCGTTTCAAAGTACTAAAAAAATGCATTTTTCGATGAAATATCTATTTGGTGAAAAAATTTCACCCCGATCTTTCTTGAGCCTGGTCCTCTGCTCGGCCTTTCTAATCTGATCTGGTATACACAAACTCATACAGAACACACTCCACATAGTCTCACTGTCTTGTACCCAATAGTCTGTGTTGGGCATGATGCACAGCTCCACCATGCTCAAGGGACATTTTGCCCTTTTTGGAGTGACGTGCACACCCATGGCATACAAAGGGAGACAGCTGTCCTTTGCGTGGGGTGTGTAGGTGAGTTCCTTTCTGTTGACTTTGAAGCTTGTTTGACACAATGGTATGTTGTTGCTAGTTACACCAATCACAATCTCTCCTGCTTCTCTTCCAGTGGCTGCATTGCTGTTATGCACTCTAGTGGTAATATGCTTTTATTTGTTTTTGCTTGCTACTCATGCAGCACCAAAGAAAGAAAAACACTAAATAAGTGAGAGCTCGGTCAGTATCCAGTTTGTCTCTGGTATATTACAGGTCTGAACCAGCTGTCTAATGTAAGATATAAGCTCAGTCGGGTAGGAAATCAGCCTTCTACTGTGTTTTTTACAAAACCAACTTGCAATAATGGGATTCAGGGAATTTATCATGTTTCAAAATAAGCTTTGTGACATTCACTGATGCTAAGCAAACACCATCACATTATATTTGCAATGGGTTTTTGAAAATCCTACCCTAAGAGTCTACTTTATTTGTGATTTTTCCATACTAATAAAATACACTACAGATTTAAGGCCAGATCTTCAGCTGGTGTAGCCAGTGCAGCTGTGCCAATTTACACCATTATGAATTACATTTATTACAGCAGTGTTTAGAGGCCCCGGCTGACATCTGGGACTCTGAGACATCCAGCTGAACAAGCAGTGAGAGACAGTCCTTGCCCTGAAAACAAGCAATCTAATCTGATTCCCAGCACAATGCCCTATCCATGGTACAATTCTGGCTCTCACCAGCTGAGGATCTAGTCCCCATTATTTAAGGCTGTGACTAGACTTCAGAAGAGTAGTCTTGTTTTTGTTTTTAAGAAGCGGAGGTTGAAATCCTACCTTTCTGGCTATGCTACCTGTCCAGCACCATGCAGAAGAGCATCCCTTACAGGAATATCAGATTTTACACCTGATGCTGTGCAGAGTAAGACAATGCAATAACAAAGTCATGCTCCTGTATGGAAAATATATTGAAAGTATTTCCATTCAGAAGGGTCAGTCAGATTCTCTCTGTCTAAAACATACATTTGAAAATACCTCTTCTGCACCAATTTGTCAGCACTAGAGAGATCAAAGCAAGATGCAGTGGAGCAACCTGAAAAATCAAATGGTGCTAAATCACCAAGACTGTGGACCCCAAAAGTCCAGAAGGAAATAAAATTTAGACTGGTTCAGCTTCATAAGATCTGCAAAGATCTACGTAAGGAAAATCTTTAAAAATCAGCTACTACTCCAGATGACTGGATGGCAGCCAACATTATATCTATCTTTTCAAAAGGAGATACTGGAAATTAGAATGGGTAGCCTTGCTCCTGGGACCGGAGGTGGAGGGACAGTACAGTGGCACTGGAACATTTTTAGTAGTGGGGGTGCTGAAAGCCAGCCCCCTTACCCCTGTCCGTGCCCCTGCCCCCAGCTGAGGCTCGGGCCAGGGCTTTGTCTCCAGCAGGGGGGGACTTGGACAGGGGTAAGGGGAAAGAGGCCACAGCTGGGGGCACACATGGGGGCAGGACTGGAGACATGGGCAGGGGCCGGCAGCTGGGACCCCACGTGTGGGAACATGAGCAGAGCCCCGGCCATGGGGCTGGGTGCGGGGCCTGGGAAGTGGGGCCCTGGGAGTGGGGGGCTGGGCACGGGACCCCAAGAGCAAAGGCCTGAGAGCGGGCGGTGGGGACGGGAAGGGGGCCCCGGGCATGGGGCCAGTGGCCAGGGAGTGAGGCTTGTGGCTGAGAGGTGTGGGTGCGGGGAGCTCTAGGTGTGGGGCCGGGAGTGTGGCCCTGGGCATGGACACAGGGCCAGCGGCCGGGACCCGAGCCCCAGGTGAGAGGTTGGGGTGCGGAGTGTGGGCGGAGGGCCGGGAGCGGGGTATAGGCACCCCCAGGTTTTATGTGTGGAGCCAGTGGCTGGGGAGCAGGGAGTGGGGCCGGCCCCTGGGACCTGAGCCGGGGAGTGGAGCCCCAGGCGCAGGGCCAGCGGCCCGCATAAAACCTGGGGAGTGCTGCAGCTTCCCCTGCACCGATACTTCCTGCACCTATGGGACAGTATGAGAAAAGAGAAGAGAACTGTATGGTGGGAGGGAAAGGCAGTACAGAGAAGGTGAAAGAGAAAGGAGAGGTGAGCATGGAAAAGGAGAAACATGTTTTCAGAAGCTTTTTGAAAAGATAAATCCAGCCTATTAGTATTCTTTGAAAGATTTAATGAAAAACCAGTAAAAGAAAATCAGTGAATATGTTTTAATTAGCTGTTCACAAGTCCCTCATAGAGGGAATCAGAAATTTTAGTAACTATGAGTCGAGTAATAAAGTCCTGTCATAGATTAAAAAAGACTTGTCTGAAAACTTACCCCATGAAAGTCATTCGGCCAGATCCTCAGTGGAGGTAAGTCGTCTTAGCTCCACTGAAGTCAATGGAGCCACACCGATTTACACCCAGCTACCTAGCAGATTTCAGTTGTACAGAAAAGAGCCTAATTTTGTAATTAAACTGCAGAAATCACTGTTACATGGAATAATATTAGGACATTAAACAGTTTAATACGACTAGCCATACATTATTCAGAAGACATTAGCTAGGATGCACTTGTGAGGTTATTAGTCCTTACTATACCTTAGTATATAAGCGTAACACCATCTGCAACCAGTAAGAAATGTTTCTTCTCTACAGCTGTAAATTGTTAGTTTTAGACTTTCCCCTGAGATATCCAGCATTAGCCATTACTGGAGGCAGGAAACAGTTCAGGAAGGACCTTTCATCTATTCTGTAATGGCAGGTCCTATTATCTTCAGAAGAACACATTCCCTTTCCAAACAAATTGCGCTGTCCAAAACAAATAAATCTACATACATTATGATCATTCAAAATTGAATTAAAAAACCAGCCACTATTAAATTACTATAAATGTATTGTGGGCCTAACAGATTATAACTGGCCGGTAATTCCATATTCATTTGTTCCAGTATGTTGCTTTAAAGTATTTAAAATACAATTTCCTTTTTTAACTTGCCATTGCAATATTGCTAAGTGACATTCAAAAGAGTGCATCCACCATGCTGTGCGTCTGACAGAATCTTTTATACTTGAGAGGATAGTCACTTTTTAAATGCATGTTCTTAAATGACTCACATTCTGTGAGAGCCAAGATATACAGCCCCTTTTATTCCATTATGGACCAAATCCTGCCTGATTTACACTCTGTCCAATCCCATTCAAGTCAGTAGGGTTGTGTAGGACATAAGCGGGGGTAGGATTTGATTAATTGGGTCTCATCGGTAAAGGTGGTGGTATAGTAGAGTGGGTGCCTACAGTTCCTATATTGTTTGTTTCTGGTATGTATCTGACCCGGTAAATTCTCTTACTAGGTCAACTTCAACTAATGGGCTTGTGTGACACCGGAAATGGTAAGACCCCCGGGAATGGGGGAGCAAAGGTATAAACAGTCTACAATCTGACATCACTAGCGGGCCTGAAGCTGGACTTCCCAGCCCCAGAACTGGGCAGGGCTCTCCTTGGATGGGGAGGTTTCCACAGCAGGCCAGCTGTAAGAGAGGATGATTCAAAGCCAGTCCCCAGCAGCCTCTGCTGGCAAGGCCTCTAGGAGCCCTGGCTAGAGATGATTGCTGACCTCACCTGGCAAATAATCTGTCCACTGCAGCTGCTCCCAAGGAAGCCAAAGGAAGTAAATTGTATCCCCAGGAGCCGCACTATTGAATCTGGCCCAGGATGTTGGACTAGAAAATCTTCCAATGTTTATTCTTGCAAAAGCCATCCTCTGCTTAGTAATTTATAATTGCCAGAAGCTGGGAATGGGCAAAAGGAGATGGGTCACTTGGTGATTACCTGTTCTGTTCATTCCCTCTGAAGCACCTGGCACTGGCCACTGTTGGAAGACAGGATACTGGGCTAGATGGAACGTTGGTCTGACCCAGCATGGCCTTTCTTATGTTCTTACAATGAACTTGATTATGACACAATCCTTACTGTGAGACCATTATGCTTCATGATTTCAATTATAAATGGAGATACTGCTTAGACAAATGAGGAAGCTGAAGTGAGGAAGGACAGGCTAAAATTTCAGTCTAAATTCAAAGGAAAAGCCTCACAGCTGTAATTCACCACTCAGTTACATGGGTTACAGAGTGGGGGCCCATTTGGACTTTTTTTGCCCCTGTCAACTGCCACCTCAGCAACATAATTCATCTGACTTTTTTTTTTCCTTTGTGGACCATCTGACTTTGCAGGTAGAGTGCTGTAAGCACTGAAGGAAAAGAACACCCAGAATAGCTGATTATGGGTACCACTTCAACCTGACTCCCATAACAGGACTGAAGCCATAGAAAAATCCTGAAAACAACCCATGAGAATTACCGTATTACTCACTCAGTCATTTATTGATGTATCTGTTTGCTCCCACCTAACAAGTTTGGATATTCTACAAACAGGCAAAAATAATTAAGCAGCACCCCTTTATTAGCAGACTGTCCACTTGAGTGTGCTAGTTTACCCTATAGTCACCGGTTTCCTTTGTTTATATTTTAGTAACACTTAGAACTTTTACACATCAATGGTTATTTAGCATGTTCACTAGTGTCTTCCATGTGAGGATTTCAAGGCATTTAAACAGTCTTCTGAATTAACTCTCACGGCATCTTTGTGAGGCCGTTAAATATTTTTCTCCATCCTCAAATCCCAGCAAAAATGTTGCTTCGTGCTGACTTAGCATGTTGCCCAGCACAGAATCAGCTTCCAGCAGCGTCGAGCGCATAAGGTAGCTTGTTTCCACTGAATCATTAATCAACTCATTCCTTGTAGCCCGTACAGAGAATTTGAAGGGGGGGGGACTAAAAAGAGGAGATTGGCTTATAGTGATGGAGTTTAACATCACATTGGCCTAGTGACGTGCAGACTGCATGACACACATTTGGCAGCCCCACCTGCTCAGGGTGCAGATGGAATCTCACCCCATTAGGCTGAGCTGTGGGCAGAAGCTGCAGTTTCAGCCTCTGGTGGCTATAGGCCGCTATGGTGCCTGCTGAATAAGCAGCTGGGTGCCTCCTCCCTTACTGGATCCCAGCTAGAAAGGAGCAGCGCAAGGGGTGGTGACTGCAGCACAAGGGGAGGGGTCAAGTATTGGGGCTGGGCTCCCTCACCTCCCCCAGACCTTCTGCAATATGTCCCCCCATTCTTACCACCACTGACCAGCCACTTCCCCCTAGCACCCAGCCATCCACCCCCACTGCCCTGAACAACCCCCAGCCACCCACTCACTTCCGAATGCCCAGCCATCTGAGCCCTCTTGCCCCCTCTGTGCGCCCAGTCATCCACTCCCATTCCCCCCCCCCAGTACCAACCCCAGGATCCAGCCACCTCTGCACCCTCTTAGCAGCCAGAAAACAAACCACAGACATCCTGGAAGCCACAGTCACACAACACACATCCCCCAGCAGCTACAGTGACAGCGCTGCTTCCAGCTACCCCCGCACCCATCCGCCTACCGACTGCCTCCATTCCCCGCTGCCTCCCCAGCTACCACTGCCATGCTTTGAAGAGCTCCATGCACTACTGCTTGGGACAGGGGATATTGGCTGTAACCTGGAATTTGTCATATGCAAATTTATAAACATACAAATTATTTCAGTAGTTTTCATAAAATGTCACATACAGCTGCACAAAATTTGGCAGCTGGGGGTAAAACAAAACAAAACAGTTTGAAGTCATGGGAAACCTGACAGGTGATTGGTAACTGGAGGGAGGATGAGGTGTGGCTCAACTCTATAAGAGTATCTCAAGTGCTAGGTAAATGAAGAGGGTTGTGTGTGTACAGGTGGAGGAGGAGAAAACTTCCCAGTTCTGCACGACAGGCTGCAGAGCATTAATTACGATGCAGATATCTGCTGATTTGCTAGGTACCAGGGTTGTACAGGGCAACCTCCGCTAATCTGACACTTTTCCTGTCTCCAAAACTCCACAGTGCCTCAACTTGATCATGGCCATTTGCAACATGGACATGTGTCCACTGGGAACTAGACAGAGGCCACCCGCTGCTTTCACACGGGCCACTGAGGATGCACTTTCCATGCACAAAATATTTATTTTTGTTGCAAAGAGCAAATAAGCTTGCACACCCTGAGAGAGGGGGCAGTAATGGTCACATGATGATTTCTGCTTGCTGAGGCTCTTTTGGGGGGAGTTTGTCCAGCTAATGAAGAATCAGTCGATAGTAGTGAGAATCGCTTGGTGGGCCAGGATGGGCCTTCAGCCTGTGAGTGGCATGGGCTTATTCCAGTTTGAAATATTGCTGTAATATAAACCTAGTCCGCTTCCTCTCAAAATCCTACAGACTTATTGTCCCTGCAGCTGCCAACACAATATTACCTTAGATGGGCGTTCCATCCATCTGGAGCAGTTACCATCCACTTATGTTTTCTCACATTGCTTGCGGTGGATGGGGAAAAATATTGTGTGTTTTGGGTGGATTATCTTGCTATAGACTAGTACATCTTTGTGTTCAGTACAAACTTCATGGTCCTTTCCAGATGTTACCAGACAGCTATTGTGAAAATCCATGTGTACTGCAGTTATCACGAAAGACATTTCTTCCTATCTGCAAAAGATTGGATTAATGTTGTTTATAGCAAATCAAACAATCCATGGTGACCTGTTCTGTAAATTCAGTTGTATCTTTACTGTTCCAAGTTTTAGGAGTTTGAACTGTGATTATAGCACAGCATGATGTTTTGCAGCAGGCCTCCGGGATTTAACAATAGATATTGACTTTAATTACATTTCTTAACATCCTGAAATAAACAGCCCCATAGAATTCAATGGGACTACTCATAGGAATAAAATTATGCTTATGCTTAAGTGTTTGAAAGATCAGGACCTTAATGTTGAGCCAGCCAGGGGAAACTGTATAATTTTGCTTAACTTTAGTATTTTCTTCTTCTGATTCATGA
Organism: Chelonia mydas; assembly: GCF_015237465.2. Classification (NCBI taxonomy): domain Eukaryota; kingdom Metazoa; phylum Chordata; order Testudines; family Cheloniidae; genus Chelonia; species Chelonia mydas. The sequence goes on from NC_057855.1 coordinate 42,275,223, forward strand.
CATTTTTAATTGTTACAGTTGTTTTCCAGGGATGCTTAAAATAGTGTAGTTGAAGCCCAGTCTTTCAGACACTTTAAAGACTGACATAACTTGGTAGGAAGTGTCATCTGGATGCTAACAATAGTACAGTATTCTTTAAACTGATCTCATACACTGAGAATGTTTTTAAAATAGTCCTTGTTACTAGAGGTGCCATTTATAGTCCTAATATTTGCCCAGTGGAAGTGAGGCAATATCAGTAAGAGAAGAAATGTTAATTCTGAGCCTCTTAGAAAAGGATACAAAGGAGATTAAAAGCTCAAGTTGCAACTATTTCAAAATAATTAACAATGTCTCTTAGATAGCGAAAGAATATTGAAAAATATTAAACATCATGAATCTTCAGATTATCTGAACACATTGTTCTTTCCTCTTAATTATGTTGTCTCTTGAGCACTTTTCAATAAACACTCATTTCCTTTTCCACCTGGTTATACAACGTTCTAGAAGAAAGCAAGACATTCACTGTGCCTAACAGGAATTTCATTGTATGATATGGCAGACAAAATTAAGCTGAGAGGATGTGAGTCTTTGATCAGGACAATTAAACATTTTGTAATCAGTAATTAACTCCTCCTCCCCAGTGCTTGTATTTATGAACAGAACTCACCCTTCTTAGTCACACGAGTAGTCACATTCTTTTCAGTGGAACTATTTGTGGCAATGGATGACCAGGATTTGGTACAAAGTTCAAAATACTCAATGGTTGCCTTAGTTTACTTAACAAAGCCTTAAGACATTGATCATGGAACTTTACAGTATGCACTTGTCCTCTGTCATAAATATTACATGAACTTAAAATAAGAACAGGCCAGGAAAATTAGATCACTCTACAGCAGATAGAATTTAAGCTTCATGAAGAAAAGTGATAGAAGCCAAATGAAATCCTAATAAAAGAGTTCACTAGTAGTCTGATGGAGTTTTGATGAAGATAGGATCTCCTTATCACATCAGTATTCCAAGAAATTTAATTAAAATGTACAGTTTATCTAAACACACTGTCAGGAAATCAGCAGGACTCGTGTATCCTGCATGTATCAATTTACTGCAGATTTAAGGTTAAAAATTCTGCTGAGAGAATTAATTGTGAAATGAAAAGGAAAATAAGTAATTTTTTAACAAATTATTGGTTGCATGTACAACCTATTCATTATTAAATTTTTCACACAGCATTACAGTCCTGCTTGAAAAACACAGAATTCTACTCTTGAGCTCAAGGAGAAATCTACAATAGCTAAACTAAAAGTGTATTAAGATATAGAGGCCAGATAATTATAGCTCCTTGACTTCAATGAAGATGCATTGATTTATATTTGCTAAGCATCTGGCCCTATATTCTATCTGTATGTAGGCCAGTGACCAAAAGGTAACAGGCACATTTACTTGATCTGGTCTAATATTTCATGCTGTAAAACGCCATAGTACATACTTGAGCCAATACTTTATTATATACAACTTTATATGATTATAGCTGTGTAAAAAGTCCACAACAAAACCCAAGGCAAGACTAAATTAAAACAAAAACCAAAAAAACCTGACCGGGTTCCTTGAAAGGTTTGTGAAGCTTTTGAATAAGCCAAAGCGCAGATTTGTGCAATTCTAGGAAAATGCATGGCTTTCATATGAAGCTATTTTAAAATCAATTACTGTCAGCTGAGTTTCACTTTGAAACCATACCTGCAAGACACAGAAGTGAAAACCCAGATCAATCTTAACCGAGGGAGAGATCTTACAGACCTAAACACCAACTTTAGCAAAATTATTTGAGGTTGAGATATTAAATTTTAATAGAGGAGGCATCTAAAATCCCTGGCCTGCTGTAAAAATCTCAAACTTATTCATTATTCTGTATCACTGTTGTAAAGTATTTCAATTATCCAGTAAGGGAGCTGAAGCAATACCATGTGATTTAGGCAGCCATCCACACAACACAACCAACTCAACTAAGCAAACAGTCCATGAGAAAAGAGTCTGAAATGTATCCAAGTTATCTGGCAAATACTTAAAATAAATTCACAGATTCAGAACTCAATTGCAAACAACTGACTAACCAAGATAGAAGCTTAATGTTCTTCACAATGAATAGTTTGAAACGGAATCTACAAGTCTTTTTTTAAACTTTGATAAAGAAATAAAAAAAGCAAGACACACAGTGCACTAAATGAACCAAGGGTAGAAACTTTTGCCCACTTAATGCATATTTTACACAGTACTTTATTTCACTTCTACATGTCCTCCCCGACCCAGAAAAATCCTACTAAAATTGCTCTCCCTGCAAATCTTTCCAGTATGAGCCTAAGTGCTGCTAAGAATAAAATTCAGCTTGCAATAATGTGTTGATGAAATTGACCCTTTCACCTTAGCCTTGTGCTTTGGATGTGACACAGGATGCATTTTCTCAGAGGAGAACTCATTTAAAATTACACTGGCAAAAAACAGTCTTGCCTTCTTGCTGAAAACAATTAAAAGCCAAAAGTTTCATTTCATGTGTAGAACTTTTCACACAGTTCCAGTAAAGCTGAGTCCCTTCTCTGCCATTGGTTGGGAAGTAGACAAGAGTAGCATGTGCTCTGTTTACACCACTCCCCACGCAAGGAAAGTAGAAGCACAGTCAGGCATTTGGAGCCAGATCCAAAAACCCACTAAATGAGATTCAGATCATGCGTTGACAACTTTTATTAGTTATTTGTACTGTGGTGATGCCTAGACGCTCTAAACTGGGAATCAGGGCATCCATATGCCAGGCACTGCACACATACATTAATAGAGAGAAACCCTTTCCCAGACACTGTAGGGATTGGGAGACAACAGATGACAAGTTCTCATTTTTGTTATCTGGAGCCTGTTTATTTTTTCTCTGGTGAAGTAATGTGCCCATAAAGAACTGCCTCCATCTAAATACAGTGGTCACCATTTGACAACAGCTGCCACACAGTTGTAACTGAAATACCTTCCTAAGTTAAGTGTGTCCTATTCTAAGTTATTGCATGGTAACTGTTGGTAAGTATTGACTTTATAATAGTGTCCATTGTAAAAACACCTTTTGTTAATTTGACAGTAGACAGTTTTTTGACACACTTAAGCAGAATCTAAAAAGAAAGTAATGGAATCCTACTCAGACATTCAGCACAGAGCATCCAATACTAACAGAAGTTAGATAAATAGACTTGGAAGGATACGTTTATTAGATGATAAATATTGATTTCACAGCGCACAGACAAACAGATGAAAAAAATAATTCCATGAACAATAACTGAAATTTACAGAGAGGCAAAGTAAGAAAAATGCTGCTTGAGAACTTGGAGTTTGATTTAAGGATATTTACTTTATATATTTTGATATGCAATGTTGACAATTTGTGTTTCAAGGGTTATAAAACTTTAACTTTTTGAATCTCAATGTCTACTGCCATTGAATAGATTGTCTGACCCCCTCATAATTTCCCACAACCGTGAAAATTTAAATAGATAAAAATAAAATGCTTAGATGCAAACATTGACATTATCATCATATTTATAAAAAATAAAAGCCAAACACTGCCAAGCCTATAGATAATTATCTGTTGGGATGGCTGCATCTTCAGGATGAATTGCAGAGAACATGCTGAGAAATATGAGAGGAGAGAGAGAGAGCTATTTCTTTCTTGGGGCAGAATCTCTAATTAAATTGATCTTTAAATATTCATGGTAAATAGACCTAATGGCCTGTGATGGGATGTTAGATGGGGTGGGATCTGAGTTACCCAGGAAAGAATTTTCTGTAGTATCTGGCTGGTGAATCTTGCCCATATGCTCAGGGTTTAGCTGATCGCCATATTTGGGATCGGGAAGGAATTTTCCTCCAGGGGAGATTGGAAGAGGCCCTGGAGGTTTTTCGCCTTCCTCTGTAGCATGGGGCACAGGTCACTTGCTCTGCTCCTTGAAGTCTTTAAACCATGATTTGAGGACTTCAATAGTTCAGACATAGGTGAGGTTTTTCGCAGGAGTGGGTGGGTGAGATTATGTGGCCTGCGTTGTGCAGGAGGTCAGACTAGATGGTCCCTTCTGACCTTAGTATCTATGAATCTATGAAATTAGTACATTTACCTCTATGATGCTATTCATGTACTTGGCAACATTCTAGCCTGGGCCTTGCATGAACAAAGAAAGAAAACAGAAGTAAGGAAACAGAGGCTAACAATGGACAAAGCATGAATTCACAAGCGGTCTTGTAAATAACATGTAGTTAATAGATAAAGAAATAGTAAGAAGAGTGATGTGTGATAAGTATGCAGCTGCAGCTTTGTTTACCTGCATATCTTATAGCTTGTAGACAGTTCAGGATTTGTTTATGCAATGGACATGCGTAAGTCTATCTGATTTATGGTGTGCTTTTTGGATTTGTGATAAACCCCTATGCCTACCTCATTGTGTCTGAGCTGGATCACCTCATGGTGTTGCTGTATGCCACGAATATAAAACACAACCCTCAGTGATGAATCTGAATTTGAGCTAAATTCTTGGTTTCAGAGTAACAGCCGTGTTAGTCTGTATTCGCAAAAAGAAAAGGAGTACTTGTGGCACCTTAGAGACTAACCAATTTATTTGAGCATAAGCTTTCGTGAGCTACAGCTCACTTCATCGGATGCATACTGTGGAAAGTGTAGAAGATCTTTTTATACACACAAAGCATGAAAAGCATGAGTAGGGGCGTTAGGGGACGAGAGCTGAGGAAGCGTTGTTCTAAGTCAGCCATAAAAATGTTGGCATACTGTGGGGCCATGCGGGTACCCATGGCATTTTGTTCTGCACGGCTGAAGTTGTGGGGCAAGTGATGCTGCTTTTCCACAATTTCAGCCCGTGCAATTGTGGAAATTGTGGAAAAGCAGCATCACTTGCCCCATAACCTCAGCCGTGCGGAACACAATGCCATCCACAGCCTCAGAAACAACTCTGACATCATAATCAAAAAGGCTGACAAAGGAGGTGCTGTTGTCATCATGAATAGGTCAGAATATGAACAAGAGGCTGCTCGGCAGCTCTCCAACACCACTTTCTACAAGCCATTACCCTCTGATCCCACTGAGAGTTACCAAAAGAAACTACAGCATTTGCTCAAGAAACTCCCTGAAAAAGCACAAGATCAAATCCGCACAGATACACCCCTGGAGCCCCGACCTGGGATATTCTATCTACTACTCAAGATCCATAAACCTGGAAATTCTGGGCGCCCCATCATCTCAGGCATTGGCACCCTGACAGCAGGATTGTCTGGCTATGTAGACTCCCTCCTCAGGCCCTACGCTACCAGCACTCCCAGCTACCTTCGAGACACCACTGACTTCCTGAGGAAACTACAATCCATTGGTGATCTTCCTGATAACACCATCCTGGCCACTATGGATGCAGAAGCCCTCTACACCAACATTCCACACCAAGATGGACTACAAGCTGTCAAGAACACTATCCCCGATAATGTCACGGCTAACCTGGTGGCTGAACTTTGTAACTTTGTCCTTACCCATAACTATTTTACATTTGGGGACAATGTATACCTTCAAATCAGCGGCACTGCTATGGGTACCCGCATGGCCCCACAGTATGCCAACATTTTTATGGCTGACTTAGAACAACGCTTCCTCAGCTCTCGTCCCCTAACGCCCCTACTCTACTTGCGTTATATTGATGACATCTTCATCATCTGGACCCATGGAAAAGAAGCCCTTGAGGAATTCCACCATGATTTCAACAATTTCCATCCCACCATCAACCTCAGCCTGGTCCAATCCACACAAGAGATCCACTTCCTGGACACTACAGTGCTAATAAACGATGGTCACATCAACACCACCCTATACCGGAAACCTACTGACCGCTATTCTTACCTACATGCCTCCAGTTTTCACCCTGACCACACCACACGATCCATTGTCTACAGCCAAGCTCTGCGATACAACCGCATTTGCTCCAATCCCTCAGACAGAGACGAACACCTACAAGATCTCTATCAAGCATTCTTACAAGTACAATACCCACCTGCAGAAGTGAAGAAACAGATTGATAGAGCCAGAAGAGTTCCCAGAAGTCACCTACTACAGGACAGGCCTAACAAAGAAAATAACAGACCGCCACTAGCCGTCACCTTCAGCCCCCAACTAAAACCCCTCCAACGCATTATTAAGGATCTACAACCTATCCTGAAGGATGACCCAACACTCTCACAAATCTTGGGAGACAGGCCAGTCCTTGCCTACAGACAGCCCCCCAATCTGAAGCAAATACTCACCTGCAACCACATACCACACAACAGAACAACTAACCCAGGAACCTACTATCCTTGCAACAAAGCCCGTTGCCAACTGTGCCCACATATCTATTCAGGGGACACCATCACAGGGCCTAATAACATCAGTCACACTATCAGAGGCTCGTTCACCCGCACATCCACCAATGTGATATATGCCATCGTGTGCCAGCAATGCCCCTCTGCCATGTACATTGGTCAAACTGGACAGTCTCTACGTAAAAGAATAAATGGACACAGATCAGATGTCAAAAATTATAACATTCATAAACCAGTCAGAGAACACTTCAATCTCTCTGGTCACGCGATTACAGACATGAAAGCTGCAATATTACAACAAAAAAACTTCAAATCCAGACTCCAGCGAGAGACTGTTGAATTGGAATTCATTTGCAAATTGGATACAATTAACTTAGGCTTGAATAGAGACTGGGAGTGGCTAAGTCATTATGCAAGGTAACCTATTTCCCCTTGTTTTTTCCTACCCGCCTTCCCCTCCTCAGACGTTCTTGTTAAACCCTGGATTTGTGCTGGAAATGGCCCACCTTGATTATCATACACATTGTAAGGAGAGTGGTCACTTTAGATAAGCTATTACCAGCAGGAGAGTGGGTTTGGGTGGGGGGGGTGGGGAGAAAACCTGGATTTGTGCTGGAAATGGCCCAACTTGATTATCATACACATTGTAAGGAGAGTGATCACTTTAGATAAGCTATTACCAGCAGGAGAGTGGGGTGGGGGGAGGTATTTTTTCATGCTTTGTGTGTATAAAAAGATCTTCTACACTTTCCACAGTATGCATCCGATGAAGTGAGCTGTAGCTCACGAAAGCTTATGCTCAAATAAATTGGTTAGTCTCTAAGGTGCCACAAGTACTCCTTTTCTTTTAGCTAAATTATTGAGAACCGAGTGGAAAAGGTCTTGGAGAAAAATCCCATCATCCAGGAGACCTAACTTCATTTTTCAGGTGAGGTGTTTGAACCGTCACTTCTGCGCTTACATTGACTATTTACTGTAGAATACTTTGTTGGGGCCATCAAATGACTAGTCAAGTGATCAGGTTTGGATAAACTTGACTGACTGGATTACTGAAAGCAGCAAAGATGAATAAGGCGCATGAGTAATTATCCCATAAAAATCAGAGAAGAGTCCTGAAGCAGAAATATATTGTTTTTACATAGTGCTTTTTTTTTCTTAACCAGCAAAGTATTGCAGCGTAAATGCCCAGCCACCAGTGCATAGGTAATTGATCACACTTCTATCTCCCCTTGTGAGCTGATGTGCAGCTAATTCCCTCCCCATCATATTATGAACAATTGCCCTTGCAAGGGTCAGACGTGATATTTCCAGATTCCAAAGCTGGTTTTAGTCAGCTCAACACACCATAAACTATTTTACTGAAAGTGACAGATGGTTTGTTGAGTGCAAACACTGGCAAAGATGCTTATTTACTACCGTTGGATAGTTTCACAGGTTTTTCCCATGAAAGATCAATAGACTAGAACATAATTTAGTTTAGTTTGATGGAAAGTACATTATTGTAATTTTAACTTCATGTTTACTTTGTTCATTGCTGCTTTTTAATAATTTTCTCCTCTATAAATTAGGCAGAAATGCCATGAGGTCCTGCACTCAAACTACTATTTTATTGTGGTTCATGCTGTAAAATTGGTGCTTAGCCACTACAATTAGCTCTCTATAAATGTCAGTTGACAGAGATAGCTACATTGGAGAAAGCCTACATTGGAGAAATCTGCAAATCAGAAATTCCCCAGTTCAGAGCAAAAGAAATTCACTAGCAAAACATTCATTTTATTTAACATCTGTATTTAGCTACACATTTCTTTATATGGTTTATTGCAAACAGAGACTGAATCAGTTTTGAACACCTCAGTATACAATTGTATTCACACTGCAATAGAGTCTTTCAACCTGCAGAAGTGTATTGTTGGCTTCCAGTATATGCTGCATGCAGTCCCATGGTGACCTTAATCCAGGACAATCTGCTTTTGTATTTTTTCCAGTCTCTTAACCCTCCCCCATTCCCCCAGTAAAGAACAGAGATTTTATGTTTCCATCACAACTTCTGCAATCGGTAAACTCTCCCCAGGGCAAAACAAGGTCAGATTACATCAGAACAGGAACCCTTCTCTTCTCTCAATATACTTAAAACACAAACTTGCCACACAAAACTGACAACTGCAAGTGACCATGTTCAACACAATTCAATTAGTTCCTTTTGATGTATGCTACAGGATGGGCCACATTATCCCTTCAACTTGCATAACTAGCAGGCACTCAACTCAGATTGAACTCTCCTGGAGTGCGGCAGTCCCCACCAAACTCTGTCACCACAAGGAAGCCTCCCCATAAGTGTACGTTAGACAGCAGGCCCAACAAGGAATTGGGGAGGAACTGGAGAAAGGAGCAGAAGCTATGGACCAAACAGCATTGCTCCTGGATGGTTTAATGAGCATCTCAGGAGTTCGCACGCACAAGTTCCTAGGAGTGCCCGTCTGTGACTGCTACTGTGCATTTTCAGGGGGACTCCACTAATTATGCCAATCTACTAGAGGGGAAGGGAGGAAGCAACCAAGGCCTCTGTGGCCATTTCCTCCCTATGCACAGCTGAAGGTTCCCGTCCCTCAGCTGCTGGGAACCAAGAGCCTGTGAGATTGTGCTCCTCATTGAGTCTGCATGCCTCTAAATTTCTCTCACACATGGAAACAATTCCCTGGAAACGTCAAGAAGTCAACTTTGAGGGATACCACTCTGTCCTACCTTCTATAGGTTCCTTCACTGGAGGGGGGGTGGCTAACCTTGTGCAGGTAGCTTGTATCAGGTATGGATGGTGCATCTGGGAGTAGTTTTGCGTATGTGCATATATTTACAGTAGCTCTGTTTGTATTTATTATTACTATAGTCACTAGTCTTAGGACCATATACTGGCCTACATCTATGCCTAGAACTTGTGTTGATATCAGACATTCCACAGGCAGGACAATATGTAGTTCTGTGTACATTGCAAACCACATTTCTCAGATACCATCACATTGCATAAAAATGTGCATTTGTGTTAATCATGCCACGAGTTAGCAGTTCAAAAGGTTTTGGAGCCACCGTGCTTCCCAAGTGTCTTGACATTACGCACATGGTATATTTAAAGAAATTCTCCTTTAGCATTTTTATGCTAGTCTTGTTATGGTGGAAACCCTCATTTTAAGACTAGACAGGGTCTGTCACACACTGACCTGGGTATAGGTGGGTTGGGGGTGTCTGTGCACCTTCGTGCAGGAGGAATAGCTGGGGAGAGCTCCTAAGCACGCAGATGTAGCTCCTAAGCATGCAGGCACTCCAGCTTATGACATGCTGTCTCTTCTGGCTGGGGAGGCACATTGCCTCTCTGCTTAGTGCCCCTCTCTGCCCTCTTTGGGTGATTTGGAAAAGTAAGATCATGAGCAGAGTCTGCAGTAAGATGGATCTAGGGACAACATTTGGGTATGGCCCTTGCACAGTGTCAGTACATTTTCCTCTACCATTGCATTCTCCCATGCTGCTTACATGCAAATATCCCCAAAGTGTCAATGTACAAAACATCTGAAAGTTGTGGATCTGAGGTCTCCCATGACAGCAGTAACCAAAGAGCATCCTTATATAATCTTTGTAATACTTTGAGAATTTGCTATTAGTCATGACTGGGCTGGAAAGATACAAACATCATATGATTCTTCCTGCTGTTTGGATGAATGAGCAAGCCCATCTAGCACAAATACTCAGGCCTGCTTAAAGTTTGGCTTCCACAAATAATCCCCTTTATGACTGAAACTGGCTCTTGAACCTTCATGCTGATAAAACTTGCTGGCATGACTGTTCCCAGAAAGCCAGCACTAAATGGGCATGAGCACGGCTAAGGAGAATTCACTGACAAATGGAGTCAAAAGTCTTGGAACACTACCTTTCTTCTCCATCTAGTTGGATTTATGTCAGTAAGAGACCCTGCTCAGAGCATGGGGGTGGGGGATTTTCCAACATGCTATACTGGACTAACTCTGCTCCCAGTTAAGTAATTTGGAATAGATTTAGGACAATGCTAAGTGCTTTTGAAAGTCCCATTATAGGCTGTATGGGCATCTGTTTTGTATGGCGTGGCTAACTCATCTGTAGCATGAGTGGTCGTGAGTAATGCAGAACTCATGCTAATAAACTTTGCAACACAGTACATCATGTATAAGGTGTGCGCATGCATTCACCCATATATGTATATATACACCTAGGGTTAAGCTGATCCATAAGGGATATGTGCAACAGTGGAATCCCAGGAAGGGATGGACTGGGTCACAATTGGAGGAGAAAAGGCTGCGGGGGGGGGGGGCGGGAGGGGGCGGAGAAGGAATTGGTAACTTACTTCAGTCCTCCAAAAGGTATATCTTATTACTCTCCCTTATGCTGGCCCACTTCTACTGATGGAGCTGGGGTGAGCCATGATTCCCCCTTCACTGGCTTGTAAGGGGGATACCTGATGTACAGCACTTGCTTTGCAATTTCCAACCTCTGGAAATGTCCTACCTAGTCGTACAGAGTGGGTCGTGACTTCTCCACCTGGCCCTGTAGAGCCAGAATACAATCTAGCCCCTATCCCACACAGCCACTATGTAGGGCGTAACCAGCAGTGGCATTCATCCTTCAAATCACTGAAGAGACACTTTGGCACTTAAGAACATAAGAACAGCCATACTGAGTCAGACCAAAGATCCATCTAGCCCAGCATCCTGTCTTCCAACTCTGGCCAATGCCAGTTGCTTCAGAAGGAACAAACAGAACAGGTAATCAAGTGAGTTGAAGGCAGACTGTCACCCATGAAATAAACAGACGCAGAACAACAAGGCATATTTTATGTGTTTATTACAAGGCCACAGCTAGTCTCCTCATTATACCAGCTAATTACAGATTTCTATCTGAGCCCTGTTGTTTAAGGTTTTATGAGCAATCTGGCATTCAAATTGTGTCACCTATTTAGGTAAGTCTAGCTCCATGTCACAGCCACCCAAATCCTCTGTGACAGTCTGTTTTAAATTGTCATTTTGTAACCACAGCCACTGTCAGATGAGCGTCAGGACATTAAACAAGGTCTGTTCAAACCAGAGAAGAGCCTACAAAGGGCTATCAGAAGTCACATGTGGAGCAAGGAGCTGAGGTTTGACATCACTGTTGTAACTGTATGCCATAGAGCTTTTCTCTAAGGGGCAAATTCAACTCCCTATCTCATGAGTGCAGATGCTCCCCCAGGGAGCAGGACTTCTGATGTGCCATTGCACAAGGAGGGGACTGGATCTGGGTGAGAGGTTATGCAGGAGAAGTGCACCTCTGCATGGTGAAGAACATCACTCAATGGGAGTAGGATAGAGGGGAGTCAGGACAAGACTGGAGGATCTGGCACTGGGCTGGAATAGCTGCTGTAGAGCAGATCACAATTGCTCTGTATTCTGAGACAAGGAGAGATTTCTTTTACCTGCAACCCCTGCACTGGCACATCCTGGCAACTCAGGAGAGACACAGGGCGTTGTAAACTAGCCCAGCAACCCACTGTGCAGTCACCAGTCTGCTGCAAGTGGATTTAGCCACTGGGTCCCATGTGCTTCTAAGCCAACTGGGTCTGGGTCGAGTCTAGTCCCATGTCTAGCTCTGGGACTCACAAACTCAGACCTTTTGTCTGACGGTCTTCCTTGAGACTTTCGGGGGTGAGGGGCGTGGGGCTGGGGTAGGCGAGCTGCACTAGACTCTGAAATCAAGGTCCAAGACCTCCCAAGCCCTGCAGTTTCACACAGATAGTCTTAGGCTGTGGGCACTCTGGGTTTGCTCACTTAAACCCTTTGGAGACAGCATGGCAGGTGAGCCCAGAACACAGGCTTAGCAGAGGAATTTCGTAACCACATTGACTTTACTATTCGAGCACTTGAGAGTTACAAGGCTTTGCAAACAGCAGTCCTCAGATGTCCCTCCACCAGTCTGTGCTCGCCCCTTCTGAGAGCCCATGGCTCAGTGATACAGGTGGCACAGAATCCCTCCTTCAAGTCCTTCCTGATGGCAAAAGTTGGCCCCCACACCACAGAGCTGAATCCCGCTCTTAAACAGGGCCTTCATCTCTATGTTGCATGCTTGGACTGTGAGGTTCCATATCCACCACTGGTGTTTATCTCCCTTTACGCCTCCCCACCCCGCACCTTGCAGGACTCTGTGTAGAAAGACCATTGTTCCAGGGGGATGGGCAAGGAGTTGAGAGTCAAAGTAAATAGCCCAGATTGAGAGCCACCAAGGCTGCCGTGATGGCCCTTCAATGAGGTTTCAAACACTTTCCCAGGCAGGGCAGTAGTCTGGAATGCAGCATAACAGGCAAGTCCGAACTCAATGCAGCCACAGTGCCAACATTTCAACGCAGGTACAAGCCAGACTTCACTGTGACCATCATAGCCAATTCCCTCACATTGGGCTCAAGTTCTGGCCCTAGATGCACTGCTGCACACAAGTGAATGTTCTCCCTTAGGAGGGTTAATATTTAGTAGGCATATCCTTTCCTAACTGCATTATCTTTTCTGTCACGTACTCCAAAAGTGCACATGCTTTCTTTATTAAATAAAGCTGTGCCAGAATTACATGTGATAGACCTCAGAATGGATGGGAGTACGGCAAACAGGCAGCAGGTTCAATCTGCCATTTTAATGAAAGTACATATGCATTAGAGGTAGAGCCGATTAATTTGGGTTACACTGAATACTGAAGTGTCTACAAGAATTTTGAGTATGTTGCATGGCTCACATCTGTTTCCATTTATAATATTGCAGTTATGATCTACTTGAATAGGAGCCTCTTGAGTGCACCTTCAAAATACTTGCTTTCTGTGGATTGCTGTTTGACTTGCAAATCAGCCACATAAACATAGGGTGAGCATTTCTAATGCCTGAATTGCTACTACTGACTGTATGGAAGAAAACAGCTTGACATGTTTTGTGACCTATTGACATGGTGCCAAGTTATAGTAATTCAAACTTCTATGACTCAGAGCTGGGCTAGGTTTTTATTTATGTCAGGCACTGGCAGCATTTGGGTATCCTCACATCTTTGAGGAACAAATGCAGAATCCTCTTAAACAAATAAGCACAGCATTACAGGAGCACAAAGCAAAAAACAAAACAAACAAACAAACACCTCTCACACAGGTCAGACTTTGAAAGTCTCTGTAGAATACTTTACCATTTTCAGTGAAGAGAGAATATGGACTTGACCCTGGAGTTCTTATACACAAGATTTCCATTGAAATATAAAGACATTTTTGCCAGGTAGGTAGGAAACAAAAGTGGATTTATTTATAGGGGCTAAAGCAAAGTTTTATATAAAAATAAGAAAGGTGAAATTGAGTTGAACCAGGCTCAAAGTAAACTAATAAAAGCCCTATGTATAAGATATACCAAACCTAAAGTTATGTTGAATTAGGGTTCATTACCATGGGCCTGATTCGGATTTCTTCCGAGGGTAGGAATCAGAAGAAACTTCACAGAAGGCAGTTAAGCGAAATCAGTGCAAGAAAAAAGGCATCAGGCTCCATATTCTTATCTAAGAGTATGAAAGAGGACAGAGAATGGGGATAAGAGAACCTAAGTTTTCAAAAATGACTAGTGATATTGCCCTACTTGAAACATGATAAAGGGCTCTGATTTTCAGAAAATGCCGAGCATTACCCTATGGAAAAAAAATCAGGCTTCTTAAAATGCATCTGGTATAGCTCAGTAATTTTAGCAGCCACACTCACCGTTCGACCTCTTATCTACCCACCATATTTACCATCACCAAGAGGACAGGAACCCAAAGATAGCAGTCATGACTGCAGCATTGAAGCAAGTTGGATGCATGTCAGTGAAATGACAAGAATGCGACCCATCTTCCAGCCAGGCTATGACACAGTGAAGGTAAGAGTTAGCTTGCATGGGACAGCCACAAATGAGGCATTCCTTTTTTTGCTCTTCACTAAATATGCCTGCCACATGTACCAAAATTGTGACAGAAATGCACTCTACACCAGTGGTTCTCAAACTAGGGCTGCCGCTTGTTCAGGGAAAGCCCCTGGTGGGCCGGGCCGGTTTGTTTACCTGCCGCGTCCGCAGGTTCGGCCAATCGCGGCTCCCACTGGCCGCGGTTCGCCGCTGTAGGCCAATGGGGGCTGCAGGAAGGGCGGCCAGCACAACCCTTGGCCTGCACCGCTTTCCACAGGCCCCATTGGCCTGGAGCAGCGAACCGCGGCCAGTGGGAGCCGCATCGGCCAAACCTGAGGACGTGGCAGGTAAACAAACCGGCCCAACCCACCAGGGGCTTTCCCTGAACAAGCGGCGGCCCTAGTTTGAGAACCACTGCTCTACACAGAATATGGAATTCTCTAGTTTGGATTTATTGAAAGCATCCATCCCAAGCGCTAACCATCATTGTTGAACACCTCCTTGTTGGTCCAGCTTCTGATCTTTGTTCCTTATACTGAGTAGTACCTTACTCAGTGAATAGCCCCATGGAAGTCAGTGGGACCACTTGTGGAAGAAGGTGCTTCTCCCCATGAGGAAAGGGCTCAAAGTCTGGCCCATGATGTCAGACAGTGGCTCAGAGCACTGCCTCCTCTTGGGACCTCAGAAGTCTACATCCTTAAGGAAAGACAAATTTGTTTGATAGCGGACATCTTAATTTCATCATGCTGGTAAGTGAACGCACGGCAAGGTTCTAATGCTGGTGGAGTGAAGGTAAGTATAGTTACTATGTTTTTTGCATAAGACATAAGACAGATATTTGTAGCTATACAAGCTAAGATTAGTGTGATTATCTTTCATGTTTTACATTGGGAGCTGATCAGTTGCAGCAGTCAGAAGGAAGTTTCCCACTAGGTACAGCACTATAGAAATGGCTAGTTGCATTATGAATTCTTTCCTTCTTCAGTGAGGCAGGGCTTCATTCTGGAGATACATCAAGGGTCAAAATGTTTCAATGGTGCTAACACCCAAAATTTCAGATATCTTTGGGCTAAAGGGTGGGTTAGAAATCTCGTAACAGATTTTTCCATTAAGTGTCTGGCACATGCTGGTTCTCTAGAGCCACCATAGGATCAGAGTAGCTTTTCACAATATTTGGGAGCTTTGTTTTTCTCCTCACCTAAACTAATGAAATTCCACTGTTGGGCTGAAAAAGCTAGGCAATCAGTCAGGGAAACCATGCATTACAAACAAAAGAAATAAGCAATCAGCTCCGTTTTTAAGATAAGGTTTCTCATTTTAAAGCATGGGAGAGTTTACACAACAGACTACAATAACCCTTCGCCTAGTTAAGCTTATTGTGAATTCAGACAAGTATTGGTCCTCAAGTCTTTATGCTGCCTGAATCAGTCAAACGATCCTTCATTAACATTCAATACTGTTTCCATGTATCTAGAACCAACTATTTTCATAGGTTTTATGGCATATCACCTCCGGCTTTAGTTCGCATGCCAATCTTTCCCAAAATCATTCTTTAATAAGTGCGTAAGTAGCTGCAAACATGAACCCAAATCCTTTCAAGAACCTCTCATCTAGAAAAGGCATTTGACATACATTTTCATAAAGAGATTGATCTGTCAGTGCAGCTTTTTACGAAGTCAGTGGACCACAGCATGTCACTTTCAGCCTCAGGTAGAAACCACTTGCTTTTTAAAATGCAAATATTTCCCGCAGATGAGAGCGTCAGCAGTATGGGGAGTTGTATTTGTCCGACACTGTCAGAACCTTCAGTGTTCAGAATTTTCTGCCCTTATGGAGTTGAGTGCCAGTTTCAGTAAGAACCTACCAAAATAAGTTACAACATAAATAACTAAATTTATTTATGGCATTCAGCCCAAGTGCTGGATGTGCCATACTTTAAGAACTAGTTTCTTGAAATTGTTTGCAATGCATTGGAAGTACCCCCTATATATTTTTATATTCTTACTAGTACTCTTCCCCTACCCCATACCCTTCCAGTTAATCACAGGGTAGGCATCTTTCACCGAGCTTTGCCCTCACCAAGCTCCAGGGAGCTCCATACAGACAGATCCCCGTACCTGTATAGAGCCCCTTTGAAGCCACTGACAGAGTTAATTTTCGGACAGGGTACAAGAGACAAGTTGATATTCTGCTTTAAGCTTTCATCATCCCTTTATTGTGTGGAGTACCATTGGGTTGAATGGTACTTTTCATCTCTTTCTTCCAGACATTTGCACTCATCATGCCTCCCCAAACAGGAGGGCCGGGAAGTAACATGCCCAAAATGTCAACACTGCATTGACTTTGCATCAAGTTATACTAGTAAAGTTTACAGCAGTTGGGCACACAAGTACATCAGCCTCTAAGAAGCAGTGTTACCAGCCTGGAAAGTAGAATGCCATTGGTCCACCATACTGTGTCGCCAAAAAGCTGGCTACTGCACTGTTAATTCAATTTTTTGTCCATACTCCAACGTAGTCCCATAAGAGAAGAATTTGTTTTCCCACTCCAGGGGTCAGGGATATTAATGAACTACTCCCACCAACAGAAGATTGCATGGAGTCAAGTCACAGCTTCACTCATGGACCTCTGAAGAAATTGCTCCTTCAGTTATGGTGACGAAGGTCTTTGGCAAAATTCAGATCCTTTTCTGTGTCAGTTTGGAGTAGTAGAAAAGCTCTGTCTCCCTCTCCAGGACACTGTTTCTACAATTAAAGGTTTTTATTTTGTACCCTTTTTCCACGGGGTGGGTGGCATGTTTGTTTTATCTCAGAGCTAATACTCTAATTCATACAAGCAGACATTGTAACAATTATTCTGTAATTGGGAAATTACTATGGAAGGATGTGATTTGTAGGCCAATATGCCTTGGGTTAGACTTACAACTCCAGTGCTAGAGGTCAGTTATAGCTGCTCCTGTGCCAGACCCTTCCAGCCTCTCGTGCAGGGGAAAATGGCCAGGATGCGGCTGCATCGAGCAGGTCACTGGCACAGCCACTTGGGGCCCTGAGCAACCTGGGATCAATAAGACGGTCCCAGCCAACAGTAGTCTCAGAATCAGGAGGGCATGAAGATGACGTAAAGCTACCTGTGCTGCCCACCTCATGCATCCTGTGCCAGATCTGGCCCCTTTTAATGAATTTGGTTCTTCATTTCTTGCTTTCCTCCATTTTAGCAGCTTGTGAGTAGATCGGTTTTGTGCTGGGTTTGCTTTTTTTTTTTTGGCTGTTTCAGGAAGTAGTTGTGGGCACAGATACCACACCAGCTCCCAGAAGAATGGCTCTATTATACCCTCTCAATACAGAGAAGTCCTTTCAGAGAACAGTGAGTTCCTAGAGCTTGACACTACTAATTTCCTAGATTTGCCTGTTCTGCTCTTCACTAACCAAGCCAGTTCTCTGATAGAAGAGAGCTAATTTAAAAATCAGTGCAAGAACAGTTACAATGGAACAATTAAAAAAGGTGACAGTCTGACAGCACTAAGCACTCTGTATGCAAATTGCATGCTTGTCGCAGTGTTCAGGCAGCATCTCCCTCCCTAACTAATAACTCAAGTGAGAGATTCTGCCTGGCCCTTACTATAGTACATAATGTCTGAGGGCCAGGCAGATCTACAGCTCCTATGTAGTGTCTACTCCTGCTCTGGAAGCACATATCTGTATCTCCCATACGGGTACATGCCAGTACATCCCTTCCTCAACACCAGCCCATGGAGCAGGGCCAGCACAGCAGGGCAGTCTGCTGTGCTCAGTAAAAGACATTGCAGAAGACCTACCCCCTTTGCATGCTGGGAAGCAGAATACTTCTGTGGAATGAAGTTAATCTATGGTTATATAAAAATCCCATACACTAACCCAACACCATTTGGATTTGGGATTGGCACATCCATGAGACTGTTCACGTGAGTGAGGTGCTCCTCACCATGGGCGGGGGCCGGGCGGGGGCAGAATCAGGCTTTTATGAATATTGGATCCACTAGCTGGTAGAGATGATGCTTGTGCTTCCTCCACTGTTTGCAGATTGAAAAGCAATTGAAGCCTTTACCATACTGAGGCATGGACCTGTGCCAATATCAGTGGAGGCAACACAAGATCTGGGGTGTTAAATTCTTGATCCTATGTCAGCACCTTTCTCCCCTTCTATGACACCACCACAGTTTCATCTCTGGCTGCACATGGGCTGGAACACCCGTAAATTTATGAGAAGTAACTGTAGTAGCAGGGATTCTCTTTTAGGACCTCTTGATTTAGGAATTCACTCTCCCTGTTGGTCTGAAATAGCCTAAATTTGCCGAGCACCAGGGCACACTGAAAAGCTCCTCTTTTTGGGTAGGCATTTGGGGAAGGCTGAAGTGTGAGGTGTCTTTTGGGAATCTCACGGGTACGGAGATCTTGTTATGTTATATTTTTTGGTGCCTGGATCATTTCTGTTAGTCACTATTTGCTGCTGTTTTGTTATTGCTTTTATTGTTAAGGACTGTATTTTAACTAGATGTCAGGGCTCCTAAGACATGGGATTGACTCCTTTTACAAAGTTTAAATCAAAATGAACATAAAAACACCAAGGCATAAAACCCATGGACCAAGAGTTCTGATTATGTTGTACAGCAGGGGTGGGCAAACTACGGCCCGTGGGCCACATTGGGCCTGCCAGTCATTTTAATATGTCCTTCGAGCTCCCACTGGGGAGCACAGTCTGGGGCTTGCCCCGCTCTGGCACTCCAGCCAGGGAGCAGGGTCGGGGGCTGCTCCGGCCAGCTCCCAGAAGCAGCGGCATGTCCCCCCCGGCTCCTACGTGTAGGGGCAGCCAGGGGGCTCTGCTCCGCACACTGCCCCCACCCCAAGTGCTGCCCCCACTGGCTGGGAACCACGGCCAATGGGAGCTGGGGGGGCTTCGCCTGCGGACAGGGCAGCACACAGCAGAGCCACTGGCTTGAGGTAAGTGCTGCCCAGAGCCTGTACCCCTGACCCCCACCCTGAACCTCCTGCTCCAGTCCCGATCCCCCTCCTGCCCTCTGAACCCCTTGGTCCCAGCCCGGAGCACCCTCCTGCACCCCAAAACCCTCAGCCCCACCCCAGGGCCTACTCCCTCAGCCAGAGCCCTCACCACCCCCATGCCCCAACTCCCTGCCCTAGCCTTGATCCCCTTCCTGCCCTCCTACACCCTAAGCCCCTCATCCCTAGAGCCCACACCCCAAGGCTGGAGCTGTCAGCCCCCCCCCCCCCCCCCGTGCCCCAGCCTGAAGCCCCCTCCCGCTCCCCAACCCTAATTTTGTGACCATTCATGGCCCACGCTACAATTTCCATACCCCAGTGTGGCCCTTAGGCCAAAAAGTTTGCCCACCCCATTGTACAGTATAACATGAAAAATAAACTCTTCAGCAGCAACTGCATTTCTGTTTCATCTGCACGCTCGTTTATAAAAAGTTGAAGTCATATATTTGAGTTGTACACAGCAAAAGCCTAGTTGTCTTTTCCTTTGCAAGTCATATGTAATGTCAGACGTCCCCAGCAACTCTGACCAAGAGACCAGACCCTGTGCTTTGCCTTCTCTAGTGCTTTGCCTTCTCTTCTTCTTCTTCAAGTTATATTAAGCGTACATAGGGTATCATAAGTGGAACCGGAGTCATAGTGCCCACGTTCCCAGGAGGGACTGTTATTGGTTACCAGGAAAACGGAATGGGTGGAGCTGGGCTGGAAGGAAATCAGCCACATGGACAGAACAGTGCACAGCATTTAATAGAATTCCATTTGTTCAACTTATCCGCATTCACTTCACTCTTTGCTAATTAAGCAGAACATATAAATAGGTTCACTTAATATTTTTGGATTTGTATTAAACCTAGTCTTAAAATTTATTCTTTACAAGAACTTTTCTGCCAATAAGTTGACCCACTAGAAGATTTGAGGAAAGCAACCATGGCAGGGGCATAAACACAGCTGAAGTATATTACTTTTATTATTTCACTGAATAGTGATTATATTACAGAACTATTTAGGGCAGTGGTTCTCAAACTAGGGCTGCCGCTTGTTCAGGGAAAGCCCCTGGCGGGCCGAGCCGGTTTGTTTGCCTGCTGCGCCCGCAGGTTCGGCCGATCGTGGCTCCCACTGGCTGCGGTTCGCCGCTCCAGGCCAATGGGGGCTGCGGGAAGCGGCGCGGGCCAAGGGATGTGCTGGCCGCCACTTCCCGCAGACCCCATTGGCCAGGCACAGCGAACTGCGGCCAGTGGGAGCCGCAATCGGCCGAACTGCGGACGTGGCAGGTAAACAAACCGGCCCGGCACGCCAGGGGCTTTCCCTGAACAAGCGGCGGACCGGCTTTGAGAACCACTGATTTAGGGTATACATTAGTCAGGAGCTATCATACCATCTGCTCTGATCTTGCTCACCCTCCAGGTCTGGTGGAACCTCCAGCAGTTGCACATTTTTGCAGGCTGTATTTTCTGAAGCGTCAGTCTCAGAGGTGACAACAGTTTTCTTTAAATTGTTGCTCACACCAGTATATTCTGTGGAGCTGTTTTTCCATCTTTCTGCAGCTTACGCTCAGTTGTAACCTGCATGAATGCTTGTTCCAAAGCTTCCATGTGGTTTCTGGAGTACTAGTCTCAGTTTTGTATCCATGGCTCCATAGCACCTTGCGACCAACCAGTTCAATTCTAAATTCCTACAGCTTATGCTATATTTTACTCCCAGACTTTGTTCCAATCAAGGGAAAACTGGGGGTACCGGCCTCTGAATTGGAGCTGCAAGATGGTATCTTCCCTTGAGTTAGTGAGTGCTAACCAAGTCTTGTACCACTGGTATTTTAGTTTTTAGCATTGTAAGGGGTAGTCTATATAAATAGTTTGTGGCAATTTGGGGTATAAATCTGCCCTGCACTGCCCTCCCACACACTAGGTGTCCATGTGGACCCTGCTGCTGCGCACTAAAAGTTCCATAGCACAACTTGATCCGTACCCCACTTTGAAACAGGAATAGATCAAATTGCACTATGGAAACTTTTAGGGCACTGGAGCAGGGTCGAATTGGCAAGCTGGATGTGTGTGTGTATATTATACTACACTACAGTGTATTTACATTGCAGGGTTCACATCAGACACTGTTGATAGGGTCTGAAGAGGGAGTTTCTTTGAGACAGTGTGGCCTAGTGGACGGAGAACTAGATGATATGTCATGATACCTATTCCAGCCGTGCCTCTGGCCAGCTGGGTGACCTTGGACAAGTCACTGCTGTTCTCAGCTTTCTTCTGATCACTCTTTGGCAAGTCACACAGCTTCTGCTGTGTATGGGCTAGCTTGAATCCAGCTAGCCTGGATAACAATAGCAATGAAGACAGTGCAGTGCAAGCTTCAGCGTGGCTAGCACGACCTGGCACCAACCATGGATACATACGCAGCTTGCTGTTTTCACTGCTATTACCCATGCTAGCTGGATTCATGCTAGCATGGGTAGGCTAGCCCGTGCAAAGCTTCTGCTGTGTAGACATACCCTTTGTCTCATCGTTTTAGTCTAAGCTCTTCAGGGTGGAGACTGAGTTTTCACAGCGCCTCAATACAGTGGGGCTTTGATCTCTTGGGAGTCAGGTGCTACTATAATGAAAATAATAAATAAGTAATTGAAGACTGAGATAGGAGGGGTTTCTCATCCACACTTCTTTTCTGGTGGTTGTCTAGTGTCATTCCCTCCCCCGCCCCGCCCCACACCAGAATTATAACATTAAATGTCAAAGAACTAAATACATTCTGAACTAAGACATTCAGACTTCTTTCCCACCTAGGTATGTAACTGTGATTCTAATGCCATAATTTAGAATAAGGCCAATTTCTGAGAAACTGAAGCAAAAACAGCACAGGCTATTTTGTCCAATCAACCACATGAGAATCTGAACAGCCTGGTCACGGAAGAGACAGGTTGCTGTATATTAATGTAGTTTTTAGAAAATCAAATCACGTAACACTGAATTACAATAAACCTCTTTCAGAGAAACAGTACATTTTTCTTATCAAAACAAGAGGGCCATAAAACAGGTGGGGAAGGTAAATGCTGCATCATGAGCTCAGAAATATGGTATAATTATAATCTAGAAAATAACTTCATATACAGCACTTTAAACAGCTGTGATGTCAGGTGTACAGTTGCCACAGTCAGTCTGGTCTGTCCCCCTTTCATGCTGTATTTCAGGGGAATAACTGTAATCTGAAATGTCTACCCCTTACTCCCGATACAGGACAGTACAGTGTTAATCCTATCACATACGATATCTGGGTCATTGAGATCACTGCAGAGGTTGAAAAATATCAGAGAAAAACAACAGAAGGATAAAGAAAGCTCTGCTAGAAAATGAGTGGTTTGCAAAGCAAACACGAACTGCCTTGGAAACTGAAGCCCTCCACTTTATCCACAGAATATGTATTAGCATAAAAAGCACATGATGACGTTCAAGGCTGATTTGCCCATCTCTAATCACGTACAAGTTTTATCTTTTGCTAACATCCCTTTAAATTGCATACTACAAAACCAGAGATTGTATCATAACTAAAATATCAGTTTTGGTAACTATCTATCCCATGTAACAGCTTCCTGCAATGAGAATCTGTCCATGTCTCCCCACTACTTGGGGTTTTGTTGGTTGATTCTCCCCTCCCTTCTTTCCTCTCCCAAAATCCTTCTGTGCCTGTTAATAATGAAATAAAAGGTAACACTGGCTTTAAAAAAATCTGCTTTTTGTACCTACAGGGAATAAGAAAGAAATTGGTCAGTAGAAACTCTTTAAGGAGAGCTAATGATTTATTTACCAATAGCTCAAATCAGAGCTACGTTGTAATAGTGTATGAGGGACTTTATAGTAGCTGAAGCTCTATAGAGAGTCTGATCCTGCAAGGTGCTGAGTACCTTGAACTCCCATTAACTACAATGGGACTTCAGGGTGCTCAGCACATTGCAGAATCAGAGCAGCAGCAAACAGGATTCTTGCATTGTAGAATCCCATTCAGAAAAGCAAGAGTCCCAGTAATGCCTTTCCTATATGAGCAGTCCAGTACAGATCAACTGTGTGTTATCTAGGATATACTGCTTTCAATGGACCACTCATTCTAACTCTATACATGAATTTCTCTCTTGCTTCCTATGGCTGAATATCTTCAAGACACTATCTGAACAGTCTAATAGACTAAGTTCTGCACTATCCTTTTAACCAGTTTTGCAGAATCATGAAAATGTACCTGCTGCAGCTCAAAAAATCATCTGGTCACTCCCCCTTTACCATGGTAAGTGTTAACCATGAAAGAAAAGAAAGAGAAAGAACGAACATTGCTCTATGCAAAGTGGGCAAGTAGAACTTTGCAAGGTTGATTCTAGGCTGCAGATTATTTAAATTCAACCAAAGATTAAAGATTCGGCTTCATCAGATACCTCTATTAGAAGCCCTTTCTCCTGAGGTCCCTCCCCCCCCAGCAAAAAGCCTCACCCAATGAGAAGCTTGCACAGCCCAGTTTTCCCAACTATTCTAGTATCGGATGGTAATATCAGGAAATATCCAATCACTCCAGTGTCCTATCAGACAATTACAGTTTTAGCCTGAAGCTAGTAAGAAAATTAACGATATAAAATGCATATCAGGTTATGGAAGAAATCTTTTCCTCCGATCCTCCATGCTTCGCAGACGATCTTGCATTCAGCCACACAGCACAGAAATCAATAGGAGTTTTGAATGCATGAAGAATGAAGGATTGGGCTTCTCATCCTAAACACAAGTTTCTCCGAGGATTCTAAATGTTATCCCCTCCAATCTGATAACAGTTTTATAGCCACTAATTACTGTGGTTCTACGTTTCGTTATCCTCGAAGGAATCTTAAGTACAAGCCTCTCTTGTTCATGCCAGTTCAAGCCAGCATAAGTCAGACAATAGATTAATAAATCAAACAAACAAATTTGCCCCAAAATTGTACGTTAAATGTAAAGATGCAATTACGCATTCACTTTCCCCAAGCAACTCATCAAAAATAGGTTTAAGTAATTTATTGCACACTTCTAACATTTTAATTCATGGAGAATGATTACTGTGATCAAAAGGTCTGATTCACCACTCATTTGCATGTTATTTAGTCATTCATACCAGTGCAAAGTGGATGCAAAATGCTACTAAGACAGAACTCTTCACCCATTCACATTGGCGGATGGTAGCTTTCTAAACCTTTCTGGCACAGGTGTAAATGACCAGATCTTTTGGTCTTCAGCACTTTGGGCCTTTTGCCAACTTCAGAGTGCGTCCAAAATCTCTTGATATTTATTTGACAAGCGTGACCAGAGGAAGCAGGTGATGATTAGCATGGCCAGTGATTGCAGAGGTGGAGCCATGCACTTCCATTCCCCACACATATGCTCCAGGGAAGGAGTAAGCAGGGCTACTTGGTACCCAGACTTTGGGATCAGGTGCACAGACCAGCCCAAGGGGAATTCTTACTCCCTTGCACAAACATATAGGTGCATTTCACATAAATACAAAACACTCAGCTGCAAAAAAGGTTGAGCATGTAGTGGTGTGGTTACCTGCTCCTGCCCTGTGGGGCTTAAAAGCCAGCCCTAGGAGAGAGCCAGGGCTGAGAGCAAGAGAAGCTAGGCTGATTGGGGAAATGGCTGCGGCTGGGCCACGCCCCAATCAGGCCACAGCTGGGCCTATAAAGGGGCTGCTAGGCTGAAGCTTAGGCAGTCTCTCTCTGCATTCAGAGAGGGAAGGGCCTGATTGCAAGGACCTGAGAGAATACCTAGATTGGAGCAGGGGAGCTCTGGCCTGGAAAGCCCAGGCTGCAAGGCCTAGATTAGGGCCTATTAGGTACTGGGGTTGCAAGGGGGCAGCCCACAGGTAGACAGAGGCAGCAGGTAGACATCCCTTCGCCTGTGATGAGTGGTTGATACACTGCAGTCTGCCCAGGGAGTGGGGCTAAGTGAGGACTGGCAGTAGCCAAGACTGAGGCGAGGTGGGGGTAGTGGGTGGGGGTTCCCTAGGGAGGGGAGACCCTCAGGGATTGTTGGGGTTTACTGTCAGGGGGCAGCACCCCAGTGGGAGGAGGCACTGGGTCCTGGGAGGGATTGCGGCTGGTGGTAAGGTGGATCACCAGACGGCAGAGGGTGCCCCGGAGGCTGATGAGCTGAATCCCAAGGACAACCAGCAGGAGGAGCTGCCGGGTGAGTCTGGCTCTACTACAAGCACCTAAAGCTAATTTTATAGAGTGAAAGGAACAGCAGTAGCAGGGGATAGAAACAGGAAAAAAATAAAGACTAATGCAAAAGATATATCTGCATCTCTCCACGTGATGTACACAGTTATAATTCCCTGCAAGTTCTGTTAACTTGCTCCCAGTTGTCTGCTTCACTGTTCTGTCCACGAACATGTTTAATGTTTTCAAGTGTTTATTGGGTATCAAGAAATTTAAATTTAAACATCTTCGAGTGAAGAGTATGTGTTCCCTAATGCATACTCCAAAAAAGGAAAGAACACACTGCTATTGTGTGATTTGGAACCCATGTTCAGTTATGCATTTCTTGAACAAAAGTCTATTATTCAAATGAGTTTCCCTTTAGCAATAATCATCCAAGTGGAACACAAGTTAGCTTAAATGCTCTGTGAAAACAGACAATAAAATTAAGTAGAAAACTCTTATTAGGAAGTATGGAATAGGACAGCTGCCTACAAAAGAGAGAGTCATATATATTATCCCCTCCTGAGTGGCATGGAGAGTTGAAAACTAACACAACCAGTAACCATGTGTGGCTGGCAAGCTTGAGCAGTGAAGCACAAATTGTATTCTCTATACCCATGAGAGTGGAAGACCCTTTATGTGAATACTCATCATGCTGCTGGGAAGTGGCCAAGCACAGTGAGGCAGAACTGTTTGATGTGGTGCTGTTCTCTGGCTACCTAGTGGATTTGCTAATGAACGAGTACCCCAGGAGTTATAAGAATGTCAGTTTTTCCAGACTGTATCAGACCCCTCTAGTCCAGCAAACAGTGCCAGATGCCTCAAGAGAATATGAGCAAAACCCCACTGTAGGCAGATGTGGGGTAGTCTGTCCCCCTGAAGACTGAATCCTTATTCCTAAAAGTTATGGCGGCATCAGCCTTGAAGCATGAGGCTTTATATCCCTTCCAACCCTCTTTTCAGCATTAGCTGTAAGTCATATACTGCTGTAGGACTCTGGATATTCTTGTTCTCCACATATACATTCAAGCCTGCTTCGAATCCTGCCACATTCATGCTCACAAAGCAGAGTTCACTTCCATTCAGCAAACTATGCACTTCCACTACCTGTCATTCCACCTCCAGGCCTTGGTAATGCACAGTTGTAGTTGCCATTTTACTGGAAGCTACTCTCCTGAGTAAGCCATACTGCCAGGCAGCAAAGGGACATGGGGGAGGGGTAGAAACCAGGACAGGTTCTCTCAGTAAGTGTTCCAAGACCACATCAGATGTTCTGGATCTTGATGCCCCAATGGGAACAAGCTTAAGTAAGGACTGAGGTCCTGTCTACACTGGGAAGTTTCTGCGCAGTGAAGCGGCTTTCTGCGCTGTAACTCCCGAGGTGCACACACTGCCAAGCCACTTAGTGCACAGAAACTGCGCAGTTGCAGTGCTGTAAAAATACCCCCCTCATGAGAGGCATACAGCTTTCTGTGCCAGGGCTACCACACTGCGGTGCCAGTGTAGACACCCTGGTTGATTACAGTGCTGTGATTGGCCTCCGGGAGGTGTCCCATAATGACTGTTCTTGCCTCTCTGGTCACTGGTTTGAACTCTACTGCCCTGCCCTCAGGTGACTAACCGTCATCCCCACCCTGTAAATTCCTTGGGAATTTTGAAAGTCCCCTTCCTATTTGCTCGGTGACGCATGCAGTGGTCTCAGTGCATCTTTCCAGGTGGCCATGCCTGCTCCACACACCAGGCGATCCCCCGCTTGGAGCAATGCCGAGCTGCTGGACCCCATCAGCATTTGTGCAAAGGAGGCTGTCCAGTCCCAGCTGCGCTCCAGCCATCAGAATTATGATACCTACAGACAGATTTCACGATGCATGACAGAAAGAGGCCATGACCGGGACACACTGCAGTGTAGGGTCAAAGTGAAGGAGCTGCAGAACGCCTACCACAAGGCGCAGGAGGCAAACCACCGCTCCAGTGCTATGCCCATGAGCTGCTGGTTCTGCAAAGAGCTGGATGTGATACTCGGAGGCGACCCCACCTCCACTGTGAAAGTCCCTGTGGATACTTCGGTGGCTCACCTACCAGTCGAGAATGGACCGAGCCAGGAGGAGGAAATTTTGGACGAGGATGTGGCGGGGGAGAGGGACCGAGAGGCAGAGGATGACTCAGAGGTCAGAGATACATGCCGTCAGGAGCTCATTTCTACCCCAGAGAAGGCTGGCCAGTCACAGCTGTCGGAGCTTGGCAAAGTGAAAACAGGAGAGGAGGCCCCTGGTAAGTGGGTTTGATTTTGCGAATCGCTGAAGTGACTTGTTGGGGGCAGGAGGGTTGCAGACAGCAGGCTTGTGTCCCACCGCATGCCGAGTCTGAATGGCGGAATAGGCTGTTGATTGACTCCCTCACTTCACGGGAATCTGCCTCAGAGATTTCCAGGAAACTCTCATGGAGATACTGGGCAATCCACTACCACAGGTTCTTCGGCAGAGCTGCTTTGTTTCTTGCCCCATTAACGGTAACTTTCCTGTGCCACTGTGTTGTCATGGGGGGCGGGAATGGGGGGGACCATTGCTGCACACAGGCGAGCTGCATAAGGGCTAGGGCGGAAGCCACAGTCTTGGAGAAGACCCTCCCTTGATTCCCTGCTCACCCTCAGCAGCAAGATATCTTCCATGATGATCACAGCCTGTGGAAAATGTGGGGACAGGAATGATTATCAGGCCCCGCCCCCTACAGTGCTGGCTCTCCCCAAGAGCCAAGTGCCCAGTGTACAGTAGGGTCTGAGAACACTGATTTACCCTGCCCCTGTAGCTACTCACCATTTTGGGGGTCTTGTGGCTCATGTGTGCTTGCCTGGGGTCAGCCACTTAGTGACAGGTATGCGAATACTGGCTGTGTTTTAAATCACTGAATCAGTGTTGTGTGTGTTGCAAACAATACTGCTTCTGTAAAATGTTGCGTTTTGGCTTCACAGAGATGACCTTGGGAGCCCAGCTTCCCTCTTTGTTATCACTGGTGAATGGCTGCGCAGAATTAGAAAACGGCCATGAACAACTAAGGAGGACTTTCTGTATGACATCATGATGCACTCCGCACCCGAAAAACAGGAACTGAAGGAGTGGCAGGACAGCAAGAAGAGGAACAGAAAGGAGAATGCGGCACGCCAGAATGAAGCCACGGAGCGGCTCTTAAATGTTAGAGAGCGCCAAGCGGGGACATTCCCGGCGCTCCTAGCACTGCAAACCGAGCAGTTCCACACCCGCCCTCCCCAGCAGCTGCTGTCGCAAAACTCCTTCCTATGCACCCCCAGACACTGCCAACACACTCTTATCAACCTCCTAGCTCCACTCTTTACCAGCGGCATTCCACTCTTCCCCTGTCACAGGACAGCCCTGCAGACTCCCAGTACCCACTGCACTCAACACCCATCCCTCTGCAGTTTGGCCCTGCTGAAGTACAGCACCCACTGCACTGTACTTCAAAGGGGAAGGTTGGAAATGATCCCTGGACATACACAAACCTTTAGACATCCCGGGACCCCACCTCCTCCTGGAACCTTCCTTCCCGCCCCCATCTCCCTCAATGTTGATGTGTTTTTTTGTTTGACTCTCATCCGTTTGTTGCTTTTTAATAAAAGAATTGTGTGGGTTTGAAAGCAATCTTTATTCTATTAATTGAAAGCAAACAGAGCCCTGCAAAGCAACAGACAATTATCTTAAACCTTAATATGGCATCGTCTGCACCAATCACAATCACCTCCTAGCATTACAAGCACGACACTCCAAGCATACAACAAATATTAGTGGCTTTCAGCTTCAAATTGCTGCCTCAAGGCATCCTTGATCCTTATGGCCCCGCGCTGCATCCCTCTAATAGCCCTGGTCTCTGGCTGTTCAAACTCAGCCTCCAGGCGCTGAGCCTCAGCGGTCCAGCCCTGAGTGAAGCTTTCACCCTTCCCCTCACAAATATTATGGAGTGTACAGTATGCAGCTATAAGCTATAAGGAATATTGTCATCGTCCAGGTCCAGCTTTCTATATAGCAGCACCAGCAGGCCTTTAAATGGCCAAAAGCATACTCTGTCATTCTGCACTTGCTCAGCCTGTTGTTGAACCGCTCCTTGCTGCTGTCAAGGTGCCCCGTGTACGGCTTCATAAGCCACAGCATTAAGGGGTAGGCGGGGTCTCCCAGGATCACAATGGGCATTTCGACTTCCCCTATGGTGATCTTCTGGTCCAGGAAGAAAGTCCCTGTTTGCAGCTTACTGAACAGGCCAGTGCTCCGAAAGATGCGTGTGTCATGCACCTTTCCGGACTAGCCTGCATTAATGGCTGTTAAACGCCCACGGTGATCCACGAGCAGCTGGAGAACCACTGAGAAATATCCCTTCCGAATAATGTACTTGGTGGCTAGGTGGTCTGGTGCCAGAATTGGAATATGCGTCCCATCTATCGCCCCTCCGCAGTTAGGGAAGCCCATTTGTGCCAAGCCAGCCACAATGTCATGCACGTTGCCCAGAGTCACGGTCTTTCAGAACAGGATGCAATTAATGGCCCTGCACACTTCCATCAACACAAGTCCAACGGTCAACCGAACTGGTTAGCGACTGATAGGAGCAGTCTGGAGTAGCCAGCTTCCACAGTGCAGCTGCCACATGCTTCTCCAATGGCAGGGCAGCTCTCATTCCCATATCTTTGCGCCGCAGGCCTGGGCGAGCTCATCACAGTCCCACAAATGTGGCTTTCCTCATCCAAAAGTTCTTCAGCCACTGCTCGTCATCCCAAACTTGCAAGATGATGTGATCCCACCACTCAGTTCTTGTTTCCCAAGCCCAGAAGCGGCATTCTATTGTGGTCAGCACCTCAGTGAATGTCACGAGCAACTTTGTGTCGTAGGTAGTACGTGTGGTGAGATCAATGTCGCACTCCTGTTGCCTTTGTACTTTAAGGAATAACTCCACTGCCACTTGTGATGTGTTAGTCAGAGCGAGCGGCATACTTGTCAACAGTTCAGGATCCATTCCTGCAGCCTGAAGAGGCAGAGCGTGCACTACACAAACTGTTGAAAGATGGTGCCAAATGGATGGAAGCACAGAGATTGCTGGGATGCGAAGCAATGCATCATGGGGTATTGGGACAGGACCCAGGATGCCCCGCAACCCCCTCTGTCTTCCCACAACTCTTAGCAGCAGAAGAGGAAGAGATGCTCTGTGGGGTAGCTGCCCAGAGTGCACAGCTCCGAATACCGCTGCAAGTGTGAACACGCTATTGTGCAGGCAGCTGACAGTGTGAAAACACAACAGCAGTTTTCCTTCAGTGCTCTGAGCAGCGCTGTAACTGCCGGCACTGCTGGCAGCGTAGACATACCCTAAGTAAAAACTCTGATGCCCTCAGGTTTATACTCATAGTGAAGTAGTCTCCATGCACATACACAGTAGTTTACTCTAAGCATAACTATAACTGGAACTGCAATTTGCACGTCACCCCTTCTCCTCCAGCATACCAGGGCCAGTTCAGAAGATGCAGGGACCCTTGCGTCATCAAGTCCTCACCAAAGCTGGGATGATACTCACTGCTCAGACTGTGGCACCACCTGGTGTAAAGTGCAAGCTACTTCACATTGCTAGTGAGCTTCCAATCAACAGCTTACTGAAAGCAGGAAGTCTGCATGTGGACAAGTGACTTACTTCTTTCTGTCAGGTGGAGCTTCTGCCTCAGTTTCCCCTCTGGTTTAGCACTGGTTTTCTCTAACAAGCAGATAGTTGGCCCCCCAGTCAAACTGGAAAAAGTCCTCCTGTTCCAGGGTTAAGAGTTCTGCAAAGTAAGAAGTACCTTAGGCATTTCTGTAGCCCAGGCCAAAGGGGAAAAAAAGAGGGGGTGGCCCATTCTAACCAGCCCACAAAAATAAATTGTCTGTAAATGAGACACATCTTCTGAGCTCCTTCAGATCTAGGGGCTACTACTAGTCAGATCCTGCCTCATAATCACCTTGAACCCTCTCAATAAGCCCTTAAGAGGAACTTCCTTCCCTCCTCAAAGAAAACACTCATGATTTTTCACAGCTGATGCAATTCCTGTCTCCACCTGGCCTGAATTAACCCTCCACTACTGTCCACCTGCATGGGATTTCTATACCCCTCATCATACTTCATACATCATACCACTCTGGGACACATCAGATTCTTCCCATCTTCCTGTTTAAGAGGAAATCTCCATGCATCATACCCTAATAGAACTGGGTGAAATGTTTTGGACAAATAGTTTATACATCAAAAATGCAGTTTTGGTCAACCAAAAACTATTCATGAATCTGACTCAATAGTTTTGGCTGGGGAAGAGATTTTCAGGGCCACCAAACTCTGGGCATGTGTGTGTGTCCCCTCCTTTATCCACATCTCTAACCTCTCAGGTAAGTGCTTTAAAGGTCAGGCTGCAGAGCTGTTCTTTCTTTAGCATAATGAATATTTAAGTATTGATACAAAGTGGAACAGCTTCAACAGGAGAGATGGAGACCAACCCACCCAAAGATAGCATAGACACTATTGTTTAGGGTGCTCATGTAGAAGAGGAAAGATTAGAGTTCAAATCCCTGCTCCAGAATGGGTCTCCCACATGCCAGGAAAATGCCCTAACCACCGGACTAGAGGTTATAAAGGGGAAAGTGCACACACTTTGCTGGCCCAAAATGTATTTTTCCCCAATTTGCCAGCAAAAGCCAAACAAATATCTTCCCTGATTTTTTGGATTGTTTGCTGAACAAACAAACAAGAAATTATTCATCCAGCTCTACATCCTAATTCCCTCGAGAAAAAATAAAACACACAGCAGATCAGTTATCATCCCATTTCTCATCCACCATAGGACTCAAGCAAGGCGTAGGAATCTGAGGGTCACACACTGAATCGGGGGGTTTTAGATGTGAAGCCTCAGTAAATGACTTCACTGGGACTTGAGATTTATGTCAGCCATCCCTGCAGCACATTCATCCCGTTCTGCAGCAGAACATGGGGTGGTTCTGCCTCCAGCATATGAGGTAAATCTCCAGAAGCTGTGAACGTGTTTAATTTTGCTGTTAGTTTCTTGTGGAATGTATATATACTACATAAATTGATTAACATGAAATTTGCAGACAAGTGTGAAAGGAGCAGGGATATTGCTGAACAAAACAAGCAGGCAAAAAACAGAGGGACCTGAAATTGCAAACAAACATTAAACATTCATTGTATGGATTTTTAATGTAGCATCAGCAGCAAACTTTATTTGTATTGATGGGAGGAGGGTTTAGTGACAGTATATGGTAATACCATATGGAATTGATCCCACCAAGTTCTGTTCTCACTTACTCAGGTATCAATTTACAGTAATTCCACTAAAGCAATGAGGTTCCTCCACACTGACACCAGTGTAAATGATAGCAGAATTCAGCCCACTCTGCTTATCCCCAAACCCTTCCCTGGCTCACTGTGAAATCAGAACTCAAAGAGCAGGAAACCAAGACAATACTGATAGAGAAGAAAAGAATCTTCCTGTTCCTTGTTCCACTGGAACTACTGCTGGACAGTTCTGCCTTCCTCACTCCTATAAAACATAGTCTTTCCTAACCATAGAGTTTACGATTATCTATGTTTTTAATATCAAGCTCATCACCCTGGTACTTGAGCATTAGCTTTGTCCTTTTATACTAAAGAGGGTGTTCTTTAAAAATTATTACTGCTTCTAAAGTTCTAATTTCAATAACTGAACACCATTGCTCTTGAAGTAGTGCATCCACAGCTCAGTAATAGTCCAAGAAAGGCTGAGAGAGCTGACCATGGTGCTGGAATCAAGGATTTGAATTGTTCAGAACCAGGGATGCTGGAAGGACTGCAAAGCAAAGTGTGGGGAGGGCGGATGGTGGCAAGCAAACACAGCAAGCCAAATTTGAGTGGCATTACAACCCTGTGCAACAGATCACATTATGACTCGCTCAAATTTGTCTCAGGCACCCCTCCATCAGGCCAGCAGGGAAGGAGACTGACCACTACACTGCCCCGGGCTGGTCAGGGGTCAAGGGGCATCCCAGGCCCCTCTATTCCCCCCATGTTATGCTCCTACCAAGTTCAAGTTCTCAAAAGTGAGGGTGCATGCTCCCCTATTTAAAAAGTGAGGGGACAATAGCCATTTACCCCCTCCTCCATCTCCAGTGCCTGTGATCTGAGAACAACTACAGTCAGTCACACCTCCTTCACACAGCATATAACTCCAGCACACACCATATAACTCCAGCACCTTGGGGTATCTCTATGGGGAAGAAGCCACTCCAGTATAATGGCTGATTTCAACAGAGAGTTCTGTTTAAAGTTATGGTGCAATATCGCCCTTAAATGGATTTTCTATTGTGTTCTATTGCCTGTATGCTTACCTGAAAGATTTTTGCCATCTAATTCTAAGTATATAAGTAAAACTGGTAACATTACAAATCAAAGTGCTTTAAGCTTTTGGAAAAAGCTTTTTCAGACTATACTTCTAACCCTGAATTCTTTTCTTAATATCAGCTGAGATATTTAGGCTAAATCAATTAAGTCTCCCTAGGGCCCAATCCTGCAAACTATTACTCATGTGTGTATAGCCACTTACTCCTGCACTGAGTTCCCTGGGGTCCTGTGGGTTTCCACCTGGGAATCAATACAGGTCCTGAATCAACATTGTCTAAGTCAATGGATTCTTTCCATTGACTTTAATGGACATTGGAGCCAGTGATTATATATGCATGTTTGCAGAATCAACCCCACTGTCTACAATGGAAAGCAGAGACTACAAGCTTCCTCAGACAAGTTACATTTCCTCTTGATTATTTAAAATACAACGAAATGAGATTCTGGCACAACCTGAAAATGGACCTTGCAGACACAATGTTGTTTTAAGAGTTATGCAAAACCCCACTGGTTTGAATTGTGGAGTTAGTACAAACTGTTTTGCTTTCATTTCACATTCCTTGATTGCTGCTTTTCCCTTTGGGTTGCAATGAATTCAATAATCCAAAGGGGGGGTGGAGAAATCATACAAGTGCTGAATTTCAACTGCTGTCAAAACAATAAATTGGCCCATATTGACTCAAAACTTGGCCCAGGATTGCTGGCAATATTAGCAAATCTCTCAGTGGATCAGAGCTGAGGTTAGTTTGTAACACCACCAAAACAGGCAGATTGTGCATGCTTTGGGACTTCATGACAGACTTTTTGCACAGTGCTAGATTAACCCTGTGACAGGTTGGATCCCCCTTCTGGGATGCCATCTGATGTACTGGGATTTCACTGAGCCTCCCCTGCTCAATCAGCCTGGGTTCCCTCTCCCTGCTTTGCTGAATTAGGCTCTCTGGCCTCTTGCAGCACACACACACAGGTAGGGCCACACCCCACTGCAGATACAGACTGAAGTCAGCTCTGTGTGAAAGGACTTCCCCAGCACTCACATGCACACCCCTTTTGGGTAGATAAACCCAAAATAATACTGTCTTGTGCTGTACAGAAAAATCTGTACAGCGCAAGCTCATAAAAATCTACCCTCTGCCTCAATGTGAAAAGAAATGTGTACATATCTTGCCCCCCCAAGTTAGAAATTGCATAAACTGGGTTTATTATGAACAAGAAATAAGTTTATTACCTACCAAAGATGGATTTTAAGTGAATATAAGAGATAACAAACAGAACAAAGCAGATTACTAAGTAAATGAAACCAAACAGACAAATTAAGCTACTTTTACTAAAGAAATTGGCTACAAATAGTATTTCTCACCCTAGATATTGTTTCAGGCCAATTACAGAAAGTCTTGAAAGGCAGCTGCACTGGTCTCCCTCTTGAGACCTGAGGTATTATTACTCACAAGCTAGACACCCTTCCAGCTTGGGTTCAACCCTTCTCCCATCAATTCAGTTTTTGCTTCCAGGTGTTTTTTCAGTGTTTCTCTGGGTGGGGAGGCAGAGGAGAACCACGATGTCATCACTCCCCTGCCTCATATAGATTTTGTGTAAGGCGGGAACCCTTTGTTTTCTAGTGGAAAGCCACTGGCATTGCAAAAGGGGAGGAGGAGTATGCAGTACCAGGTGACTCAGACCCATGTCTCTGCAGTGTCCACGGGAAGACTAAGCTCTTTCACAGTCCATTGTCTCTGCTAATGGCCCATTAGCCCTGTCTGGCTTTTCCATTGTTGTACCTGAAGCACTGGTTGGGGAGGGGGGGCGGGGGTCGAGAGACACACACCCAAAGTAACAAATTTGAAATACAGATACACATTCAGTAAATCATAACCTTTCCAATGATATCTCACACGAGCCATCTTGCATAAAGTAGATCTGTTATATTATTCATATCATAAGCATATTTTCATAAAGAATATGGAGTGAAACATTACAAACCCAACAAGATGTATTACCTTTTTCAGCTCTCCCCTGATATGCATCATTGTTTTCAGAAGTTTTTGTCACAGCAACTTGGACATAACTTAGATTGTGAGGATATGCATATCCTCAACTTGTGCAAGATGGCATAGTTCTGTTTACTTTCATTCTCTTCTCATTTACACTGGTCTAACTGCATTGACTTCAATGGATTTAATCCCAATTTAGACCTGTCTAAGACCGACCAGAATCAGGCTCATCATCTTCAGCTTTTAGCATCTAAATGCATCAGTCAAAAGTCTTGCCAGCACCCTGTAGAAAAAAGCCTTACGGACCTTATCTAGCCTTATGTACTTGCACATTCATATTTCTCTTTGCAGTTCTAAATGAGTGCCTTCATTGCCTACTCTGTATTTTGATCTAACTGCATGCCTGATGTGATATGCCTACCTGGATGCATGATATCCCCTATTACATATATACAGCCTTGAGAAAACATTGCCATTGTATCTCTTTATGATGTAGAAAGACAGGACACAGTGAGAATCAAGGCTCTGTTAGCAGAGTTATTTGCACCTTTGATTATGTAACCCAAAACTTCACAAAAGCCAGATGGTTGTGGATTTTTGTCCTGAATCAAAATTAGCTGGGTTTTAGTCACTGAAGCTGACGATGGCGCAAGCACAGACAAGGTGAGAGAGGGCAATGCTAAT
This sequence comes from Chelonia mydas, assembly GCF_015237465.2. Taxonomy (NCBI): domain Eukaryota; kingdom Metazoa; phylum Chordata; order Testudines; family Cheloniidae; genus Chelonia; species Chelonia mydas. Next base: position 42,311,848 of record NC_057855.1, read on the forward strand.
AAGGAAAATTAGAGTCTATGGAGGGAGCTATAAAACATTATTTCCCAGGAAGAACAACTTATACCTTGGCCCTACAGAAGCTGGGCTTCTCATGCTGTGTCCTGTTTCAAAGGAAGCATCACTAATTAGATCTAGTCAAGTTACTGGAAATGGCAGCAAATTACGTAGTTATTGGGAACGCAGAGCAAGTAGGATGAGAAAGGAGAATAGGGACAATACAGATCCTGTTCCCTTTCATGCTTTCTCAAGGTATTTTCTGACAGTGTCGCGTCCTGACCGAGCCAAATTCTACATTACCATTAAGAAGCCCCTCAGCTGTTAAAGTCCAAAAGACATCAGTGTGTGGACTCAAATGAGGACTCAAGTCATCCAACAATATAGACTGTTGCTTAAGACGGCAGAGGATTATCAAGAGTCTCACTCACAAACCAAAAGAGTTCTGTGTAAGCTCGAATGCTTGTCTCTCTCACCATCAGAAGTGGGTCCAATAAAAGGTAGTACCTCACCCACCTTGTCTCACAAACATGTTGGCATTCTGATCTAGCTGCATATGTGGAGAGCAGACACAGGGCTGGAGGCAGACAACACATCAGAGAAATCAGGGCTCTGGGAACCATAAGGTTGACTGGGAAAAGCAGCAGCATTTCCCTCTCTTGTTATACAAGTTACGGGAGCAGGATAAGCCAATTCTGGTCTCTGTCTTTGATCCAGGTGTTTTGTGGCCATCTGTCAAGGGAAGACTGTTACGAAAGCAGAGCAAAGCAGCAGCAGGTCTTCTGTTCCTAGGAAAGGTCAGGAAGGGTCTGGGATCATGCACAGGACCCAATGGCAAAATCTTATAAGGTGATGGTTACCACAGGGCTCTCTATAAATGCCAAAGCTTCTCAACAGGAGCATTCTCATAGATGTCATAAGAACAGCCATACTGGGTCAGACCAAAGGTCCATCTAGCCCAGTATCCTGTCTTCCAACAGTGGCCAATGCCAGGTGCCCCAGAGGGAATGACCAGAACAGGTAATCATCAAGTGATCCATCCCATCGCCCATTCCCAGCTTCTGGCAAACAGAGGCTGGGGACACCATCCCTGCCCATCTTGGCTAAGAGCCATCAATGGACCTGTCCTTGATGAACTTATCTAGTTCTTTTTTGAACCCTGTTATAGTCTTGGCCTTCACAACATTCTCTGGCAAAGAGTTCCACAGGTCCTGGGAACACGGAAGGCTCAACTGTGGGAGACGAATTCTTCTGTGGACCTGAGGTGACATGCATATATGAACGTAAGGACCACAGGAGATGCTTTGGGCAGGCAAGCTGGCTAGGCAGAAGAACAACGCACTTGCCATTAGCAGCATGCCACACTGTAGATGTATAGCTTTGAGAAATCACCTTCTGTTCACCTGAATCTCTTGCACAATTTGGAAGTGATGCATCCAGCTCCCCTCTATATCCTGAGTTTATGACATCTGACAATGTCATGGCACTGGGTTTATCCCTGTCTCCTGGTTTGTACAATGTGACTATGCTTTTGCTGGTGTTCTTGAAGAAGGCCAGGAAATTGGAGAAGATGTTTACAACAGCTTGTAAAAATCAGTAGCCATTTAAGCTACACATGTTCATTACAATCCATCTTGTGGGAGCTGAGGTGCAGGATGGTTTTCTCTACCTGAAGCAGGGTGCTATGGTACAATTCCTTGCTCCATATACTGGGACAAAGACTTACAGAAGCAGGACATTCAAACATTCTACCTTTTCTCCAAGCTGGACACCAACCTGCACCTGTTTCCTGCAGAGCGGGCTCTAGTGAAGACTCTCAGGTCATGACCTGAGCCCCACTGGAGAAAGCCACTCAGTGGTAACTGTGATGCCATTAGCCAAGTGATCCCTTTCATCAGCCCACTGAAGAAGACTTCTCTTTGGCTTCAGGTACAAGCAGCACCAACACAGGTGGCATGAGGAGGAAGAGTCTCTTCCACATCCTCCTTTCCAAACTAGCACAACACAGAGCACTGGGCAAGCTGTGCCATTCAGGGGACTGGAGCAGCATTCGCAATATCCCGCATGGTGGGCGGTTCTGAAAGGGAATGACGCTCCTGAGACACAATCCCTTTTAGTGCTTTCCATTGGTCGGTGCAGAGCCACACCACCCTGCAATGTAGGACTCCATATAAATAACACTCTGCCAAGCTGCTGGGTGCGCCTATTCATCGTTACTACCTGTCATATATCTTATGATAGAGCCTAGGGACCCCAATCAAGAACCAGGGCCTCAGTTACTTTTCTGTAAAACGGTTGGTGCAAAAAAGGAAACCCCTGCCTCAGACAGTGCACAACCTGAAATGGTGGGGGTAGGAGGTACCAAAATGAACAGAGAAACAGCTCTGCATTGGCCTCCCTAATGCCAGATGGGCGTGATTTGTAGGCATCATGGCAGAGGTCAGTTTTAAGGAGAGATTTAAAAGAGGATAAGGTAGCAGCTGTACAAATACTGACAGGGAGTTTCTCCTGTGCATGAAGGCTAGCACGGCAGAAAGCCTGGAGGTAGTTGAGGGGAAGTGGACAGGGAGTTAATCAGTCATTGGCCAGGCAGGATTTACAGCTTGATAACCTAATAGCCCTGATAGACGGAGCAAGATACATGCTGAAGAGCCTTTAGTGTAAAGACAGGAGTGTGTGTGTGTGTGTGTGTGAGATGTGGTGGAGCAAGGGGAATGAGTGGAGGGCTATACAGAAGGGACGTGATTGGAATGACAAGCTGGGAAGGTGAGCACAGCAGTGATTTTAATGGACCTGCAGTGGGGTAAAGTGGCTGGTGTCAAGGCCAGAGAGGAGCAGAGACAGTTAGCCCCTCATACTTTCTCCCTCTATTAGATTTCTTTTTGATTATGTCACAGACATATCAGCTGGTTTTTAAACATAACACTCATCTGTAGATGGATGCGTGGGAGCATCGGTATTCCTTTCTGTTAGCTCGCATTATTGATGCTATGTTACGTTTTGTCACCATAATTTGCTAAACTCAAACAACTGTGTCTCTGGTATCCTGATTAGCATGGGGCTGAGCTATCAACTCCGCTGCTACTGCTGTCACAGTCAGACAGTGAATAATGAAAAAGTAACACACTGATCCCTAAAAGTCTTGTGTTGCTCTCTCCCTCTCTGTGGGATGAACCAGGTGAATGCTAGGATCATCCTGTTCATGCCAGAAAAAACATTAAGGGCCAGATTCTCATTTACACTAAGGCCCCTTTGCACCACTCTAGCAGTGTAAAGGGGCCTTGAAGTAGGAATAAATTACATCCACACCAACTTTAAGGCCCCTTGACACTGACAGAGTGGTGTCAACAGGCCTTAGTGTTAATGAAAATATGTTACCATGGGCCACAGAATGAGAGTAACTAGATCTTTTATGAATGGATCTTTCATAATTATGTTTCATGTCGATAACACCTGGCATTTGAAAATTTCAAAGTGCTTTGCAAACATAAATGAATTTGCTTCACAGCATTCCTAGAAGGTTTGTATCAATCATCATCATCTCTATTTTACAGATGGGGAATTCAAAGCACAGAGAGTTAAGTATCTTGCCTAGCATCACACAAGAAGTTTTTTGCAGACCGAGCAATGGAACCCAGATTCCTGAACTCCCAAGCCTCCATGTAATCCAGCAGTCCATCTTTTGTGTCCTCTTCCTCTACTTGCAATTGATATTTTTCCCCTCTTAACTACAGAACAAACCCTCTAGGAACCATTCAAATACAGCAGATAGTCTACCATGCATTTTTATTCCAAACTTAGAACTAAGAAATACCTAGCCAACACTGAACAAAAGTTAGCAAGTAACAAAGCTTAACATCCAGCAAAGTACTCTTACCCAGATTTAACCAGTTCTGCACTGAGTTTCAGCTTCTCCAGGTTCATTTCAAACCCAAAACTTAACGTGAAGCTCGGGGGGAGGGGGGTGTTGGGGAAGATGGGGAAAAAAATTGGAATCCATACAAATCAAAGCCAGCAAGGTTCACACACCTGTGTTAGTTGCTGGCATTGTGCCATTGAGCTTTAGGTGGACATGCCCCTCTTCCTCCCATTAGTTTGAAAGCAGATATCAGAGATCATTCCTTAAAATGATTTATAAAGGATGGTTCAGAAGCAGCGTTCTAAAATCTTTTGGCCTGCAGCTGTAGAGAAAGTGTGGGACAGTATACAGGACAGCATAGAGGACTGTTGGAAGCGACTGTTCCATCAAGAAAAGTGACTGATTGTTTAAAAATATCCCCATGTTTCTATTATGTGGCAAAGTCCATAGAGTATCTAGTCCAGTTCCCATTAAAAAGGAATACAACAGAGAGGAGATCACCTCTATCTGTGTTGGGACTAATGAGCTCTCTTACCATTGTATCGGGGTGCCTCCTAGAACAGCAAAGGAAGCACCCTAGTAGAGTTCATAGCGTCTTCTGCTCTTCTCCCTTTCTTTCACAACCAGAGAGGGAGTGTCAGCCCACATCCTGATATTTCACTTCTGTTACATTTTTCCCTATATTACCCTTTTCACATACTGCTTGAACGTTCCTCCTTGGCCTTCTTTTTCCTCACTCTCCTTAGTGAGCCTGTGCTCCCAGCGATAGATTGTGTATGCGCTACCTTATTTATCAGGCAAGAGTCTGCAGACCTACAAAAGGTGTCCTTTCCTTTACTTTACAGCAGTGTGTACACACCCAAAGGATACCACAGGTCCTGTCAATCAATGCACATTTGTTTAGGAGCATGGTTGCAGCTCTTCTGTCCTGGATTCTGAGCATAAGACATTAGGATCACAACTAACAATTCAAAGGATCGGCAATGTCCACAGTAACATCCATTGCAAGTAGAACTGGTGGAATTTTGGAGGTGAAACTTTTTTTGGTGAGAAATGCCGATTCAGCAACATTTTGTGAGTTTGTGTCAGTTTTGCCAAATTGTTCATGTCAGAATAAAAAAAAAAAAAACCCACAAAATAAAATTCCAGAAGAGTTGAAATATTTCATTCTGACTCTTTCAAAATGAAGCAGCTTTTTGTTTTGAAATTCCCCTCGAATTTTAAAAAAGTTAAAACATTAAAAGACACGTGAAACAGAACAAAATATTTTTGTTTGGATTGAACAAAACATTTCATTCTACATTCAACTTTTTAATTCACCAAAAATTTCAAAGACCAGTTATTTTTGATTCAACCGGAAGTGACTATTCCAATATTTTTGAAGTTGCCAGTGAATGAAAAAAATCTGTTATTTGTACAGCTCTCATTGCAAGTACTCTCTCTAGTTGTTAATCAGCCTCAGTAAATATATTTGTGCTTACCTATGTGAAGAATTGAAACTCACGTAGGGCCTGATCCAATGGAAAAACTCGAACTGCCTTGAGCGAGCATTGGATTGACCCTTAGTATACGGACAACACAACTTAATTGCAGAATTATTGGAGTACAGCCTGGTACTCTCACATTTAAGCAACTGAGCTATTGCTTTACAATGGCTAGGTGAATCCTGTGGAGTCTGGAGTTTCACACACTATTTCCAGATGACAAAACTAGTTTGAATGTGTATACATTCCCCCACCTGATTCAAGCATCCGTCTGGGTCAAAAGGTTGTTCTTGTTTTTTTTAAATATAGGTGAAGGGATGCTTGTGCTGCCTGTTATGGAGAGAAATCTACCGACCCCAAAAGTGAGACTGATACAACAAGGTGGCCTATATCTGGGATGTGTATGTCAGTGCATATATAATTTGCTGAATTTCTCTACACTTGATTTTTCAGTCTTTCCTCAGTGGAACACAATCCCAGTAACATTAGAGTTCAAGTCAAAGGTTCAAACTAACAGTACTTGAGCAGATTCAAAGCAAGCCAGAAAAATACAGCCAGCCAGTCAAACATCTCTTTGAAGGAGATTTTCAAAACTAAATAGCGGGATTCATTAGTTAAATTTTAATGAGATTTGGGGGCTAGCGCCACAAATGAATGTAAACACCTACGTCCAAAATTTAGATCTTCAAAACCCCTACTGAACTGCTGCCTAGCCCTGTAGGTGCCCACTTTCCCTTGGCACCTATGTTTCTCCCCATAAAGTCCCCAAGATGCCTAAAAATCTGCGATTGGGCGTGTGAACAAGCACCTACATCCAGACACTCATGCCTAGGCCCCATCAGGGTTCCCAAACTAGGCATTCCCTGCCCATCTTGCCTGTGGGGCCTGATTTGGTAGATGTGCTCTGAGGCCACCTAACAGAGGGATTCGTCAAGGACATGGGGTTGCATCTATCACTAACCCGTACTGAGAGCAGGGCCTGCGGAGGCCTGGAGGGCAGGTTTGTGGTACCGGAGGCTGGTGGATTCAGGGAGCTGATCTACAGCAGGCATATCCAAGACTATCGTGCTGAGGGCAGGTGGCAGCGAAGTGCCTCATGACGCTGGGTACCCTTGGGAAGTGTCACAAGGGGCGGGGATTAGGCCACACCCTGCTCCTCAATATTTCCTGCTGGCTGTCTCAAGTGGCTCCCCTCTCAGCAACCTGGCTTTTGTGGATCCCATTAGGTATCTCTCTCCTCTCATGCATTGTATAGGGAGCCTGGGCACTTCCACTAGGTAGCAGGATGCTTAAACTTTAGGTGTGGCAGCGCTCAGTCTAAATCCCCTTTGTCAATGTAGCCTGCATGGCTAAAATGCTAGGCAACTGTGACAATCTCAACCATTGCATCCAGTGGATTACTCATTAATTACCATGAAATATATACTTTGGTATTGTATAGTAGCAATGTGGTAATTAGGGACTTCTTATATATATTATATACACAGACATACAGAAGATAAACAATATCAAAATAGGACCTACCTAGCTGCATATACAACTGGCCTCTGTTAACACCCATTTTTATTGCCTGTTGCCTTGTCCTCTTTCCCCCAACCTTCCGACTGATTGTTATACCAACTGTTACATCTCATATTGAATGAGACCGTAAGCTCTCCAGGGCTAAGACTATCCTTCTACTCTGTGTTTGTATGGTACCAAGCACCACAGCCCCCAATCCAGATCCTACGTCGTGCCTAGTGACCCAACTGTAGTAGAAATCATCATTAACACATCACTGTAGCAATTCCCCAAGTGCCGCCGTGGTTGGATTTTATCAAAGCAGGGACCGTGCTTGCACTAGAATGTGCAGCACCTGCTTTTCTGACTTGATGTGCCTGGTGCAGCTTAGATTGAGTCGTGCCTAATTACAATTATCTTAATGCCACATTTTGTGCCATCACACACTGTAGAGCACATCTGTATACAGTATTCCGAGAAATGTGGGAAACAGAACCTATATTTTCAAATAGTTGAGGGGTGGGGTTCAACATGAGACCCCTTAAGGGGACCCAATTTTCAGAAAGCACAGTCTACTTTTCCTCTGAAAAATCAGGCCCCTTTAAGATGCCTCAAGTTGGGTACCCAAAAAATTACAGCAGCCTGGATCACGAGTATCTTTCCCCATACCTGGATAAAGCCATTCTATTGATTTATTTCCTCTTTTTGTTAAAAATTCCCATTTAAGCGAGCTACCTCATTGTAAGCTTACAGGAATTAGTACCAAGTGGAATTAGAGCACATCAATCAATCAGTTAGCTGCTGCCTAATGTTTCTCTTTGCAGCTGACAAAGGAGCTACTCCACTACATTATTCGTTGAATTCCAAACAAGAGAGAAAACATAGCCTACAGAAGAACCACCTGATATTGCTTTTAAACCTTTGGCCCTCTGTACCTCACTTGTGCTCCCAGGAATGCCTAGCACTACTGTATTAAAAAGGACAGAGGTTTAGACGAGCTGGACATTGTCTTACTTGGAGGAAGTTGTTTATTCTCCAAATGCAATATTTAAGGACAAGCTGGATTTAGAACATTGCTTGAAAGCTCATGTTGTCTGCTCTAGCTGTCTCTAGATACTTGCCTCCATAAGATGGATTTGGTTGATAAAGTAGCAGTTGCCAGTAGCCAAAGACTGTATATTGAAGATAAATCAGTCATTTGGAGGCTTAAACTAAGTTTTAAGTATCTTTACTTTGTGAGGGAGAGAGAGGGAATGCCAAGGGTGTGTGTGTTTGAAGGGCGGGGGGAGAACTTGTTGTGAGAATATGCAATAAGGATCATACAGCCTAAGGCCTGACCCTACAAGCTGCTGAATTCAGGCATAGCCCTGTACCAGCAAGGAGTCTGTGAACAGGTCAACTTACCACTGATGTCTCTGCATGGCACAGTAACTCTCTCTCCACTGGGGGGTCTCCTGACAGTTGCTGCTCCACCTCTGCGGTAGCCTGCCTCTTCCTGTGACTTGCCCCTCAAGACAGGTCACTCCAAAGTCTCTCCCCATCCAGGGTAATCCATTAACAACAAGCCAGGGAAATTAACGCAGATAAACTGAGTTAGTGAGAGATAGAGGGAAGACCCTCTCCGGGAAGGGCTGTATGGGAAGCTCCTAGCTTCAGCCAGACCTTTTCTCAGGGACTGAAGAAGTATTCCCTTCCCTGGTCTGCCCATAAGTGAACTTCTCTGCTTCCCTTTTAACTCCTCCTCCATCCTGTCCATGTCTTGCAGGTATAGCAGGTCAGAGCTGGCTGAGCCCAGAGCAGCTCCTTAACCCCCTGTTATCCAGTGCGGTGTTTGTACACTCTGTCACAAAGTCCCATTGACATAAACTGGGTTCCATACCAACACAAGGATCTTTTTCCCTTGAGCAGCTTGGAGGATGAAGGCCTAAGGCGACGATTCAGCAAGGTACTTAAGCATATGCCTAACTTTAAGCAAGGGAGTAGTCCCACTAATTTTAATGAGATTGCACACATCATCAAAGCTGGGCACATGCTTAAGTTCTTTGCTGGACTGGGGCTGAAAAGAGGGAAATAAAATAGTGGATTATTTAATTTCACAGCGGATATTGTGATATTTTGTCATATCATATTTTCAAAATATTGCTCTTTGACGATTTGGGTTTCCTCAAAGAAACTATTTTTTAAGACTGTTGAGCATTTTTTGAGACCACATACAAGATTAAACGTTTGTAGGTGTTAATTTTTGTTTTGATTTGATTTCCATTAACCTATAAACTGAACACTTAGAAAAAGTACTGGAAAGAAAGACTGAAAGAGCTTTACACAAAGGAGGTGAGTAACATTACCCCCATTTTATAGATGAGGAAACTGAGGCACTGGGCAGGAAAGTGACTTGGTCAAGGTCACCCAGCAGGACAAGAGCAGAACCAAGAACTGCACCCACATCCCCTGAGTCCCAGTCCATGCCCTATCCACCAGGCCACACTGCCTAGATATCTAGCTCAATTTCTTCTTGATAAGAACAAGCACATATGGGACAATACACATTTCTTAGTGCTGTTTAAAAAAATGAATAGGAAAAAAAGCAGCACAGCCATCAGAATCAAAACACAAAGTCCTCTGGCTGAACCAACATCACCCACACTGAAGGGCCATAGGTAAAGCCATGATCCTGCAATGTGCGGAACTCCTGCTGTACTCAGTGGGATTTCCACCCATGCATAACCAGACCCTAATTAGGAACAACATGCCACTGAGCCTGATCCAAAGCCCAGTGAAGTCAAAGGGAGTCTTTCCCTTGACCTCAAGGGGTTTTGGATCAGACCCACTGTCGATCTTTCAGCCCATATCTAATCAGTCCTGAGAAAGGCCTCGTACTATGTAGCTAAAGCAGACAATGGTTTGATAAGGTGTAGGCTAAACAGTGAGTAAATATTGATTAGTCTGGCACATTTAAGCTGAGTTTCTATGACGTACTGGTAAACTATTTGTTCTGTTGTCTCTACTTGCAAAATTTCTTTAATCAAACTGTTCCTTGTTTCAAAGTTTGAAGAAGCTTTTCTAACTCAGTCACCGGGGCTAACTAACACTTACATCATAGATAACAGGAATCCTTTTAGACACATGAACCATTCTCACACAACAGAAGAGTGACATGGACTGTGGATGGGTGAAGATGAGCATCAGTAGCTCACTGTCATTCGAAAATACAAGATTGCTCAGTAACAGAATGAGCCCAGCTTCTTCTGAGGGACCCATCTTTAGACCTCAAGCGAATTCATGAAATATAGGAGCCATCTTTAAACCATCTAGGCCGCACGTGCTGCCTCCTGCTGCTCTCCCTTCCCACCTCATTCTCTCATCCCTGCTTGTCTGTAATGTCTTGTTTCCCTCTTTTCATCTCCTAATATAATATTGTAATTAACTGACAAAGATGGTAACCCATGATTCAGCTGCTCCGTGTGTGTGTGGGCAGATAGATATTCTGTGACTGCATCCAGTCTAATGGCTAGCTTTCATAGATAATTTATGAATTTCCTTTGAAGTCTACTTTAAAAAAAATGCGGTTAGAGTGAAAGATGAGACAATATCCTTGCTTTCATCTAAACACGTAGGGGCATTATACTGCCCTGCTCCTCCCACAGAACTCCCATTATTGTCAGGGGGACGCAACAGCTCCCAGGGGAGTTTAACCCTGTGAGCACAGTGGCCTGAGCCAGCAAGCGCTTAAACACATGGGTAACTTCAAGCAAGTGAACATTCCATTGACTTCAACAGGATGACTCCTGTGCTTAAATTGAAGCATGTACTTGAGTGGTTTACTGGTCTGGGTGAGAATGGCCAGCAGCTTGCAGAATCAAACCCCAAACATATCTTGATATGCAAACAATGCTATGTGGACTGCACTGTAAGTGCTCAGAAATCAGACATCACACAACCAAGTCATAGAGTAAACTTCTAATACATTATGTGAGTAGAAAGAAGGCTAAATTGCCTTGCGATGTGACTTCAGTCCATTATTAAAGTATCTTCTCATTAGTGAGCAGTGGTTTCCATGACAATCTCTTTCTCGCTTTAAGAATCGTACGTGGCATGGGTTCAGAATTAAAAATAAGGTAGCAAAGGAATCTAGTCAAAACCCCAGCGGGAGACAACTGATGGTTTTCTTTCTGAGTGTTTGCAGAGATTCCTGAACTTTTTGTGTTTCATCTAAAAACAAACTTCATTGAGACACATCTGAACATCACTGTAAGTTTACATCACTGTCCAATAGATAGGGTCCTACCAATTCACAGCCATGAAAAACACGTCACGGACTGTGAAATCTGGTCTCCCCCCATGAAATCTGGTCTTTTGTGTGCTTTTGCCCTATACTATACTGATTTAATGGTGGAGACCAGAGTTTCGTCAATTGGGGGACCTGACCCAAAAGGAAGGTCGGGGCGGGGGGAGGGTCACAAGGTTATTTTGCGGGGGGGGGGGGTGTCACAGTATTGCCACCCTTACTTCTGTGCTGCCTTCAGAGCTAGGTGTCCAGAGAGTGGTGGCTATTGGCCAGGCGCCCAGCTCTGAAGGTGGCGCCCTGCCAGCAGCAGCGCAGAAGTAAGAATGGCAATACCATACCATGCCACTCTTATTTCTGTGCTGCCTTTAGAGCTGGGCGACCGGAGAGTGGCAGCTGCAGACTGAGAGCCCAGCTCTGCAGACAACAGTGCAGAAGTAAGGGTGGTAATATCATACCATGACATCCTTACTTCTGCGCTGCTACTGGTGGTGGCTCTGCCTTCAGAGCTGGGCTCCCAGCCAGCAGCCGCCGCTCTCCAGCTGCCCAGCTCTGAAGGCAGTGCCGCCGCCAGCAGAAGTAAGGGTAGCAGTACTGCAAACCCTCCCCCCCACCTACAATAATCTTACGATCCCCTCACACAGGGGTGAAAGTAACTGAGGACACTTACCGGTACGGGGCCGGGGCGGCTCCAGCCCCCAGAAGGAGCGGGGCCTCGGGTGAAGGGCGGGGCTGGGGGGGGGGGTCAGCATCCCCCAGCGAGCCCTTCTAGGCTGCCTGGCCCACGCCACCCGGGGCTCCCGTGTTGATTTAAAGGGCCCGGGGCTCCAGCCACCGCTGTTAGGAGTTTTGAGCTTACAGTATATGGACCATCAGAAATACTGTACTCATTTTATGTCAGTGTTTATTCCACTGTGAAAAAGCAGCTATTTTTCCTTTTAGCAGTGTGTCACAGTGCATCAGTGTAGTGCGGAGAGAGATGTGGAGGCAGACTGCCATGTGATCTAAATGTTACCTGGTAACAAACCCACACAAAATCTTCATATGCTCATAAGTTTCTCAACCAATTTCTCATGCTTAGTCTCAACATGGAATGAATTTGGTTTGGAAAGGAACCAAGAATACATTTTGTCGTTTCTTGAGTTGCTTGAATGAAGGGCAGCGGGGGGGGGGGGGGGGAGGAAATATGTTTCCTTTATTAAAATTTATTTGGAAATTTTTCCAGTGGTTGGTTCACTTGAAAAAAGTTTGGGTTTTTAAACTTCAGATGTGAACCATTCAGAATGGAGCTGGAGTTTTTGCCTCATCTGAATAAATTTGGGTTTGAAATAAAGTTTGAAAAAAAAGGGTGTAGGAGCTTTTCAAGGGCCCAGCGCTCACAATCAGAGGCAGATTTCAGAAGAGCCACTCACATGTAGGGCCTGAAATAAAGGCCAGATTTGCAAGAGTGCTTAGCATGAAGCCTTTGTTTACTAGTACAAACACACCCTGGATCACGCTTCTGAGCATTCATGTTTGTTTCTTTGAATCTGTACTGAAGAGGACATCAAGATCTCACACCTGTACTAGGGATCATCATACAGACTGGTATTTTCAAAGGTGACTGATGAAGTTAGGTACCCATCTCTCATTGACTTTCAAGGTAAAATGGGTGCCTAACTCTCTTAGGAGCCTTTGAAAATTCCAGCCACAATGCATAACCTTATATAAAAAGTGTTTTTGTTTTGTTTTTCCAAAAACATTTCCTGGCCCAGTTTGTCCCCATTCCTCTCCCTTATACAGACTGATCATTTTTAAAGGTTGCCAGACTATGGCAGAGACATTTTACAGAGCATGAACTCAAGAGAACTTTAATGAGACGTGTAAACATTAAACAAGATACATGAGACATAATTTTGAAAGGAGTTCTCCCCATAGATAAACAAATGGGCATACTCTTAAACCATTTAAAATACTGCTGTATATAAACAAATTATTGATACTGTTGGGTGTGCTTCAGGAATATTTCCCTACTACAAATGGAAATATTTTGATTTACATTTTTATTGGCATCATAGCTATGATCCACTGCAATCATTTGTTAATCCTGGGTGATCATCAAAAAAAGAAAAAACATTCCTAAATTCCATTTAGGAATCAAGATTTTATCAAATACTTTGTTTTAGTGATGTTTCCACCTTTAAGTACAGGTATGCATCACCTTTCTGAAGCAAGGTTTTATAAAATAACCTCAAGGTAACATCTAGAATGCAAAGATGGACTAAAACATCAATGCCAATATTACCCACACAGCATATGCACATTGGTGAGTTTCAAACTCTCATCAATGCAATTAACAGTGAGGCACTATAGGAGTCTATACTATGATGAGTGTTGAATATATATTTATTAGAGACCTGGAAAAGCGTTGTGAGCAGTGAGATGGCAAAATCCATATACAACACACTTATTTAGGTTATTTAGGAGACGAGCATGAGCAACTTCAGAGGGACTTAACCCTGCTAAGTGAATGAACACTATGATGACAGATTGAATGCAACATTGGCAATCCTGCAATCAGTCCAGGTACTGAACTCAGTGAAATCCATGTCATAGTTCATAGCATCTTACCTATTGCTTCTTCCTCCAACTTTTCTCTTTTTCTTTGCATTTCCATCTCTATTGAGCCTGGGAAGGGTAAATATGACACACTTGAAGGATAAATATAGTTCTTAAACCAGAAATAACTCTATGACAGGTGCCTTTCATCCTGATTGACCAGCAGGGCTAATGCCACATGCTGGCTCCTAATACTCTTTAATTTTCATGTGTAGATATGACAGCTCTTTAAATCAGATTACAGTTGCTGATGATCAGAGCTGACGTATGGTTAATGTGAAATGCCCTTGTGTTAGGTCAAGCAGGAGCCCAACTAATAATTTGTCTTTTAAGAAAGCTTGGGTTGCGTATTGCAGAGAAGCAGGGCTTCCACATGAAGGCCTTGATTCTGCTACAATTGAAGTCAGTGACAAAATGCCCACTGACTTTAAGGGTGCAGGATCAGGATCAATTCCTCATCATTGAGAAAAGTTATTCTTTAGCCTCTTCTTTCTCTTCAGCTCAGATGGTGGTTTTGAGAACCACTGCTCTGCAATATGTGCAGTAATCACACTCTAACTGTCCCATCAAACTAAAGCGGAACAAAATTCAGAGTTTCCATCCTTCAGACAATTCAGACATGTCAACATTCGTTTGTGTCCTGAAGAGAGACTAGAAGTTTAAATGCCGACAGTTTATGTGGAACGGAAATTCTGAATTTTTTTTTTTTTTATTTGGAAACATCAAAATGTTTCATTTCAACAAACAAAACTTTGACATTCCCCAAATAGGAGTGTTTTGATTCACTTTTTGAACTGTATTTCCCTATTGCCTTATGAGAGTTGTAGTTCCAGTCCCCATTCTCTCCTTTGGCCCAGGCTCTCCGGAGGACTACTTATCCCATAATGCATTTTGTCCAAGTGGTGGATCATGCAGAGTCACATGACTATTTATTATGAAAGAGGTAGTCCAGTCAGGGAGCCTGGGCCAAAGGAGAGAATAGGGATTGGAATGAGATCTTCCCTAATAAATTGAATCATGTGACTCTGCATGAGCCACCACTTGGACAAAATGCATTATGGGAGAAGTAGTCCTCCAGAGAGCCTGGTCCATAAGAGAGAATGGGAGCTGGAACACAACTCCCATAAGTCAATATTACATAAGTAAATGAAGGATTAAAGATTTTTTTTAACCGATTCCAAATTAAATATTTTGGGTCAAATGAAATATTCTGATTTGGGTCAAACCAACCCCAAATGAAATATTTCAGTTATATTTTCCTGACAGAAAATTGAAAGTGTTTGGCAAATCAAAATTTTTCACAGGAAATTTTGAGTTTGCAGAAACTGCATTTTTGGTCAGAAAATCATTCAGATGGGAAATTCCCGATCAGCTCGATATGAAACATTAATCACCTGATTTTTCTACCCTTAGGGCTCTGACCTGCAAGGTACCAAGCAGAGTAACTCTGAACGTTCCCTTGTGCGGGGGGTGATCTTCCTGCTCCCTTCACTCTGGGTTGTGGATACAAAACACAAACAAGCCTTGTGAGAGGCTGGCTTAGTGGTTCACTAACTTACATGACATACCATAGATTCACACACATCGTAGTATACTGGTACTTCAGGTCTTGAAGGGGCATTGTTTCAAGTTATGCCTTTTGTTCTGAGACAAGAAGCTCTGGGATTATTTACATGTAGACAAACTAAGCCAAAATAGGCAACAATGTTGCTATTTACAGGGAGCTAAAAGTAGTAGATAGTTGGGAGAGCTGGTTGAAATTTGTCATGAAATAGCTTTTTTTCAAAAATGGAAATTTTTACCAAAAAAGTATTTTTTCCTCAGCTAAACCCAAACACCAAAACGAAATCAATATTTGTTTTTTCCCTTTTCCCCTCATCTTTTCTCTCCATTTTTCATTGGCAAAACAGAAGAAGGGAATGGAAGTGCAGGAGGAGGGATGACCAAAAACAAGTTTTTATCCAAATTTCAAAACCCGCAGATTGAAAATTATTTAGAAATTTATCAATATTTTAGTGACTCCTCCTTCCCATTCTTCCACTGTCTCTAGTAATTAGGGACAAATATTCTTCTTCTCCAATACAATTAAATCTGTGCACTAACACAGTTTATTCACATAGTCCTAGAAGACATAAAGCATAATTTAGGCAAGATGAGGTTCCTGGTTGTTTTCTGCTCCTTTCCTCCCCCCAGTTTCAAGAATTTACACCCTGGTTTTAAAGCATGCATGAGCATTATGCTATTTTCTTGTGCACACAATAAAAAGCTGTATTTTTAATTCTGCCTTACTTCTCTTTTGCTTTTAAATTTACCTTTCCATCATTTCTTCCTCTTTTTTTTTCCTCCAACCACAATTTAACATCCTTCCTCCTACCAGGAGTCAGACCCAACGGTCTTTTACGGTATTATTATCAACATTTTCCTG